>NC_136065.1:1347876345-1349102951 GCF_964261635.1 Lissotriton helveticus
CCCCCCACAGAAGGACACCACACAAGGATTAGGGTAACACCTTTTATAGGCACTTCAGGTAGTAGTGTAGCACGATACAAGGCGATCAGGACACGATGATCCTCTCAATTCTAGTCTCTAGTAAGGGAAGGGGGTAGCGGGACAGTCTTGGTACCCACGGGTACGGGTGTGTAACGGTGATAGCTCACAATCCTCGAGCTCGGTGTTCGGATGGGTCAGACCGCGGCAGCGCCGGCAGGTCCCGAAGAGGTCGTAGGTGGCAACGGGCCGCGGCAGCGCCAGCAGGTCCCAACGAGGATGAAGGTTACAACGGGCCGCGGCAGCGCCAGCAGGTCCCACGAGAATGCAGGTTGCAACGGGCCGCGGCAGCGCCAGCAGGTCCCAACGAGGATGAAGGTTACAACGGGCCGCGGCAGCGCCAGCAGGTCCCACGAGGATGCAGGTTGCAACGGGCCGCGGCAGCGCCAGCAGGTCCCAACGAGGATGAAGGTTACAGAGGGCCGCGGCAGCGCCAGCAGGTCCCACGAGGATGAAGGTTACAGAGGGCCGCGGCAGCGCCAGCAGGCAGGACAATAGTTCTCAAGGCAGGGCTGTGGCAGCGCCAACAGTCCGTCAAGGATGAGTTCGTCGCGGTGTCTCTCGACTCCAGGATACAACTGCCTTCCTGTCCTGGGGCTGCCTCAGTTATAGGTCTGGCGCCCTTTGATGTCCGGACCCTCGCTCTTGGAGGTCGGGAGGTCTGGGATGAGGGAGTCCAGACACCCAGCAGGGGGGCGGAGCCAGCGCCCAGGGAGGCTGGGGGTGCTCGGCACCTGGCGGGGGAGAGCCATCGACACTTCGTACTCCCATTGACCTGCCAAGTGGGCCGTTCACCTCCTGGGTGGAGGGTGGTGCCGGGATGTCGGGCCTGGCCAGGCCCAGGGTTGGGGTCGGGCTGAGGCCGCGCGGCCGCGCGGCCGCGTGGTGCCGTGTCCAAGATGGCGGCTGGGCCGGGCAATGGTGCTGACGGTGGCCCGGGCCCTGTCCTGCGGGGAGGGAGCGAGCCCTTCATGTGGCCTGTCCAACACTCCCTCTGTCTCCCTCCCTCTGTCTCCCTCTCCCTCACTCCGTCTCCCCCTGACTCATTCTGTCTCCCTCTCTCTCTGTCCGTCTCTCTCTGTCTCCCTCTCTCTCCCTCCCCCTCCCTCCCTC
Source organism: Lissotriton helveticus (assembly GCF_964261635.1). Taxonomy (NCBI): domain Eukaryota; kingdom Metazoa; phylum Chordata; class Amphibia; order Caudata; family Salamandridae; genus Lissotriton; species Lissotriton helveticus. The sequence continues at coordinate 1,347,877,537 of NC_136065.1, forward strand.
TGTCACCCTATGTCTCCTTTTCTCTCCCTCCCTCCCTCTGTCTCCCTCTGTCTCCCTCTGTCTCCCTCCATCTCCCTCTCCGTCTCTCTGCCACTCTGCCTCTATCTGTATGTTCCTGTCCCTGCCCCTATCTGTCTCTGTCTGTCCCTGTCTCTGTCTCCCTCCCTCTGTCTCCCTCTCCGTATCTGCCTATCTCGGTCTGTCTCTGCCTCTATCTGTCTCTGTCTGTCTCTGTCTCAATCGCTCCCTGCCTCTATCTCTGTATCTATCTCTGTCTCTCTCTGTCTCGCTCTCTGTCTCTCTCTTTCTGTCTCTACCTCTATCTGTCTCTCCCTCTATCTGTCTCTGTCTGTCCCAGTCTGTGACCCTATCTACCTCTGTCTGCCTCTGTCTCTATCTGTCTATGCCTCTATCTGTCTCAGTCTCTACATGTCCTTATCTGTCTCTATCTCTATCTGTCTTACCTCACCCAGCTCTCACTCCCTGCTGCTCTTTGCCACCTTAACCGTCTCTCACTCCCTGCTGCCCTTTGCCACCTCACCTGGCTCTCACACCCTGCTGCCCTCCCACCTCACCCGGGCTCTCATTCCCTGCTGCCCTCCCACCTCACCTGGGCTCTCCTTCCCTGCTTCCCTCCCACCTCACCCAGGCTCTCATTCCCTGCTTCCCTCCGACCTAACCCAGGCTCTCACTCCCTGCTGCCCTCCCTCCTCACCCGAGCTCTCACTCCCTCCTGCCCTCCCACCTCACCAGGCTCTCACTCTCTGATGCCATCCCACCGCACCAGGCTCTCACTCTCTCCTGCCCTCCCACCTCACCTGGCTCTCACTCCCTGCTGCCCTCTCACCTCAAGGGCTCTCAGTCCCTGCTGCCCTCCCATCTCACCAGGGCTCTCAGTCCCTGCTGCCCTCCCACCTCACCCGGCTCTCAGTCCCTGCTGCCCTCCCACCTCACCTGGCTCTCACTCCTTGCTGCCCTTCCACCTCACCTGGACTCTCACTCCCTGCTGCCTCCCACCTCACCCAGGCTCTCACTCCCTGCTGCCCTCCCACCTCACCCAGGCTCTCACTCCCTGTTGCCCTCCCACCTCACTGGGCCCCCAGTCCCTGCTGCCCTCCCACCTCACCGGGCTCTCAGTCCCTGCTGCCCTCCCCCCACACCGGGCTCTCACTCCCTGCTGCCCTCCCACCTAACGGGCTCTCAGTCCCTGCTGCCCTCCCACCTCACTGGGCTCTCACTCCCTGCTCCCTTCCCACCTCACCCGGGCTCTCACTCCCTCCTGCCCTTCCGCCTCACCTGGACTCTCACTCCCTGCTGCCCTCCCACCTCACCGAGGCTCTCACTCCCTGCTGCCCTGCCACCTCACCCAGGCTCTCACTCCCTGTTGCCCTCCCACCTCACTGGGCCCCCAGTCCCTGCTGCCCTCCCACCTCACCGGGCTCTCAGTCCCTGCTTCCCTCCCCCACACCGGGCTCTCACTCCTTGCTACCCTCCCACCTCACGGGCTCTCAGTCCCTGCTTGTTGGACACGGCCTCGTGGCGTGGTCCGACCCCGTCTGCATGGAGGGCCCAGGACGACATCGGCCCTCCATTTACCTACTATTGACCCCCCTGACACGCACATTCACGAACCATCGGCGCGAGCAGCCTCCCCGACCACTTGCAGCTCTCCCCCTCCCTGGTACCCCGGCAGAACCTGCTCGCCAACGCTGCCAGCCTGGCACCCTGACCAGGCCACCCTTTCCGGCCCGACTCCATCTTGGGACCCTCACGCCCTGAACACGTGGCCGCAGCCATCCCGGGCCCGGCCCCAGCGAAGCCCAGACATTGAGGCACCAGGATCCTTCCAGGTGGTAAAGTGGCCACTCGACCAGATCCCGGAGGAGGAGAGCCTCGATGGGCCTTCCACCGCCCCCGGACGCCTGGTATCGATCGCTCTCCCGGCTCCTTGGGCGCTGGCTCCGCCCCCCTGCTGGGTGTCTGGACACCTTCATCCCGGCCCCTCTGACCCCCAGGCGCGAGGGTCCGGACATCAAAGCCCTCCAGTCCTATATCTGGGCCAGCCCCGGATCAAGAGGGCAGTTGTATCTGGAGTCGAAGCCCTGCTGACCTCGTCGCGGCTGATCCTGATCCGAGCTCTTGCACCTGGAACTATCTTCGAGGCCCTGTTGACGCTGTCGCGGCCTGACCAAGCTGAACTATCTTCGAGGCCCTGCTGACGCTGTCACGGCCTGACCAAGCTGAACTATCTTCGAGGCCCTGCTGACGCTGTCGCGGCCTGACCAAGCTGAACTATCTTCGAGGCCCTGCTGACGCTGTCGCGGCCTGACCAAGCTGAACCACCTTTGAGGCCCTGCTGACGCTGTCGCGGCCTGACCAAGCTGAACCACCTTCGAGGCCCTGCTGACGCTGTCGCTGCCTGACCAAGCTGAACCACCTTCGAGGCCCTGCTGGTGCCGCCGCGGCCTGTCCAAGCTGAACTATCTCCGAGGCCCTGCTGACGCTGTCGCGGTCTGAACCCTTGAACCATCCACGCCCCAGTGGGTGCCAAGACTGTCCCGCTACCCCCTTTCCCCGAGACCACGACATTACGGATCCCTCAATCCTTGCCGCTACCCTGCCAAGGACTTACTTTGATTACTTATATAAAGATTTGTGTGAATATCCTTCCTGTGTGGTGTCTATCTGTAAGCAGTGTGATTGCTCTGCTGGTACGATTGTAGGAGCGGAGCCTCGCCAAGGAGGCCTCCCTACGGCGCTCGGCCTATTCCCCAGAGAGAGGTGGGACTCAGGGCGGACAGTCAGACACCTTCTGTCTCCCCTGGGGTCGCCTTTCCAACATTGGTGGCAAGCGACGGGATCCGAGCCCACGCAAATCGTACAGCGAGTAACACGTCACTACTGACAGAGACCCACAGCCACGATGACTACTAAGGAAGCCGGAACGACTGCGGAATTCCAGAAAGACCTGTTAGAGGAGTATACCCATAAAGAACTTAAACAATTTTGCAAAGACTTGGGTATCGCTACCACCGGACTAAGCACAAAGGACGATTTCAAAGAAGCGCTGCAAACCTGGACCAGAGAGACCCCACCCCAAACGAACGATGACATTGTCCGAGAAGTACCCGTGAGTACCGTCATAGCCCCCATAGAGGAAAGAACCGCCAACAGGGACCCAGGCCTCTCCCACGAAGACGCCCGGGAGCGAGAGAGGAGTCGGCTCCATGAACTAGAGCTCGCCCGACTCCGGCTGGACGGAGAACTCCAATTAGCAGAAAAGAAAATGGCCCTTGAACAACTGCGATTAGAGGGAGATCTGGAAGAGAGGCGGCGGCAAAGAGAATTAAAAGAAAAAAAACTCGCATACGAACGCGAGCGTGGCCTCAAAGAACTCGAAATCAAAGCCAAACTCGAAGAGGCTGGCGCCACGGTAGCCCGGAACCCCCCGCCTCCTGCCGACCCAAAGGTCCACATCCCGAAGGATATCGTCAAGGAGTACTACAAGAATGACGATATCCAGCAATGGTTCAAGGCGTACGAAGTTGCCATGACCGCGCACCGCATTCCGCGAAAGGACTGGGGTGCCGGCTTATGGGGGAGATTCGTCAGCGAAGGAAGGAACACCCTGCTGGAGCTGGCCGACGACGTGATGTCCTCCTATGACCACATGAAGGACGCCCTGCTTGTCCAGTATGGCCTCACCCCCGAGATGTACCGGCAGAGATTCAGAGATTGCAAGAAAATCCCCGGTACCACGTGGGTCGAGTACGTGAACTTTTATAGCAGGGCCCTGGAAGGATGGATAAAGGGCAGCAAGGTGTCCACCTACGAGCAGCTGTTCGACCTCATCGTTTGGGAGCACCTCTCCAACAACTGCTTTGTCGAGCTCAGACAGCATCTACTCGACAGCAAGCTAACCGAGCCCCGGAAACTCGCCGTCGAGGCGGACCGATGGGTGAACACCCGGGTCCCCCGAACACCGATAGGAGAAACCGGTCAGGGCGGCCGGGGCCACCCCCGCCAGCGGGGAGGCGGAGGAGGACAGAACCAGAGCCGAAGTTTCCCGCCGGCCTCGGGCCGGGGCCCCCCTCCAGGGTCCCCCCCGAGTAACACTTCGCCGTCCCTGAAGAGGGACCCCCCAGCACGGCCGGGGCCTCACCCGAACATTACTTGCCACAGATGCCAGCGGACCGGTCACTATGCCAGTGACCCCCTCTGCCCCATGAACCAGCGTCCCGGCACCACTGGGCCTCCGACCCGCCAGTTCGCTGCTGCAGCTCTGGGAGAAGAGGGAGAAGAAGACGTAGAGGTCTACGAGGAAGATCAAATCGAGTATGAACCGGCCGCCATGGCCCTAGCCTGCCTGGGCAGTAGAGACCTGGTCCCCCAGGCCCCGCTACCGAGCAACACTCGTAAATACCGTCAGTGGGTCCACATCAATGGACGACGGACCGAAGCCCTCCGAGACACGGGAGCCAGTGTGACGGCCGTCCGCTGCCACTTGGTGACCCCCGAACAGATCATCCCGAACGTACGCTGCCCCGTGAGGGCCGCCGACAACTCCGAAACTCTATGCCAGATGGCCCGAATTCCCTTCGAATGGGGGGGAGTGTTGGGCACCCTCAAGGTGACCGTCCGGGACGACGCCCCCGTGGACTGCCTCCTTGGGAACGACCTCGAGAGCTCTCCCTGGGCCCAAGTCGAGCGGAGAGAGCACCTAGGAATGATGGGATTACCAGAGTGGGTCTGTGCGACGACCCGATCTATGGCGGCCCGAGCCCCGGCAGCGACCGAGGCCGCCCCGACCGAAGAGCCGGAGTGGCCCGAGCCACCACCCTCTGCCATCCATGAAGAATGCGACTCCGAGACCAGGCCCTCGGAGCCCGGAAACCACCACGAGCTCAGCGACATCCCCGAACTCGCCCAATGGCGCCAAGAGGGTGGTCCCACCCGAGAACAGTTTCGGCAGGAACAGAAGACCTGCCCTTCCCTCGAGGGGACCCGCCAACAAGCCGCTGCCCAAGCTACCGGGGACACCTCAGGGTCCCACTGGGTCTACTGGGACCACGACCTCCTATATAGTGAACAGAAAATTGCCGAGCTGGGGGCCAGCCGGGTGCTAGTGGTTCCCCTGCGATTCAGAGACTTCCTTTTGAACCTGGCGCACGATGTGCCCCTCGCAGGGCACATGGGGCAGGACAAAACTTACAGCCGCCTGGTGACCCATTTCTACTGGCCCAAAATGTGCACTGATGTACATAACCACTGCCGCACCTGCCCGACATGCCAAGCCAGCGGAAAGAGCGGGGGGAAGGTGAAGGCCCCGCTCCAACCTTTTCCAGTAGTGACCACCACCTTCGAGCGAGTGGGAATAGACATTGTGGGGCCCCTGGACCCTCAAACCTCGCAAGGGCATCGCTTCATACTTGTCCTGGTGGACCACGCCACCCGCTATCCTGAGGCCATCCCCCTCAGAACCATCACCGCTCCCGTGGTGGGGCGAGCCTTGATGGGGATCTTCTCCCGAGTAGGATTCCCCCGGGAGGTCGTGAGCGATCGGGGCACGAACTTTATATCTAAGTATATGCTGTCCCTGTGGCAACAGTGCGGGTCACATACAAGTTCCCCACCCCGTATCATCCCCAGGGGAATGGACTTGTGGAGCGGTTCAACCGGACACTCAAGGGAATGATCCAGGGCCTAGAAGAGCCACTACGACGCAAATGGGATGTCCTGCTGCCCTGCCTCCTGTTTGCCTATCGGGAGGTACCCCAGAAATCCCTGGGGTTCAGCCCCTTTGAACTCTTGTACGGACACCCTGTCCGAGGTCCGCTCAGCCTAGTCAAAGAAGGCTGGGAAACTACCGTCCAAGGCGCACCACCGGATGTCTACCGGTACCTCCTGACCCTCCGAAACCAGACTCGGAAGTTCCGGGCCCTTGCAGAGGCCAACCTGGAGGCCAGTCAGGAGGACATGAAACGCTGGTACGACCAGCACTCCTCCTCCATCGAGTTCGAGCCGGGCCAGAGGGTCTGGGTCATGTCCCCGGTCGAACCTTGTGCCCTCCAGGACAAATGGTCGGGGCCCTTCAAGGTGATCGAGCGCAAGAGCCCCGTCACTTACCTCGTGGATATGGAGTCTCCCCGGAACCCCCTCCGGGTTCTGCACGCCAACCGGCTCAAACCTCATTTTGCCCGCACCGAACTGAGCCTGCTACTCGCTACCGACGATGGGACCGAAGACGACTCCGAGCCCTTGCCCGACCTCCTAAAGTGCACTGAGAAGGACGGCTCCGTCGAAGGGATCTCTCTCTCCCCCGACCTGACCCCCGCACAGCACCAAGACTGTCAAGAACTGTTGGGACGATTCACCGATCTGTTCTCCCTCACCCCCGGGGTTACCCCATGGTGTGTCCACGATGTCGACACCGGGGACAGTCAGCCAGTACGACACCGGGCCTACCGGGTCCCCGACCGAGTTCGGGCCTGCATCCAGACGGAAGTCACCAAGATGCTGGCCCTGGGGGTAGTCGAACCCTCCGACAGTCCCTGGGCCAGCCCAGTGGTCCTGGTCCCCAAGGCCGCCGCGCCTGGCACCCCGCCAGAACTCCGGTTTTGCGTCGACTACCGGGGGCTGAATGCTGTTACGAGAACCGACGCACATCCCATCCCCCGGGCCGATGAACTGATCGACCGCCTGGGGGCCGCCAAGTACCTCAGTACCTTCGACCTCACCGCCGGGTATTGGCAGATCGGCCTCACCCCTGGCGCCCAGGAGCGCTCAGCCTTCTCCACACCCGACGGCCACTTCCAGTTCAAGGTGATGCCCTTCGGCATGAAAAACACCCCGGCCACCTTCCAGAGACTAGTAAACAAAGTACTGGCGGGGCTAGAAGAGTTCAGTGCCGCCTACCTAGACGACATTGCGGTCTACAGCCTCCACTGGGCTGAGCACCTGAAACACCTCTGGGAAGTCCTGACAGCCCTCCGCCGGGCCGGGCTAACTGTGAAGGCCAGCAAATGCCAGATAGGCCAAGGGTCCGTGACCTATCTGGGACACCAAGTGGGGAGCGGCCAAGTGGCTCCCCTCCAACCCAAGATCGACGCCATCCTAGCCTGGGAACCTCCGGTCAACCAGACCGCCGTCCGAGCCTTCCTGGGGCTCACGGGGTACTATCGGCGTTTTATCAAGAACTATGGGAGCATTGTGGGGCCCCTCACGGAACTGACCTCGAAGAACCGGCCACAGAACGTGCAGTGGACACCCTCGTGTCAGGTGGCCTTCGAGACCTTGAAAGCAGCCATGTGTACCGCCCCTGTGCTCCAGGCCCCCCACTACAGCCGAGAGTTTGTGGTCCAGACCGACGCCTCGGAACACGGCATCGGGGCGGTCCTATCGCAATTGGACTCCGCGGGAACTGACCATCCTGTGGCCTTCATCAGCCGGCGGCTGCTGGCCCGAGAACAGCGATGGAGCACCATCGAGAGAGAAGCCTTCGCTGTCGTGTGGGCCCTCAAGAAACTCAGGCCCTACCTCTTCGGCACCCACTTCCGGGTGCAGACTGACCGCCGGCCCCTAAGGTGGCTGATGCACATGCGTGGCGAAAATCCCAAACTGCTGCGATGGTCCATCTCCCTCCAAGGCATGGATTTTACTGTGGAGCATCGCCCTGGCAGTGACCACGCCAACGCGGACGGCATGTCCCGGTTTTTCCGCCTCGACGAAGAGAGCCCCCAGGAAGATGGGTGACTCTCCCCGCCTTCAGCTGGAGGGGATGTGTGTTGGACACGGCCTCGTGGCGTGGTCCGACCCCGTCCGCATGGAGGGCCCAGGACGACATCGGCCCTCCATTTACCTACTATCGACCCCCCTGACACGCACATTCACGAACCATCGGCGCGAGCAGCCTCCCCGACCACTTGCAGCTCTCCCCCTCCCTGGTACCCCGGCAGAACCTGCTCGCCAACGCTGCCAGCCTGGCACCCTGACCAGGCCACCCTTTCCGGCCTGACTCCATCTTGGGACCCTCACGCCCTGAACACGTGGCCGCAGCCATCCCGGGCCCGGCCCCAGCGAAGCCCAGACATTGAGGCACCAGGATCCTCCCAGGTGGTAAAGTGGCCACTCGACCAGATCCCGGAGGAGGAGAGCCTCGATGGGCCTTCCACCGCCCCCGGACGCCTGGTATCGATCGGTCTCCCGGCTCCCTGGGCGCTGGCTCCGCCCCCCTGCTGGGTGTCTGGACACCTTCATCCCGGCCCCTCTGACCCCCAGGCGCGAGGGTCCGGACATCAAAGCCCTCCAGTCCTATATCTGGGCCAGCCCCGGATCAAGAGGGCAGTTGTATCTGGAGTCGAAGCCCTGCTGACCTCGTCGCGGCTGATCCTGATCCGAGCTCTTGCACCTGGAACTATCTTCGAGGCCCTGCTGACGCTATCGCGGCCTGACCAAGCTGAACTATCTTCGAGGCCCTGCTGACGCTGTCGCGGCCTGACCAAGCTGAACTATCTTCGAGGCCCTGCTGACGCTGTCGCGGCCTGACCAAGCTGAACTATCTTCGAGGCCCTGCTGACGCTGTCGCGGCCTGACCAAGCTGAACCACCTTCGAGGCCCTGCTGACGCTGTCGCGGCCTGACCAAGCTGAACCACCTTCGAGGCCCTGCTGACGCTGTCGCGGCCTGACCAAGCTGAACCACCTTCGAGGCCCTGCTGGCGCCGCCGCGGCCTGTCCAAGCTGAACTATCTCCGAGGCCCTGCTGACGCTGTCGCGGCCTGAACCCTTGAACCATCCACGCCCCAGTGGGTGCCAAGACTGTCCCGCTACCCCCTTTCCCCGAGACCACGACATTACGGATCCCTCGATCCTTGCCGCTACCCTGCCAAGGACTTACTTTGATTACTTATATAAAGATTCGTGTGAATATCCTTCCTGTGTGGTGTCTATCTGTAAGTAGTGTGATTGCTCTGCTGGTACGATTGTAGGAGCGGAGCCTCGCCAAGGAGGCCTCCCTACGGCGCTCGGCCTATTCCCCAGAGAGAGGTGGGACTCGGGGCGGACAGTCAGACACCTTCTGTCTCCACTGGGGTCGCCTTTCCAACACTGCTGCCCTCCCACCTCACTGGGCTCTCACTCCCTGCTCCCTCCCACCTCACCGGGCTCTCACTCTCTGCTGCCATCCCACCACACCGGGCTCTCACTCTCTCCTGCCCTCCCACCTCACCTGGGCTCTCACTCCCTGCTGCCCTCCCACCTCACCGGTCTCTCACTCCCTGCTGCCCTCCCACCTCACCTGGCTCTCACTCCCTGCTGCCCTCTCACCTCAAGGGCTCTCAGTCCCTGCTGCCCTCCCATCTCACCAGGGCTCTCAGTCCCTGCTGCCCTCCCACCTCACCCGGCTCTCACTCCCTGCTGCCCTCCCACCTCACCTGGCTCTCATTCCCTGCTGCCCTTCCACCTCACCTGGACTCTCACTCCCTGCTGCCCTCCCACCTCACCCAGGCTCTCACTCCCTGCTGCCCTCCCACCTCACCCAGGCTCTCACTCCCTGTTGCCCTCCCACCTCACTGGGCCCCCAGTCCCTGCTGCCCTCCCACCTCACCGGGCTCTCACTCCTTGCTGCCCACCCACCTCACGGGCTCTCAGTCCCTGCTGCCCTCCCACCTTACTGGGCTCTCATTCCCTGCTCCCTTCCCACCTCACCCGGGCTCTCACTCCCTCCTGCCCTCCCACATTACCGGGCTCTCACTCCCTGCTGCCCTCCCACCTCACCCGGCTCTCACTCCCTGCTGCCCTCCCACCTCACCCGGGCTCTCACTCCCTGCTGCCCTCCCACCTCACCCAGGCTCTCACTCCCTGCTGCCCTCCCATCTCACCCGCTCTCACTCCCTGCTGCCCTCCCACCTCACTGGGCTCTCAGTCCCTGCTGCCCTCCCAACTCACCCGGGCTCTCACTCCCTGCTGCCCTCCCACCTCACCCAGGTTCTCACTCCCTGCTGCCCTCCCACCTCACCCGGGCTCTCACTCCCTGCTGCCCTCCCACCTCACTGGGGTCTCAGTCCCTGCTGCCCTCCCACCTCACCCATGTTCTCACTCCCTGCTGCCCTCCCACCTCACCCGGGCTCTCACTCCCTGCCACCCTCCCACCTCACCCAGATTCTTACTCCCTGCTGCCCTCCCACCTCACCCGGGCTCTCACTCCCTGCTGCCCTCCCACCTCACTGGGCTCTCAGTCCCTGCTGCCCTCCCACCTCACCCGGGCTCTCACTCCCTGCTGCCCTCCCACCTCACCCAGGTTCTCACTCCCTGCTGCCCTCCCACCTCACCCGGGCTCTCACTCCCTGCTGCCCTCCCACCTCACCCGGGCTCTCACTCCCTGCTGCCCTCCCACCTCACCCGGGCTCTCACTCCCTGCTGCCCTCCCATTTCACCCGCTCTCACTCCCTGCTGCCCTCCCACCTCACTGGGCTCTCAGTCCCTGCTGCCCTCCCAACTCACCCGGGCTCTCACTCCCTGCTGCCCTCCCACCTCACCCAGGTTCTCACTCCCTGCTGCCCTCCCACCTCACCCGGGCTCTCACTCCCTGCTGCCCTCCCACCTCACTGGGGTCTCAGTCCCTGCTGCCCTCCCACCTCACCCAGGTTCTCACTCCCTGCTGCCCTCCCACCTCACCCGGGCTCTCACTCCCTGCCACCCTCCCACCTCACCCAGATTCTTACTCCCTGCTGCCCTCCCACCTCACCCGGGCTCTCACTCCCTGCTGCCCTCCCACCTCACCCAGGTTCTCACTCCCTGCTGCCCTCCCACCTCACCGGCTCTCACTCCCTGCTGCCCTCCGATCTCACCCGGGCTCTCACTCCCTGCTGCCCTCCCATCTCACCCGCTCTTACTCCCGGCTGCCCTCCCACCTCACTGGGCTCTCAGTCCCTGCTGCCTTCCCACCTCACCTGGGCTCTCACTCCCTGCTGTCCTCCCACCTCACCCGGGCTCTCACTCCCTGCTGCCCTCCCACCTCACCCAGGTTTTTACTCCTTGCTGCCCTCCCACCTCACCGGGCTCTCACTCACTGCTGCCCTCCCACCTCACTGGGCTCTCAGTCCCTGCTGCCCTCCGTCTCCTCACTGGGCTCTCACTCCCTGCTGCCCTTTGTCACCTCACTGGGCTCTCAGTCCCTGCTGCCCTCCCACCTCACCGGGCTCTCACTCCCTGCTGCCCTCCCACCTCACCCAGGTTCTCACTCCCTGCTGCCCTCCCACCTCACTGGGCTCCCTCTCCCTGCTGCCCTCCCACCTCACCCAGGCTCTCACTCCCTGCTGCCCTCCCACTTCACAAGGCTCTCACTCCCTGCTGCCCTCCCACCTCACTTGGGCTCTCACTCCCTGCTGCCCTCCCACCTCACTGGGCCCTCACTCCCTGCTTCCCTCCCACCTCACCGGGCTCTCACTCCCTGCTGCCCTCCCACCTCACTGGGCTCTCACTCCCTGCTGCCCTCCAACCTCTCCCAGGCTCTCAGTCCATGCTGCCCTCCCACCTCACCCGGGCTCTCACTCCCTGCTGCCCTCCCACCTCACCGGGCTCTCTCTCCTTGCTGCCCTACCACCTCACCCAGGCTCTCACTCCCTGCTGCCCTCCCACCTCACCGGGCTATCAGTCCCTGCTGCCCTCCCACCTCACCGGGCACTCAGTCCCTGCTGCCCTCCCACCTCACCCTGGCTCTCACTCCCTGCTGCCCTCCCACCTCACCCGGGTTCTCAGTCCCTGATGCCCTCCCTCCTCACCAGGTTCTCACTCCCTGCTGCCCTCCCACCTCACTGTGCTCTCACTCCCTGCTGCCCTCCAACCTCTCCCAGGCTCTCAGTCCATGCTGTCCTCCCACCTCACTGGGCTCTCAGTCCCTGCTCCATTCCCACCTCACCCGGGCTCTCACTCCCTCCTGCCCTCCCACATTACCGGGCTCTCACTCCCTGCTGCCCTCCCACCTCACCCGGCTCTCATTCCCTGCTGCCCTCCCACCTCACCCGGGCTCTCACTCCCTGCTGCCCGCCCATATCACCCGCTCTCACTCCCTGCTGCCCTCCCACCTCACCTGGGCTCTCACTCCCTGCTGCCCTCCCACCTCACCCGGGCTCTCACTCCCTGCTGCCCTCACACCTCACCCGGGCTCTCACTCCCTGCTGCCCTCCCACCTCACTGGGCTCCCTCTCCCTGCTGCCCTCCCACCTCACTTGGGCTCTCACTCCCTGCTGCCCTCCCACCTCACTGGGCCCTCACTCCCTGCTTCCCTTCCACCTCACCGGGCTCTCACTCCCTGCTCCCTCCCACCTCACTGCGCTCTCACTCCCTGCTGCCCTCCAACCACTCCCAGGCTCTCAGTCCATGCTGTCCTCCCACCTCACTGGGCTCTCACTCCCTGCTCCATTCCCACCTCACCCAGGCTCTCACTCCCTGCTGCCCTCCCACCTCACCCCGGCTCTCACTCCCTGCTGCCCTCCCACCTCACCGGGCTCTCTCTCCCTGCTGCCCTACCACCTCACCCAGGCTCTCACTCCCTGCTGCCCTCCCACCTCACGGGCTCTCAGTCCCTGCTGCCCTCCCACCTCACCGGGCACTCTGTCCCTGCTGCCCTCCCACCTCACCCTGGCTCTCACTCCCTGCTGCCCTCCCACCTCACCCGGGTTCTCACTCCCTGATGCCCTCCCTCCTCACCAGGCTCTCACTCCCTGCTGCCCTCCCACCTCACTGTGCTCTCACTCCCTGCTGCCCTCCAACCTCTCCCAGTCTCTCAGTCCATGCTGCCCTCCCACCTCACTGGCCTCTCAGTCCCTGCTCCATTCCCACCTCACCCGGGCTCTCACTCCCTCCTGCCCTCCCACATTACCGGGCTCTCACTCCCTGCTGCCCTCCCACCTCACCCGGCTCTCACTCCCTGCTGCCCTCCCACCTCACCCGGGCTCTCACTCCCTGCTGCCCACCCATCTCACCCGCTCTCACTCCCTGCTGCCCTCCCACCTCACCCGGGCTCTCACTCCCTGCTGCCCTCCCACCTCACCCGGGCTCTCACTCCCTGCTGCCCTCCCACCTCACCCGGGCTCTCACTCCCTGCTGCCCGCCCATCTCACCCGGGCTCTTACTCCCTGCTGCCCTCCCACCTCACCCGGGCTCTCACTCCTTGCTGCCCTCCCACCTCACTGGGCTCTCAGTCCCTGCTGCCCTCCCACCTCACTGGGCTCTCAGTCCCTGCTGCCCTCCCACCTCACTGGGCTCTCACTCCCTGCTGCCCTCTCACCTCAAGGGCTCTCAGTCCCTGCTGCCCTCCCATCTCACCAGGGCTCTCAGTCCCTGCTGCCCTCCCACCTCACCCGGCTCTCACTCCCTGCTGCCCTCCCACCTCACCTGGCTCTCATTCCCTGCTGCCCTTCCACCTCACCTGGACTCTCACTCCCTGCTGCCCTCCCACCTCACCCAGGCTCTCACTCCCTGCTGCCCTCCCACCTCACCCAGGCTCTCACTCCCTGTTGCCCTCCCACCTCACTGGGCCCCCAGTCCCTGCTGCCATCCCACCTCACCGGGCTCTCACTCCCTGCTGCCCTCCCACCTCACCGGGCTCTCACTCCTTGCTGCCCTCCCACCTCACCGGGCACTCTGTCCCTGCTGCCCTGCTGCCCTCCCACCTCACACTGGCTCTCACTCCCTGCTGCCCTCCCACCTCACCCGGGTTCTCACTCCCTGATGCCCTCCCTCCTCACCAGGCTCTCACTCCCTGCTGCCCTCCCACCTCACTGTGCTCTCACTCCCTGCTGCCCTCCAACCTCTCCCAGTCTCTCAGTCCATGCTGCCCTCCCACCTCACTGGCCTCTCAGTCCCTGCTCCATTCCCACCTCACCCGGGCTCTCACTCCCTGCTGCCCTCCCACATTACCGGGCTCTCACTCCCTGCTGCCCTCCCACCTCACCCGGCTCTCACTCCCTGCTGCCCTCCCACCTCACCCGGGCTCTCACTCCCTGCTGCCCACCCATCTCACCCGCTCTCACTCCCTGCTGCCCTCCCACCTCACCCGGGCTCTCACTCCCTGCTGCCCGCCCACCTCACCCGGGCTCTCACTCCCTGCTGCCCTCCCAACTCACCCAGGTTCTTACTCCCTGCTGCCCTCCCACCTCACCCGGCTCTCACTCCCTGCTGCCCGCCCATCTCACCCGGGCTCTTACTCCCTGCTGCCCTCCCACCTCACCCGGGCTCTCACTCCTTGCTGCCCTCCCACCTCACAGGGCTCTCAGTCCCTGCTGCCCTCCCACCTCACTGGGCTCTCAGTCCCTGCTGCCCTCCCACCTCACTGGGCTCTCACTCCCTGCTGCCCTCTCACCTCAAGGGCTCTCAGTCCCTGCTGCCCTCCCATCTCACCAGGGCTCTCAGTCCCTGCTGCCCTCCCACCTCACCCGGCTCTCACTCCCTGCTGCCCTCCCACCTCACCTGGCTCTCATTCCCTGCTGCCCTTCCACCTCACCTGGACTCTCACTCCCTGCTGCCCTCCCACCTCACCCAGGCTCTCACTCCCTGTTGCCCTCCCACCTCACTGGGCCCCCAGTCCCTGCTGCCCTCCCACCTCACCGGGCTCTCACTCCTTGCTGCCCTCCCACCTCACGGGCTCTCAGTCCCTGCTGCCCTCCCACCTTACTGGGCTCTCATTCCCTGCTCCCTTCCCACCTCACCCGGGCTCTCACTCCCTCCTGCCCTCCCACATTACCGGGCTCTCACTCCCTGCTGCCCTCCCACCTCACCCCGCTCTCACTCCCTGCTAACCTCCCACCTCACCCGGGCTCTCACTCCCTGCTGCCCTCCCACCTCACCCAGGCTCTCACTCCCTGCTGCCCTCCCATCTCACCCGCTCTCACTCCCTGCTGCCCTCCCACCTCACTGGGCTCTCAGTCCCTGCTGCCCTCCCAACTCACCCGGGCTCTCACTCCCTGCTGCCCTCCCACCTCACCCAGGTTCTCACTCCCTGCTGCCCTCCCACCTCACCCGGGCTCTCACTCCCTGCTGCCCTCCCACCTCACTGGGGTCTCAGTCCCTGCTGCCCTCCCACCTCACCCAGGTTCTCACTCCCTGCTGCCCTCCCACCTCACCCGGGCTCTCACTCCCTGCCACCCTCCCACCTCACCCAGATTCTTACTCCCTGCTGCCCTCCCACCTCACCCCGGCTCTCACTCCCTGCTGCCCTCCCACCTCACCCGGGCTCTCACTCCCTGCTGCCCTCCCATTTCACCCGCTCTCACTCCCTGCTGCCCTCCCACCTCACTGGGCTCTCACTCCCTGCTGCCCTCCCACCTCACCCAGGTTCTCACTCCCTGCTGCCCTCCCACCTCACCCGGGCTCTCACTCCCTGCTGCCCTCCCACCTCACTGGGGTCTCAGTCCCTGCTGCCCTCCCACCTCACCCAGGTTCTCACTCCCTGCTGCCCTCCCACCTCACCCGGGCTCTCACTCCCTGCCACCCTCCCACCTCACCCAGATTCTTACTCCCTGCTGCCCTCCCACCTCACCCAGGTTCTCACTCCCTGCTGCCCTCCCACCTCACCCGGCTCTCACTCCCTGCTGCCCTCCGATCTCACCCGGGCTCTCACTCCCTGCTGCCCTCCCACCTCACCCGGCTCTCACTCCCTGCTGCCCTCCGATCTCACCCGGGCTCTCACTCCCTGCTGCCCTCCCACCTCACTGGGCTCTCAGTCCCTGCTGCCTTCCCACCTCACCTGGGCTCTCACTCCCTGCTGTCCTCCCACCTCACCCGGGCTCTCACTCCCTGCTGCCCTCCCACCTCACCCAGGTTTTTACTCCCTGCTGCCCTCCCACCTCACCGGGCTCTCACTCACTGCTGCCCTCCCACCTCACTGGGCTCTCAGTCCCTGCTGCCCTCCGTCTCCTCACTGGGCTCTCACTCCCTGCTGCCCTTTGTCACCTCACTGGGCTCTCAGTCCCTGCTGCCCTCCCACCTCACCGGGCTCTCACTACCTGCTGCCCTCCCACCTCACCCAGGTTCTCACTCCCTGCTGCCCTCCCACCTCACTGGGCTCCCTCTCCCTGCTGCCCTCCCACCTCACCCAGGCTCTCACTCCCTGCTGCCCTCCCACTTCACAAGGCTCTCACTCCCTGCTGCCCTCCCACCTCACTTGGGCTCTCACTCCCTGCTGCCCTCCCACCTCACCGGGCTCTCTCTCCCTGCTGCCCTACCACCTCACCCAGGCTCTCACTCCCTGCTGCCCTCCCACCTCACCGGGCTCTCAGTCCCTGCTGCCCGCCCACCTCACCGGGCACTCTGTCCCTGCTGCCCTCCCACCTCACCCTGGCTCTCACTCCCTGCTGCCCTCCCACCTCACCCGGGTTCTCACTCCCTGATGCCCTCCCTCCTCACCAGGCTCTCACTCCCTGCTGCCCTCCCACCTCACTGTGCTCTCACTCCCTGCTGCCCTCCAACCTCTCCCAGTCTCTCAGTCCATGCTGCCCTCCCACCTCACTGGCCTCTCAGTCCCTGCTCCATTCCCACCTCACCCGGGCTCTCACTCCCTCCTGCCCTCCCACATTACCGGGCTCTCACTCCCTGCTGCCCTCCCACCTCACCCGGCTCTCACTCCCTGCTGCCCTCCCACCTCACCCGGGCTCTCACTCCCTGCTGCCCACCCATCTCACCCGCTCTCACTCCCTGCTGCCCTCCCACCTCACCCGGGCTCTCACTCCCTGCTGCCCTCCCACCTCACCCGGGCTCTCACTCCCTGCTGCCCACCCAACTCACCCAGGTTCTTACTCCCTGCTGCCCTCCCACCTCACCCGGCTCTCACTCCCTGCTGCCCTCCCACCTCACCCGGGCTCTCACTCCCTGCTGCCCTCCCACCTCACCCAGGTTTTTACTCCTTGCTGCCCTCCCACCTCACCGGGCTCTCACTCACTGCTGCCCTCCCACCTCACTGGGCTCTCAGTCCCTGCTGCCCTCCGTCTCCTCACTGGGCTCTCACTCCCTGCTGCCCTTTGTCACCTCACTGGGCTCTCAGTCCCTGCTGCCCTCCCACCTCACCGGGCTCTCACTCCCTGCTGCCCTCCCACCTCACCCAGGTTCTCACTCCCTGCTGCCCTCCCACCTCACTGGGCTCCCTCTCCCTGCTGCCCTCCCACCTCACCCAGGCTCTCACTCCCTGCTGCCCTCCCACTTCACAAGGCTCTCACTCCCTGCTGCCCTCCCACCTCACTTGGGCTCTCACTCCCTGCTGCCCTCCCACCTCACTGGGCCCTCACTCCCTGCTTCCCTCCCACCTCACCGGGCTCTCACTCCCTGCTGCCCTCCCACCTCACTGGGCTCTCACTCCCTGCTGCCCTCCAACCTCTCCCAGGCTCTCAGTCCATGCTGCCCTCCCACCTCACCCGGGCTCTCACTCCCTGCTGCCCTCCCACCTCACCGGGCTCTCTCTCCTTGCTGCCCTACCACCTCACCCAGGCTCTCACTCCCTGCTGCCCTCCCACCTCACCGGGCTCTCAGTCCCTGCTGCCCTCCCACCTCACCGGGCACTCAGTCCCTGCTGCCCTCCCACCTCACCCTGGCTCTCACTCCCTGCTGCCCTCCCACCTCACCCGGGTTCTCACTCCCTGATGCCCTCCCTCCTCACCAGGTTCTCACTCCCTGCTGCCCTCCCACCTCACTGTGCTCTCACTCCCTGCTGCCCTCCAACCTCTCCCAGGCTCTCAGTCCATGCTGTCCTCCCACCTCACTGGGCTCTCAGTCCCTGCTCCATTCCCACCTCACCCGGGCTCTCACTCCCTCCTGCCCTCCCACATTACCGGGCTCTCACTCCCTGCTGCCCTCCCACCTCACCCGGCTCTCATTCCCTGCTGCCCTCCCATCTCACCCGCTCTCACTCCCTGCTGCCCTCCCACCTCACCTGGGCTCTCACTCCCTGCTGCCCTCCCACCTCACCCGGGCTCTCACTCCCTGCTGCCCTCACACCTCACCCGGGCTCTCACTCCCTGCTGCCCTCCCACCTCACTGGGCTCCCTCTCCCTGCTGCCCTCCCACCTCACTTGGGCTCTCACTCCCTGCTGCCCTCCCACCTCACTGGGCCCTCACTCCCTGCTTCCCTTCCACCTCACCGGGCTCTCACTCCCTGCTCCCTCCCACCTCACTGCGCTCTCACTCCCTGCTGCCCTCCAACCACTCCCAGGCTCTCAGTCCATGCTGCCCTCCCACCTCACCCCGGCTCTCACTCCCTGCTGCCCTCCCACCTCACCGGGCTCTCTCTCCCTGCTGCCCTACCACCTCACCCAGGCTCTCACTCCCTGCTGCCCTCCCACCTCACCGGGCTCTCAGTCCCTGCTGCCCTCCCACCTCACCGGGCACTCTGTCCCTGCTGCCCTCCCACCTCACCCTGGCTCTCACTCCCTGCTGCCCTCCCACCTCACCCGGGTTCTCACTCCCTGATGCCCTCCCTCCTCACCAGGCTCTCACTCCCTGCTGCCCTCCCACCTCACTGTGCTCTCACTCCCTGCTGCCCTCCAACCTCTCCCAGTCTCTCAGTCCATGCTGCCCTCCCACCTCACTGGCCTCTCAGTCCCTGCTCCATTCCCACCTCACCCGGGCTCTCACTCCCTCCTGCCCTCCCACATTACCGGGCTCTCACTCCCTGCTGCCCTCCCACCTCACCCGGCTCTCACTCCCTGCTGCCCTCCCACCTCACCCGGGCTCTCACTCCCTGCTGCCCACCCATCTCACCCGCTCTCACTCCCTGCTGCCCTCCCACCTCACCCGGGCTCTCACTCCCTGCTGCCCTCCCACCTCACCCGGGCTCTCACTCCCTGCTGCCCTCCCACCTCACCCGGGCTCTCACTCCCTGCTGCCCTCCCACCTCACCCGGCTCTCACTCCCTGCTGCCCTCCCACCTCACCCGGGCTCTCACTCCCTGCTGCCCGCCCATCTCACCCGGGCTCTTACTCCCTGCTGCCCTCCCACCTCACCCGGGCTCTCACTCCTTGCTGCCCTCCCACCTCACTGGGCTCTCAGTCCCTGCTGCCCTCCCACCTCACTGGGCTCTCAGTCCCTGCTGCCCTCCCACCTCACTGGGCTCTCACTCCCTGCTGCCCTCTCACCTCAAGGGCTCTCAGTCCCTGCTGCCCTCCCATCTCACCAGGGCTCTCAGTCCCTGCTGCCCTCCCACCTCACCCGGCTCTCACTCCCTGCTGCCCTCCCACCTCACCTGGCTCTCATTCCCTGCTGCCCTTCCACCTCACCTGGACTCTCACTCCCTGCTGCCCTCCCACCTCACCCAGGCTCTCACTCCCTGCTGCCCTCCCACCTCACCCAGGCTCTCACTCCCTGTTGCCCTCCCACCTCACTGGGCCCCCAGTCCCTGCTGCCCTCCCACCTCACCGGGCTCTCACTCCCTGCTGCCCTCCCACCTCACCGGGCTCTCACTCCTTGCTGCCCTCCCACCTCACCGGGCACTCTGTCCCTGCTGCCCTCCCACCTCACCCTGGCTCTCACTCCCTGCTGCCCTCCCACCTCACCCGGGTTCTCACTCCCTGATGCCCTCCCTCCTCACCAGGCTCTCACTCCCTGCTGCCCTCCCACCTCACTGTGCTCTCACTCCCTGCTGCCCTCCAACCTCTCCCAGTCTCTCAGTCCATGCTGCCCTCCCACCTCACTGGCCTCTCAGTCCCTGCTCCATTCCCACCTCACCCGGGCTCTCACTCCCTCCTGCCCTCCCACATTACCGGGCTCTCACTCCCTGCTGCCCTCCCACCTCACCCGGCTCTCACTCCCTGCTGCCCTCCCACCTCACCCGGGCTCTCACTCCCTGCTGCCCACCCATCTCACCCGCTCTCACTCCCTGCTGCCCTCCCACCTCACCCGGGCTCTCACTCCCTGCTGCCCTCCCACCTCACCCGGGCTCTCACTCCCTGCTGCCCTCCCAACTCACCCAGGTTCTTACTCCCTGCTGCCCTCCCACCTCACCCGGCTCTCACTCCCTGCTGCCCTCCCACCTCACCCGGGCTCTCACTCCCTGCTGCCCGCCCATCTCACCCGGGCTCTTACTCCCTGCTGCCCTCCCACCTCACCCGGGCTCTCACTCCTTGCTGCCCTCCCACCTCACTGGGCTCTCAGTCCCTGCTGCCCTCCCACCTCACTGGGCTCTCAGTCCCTGCTGCCCTCCCACCTCACTGGGCTCTCACTCCCTGCTGCCCTCTCACCTCAAGGGCTCTCAGTCCCTGCTGCCCTCCCATCTCACCAGGGCTCTCAGTCCCTGCTGCCCTCCCACCTCACCCGGCTCTCACTCCCTGCTGCCCTCCCACCTCACCTGGCTCTCATTCCCTGCTGCCCTTCCACCTCACCTGGACTCTCACTCCCTGCTGCCCTCCCACCTCACCCAGGCTCTCACTCCCTGCTGCCCTCCCACCTCACCCAGGCTCTCACTCCCTGTTGCCCTCCCACCTCACTGGGCCCCCAGTCCCTGCTGCCCTCCCACCTCACCGGGCTCTAACTCCTTGCTGCCCTCCCACCTCACGGGCTCTCAGTCCCTGCTGCCCTCCCACCTTACTGGGCTCTCATTCCCTGCTCCCTTCCCACCTCACCCGGGCTCTCACTCCCTCCTGCCCTCCCACATTACCGGGCTCTCACTCCCTGCTGCCCTCCCACCTCACCCCGCTCTCACTCCCTGCTAACCTCCCACCTCACTGTGCTCTCACTCCCTGCTGCCCTCCCACCTCACTGGGCTCTCAGTCCCTGCTGCCCTCCCAACTCACCCGGGCTCTCACTCCCTGCTGCCCTCCCACCTCACCCAGGTTCTCACTCCCTGCTGCCCTCCCACCTCACCCGGGCTCTCACTCCCTGCTGCCCTCCCACCTCACTGGGGTCTCAGTCCCTGCTGCCCTCCCACCTCACCCAGGTTCTCACTCCCTGCTGCCCTCCCACCTCACCCGGGCTCTCACTCCCTGCCACCCTCCCACCTCACCCAGATTCTTACTCCCTGCTGCCCTCCCACCTCACCCGGGCTCTCACTCCCTGCTGCCCTCCCACCTCACTGGGCTCTCAGTCCCTGCTGCCCTCCCACCTCACCCGGGCTCTCACTCCCTGCTGCCCTCCCACCTCACCCAGGTTCTCACTCCCTGCTGCCCTCCCACCTCACCCGGGCTCTCACTCCCTGCTGCCCTCCCACCTCACCCGGGCTCTCACTCCCTGCTGCCCTCCCACCTCACCCGGGCTCTCACTCCCTGCTGCCCTCCCATTTCACCCGCTCTCACTCCCTGCTGCCCTCCCACCTCACTGGGCTCTCACTCCCTGCTGCCCTCCCACCTCACCCAGGTTCTCACTCCCTGCTGCCCTCCCACCTCACCCGGGCTCTCACTCCCTGCTGCCCTCCCACCTCACTGGGGTCTCAGTCCCTGCTGCCCTCCCACCTCACCCAGGTTCTCACTCCCTGCTGCCCTCCCACCTCACCCGGGCTCTCACTCCCTGCTGCCCTCCCACCTCACCCAGGTTCTCACTCCCTGCTGCCCTCCCACCTCACCCGGCTCTCACTCCCTGCTGCCCTCCGATCTCACCCGGGCTCTCACTCCCTGCTGCCCTCCCATCTCACCCGCTCTTACTCCCGGCTGCCCTCCCACCTCACTGGGCTCTCAGTCCCTGCTGCCTTCCCACCTCACCCGGGCTCTCACTCCCTGCTGCCCTCCCACCTCACCCAGGTTTTTACTCCTTGCTGCCTTCCCACCTCACCCGGGCTCTCACTCCCTGCTGCCCTCCCACCTCACCCAGGTTTTTACTCCTTGCTGCCCTCCCACCTCACTGGGCTCTCAGTCCCTGCTGCCCTCCGTCTCCTCACTGGGCTCTCACTCCCTGCTGCCCTTTGTCACCTCACTGGGCTCTCAGTCCCTGCTGCCCTCCCACCTCACCGGGCTCTCACTCCCTGCTGCCCTCCCACCTCACCCAGGTTCTCACTCCCTGCTGCCCTCCCACCTCACTGGGCTCCCTCTCCCTGCTGCCCTCCCACCTCACCCAGGCTCTCACTCCCTGCTGCCCTCCCACTTCACAAGGCTCTCACTCCCTGCTGCCCTCCCACCTCACTTGGGCTCTCACTCCCTGCTGCCCTCCCACCTCACCGGGCTCTCTCTCCCTGCTGCCCTACCACCTCACCCAGGCTCTCACTCCCTGCTGCCCTCCCACCTCACCGGGCTCTCAGTCCCTGCTGCCCTCCCACCTCACCGGGCACTCTGTCCCTGCTGCCCTCCCACCTCACCCTGGCTCTCACTCCCTGCTGCCCTCCCACCTCACCCGGGTTCTCACTCCCTGATGCCCTCCCTCCTCACCAGGCTCTCACTCCCTGCTGCCCTCCCACCTCACTGTGCTTTCACTCCCTGCTGCCCTCCAACCTCTCCCAGTCTCTCAGTCCATGCTGCCCTCCCACCTCACTGGCCTCTCAGTCCCTGCTCCATTCCCACCTCACCCGGGCTCTCACTCCCTCCTGCCCTCCCACATTACCGGGCTCTCACTCCCTGCTGCCCTCCCACCTCACCCGGCTCTCACTCCCTGCTGCCCTCCCACCTCACCCGGGCTCTCACTCCCTGCTGCCCACCCATCTCACCCGCTCTCACTCCCTGCTGCCCTCCCACCTCACCCGGGCTCTCACTCCCTGCTGCCCTCCCACCTCACCCGGGCTCTCACTCCCTGCTGCCCTCCCAACTCACCCAGGTTCTTACTCCCTGCTGCCCTCCCACCTCACCCGGCTCTCACTCCCTGCTGCCCTCCCACCTCACCCGGGCTCTCACTCCCTGCTGCCCGCCCATCTCACCCGGGCTCTTACTCCCTGCTGCCCTCCCACCTCACCCGGGCTCTCACTCCTTGCTGCCCTCCCACCTCACTGGGCTCTCAGTCCCTGCTGCCCTCCCACCTCACTGGGCTCTCAGTCCCTGCTGCCCTCCCACCTCACTGGGCTCTCACTCCCTGCTGCCCTCTCACCTCAAGGGCTCTCAGTCCCTGCTGCCCTCCCATCTCAACAGGGCTCTCAGTCCCTGCTGCCCTCCCACCTCACCCGGCTCTCACTCCCTGCTGCCCTCCCACCTCACCTGGCTCTCATTCCCTGCTGCCCTTCCACCTCACCTGGACTCTCACTCCCTGCTGCCCTCCCACCTCACCCAGGCTCTCACTCCCTGCTGCCCTCCCACCTCACCCAGGCTCTCACTCCCTGTTGCCCTCCCACCTCACTGGGCCCCCAGTCCCTGCTGCCCTCCCACCTCACCGGGCTCTCACTCCTTGCTGCCCTCCCACCTCACGGGCTCTCAGTCCCTGCTGCCCTCCCACCTTACTGGGCTCTCATTCCCTGCTCCCTTCCCACCTCACCCGGGCTCTCACTCCCTCCTGCCCTCCCACATTACCGGGCTCTCACTCCCTGCTGCCCTCCCACCTCACCCCGCTCTCACTCCCTGCTAACCTCCCACCTCACCCGGGCTCTCACTCCCTGCTGCCCTCCCACCTCACCCAGGCTCTCACTCCCTGCTGCCCTCCCATCTCACCCGCTCTCACTCCCTGCTGCCCTCCCACCTCACTGGGCTCTCAGTCCCTGCTGCCCTCCCAACTCACCCGGGCTCTCACTCCCTGCTGCCCTCCCACCTCACCCAGGTTCTCACTCCCTGCTGCCCTCCCACCTCACCCGGGCTCTCACTCCCTGCTGCCCTCCTACCTCACTGGGGTCTCAGTCCCTGCTGCCCTCCCACCTCACCCAGGTTCTCACTCCCTGCTGCCCTCCCACCTCACCCGGGCTCTCACTCCCTGCCACCCTCCCACCTCACCCAGATTCTTACTCCCTGCTGCCCTCCCACCTCACCCGGGCTCTCACTCCCTGCTGCCCTCCCACCTCACTGGGCTCTCAGTCCCTGCTGCCCTCCCACCTCACCCGGGCTCTCACTCCCTGCTGCCCTCCCACCTCACCCAGGTTCTCACTCCCTGCTGCCCTCCCACCTCACCCGGGCTCTCACTCCCTGCTGCCCTCCCACCTCACCCGGGCTCTCACTCCCTGCTGCCCTCCCACCTCACCCGGGCTCTCACTCCCTGCTGCCCTCCCATTTCACCCGCTCTCACTCCCTGCTGCCCTCCCACCTCACTGGGCTCTCACTCCCTGCTGCCCTCCCACCTCACCCAGGTTCTCACTCCCTGCTGCCCTCCCACCTCACCCGGGCTCTCACTCCCTGCTGCCCTCCCACCTCACTGGGGTCTCAGTCCCTGCTGCCCTCCCACCTCACCCAGGTTCTCACTCCCTGCTGCCCTCCCACCTCACCCGGGCTCTCACTCCCTGCCACCCTCCCACCTCACCCAGATTCTTACTCCCTGCTGCCCTCCCACCTCACCCGGGCTCTCACTCCCTGCTGCCCTCCCACCTCACCCAGGTTCTCACTCCCTGCTGCCCTCCCACCTCACCCGGCTCTCACTCCCTGCTGCCCTCCGATCTCACCCGGGCTCTCACTCCCTGCTGCCCTCCCATCTCACCCGCTCTTACTCCCGGCTGCCCTCCCACCTCACTGGGCTCTCAGTCCCTGCTGCCTTCCCACCTCACCTGGGCTCTCACTCCCTGCTGTCCTCCCACCTCACCCGGGCTCTCACTCCCTGCTGCCCTCCCACCTCACCCAGGTTTTTACTCCTTGCTGCCCTCCCACCTCACCCGGCTCTCACTCACTGCTGCCCTCCCACCTCACTGGGCTCTCAGTCCCTGCTGCCCTCCGTCTCCTCACTGGGCTCTCACTCCCTGCTGCCCTTTGTCACCTCACTGGGCTCTCAGTCCCTGCTGCCCTCCCACCTCACCGGGCTCTCCCTCCCTGCTGCCCTCCCACCTCACCCAGGTTCTCACTCCCTGCTGCCCTCCCACCACACTGGGCTCCCTCTCCCTGCTGCCCTCCCACCTCACCCAGGCTCTCACTCCCTGCTGCCCTCCCACTTCACAAGGCTCTCACTCCCTGCTGCCCTCCCACCTCACTTGGGCTCTCACTCCCTGCTGCCCTCCCACCTCACTGGGCCCTCACTCCCTGCTTCCCTCCCACCTCACCGGGCTCTCACTCCCTGCTGCCCTCCCACCTCACTGGGCTCTCACTCCCTGCTGCCCTCCAACCTCTCCCAGGCTCTCAGTCCATGCTGCCCTCCCACCTCACCCGGTCTCTCACTCCCTGCTGCCCTCCCACCTCACCGGGCTCTCTCTCCCTGCTGCCCTACCACCTCACCCAGGCTCTCACTCTCTGCTGCCCTCCCACCTCACCGGGCTCTCAGTCCCTGCTGCCCTCCCACCTCACCGGGCACTCAGTCCCTGCTGCCCTCCCACCTCACCCTGGCTCTCACTCCCTGCTGCCCTCCCACCTCACCCGGGTTCTCACTCCCTGATGCCCTCCCTCCTCACCAGGCTCTCACTCCCTGCTGCCCTCCCAGCTCACTGTGCTCTCACTCCCTGCTGCCCTCCAACCTCTCCCAGGCTCTCAGTCCATGCTGTCCTCCCACCTCACTGGGCTCTCAGTCCCTGCTCCATTCCCACCTCACCGGGCTCTCACTCCCTCCTGCCCTCCCACATTACCGGGCTCTCACTCCCTGCTGCCCTCCCACCTCACCCGGCTCTCACTCCCTGCTGCCCTCCCACCTCACCCGGGCTCTCACTCCCTGCTGCCCGCCCATCTCACCCGCTCTCACTCCCTGCTGCCCTCCCACCTCACCTGGGCTCTCACTCCCTGCTGCCCTCCCACCTCACCCGGGCTCTCACTCCCTGCTGCCCTCACACCTCACCCGGGCTCTCACTCCCTGCTGCCCTCCCACCTCACTGGGCTCCCTCTCCCTGCTGCCCTCCCACCTCACTTGGGCTCTCACTCCCTGCTGCCCTCCCACCTCACTGGGCCCTCACTCCCTGCTTCCCTTCCACCTCACCGGGCTCTCACTCCCTGCTCCCTCCCACCTCACTGCGCTCTCACTCCCTGCTGCCCTCCAACCACTCCCAGGCTCTCAGTCCATGCTGCCCTCCCACCTCACCCCGGCTCTCACTCCCTGCTGCCCTCCCACCTCACCGGGCTCTCTCTCCCTGCTGCCCTACCACCTCACCCAGGCTCTCACTCCCTGCTGCCCTCCCACCTCACCGGGCTCTCAGTCCCTGCTGCCCTCCCACCTCACCGGGCACTCTGTCCCTGCTGCCCTCCCACCTCACCCTGGCTCTCACTCCCTGCTGCCCTCCCACCTCACCCGGGTTCTCACTCCCTGATGCCCTCCCTCCTCACCAGGCTCTCACTCCCTGCTGCCCTCCCACCTCACTGTGCTCTCACTCCCTGCTGCCCTCCAACCTCTCTCAGGCTCTCAGTCCATGCTGCCCTCCCACCTCACTGGCCTCTCAGTCCCTGCTCCATTCCCACCTCACCCGGGCTCTCACTCCCTCCTGCCCTCCCACATTACCGGGCTCTCACTCCCTGCTGCCCTCCCACCTCACCCGGGCTCTCACTCCCTGCTGCCCTCCCACCTCACTGGGCTCTCAGTCCCTGCTGCCCTCCCACCTCACCCGGGCTCTCACTCCCTGCTGCCCTCCCACCTCACCCGGGCTCTCACTCCCTGCTGCCCACCCATCTCACCCGCTCTCACTCCCTGCTGCCCTCCCACCTCACCCGGGCTCTCACTCCCTGCTGCCCTCCCACCTCACCCCGGCTCTCACTCCCTGCTGCCCTCCCAACTCACCCAGGTTCTTACTCCCTGCTGCCCTCCCACCTCACCCGGCTCTCACTCCCTGCTGCCCTCCCACCTCACCCGGGCTCTCACTCCCTGCTGCCCGCCCATCTCACCCGGGCTCTTACTCCCTGCTGCCCTCCCACCTCACCCGGGCTCTCACTCCTTGCTGCCCTCCCACCTCACTGGGCTCTCAGTCCCTGCTGCCCTCCCACCTCACTGGGCTCTCAGTCCCTGCTGCCCTCCCACCTCACTGGGCTCTCACTCCCTGCTGCCCTCCCACCTCACCCAGGTTCTCACTCCCTGCTGCCCTCCCACCTCACCAGGCTCTCTCTCCCTGCTGCCCTCACACCTCACCCGGGCTCTCACTCCCTGCTGCCCTCCCACTTCACAAGGCTCTCACTCCCTGCTGCCCTCCCACCTCACTTGGGCTCTCACTCCCTGCTGCCCTCCCACCTCACTGGGCTCTCACTCCATGCTGCCCTCCCACCTCACCGGGCTCTCACTCCCTGCTGCCCTCCCACCTCACTGGGCTCTCACTCCCTGCTGCCCTCCAACCTCTCCCAGGCTCTCAGTCCATGCTGCCCTCCCACCTCACCGGGCTCTCACTCCCTGCTGCCCTCCCACCTCACCCAGGCTCTCACTCCCTGCTGCCCTCCCACTTCACAAGGCTCTCACTCCCTGCTGCCCTCCCACCTCACTTGGGCTCTCACTCCCTGCTGCCCTCCCACCTCACCGGGCTCTCTCTCCCTGCTGCCCTACCACCTCACCCAGGCTCTCACTCCCTGCTGCCCTCCCACCTCACCGGGCTCTCAGTCCCTGCTGCCCTCCCACCTCACCGGGCACTCTGTCCCTGCTGCCCTCCCACCTCACCCTGGCTCTCACTCCCTGCTGCCCTCCCACCTCACCGGAGCGTTGCTTCTTCCGCGTCCTTGGCCTCCACCTCCTCGGGGACGGTGCTGACCATTGTTGTTCCGGTTCTGTTCGGAGGACCCATTTCGACTCACTCTGGTGATCTCCCACCGGTCTGCTTCGGCTGCGAGCTGCCGGGGATCCGTTAACTTGCTGTCGAGGAGGTGCTGGCGAAGTTCAATGAAGCAATTGTTCGACAGATGCTCCCATACCATAAGATTGAACAGTTGTTCGTAGGTTGTGACCTTGCTTCCTTTGATCCAGCCCTCGAAGGCTCGGCTAAAGTAATTGACATAGTCCACCCAAGTTGTACCTGGGATGCGGGTGCAGTCTCGGAACCTCTGACGGTACATCTCGGGTGTGAGGCCATAGCGGGTGAGGAGTGCAGCTTTCATATGGTCATAGGAGGTCATCTGGTGGTCCGGGAGTTGCAGCAGGGCGTCGCGGCCCTCATTGAGGAATCTCCCCCACAGACCGGCCCCCCAATCGCTTCTATCGATCCGGTGTGCAGTCATAGCGATTTCATAGGCCTTAAACCATTGCTGGATGTCGTCCTCTCGGAAGTATTCTCGAACGACATCCTTGGGGATGTGTACCTTCTTCTCTGTTGCCCCTGGAGTGTGGGGTTGCTCGGGCACGCTACCTTCTTTATTCTGTTTGCGTAGGTCGATTTCAGCTAATTTCCGCTCATGTTCATATGCCAGTTTCTTTTCCTTGAGCTCCCTTTGTCTCTGTTTCTCCTCTCTTTCTTCTCGGAGACGCAGGTGCTCTAAGTTGATTTTCTGTTCGGCCAACTTTAGTTCAACGTCCATTTTGAGCCGGGCCATTTCCAGCTCGTGTAGTCGGGTTCTTTCTCGTTCCTGGATCTCGTCTGGCGAGAGACCCGTTCTTCGTTCTTCAGGGGCCATGGGGGTTTGTGCTGCGATGTCTTGATCGGGGGTTCCGGCAGCCCCGGTTTCTGCCCAAGATTCCAGGGCCTGCTTAAAGTCATCTTTGGTATTTAGTCCGGTGGTAGCGATACCTAATTCGATACAGAACTGTTTAAGTTCACGATGGCTGTACTCGTCCAATTTCTCCATCTGGAATTTCTCCGTTGATCCGCTGTCTTTAGTTGACATCGTGATTCGCCGTGGGGTGAGCTACTCTCTGTACGGTTTATGCGGTGATTCGGATCCCGTCGCTGGCCACCAATGTTAGACGGACCGGGAGGGTCGGCCGAGGATAAGGGGAGAGGTCTCCGGGGAGAGCCGTCTCCAGCGAATCGTACAGACAAGTAACTTCCCCCCCACAGACGGACACCACACAAGGATAAAGTTCAACGATACTTTATAGGGAATTCTTCAAGTACGGTAGAATGGTACAAGGAGGTCTGGACTCAGGGGTCCCCTCTATTCTGGTCTCTGGTTGGGAAGAGGGTAGCGGGACAGTCTTGTTACTAAAAAGATGGCAATAGCTCTCAATCCTCGAGCTCGGGGGTGTAGATGAACGGGCCGCGGCGGAGCCAGCAGGTCCCGAGATGGATGAAGGAAGACGACGGTCCGCGGCCACGCCAGCAGGTCCCGACGACGATGTAGGATAGGGTGGTTCCCAAAGCCGCGGCAGCGCCAGCAGGCAAGACGAAGGTGCACAAGACAGAGCTACGGCAGCGCCAGTAGTCCGTCAAGGATGAGTTCTTCTTTGCGTCTCTCGACTCCAAGATACAACTCCGTCCTGCTCTGGAGCCTCCCCAGTTATAGGGCTGGTGTGCTTTGATGTCCGGACCCTCGCACTTGGAGGTCGGGAGGTCCGGGATGAGGGGGTTCAGACACCCAGCAGGGGGGTGGAGCCAGCGCCCGGGGAGGCGATGGGCGAGCGGTACTTGGCGGGGGAGAGCCATCGACACCTCTTGCTCCCATTGACTGACCAAGTAGCCCGCTCACCTCCTGGGTGGATGTTGGTGCCGGAATGT
The DNA here is from genome assembly GCF_964261635.1 of Lissotriton helveticus. Classification (NCBI taxonomy): domain Eukaryota; kingdom Metazoa; phylum Chordata; class Amphibia; order Caudata; family Salamandridae; genus Lissotriton; species Lissotriton helveticus. The sequence continues at coordinate 1,347,907,095 of NC_136065.1, forward strand.
CTGAGGCCTGGCCAGGCCCAGGGTTGAGGTCGATCGGGGGCCCGGCGGCCTCGTGGTGGAGTGTCCAAGATGGCGCCCAGGATGGGCGCGCAGGCCGGTAGTGGGTCGGCCTACGCGGTCAACAGGTTCGAGTGTAGGGGTCCCTGCGGGGACGGTGGACGTGCAATGGTGGTGTGTGGTACTTGCGTGGCGGGTTCGGGCCTGGTTGGGCCGGGGGAGAGCGGCCCTTCATGTGGCCTGTCCAACACTCCCTCTCCCTGCTGCCCTACCACCTCACCCGGACTCTCACTCCCTGCTGCCCTCCCACCTCACCGGGGTCTCAGTCCCTGCTGCCCTCCCACCTCACCGGGCGCTCAGTCCCTGCTGCCCTCGCACCTCACCCTGGGTCTCACTCCCTGCTGCCCTCCCACCTCACCCGGGTTCTCACTCCCTGATGCCCTCTCTTTCCACCAGGCTCTCACTCCCTGCTGCCCTCCCACCTCACCCCGGCTCTCACTCCCTGCTGCCCTCCCACCTCGCTGGGCTCTCACTCCCTGCTGTCCTCTGTCACCACACCAATTGTCCTCTTCCCCCAATCCCCCCCGTGTGCGTGTGTCAGCCCGGGCAGACACAGCTTCCCATGCACACACACAGCCAGACCCCAGTACTTCACAAATACAACTTATGTTTCTTGTGAAGCCCAAGCTTTTGAAGGGTATGGCTTGTGTGAAGCAGTAGGGTCCTGGTTTAGCGAAATTGGAAAGGGTGTTTTGTAAGGTGTTGAGTGGATTGATAAGTTGGTGGGGGGTGTTTAGGACCATACTAACCCATTTCATTTTTATGTTACTTTGTGCAAATGTTCTGTTTATCTTATGAACATTTTCTGAATGCATATTTCTAAATTGTGGGGGTAAAGAGAAAAAGAAGTTATCTAAAAGGAAATTAACAATGACAAAGTTGGAGGAATCAAATGGCAAGAAGCAGAAAATGATACAGTCTGTATTATAGTTAAATGTGCGTTTTAGTGATTATAAGATAATCAGAAAGTAGAATTTATGGATGTTTTTGTGTTATTATGTGAATTAATATTATTTACTTTTCGTTAACAATGGCCATAATATGGGTCTACACTTGAATTCACATGTGTATATTTATATGATGCAATTGCCTTTGAAACATTTTGATATGACCTGTTAAGTGACTTTTCCAGGCTATTCTAGATAGGCCTCAGCTTGGCCTTAATGTCATTTTCTTCAAAATGGCATAAACTCAGTAATGTTTCAACGGTCAAGATTTCTTCTGTCTGCTCACTGTATCAAATTCATTCACAATAGTTCACTGTTTTATAACTACTTTGTTCTTCTGTGTATGACATTTGCATAGAGGGGGCTGAATCAATGTTTATTTAGTGGGATAGTGCTCAGTGGTAAAGCAGTATGACGTAGTTTTCAATGTTCTGATTTGCTGAAATTGTAACTCTTTTGCTCACACTATGATGGATTTGCAGTTTTTGCTATATTTTTAAGAATATTTCCTATGCAAAGGCCTCAGATTAGGGGCTAATCCAGAGACTTTTCGAATGCTGCTAGCTGGTGTTTGATTTTTACCTGCTTGCTGCTCATTTGGGACTTAGGATAATTATTGATTTGGGCTAATATTTTGTATTGCTCTATTTTGGAGAGGCTTCATGGCAATGACTTTATGGATCTGAATTTTTGTATAGCACTCTTTGAATTTTCGTAATAAACATTTCTACATTTTCTAATTCCATCCTAGAACTCACGTATTGAGTCTGTCCTTCCTTATTTGACTATATTTTTTAATATGCTGTTTTCCACCCTATCTTAAGACACAGTGCTTCACGTAGAAGTGGTCATTTGTTGTATTTCTTCAACTGACAGAAGAAAAACATCTCCCATTGCAGACTCTTAATGGGATCCTTTGCAAAGAGAGCAATTTCTTTCATCATTATCATTATCATTTAAACTGTTCTTCATTTAAGGGGACTGCTACAGACTAAACCAGTTATTGGTTAACTCTGGCTAGCTTGGGTCTGAACCGGTTTTTCATATTACTTTCTCTGGAATCCTTATCTCAGTTTGATTGTAGTTTCCGTGTTTGAAGGTAAGCAAGTCATCAAAGAAAACCCTATGCTTCCTCATACCGGGCTTTGAACAAACATTATGGAAACAGCAGAATGAGTGATTTTCCACTCAGAGCAAGAAGCCATTTGAAAAAGAGCTCATATTAACTTCTGTTGCCCCCTGAAATTGAACATGGCATACTTAATAAATTCAAAAAGAATTATCACTGCAACATCCACCCATCTTTTTTTACGCAAGGCCGCAATGTTTCATATTTTATTTATTTGTTTGAAAAGTTTTATATATCGTGGACTAGACCCTGGAAGAGTATCAAAGCGCTTTCCAAAGGTTATATCACATAGAAGTTCAATAAAATAGGTACAAAATGAGAGTAGAAAGTAATGATAAAGCACATGTCTCCAATTAAGTATGAATGCTAGCTGGTGATATGTGGGGAATCGTTACTTCCATCAAGGTTTATCAGTCTAATATTAGTAACTTGCCTAGTCAAAAATGTTCGATTATACCTTCGCTCAAATAGGCCCTGTTGTCCAAGATGTCCTGAGAGATAGCCCCTTTGCCAAGAGGCACTTGGCACAAATAGAAACACATTTGGGATAAACTCCCCTTTCAAGGGATCTACGGTATTATTACACTAGCATGATGTACATTGGATCACTTGAGATCTAGCCACAAGGACAGGATGGATTCAACCCTCCTCAAGAACTCTTGTACCATCCAATGTCCAGCAAAATGGAAAACTAACTTCCGACGTGGCTTTAGAGAGAACTATGAGTGATATACAAAGCCCAAAAACAAACAAAATAAAGTGAAAAATGTTAGGTTCGTCGGTGGAACAGGGGTAGCCCTTTTGAACAAATCTTACCTATGTTGCTGGCTAATGGGTTTCTTGCTGCAGTGGTGAGGCTGGAGTCAGGGTGGTTATATTAAGCAAAAGTAATCAATTCCATTATGCTCTCTGTTGATATTTTTTAAAACGTTTTTTGTTGATATATTTTAGTTTATATTTATTAATGCATTTAATTAAAAGGATTGCATTCTGATATCATTATGGAACCCACATGATTAGGGTCCTAAAAATAGAACATAAAAAATGGATTAAGCAAACGGTCATAGTGATAAACTAGTGCAAAATAAGACAGTTTGCACCCATTGATAATTCACAACGGAATTGCAACGGAGTATACTTACAACCAATATAATGATCCTCCGGCCAATTTTCTATGCAGACAGACCATAGTTTGGCAATGTTGAAGATTACTCCAGAACTGGCAATTTGTCTAATTTCGATGGATTGACATATAGCCGTTTTTGTCAGCGGCAGCTGGCACCGATCGGGGTGCGGAAAGAAAGAAAAGAAAATACACTTACCTTTTAACTGCATCTCTCCTCCGTCGTCTCTCCACGTCTCTCAGGTCGGAACAGAAGCAGGAAGCACACAGGCTCCCCTAAGCCAATCACAACGCTACAATCCAGCGTTGTGGTTGCTCTGAGCATTGTGGTTTGGCACTCAGACAGGCAATGGGAGCCTGTGCATGTTCTCCTCCCTGTCTGTGCATCACAGCCGGTGGACAACATGCAAGGTGGGCAGGACTGTTTGGCCAGCTCAAGACGGCCGGCCAAACCGTCATGCGCACCGACAGAGTGTGCTCATCACTCCTCCCCCTTCTCTACGTGCAGAACAGCCCTGCCCTACAAAACTGCTTCAGCAGGGAAAATTAAATGATATTAACATCGTGTTATTACCATTTTATTTCTCCTTTTTTACACTGCTGAAAAACAGTGGGGTGACGCTCCTCCGCCTTAGCAGAGGAGCCGCCATTGAGTTTTCTACTGCCTGTCACTGCCAGGAAAACTCTCTCGGTAAGGGGCAGTAAAATATTTTAAATACCCGCTCGCCATCGGAGTGACTCCCATGGCGAGGGGTGCATTGTTTTTTTAATTTTCAAAAAGGAAATTCCGCCTTGGAATTTTTTCTTTGAAAATAAAAAAAAAGCATACGTTTGACGGATGCTCAGTCATGGTGATGGAGTCATGCCTCACTTAAAAAGGCATTGAAAGGAACTGCTGCTCCGGCTGTTCCTGCCAATGCTTCAGGAATGACCGCCAGCTTGCCTGCCATTTTTAGATTTGGCAGGCGGTTACTTCATTGACCTGGGAGATCCATCCATCCGTCAAAATATAAAACACCCACTAAGTTTGAGGTCTTTGTGGGGGCGTGGCCACGGAGGCGAGCGAGATGGCCGCCTCTGAGTGAAGCTCCTCCATGCGGGCTCCTGACGGCGACTGAATAGATGTGACCCGCTGTCGCTGGTCCCCACATTGCTGCCGATCCGTATGGGGATATCGCCCTGACCAGCTGGGCTGATCCGGAGGACACAGGAGCGTCCTGAGTGGTGTTTTTGGCGGAGGGGAATCGGGGCCGTTCGGGCCTCGGCGCCATCTTCCCTCTCTGCGCCGGAGTGAGCGGTGAGTGCGGCGCGGCGCTCTCCTGCCGGGCCTCCGTCCTGCCACGCACTGGGTGCGGGCTCTCACGCTTGCCGCTGGTCCACCGCGGGCTCTTGGGTGGGGCGCTGGTCTCCGGGGTGCGACCGAGGCTTTCGGGCCTGTCTGCGCGCTGGAGCCGGGGCCTCGATTTTCGGGCCTGCGGCGGGACTGGGGCGGGGAGCGGAGCCGTCCGCCCGGTTGCGGTGGGGGTTGGGGGCGGTGGCGGCTGGGACGGCGCGGGACACTGCCTTTCACCCAAGGCGGCCCCGCCTAGAAGCCACGCGTGGGGACCCATAGTTCCCACCTACCATCCTGTGATACACTCAGGGAGAGGGACGCTCCCATACTGTTCAGGCCGCGGTGGGCTTTACTTCGCAGTGGGGCTCTGTGAAGGCGGACCGCGGCGGTCCCTGCTCTCTGGCACGATTGACGCGGGGAAGCGGGGCTGACTCTACACGCCGCCGCTGGGTTGCTACACCCCCCGGTCGGACGCCGCACACTGTGGCCGTGATTCTACCTGAGGCCTGGTTCTGCCCTGGCACATCCTTCCACGCCGTCTGTGGACACACACTCTTTCGCTGGCGCCAACGCTACTCTCACTGCCCTGATCATGGGGAAGAGGGACCCGAATCAGCGAAAATTGAGCTTTGACAAGACATCCCTCCTTGCCATGGACCCTCCGCCAGGCTCATCCGCTGGGGCCACCGGCTCCGCAGACGTGGGTGGCACCGCCGCCATGGTAGCTACCATGATGAGCGAAATGCGCGCAGGTTTCAAAGCGCTCGACACCCGCTTCGACAGCCTAGACCAGCGGATTGCTGATATGGGCACCAAGGTGCAGGCCCACGACAAGCGACTAGACTTGGCCGAATCCAGGATTTCGGATGCAGAAGACGGTGCCGCTAAAGCGCTTAAATGACTGGATAGGGTAGAGAAAATTCTTAAAGACGTGGCCATAAAAAATGAGGACTTGGAAGCGCGTGGTCGACGCAACAATCTACGAATCCTTGGTGTGGCGGAGACGACTGCGACGGGTCGTTTTGACACTTTTGTTGAGCACCTCTTCATTGAACTGTTCGGCAGGGACACCTTCACGGCTGGCTTTGTGGTCGAGCGTGCACATCGGTCTTTAGGTCCTAAGCCTCGCCCTGGCCAACCCCCGCGGCCCATTATAGCCAGGATCATGAACTTCCGGGATCGGGACGCCGCGCTCTGCGCTGCCCGCGAGGCCGGCGAGGTACGATGGCAGGGCGGCGTCCTATCCTTCTTCCCGGATTTCACGCTTATGGTTCAGGAGGCCCGCCGCAAGTATAACGGGGTCAAAGCAACTCTTCGTAATCTTGGTTTAAAATACGGAATGCTGTATCCTGCCCGACTGAAGGTTGATGTGAACGGCAGATACCGCATCTTTGCCTCCCCCACGGAGGCTCAGGAATTTTGTCAAGGTTACAGATGGCAGGGCTCCCCATCGGCTTCTGGATCCGCGGCGCATTCACCGGCCCGGAATGATACACAGTCCAGTGCAGACCTATTTGCTGAGACCGTCCAGGGCTGAAGGTTCTTTGCTGGCTGCTTTTTTGGAACCTGTCCGTGGTCCTGCTGAATTGATGTGACCTCCTATTCTTTGACACTTGTTCAATTGTCATCACTACTGTGGTCGCCTTAGTTAGACCGCCCGCATGGAGTGGCGTTGCTACCCCCTATGGCGTATGTCTGCTTGTTTTTCTTATCTGGGGTTTTGGTTTATTTGCTGCATTTTCGATTGATGGCACTGTCATTACCTGCTCAGTTTTGTGCCTCACATCAGCGCTTGTTTAGGGTCTGCCTCTCTGGGGTCGTAGGGAGGCTGGGTGGCGGGTGGAGGGCGGGGATTGTTTTCTTTGTTTGGTCATTTTTGATTGTGAGTATTGATGGGACTACTGGGAATGGACTGTTTAATGCAAGCTGGAATGTCCTTCTTTTTGATGCAGCGCTATGGCCGGGGTAGGTTTGCAGTCTGGCCCGTCCAGACTCACGCTTATGTCATGGAATGTTTGTGGCTTAAACAACACGCGCAAGTGCAAACAGGTATTGAATTATGTGGCACGACACAAGGTTGATGTCCTTTTTCTGCAAGAAACTCACTTGGCGCAGGCAGACGCTTCTTCGGTGGCTCAGGGATGGGGAGCGCACAGAATTTTTTCGAATTACAGTAGATATGCCAGAGGGGTTGCTATTTTTGTGCACAGACGTGTTCCCTTTGTGTTAACTGGTAGTAAGACAGATGATGAGGGTCGATATGTGTTGATTTCTGGTGTGCTCTTCGGGTACAAGATCACGCTGGTTGGGGTTTATGGTCCTAACGTGAATTCTCCCGCTTTTTTTCAGGGCCTACAACTGACTCTGCTCCACTCAGACGTAGATCTATTAGTGATGGGGGGCATCTTTAACCTGTTAATGACCCCGGGTAGAGACAGTACCTCCCCTTCCCCGACTGCAAGAGTCAGGCCAGATCAGTCCTTGCAGACATTTGTACACATTTTTCCCTAATCGACATAGAGGCTCGACTGCACCCTAACGTTCCTGAATACACACACCATTCTGGCTTTCACAACACTAGCACTAGACTTGACTATTGGCTCCTCTCCCCTGGTGTCGCTGTCTGGGTGGAGGACCTCTCCATGCTGCCGCGCACGCTGTCGGACCACTCTCCTGTTGTTTTGACTCTGATGGTCCCTAGGTTGGGTGGCTATGAGAGGCAGTGGCGCTTCCCTGGCAGAGCCCTGCAAGACCCGGTTTTTAAAGAGGAGATCCGCGGAGCCATTGACGAGTACTTCGACATTAACACGGGCGCTGTGAGTTCCTGGGCCACGCTATGGGAGGGTTTCAAGGCCACCATTCGCGGGACATGCATTGCTAAACATGTGGGGGCTCTGCGGGAGATACGCTCCACTCTGTCCCGCATTGAGGCTGAGCTTTCTACACTAGAGAGGGAAATACTTGCATCCCCATCGCAATCCAGAGAGGCCAAACGACTGGCATTGCTGTTAGAATTCAGGGATGCTGCTGAAAAAGAACTGCGCTTCTTGGGCAAACACTATGCGGCACGTCAATATGGTGAAGGTGAACGACCGGGCAGACTGCTCGCACAGATGCTCCGTCCTCCCCACCAGGCAGCCAATATACCAGAAATTGTGGACACGCAGGGCACACAACACTACTCCACTCCTGCTGTATGCAACACTTTCTTGACATACTACAAAACTTTATACACCTCCTCGCTAGTGGGCGAGCGGCGCGACCCCGGCCCTTATCTAAATGAGATTGCCATGGTATACCTCGAAAAATATATGCAAGAATTTCTAGCCATGCCCATAACTCCGGATAGCATTGTTGAGGCCATTGACTCACTGCAAAGCTCTTCGGCCCCGGGCCTGGACGGCTACTCTGCTGATTTCTACAAAGAGTATAAAGAGGAACTTGTACCAAAACTAGTAGAGGTCTACGCGGAGGCTCTTGAGTCTGGCGTTCTCCCTCCCACACTCCGGGATGCGGTGATTGTTCTTCTTCCTAAGCCGGACCGCGATGCCTCCTTATGCAGTTCTTATAGACCCCTGTCTTTATTAAATTTGGACTATAAGATTTTGGCTAAAGTCCTTGCGATCCGTCTGTCCCTATTGATGGGGCCCATTATTTCCCCGGCCAAATCCGTTTTTGTTCCGCACAGGTCCACCTCCCTGAACTTGCGCACGCTGTTCTCGGTTTTGCACAGGATTGACTCGGCCACCCCCGCTGCAGCGGTGTTCTTGGATGCCGAAAAGGCATTCGACACTTTAGAGTGGCCCTTTTTTTTTATCAGTCATGAGGCGTATGGGTATGCCGGAGCTGTTTGTGGCGACGGTAGAACTGTTGTATACAGTGCCGACTGCCCGGATCCGTTTAAACGGCACCATCTCCACGAACTTCACTCTTTCCCGAGGCACCCGTCAGGGGTGCCCATTGTCCCCTTTGCTGTTCATTCTTGCTATGGACCCTCTGGTGCGCCATTTTCAGGAGAAGCACCTCCATCGCGGACTCCAGTTTCACACTGGCCCTCTCCTAGTCTCCTTATATGCAGAAGACACAATTCTGTATGTTCGGTCTCCTTGGACAAATTTAGAACCCTTATTGCTGGAAATAACCCGATTTGGCGAATTTTCGGGCCTTCGCATCAATTGGCACAAATCTGTAATTTTTCCACTTACCCCCGCCACCTCGCAGTGGACGAGCACTTTCCCTCTTGAGTGGAACACGGACTCCGTGAAATATCTGGGAATCCATGTCTATTTGGACACGGTGTTCATCGTCCGCTTAAATTACGGCTGTGCACTAGACTTCCTGGAAGATAATACGGAGCGTTGGCTTCGACTTCCCTTGTCTATGGCTGGCCGGATTGCCATTATTAAAATGATCGTACTCCCTCTGTTTTTATATTTATTTAACAATATCCCTATCCCACTCACAGGGTTTTTTTTTTCTCAACTTCGATCCGTCTTGCTGCGTTTGTTATGGGGCGGAAAGAACCCCCGAGTAGCTTGGCGTACGCTGACGCTTCCTTATGAGCGCGGCGGCTTCGGAGTGCCTGGTTTTTTCCTTTATTACTTAGTTGCGCAATGCTCGTATGCCCATTCTTGGTTTCACCCTGACGCCAGAATTCTTTATCTGAGGCCAGAAGCTGATCTGGCACTGCCTGTGGCCCTTAATTCACTTCTTCCCCGAGGACTTCCCAGAGACCCTCAAGATATACAAACTGTCTCCACCACGTGCTGGGCCTGGGAGAAGCTGAGACGGCTGTTGCGCATTGATAAACTGTATTCCCCTGCTCTTCCGTTGCCTAACCCTCACTGGCTCCCCATCACTGGCGAACCGGTGGTGCGTCGTACCCTATCCAAATTCCAATTGGCCACGGTTGGGGATCTTTTCCCAGACGGCCATGCTTTCTCCATAACTGAGGACCAGAGGTTTCGAGACCGAACATTTATGGACTCTTTCACGCTGACTAGGATTAGATCCATGCTGCGTGCTGAGTTTCGCACATTCCCGCTTCCTCCCGCGGACGCTGACATGCTCACATACATAATCCAAGATCAGACGGGATCACATGTGGTCTCGAAGCTTTACAGACTCTGCCTGGCCTCGCTTCCTTCCTCAGATGCGGCCGTGCGGACCACGTGGGAGGGCGACCTCGGACCCCAGATTACTGACGATCAGTGGGCGGCGTGCTGCACTGCCACTAGGGAAGTGTCCATTAATAGCAGACATAAACGTATTCACTTTAAGTTTTTGAGGCGGGTTTAACACACTCCGGTGCTTGCTCATAGGATAGATGCCAACAGGCTGCACTCCTGTCCCAAATGCAATGCCCCGCAGGCTGATTTTGCCCATCTTTCCTGGACATGCCCACTTTTGCAGGAATATTGGCTTCAGGTACACAAGGTTCTGGGCGACATTTTGGGCCTAACATTGGTGCCTACTCCGGAAATAGCTCTACTTGGCTATGTGGTCAATTTTCGTCGCCCTCTCCGTAAATTGGCCGCCATTTGCTTTTTATTGGCAAAGAGGGAGATAGCGTTGCTCTGGTGTGCTAGACGACCCCCCACAGTACATGCTTGGCTCCGTAGCCTGGCCTATTGCAACATTAACAGTGTGGAATACTCTGAACAACTTCCCTCTGCCTCCCGACAATTGGACATCTGGGGGCCATACCGCTCATATGTTGTGAAACTTACCCAGGAGGCGCAGGCCCGTGCAATTGCCTCCATTGTACCGGAGGGTGATGGGCTAGGATGCTTTGTGGGAGGGCGCTGTGCCCATCCGTTCCACTGCTTCTTGGGGAGACACAACTTGGCCGCATACTCGGCAGAAGATGGTGGTGATGAATGGGACTAACCTGTATGCTATATGTACAGATTTGATTAATGTCCATTGCACGGCTGGTGGTGACTTCCTCCTTGGGTATTGCCTGCTGCGGCCTATGCCGCTGCTGACTGTATTAATGATTGCAACCGCTTGCTAATTGTCCTCAACTCAACATAGTTAATGTGTTGATTAGTCTGCTCCTCTGTTCCCAGGTACTCACTGTTATGATTTCTTGCTTGATTTTCAGTTCTTTTCTTTATTTTATTTTCTATAATGTCATGCTTATGATTTCATTGAAAGCAAAAATGGAAAATTGTAATGTGTTATGCTCACTTGCCATGATCCCTTTGTACGACTGTTGGTTTACTGGACTATACTGCAAACGGGGCCTGTTGGAGGCTTATTTCATTTTTCTTTGTACACAAGTGGATTCCTTATTTTGCTCAATAAAGAGATTTAAAAAAAAAAAAGTTTGAGGTCTTTGATAGCTCTTTATAAATAACGCTCCAGTCATTAATTTGCAACGTGCTATCCGTCTGCAAACTGTAGCCTTTAGATCTTTTAAGTTCAAGTGATTTTATTGTAAAGCAAACAAGGTGACCATACAACGTGAATAGAATGAGTTTTACAACATAACAAAACAAATTTGTTGCTTAGAAGGTGAAAGAATTGGACTAATAATACAAAAAAGAGATATAACAAATGTACATAGAATGGGCAAATATGCATTCAAGGAAAGTAAAAGAAGAAATTATGGAACAATCAGGGAATTAGGGTGGTTTGGAAACCTCCTGTTGAGATGGTGTAGGTAAAAAACATATTTTGTCGCTAACATCAATGAATGTTGTAACAGGTGACCACATGACAGCATGTTTTTCAGCCTTTTGAGGAGGATACACAAAAGCAGTATCTAATCTATGATTGTGGCAGACATTATACCACCAGGCTCTGTATGAAATTTTTGAAAAGTCTTTCCAATTGACAGTAATTTGTTGAAAAGCGATAGCTAATAATAAGTCAATAATCTTGACATAAAGTGGAGCTCCATCCCAGATAGAAGAGAGGCTGCCAAAGAAGATATGAATGAAGGAAAAAGGAAACTTCGTACCATAAATCAAGGTAATTTGTAACCAAACTTGCTTCCAAAAAGTGTGTACCTGAGGGTAAGTGAATAACATATGAAAGAGGTCGGCATTGGGGGGGGAGCAAGTCCAACATATATCAGGAGTAGTGGAGAAGCGTTTACTTAGAATGGCTGGTGTGAATAAAAGTCTATTGTAGACAAAAAATAATGTTTGTGTGGTGTTAGCTGCTCTAGAAGCGTTGCGTAATTTGGACCAAATGTCTTTCCAAAGTGAGAGTGGCCAACATACCGCAAAGTCTTTTTTCCAAGCTTCCTCAGTCTTCGTTTTCTGTCTGTCATTAGTAGTGCATTGTAGGTGTTTGTAAATAGTCGAGGCGTTAGGTGTGGTCAGTAACAGGGTGTGAAGTCTTAAAGAGGGCTTTGAATTGATAGAAGCAGCAGGTATGATAGGGATTGTGAGTATGTCCCCAAGATAGTTTTTTTAAGAAGAATGTATTTATGGATGAACGAATTTGGAAGATTAAATGTCTGCTTGAGTGTGGTAAAAGGCAGAAACTCTGAATCCGAGAACAGCTGGTGAATCCAAATCAAGCCTCTTTCCCTCCAAGTTTTCCAATAAAAGGGTCTATTATGGATTAATAAATGTTTATTGTGCCAAATTGTTGAGTGCAAAAAGAAGTCTTTGGAGTTAGGAGTATAGTCAGGAGGTAAGTCAAGCAGTCTGGCCGTATATTTTAGTATAGGTGTGGAAATGGGTTGCGGCTTACGTGAGAAAGAAAGATATTCACGAAATGAATAAGGAAATAAAAAAAGGCGTTCAATTGAGGTCCAAAGGGGACAATCTTCTTCAGAGTCAAGCAGCCATAGAGAAGCCTGATGTAATAAAAATCTTTATGATACGCCTGAAAATCTGGGAAATTAACTCCGCCCTCTGTTTTAGGGCGATTCAGTTTTAATAAAGATATTCGAGGTTTCTTATTGTTCCATAAGAAGGAGGATAATGTAGAATTTATTTTTGTAATTAATTTGGAGGAAATGGAAATTGGGATGTTCGAGATTGTATATAAAACTATGGGTGATAACATAATTTTTATGGTATCTAGGTGGCCCCACCAGAACAGGTAGAGGGGATGCCACTTAGAAGTAAGTTCTGAAACCTTTTGATGGCAAGTACTCATATATAATGCTACAGTTTCAGAGATGGAAGGTTTAAATTGCAAACCTAAGTATTTGGTTTGGCTTGGACTCCATTTAAATTGAGAAGCCTGAAATTGTGAGCTGAAAGTATGTTTTGTTAATGGGAGTATTTCGCATTTGTCGTTATTTAATTTGTACCCGGAGATGAGTGATTAGGATTCCACCTCTGCTAAAAAAGCCGGAGTTGAGACTTCTAGCCTAGAAAGGAAAAGCGGAATATCATCTGCGTAGGCTGCAAGTTTAATGTGAACATTCAGTGTTTGGAAGCCATAAATGTTTGGATTTTGACGCAACTTAGATAGGAATGGCTCTAGGGCTAAGTTGAAAATAAAAGGGGAAAGAGGACAACCCTGGCGTACTCCTCTGCCTAAGTTGCAAAATGAAGAAAGCAGGCCTTTGGCACCAACTGCAGCTCTCGGATTAGAGTAAAGGAGAGATAATAAGTTTACAAATTTAGGGCCAAATCCAAACCATTCAAGGGCATAAAATAAATATTTTCACTATCTCTGTCAAAAGCTTTCTCGGCATCCAGAGCAATTGCTTCTAGAGGGTGATCAAGATGAGATGATTTGGAGAGGATATCAAAGAAGAGCCTTGTATTATCTGTGATGACTCGTCCTTTGACGAAAGCAGATTGCACCCTTCCTAGTAAGATTGGTAAGTAAGAGTCAAGACGTAGGGCCAAAGCTTTAGAAAAAATGTTATAGTCAATATTGACCAACGAGATAGGTCTGTAATTTTTACAATGTTTAGAGTCTTTACCTTCTTTCGGAATAAGACAAATGTGGGCTTCAGAAAATGAACCAAAAGAATGTTTGGAAGCACAAAAGAAATTTATAAGTGAATGCAATTTGGGTATCAGAAATTTGGAGAAATTAGTATAGAATTCAACGGTGAAGCCATCCGGGCTGGAGCTTTATCTTTTTTAAGTTTCTGAAGGGCTGCTAAAAGTTCATGCTGAGAAAGGTCTGATTCTAAGGGGGGTAGATCCAAAGGAGTGTGTTGAGGTTTTGGGATGTTTGAAAAGAAGTGCGATAGTTGATGATCTGTAGGTTGAGTTTCTGATGAATATAAAGATTTATAAAAGAGATAAAATTCATTTAAAATTGAGTGCTCATCAAAGATAGACTTAATATTTAGCTTGTTTTGGTGGATATTTAAGTAATTGGCCAAAAATTTTCCTGCTTTATTTTTACCTCCATAGAATTTTGCGCTTGCTTTTAATAAATAGAGGAAACCATCCTCTGTAGACTTTTTGTTGAATTGTAATTTAGCATTAATAAGATTTCTTAAAGAATCCTCTGAATGTGATGCATAATATGAATGTTCTAATGCCTTAATGTCCTGAAGAAGGTCTTTGGTGATCTTACGTGCAGTTCTTTGTTTTTTGGCTACATAACCTAAAATGAAATCTCTAGCCTATGCTTTGAAGGCGTCCCAAATGGTTGCGGGAGATAAAGAGTCTGTGGTATTTCTTACAAAATATTCTATAGAAAAGGAGGTGAAAGCTGTAGTAAAGTTGGGATCTAAGAGGAGTGAATTATTAAAATGCCACCTTCTGGGAGCGTTGTTCCTAGGGAGGATGTCAAAGCCAATTGAAACTGGTGCAGGAGGATAGGGCCAATATCAGCATATGTGAGGGATTGCGAAATGTTATGAGATACAAAAATGTAATCAATTGTTGATTGGGTATGATGAGTTGGGGAATAAAAGGAATACTCTCTGACAGTTGGGTTGCAAAGGTGCCTAGCGTCAAGCAATTTGTGTTGATGTATGGTGTGAGTAAAATATGTATGTGACTTGTTGGGTATGAAGGACACTTTTGAGTTTCTGTCTAAAAAGGGGTCGATCACCTGGTTGCAGTCGCCTGCCATAATAAAATTATCCTCAATGCAGTGGGAAATATGGTTGGCCAGTGTGGGCCAAAAGGAGGAGTTACCTCCTGTGGGTGTGTAAACACTGGGAAAAGAAACCACAACACACTTTAGTGATAATTTTACAATGATCCACCTCCCTTCATCATCCGATTCTTGTGATAAGAACGTGAATGGTAAAGATTTACGACATAATATTGCCACTCCATTCCGTTTACCATCCCCAGGAGAAAAGTAAGTCTCACCCACCCAACCTCTTTTCAATTTCATAGATTCAGTATCTGTAAGGTGGGTTTCTTGTAAGAACACAATGTCAGCCTTCAGTTTAGTCAAATGTGATAAAACTCTTTGTCTCTTAATGGCAGAGTGCAAACCCCTGATGTGCCATGAGACTAATTTAAGTGACATGGGTACTAAGGTGAAATGATAAAAACAACGTGAAGCAACAGACTAAGTCAGTAAACTAAATAGAGAACTAACAATAGAATAATCCAAGAAAGTAATATAGAAGTCCAATTCATTGCAAGGACATTGTATAACCTTAGAAGAGAGAGAGGAAAGAAGAACTGGTAAAATAAGTTTAATGAAGATTGGTTGTGACACTATCTCAACCATACCAGGCGCACAGCCATTAATTGCGTAATTCCCCCTCTACAAAAATTCTTACTTTTCAAACTGAATGCTTAATTCGCATATTTATTCCGGAACCTTGTTCCACATGAATTATTTCAAATTATATATTGTTGCATTTGCTTAGTTTAAACATAACGACTTGCATTATACACAAATTCATATTTTCAGGATCTTTTCAAAAGACATCTTATAACATAAATGCATTCATAACAATTTATCGACGATTGTTGATGAAGTTGGCCCGATGCATTTCGGGACCAGTGTCCCTTCTTCAGGGGCCTCTGCGGAAGAAAATAATATGCCTATTACTCACTGTATACTATTTACACTTTCGCCACTACTCAGTCTTGAGCGTCTAGCTCCTTGATTATCATCAATTACTGTGTTCAAACGCATATCATGTAACAATGCACAGAATCATGTATTCAGTTCATGGTAAGTAGCTTGTGCAGAATACTGACATTCATAATGATTGTTAAATGGCCTCTTGTGATAACAGCGCCTCAAATGTAGTTAGACAAGCAGTTTTTCACATGGTTAATAAGACTCACTCACGTGTATGTAAACCGTCTGCGTGGACTTCACTATGAATGCGAAAGACGCTCAGCCTTAACACTGCTCTGTGAGTGTAAGATTTCTTCTACTTGTATGACAAAACAGATACTGTACTGTTTAGATTGCATTAATGTCAACACTAGGCTCGCATCACATTGCATTGAGATTCATCTCCATTCACACTAACCCTTGCAGGCCATTGTTTATAAACCCGGGTTCTCCAGGTTTTATCACTCACACTTTTCACTATTCAGGTATCCAGTGAAGATCGCATCTTCCACACACAAGATTGTGTAATTATACAGGTCCAATAGGGTTTTAGACCGGTTCAATCACACCCACGTTTATTTAATTTATTTTATTTTATTTAGTTTTGTTGATCCAGTTACTATTATAAACGGTTTCAGTAGTCCTTTGAAACTCTTTATCTCTAGAGTAGCTAGGTTTCACTCGCCATCTCAGCGGTGTTAACTGGAATCACCCCGGTTCAATATGGCCGACACATTTTGTGCACAGTCCGTTTTCGCTTGTCATCACCCTTCATCATCGCGTTCTTTTAAAGTATCGGGGATTCTTCTCACTGTGACCGCAAGGCACAGCTGAGCAGGACCCTTTTGAAAACGTTCCGGTTAATCGCGGGTAAGCAGGCTCGTTTTTAAGATCTAATATTGCCACGTTAGACAGTTTTTCCTCAACCGGTGTGTAACACGGGTCCCCTATTGTCATTACAGATATTTTCTCCGACACTTCGTTTGCTAATTAGAAGTGCAGGTAACTTTTTGTTTTTTCTGGCTTTCACAATGATTCAGAGTACGACACGACACAGTCCCTTATGGACATGTTTGTTATTTTTCACAGAGCAGTGTTAAGGCTGAGCGTCTTTCGCATTCATAGTGAAGTCCACGCAGACGGTTTACATACACGTGAGTGAGTCTTATTAACCATGTGAAAAACTGCTTGTCTAACTACATTTGAGGCGCTGTTATCACAAGAGGCCATTTAACAATCATTATGAATGTCAGTATTCTGCACAAGCTACTTACCATGAACTGAATACATGATTCTGTGCATTGTTACATGATATGCGTTTGAACACAGTAATTGATGATAATCAAGGAGCTAGACGCTCAAGACTGAGTAGTGGCGAAAGTGTAAATAGTATACAGTGAGTAATAGGCATATTATTTTCTTCCGCAGAGGCCCCTGAAGAAGGGACACTGGTCCCGAAATGCATCGGGCCAACTTCATCAACAATCGTCGATAAATTGTTATGAATGCATTTATGTTATAAGATGTCTTTTGAAAAGATCCTGAAAATATGAATTTGTGTATAATGCAAGTCGTTATGTTTAAACTAAGCAAATGCAACAATATATAATTTGAAATAATTCATGTGGAACAAGGTTCCGGAATAAATATGCGAATTAAGCATTCAGTTTGAAAAGTAAGAATTTTTGTAGAGGGGGAATTACGCAATTAATGGCTGTGCGCCTGGTATGGTTGAGATAGTGTCACAACCAATCTTCAATAGCTTTGATAGGCTCAGGGTTAGGCAGCCCAGAGTTACCAAGCTGCACGCAAAAGCAGGACAATAACTGCAACAAACAGCAGAATTTCTAAATAAAAAATAGAAAACAGGTGTGCTCAAGACCCACCCCAAAATTTCGAAAATAAGTTTAATACCATGAGAGATGTAGGAAAGATCGGAGCAAGAGTGAGAGAAGGTGTCGGAGAGAAAAATAAAGAAAATCGTGATTAAGACATCAGAGTATGATTTCCAACAGAAGGAATGTTTAGCGTTAAAAAAGACAGAATGGAAAAGCAGGAGATTCAGCACACTGAGAGAAGAAAGTAGACAAAAACAAGGAATTAAATAGGAAAAGGAGTAGAGGATTGGATTGCAGTATATATAGCAGAAGACAAAAAGAATAATAAACTTGGGAACTGAAAACATGGAGATAAAACAAAGTATTGAGGTCACCATATTGAAAATAAAGGGAGAACTGTAAGACATAACAAAGAACAAAAGACAAGACAAGAAACATACTTACAATGAGGGAATACAAATCGAGGGTGGGTGGAACCACATGGGACATGCGGAACTTCAGGTAAGGACCGGGATATCCAAGGAGGGGATACGTCATACCATGAGCAGCACTTTTTAGGCAAAGGATAAAACAGAAAAATAGGAATGTTTAGTAAGGCATTAAGTAATAAAAGAAGGAGTAAAACAGCGAATCTGAGAATCGTTAAAACGAAGTAACAGTAATCATAATGTCAAAAGGCTTTAAATAACCCTACAAGTATGATAAACAGTAAACATTGAAAAACCTTGCAAACAAATTGACGTGAAATCAAATTATACACAACTATAAAAATCAAGTAACATGTGAGGATGAAGGACTTGAAGAATTCATGTGATCCATCTTGTTAGAATGTACAAGGATGAAATAGACCGTATCTTGCTCCCATGGCTCGAAGATCAGATCTCATGTCGAGGAAAGCTTTGCGCCTTGCTGCCGTGGCTTTTAAATAATCCTGCGCAAAAAACAATGTAGACCCAGACCACGAAATCCGCTGAATTGCCTTAGCAGCCGTCAAGACTCTTAGTAGATCTGTGTATTCCAAGAAGTATAGGATAACACCTCTGGGTCTTTGCGAAGAAGATCAATTGCTGGAGATCCGACCAAGTCTATGAGCGCGCTGATTGTTCAGAGATGTATCCTCGGGCAGGTGTAAGATTTTGGGGAGAAAAGATTTGAAGAAGGTAATAGGGTCTGATCCTTCGACTCCTTCATTTAGACCATAAATACGTAGGTTGTTTCTACCATTGCAATTTTCCAAGTCCTCGACCTGCTTTTGGAGTATTGAAACTTGCGACTTCATGAAGGAAACTGTTTTGGAAGTTTTGTCTAATGATAAAACCTTGTGGTCCACCGCTGAAAATCTAGAATCCAGTTATGACCAACTATCTGAAAGTAATTGCAGTTTGGAATTGGTTTCCTCCATAAAGGGTCTCAAAGCCCTTATTTCTTGCAGCAAAAGATCCATGGATACTGGAGACCCTGGTTTGGGTGGAGATGGAGGGTCTTGCTTTAGGCGATTGGACTTTCCTGGTGTAGACTTCGATTGATTCATTGTGACAGTGGTGCTCTGCGGCTCAGAAAATTCCGAATCCTCCAATTATGAGAGCTCGGAAAATATTTTTGAGTTTTTAATGAAAACACATTGAGGTTTAGTTGCAAAAGAAGAAGAGCCTTTCGTTCTGCCCATTAATTATTTATTAAATCCATAGAATAGAAGTCATGTAACAATTAAGCGTGGTGCAGCAAAGGACCAAACATATAAGGGGCGTAAGGAAAAGGAGATTGCAGTTATATTGCACACCAAAAAAAACTTGACAACATCATGCACAAAGAATGCTGCATCCACCACTTTGGATAAATTATACTGGTAATAGGGCAAAAGTAATCTTCAATTTTAACACAGAAATGTTCCTGTTATACTGCTCAGAAAACAGAAGGATTATCTGGGCATATCACACATGTGCAGCATTGCATTTATATAGACAGGCTAGTTAATGTAGCCTTCAAAATCTCTGAGGGAAAGTCTGCATGTCTTCTAAAATGGCGTCCTTAATATTGCTGGGTCAGGAGAGAGGAGATTATACAAAAATGCATACTTGTCTTCATAATGCAAGGAGCCTTCACAGGAATACAGTAATGGCCTTCTAATATGAGGCGCTGGATAAGCCTTTACTGTGACATTGAATTTGCCCAAGTTGTAAAGAGAGAAGCGCTGCCGCGCATTCCGCGCATTCCGTGCATTCCGCGCATTCCCCAAACAAAATGGCTGCCACAATAGCGCGTACCTGCCTTCAGGCGTCTTTCAATAAATGCTGCCGAGTTAAGGTACGTTGGCGATTAAAAGTGCGCACGTTCAGCCCCCGGGGCTTTCACATACCAAGTCCACTATCTGGCTACACGTTTGACGGTCCTTGTGCGCGTCTCCCCGTCCTCAGTCTCGGAGCCTCACAGAGTTGCCGCCATATCGTCCGGGTGCCAAGCCACGCCCTGTAGCCTTTAGATCTGATAAATATTTTGCTCCTTTTGTTTGTAGCTTCCTTTCCTCATCTTGTGATGCAAAGCCTTTCTGTATGTCTGCTTTCACCCGTCCATACAGATTCCTGTCGCATTTGCATAAATGTATCATCATAATGAAACAAATGTTTGCCAGTGCACAGCATGATCATTAAGCCATAAAATAATTCACCACATAACTAAAGACTCGGCAGCAACAGAGCTAGATGGCCAGGAGGCTCACATTACTACTAACATATTCTAGGGTCAGCTGTACTTCGCAAGAAACAAACAATATGGAATAAGCAGCTCTTGCATTCTCTGCTTCCACTCTCTTTTAGACTCTATGTATGTTCTCCTCTCAGAACGGAAGCAGGGGCGGTGGGTGATATTTTAAAATGGTGGGGCGCAAACTAATTAGCATCTAGCACCGTAGCGAGCGTGAAAAAAAAGAAGAAAAATCGTGCATTTTCAAGCAAATTTGAGAAAGCAGGAAGGTTAATAAAGCAATTGTGAAAGTGCAGTTATTACATTAATAGATGGCATAACATAGATAGCTGCTTATTCAGTATTACCACAGAGCTTCATACATTCCGTCCTATTATGCTCAGGTGCTGAATTCAGACTATAAGACTTTCATGGAAATCTCAGCTCTAAGAGTAGAAGAAGTTGCACAGCAGTGTAATGGTTGCCAGGCTCGTTCCGCAGGAGCGTCAGGAACTTGAAGAAAAGTCCACAGTCTTCCCCTACGGCCTTCCGACTCTATTAGACTCTAGAGTAACGAATGGCACGCAAGGGGAAAACAGGGAAACAAAACAAGGAAAGGCGGGGGAAGAAAAACAGTCTTACAATATACTGAATATTAGACTCTAGAGTAACGAATGGCAAGCAAGGGGAAAACAGGGAAACAAAACAAGGAAAGGCGGGAGAAGAAAAACAGTCTTACAATATACTGAATATAAAAGAGGCAGCGCAATGCGCTGTTACCGTCATTCTGGTTGAGCTGAGCTTTGTACACAAACTTCACATAGGTCCACGCAAGTACCCCAAACATAAATGGTATAAAGGTTTTCGCAATTTGCCAAGGGGAAAGGTTTGATAGGCAACACAAGCAACGAATCGTTCACCCTGCGGGAGACAGGTCCGGCCAGTGAACAAAGGTGAGCAAATCTGTGTAGTTTTATCCTTCTGAGGTCAATAAAATGAGTACCATTGAATTGAGTAAAAATAAACATTGGTTATTCAGCACCAAGATACTTATGGGTGAACGTGTGCATTACAAATACACGTTATGTTAGGTCATCTGGAACCATAATTAACCATCCCGAACCCTACAAACCTGGCCATGAATGTCATTTAGCGGCCACAGCTGCGACCTCTGGCTTTCCACTTGCGGACCCTGGCACTGCTCGTGTGACCCCTGGACTCAGAGGTGGCAAAATCACTTCAGGAACATAGTCCTTATGGACTTCGGCTGGGGCTTCACTTTCCTTGTTTTCAGTCCATTTTTTTATTACTATTAGCTGGAATAAGAGCCTAGCTGAGGTAAGTAAAAAAAGCTTATAAATATAAGTTGTGTGCATGCTTGTGGGTTAAAGTGAGTTTATGTAGACAGACTGTGTATGTATATGAGTGAATGTGTAAGAGTGTGTGTGTGTGTGTGAGGTCAAATGGCGTGTGATGTCACTTCCACTACCCCTAGCATTTTGGTGAATTGACATCCATTAGTCAGGCAAGAACAATATATGTCATTTCTGACACCCCCAACTATATTATCCTTGAACCGGTAGGCCTGTAGTGTCCATAGTCATACCGGTCAGCCCAGAACCATACAGGACATCTCGGAAACATAGATACTAGCCCGAAACCAGATAACCCAGAGGCACACTAGCAGCTCAGTATGATACCGACCACCACGAGACCAAGAAGAACAACCCGGAAGCATGTAGAGTAATCTGGAACTAAACAAACGGCCCCGGTCATTACAGACTAGTTTCAAACCATAATGATCAGTCCTGGGCCACACATAGGTTACCACGACCCATAAAAAAACAACCATGCTGATGAGCAAGAGTCCCACTGCAGAGCTCATCTGACATCCTACACCTAATCCAACCAATCTGACAAATGTCAGCAAAAGTTATGACTGTCACACACCCTGAAAGATGCCCCTGTCCTGGGCAAACCTGTCCGGACGTTCCTTTTCGCCCGGATACAAAATAATGCTTTGTTTTTATCATGTGCTTGTTTCCAGCGCCTTTAAGTTTTGCAGAGCTATGAAAAAATAAACATCAAGGCTTTTCCAACCTATGGTACTCATTGAATCGTCCTCAGAAGGATGAGATGCTGACTGGCCGCTGGCATTCAAATCTGTGATCTGCAAGTTACATATGAATCTCTGGGCAGCGGCATTAACCCAATAAGCTATCTCACCAATGCGGTTATTACTGCGCACAGCTTTCCCACCCAAACTGTAGTCCTATCGGGATGTATAACGGCCCCCTTGTCAGGAGACACTCTGACCCTTTTTCACCTCCATCCCATGCCGACATTGTGGTTTGTGGCTGCTGCCCGACAATGCCACTCTGCAGATGTCTCGGATCCCTGTCTAACGCCATCTGATCTGATTGAGGCCACGGGCTGTGCCCCTACAATATCCTTTCGTGTTCGTAGAAGATACAGGGTAGTCAAGCCCCTCTCTCTGCTGACCCTGCATGCGTCCTGCTAAGTCTCCCTGGGCACAGTTCGGGTAGTCTCTCAGTACAAGCAGTGAGTGTGACACTAGATTCGCCGTGGCGGATGCACTGACCATCAGTGCAGCCCCTCAGTGCATTAGGCCACCTATCTACTCGCCTCCCCTGCAGACGCCCCGTGCGCTCCTGGACAGCCTTCCCTGCAGACACCCCTTGCGCTCTTGGGCTGCCACCCCCTGCAGACACCCCGTGCGCTCCTGGGCAGCCTCCCCTCCTAATTCTAGGCATCTCGCGTGGCCCGCGGGGCAGGGCCAGTTCAAGGGCAGACTGGGTAGTCCATAGCCAGTTCTTTAAATGGACAGGTACTGTAGGGAATCGTGCACTGTGTGCAAACAGGCATAAATGTTCTACAGTGTTCGTTCGCGCATGCTAATCACGGAATCTCATTAATTTATGGCGTATCATGGTATGTTTACTCTCACTAGTCACTCACCACACACAGACAGTAGTACTGTCTCCACTGACTCCACACGAGCAGCACCAGCACGGCAC
The DNA here is from genome assembly GCF_964261635.1 of Lissotriton helveticus. Taxonomy (NCBI): domain Eukaryota; kingdom Metazoa; phylum Chordata; class Amphibia; order Caudata; family Salamandridae; genus Lissotriton; species Lissotriton helveticus. The sequence continues at coordinate 1,347,930,210 of NC_136065.1, forward strand.
AGCACCAGCACACGACGAGTGGACTCGAGTCCACAGTCCACACACAGCAGTCACAACCACGAGGCGAGTCGGACTAGTAGTGAGTACGTAGTGAAGAACCGTTACCAGCGCCGCACGCCAATGGCCAATCACTGCATGACTACAAGAAGTCAGATACAGTGATTGGCCATTGTGCACTGCGGCTGAGCCACCCACGCGCGGCATCCAATATGGATTGCCCCTGCTCTGCGGAACGGTGACCAGCCAATCCTGGCGTTGCATGCAGCGCCAGGATTGGCTTGGAGGGCACACGAAATGCTCGCCCTGTCGCCCTTTTAACACCAGGGCTGCGCCGCACGTGAATAAACATGCACCCCCCCCAGTCACTCAGTGGGGCACCTTAATATGCGCATGCTCAGGCAAGTTTCTGCCCCAAGCTGTGATGTGCGTTCTGACTCGTCTGTCTCGTGACGTCTCGACGCCTGTCCATCACTGACACTGCAGCCCCGCAGCCCGCCCCCCTGCGCACTCCCGTTTCAGTCGGGTGTTGCCCGGCGGCGCATGATGAGAAGTCAGGAAGTTGCAAGTTGTTGGAACACATTTATTTTAATTATTTACTGGCAGCCGCGGGTCCATGGGCTGGTGGGGCTACGCCCCTACGCCCCAATGGACGCACCGCGGCTGAACGGAAGTGAATATAGTGAAGTTTGACCAGTTGTCAGCAGTGTGCTTTGGTGGGTTAGCAAGGATTAATATTTTCTGTTCATTCAGCTGTACCAAACAGAATCTTTGTACAATCAATACTTGTGACTCTGTTCAGGATTAGCCAGGATGTTTTTTTTGTATTGTTTGTTTCTAGGCTCCATTGTGAAAGCAAACAAACATTGGCAAAGCCTCTGGGTCTCGCCTGTTAGAGCTAGGTCACTGGCAAAGATTTGTAGCCACTCTATACAGCAGTGCAGTTGGTATACAGCATAGCTAAAAATAATGTTATAAACGTGCAGTGATGTGGCATGCACTAATGCACTATAAAAAAATAATCATATTAGCATTGGCTGTGTCATAGAGCTTTTTTACTTTTGTCATGTGCTCCCCATCTCCTCTTCCCTGTCCTCTCCCCCTCACCCATGGACTGGTGAGAGGGTTTGGGGAGCAAACAGACAACGGGCGTAGGTGGGAGGAGCTGGAGGAGTACACAGGTGGGAGGCAGTTGAATGGGGGAGGGAGAACCTGATAAAGCGAGCAGTGGAAGGACACAGTAATCCACCAATGCTCCAGTATAGCGACAAACACAAGAAGAAGTAGGAAGCCTACAGAAGCTGACAATTAGGAAACACGCACATGAGAGTGAAATTGAGCCAACCAATGGTAAGCCATGGTCAGCCTCTAAGCCCATTCTAAGGTAATAAAATGTCTCACGAGAGACAGAGCATGTGTATGTCTCAGGAAAATATAAGTGTAAGTCAAGGTAAGATATGTTATGTTGTCAGTTACTTTATTTGTGTTTTGTAGATAAAAAATGTTGTTTAAAATGTTCACTACTGTCCATTAATAGCTGCTCCTCTTTGAGCATTACTGCCTCCCCATGAGTAGTAAAGTCCTGTACCAACAAACAATTGTTTTTGTGCATTATGGGAGTTTGAAATTGTAGGACCACATGGGACGAATCTGGGCTACTCTACCTCACACACATCAGGAGGAAGGAGCAGATGCATTTAGGTCAAATGTGAGGCACGCCCCTTGACGAAAGTATGACTGCAGTGGTTCCTGAGCTCTCTCTCCATGGGGCCCAGAAGGCCCTTCATTGTGGTATAGCAGAGTCAGACTATTTAAGAGGTAGACATAAGTCACTCTTTCTTAGAGGCTACTCAGAATGCAAGGTTACCTTATTAGGATTCCATATATCTGTCCTGAAGAATGCTATGGACTCAGTTCAGCCACAAGACAGAAACATGTTGACGGTAATAGTGGTGATGGGGTACTAAATCCTCTTGTCCCCACATTTGATTTTACTACCAAGTGTCATGTATAATGAGTAAAAAGTTTTTAGGATGCCACAGTGGTTTTTAATACGCTGTAATCACGGGTCCACTCTTAGTTGACGTGCCTCCCTGACTCCAGATGAAGGCCCGCTCTCCATCTAACCGGGTCTTTGAAGAGTGTGGGCTGTCCTATGATGAAGCATGACACCTGGTGGTGTGTGAGGACAACTCATCACATTTTTGTGTACGTCCAATACTCATATTGAGTAGTGTTAGGAAGGATGCATTATTAACATCTGAGCAAACATATTGGGCTGCTTAGTTTGTGTACATACCCTACTCTTCCTCTGACCAGGTTTGGACTGGCTGAGAGGGCAATCTGGCAGTGCCAGAAGGACTAATCTGACTGGTCAATGTAGGGGCCTTGTCTATGCCAAAGCCCACCAGACAGCACAGTTGTCTCGTTCAGAAAGACATATTAGGGACATACAGAAAACTTACCTAGAAGGGCATTCCACAAACTGCTTACCCTTGGCTTTGCCTTTTGTCATCCCTGTTTGTTTACTTTCTATGTTCTGGCTTTATTTGTTTTAAGCCGTCCAGCTTGTGTTTGTCCCTCCCATGGCGCATAGCCTCTTAACTACCTCTCTGGTTGGCTCCTTGTATTCTTCCAGGAGTGCTTGCTTTCCAGGAACTCGTTTTAGCTTTTTCGTGAAGGCTTGCATGAGCGTATATGTGTTTTATCTCTCTCCTTTATATGCTTCTTCTCTCCCATAACCCCACTTTCTTGCACTGTGTGCTTCTGTGCAATCTCTCTTTCTCTCTCGCTCTCTCTCTCTCTCTCTCTCTCTCTCTCTCTCTCTCTCTCTCTCTCTCTCTCTCTGTCTCCCCCCCCCGCCCCACCCCATGGATTTCTTCTCCCTCCCTGCCCCCTTCTCTCTATATTCCTCTGTGCTTTTCATCCACCCTCCCATCGCTTCAATCATTCCCATGACCCCTTTTGCACTGACAATTCAGTTAAAAAAAGGTTGTACCTAGTCACACCTCTCAGGCTTCCAGTGCCACGCTTCTGCCAAGGACTGTAACCCTTGGAATCAACGTGTGCCTGGGACACAGGAACTCATCTGCCACTGGACCTAGTGTTTCCATAAAAGCACACTCGTTCACTCTGGGCTCAATTAACAAATCTGTTGGTACGAGTATCTTGGGAGTACAGGCGTAATCACACCTATGCTGGAGTAAAACGCACTTATAGAAAAAAAGAGTCCACGTGAACTTGCCTTGTTATCGTTTTTTAAATAACGTTATGGATCAATTGTTTCATATTGCTCTGTGTTTTATTTGACCTCCACCATGCCTGACATGGTGGGCCTGTAGTGACAGGAACCACCCTAGAAGGCGGGGCTACTACAAGGGGACAGGTGAGCACATGGAGGACAGTCTGAAGGGCTGCTAATTTAACAGGCCTACAATGATTACGTATATTTGGACGAGCCGAGTCTAGCAACCCCAACAGCCGTCCTTTCCTGGTCTTTAAAAAGAAAAATAAGTCTCACAATAAAATAATTCTTAACTCCAAAGTACTTTTATGAATCATGGAAAGTAAAGAGTGTATCGTAGTGCAATCTACAGTGGAATGAAAGGCGATAAATGAAGGTCTTACATTTGCATACGTTTATACAAAAAACATTTAGCTGTCCTGCGCCAAGTCGTTAGAGCTGTTTGTGTTGCCCGGCATAATAACGTGCCTACTTCAGAGAACTGGAGAACCTGCAGCTTCCAAGATTAAAAACTGGAATACATGCAGGGCCCGCTGAGCGTTTCGTCTAAGGTACATGCAATAACTTTGGTATTAGTACAATCTGACGCTACACTCAGTTATGTTATGTTATGTTATGTTATGTTATGTGGTTTTTATTAGGCGCACAAATGCTCCAGCTAAGGAGCGTCTTGGCGCCCGACAAGGCAGCTACACAACACAACTAAATAAAACAGCACAAACAGTTCTTGCAAACTTGAGGGATTTCTTTATACATCACGAGTTATTGATTATACATATTGGTGCAGAGATTTAGATTTTGTCATCATACAATTGCTACGGCAATTCAAAGGTCTGCAGAGTTTGCATATCACCCTGCACTACTTCTCTGAAACAGCTCTTCCTGCTCAGCGCGAGGCAGTCAGCAGGCCCGGCCGTCGCGCGCTTTCTAGTGCCCCGCGCATCCGTCGCGCTGTAGAACGCTTCATGCAGTTTGATGTCTTGTACGCAAACAGAGGCGTGCATCAAATGCCGCTCAGCAATAATGTGTCTCCGGGCCAAGATAAAAACACGATACAACGCTGCAAATGTCTGTTTTCTCAAAGATAAAGTCAATTTCTCCTGACCACATGGGCTGACACAACACACCCCTTAGTAAACATACAGCGCCCCAAGAAGTCACCCACAAACTGTGCAAACAGGAGTTAATTAAGACTGCGTTTATGTGGGCTGTTGCAATGTTTCATCCTTTTGAGGTTCACAAATATTCAGGAATTTACAGATAACACTATCCAACCTAAAAGAGCCAAGAGATATTGTTCAGCTTGAGGTGTAGCTATCACATTGTCACCAATGCTGTGAGTGCAATGGGGTGCAACAATGTGTGCGACACAATTTAACAGATGTATTTTGTTTTGCTGGACAGATGCTGTTTCCCTGTGTCGGTAGGTGGTACTGGTGTGAGGTGTTCCCCACAGCCCACCACAAGCCAACAAAATAATTTCACATTTCCAGAACTCCCAAATGCTTTTCTCCACCCTCTAGAAATGCATCTAATTACTTCACCCTTGACCCCTAGCCTTGGGTTAAAAGTGATTTAATTCTGCAGCTGTGGCGTTTCCAGCATAGTTATGGATTTGCAGCTTTTGACACAGAATCTATCATCCACTGCATAACTTGCTGAGTTTCCCCACTTACCTGGCTAAAAAGCTCGAACTTTCTGGTATGAATCGGACCCTAAGAAGCTCCTGCTGAAACCTCACAAATTAAAAAAGAAAAGAACCTACAACATAGCCTTCTCGGTCTGGCCCCAAGAATTTGGAACTCTCTTCTTCCAGATATCCGTTCTAACACTCCGACCTCCTCATTCAAAAAACAAGTCAAAGGACGTCCTTCTCCTGAATAACCAGCTGCAACAATCGACCTGAAAACAACATAACTAACTGATATTTCTTACAGACAACAGGGCAATCTCATTAATTAAGGCATTTTCTGGATGCCACTTATGTTCTCGCTACATGTTCCACATGTTTGGTTTGCTCTTTCTGTAACTTTTTGGTGATTCGTGCGCTATATAAGAATCTATGACTTATGACTTAACTGTGCAGGTTAGCTACAAATGTGTAGTAAGAAACGTTGCAGCAGAATCAGGTAACCATCTTCAAAGTAACTATTCGTAACAGGGACTGCGCAGCAGCCGCTAGCATCAACTTCAAACTGCCCAACATATTTAAAACTACACATTCTGAGTTCTGTTGTGGAATGCACACATGCTGGAATGCACACATGCGGCGCCTGCAAGGGGTGAGGATTCCACAACAGAGAAAACCCTGTGATACAAACCACTACAAAATGTTTATTATGTTTGCTTCTACAGTGACCTATCGTATCCTCTTTCTGCTGTACAGTGCTCTGATACCCTTATGGGTCATGTTCGCGCTATATAAAACCTTTAAAATAAACCAATCAAAAGCTCAGCGGTGGCTGCTCTGCAATGGCGGAGGAGTGTTGCACCACTGTCTCAGAGCAGGCAGCTGAAAAAGAAAATGATAGTATGCTCACCATGCAATTTACTGCTAACACCCTACCCCTTTCCTATTACAGGCCATTTGAAGGGCGGTGTTTCGATCACAGAAACTTAAAAGAGTCTTGCAATTATTGGACAAACAGGCGCTCCTGGTGGGTGTCGACTGGCAAGCAATTGATGTGCTTGTTCCACTATGGCCAGGTGGGAGAATATGTCTGACCCAAAGATCTGAACCAATAGATTTTCAACATATTTATCTAGTTTGCCTGTGTTGGTGGATTTGGGCGCTCTCAAAACTCAGATATTATTACGACGGGAGAACGTCTCCAAAATGCTTGTTCTCGACTGCTACCACCTTGAGAACTTTTTCCATGTTGAGGAGGGTATCAACCTGGGATAACATGGCATCTTCAAACTTTGACATATGCTTCTCAACTTGTAAATGACCATCATGTTTCTCCAATTTCCAAATTATATTATCCATTCTGGTGCAGAGGGAGTCCATTTTGAACTCAATGGATGTCAGGCTACTCTGCATTGCGAGTAGCAAAGCCTCATATCCGCACCCGCAATGTCCACTGGGGCAGACCAGTTTCACAGGGGGCCACCGATAGTCAAATTGGAGTTTTGAATGATGGCCCTAGGATCTGCCCATCGCAGCGTGATATTTTCAGGGGACAGAATATTTTCTGTGGCATTTCTTGTATAGTGTGCGTTGAGCAGCTGGGTTGTAGAGGATGAAGGATGTGCAGAGACATCTTAACATGTTGAAGGCCTGCTTACACCAGTTGTGACCCGGAGTCCTTCCTCTCATCTTTTCAACTTAGCCTATGGGGGTGGGGAGGCACGAGGAGAGCCACTGTCCCAGGGAAGCAGACAGTACAATCCACTGTCCTCGATTATTGCAGAGCATCTGCCTATTATGGTATACCTGCCAATGGGGCACTAGGGGACTTCTACAGATCAGAGGTCTGACACAATGCAGAGTGTACGTTAGTTCCAGCCGTCCCAGAAACTCCACCGCACTGTCATGGTGCAGCCCTCAGTGGATAGGTGTTTCAGGTTTCAAATGTCCCCTGGAAGGGAGGACGAGGCTGTGCCGTCCCTCAGATCATGTTCCCAGGCCTGCCACTCTAGAACTGATGCCTCCGTGGAGGTTTCTGCTACTCACCTGATTCCAGTCTGGCATTGGTAGCAATCTGAGCCTGAGCCTCATTGCTAGATCTATAATACATTGATCTGGGGAGCATGACTGCAGAGACACGTGTGGAACAGGGTAAATGGAGGCAATTAAGGTCCTCAGGGAACAAATGTTTTTTTCAGTCTTTGCACGAGTACCAAGCTGCACCTAAAAGGGAAGATGACAGTGCTGGTACTCCAATATAGTTACTCAGCCAAACGCGATTCCAGTTTTTCTGTATCCTATCTAGTAACTCTTTCTAGTCTTGCATGTTCTAGATTTTCAAATGACTCCAGAGATGTTGGTATATCACCCACAAACTGATGGACTAGTCGAACACTGCACGACCCTGTTGTTGCCGCCTGCCTGCCCCCACGCTACGGAGAGAAGTGGAGAGACGCAATTAGCGTCGGATAGGACCGCCCACCGGAGCCGAAAGTCGCGGGACGCGGATGGACAGACAGCCGCGCCACAATTCAGCTTAAAGTAAAAAATTCGGCGGGCCCTAGGAAAACATCGGGTCTCGCCGTGAATGAAGTGAAGGTCCCGCGACATAGCGGGGATAAATGCCGCGGAAGTCACGGAAGCCGTGGAGACCGTGGAAGCCGCAAGGAGAGGCTTCCGATGGAAAAGTGTTGCCATTACACTTGACTTAATAAGCCCATAACGAGTATTTGCTCTGCACTGTGGGCAGGAGAAGGCTGGTCAAAGGGAGCACACTCAGCCTGGAGCTGGAAGGAAGAAGAAGGAGGTGAAGGCTGTAAGTAAAGTGCCAGAGTGGCCCTGAGGAGACAGACTGAAGCACCTGGGTGCATTACTGGAATACTCCCTCGTAGAAGTGAGGAAGCAAGGGAGCGCTCGCAGGACGCCAAATTAAGAACAAGGTACAGAACTTTGAAGTATAAAAACTTTAATTAAACAGGGCGTGGCAGGACAAAGGCACAACAGAGGTAAGTGGATGAATGATTGCATGAACGTTTGCCCAACGCCTTTCTAAGTATCCACTCATTGTTAAAATTGGTTGATTAGGGGGCTATTAAAGGCGGGACAAAGCAAGCACAGCACAATAGGGGTACATAAGAGTGTAAAAAACTAAACACGTTTGCTAAACGTACGGGACGAGAGCTATGGCACCAAAAAAGAAGCAGAAAACTCTCAAGGAGCCTATGGAGCAAAGCCCTGGGAGGAGAGAGCTTTCCGGGAAGATTAGGACATTGGAAGAGAGCCAGGTGAGCCAGGCCAGCCCCAGTGAAAGGATTAAAGGAGTACCCCAAAAAGAAAAAAGAAAAGAACTATTAAAGAGATCTTGCAAGAAAAAAAACGGAAGTATGCTAGCCTCTAAATCCATAAAGGACTTTGTGGGTAAACATTAAAAATTATTGGATCTATCAACGAAGCCCATGGAAGCAGAACTAGCGCTACAGAATAGTAGTGGGATAGTATAACTTTCTGAAGAAATACTGGAGGCATCATTTCTGATAAACCCTTCACTCCTAAGTCAAGAGGATCTTACAACAGCACCTCGACTGTCCTCATCCCCCACAGTATTCTCGCTGCCAGAGCAGGAACCAGAGACTTCAGGTCAAATGGAAGATAATAGCCAAGGACTGAGAACTGACCGGGGGAGACAAACTAAATACTTTGTTATCAAGGGCAAAGCGAGTAGAAAACAAATGCCGCCGGAAATATTGAGAATAGAAAGAACTAATGATCCTGAGAGAAACAGCCTACAAGTCCTAGACATTTCTGCTACCCCTTCCTCCTGAATGATGGATTTATTGTTGATGCTTCAGAAAACCCTGCAGGGGATATTAGAAGTCACTATGCTAAATAACGGCGTCCTGAAAACGCAAAAGTCCTATTTAAAAAAGATTGAGGAGGAGTTGCAAGGAATTAGAGTTCAAATGCCACAAATGATGAGACCAGTAGTGGACCCACAGCCTACAGAGGAGAGAGGGAGTATAGAAACTGTAGAAACCCCACATAATGTATATATTTCTAAATGCCCAATGTTGGTAAAAAGAAGAGGAGAAAACTCTAGATATAGCCTCATGAACAATAGGGGTCATTTAAAAAGAGGGATATGTAGAAAGAGGAAAACAAAAGCTGAAACAAGGGAAAGAAAAAGGGGTAAGGAGGATGAGACTATCTTAAAACCCCTGTACCAACATCGTTATGTTTAAAGACCCCTAGAGCCGAGGGTAAGAGGAAGGGTTCCAAATATCAAGCTAAGAAACAGAATAGTAAGGGACCAAGTAAGGAGCAACTAAAAACAAAACTCGTACTAAAAACGAATAATACGGGATATAATATAGATCTTCGGAAGAATCAAATCCAAGAAAAAGCGGACCATCATCGAGATAAGACAGAAGTAAAAAGTAATCTAGGGAATGTTATGTGGAAGAACACCAGGCAGACAGGTATAGAAGAACCAAAGACAGGGATAGAGATAGGAAGTAATAAATGGCTGTATTTTGAACCCTATCAACCAGAAAAAGGGGGAAAGAAAATAAGGAAGATCCAATCCTTAAACAGATCTAAAATCCTATTTTCATATTCAAAATGTCCAAGTTTGAGGGTAATAGGAACAAAAGATCTAAGACGGGTGGCTTCATAGAAAACTCAAATGGAAAAAGGATCACAAGAGTTTTAGTCTACTCAGATCTGGTAAAATTGGCAATTTGGAAAGCGGGGAGGGAGATACAGCAGGAAGGGATACGGCTAATCCCAGAGAGAGAATTAGGGGGAAATGTCCGTTTTGAGAGTGACTTTCTAAAATGTCATGCAGGGCTCGGAAAGAGACAAGTGAGGTTACTGGAGGAAAAAGAAGAGCGAGGAAGTACTTTGAATGTAGTAATTAATAATTCTGCAATTGATAATTCTTGGGGTAACTGGAGTCAAAGTAGCAGTCTTACAGGCCCCTCCCAGCAGTATAGGAAGATACGTACGAAGAAAGAGGGCTAAGTGAGGTGGAATAGGATGTAGGGGTGTCGCATAGCCTTAATTTCCTATCATGGAACATAAATGGTCTTGGAGATGTAATAAAACAAGAATGCCTAAAAATGCAAGTAAAGAATGTGGAAATCATCTGTTTGCAAGAGACATGGCTATGCAACGAAACACCAATTTTTGATGGTTTCATCCAGCTCAACCGACCAGCCAAGAAAAAAAGGTTTGGGCGACCAGCAGGGGGGATTATGACCCTATTGTCTGCAAAAGTAGCTAAGAATGTGATTTCGATAAAAGTAAAATGTAAATGGCTCTTGGTATGCAGTCTATCGTTGCTGACTAGTTAAAAAATATGAAAATGTAATCATCATAAACGTGTATATGCAATGGGAGAATGCTATGGAGTACGGAATTGAGTTTGGCGCATTTTAAAGATAATATAGACACTTTATGTGAAAAGTATGGTTTGGATATATTTTATTTGTTAGGGGATTTTAATCATACATCCGTTACTGGATGGACTCCAATCACCTAAAACTGAATCCCAGTAAGACAGAGCTATTTCTCAATGGCTAAAGCCAAACACTCTGGGGCCCACACTATTGGCCCCTCGAACTCGGCCCCCCACCCACTCCGCTTCTGTAAAAAGCCTGGGAGTAGTCATCGATGAGGATCTGTCTCTAAAAACCCAAGTGGGCACGGTGGTTTCCTCCTGCTTCTACCAGCTCCGCAGGATTAAGAATATCAGCCGGGTGCTAACCCAGTCGGCCTTTATCCAGGTGGTGATCGCATTGGTTCTGTCACACCTGGATTATGCCAATTCCATCTATCTGGGCCTTCCTCTCTACCTCAGTAGACGTCTCCAACTGGTGCAGAACCAAGCAGCCAGGCTGATTCACCAGCAACCTTGTTGGCAATTGGCCAGGTCACTATTAAATCAACTTCATTGGCTCCCCGTTTCCCAACGAGTAGAATTTTAAAACTGCATGTACCATCTTTAAATCTCTCCATTCCCGCAGCCCCCAGTTCATTCACATCCTCCTGCCCAGGTACATCCCTTCTCGCAACCTCCGGTCCGCCAATCTCCATCTGCTGGCCACCCCCACCTTCAATTTGAAGCGTCAGGGAGGACGTAGGTTTGCGACTCTCGCTTCCAAACTCTGGAACTCCCTCCCTCTGGACATCCGCTCTTGCACTGACCTTCTGATCTTTAGGAAACAACTTAAAACTTAGCTTTTTATTCAGGCCCAGGCATAACCCAACCTCACTTTTGAGATTCGGCTAGTCAGCGCCATGAAACCTCTGGGTGTACACGCGCTCTATAAAAAGTTCTTAACATAACATATTAACATAACATAACATTGAACCCAAAGAAGGTAGGTCTCTGGAACAGGGATATATTGGATGCATATGAAATAAAACAAAGCAACCTTTCCAACCTGTGAAACCTTAAGACAGGATGAAGATCTAGGAAACTATCTAGGGACGAAGGGCTTATTCTGTCTGACTGGCAGATTTGGATCAGACAGCCCAGCAGAAAAAACATTTAAAATAGGCACACAAAACTGTCCAATAGATTATGACTTTATGTTTGTTTGGAATTTTTCTCTTATAAGAAAATTTAGGATACTTCGGAAGGAAGGCAGTGATCATAACCCCCTGCAGTTGAAGATTCAAGGGAGAAAACCGATACCCCGAGATAAAGTAATCCCACAACAGGTTGAATATCCCAAAAGAGTGACTACCTGACTAACGGAAGAGTACATAGTAAAATTAGGAAAATTCCAACAGAAGGTAGACTTGGCAGATATAGGGGGCCAGAATCTGGAATGGTACGAGGGAAAAATAGCTCAAGTGGTGCAATGTCTTCGAATTTAATTAAAAAAAGACAAAATAAACCAACAGATAAATCCAGTTAGACTACCTAAATGGTTCTCAGTAGACTGCCTAAAGAAAAAAAGAGAGATACGGAAAGAAACAAGAAGTATTAGTAAAAAACACAACCTGAAGAGACAAAATCATCTTAATAAATTAAAAAGAGAATGTAAAAAGTTAATTGCAAATGCAAAAAGAGCCCACAAAGACAAATGTTGGGAAAACTTACTGGAATCTATTGAATCAAAGAATATTAGACAATTCTGGAAGCTGGTAAAAGCAGCAGCCGATCATCCAGTGGGTGCAATGAACTGTGTAGTAGATGAGGCAGCATGGGAGAAGTACTTGCAGGGATTGTATGGCCTTTGTAGGGACCTAGAAGTAGAAGTGCCCCAGCCCTGGCAAGAGATAATGGAAGAACTAAAACTGGATTTCACAGAACAAAACGTAGAAAATACAATAATTAAATTAAAATTAACACGAGCAGCAGGACCAGGCAACCTCCCAGCAATAATAATAAAGTCACAGATGAAGTGGTGGGTGAATTTTTTTCCCCACATGTTTATGGTAACCTTAGATACAGGGAAAATACATGAGAATTGGTAGGGGGCGGTAATAAGGCCTGTTCATAAAAAAGGTGATATGGAACGCACTACAAAATTACAGGCTAATTAACTTGCTAGACATAGGGGAAAAAGTATTTGCAAAAATAATTCTGAATAGACTAAAGGAATGGGTGGAGAAGTTTCTAATTGTACCAGTCGAGCAGGGGGTTTTAAAGAAGGCCACTCCACGGTTGATCACTGCTTTGCCTTGTGGGCAGTCGAACGTAAATCGATAGAACAAAATAGTATGCTGTGCTGCTGTTTTGTGGACTTTCGAGCCGCATTTGATTCAGCTGAACGGAAGTGCCTCTGGGAAACTCTTGTAAAGAAAAATATCCCTGAAGGTCTGCTAGCTATAATAAAATAGCTGCATAGCGGAAACTGGGCACAAGTAATCAGAGACACAGAAGGGCCACTGACAACAAAAAAAGCAATAGAGAATGGCCTTGGACAGGGCTGTGTGTTGGCTCCTCTACTTTTTGCCATCTTCTTAGCTGATTTACCTGCTACCTTAGAGGTTAAAAGAAGCGCAAGCCCGAGAATTGATGGAAATAAAGTGTCATGTCTATTGTACGCAGAAGACCTGGTGATCTTGGATCAGACTGAAATTGGCCTCCAAAGAAAATCTAATGTTTTTAGAGAATACTGTGATGAAATCTTTTTAACTGTAAATAGGGAAAAAAAATGTTATGTTTTGGAAAAAAAGCAATTAGATTTAATTGGTTTTTAGGTGATTTTAAATTAGAAATAGTGAATGAATATCGTTACCTGGGGCTGTGGTTCGATAGTAACTTAAAGTGGCGTACTCATCTAGAAGCCCAGAAAGCCAAAGCCTTTACGTCAATCTGTGGACTGGAAAAATTTAATCGGGACTATCGAGATATGTCCCACAGACCGCTGGTAAAGGCTTTTAGAGCAATGATACCTCCACAAGTACTGAATGGAGCAGAAGTCCTATATTTAAGTGGTAAACTCGATTGGAACCTAGAGGAAGGAAAATGCTTGAAAACACTTCTGAGACTCCCACACTCGTCAATGATCCAAGCAATAAGAACCGAGATAGGCACAACTGCCTGGAGTATACAGGCACAAATGGCCTTAATTAGATTTTGGAAACGTTTGGATATAGAGACAGGTCAGAAGGTATCACAATGGTGCAGAAAAGAGATCCAATTTAGCATCTTAAAATGGGCTAAGGAGACAAGGAAGAAAATATTATCGGTTTGTGAGAATATAAATGTGAAAGTTTGCCAAGAATCCCTGTATGTAGAATTCACTAAGAATGGTCTTAGAAATCATAGCCAAGAGGTCTGCAGACGAGCAGATATGAATTATCTGTCTACGAAAAAATCTGTGCAATTTATGAGGGATTCATGGCTAAATGAAAATTGGTTTCCTTATTTGGAAATATCTACCAAACCACTGGTATAGACAGGAGACCTTAAGGACGAGAATTGGTATAAACCCCTGGATGGTAAATGATGAATTAAAAATGAAAATGTTGCATCAGGATGGTTATTGTAAGTGCATATTGGGAACTAAAGGTGATAAGTTGCACATATTTCTAGATTGTGTAACAGTATTAGAGCAGTGTAAACAATACCTCCGCCCATTATTTCTAAACTATGGTATAAGGCTACGACCACAGGCAGTAGATCTACTAATAGAAATGTCTAATCTTGAGATTGCGGTCGCATTGGGGAACTATATTAAAGTAATTCAAAATTCCCTTATTTTAGGGATGTTAAATTGTTTTAAAGGTTAATACAAACATTTTCAATAGATAAATTGCACAGTATAGTGAAGAGTGTTGTATGCCATACATAGGTTTTGTAATGAGCCGTGTGTCCCTGCGCAGAAAAGTGAATATCGGTACTCCCTTTTTGAGATCTCATCAATTTTAATGCTGAGAATGTATAAATTGTGTTGTTTTTGACTTTTATTGTAATTAGTTTTACAATTGTTTAAAGACTAAGGTCTAAATAAAAATTGCTTTTTGACTTGACTTGACTTGACTCCAGATTAAGACATTTTAGCTGGAAGTAGTGAAGATATAACTAGAGGCGGAGAGGGCAGAGAGGGAATTTGTATGCAGAGAAAGTGCAAAATGAGAAATGAAAGAGAGTAGGCAGCAGAGAAGTACCAGGAGCATACTCTCGAAGAAAAGCACATCAAGTTGGTATGCGTGATACTTAACACTGCACTGTTAAGTGCAGCCTTCCCAGCCTCGGTCGGTGGTTCTGCGCGCCGTGTGTCTTCGGTGTGCGGGTACGGCCCGAGATCTCCGCTCTCGCCTGCCTACGCGGCTCCAGCTCCCCACTCCAACCGCCGACTCCGGCCTGCACTGAGAGCGCGGTGAGTGAGACGCCCGTCCGAGCACAGGGCTCGCCCATCCCCCTTCCCTTCCATTGCTCGGTGAGTGGCGGCTTTGAATGTTCATAGGGATCCGCTCCGCGTTGGCCCGCAGAGGCTGTAAGGGGTACAGACCAATGCCCCGGGAAAGTCAACAAAACTGCACTGGTGAGATAGCGCCAGGCCTTTAAGCCATTGTTAGCGAGCTAGGCGCTTTCATCTATGAAAACGCATTCGAGTTTATTAGAGCAGCTTGTAACTTTATCTAGGCACTTGCTTTAACTGTAATTGAAATGCCATGCAGAAAAATGTTTAGATATTTGGGGCGTACTCATATTTGCTGTGTTTAAATTTGAAAAGATGTTAAGACAAAGATTTGTGCACTCTAAAAGCGGATAGCGCTATTTGCTCTGTGTTTTCGGCAGAAGGAGCAATTTTAGTTAGCGAGTATTCTGTGTGGACTTAGACGCGCGTTTTTAAATTGAGCATCCCGTTTCTGTCATTATTTGTTTTTATTTTATTTGTTATCATACCCTGATTACCCCAGAGTAGCACTTACTTGCATAATAATCGTGTCCTCACCGCGCTTTTCGCGGGTCTTCAGGCAGATTGATACGATCGCCGCCATATTGGGGGTAGTTTAGGGACGTTCTGCATGCGCCATCTTTGGGAGCGCTTTAATCTTAGTCACAGGAGGCGCGGCCCCTATTTAAAGCTGCAATGGAGACGCGCAGCGGTGACGCGCAGCGGAGGCGCCGTCTCAGCGCCGGAGTCACGCCAGAGTCCAGCCCATCTGTGCCCGTTTGGGCCCAGACGGGCCATGGGCCTGGTACTCTGTCCATAACATCTACAGCTAGACGGACATACGCTCGGGACGATCTGATTACATTGGGCCATTTGCACACTGTCAGAAGCAAACCGGCCTATGACGACTTGTTTTTGCCATCAGTCTCTAGGCCGAGCGAGCTTACTTCTCCTGACAAAGGCAAGAACACCTTGTTGTTAGGTCTACTGAACTGCCGCTCTCTTCCGCGGCACTCAGTAGAAGTTAACCTTCTCATACAAGAGCGGGATTTAGATATCTTGTTCCTGACGGAAACCTGGATAACTTCCAGTTCCGATGCCGACATAGTGCAAGCTCTTCCGTCCGGTTTTCTTGTGTATCATCTTGACAGACCTGAGGGGCGAGGGGGTGGCATTGCTATTTTATACAAGGACACATATGTATGTAGGGCCCAAAATGGCTTAGTTTCGGACTGCGAGAGTTGCCATTTCTCCTTTCGGATATGTCCTACAGTATCTCTATCAGGTTTACTGATCTACCGGCCCCCGGGCTGTGTGGGTAACTTTGCTAGCTCCTTAATGGAAACTGTGACGTCCTTGGCCTCATCCACGACTAATTTCTTAGTATTGGGAGATCTTAATCTCCACTTCAACGATTCTGCCGACCTAGAAGCCCGAGATCTTCAGGAGGATCTGAAAGCTTGCGAGTTGGCCTTAATCAATGCTGGGGTGACGCACGATAAAGGGCACTTACTAGACCCTATGCTTTCCAACATTTCCCGATTGGTGGTGTGGCCAGCAATTCCTCTCCCGTGGACTGAACATTTCTTGGTATCTGCTAACTGGCAAGTCGACGTGCCGCCCACAACTGACAAGCAGGCTTTTTTGGAAGACAGAGCGTGGTCTAGGTTATCGATTGAGGACTGGACCTCTAAGCTGGAAGACATGCTCCTTCCCTTCGATGCGGATCCAATTAAGGGAGACGCCAACTTCAATCAATGGCTGACCGCCTCTCTTGATGCTCTTATTCCGAAAAAGAGAGTGCAAAAGAGGGAGAAAAGAATTGGATCCGCTCCATGGTACACTGCCGAGCTTCGATCCCTTAGGAAGGGTTGTAAAAAGCTGGAGAGGTTGTGGAGAAAGAAATGGGAGATAACTAGGCGAGAGGAATATCGCGTTGCAATTAGGGGCTGTAAATCCGCTCTTCGGAAGGCTAAAGCCCAATTTTTTGAAGAGCGTATAAAATCCGCCTCTAGCTCTGCCAGAGAGACTTTTAAAGTGGTCAAAGAACTCCTCAAAGTCCCTGAGCCCGTGGTTACCCATGATGAACAGAAGTGTATGGAGCTCGCAGACTTCTTTCATACGAAAATTGAGAAGATTTTAATTACCCTGCCTCAGCCCCAGTTGCCTCATTACAATCATAAGCCAAACATAGCAACACAGCCTAGCGAGGCATCTATCCATTTAGATACTTTTGGCCCAGTAGCAGTGGCGGAAGTTTTGAAAGCCCTTGGATCCATGAAAAGTGGCTCTCCTATGGACCCGGTCCCTACGAAGTTCCTTAAACTAGTAGCAGCTTCCATCGGGGCCCCCATCACAGATTTAATGAATGCTTCCTTTGCTCTGGGTTCGGTGCCACCGAGCTGGAAAACAGTGGTTGTAAAGGCACTCCTAAAGAAGCCTAGTCTAGACCCCGTAGACCTGGCAAACTTTAGGCCCATCTCCTTGTTGCCGGGTCTCGGCAAAATTGCGGAAAGGTTGGTGAATCAACAACTGTCGGGCTTCCTGGAGTCCAACGGACTGCTTCGAGATTCACAAACCGGATTCCGCCCAGGCCAGGGTACTGACACTGCCCTCTTGGCAGTCGTGGATGAAACTAGACGCATTTTGGACTCAGGATGGTCAGTGGCAGTGATCCTCCTGGACCTCAGTGTGGCGTTCGACACCGTGAACCATCAGGTGTTGATTCAGCGGCTGTCAGAGGTAGGTGTGTCAGGGGTTGCCCTGAAGTGGCTGGGGTCATTTCTTACCGGACGCACATACCAGGTTTGGGAAGGCAGTCATCGGTCTACATCTATCCCCCTCCAGTACGGAGTGCCACAGGGCTCGTCTCTCAGCCCGACATTGTTTAATGTTTATATGGCCCCCCTGGAGGATGTGGTGGCCCCCTACGACATTAAGATCGTCAGTTATGCGGATGATACGCAGTTGGTGGTCACCTTATCCCAACTGGTAGAGAATCCCGACCTACTGCACTCCTGCCTGTCGGAAGTTCACACTTGGATGGATGAGTCAGCTCTTAAGCTGAATGGCTCGAAGACAGAAATAATGCTGTTAGGGAGTAAAATCTCTTCACTCCCCCTGACCAGCTGGCCGAGTTGCATGGGAGACCTCCCTAGCTCGAAAGAGGTGATCAAGAGCTTGGGGGTCTGGTTAGATCAAGATTTATCGTTTAGGACCCATGCCAGGAAAACTGCAGGAGTGTGTTTTGCCCTGCTACGGTCAGCTCGCAAAATTTTTCCTCTTCTGCCTGTAACATCAAGGAAGCTGTTAATCCAGGGTCTGATTACATCAAGACTGGATTACAGTAATGCAATCTTTTTGGGCGTCCCGGAATCCACTTTGAACAAACTCCAGCAGGTCCAAAATGCGGCAGCAAGGCTGCTCATGGGCATCCCCAAGACACAGTTTGCCAGACCTGCTCTAAAGGCGTTGCACTGGTTGCCAGTGCGGGAAAGAGTCAAATTTAAAGCACTCTGTACAGCCCACAAAATCCTCCTGGGGAAGGGCCCCCCAATACTGAGGAATTTAGTGGTGCATATAAAGCGAGCAGAACGCTGCGCTCTGATCAAAAACACTTTCTCTTAGTCCCCAGAGTTAGAAGGGCCCGTACCGGTGGGAGAAGGTTTTCAGTTAACACAGCTAAGCTGTGGAACTCGCTTCCTTTTGAATTGCGTGCCGAGACTTGCACTTTGCGATTCCGCAAATGTCTTAAAACTCACTTGTTTCCTGCTTGACTGCACTAATCTTGCCATTTTTATTATCTGATGGTGTCTGGAAAAGCGCTGGGATGCCCAAGGGTAACTGCGCGCTATATAACATTTTAAATAATAATAATAATAATAATAGGTGCAGAGTTCCCTCTGAATCTCTTTCCTCGTTATCCCAGCATATTGAAGAATTTGGTATAAAGGCATTCTGTGGGCCCAGATTATTGGACATGGTTTACTTCTTATGAGTTAGCCTGTGAAGCTTGTAATCTTAAACAGGATAGAGCTGCAGGTCCGCCTGGCCCACTTGCCTCTCAGCGGGACGAAAGTTGTGACTGAACTTGATGTGAATGCCCTTGAGGATAATGGAAAAATAGATTAATCAGGCATTTAGGTTATACCCCTACCAAATACAGATTCATTTTCAAAGAGACTGTCAAGAAGGTGCGTGAAATTTTTTGGATGCTTGTTGCACTAAGATCTAAAAAGGATGGGTGAATGGGCAGACAGTGTTGACTCTGATGAACTATGTTTCTCCAGTATTAGGGGTGTCTTTCATAGATTCACATGCCTGAATCATTCCCCGTCGTCGGAGTGGGAGTCCCACGGTATATAAAAAAGCAATAATATGCTATAAATACATAGTAAATACCAATTAAAAACAAACCAGGAAGTAAAGTAGCCAAGCTACAGGAGAAAAAACTTCCACATTAGTGACTATCCCTGTCATTTTGTGTAGCCCAAACTGCAGCCAATCAGGCGACAGCACCCACCAGAAGGTTCCCCCCAGAGGCTCAGGCTGTCAGATTTTTTACCGCACGTCGTGTGCAGGGAGTCTCCCTGAGCTCTGCTCAGTTTCTTCATTTATATTATATATATCTATTAAATTTTGTGATATTTTCTCATCTACGGTGTCACAGGGCTACAGGATCCTGTTGACAGAGCCCTCAAATGCACTGGTTGTAAGTCGCAGGATGCTGCGCAGCCGACAAAGAGCTTCGTTGACCAACAGCTTTTTCACAACATGCACTTTTGCCTCGTCAATGCTGAGCCTCGACGACGAGTATTGCCGCGTCGACGACGAGCAACGTCGACTGTGATGGTGGCATCGTCGACGGGAACCTTTCGTCCACGACGAGGGGGCTGCGTCGACGACGAGCCTCGTCGACGACGAGGGAGCTCCGTCGACGGCGAGCCGCGTTGACGGCGAGCCTCGTCGACGGTGAGAGGTGTCCCTCGTCGACGCTGAAGAGCAATCGTCGACGGTGGAGAGCCTCGTCGACGGAGGGGTGCCTCGTCGACGGTGAAGGACCTCGTCGACGGTGAGATGCCTCGTCGACGGTGGGGAACATCGTCGACGATGCAGGGTGTCCCTCGTCGACGCTGAAGAGCAATCGTCGACGGTGGGGAGCCCCGTCGACGGTGAGGGGCCTCGTCGACGGAGGAGTGCCCCGTCGACGGTGAGGAGCCTCGTCGACGGAGGAGTGCCCCGTCGACGGTGAGATGAGGTGCCTCGTCGACGGAGCAGTGTGTCCCTCGTCGACGCTGAAGAGCAGTCATAGACGGTGAAGAGTCTCGTCGGCGTTTGTGAGCCTATTCAGCTGACATAGTCAACTGAAAGCTTGGGCGACGGTTGGCTCAATAGCAGTGGGCCACTGACAGTGGCCCTTCTGACATGTGATCCATCGGCACTTGGCCATTGGCAGTGGACCTGGCATCTCTAGGCTATCAACAGTGGGCCTATAAACAGTGCAGTTGGGGCCATTAACAGTGGGCACATCGGCAGTGGCCACGCAGGCTTTAGGTCCGTACACAGTTGGCCCATTGACGACAGTTCTCTTAATCACTAGCAGGCTCGTCGACGACTTTCAAAGTTGACAAACTACTTGATTCATCAATCATCCTCAGTGATGGTGAGTTTTATTGTGGAATGTTGGCCAAGTTAAGGATCAGTTTTCGTTGCCAACAAGAAGTACGTCTACGGAGGACTTGTAGACTGACAGCGTCAGCAGTCACCTCCACAGTAGTTTAAGTCTGCAACAGTTTTCCTATGCGGACACTGAGGGTCACGTTTTCTTGTTGACCTCTCTGATGCTGGACCCAGTCCATGGTCAGGTTAGTCGACGCTTGGTCCAGTTGGGCTTATTACAGTGTTACTTTACCCTACTTATTAGTCGTAGCCTCCTTTCAGCAAGTTACGGGATCTTGCATGATTCTTTATTCTTCTATCCTCCGGCGGATGTTGACGGATTTAACCTCCTCATGTAAGGAACGGTGACGCGCTTTCGTCAAGCCCTTGTCACCAGGATGGAGGCGGACGGTTTCTTTCTCTTTCAATATTGTATTGACAGTGGTTTTGAGCTCTGCTTAAGCCAAAAGATCGACGCTGGTGACTCTCGGGCAATCTTTTAGCTCTCTGGACAGGATCAATTTTAACATAGGGGCACAGAATGTGCGTATCCTTGAATACCCCTACACTGGCATTTCTAGAATTTTTAACAAAAAGGATGGACAAAAGATAATCATCAACAAAACACCGTGCAGTGTACATTACATCTCCAAGTTTTGCAGTATTGTGTTGCGGAGTTAAGGTTGGAGGAACCCTTAGTTCCTCGCCCACAAGTTCATACTGAGATAATGGCCGTACCTTTTTATAGTTGTTACTTCTGGGCCATCATATTGACCAGACAATACCGCGCCTTCGATTCTCCACAGTACGGGGATCAACTCTTTCGGGGTGCCCGAGGACAGTTTTCGCATTTAATCCAAGAAGTTCCACCCAGTACCTGATATACAACTGTATGATTCGACTCTAAATCGTATACAGGACGTCATTTTTCCAGGACACTACGACTTACTTTAAAGCCCATCATGACTCCATTTCAAGTGGGATAAGGGTGGCATATCTCTAAGATTTCATTTGGTCACCACTGCTATTTATCTATGGAAAATTCTAATTGTGATGTCAAAAGAGCATGCTCTAGAATTTGGCAATTTCCTGTATGCTACGCCTTCATAGTGACCGCATTCAACTCATCTGCGCGAGTCATTTACAAATTGACTTATGGATACATCAGGGACCGTCGGAGTGGTTCTGAATCTAATAAGGAGTTAGGTTTTTTCCTCTCAGATCCTCTTCAACTAGCTGGTCAGATATGTAGCGCCGGATTTTTGTCATCTCTGCACAAACATTTTTCAAAGGTTGTACCTCCAGAAAGTTTTTCAAATGTTACTGCCAGGGACCTAACATGTGCACTCGACCTCCAGAGTGTCAAGGTTTAGGTAACAATGCTTCCACAGCACGGAACGTGGTTGATCTATACTCTAAGTTATATGACAGGCCTGTCTTGTCAGGACTCTCGGTCCACTCCACGTGATTCTTATGTAGATTCTGGCAGCCTATCTGTGTCTGCAATACATACGCATTCATCATTTCTGAGACAGGTTTATTTACAGAGGATCACTCTTCTTAATAAGCAATCCAGTACACCCAGACTTTGTAGTCACTGTTTCAATGCCTGGTTTTTATCGATATACCATGTCCAGTCCCAATTATTCCTAGTTACGACACAGGATTTTCTAGGAACAACAGTCCATGCTAATTCAGCAAGGGTGTTTGTCTCTTACGAATGAGAAGCCTGCAGCTCTTTCTTGCTGTTTCTTTTGAGTACATTAGTCTATTTCATTACATTCTCCAAATTTCAGCGGGCCATGACCTCCACCTGCTTCCTGTGAGTGTCCTTCTGCACAGGATAACGCTGCTACAGCAACTGCATAAACATTGGTTTCACGTCTCTGATTCATTTGAAGATCTCATTACAATCCCTCCTCGATGCGAGAGGTTTTTTCTTGGGTGAATCCAAGACAGAAATTTATACACAAGGTGTGTTTTTTCCCTCAAAAAGGTATCAAATTGCACAATCACCATGGACACATCCCTCAGGAATTGGGGAGCACTATTTAGGGGCTGAAGGTCTTAGGGAAATGAGCCCTCATATGAGGTTGGTGCATCATCCTGCTGAGCGAAGAGCCATTTTCCTTGCCCTCCAATTTTGTTACGCAATAATTTCGAGGAGACAACTGTATTGTGGCGCATAGACAATACAACTGGTGTACTCTATGTCACTAAACACAAGGGGCTAGATCAGCTTTGTTGCCTCAGGAAGCCGGTGATCTATGTGCATGAGCGATAGAACGCACACAACTTTCTGGCGATTCCACGTTCCTGGTACAAGACACAGTCTGGCAGGCACTCTCAGCAGGACGACAATTTCCACTCTCGATTGAGTTTTTCCTCTACGGAATGTGGATTCAAATTTCGGCAGTAGGGTGCTTCCAGATCTGGTCTTTTCGCGACCAAGAAGAACAGCACATACTGGTGCTTTTCAAGTTGGCATCACCACAAGAATTTACAGGGAAATGCGTTTGTCGTCCAACTGATCTCAATCTGATTCCATTTTCCACCGATACCTTTGGGTCCCAGAGTTCTCCGAAAGAACAAAATGGAGTGGTGTCGAGTGTCCCTCTTCACCCCTCATGGCTTCGCCAAGACTGGTTTACTGAGTTTCTCCTTTTTCCAGTCGGAGTGCGAATCAATCCGGACATGTCCACCTCCGGATCTATTTTCTTCCAGAGCGGCCAGTTTTATCACTCGGAACAGCCATTTTTGAGGTCAGTGGCCTAGCCCCTGATTACCTTTGGTTCGCCTATCTAAACATCCCTGCGGTTTGCAAGGGAGTGTTCGCCATAACAGGGACAAGGTCTCCAACGCAAATGTTTTTGCGGTATCTGATATTGTTCGGCTGGAGTTCATCCTTTTACTCTTAATGGAAAGGATCTTCCAGTTTGTTCTCATTTAGCTGTCAAGTTCAGGATTGCCTCATAATTCTACTAGTGCCTTACCTGGCAGCGGCTCCAGATGCCGACAAGAGGGGATCACATCTTTTTATTCCTCAAAAAATATAACTCAATCCTTCAAGAAAATTTCAGATTGTTTTTTCTCCGCCAGTTCGTCCATTACCATCGAGACATCTCAGTGTGGTAATAGGGCAGTTCATGTGATATCCTTTCAACTTTTCCTCAGTGATGATCTACGATGACTTAGAAAGGTGTCATTTTCTTTTTCTTGGCTTTAACAGTCCTCTATTAGAGTCAGTTAGGTTCAGATCTTTCGATTCTTTAGCCTTTTCATACAGTTCTCTATAACTCTATGGTGGTTCGAGTTACTCTGGAATTCCTACTTAACGTGCCTCCGGAATTTCTTTCGGATCGAGCCGGTAAATTCAACTGCATCTTTGCCTCCACCACTATCAACAAAGTGGTTTTTTTCCATACACTTGATAATAGAAAAGGTTTCAAATGTTCTGTTTACAAGGGATAGTTCGGTTTTCGCAGATCTGATCAATTTATTACTAAGGTACGTTTAGTTAAAACCCAACAGGGTCCGGGCGAACAGTTGCATTATTGATCTTTTGCTCCGATCGATATTTGCCATGCACAAGTTGAACAGCTTTGCTAGCAGCCCCTAGAACGCACTCTACCAGGCCAATGTCTTCCTCAACTGCTCTGTTTGATGCAGTTCTTCTCCAGCACCTCGGCAGAGCGGCAACCTAGGTTAGCAGCCTTGCTTTCTCCAATCACTACTGTTTGCTGCAGCCAGTAGGACCGATATTTCCATGTGTCCAGCAGTTCTATGTAATCTTTTCAGCTAAGGGGAGCCTCTGTTCCCACCTCCTTTTTTCCTGCAGTCAGACGCTTCTGCTACCGTTTTCAGAGTGCTCATTCTTCACTAGATGCATTTTATCATGCTCCAGGCTATGCTAAGGCATTTTATATATAATTCATATAATGTGCACAGTTTGACAAGCTGGGTTACTATGGCGTCTGCCTAGCAAGGATATTTACTGCTATCTACTCTGATTCAGGCATGTGAATCTATGAAAGACACCCCTAATACTGGAGAAGAACAATAGTTACTTACCTGTAATCTGTGGTTCTCCAGTATTGGTGTCTTTCATAGATTCACATGCACCCGCCCACCTCCCCTTCAGAGGCTCTTAGCATACTTTGGTTTACTATCACTCCGTGCGACAAAATCTGACAGCCTGAGCCTCTGGGGGGAACCTTCTGGTGGGTGCTGTCGCCTGATTGGCTGCAGTTTGGGCTACACAAAATGACAGGGATAGTCACTAATGTGGAAGTTTTTTCTCCTGTAGCTTGGCTACTTTACTTCCTGGTTTGTTTTTTATTGGTATTTACTATGTATTTATAGCATATTATTGCTTTTTTATATACCGTGGGACTCCCACTCCGACGACGGGGAATGATTCAGGCATGTGAATCTATGAAAGACACCAATACTGGAGAACCACAGATTACAGGTAAGTAACTATTGTTCTTCTATAGCTCTATTCTTTTTAACCTTCAAAACTGCAACAGTATCTTGATGACTCTCGTGGTACAACCCTAAAACCTTAGCTGCAGCAGTAGACTGGTGAGATGCCAATAAGGCTGCCCTTAAGACCCAACTAGAAGTCAGTCATAGAAGTTGAGTGATGGTATTAAACATGCTATCCAGAAATCATCTAAAACAGTGCTCTGGCACAATAGGGATCCAATCAAAGGGAGAACCCCCTGAATACGTGTTACTAGTCTAGTAAAAGGCCAGAAAATGTTTCCCTCCATGGAAGATGATGGCTGCAAGGACTGTGGTGACACGTCTCACAAGCAAGAACTTCAGATGCCCTAATAAGGTCAATGGAGTCCGAATTGCCAAATTGGGCTTTGGCTTAAACCTGGCAGTAGAGGAGGTAGCCATTGAGGTAGTGAGGAGTAGTTAGAAGATCCCACTGTTCACCTCACCATTCCCTCTAACGTTTACCACTTGCTTTTTCTGCTGATTGATGGTAGGAAGGTGACCACCTGTTGTAGCTCCAGAGTTAACCTCACTATGGTGAGCAATGAGCATGTAGCCCCTCGAAAGATTATGGAGGAGCAATACTGATAATGCCAACCCGCTTTTAACAAAAAAACTAAAACTCCGAAAGCTCACTCGAGGCGAATGTGAAGGCTGTCTGGGTGAAAATAGGAGTGAGAGACAGTGGGAATGGCTCTGTCCTATTGTGCTTAATAGAGTCTCAGCTGCCCCATGCCCTGTAAGCCCTCTTAGAGATTTACATTGATCCTAGGTCTCAAAGTGAGGCTTCCAAAAGCTAGGATAAACTGCATTTGCACACCGCCACTGAGATGTCCACGCAGAGTACTCTGAAAACCTATCTCCACCAGAGTCAACCTCTGGGGAAGCCCCATGTGCTTAGTGTTTGCTCTGTAGAGCTCCCTGAAATGCAAGAGTTCCTTCTAGAGGGAGGCTTCGATAGAGCAGAGTTTGTAAAGTTGCAACAAGAATGCTCCACACTGATAAGTCTGTTCACCATACCAACAAGCTGGAGACAAAGCGGTTGGGTGCTCTTTAGTCTTCCGGGATGTCAGATGATTGGTCTGTGAACCATCCTCCCTGGCACATAGGGTCAACTGGTGGTGCTAGAGCATCACAGAAATTTCCTGGTGATACTTAGGGCCAAATTAAGTGTCTTCCCCCTGTTTGTGCACTGTTCAGATTCACAAGTTTGGAGGTATTTAACGTATCTGATAAATATTGGATGTGTTAAATACGTCACTACATTTTGGCAGGACAAACCTGCTGCAGTTTAACACGGGAAATGTGTATGGTATTTACAGCACCTGCGGATTGTGGTGCTTCAACATCAACATCCGCATGTCATTCCAGCCCTGTCAGTGTTTGCATTATCTCTGGTGGCAGTACACAGGGCGGAACTCATCACACTAAACACACGGAAAACCCCTCTTAGCCTGGAGGGCAGGAAGCAGCTTCCTGGTCACCCAGGCCCAGAAGCAGCCATCAGACACAGTTATCCTATCAGTTTATTCATGATTTTCTGCTACAGAAAATAATATGGACGTGGAAATGGAGTATTTCCCAGGGCGGCCTCCAGACGCTAGTCTGGCCCGGGCGATAACGCGGCCTGTCGCCATGCTCCCCGGTAAAGGAAGGCCCTGCCACCGCCGTGCTGTGGTTGCCACCCCCAAGTGTTCTTCCTGTACAGGTAGAGTCCAGGCAAACAGTCCTTGTTAGTCTATCTCAAAAGAATGTGCGTATGTTTATTCTTGGCATTTTATTTGTTTCGTACTTCAATATAAAATGAAATATTGAGCACAATCAGAGAAAGGCGGAAGACTCAAAAACCTGAAATGAAGCGCCTTCATTGGAAAGACACTGTAAGAATAATTATTACTCCAAACTCCAGCACCCCCGGCACGCTTATGTTTTTAGCAGGTTTTATTTGGTCTAAATCTATCCGTTTAGAACACTAATGCTCAGATCATTTTGACTCCACGTTGCCCACGCCTTCCTTTGCTCATGCCTCATTTGACTTTTCAGCCATTTTGCTTTGACTTTTCACGCACAGGAATGTATCTCTCTCTCACCGAGACCGTCGCGCTAGGTCAAGCGTGCGTTAATTCCCCATAATTGCTGCAAAGACTGCTCTGTGCACTATCACCTGTCACTGCTGCGAGAGGCGTGTCAGCACCTGGCGTTTGAGCCTCTTCGGCTCTCTGAGAGTTGTCATGCCGGGGGATGCCTCCATACCTGCTGGGCCGAGCACACAGCCGCCGGGAGAGGGAACTGCAGGCCCTCCACAATCCAATGCAGGCCCCACGCGTCCGGTTGGTGCCTTTTAGTGGTCCTGCTCCTGCACTGCGTTGTCTGTCGAAACACTGGAATGGTACGTATTTTGAGACAGAGTAAAGTTTCTAAGAAACCCATATGTATGTGGGTCTGCTGGGAAGATCATACCTGGATGGAGGCAGCCTCTCATCCTCTTCAGAAGTCAATAAAATGAGCCCTATTGAGTAGTGTTATTCGCACACCTGGGATTTGTCTGGATTTAACGACATAAGGTTGTTGCGACGTGCTAGGATACATACAATAAGTAATTGTTATTAGTTTACAGGTACTTTGCTAATACTAGCACTGCATTTAAAGTTAATCTTACATTTTTGTAGTTTGTTGACAACCGACTACAATATTTCATTAGTTGTCCCTGAGGGATATATTTAATTGTTCGGTCATTCCATAAGGAGTCTAAATAATATAGGACAATATGATCGAGAGTGAGAGACGACTGAGCCAGAGAATTGCACCTCTAGTCGACATCCCTCACCTCTTTGAGAGGATGAAAATTCAGTCGGTTGGCAGTTTGAGGAGCTTCGTTGTTAGGCGCCAGATGATCAGAGGTAGTCCTGAGTTGCCTTGAGGCGCAGGTTCAAAGCATTCCAGAGTTTCAAGCCCTGAACTCATCCGAATCTCCCTAAGTGTGTGCCATTTGAAGGTTTATTGGAGGATTAATGGTGCAATGGGTGAGCATGGAGATCCCTCGAGGATCCATTCAACTTTGTAATTGGTGTGTACCTCTTGGTTTGAACGTACTGCACTTGTGGAGATTGAACACGAGGGAAAGCCTGAAAGGCTGATTTGAAGTGAATTCAAGACGATTTTTAACACAAAAAAATATTTTCGCACATTATTGAAGTCCTTAATCTCCTGGTCGTACTTGAACATGTTCTATAACCCATCTCGGACAAGGGGATAGAGGATCTCACAATCAATCCCTTAGACTGAAGATTCATCAGAAAATCACATTTTCCATCTCCATGGGTTCTAATGTAATTATAACATCAAATATAGTCCTACTATTTTGCTTCTACTGGCATTTTTTCTAATGTTTTTCTTATAAGGCATGTATTCCAATATGGCACGTGTTCTGAAATATAAATGAGAAGCTGAAGTAGAGTCAGAAGGATGAAAACATTATAAGCATCTAAAACAATATATTTGCATTTAGAATTCCAAATTCCAATGTTCCCTGCTTTTTAGAGTGAATGACTTGCAGTAAATTACAAAAAATTAGCACAGACCAGTAATCCGTGGCAGTTTTGCTTCCATGGTGCAAGCTGTAGCTATCCTCAGCGACCACCTACTTACACCTTTTCAGCCACTCTTAATGTGCTCCTTAGTACCATGCCCCTGCTGTGGCACCAGAGTCACAGCCAAAGTCACAGTGGCCCTCGTACCTTCCGCTTCCCTGTCCGAAGGTTATTCCCTTTTCCCCTCTTACAGTCTGCTTGTCTATTGCACCCTTTTTATTATCTCATTGCTCCAGACTCCATCTGTTGCCATTCCAGTATATCTGTTTTTCAGTGCCTTCATCCCTCATCTGTTCCATATCCCCTTTTCATTGGGTGGTCCTGCCACACCCCGTACACTGTGGCAGCCATGTTTTGTCTCTCGTGATGGTTTTTTGGCTTCCTGTCTGCCTGCCTCTCTTCCTTTGTTTACTGTCACCCTGCAACCTCATCATAAACAGCCCCTTCCTGTAATCCATGGCCACCATATAGGGACACTGGTCACAGGCTTCTTTCTGGCCTTTTCTACTCCCATCTCTCCTCAACTGCCCCCATCCATACCTACAATAAAAACTCTCTCTTCGTCTACCTGCAGACCATGGCCAATTTGGTTTTTCTGTAGTCACAAGTTGGTTTTATTTTCTTCTCCAGTCCTTCTGGATTTCCTTGCCTTTTCACTGTCCGCTGCAATCCCTAGTTTGTGCATAGGATCCCAGGCCCTTTTCAGTATATTACAGCTGCCATGTTCTGTTTGCACTCACTGTTTGTTTATTTTCCTAGCAGGGGCCCAGCCTTGTGTCCTGCTATGCAAACAAATGATGGACGGAATGCTGAATGAATTATACATTCACCCCCAGTCAAAAGATCTGGGTTAAATCCATCGTTCTTTTGCTCACCATTCCACCCCAGTTTAGACCTAGCCATATGCAAATCAGCCTTGACCCTGTGCCTCATGGGAACAGTCCAGACCGAACTGCCAAGCTAGGTCCTCCCTGGATCGGATACAAGCATCCTGGGACCGGTTTCAGGGTATGTCACCCTTCATCAGCCAGGCTAGCTGGAATCCAATGGCACAGTGAGCAAGGGACCCATGTCTGTGCATACCCATCCCACATAGGACGAAAAGTGCTACGCAAACAAATGATGGACGGAATGATGAATGAATCATACATTCACCCCCAGTCAAAAGATCTGGGTTAAATACATCACTCTTTTGCTCACCATGCCACCCAAGTTTAGACCCAGCCATATGCAAATCAGTCTTGACCCTGTGCCTCATGGGAACAGTCCAGACCAAACTGCTAAGCCAGTTTCTCCCTGGACCAGAAACAAGTATCCTGGCATTGGTTTCAGGGTATGTAACCCATCATCAGCCAGGCTAGTTTGAATTGAATATCGCCACTGTCTGTTTCCATTCTATTCCCCAGTCTCTCAGAAATCAGTAGTTCTTGCCCCTGAAGCAGGGTAGCGGCAGAAGGCATGGCCATACATATTCTTTCAGCAGAACCCCTACCATTTTGAGATGAGTGTTTTAAAAAGAAATCCTCCTTCAGTCATTTCCTTGAGTGACTCCTGCTCAACAGGGAACCAGCAGATAACGTTTTCCCCAGAGTGCCTCTACCCTTCTCTGGCCCTGCCAACATCACCCACCCCAACCAAAACCAGTCCTCCCAATGACATTTCCCTCCTGCTCTGAGCATGTGGAAAATGTCAACAGTTTTTTCCCCAGAATCAGGGAAAATCAAATGAAAAAGACCTAGTATTCACAGGTGTTTGTGGTTATTCCCAGTTCAATGGAGACAGCTCATAATCATTAGATATTGATGTAGGGTGCTAGCCAGAACTGGGAATTCCGACCTCTTTGGTAGACCCACACTAACATCCTTCAGCTGTAGGGATGTTCCTTATTTGGAAAATCCCTCACAGCAGCTATGAACCACAGCTCATACCTTTACACTGGTCCTGGCAGAGATGCAGTGCTCCAAACGTCTTCAAAATGCACTCTTTTAGAAGCAGAAGTGGCTGACAGAGTGAGCAATGTGTTGGTGCCACCTGGAAAGAAGCTTTGTGTCTCTGATGGACATGTTAAGTTAGAAGCATGCGTTAAAACCATGAAACACTACAAATCCTACGTAGCCATAGGATTCTCCTGAGACTGCAAATGGTGGTAGGCATCTTGAATTCTTAAAGTAGCGGTTCTTAAGTTTTGACTTCTGCAGACACCCATAATATATAATTTCACCCTCAAAACAATATAGACAAATAAAGAAAGAAGTATACATCAAATCATTACACAAATTGGAAAATATTTTATTTAAAGCAGATACAACAAAATACAAAAATCACATTTAATTTTAATGGGATGTTTGGCGCATTTCCATTGTTGGTTTCATTTCTAAAAGACAGATGTGATATGCTAGTCCCTAGCGTATTACTGTCTTTTATGCTTTTAATGCATGCCCTATTTTGTTTTAGAGTCTACCAATCATTCCTACTACATTCTGCTTTCTGTACTTTTGACACTCCCACTAATTAAGCAAAATATACCAGCTTATTGTTCAGGCCTTCAATTTCTAATTGCTCCACTTTTCCGGATCGTTACAAAATGTTCATTTTTACATGTTGCTTTTTTAAGTGTCTACACTATATAATTCTTCTAAAAGTATTTAGTTTTCTAAGAAGTGCTGCTCTACCAGATTTGTTGGTAAATGCTGGTAAGGAGGAATTTTCTATGTGGTAAATTGAGTTTACAGTGATGAAGCATGATTTTTGCAAAATAATCTCGCTTGATCAATCTGCTCATTAGTGTGTTAATTAACAAAACAAATGACTAACAGTGTGAACAGTTTTAACATTATGTACATGGGAATATTCAGAAGTATAACATGAAAATGTGCTAGCAAGAGATGACACATTTAATAACCAAAAGCTGAAATGATTTCTGTGCAGAAACCAAATAAAAATATGGGTTTTTATGAAAATACACAAAACATGCGAGAGATTTGACTAATGTGCATTTAGAAAAACTCACAAGTATAGTTATAATGGAAAACACTTCCTGAGAAATGTTTCATAAATGTTTTACTTTTCCTTTAGCAAGTAAAAGGATTAATTATTAATAGTTTGCATTTAAAAATAAGATGATGCTTATGAGTTTAACAAGAAAAACGAATCCCTATAAACGATATTCTTAATGTATTTCTCTGTTTTCATGATTAATAATTTGCTTAATTTCTTCAGAAAAATGATGGTTTAATGGTTTATCCAAGAAAGTCTCAAACCTATGCTAAAGTATTTTTCCTTCCTAACGTAGGCCTCAGAAGAATTAACTTTGTCCTTCATTATTTCCAAAAAGCTGATTTATTTGTTTAGTTGTGTACCAATGTAAGCATAGCACTAGGATTTCCTCTTCCTACGGATGGAGTATTTCTCTCTATGAATAATTGAGTTGACTATGTTGCAAGCTGATGCGGAAGCAAACGCTAGGAAATGAAGATATCAAATGTCTTTCCCTGCTTCCGAAGGGCGATGATGACATCCATTTTAAGAACTAACTTTTTACAGAGAAATCCGGATGAACTGGCTAGGGTGATGGTCACCTCATAAACCTGACCAATTAAATCACGGAATTTGTAAAATGGAAACTCTAAACGGGTTGGATTCTTCAACATTTGGGGTATAAATATTACCGTGAGAAAAGATATTGTCAGTAGCTGTTTCTATGAGAAGTGAGCCTTTGTTGCTGTGCTTTCTGTTCTCCTCTGGCTGGCTATTATCCTTGCGATTCATGTACGACACTATCTTGATTACTTTGCACTTCATCAGCTGATGATGATGTTGCCTAAGCTACACCTTTTTGCCAAAGGGTTAGCTATTTCTGACTATTGCACGCTGTGCATAACTTTCCATTGACCTAGGTTTGTGGGAAAATCTGATTTGATATTGATATTGCAATGAAATATTTCCTTTTCTCTCTCTCTCTCTCTCTCTCTCTCTCCTCTCACTCACTTGTTATTGATTATCTGATGTATTGGCCATGAATTGTATTCCTTTGTTGTGGAATTACCTGTAACTTTGAAATAACAACGAATTGATCATTCTTATGTACTTGTGTATAGACCATCCATATTTTGAAATGTTTAGGTAAAAGTAACTTGATAAGTATTCAGAGTTTGTCTTTATTGATGAACTATTGACATATTGAATATTGTGATTATGGCTGTTAGTTAGGCATTTTCCTTATGATAGGTCCTCATGAAGGAAATAGCACCTATCTCTCATTATCAAGTCCCTATTAGCTCTACCAAAGATCTATCGGAGGACGTGATTTTTGTAAGTGGTTATTGAGTTTCTATGGGCCCAAACTTTGGTTATAGTGGAAAAATCCTATTTGTGATATAGTAGGGTTAATGTGTATGATTATAAATTGTACACCACTTACGCTGGATCAGTTTTTGCTAGCAGAGGATGGTTAGCTTAGACTCAATATACTAGGTAATGAAGGGATGGAATTTAAGGACAGACATTTATTGACTGACTACATACCTTTATGTTTTATGTTGTGGTCTGTCGTTGACCTTAATGGAAGTAACAGGTCCATTGTTGGCCCAAGATCCCTTGATAAGCCCAAGGGCAGTCTTAGTGTGGCATACACTAAGTGTGCGTTGTCTGCTGTTGATGCAGTGCTGAGTAATGGTCGCATTGTCAGTTCTTGCACAGGGAATCTTGAAGTGTGAATAAGTGGAGATTTATTTAGGTCACTTCAGAAAGCAAATCTGGGGAAGTCCCGAAAATGATCACTTGAGTGAAGGGAAAATTGCGCTAGTTGAGATTTTGCTAGAAGCAAGAGAATTTTCAGAGTAAAAGTTTCTATTGTTTTATTTCTTTTAGTGGAGCAGGCAAGCCATGGTTTTATGTAGTTTGTTTGTTAAACACTTTGAAAAGACGCTGACGCTGATTTTGTAAAAGGAGGGTATGTTGCAGGAGTTATACTGACGTCACAAAGTGACGGACTGGTATTGGTTAAGTAGGTGAAAACATCACAGAACGGTGCTGCACTGGTATAGGTTGGTTGCTGTAAGTCGCGCAGGAATTGGACAGCGTGAATAATTTTGATTGGTAGCAGAGAATCATAACACGGAAGAAGAACTTTTGAAGGTTTACTTATATAGTTTAGTGTTAGCGTAGAATATTCTTGAATTTATTAAAATTGCTGAAAACTTTGTTTAGTAAAGATGAGCCAATACCCATTAAAGAAGGAATTCCTGTAGCTCCTGAAGGAACCCCCACTGCTTACATGTAATTAGAAAGGGGTTATCATACGTGTACATGGTTAGAAAATTGGATGAAATGCACTGAACAAGATGGTACTTTAGCATTTCCAGAGAGTGGTACTTTTAATACTGGAATTTTAGAGAATTTAAGGAGACAAATTAATAATTTGAGACCTAATCCTAGACCTTTGCAGTATGGAGAACTCGAAGAATGGGATTTTGAGGCATACAAAAGAGAAAGAGAAAAGTATCAGAATAGATATAAGAATACTATGAGTAGATATTCAGAAGCAAAATGGGATGCTAAAAGCAAATGTGGAGAAGAGACATAGAAGATGGAGCGAGAATGTTAACAGTTATGGCAGCTAAATTAAAGAGACAAATGTGAAAAGAAAATTATATAAGAACAGAAATCTAGGAATACAGAATTTGCTGAAGGAATTGACGTTATAGATGATGAATCCTATGAGTTATTGATGAATAGACCTCCACCTTATTAAGAGGATCAGAATAGAGTAGAAGCAAACTCTTTACCAAGTGCTCCATTAATTCAAATAGAAGTCCCTCATGAGAAAACACCTGTAAGTGCAAGTCAGAATCGAAATTCCGTTAGAGAAGAATTGTCGAAAATAATAAACTGACTATTGGTCCGATTGTTCCATTATACAATGATGGACAAGGAGTTTCTCAAATGCATGCTTTAAAGATACCAGATAGGTATATTGGTGGAGTTCATACAGTCTACAGAAAAATAAATGAGACTAATCACCGACTGATTGAAAATAGTGGAACAAAAATGTAAGTATAGCAACAAGAGAATCAGACCAACTGATTAACATTCCAGAAAGATCATAAAGATCCAAAAAGATTGTTGCAGACTGAGAAAAGAGTGACACCTATATCAAGAGATTCAAGGAGTGAACAGGTGAACATACTCAGAATTCATTAGGTCCTTCTCCAGAAGGATTAGATGAGTGGATAAAAGAAATAGCACCTGGTTGCAGTGTACAAAACAATAATTCAAGTGTAGATGTGAGTAGGGTAAAAGCAGATTTGGAAGAAATTATTCTTGGTACAATTAGCCCAGCTAGATTAGGTAAATATCAGGATGAAGAATTGCTCTTTATGTGTAAGAATATTACAAGGAAAGCAAGGAACCTACATGAAAAGTTTGCTGAATTTGCACAAATGTATGGAGTTGATATAGAGACGTCTAAAGCCTTGCAAAAAACATATAGATTAGATTTCAGTGACAAATATTTGGAAATTTTGAATGTTTCAGGAAAA
This sequence comes from Lissotriton helveticus, assembly GCF_964261635.1. NCBI lineage: Eukaryota > Metazoa > Chordata > Amphibia > Caudata > Salamandridae > Lissotriton > Lissotriton helveticus. Next base: position 1,347,965,234 of record NC_136065.1, read on the forward strand.
CGTTTGCAGATTAAAGAGTTAATTAGCACATTGAAACGATGGGGTGAGTTAGATCGATGGAAAGGAAGATGGGCTAAAAAGAAGGAAGATACAATAGTGACTTCATTGGCTTTACCATTGTATCCTGTGAGGGAGACAGGAGCAGAAACAGTCAATGCAACGCTATGTCCTATTAGAGAAGTGCCAGGAGGAGGGTATGTTCATGTCCCATGGTCAAGACAGGGTATATTATCATTTATGAATGATTTCGCAAGATTGAGAGAAAAACCAATAGAATGGTACAAACAAGTAGAGAGGTTTGTGAAGGTTTCAAAAGTTTTGTGGAAGGGTTTAGATGGCTTGGTAGATATTGTAGTTCCAGCTGATTTGTGAATTGAGTGTAAAATTGCCGTAGATTGGCCAGAAGAAGAATCTCCAAGAGATCCAAAAACAGGAGCACCATCTGAAGACGTTATGAAAAAATATAATCAGGTTATTACTTATTTGAAAGGGAAAATTTCACTGAATGAAACAGATTGGGTGAGAAGAGATAGAATTACTGAAGAATTCAAGGAGTCAGTCCATGCTTACTATGAAAGGCTTCTACAGCTGTTCAAACAATACAGTGGCATTGAAAACGTCACTGAAAAAGCTATGGGACATTTTGTGTATAGGTTTGTGTATGGATTGAGACCAGAAATTAGTCCTACGATTCAGCAGCATTTAATTTGTTGGCAGAGTAAGATGATCGATGAAATTCTTCGTTATGCAAAGTATTGTGGTGATGATATTGAAACGAGACTCAAAAAGTTAAAGGAGAAACTAATGTTAGCTCGGATGAAAGCGGCAAAGAAAGGAGGATTTTTAAATACAGATTTTTCAGAAGGAAATGGTCAGACTACTACAGGTATGAGAGATGTAGTGTGAAATGGAAATACAGTAACACAAATGATACCAATTCCACAAGGGAGAGGTAGAGGTAATACAAATGAATTGAAAAAGAAGTTTCCTTGTCATGCGTGTGGAAAATTGGGGCATTGGAAGTGCGAGTGTAGAAGTCTACAAGTAAATACAGGTGATACAGGAGTAAATTAAATGAATCCAATGCAGATGAATTAACAGAATCAGAATCAGCAAATGCCAGTTGGTAGACGTCAGGGTCAACAGATACCTCAAGCTCCTTATACAGAATCTGAATCTGAATAGTCAAGTACAAAAATACAATGTGAATTTGGGTTTTCATACAAATGATCAAGTGAATTCGAATGTGTAGGTTTTCTTCGCAATATCTGATCCAGTGGGAAGAGAATGACTCTGACATATTTTAATGATGGTGCCTGAGGGGGAAGGAGGAGTATTTCCTTTGCGCGTCCTTAGAGGAAAAAAAGTGTTGTTCCTATGTGGATGGCGAAGTTGATGGAAATTCAATTACGTTCCTCTCAGATACTGGTGCTACCTGTTCCACTGTGAGAACTGTGGAAATTCCCAACCTACCCCTCTCGAGAGAGGTTGCCAAGACTTACACTGAATTTTGGTGTATGACACAAGTCCAGTTAACCTATTGGGAAGGGACTGTAAAATCAACTGCTCCATCTATTGCACACCCGATGGAATAGAATTTCATACAAAAGATGAAGACATAGGGGTCCATTATGATGTAGGGCGGATTGCCACCGCAATGTGTGCGGTGGCGATCCGCCCTACATAACACCCCGCCCGCCACCCATTTCCCCCGCGATATTAGTACGGGGGGGACCCCGGAGGATGGAATAACATGCGGTTGACTGATTTGGCGGGACAGTTGCTGGCCCCCGGGATATTGGGGGAGGTGAGGGGGCACATGGGAGGTATCTACGGTACCCTCCTGCATTTGCATGGACGACGTGGCAGGCACCACGCGGTGCCTGCCCCATTATTCATGCAAATGCACACATGCCTTTTTTGTATTACGGCGGGTGCTGCTGTCAGCACGCCCACCGAAATACAAAAAATGTGGGATGCGCCCACCAGTGTGGTGGGCGCATCCTAATTGTAAACGCGGGACCGCCGCATGTATTGTGGGCGGTCCCATTTCCTGGGGCTATGGGGGGAAGACAAAGTACGCCTGCCATGCTAATCAGCCACTTTGTCTTTAAAATGGCAAGGCAGGGAACAGAGGTGAATGATTTATATCCTCTAGCTACAGCAAATGATTTGACTTTTGAATTGAGAGATACAGTGTTGACTGATGTGTGGGATTTTTTCAGGGAAAGACATTGGATTGATGAAAGGAGTAGCTACAATTCAGATTACAGTTAAACCTAATGCAGAGTTTCCAAGAACACCAGCTTACAAAATGAGCCTAAAAGAGATTCTAGGGAGTCCATGCAATTCACTTATTAAGGGAATTCGCAAACTTAACGGGAAGTGCAGGATAGTTCAGTATTTACGTAAAATTTATCAGATAGTAATACCTTGTTGTCCAATAGTGCCAAATCCAGCTGTGATTCTTTATCAAATTCCTTGTGAAGCAGAATGGTTTTCAGTGATTGATTTATGTCAAGCATTTTTCTCAATACCCCTGCATCCGGATAGTCAATATTTATTTGCGTTCGGTTCGAAAACCTTGTTTTGGCATGGTGCTGAGTTCCTCAAGGGTATACAGAGAGCCCCTCAATCTTCAATAAAGACAAATGAGGCTTTTGTGACAGATACAATTGCTCAACTGAACCATTTGGCAGTAGGCTGGCATAAAGTGCCACAAGCAAAATTGCAATTCTATAAAAAAAGAAGTTCTTTACTTAGGTCACAATATTGAAAAAGGAATCAGAAAAGTGTCTCAAGATCGGATCAATGCTATTTTGCAAATGAATCCACCAAAAACACAGAAAGAAGTTCAAATGATTCTTGGAATGGTTGGATATTGCAGGCATTGGATCATTGGGTTTCCACTGATAGCCAAGCCATTGCAAAGACTGATGCACAAAGATGTGTCAGATTCTATACATTTTGATGATAAATGCATGAAAGCATTCCTCAAGTTGCGAGACAGTTTGTGTTGAGCACCCGCATTGGGAATGCCTGATTTCAGTAAGGATTTTGCATTATTAAGTAGAGAAAGCGACGGATGTGCACTTTCAGTTCTAACACAAATGGATGGAAGAGCACGCTGTCCAGTGGCATATTTTTCAGCCACTCTTGATCCTGCAGCTGCCGGCTTTGCCTGGGTGTCTAAAAGCGGTGAGTGAGTCACGTGAGTCTTTGGTAGTTCTTTCTTCAAAAGAGCTACTTGTTCCCAGAGAAGTCTCTGCTTTATTGGTGCACCTGTGTCATCTTTGTAACCGTTCTGAATCCATGTCTGCAAATCCTTGTTATATGCTTTGACGCAGAAATATGAATCTGACACTATAAGTGTCGGGAATTCGCGATCCGCATTATCTAGCGCCATTTTCAAAGCTATTATTTCAGTTTGCATTTCTGAATTTGTTTCTACTGAGTGTGATTTTGTTAATAGAGGTCTTAGTTTACCTCCGCGCCACACTTCTTTTGTGATCTCACATGTGGGATTGTATGCATGTTCTCCCCAAACGGAGGGTTGAGCATGTCCGTCTGTATAGATTACACAGGCGTAATGTCGTAGAGGCAGAATGTCGATTGGCAGAGGATACGTTTTTTCATATTTTAGATTTTTTAATTCTTCTAGTTCTGGATCAAAGCAGTAGTATACTTTGTCCGTTGTGATTGAATTTACCCATTGTAACCATTCTGGATCCAATGTTGTTGTTGGTAAATTACACGGTGTTGTTAATGCTTCAAAGGCTGATTCAGCTGTTCTGACTGTGATATGTCTACCGTCAGCTATGTCTTTTTCTCTAGCTATTGCGGTTTGAACTGCTTGAACAATTTTTCCTTTGTTGCTGAATCTCTGTTCAGCTTTTGTGTACAAGTGTGATCTGAATGCAATTGGTACCTTTTCTCCCTCATTAGAGGTCAGGTATGTGAATCCGCATCTCCCTGGGATGACTCGGATCACAAGGTTGCGTGTATTATCACGGGTTTCTAATTTTGTTTTAATTAGCATGTCTGTTTGTAAGGATCTCAAAATTTCTGTGTGTGTTTGAGTCCAACTGGATCTTTTAAAGTCTGGTTTAATTAGATCGTAAAGGGGTTTGACCCTTTCTGCGTAATTTGCAATGTAAGTTCTTCCGAAATTTAGGAAGCCTAGAATTGACTGTAGGTTTTTTAGTGTTTTTAGGAGCTTGGATTACGGCACTTTTCTCTAGGAAATTGTCTGCCAGGCTTTTGCCTTCACTTGATAACTCATATCCTAAGAATAGGGCTGTCAGATGGGCAATTCTGGATTTTTTGAAGTTGAATTTGTAACCCTCTGCAGCGAAACCAAGTATTATGGTGTTCACTCTTTTCAAGTGAGTTTCCAAGTCATCATCTGTTAAGTAAATGTCATCGACATAAGATAATGCTTCATCATCATATTGTTGTAGTAATTCTGTTACTCTCGCTGAGAATACCCCCGGGCTATTCTTGTACCCCTGGGCTAACCGACAGAATTGTTTTTGAGTGCCATTTACTGAGAAAGCTGTTAAATATCTGCTCTCTGGTGCTATGTTTTGACAAAAGAATCCGTTGGAGATGTCCAAGGTAGTTTTGTATTTTTTGCGCACTATGTTATTCATTAGTGCAGCACTGTGTGAGTTTTGCACTGCAAAAGTTTTGCAACATGTGTTAAGGTGTCGGTAATCCAAAACTAGACGGTATGAATTGTCTGGTTTGGAGACCGGAAACAAAGGATTGTTCATTTGTGAGGTGCAAGTTTCAATCACCCCCTGGTATTCTAGCTGATCTAGTATTTCATTTACTTGTTTTTTAGCTTCTTGCTTAATTGGGTACTGCCTTTGTGCAGTTGGTTGTGATTTTAACTGGATTTTGTGAGGAGGAGAATCCTCATCCCATCCTACATGATTTTTATATAAAGCAGGTGCTAAGGCCACTGCCCACTTTCTAGCAAGTGTGTATTTTTTATGAATCGGGATTTGATTCGAGAAGGCAGGCATAATTACTTCTTCGCCATGAGGGCACTCCCTGACAAACTCTGGTGGCCAGTCTTTTTCAGCTAGAAGTATGTCATAACCCTTTGAGAGGTTATCCCAAAATAGTCCCCTTATTTTCCTAGTCTTATCTCCCTCTATACGTAATGTTATCTCGTATATTTTGTGGGGCTTGCTAACTCTGGTATCTGCAGTTTCCACTTGAAGATATTCATTCGTGTCCACTGTCTCCAGATGATTCATAAGGACTTTGCGAGCTATGCTCACCTCTGCTGCGCTGTCTAGCATTGTCTGAGCCCACTCTCCGTTTTTCAGTTGTGTCCTCAGTATTCTCGGCATTGTTAACTACCTTGATACTGGCTACCTTCTTTTTTGGAAATTGTGATTTCTTTTTCAGTTGAGCAGGTTCCTTGTCTTTGGACTTGGCGTGCTCTTCTGATCGTCCTCTTCTTTCCGATTTCTGCGAGGAATTCTGAAAAGATTGAGAGGGACGTGTATCAATGTCTTGATATCTATCAGGTTTTTTAATATTATCCCTATTTCTAAGGTTATATCTATTCCCAGAGGGTTCACTCTGAGGTGACCTTTGTCTCGGGTTTGGAGATTTCTCTCTTCGCCTAGGAGACCTTCCTCTGGACTGGAATTTCTTTTCTTTTGGATTGGATTGTTTGTTCCCATCCCAGTTCTTTTTTGGTGAATTATTATTATTATTAAAAAACATTTTTTCTGGACTTGTAGTCAGTTGCGGTTTTACTGGTATTTCACCTAGACTATCTCTGCCTAGTTCTTCATAGGATTTTTCTATGATTCTGGCAATTTCAGCTGGTTGGTCTGCTATATCTGTCTCTTTTAACCTCTGGCGGATCGCCACGTTTGCTGCTTCACCCTTTATGTTGGCTAGTAATATAGCCGATACCTGCTTGAAGTCTTTTAGTAATTTCATACCAAGAGTTAAAGCAGGTTCTGGACCGTATTCATCTTGAATTTGTTTTAGCACATCTGGTATTACCGAAATGGATGGAACACCGTGCGTTTTTGTGTAGATGGAAGCAAAGACTGTACCCCAAGTGTCACAGTCCTCAATGTGTGGTGCGATTCCCATTGGGAGACATATAGTCAGAATCCTGTGTTTTTCTAATGGGGTGGTGTCAGGAAACACCGCCTCTATTTGGGTAATTTTCTGTGCCAACCAGAATGGTATTTGTTCCCGTTTAGCTGGAACTTTACCTAGGCAGGATTGGATGTTCTGTGGTGTAATTTTATTTGTGTTCCCCTGGTGAGGGGTCAGCTGTGGAAGTTTAATCGCTGGCTGAATTGTTGAAGTCCGCATTACATACTGAACTAATTGTCTGTGAATTTTTAGTAGTTGTTTTAGCTGTATTAGCAGCTCTGCTGCAGGCATTCTTTCGATGTCTGGATATGGTGTGTATCCGGCTAAGACCGGCCACGTTGCTCCTGGTCTTCCTAAAGGACCGAGCCTTGTAATGTGATTATTATGTTTTAGGGCGCCATCAAATAAGAGCAAATGCTCTTGGAATTTGAGTGGTACTTCCACCTCCTCGAAAGGAGTGTACTCATTAGGAGGTTCCTCTACTTTGTAATAGTGGAAGTACTTTGTTATAGTATTAGCTGCTGGAAAATGTATCCATGTATAGTATACCTCTGTCTGCCGATATTCGTGTGCCTCGATTACGAATATGACTGTGCCACCTCTAGGTGTCAGTCCATTTTCTATAAGTTTTAAGGTTATAGATCTCCTTTTGGCGACCGGAATGAGTATTATATCCGCGTCTGCTGCTTGCATGGTAGCATCAGCATCTGCTATTTCAGTAGCTAATCTAGTAACCTCTCGTTCTTCATCGCTGTCCATTTTGCTGACAGGATGGTATTATGTTTATTTGCAGATCAGGTTTCTTTATGGAAACAGAGATTAGATGCACAATATTTTGGAACACTGTTTATCCTTCAACGTTGACTTAGACCAAGAACCATACATAGGAGTTCCCTCCTGCGAGGTTTTGGAGGATATTATAACCTTTCACCCACTCCAGACGTCTTTGGAGTATTTGGGAAAAGGGGTCTGAGTGAGAAAGCACGACTGAGTTACTCTAAATGTCTTACGTTAGTTTTATCGCCCTTTCCAAACGCGTTGGGCGCCATGTAGTGTAGTTCCTATCTTCCCAATAGGCTCTGCGCATTGGAATAGTACCTACAGCAGTAAAGGCCTAGGCCAGACGTTAACTAGGTCTACTACTGTCGATACTAGACTTAATTTTTGGGTTTGCCAGCTAAGCTCAGAGTTCGCTAGAAACTTTCTCGAATGTTCAAGGAAGGATTAACTCCCCTGATTAGACAAGAAGGGATTTAGTTTCTGACAACCATAGAACATGACAACTTTGCTCTCCCCTAATCAAGAGTCAATCTCAAGAGTCGTGTGAGCACAAGGCAATTATTTTACTCAGTCAGTACGTGCATTCTTAGTCTCATCAGAATGTAGAGAAAAGGAGGAGACGGGCGTGTTCAATAAAAGATGTTATTTATTGATCAGTCTCTTTTCTCGTACAAGAGAAATGGATCGATATTATTGCAATACTTATAGTTAAGTAAAGTGCATACATTAAAAGCAATAGTATAGAATAATACTGTAAAAACATTAATATGGTTTCTGAGCCATATGATGTTTAAAATGATTAAAATATATTTACATACACATATACATTTGACTAAACGTACTCAACTGGTGTTTCTAAATACGCCTACCCCGTGTACCTGACCTAAGTCTAATACGTGGGCGGGAATAGAAAGTTACAGTTTAAGTTAAGTTTGTTTTTGCCAAGTGAATAACTAAAGAATTCTCTAGGAGGGGTTATTCAGTTCTGTACCTGGAATTTAGGATGAATGAGGAATGGTATCTCTTTCTCTGCTCTCGATATTCCAGGCTGCCTGCGAGGGCTGCCCAGAAGCGCCGGTGCTGGGTCTCTCGGCTTGAGATAGCAGCGGGTCTCTCAGCGCGTCAGGAAGGCGGGGCTGTTGCCTGCGGGGTCTGCTTCTGCTCTCGGCTTCGGCAAGTATGGCTGCTCCGTCTTGTCACCACGCGTGTGTTTGCATAGGGCAAGGTCGGCAATATTTATACCTTAAAGGTGCCGGGATTGACGTAAGGATGGACATAGGTACGTCAATAAAGATGTCATACGACTTGCTCGTTAGCACATTCTTTACTAAAGTTCTCTGTGAAATCAAAACAATGGCCGCACGGATTATCCAGGTTGTCATAGGTTTGATTTGTTATGAGAACGTCGTATGCCTTATCAGGGGCTGGAGGAATGTCGCTTGTCTAATTAGATCTCAATCGTTATGACCTAATCAGATAACACGTTCCTGTGCCGTAGTGTGACTGCGTCAGATAACGGTATCTGCATCATGGGGGATTTCTTGCCTCATGGGCTGACTGTTAGTTAACTAGCTAGGTAGGTTAACCAGAATTTGGTCAGGAATAGGGGGATCGATTCAGAACCTATAGAAATACACGACAACCAGTGGAACAGCCCATTGCGCTGCATTCCCTGCCAGGTACGAAATGAGAAACGCCACTCTTGCCTGGCTGGTGGGGAATGCCTTGGGTTTGCACGACAGGTGCAAGGCCACTTGTGTGAGGAAGACCTGCTCTGAATTAGGGTGTCCGCTGTTCCTCTCTGGTGTGGCCAAGGGAACGGAGATGTGCATCTCCACCACCACCGCCGGAGAAGGGGTTCCTGTTGCAGTTCCTGCATCAAAGGGGTTCCTTTGCAGGGTGTCGAGTCTGGCTCTTAAATCTGCCGTTTCCTGCCTAGAGGCCGTTAGTTTGACCTGAACAGACGCTAAGGCTGCCACAATGTCATCCAGAGTGGCCATGGTCCCTACCCCCCGACCAGGAGAAAGATAGGATAGTAAAGGTTGGATATTGTGTAATCTGCCTGATGGTCTCAGTGTTGGGGAAGAGGAAAGGCTGCCAGATAACAACACTGCTCCACCGCATCTTACGTTCAATTAAGTATTTATTGGTTGTGTTGAACAAAGGGTAAAACAATACACGAAACACTGGCAGTCCAGCTAAAGGCGCGGTGGAACCTCGACCACAGATAGCGTCATAGGAAAAATAATCAATAATCTTTAATGCAATGATACCCGTACCAGCCCAGGTCCACTTGTAGGGCTTCTAATCCAACCGTCCTCCGCATGAATACCGGTCCTGGTATTCCCCAACGGAGGTCACTGTGCTCAGTAACGGCCGACAATGCAGTTCGAATGATTGCTAAGAAGACTTGTCGGTGATGCGTCCATAGAGCACCAGATATGGTTCAAAAAGCCCCTGGCTTTAGGGCTATGTCCCCTGAAAACCGGGTCTGGCACTCCACCGAGACCTGCCCGTTGTAGGTGAAGGGAGCAGCCGCTCGACCTTCCAATGCACAACGCCTAATGAACAGAACGCCCATATTCACCTCCGTGGTGAGTGTCTCTGTTCCTCTCTGCGTTTACAAGGGTCAAAGATCCCCAGGACAGAGAACGCGGCAAACACTTCCGTGGTGTGCGTCTCTGCCCGCTCCACTCACGGGAATACCTGGCCAGGCACTCGACCGCGAGGAACCGAACTAGCGGGGTGTAAGAGGGCAGCCGCTCACTCTTACCTCAGGATTCGTAGCAGGAGACTCTACTCCGGTCCACGGCAGCTTCCAGGTAATCACGGGTCCGCGCTCTCCAGGTCCAAGAAAGGCCGGCACGGATCTCAATATCCGATGCCTTTCCTCTACTGTGTACGTCTTTTATGGGCGTTCTCAGCCTGCGCCTTGGCCCGCGCTAGGCATGTTGGTACACGTAGTTCGTCCGCCTGCTGTTATGCTGTTCCTGCGATTGCTCGCGCTGTGGTTAGCGGGCAGCAGGGAAGTGGGAGTTCCTGACAGTACATCCGCCTCCCAACAACCCCCTCTATCACGGGCCCGTACAGGCAGGATGCTTCTTGTGGAAGGACGACACCAACTGGGGCGCATGCACTCCAGACGCCGGTTCCCACGACTGTTCCTCCGGGCCATATCCCTTCCAGGCCACAAGGTACCACAACTTGCCCCCTCTCCATTTCGAATCCCGTATGCCGGCCACCTCATACTCCACTTCGGCGTCCACCGACACCGGCAAGGGCGGCATACGTTTCCGTGCAGTTGAGGGCTTAAGCAGCGAAACGTGGAAAACAGGATGGATTCTCATGTGTTTTGGCAAACACAGGCTCATGTTCACAGGGCTGACACACTTGGTGATACGATAGGGGCCAATGTACTTCGGATGAAACACACTGTGCTTGCGAAATCGCAGGTTTCTGGTTGATACCCAAACATAGTCGCCCGCCCTGTACAAGGGCCCTGGTCTCCTTTTCTTGTCAGCCGAGGCTTTGTACGTTGCTTTGGCAGCCTCCAAGCACTTCCGAGAGAGCAGGAGTGCGTCCTTGATGTGAGCAACCCTCCTGGAGGTTTCAGGCATTCTATGGTCCAGGACGGGATGCACAAACGGGAGAAACCTGGGGTGGTGTCCATAATTGCAGTAGAAAGGGGATGACTTGATGGAACTATGCATGGCGTTATTGTAGCCTATTTCTGCCAGCCACAGGAGATCCACCCATTCCTCCTTACCTTGGTCTACGAAACAACGCAGATACTGCTTGAGGGACTGATTCAAGCGTTCCGTTTGACCGTCAGTCTGGGGGTGGTAGCTCGTTGACATGGCCGACGTGACGTGCAGCGCTGAACACCAAGTCCTCCAGAACTGAGCCGTGAACTGGGACCCCCTGTCGGACACGATTACGCTGGGCAAGCCGTGTAACCTCACCACGTTTTTCAACAACAGTAACGCCAGTTGACCAGCGGAGGGCACTTGCTTACATGCTATAAACTGACCCATCTTTGTGAGGTAATCGACCACCACCAGGATCGCCGTACATCCGTGGTCCACGGGCAGCCCCACTACGAAATCCAAGGATATGTTCTCCCACGGTTGGCAGGGCGTAGGAAGGGGCCGTAGCATCCCTTGCAGACGGCTGTGGTCCGTTTTCATGGCGGCGCATGTCGTGCAGGCAGCGTGCCATCTCATGATGTCCGCTCTCATCGACGGCCACCAGAAATGCCGTCCCAGACAGGCCACCATCTTCTCAGCCCCGGGATGACCTGCACAAGGCAAAACGTGACGCCAACTGAAAGCCTGCTTCCGTAGGCGCAAAGTTGGTAGCAGCATATGGTGACCGTTCACCGGTATACCGTCCTTGACTTGCCATTCCTTGTGACATTGAAGCCAGCTTTTCCAGGAAAAGGAACGAATCCCATTCTGGACACCCCTGAGGAACGCATCCGGGTGTATCACCCCTATCACTGCATCCGGACGGATGATGGAGTGTACCAGGCCGGGTACCGGCGCCGAGACAGACGTCTGACGTGAAAGGGCGTCTGCTTTCCTGTTTTCCCTGCCTGGCCTATAGGTAATCTGGAAGCGAAAACCGGAGAAGAAGAGCATCCACCGCAGCTGCCGAGAAGAGAGATGTCTAGCCGCCGTCATGAATTGCAGATTCCGGTGGTCCGTGAACACAGTAACCACATGCCTGGCTCCCATGAGCAGATGTCTCCACTCTGTGAATGCGTCCTTGATCGCCAACAGCTCCTTCTCTGCTATATGGTAATTCCTTTCCGCGTCGTTCAGCTTTCTGGACATGAAGGCCACCGGATGCAGCATGCCCGTGTGCTGATGTCGCTGCGACAGGATGGCCCCCAGAGACACTTCGGAAGCATCCGCCTCCACCACGTACGGCTGTTCCGGATCGGGGTGAGCTAGAACAGGAGCCGTAACAAACGCCTTCTTCAGGGCCACAAACGCCTCTTGCGCTTCCGGACTCCACACAAATTCTTGCGACTTTTGCAATAGATGAGTAATCGGGGCCACAAGTCCGGAGAAGCCTTCTATAAACCGCCTATAAAAGTTGGCGAACCCGATGAAACACTGTACATCCTTGACTCCTTGCGGAGTCGGCCATGTCTCAACTGCCTTGATCTTGCGCTCCGCCATCTCCTGCCCGTTGGGGCTCAGCATCACCCCGAGGAACACCACGGACGTGACATGGAAGTCACACTTGCTGAGTATACAAAACAGCATATGCTCTCTGAGTTTTTGCAGCACCACTGTTACGTGCTGTACATGTTCTTCTTCCGTGTTGGAATAGATAAGGATATCATCTATGTATACTATTACGTATACATCTAATAGGTCACAAAACACCTCATTCAGGAAAAACTGGAAGGCCACAGGGGCGTTGCAGAGCCCAAACGGCATAACGAGGTACTCGAAGAGACCGAATCTGGTCTTGAAGGCCGTTTTTCACTCGTCGCCGTTCCGCATGCGCACGAGGTGGTATGCCCCTTTGAGATCGAGTTTTGTGTAGATCCGAACCTTTTTCACCTGTTCTAGCAGAACACTGATGAGTGGTAAGGGGTACCGGTTCTTGACGGTGATTGCGTTTAGAGCCCTGAAGTCCAGACAAGCCCTCAATTCCCCGTTGGCCTTAGGGATGAAAAATAGGGGCGAAGCCGCCGGGGATGTGGATGGTCTGATGAACCCAAGACCTAGCAGCTTGTCGAGGTAGGAGCGTAGATGGAGATTCTCAGGTTCTGTTAAGGCGTAAAGTCTGCCATTGGGCACACAGGCTCTCAGAACCAGGTCAATTTGGCAGTCATAGACCCTATGCGGAGGGAGCACCTCGGCTCGTACCTCGTCAAAGAAATCTGTCTAGCTGTGGTAAACCCCAGGAAGAGTGACCGCTTTCTCCACCGCCGTGGCCACCACGTGGGTTACACCCTGGTCGCTAACAATGGGAGCCTGTTTCACGCTACAATTCTGGAGAAAATACTGGGATGTCATGTGCAGCTCGTGGGTCATCCAATCAATTGAGGGATTGTGCGTTTGCAGCCACGGCAGACCCAGAATGATACCGTACTGTGGTGCCCGTATTATGCTGAAATCGATCACCTCCATGTGCTGTTCCCCATAAAGTACGGGAACACCCCCTGTGTGGTGCCCGACAGGGCCCGTGACCAGTTTTCTTCCGTCCACAGCGTACACGTCCTCCGGGACTTCCTTGGGTATCAGAGCAATGCCCAGTCGCTGCGCCTCTTTCTGATCCATGAAGAGGCCTGTGGCCCCTGAATCGACCATGGCCAACACAGGAATCCATTGTGTCTGGACCTCCACGTGTATGATAATGAACAGATCCTGCTGTCGTACCTGGTCTAGGCGTGACAAGGAAGGGATGCATGTGTGACTCCGAGAGGCCCCTTCATTGTTCCGGGAGTCTATTAGTTTTCCGCCTGAACGTCCACTGCGGCCGTCACGTTGCGGTTGGACCGGAATCGACTGTTCCTTGGCTTGGCCGGGCATTCACGTACATAATGCCCCTTCTTTCCGCAATACAAACAGAGGCCCTGTTTGCGGCGTGATTCTTTCTCCATAGCGGTTAGGCTGGCTCTGATGGCTCCGATATCCATTGCTTCCACTTTGGCTGTGGCGGTAGTCTCGGTGGTTCCTTGGGCTACGTAAGAAGGCAGAGGCTTTCCTTTTCTCTTTTGATCTACTTTGCGTACGCCCATTCGGTGATCCAGGCGCAGAACCAAGTTGATAAGTCCCTCGCACGTCTTGGGCTGCGGGTCAATCTGTGCCACGACGTCCTTGAGTTCGTCGCTCAACCCTTGATGGAATAGCGCCGTTTGCTTTGAGACTGGCCATTTGGTTTCAGCCACAAGACGTCTGAAAGCATTCAGATACTGCACAAGGTTGTTGTTGCCCTGGCGGAGTTTGAGCATTTCCCTGTCGGCGGTGTAGGAATCAGCCCGTCTATCGAACATCTTCAGGAACTCTTCACAGAAGGCACCCCAATCGGATAGGATAGGGTCGTCACGGCTTACCAGTGGAACAGCCCATTGCGCTGCATTCCCTGCCAGGTACGAAATGAGAAACGCCACTCTTGCCTGGCTGGTGGGGAATGCCTTGGGTTTGCACGACAGGTGCAAGGCCACTTGTGTGAGGAAGACCTGCTCTGAATTAGGGTGTCCGCTGTTCCTCTCTGGTGTGGCCAAGGGAACGGAGATGTGCATCTCCACCACCACCGCCGGAGAAGGGGTTCCTGTTGCAGTTCCTGCATCAAAGGGGTTCCTTTGCAGGGTGTCGAGTCTGGCTCTTAAATCTGCCGTTTCCTGCCTAGAGGCCGTTAGTTTGACCTGAACAGACGCTAAGGCTGCCACAATGTCATCCAGAGTGGCCATGGTCCCTACCCCCCGACCAGGAGAAAGATAGGATAGTAAAGGTTGGATATTGTGTAATCTGCCTGATGGTCTCAGTGTTGGGGAAGAGGAAAGGCTGCCAGATAACAACACTGCTCCACCGCGTCTTACGTTCAATTAAGTATTTATTGGTTGTGTTGAACAAAGGGTAAAACAATACACGAAACACTGGCAGTCCAGCTAAAGGCGCGGTGGAACCTCGACCACAGATAGCGTCATAGGAAAAATAATCAATAATCTTTAATGCAATGATACCCGTACCAGCCCAGGTCCACTTGTAGGGCTTCTAATCCAACCGTCCTCCGCATGAATACCGGTCCTGGTATTCCCCAACGGAGGTCACTGTGCTCAGTAACGGCCGACAATGCAGTTCGAATGATTGCTAAGAAGACTTGTCGGTGATGCGTCCATAGAGCACCAGATATGGTTCAAAAAGCCCCTGGCTTTAGGGCTATGTCCCCTGAAAACCGGGTCTGGCACTCCACCGAGACCTGCCCGTTGTAGGTGAAGGGAGCAGCCGCTCGACCTTCCAATGCACAACGCCTAATGAACAGAACGCCCATATTCACCTCCGTGGTGAGTGTCTCTGTTCCTCTCTGCGTTTACAAGGGTCAAAGATCCCCAGGACAGAGAACGCGGCAAACACTTCCGTGGTGTGCGTCTCTGCCCGCTCCACTCACGGGAATACCTGGCCAGGCACTCGACCGCGAGGAACCGAACTAGCGGGGTGTAAGAGGGCAGCCGCTCACTCTTACCTCAGGATTCGTAGCAGGAGACTCTACTCCGGTCCACGGCAGCTTCCAGGTAATCACGGGTCCGCGCTCTCCAGGTCCAAGAAAGGCCGGCACGGATCTCAATATCCGATGCCTTTCCTCTACTGTGTACGTCTTTTATGGGCGTTCTCAGCCTGCGCCTTGGCCCGCGCTAGGCATGTTGGTACACGTAGTTCGTCCGCCTGCTGTTATGCTGTTCCTGCGATTGCTCGCGCTGTGGTTAGCGGGCAGCAGGGAAGTGGGAGTTCCTGACAGTACATCCGCCTCCCAACAACCCCCTCTATCACGGGCCCGTACAGGCAGGATGCTTCTTGTGGAAGGACGACACCAACTGGGGCGCATGCACTCCAGACGCCGGTTCCCACGACTGTTCCTCCGGGCCATATCCCTTCCAGGCCACAAGGTACCACAACTTGCCCCCTCTCCATTTCGAATCCCGTATGCCGGCCACCTCATACTCCACTTCGGCGTCCACCGACACCGGCAAGGGCGGCATACGTTTCCGTGCAGTTGAGGGCTTAAGCAGCGAAACGTGGAAAACAGGATGGATTCTCATGTGTTTTGGCAAACACAGGCTCATGTTCACAGGGCTGACACACTTGGTGATACGATAGGGGCCAATGTACTTCGGATGAAACACACTGTGCTTGCGAAATCGCAGGTTTCTGGTTGATACCCAAACATAGTCGCCCGCCCTGTACAAGGGCCCTGGTCTCCTTTTCTTGTCAGCCGAGGCTTTGTACGTTGCTTTGGCAGCCTCCAAGCACTTCCGAGAGAGCAGGAGTGCGTCCTTGATGTGAGCAACCCTCCTGGAGGTTTCAGGCATTCTATGGTCCAGGACGGGATGCACAAACGGGAGAAACCTGGGGTGGTGTCCATAATTGCAGTAGAAAGGGGATGACTTGATGGAACTATGCATGGCGTTATTGTAGCCTATTTCTGCCAGCCACAGGAGATCCACCCATTCCTCCTTACCTTGGTCTACGAAACAACGCAGATACTGCTTGAGGGACTGATTCAAGCGTTCCGTTTGACCGTCAGTCTGGGGGTGGTAGCTCGTTGACATGGCCGACGTGACGTGCAGCGCTGAACACCAAGTCCTCCAGAACTGAGCCGTGAACTGGGACCCCCTGTCGGACACGATTACGCTGGGCAAGCCGTGTAACCTCACCACGTTTTTCAACAACAGTAACGCCAGTTGACCAGCGGAGGGCACTTGCTTACATGCTATAAACTGACCCATCTTTGTGAGGTAATCGACCACCACCAGGATCGCCGTACATCCGTGGTCCACGGGCAGCCCCACTACGAAATCCAAGGATATGTTCTCCCACGGTTGGCAGGGCGTAGGAAGGGGCCGTAGCATCCCTTGCAGACGGCTGTGGTCCGTTTTCATGGCGGCGCATGTCGTGCAGGCAGCGTGCCATCTCATGATGTCCGCTCTCATCGACGGCCACCAGAAATGCCGTCCCAGACAGGCCACCATCTTCTCAGCCCCGGGATGACCTGCACAAGGCAAAACGTGACGCCAACTGAAAGCCTGCTTCCGTAGGCGCAAAGTTGGTAGCAGCATATGGTGACCGTTCACCGGTATACCGTCCTTGACTTGCCATTCCTTGTGACATTGAAGCCAGCTTTTCCAGGAAAAGGAACGAATCCCATTCTGGACACCCCTGAGGAACGCATCCGGGTGTATCACCCCTATCACTGCATCCGGACGGATGATGGAGTGTACCAGGCCGGGTACCGGCGCCGAGACAGACGTCTGACGTGAAAGGGCGTCTGCTTTCCTGTTTTCCCTGCCTGGCCTATAGGTAATCTGGAAGCGAAAACCGGAGAAGAAGAGCATCCACCGCAGCTGCCGAGAAGAGAGATGTCTAGCCGCCGTCATGAATTGCAGATTCCGGTGGTCCGTGAACACAGTAACCACATGCCTGGCTCCCATGAGCAGATGTCTCCACTCTGTGAATGCGTCCTTGATCGCCAACAGCTCCTTCTCTGCTATATGGTAATTCCTTTCCGCGTCGTTCAGCTTTCTGGACATGAAGGCCACCGGATGCAGCATGCCCGTGTGCTGATGTCGCTGCGACAGGATGGCCCCCAGAGACACTTCGGAAGCATCCGCCTCCACCACGTACGGCTGTTCCGGATCGGGGTGAGCTAGAACAGGAGCCGTAACAAACGCCTTCTTCAGGGCCACAAACGCCTCTTGCGCTTCCGGACTCCACACAAATTCTTGCGACTTTTGCAATAGATGAGTAATCGGGGCCACAAGTCCGGAGAAGCCTTCTATAAACCGCCTATAAAAGTTGGCGAACCCGATGAAACACTGTACATCCTTGACTCCTTGCGGAGTCGGCCATGTCTCAACTGCCTTGATCTTGCGCTCCGCCATCTCCTGCCCGTTGGGGCTCAGCATCACCCCGAGGAACACCACGGACGTGACATGGAAGTCACACTTGCTGAGTATACAAAACAGCATATGCTCTCTGAGTTTTTGCAGCACCGCTGTTACGTGCTGTACATGTTCTTCTTCCGTGTTGGAATAGATGAGGATATCATCTATGTATACTATTACGTATACATCTAATAGGTCACAAAACACCTCATTCAGGAAAAACTGGAAGGCCACAGGGGCGTTGCAGAGCCCAAACGGCATAACGAGGTACTCGAAGAGACCGAATCTGGTCTTGAAGGCCGTTTTTCACTCGTCGCCGTTCCGCATGCGCACGAGGTGGTATGCCCCTTTGAGATCGAGTTTTGTGTAGATCCGAACCTTTTTCACCTGTTCTAGCAGAACACTGATGAGTGGTAAGGGGTACCGGTTCTTGACGGTGATTGCGTTTAGAGCCCTGAAGTCCAGACAAGCCCTCAATTCCCCGTTGGCCTTAGGGATGAAAAATAGGGGCGAAGCCGCCGGGGATGTGGATGGTCTGATGAACCCAAGACCTAGCAGCTTGTCGAGGTAGGAGCGTAGATGGAGATTCTCAGGTTCTGTTAAGGCGTAAAGTCTGCCATTGGGCACACAGGCTCTCAGAACCAGGTCAATTTGGCAGTCATAGACCCTATGCGGAGGGAGCACCTCGGCTCGTACCTCGTCAAAGAAATCTGTCTAGCTGTGGTAAACCCCAGGAAGAGTGACCGCTTTCTCCACCGCCGTGGCCACCACGTGGGTTACACCCTGGTCGCTAACAATGGGAGCCTGTTTCACGCTACAATTCTGGAGAAAATACTGGGATGTCATGTGCAGCTCGTGGGTCATCCAATCAATTGAGGGATTGTGCGTTTGCAGCCACGGCAGACCCAGAATGATACCGTACTGTGGTGCCCGTATTATGCTGAAATCGATCACCTCCATGTGCTGTTCCCCATAAAGTACGGGAACACCCCCTGTGTGGTGCCCGACAGGGCCCGTGACCAGTTTTCTTCCGTCCACAGCGTACACGTCCTCCGGGACTTCCTTGGGTATCAGAGCAATGCCCAGTCGCTGCGCCTCTTTCTGATCCATGAAGAGGCCTGTGGCCCCTGAATCGACCATGGCCAACACAGGAATCCATTGTGTCTGGACCTCCACGTGTATGATAATGAACAGATCCTGCTGTCGTACCTGGTCTAGGCGTGACAAGGAAGGGATGCATGTGTGACTCCGAGAGGCCCCTTCATTGTTCCGGGAGTCTATTAGTTTTCCGCCTGAACGTCCACTGCGGCCGTCACGTTGCGGTTGGACCGGAATCGACTGTTCCTTGGCTTGGCCGGGCATTCACGTACATAATGCCCCTTCTTTCCGCAATACAAACAGAGGCCCTGTTTGCGGCGTGATTCTTTCTCCATAGCGGTTAGGCTGGCTCTGATGGCTCCGATATCCATTGCTTCCACTTTGGCTGTGGCGGTAGTCTCGGTGGTTCCTTGGGCTACGTAAGAAGGCAGAGGCTTTCCTTTTCTCTTTTGATCTACTTTGCGTACGCCCATTCGGTGATCCAGGCGCAGAACCAAGTTGATAAGTCCCTCGCACGTCTTGGGCTGCGGGTCAATCTGTGCCACGACGTCCTTGAGTTCGTCGCTCAACCCTTGATGGAATAGCGCCGTTTGCTTTGAGACTGGCCATTTGGTTTCAGCCACAAGACGTCTGAAAGCATTCAGATACTGCACAAGGTTGTTGTTGCCCTGGCGGAGTTTGAGCATTTCCCTGTCGGCGGTGTAGGAATCAGCCCGTCTATCGAACATCTTCAGGAACTCTTCACAGAAGGCACCCCAATCGGATAGGATAGGGTCGTCACGGCTTACCAGTGGAACAGCCCATTGCGCTGCATTCCCTGCCAGGTACGAAATGAGAAACGCCACTCTTGCCTGGCTGGTGGGGAACGCCTTGGGTTTGCACGACAGGTGCAAGGCCACTTGTGTGAGGAAGACCTGCTCTGAATTAGGGTGTCCGCTGTACCTCTCGGGTGTGGCCAAGGGAACGGAGATGTGCATCTCCACCACCACCGCCGGAGAAGGGGTTCCTGTTGCAGTTCCTGCATCAAAGGGGTTCCTTTGCAGGGTGTCGAGTCTGGCTCTTAAATCCACCGTTTCCTGCCTAGAGGCCGCTAGTTCGACCTGAACAGACGCTAAGGCTGCCACAATGTCATCCAGAGTGGCCATGGTGCCTTCCCCCCGACCAGGAGAAAGATAGGATAGTAAAGGTCGGATATTGTGTAATCTGCCTGATGGTCTCAGGGTCGGGGATGAGGAAAGGCTGCCAGATAACAACACTGCTCCACCGCGTCTTACGTTCAATTAAGTATTTATTGGTTGTGTTGAACAAAGGGTAAAACAATACACTAAACACTGGCAGTCCAGCTAAATGCGCGGTGGAACCTCGACCACAGATAACGTCAACGGAAAAATAATCAATAATCCTTAATGCAACGATACCCGTACCAGCCCAGGTCCACTTGTAGGGCTTCTAATCCAACCGTCCTCCGCATGAATACCGGTCCTGGTATTCCCCAACGGAGGTCACTGTGCTCAGTAACGGCCGACAATGCCGTTCGAATGATTGCTAAGAAGACTTGTCGGTGATGCGTCCATAGAGCGCCAGATATGGTTCAAAAAGCCCCTGGCTTTAGTCTTCTGAAAACCGGGTCTGGCACTCCACCGAGACCTGCCCGTTGTAGGTGAAGGGAGCAGCCGCTCGACCTTCCAATGCACAACGCCTAATGAACAGAACGCCCATATTCACCTCCGTGGTGAGCGTCTCTGTTCTTCTCTGCGTTTACAAGGGTCAAAGATCCCCAGGACAGAGAACACGGCAAACACTTCCGTGGTGTGCGTCTCTGCCCGCTCCACTCACGGGAATACCTGGCCAGGCACTCGACCGCGAGGAGCCGAACTAGCGGGGTGTAAGTGGGCAGCCGCTCACTCTTACCTCAGGATTCGTAGCAGCAGACTCTACTCCGGTCCACGGCAGCTTCCAGGTAAACACGGGTCCGCGGTCTCCAGGTCCAAGAAAGGCCGGCAAGAATCTCAATATCTGACGCCTTTCCTCTACTGTGTACGTCTTTTATGGGCGTTCTCAGCCTGCGCCTTGGCCCGCGCTAGGCATGTTGGTACACGTAGTTCGTCCGCCTGCCGTTATGCCATTCCTGCGATTGCTCGCGCTGTTGTTAGCAGGCAGCAGGGGAGTGGGAGTTCCTGACAGAAAACACTACAGATGGTCAACACCGGTTTTATAAAAATAAGTATTCTTTAAATAGACTTAACACAAGTTCTAAACAACAAAAATCCACATTACAGTATTAAGAAAATTACAGCATTTCTGAAAGCAGACCTGACCCAGGTAGCTGAAAGGAAATCTCCTCCCCCTACTCTCTATTCTATGAGTGCTCAAGGGGGTGAAAGGAAATCTCCCCCCCACTCTCTGTGCAGCTCAGGTCCTATTCAGCCCAGCCCTGACTCATCAGACTGCTGGAGCCCAAGCCCTCCTGTCACTCACAAACCAGACATGCAATACACACCCTAGCAGAGGCAGGCTGGGTGGTTAGCTCAGAACATACCTACTTTCTAAAAGTGGTATTTTCAAACACAGAATGTTAAAACCAACTTTACTAAAAGATGTATTTTATCATTCTGCATTCAGGCATACTAAATTAGTTTTTCTACCATGTTCCCTGGGTCAGTTAGGATTATAAAATGTTATAATCAACTGCCCATTCTGGCCTATGGGGACAAGTAGCCTTGCAATAGTGAAAAACTAAATTAACCGTAATTTACTATTAGGACATACACATCAGGGCATGTCCTACCTTTCACATACAATGCACCATGCCCTAGGGCCGACCTTAAGGGTGGCTAACGTAGAAAAGTGAAGGTTTAGGGACTGGTAAGTGGGTGCACTTAGCAAGTCAACATGACAGTACTAGACTGCACACAGGCTCTGTAATGGCAGGGCTGAGACACCCTTTAGAAGCTGCTTCTGTGGGTGGCACAATCAGTGCTGCAAGCACACTAGCAGCATTTAATCTACAGGCCTGGGCACACATGTTGCACTGTACTAGGGTCTGACAAGTAAATCAAATAAGCCAATAATGGAGACACTAATCCATTACAACAATTTATAATAGGGAGCACTTGCAATGTGGCACTGAATAGCAGTGGCACAGTGCTCAAAGTATGTAACCAGAAAAACATATCAAAAACAGAGGAGACAACAGCAAAAAAATGGAAGGGAGACACACACCAATTGTACCAGGTCTAACAAAGAGCCGCCCTAAATGAATTGTTCTAAAGAAAAAGGGTGCATAAAAAGAGAGAAGAAATTGAAATTAAGGTTATAATCGTAATCATGACCTGAGGCTTGAAAAGTGTATGGGGTGCACAAACCTTATCAAACGAAAATATTGACTAATTTTTAGTTTTAAGTTTTTCATTTTTCTATAAAATGGATAGAAACAAGACTGGTAATCAAATACAAAGGTTTAATTGGGCGAAGGTGTCTTAACGCGTGATTTATATGTGTTCTTATAATATGGTTTGTCTGGTTAATACTACTCTTAGTAGTGCCTTGTTTTATGTATCCTGTTAATGCAAATGTTACTACTAGTTTTGTAAATACATTAACTGATATGAAGAAAGATCTTAAAGAGGATCCAGAGACCAATATTTAGAAACTAACAGGGAATTAATTCTACTAATGACTCTTCGTTAAATGCTTACACTAAGCTTCTTTATGAATATGTTGACAGTGCACTATGGATGCAAAAGATTGTTATGTATGCATGCAATTACCTTTGTCTGTGTAAGAAGGGGTGACTTATCACCACCTTCCATTAACATATGAAATTTCATGTAGTGGACTAACAAGTTTATTTTATGCCAAAGAGCAATTTCAATACTTTTACTCCAACTACTATTTTGTGTTCTCAGAAATTCCTGTTAAGAAGAATATGAATATAACATAGTGTATACGCATCTCCAAATAATTTGACCTGTAGTTTACGAAGTGTAGAAATGGAATTTATAAATACTGTAGAAGATAGGTGACAAGAGTTTAAAAGAAAGGCTGCAGAACAAAAGACTAAAATACCTCCATGGGCACATGGGGAGGGTGATTATAAAAAAGGTGAGACATATGCTGCAATGACTGTAGACTGGCATCACAGAGGGAAGCTTTGCTTACTAAGACAAAAGACTGAATATAACAGTTATTTCATTGATTCTAGTGAATGTGAACATACCTTCCGAATTACAGGAGGTTGGGGGCTAAGAGGTGGTACTGATCCAGTTTATACTAGAGTTTATTATGTGTGTGAAATAAATGCTTATTATAGATTGCCACAAAAATGGTATAAGTGTTGTTACATGGGCATAGTATTCCCTAAAATGTATCATGTAGGTGAAAATAATGGGACCAATGAAAAGAAATTAACATGGAGTAAAAGAGTAATTAGTGCTGCAGAGATTTAGGAGATATTTTTGGTGCATTAATACCTTCAGTGGGAGTAACTTTGAACTCACATAAGATTAGAAAATTGTCTACTGTAATTGATCGTTTATCAACAGATACTGCTGGTGGGTTCTTGATGATTGACACTGAAATGGTTGCATTGAGATCTATTGTTTTGCAAAATAGACTTGCTCTAGATGTATTATTGGCAAAAGAGGGTGGAGTCAAGTATGCTGAAAATTCAATAATGTTGAACTTATATCCCTGACAAAAGCAAAGACTTGGAGGCATATATCAGTAACATTACACATTTGCGAAATGATTTAACAGAATTCAAAGCTGATTGTGTTTGGGAAAAACTTGGTAAGGTTTTTCCTGAGTAGGTAATTGGTTTTTAATACTAAGTAACTGTTATGTTATGTTATGTTATGTTATGTTATATTTATTTTTATATAGCGCACGGCTACTCAAAAAGAGTGTCCCGGCGCTTTAGTAATGAGACCTACGATGAAATAACACAACACAGCAATAAAAGCAAAGTAGAAAGCCCAATAAAGAGAAGAGAAAAAGAAAACCTAAAGAGTAAACAACCAGGTCTTTAGACCTTTCCTGAAAGCAAGTAGACTGGAGGCACCCCGAAGTGTCAGCGGCAGAGAATTCCACAGCTGTGGTGCCAGCAGTCCGAAGGAGCGGCCTCCAATACGGGCTCTTCTTACACGTGGTACTGCCGCCAGAAACAATGACTCCGATCTGAGAGAGTGGGTCGGACGATAAAAGGCAAGTCTCCTTTGGAGATACTTCGCTCCCCCAGCATGGAGGGCTTTGTAGGCCAGGGTTAATGCTTTAAAGGTGATCCGCTTGCGGATAGGCAGCCAGTGTAGGGACTGCAAAAGACACGCAGCACTGGCTCGCCTATTTAAGCCATAAATGGCTCTCGCAGCAGCATTCTGCACAGCCTGGAGCCGCTGCAGCAGATACTCCGGCAGGCCCAGGTAAAGAACATTAGCGTAATCCAGCCTGGATCCGATTAAAGCCTGCACGGTCAGTTTCCGATGTTCTTCCGAAAGAAGGGGTAAAAACTTCCTCAGCACCTTGAGGAGGCCAAAGCAGGTGCCCGTCACCCCAAGGACCTGAGATCTCATCGTCAGGCCCTTGTCCATCTTGACCCCCAAGTTCTTAGCAACTAAAGATGGACAGGATGGTGGAAACATGTTGATAGGCCACCAGGTTTGCCAGTCAGGATCCGACGCACACCCGAAGAAGAGTACCTCGGACTTCTCAGAATTGCACTTGAGGCCGCTCAGATGAAACCATCTAAAGACAGCCTCAAGGCAATCACGGATACTCTCTCCATTAAAATCTCCTCCACTCGTGTTCCGGGTGTGGCGCGATGCGCTCCGCCGTATGGGATGGTGGAACAGACTGACGGGGGAAACCCCGCTGTGGCACAATGGGAGGCTGCCGGCTTTGGCTTCCCTGCGGGGCTTTGGTGGCTGGGACGCAATTGGCGTCTCGGCGCTGGGTCATGTTATGAAGGGCCCGGTCCTAAAGTCGTTTCAGGCTCTGCGAGATGAGTATGATATGCCCCAATCCCAATTCTTTCGATACCTGCAGCTTCGACATGCCCTGACCCCTACCATAGCGAACTTGACTTCTTTGCCAGAATTCAGTCCTCTTGAGGCTAAATTGTTCATGGGGGAATTGGAAACAAAAATAATCTCCAGTATATACCAGACACTAGTCACCCATTGTTCCCCCTCCCTAGACAAATTGCGGTTGGTGTGGGAAGGAAAGTTGGGGAGTTTGGAAGAAGAGGATTGGAGGGAGGCCCTGGAGGCCCCTAGGGGAGCAGCGATTGCGGTGCGCCTGCGCTTCATTCAATTCAAGTACCTCCATAGGGCATACTATACGAGGGAACGACTGTGGAAAGCGGGTCTGATTGCCTCCCCGGACTGTCTGAGGTGCGGCAGTGCAGTGGGATCCTTTCTTCATACGGTGTGGGAGTGTGTGAGACTGCAGAGATTTTGGACAGGAGTGAGGGAGTGCCTGGAAGAGGTGCTGGGCTGGGAGCTCCCTCGCTCGCCGAAGTTGGGCCTTCTCCATGTCATGGAACAGGTGGGGGGGAATTTGTACAAGCGGCATTTGCTCCTATTGGGCCTTATAGTGGCCAAGAGGGACATAGCTAGGGCCTGGAAGGCTACTAGAGCCCCCCTGCTGAGGTGTGGAAACGAGGTTTGGACTTTAATATGGGTCTAGAACGTCCGATATTTGAGGCGAGGGGGTGTCCTGCAAAACATTATAAGATCTGGAAGAAATGGGCTGACTACAGAGGCCTTCTGCTGGACCCCCCCGGAGCCTCGGGTCACCGACGCAGATCGCGTCTGTACTGGCTTAGGGTGACGTGGCTCACGTGCAGCGTTTACGATTGCTAGGCTCCTCTAGATAGACAATACAGACACCGTGCGGGGTGGAGGGAGGGTTCCGGGTGGGTTAGTGGTGGGTGGGAACTGGGGGAATATTAGCTGGCTGTATATGAATGTGATGTTTTTGATATGCCCACTGCCTCTCTGCTACTTAGGGAGTGGTGGATTATTTCTATTATGCTGTCAACTGCTAAAACCTAATAAAATTTGTTTTGAGAAAAAAAAAAATCTCCTCCACTCTTACAAGAGAAGAGAAGCTGTGTGTCGTCCCAAAAGACTCCACCAATGCCGCCAAAGGGGTCATAAAGATGTTAAAGAGGGTCGGGCTCAATATAGAGCCCTGCGGGACCCCGACTCCCAGTGGCGGCATCACGGCAGAGTCCGGGGAGGCCCAGACCGTTTGTCGGCGGTCAGCTAAAAATGATGAAAACCAGCTGAGCACCGTCCCCCTCAGGCCAATCTCATAGAGTCTAGCGAGAAGGCCCTCATGGGGAACGGTGTCGAAAGCCGCCGACAAGTCCAACATGACCAGCATAGCCTTACCCCCAGAGTCCAGTACCCCTTTAATGTCTTCCGACACCTCCAGGAGCGCTGTCTCTGTGCTGAGGTTTGGGCGGAAACCGGATTGAGTGGCGTGCAGAATCTCGTGCATTTCCAGGAAATTGGAGAGCACCGTGTGTATGTGCTTCTCCAAGATTTTCGTGAGAGCTGGCAAGAGAGAGATCGGTCTGTAATTGACCAATGCCTCAGGATCAAGGCCAGGCTTCTTTAGCAGGGGGATGACCATAGCCTGCTTCCATGCTTGCGGAACCAAACCCTGGCTCAGCGAAAGGTTCAAAAGTGGATTGGCCAATGGGTTTAAAGCTTCCGCCATTTTTGCTAAAAACTTAGCCGGGCAGGGGTCCAGGGGCGACCCAGATTTAAGATTGCCCATAAGCACTAAGGAAGCAGAGGCTGAGAGAGGGGGAAAAACTGCCAGCATCGGGCCTGATGAAACCGCAAGGCGCGAGCCATCCTTGATGTTAATCGACCCTACGGGTGCCACCCGATGCCAAGAGTCCTGAATAAGCTTGATCTTGCTGGTGAAAAAATTAGCAAGATCCGAAGCCCAGGACTTAGGGGGCATGCCTCGGGATGCATTCGGACGGGAGGCTGTAAATTCTCTAACTATGGAGAAAATCTCCTTACAGGAGTTGGAGGCGGCTTCTATTCTCCCAGCAAGATAGACTTTTTTTCCCAGACGAATGTCCCGCTGATATGCCTTAACCGCTGTCTTATAGAACAGTCTTGCCTCAGAATCGTATTGAGAGCGCCAAGCTCTTTCTGCCGCCTTACAAGACTGTCGAGCGGTCGACAATGCCGCGGTGAACCAAGGGGCCGAAACCCTTTTCGGAGTTAAGCGGGGGGCCATCACTGGGGCAAGGTCATTTAGCCTGTCCGAAAGCCAAGCCTGCAGAGACTCGAGGTCCTTCTCCAGGTCTCCTGAGAAGGGGCACGGATGATCCAGCGCAGCCTGAGCAAGCATCGCCGGGGTCAAACAATGGTAAGCCCGAAGGGCGCGGCGCTGTTGCAGGGATGCGGAATTGGCGGGTCTCGTTGTGCCTTTAACCAAAAATTTGGCTAGCCTATGGTCTGACCAGAGCACCGGAATAATCTCCTTAACCTCCAAAGGAGATGTCGAAAAAACCTGATCAAGGGTGTGTCCCTTATCATGTGTTGGTCCCTGAAGATACGGGATCAGGCCCAAGGGGGCAGTAGCCTCCAGAAATTTGGTAGTATCCGGGTCTGTAAACTAATAGACCTTTAAAGGATTGGTGGGGTGCCAAGGTGATGGAGAAAGCAAGGGACTCAGAGCCGCGGATGTCATCTACAGGCAGAATGGAACAAGCCACGCATTTCTTCACCACCAAAGCCACTCCCCCGCCCCTACCCTTGAGTCTGTCCTTCCTAAAAACATTATAGTCAGAAGGAATGGCAGAAGCCACATCGGGATTTGAGAATTCCCCCAGCCACGTCTCAGTTAACATGAGACAGAGAGGCTTTTCCATGTCTAGGAGATCATAAATATCCTGCGCATGTCTGCCCACAGATCTAGTATTGAGCAGCATGCAAGGATACCCAGCGTGGTCGGTCTTATTAATGGAAGGCAGAGACATAGCACAGCTAGGGCGCCAACCGCATCCAGGAAGGTAGACTGTAGGAAGGTGAATGTCAGACTATGGTTACCCCCAACTTTTTGCCTGGTGTTTTGCTGGTCTTTGACTTAGTTGGCCTGAGATCCTGCTATTCAGGACCCCAGGCTTCCTGCTCTCTCTGTTAAAATGGACTCCATGTACTTTAGGTGCATTTACCAATTGGTACTGGGCCACCTTATCATTCCCTGTACAGAGTACCTTAGGTATCCAGGGCATAGGTGTACCCAGGGCCTACAAGGGGCTGAAGCAGGTATTATACCACCCCTGGCTGGCCATCTAAAACTGACACAACTGGCTGCAAGACAGCTGGGGCAAGGTGGTGTAATCACCCTTTGCTATAGATATAGTATACCTATATCTAACCCTAAAATGGACACATATATTTCTATCAGTCACTCCTATGGCAGGCCTTATCAATCCTGAAGGCAGAGTGCTTGGAATTATGTGAGATGGTGCTCTGGCATGAGCTGAGCCCGTCTGCAGCTTGCGGAACCAGTCCTAATAGCTGTTCCATGATAACGCTATACCATATACTCTTAAGTGCATTATAATCCTCGCAGTTAAATGCTAACTTTGGTATAACATTATCAAAACATGTCGAGTAAGGTGTCATACGAATTGGAAAACTACCCCCTCACCAATTCTGGTGACGGGGGTAGAATTCCACCCTTCTAGAGGGGCACGACATGTATGTAACTGAGATCCCCGGTTAAAGTTAACTCGAGCCTTGGCATCGCAAAATGGATGCTGCCACCACAGACACAAGTCTGACCTCCTACTGCTGGGAGTCCTTCCAGCGAGGGAGGCTTGGAAAAAGGGTTTCCTGCCTTGGGAGGTGCTAGCACCACCCCAGACAGGATTTTGTGTATTGGGTAGGACAGGCCTGAAAGGAATGAGACATGCCTGGAGCACACAAGGTGTCCTGTGCATTCACCGGTTCAAACCAGTTGCTGGGGCATCCCTGGCCCAGCTCTGGCGCGAAACCGGACAAAGGATAGGGGGTGTAGCCACCCCCCTTCTTGGTCCCACCCAGGGGAGGGACCTAGTCAGTAGTGCAGCCCCCTTTAGGAGAATAAAGGTAGGAGCTGGTCCCATTCCAAATTAGATTATCCTGAACAACTTTACAAGAAGAAACTCTGGACTTCGACGTTCTGCACAAAGAACAAGAAAGGGAGGCAGAGTAAATACAGGAGGATTCTTACTCCACAGACTAGTTTACATAAACCAAAGGAATCCTACTGGGGTAAGGGCGAAGTGTCCACCACAGTGGTGTGGGAGCACTTAGTGTTTTGTAAAATACCCCTCACACACCAAAAGGCCCCGCGGTGTCATGCTTCATCATCGGGGTCTTCGCACCCTTCTAGCGGGATGCGGCGTGCTGCGACCTACGACTACGTGGGAGCACTTAATAGTTTGGGTATGTGTGGTGCATGTGTGTGGGTATTGTTATGTGAGTGGTGGGACGTGGTGAGAAGGTTAAAAAGTACCTGGCTCGTGAGTGTAATGGAATTTTTTTTATTTCTAACTCCGGCTGGTACTATTAAAAGAAGTGCAGTGCGAGGTCAGATCTGTCGTATTAATGGACAGGACCTCTGGTGTGCGTCGACATGTTTCGGAGCTAACGCTCCTTCTTCAGGACGGGGGCACAACTTCCCCACCTTACTCACATTTCATTAATCTTTCCAAAGTGTATTAAGGTTAGAAAAAGTGAAAAAAATGTAAAATTATGTGTAGTACTTAAGGCCAGGGCTTTAAGTGGGATGAAAAAACTGGGGGGTCTCTCAAAGGGGCGTGGTCAGTGTAATTAGGGGCGTGGTTTTAAAACACTCACACAAAAAATATGTGCTTAGCATAATGTGCCGCCCGACTTGTTTTTTGCTGTTTCGGTCATGGCATCCAGACATGTGATACAACAAGTAAGGACTATTGGCTTTGTCAATGGTTATTAGTTGCAGAAGATAAATAAGCTGCAACTATGGCTTGTATATAATATTGACAAAGCTTCCACTTAAAGCCCTGGTGACCCTACCACAATGTTGCTGCTCTTGCGTTTCAGAAAGGTAAGGGAAATACAGAAAGAAAATGACTCTTTAAAGGATTTCCCTTCCTCCACAACATGACGTCTTGCTATAACTTCTCCACTAGTGAGAAGTGAGCAGTGTGAGCAGCGCACATCGATGTGCAAGCAGGCTGTCTCGAAACGAGTCTCTATCGGGCTTTGTTCTGCATCCTGGCACTTTTTTCTGGACTGCAGTGACAGCAAACAGCTGTCACTGCAATCTGGGGAAAAAAACGGTCCGCCTGTGTCAGGGCTCAAAACAGAGCCCGATAGAGACCCGTTTCGAGGCCCCCTGAAAAAAACTGCCGGTGCTCAGACCCCTTGAGACCCGGCCCACTTAAAGCCCTGCTTAAGGCTATAATGTGCCTACAGCGGTCCGTTACAGGTGCGATGCGAATTGCATGACCTGAGAAAGAAAAATAAAAATAAAATTAAAAATCATGGTTACCCATGTAGCGGGTAGTTCAAACAGGTGCAGTCACCTGGAACCAAACCATGTGCTTGAATAAGACCTGTGAAAAGAAAAACACTGACAAACACACAACACAGAAACATATAAAACCAGGCAAAAGAAGAACTTGTTGGGTCATACTTATAAGACTTGTTTGCTTGCTTCATGAGCATAAGGGATCTCTGGGGTGTGTATGCTAATAAGCAATCTATTGTAAAAAATAATGCAGGTATGAATACTCATTTTTACTAACCTTGATGGTTTTAGAAATGCTTATTAATATCATTGTGTACTCACGAACTCGGGATGAGTTTTCCTCTGTCTTACCCCACGGCGCTGCTCTGCTGAAGTGAGGAGAGCACAGGGCAATCGGTATTTATACCCTATCTGGGGTTAATTAGTTCCCTTATTGATTCGAAAAAACGGAAGTGGTACCATGACCTTAATAGGCCTTTCCGCCGTTTCGTAGGCAAGGTTGGTTATTCAATTAAGTGATTGCATGCCCTTGTTTAGGGCGTCCGGTAAAGCCAGCTCCACCGTGTGCACCTGCGGTCTGTCCTGCCTTGCTGCGTGATTGATGTGTACACAATCACATCGCGCATGCGCGAGGTGTACCGATATACACACGCGCATGTGCAGTGAGGTATGCGGGCTGATGTCGGAAAGTCTCGAAGCGCATGCGCGAGGCGTAGCGGCAAGCGCCCGTGCATGTGCAGTGGGCCAGTGGGGTGTAAACTAAGCCCGGGGCATAGATTTTTAGCGTTTTGCAATCTCATAATTCAGAAAAGCCTCAAACTATATATAACCAACCATTAGTTGGAAAAGGTTGCTTAAATAGCATTTAAAGACATAATAAATGGTACAGTATGTCAAGTGGTCTAGCTAATAAAGAAAATATGGGGCAAAACTACCTCTCAACTGTAAGAAGATTGTTTTTAGCGTTTTGCAGTCTCATAACTCAAAAAAGCCTCTAACTATATATAACCAACCATTAGTTGGAAAAGGTTGCTTAAATAGCATTTGAAGACATAATAAATTATACAGTATGTCAAGAGGTCTAGCTGGTAAAAAAAGTATGGGGCATAACTACCTCTCAACTGCAAGAAGATGGTTCAAATAGCGTCATTTAATGGGATAGTTGCCCCCAAGGTACTTCGTCGTTCAGTCCTTCGATGTGGGTTCCTAGCCGGAACACCCACCTTTGCTCTTTCTGGAAAAGACCTACATTAGATGGCAGTTGTTCAATCACTGTCCACCTTAGGTCGTTCACGCAATGTTGGGCATTGAGGTAATGTGTCGCCATTTTTGTTGTACTTTTTTTGCAACGTACATTGCTCTTATGCTCATTCATGCGTGTCTTTACGGCCCTGGTAGTCATGCCGACATACTCTAGACCGCAGGGACACCTGATCAGATAAACCACGTTCTTGGTATTGCAGTTTGTCATTTTGCGTTGTTCCCATGTAGTACCATTCCTGAAAGTTAGTGAGGTACTTTTTTCTGTAAGATGGCAACTGCTGCAGTTCCCGCACGGGAAATGGCCATGGACTCCAATGGTGGTCTGTCTAGATTGGTGGGCAGGTTTTGGTCGTGTATGCACTAGAATATCTTTTAGATTCCGACCTCTGCGGTGTGCAAACATAGGTTTCTGAAGTTGGAGTTTGCCATAATTGAGGATGCCCCAGTGTTTGTTAATGATCTTAGAAACTTCGTTTGACATTGTATTGTAAGTCGTGATGCAGATGGGTCGTGTGACTTCAGTGGGGGCCTTCTGCTTATCCTCCAATAACGCTTCTCTTTGGTTATTTCTGGCTCGCTTCATTGCTTTATCAATGATTTTTACGGGGTACTGCCGTAGTTTAAGTTTCTCTTTTAGATCACAGGCCTGTGTTCTAAATTCCGAAACTTCAGTGCAGTTACGCCTGAGGCGTAAGAACTGGCCGTAGGGCAGGTTTTCTCTAAGGTGTCTGGGGTGAAAACTATCATACCTCAGAAGACAGTTCCTTGCTGTCGGTTTGAAGTGAGTCGTTGTCTTTAACACCCCTCCTTCCGCATAGATGTTTAGGTCTAGGAAAACCAATGTTTGGTTGGAGACTGAACTTGTGAATTTCAGAAATGCATTCTGATTGTTTAGCCAAAGCAAGAAGTCGCTGACAGACTGTTGATCACCATCCCAAATGACCAAAATGTCGTCTATATACCTCTTCCACGACCTAATGTTTTCTCTGTAAGGGTTTTCGGTATGTAGAATCTTAGTTGTTTCCAAATGGTGTACATACAACCCTGCCAAACGAGGAGCGAAAGTACTAGCCATGCTGGTCCCATGGCTCTGCTGGTAAATTGTGGATTTATATTGAAAAAAGTTCTTCTGTAGTGCCAGGGATATACATTCCAGGACCAGGTTTCTAGGTGTTTGGTACTTCCAAGACGATGTAAAGAGGACCTCCTCTATGATCTGGAGCGTCTCATCATGTGGCAAACTTGTGTAAAGACTTTCAACGTCCAGACTCAAGAGGAGTTGGGTACTGGGATCAAAAGTAAGGTTTTGTAGAAGTTGTAAGACAGATTTGGTATCCTTTAGATAGGTGTCTGTTGCCTGCACCAGGGGACGTAAAAATGCGTCAGCAAATTTAGACAAGGGCTCTAGTATTGAGCCTATGCCTGATACTATAGGTCTTCCTGGTGGGTTCGTGATGTTCTTATGGATTTTGGGGATGCAGTAGAAGTAGGGAATACGTGGCGCAGTTTGTGCCAGGAATTCACCTTCCTTCTTACTCAGCCAATCATGTGCTAAACCTTCTTCGATCATGCCTCCTATTTTTACCCGTAGGGTCTCTGTGGGGTCTTGATGCAGAATGGTGTAGTTACGTCTGTCTGCTAATAGTCTCATGCATTCGTTATCATATGCCTCCGCGGTTTGTAGGACGATTGCCCCACCTTTGTCTGCTGGTTTTACTATCACGTCTTTATCCTCAGCCAGTGCTTTGATGGCTTGTTGTTCCACTTTACTTGTATTGTAAAAGGTGTTGGTATTGGACGTATCTAAATTATTAACTTCAGTCATGATAGCTTTTTCAAACGGTAGTAGTCCGATAGGGAGCATTGAGTCTGGTGGAGTGAAAGAGGACTTTGGTCGGAGACCCGTGTCGGTTGGTTTGATGGATGGTTTATCAACAAAGAAAACCTGTAGTTTTAGTTTTCTGACAAAGTCTTGAATCTCCATGTTTAGTCTGAAGATATCGGGTTTTTGCGTTGGCACAAAACCCAAACCTTTGTTCAGCACAGTTTTTTGTATCTCAGTTAAGGGCATTGGTGTCAGGTTCACCACTAAGTCCCTCTCTTGCTGGTTGATGGTTGGTTTGGAAGGGAACCTGTCATGCTTCTTGTCATTCGGGGGTTGCCCTGATCCTGGTCTTCCCAAGCAACATTGTTGCCCTTCCGGTTCCTCCCTCGTTGCCCTGGGCGGGTACCTAAAAAAGGTGGTGGACCATAGAAATGCCCATCAAATTCCGGGGTCCATTGTGGGTAACCAAGTCCAGCCGTGGGAGGTCCGAACTGGAAAGGGGTAAATGGTGGAGGTTCCATATACTGTTGGAACTGAGGCGGGGGTTGTTATACTCTCCAACCTCGTTGTCTTGGAAACTGTTGCCTTTTCTGTCTCCAACCACCCCTTGTTGGTCGATGTCGCTGATTACCACTAGAGTTAGAGCCCGATGAACCATTATCGGAGCCATCGCTGCCGATGTCACTGTTTAGATTTTTAGAGACATAGTCTTGTTTGGTATAGGGATATGCCCCCTCTGGTGTAAATTTGTCCTTATCCTTGCGTAGTTTATTGAACTTACTTTGTTTCAGTGTAAATTCAAACTCTGTCATCTGTTGGTTAAGTTCATCTAACCTGATTTTAAGGTCAGCAGGGGATATGTAGGTGCTCAATTGTACCTCTATTTTCTGGATCTCGATTTTAAGTTCGTGAGTGATCCTAGCAGCCGTCTTAACAATCAAGACCAGCCAGTCTCTCGTGCAGTGCCAGGAGATGAGTGACCATTCCTTTTTAAACTTCAGGTCGGTTTGGAATATGAATGGTTCGTTTTTGACAATTAGACCTGGTGGGCCCATCTTGTTCCTTAGGTACTCGGTCATTAGCAGTCCATGTAGGGCTGCCTTCACCTGGTAACATCTCAAGTTGACTAATTCGTTCCAGTCTGTGATGTTTGGACCAGTCTCCGGATTACTCAGGCCTTCAAAGGGATTGATGGCCGTTAGAATTTCATCTATTTCGTCTTGCCCAAACGTGAGGCCATGTTCGTCCTCCATGATAGCTAAACCTAGGGTGTATGTTCCTATGTGTGTGATACAGTGTGTGGAAAAACTCCCGCAGCTGCGCGCTGCCTATAATATAAAAAGAACAAGAAAGGGAGGCAGAGTAAATACAAGAGGATTCTTACTCCACAGACTAGTTTACATAAACAAAAGGAATCCTACTGGGGTAAGGGCGAAGTGTCCACCACAGTGGTGTGGGAGCACTTAGTGTTTTGTCAAATACCCCTCACACACCAAAAGGCCCCTTGGTGTCATGCTTCATCATCGGGGTCTTCGCACCCCTCTATCGGGATGCGGCGTGCTGCGACCTACGACTACATGGGAGTACTTAATAGTTTGGCTATGTGTGGTGCATGTGTGTGGGTATTGTTATGTGAGTGGTGGGACGTGGTGAGAGGGTTAAAAAGTACCTGGCTCGTGAGTGTAATGGAATTTTTTTTATTTCTAACTCCGGCTGGTACTATTAAAAGAAGTGCAGTGCGAGGTCAGATCTGTCGTATTAATGGACAGGACCTCTGGTGTGCATCGACATGTTTCGGAGCTAACGCTCCTTCTTCAGGACGGGGGCACAACTTCCCCACCTTAGTCACATTTCATTAATCTTTCCAAAGTGTATTAAGGTTGGAAAAAGTGAAAAAATGTAAAATTATGTGTAGTACTTAAGGCTATAATGTGCCTACAGCGGTCCGTTACAGGTGCGATGCGAATTGCATGACCTGAGAATGAAAAATAAAAATAAAATAAAAAATCATGGTTACCCATGTAGCGGGTAGTTCAAACAGGTGCAGTCACCTGGAACCAAACC
Organism: Lissotriton helveticus; assembly: GCF_964261635.1. NCBI lineage: Eukaryota > Metazoa > Chordata > Amphibia > Caudata > Salamandridae > Lissotriton > Lissotriton helveticus. The sequence continues at coordinate 1,348,000,552 of NC_136065.1, forward strand.
ATGTGCTTGAATAAGCCCTGTGAAAAGAAAAACACTGACAAACACACAACACAGAAACATATAAAACCAGGCAAAAGAAGAATTTGTTGGGTCATACTTATAAGACTTGTTTGCTTGCTTCATGAGCATAAGGGACGTCTGGGGGGTGTATGCTAATAAGCAATCTGCTGTAAAAAATATTGCAGGTATGAATACTCATTTTTACTAACCTTGATGGTTTTAGAAATGCTTATTAATATCATTGTGTACTCACGAACTCGGGATGAGTTTTCCTCCGTCTTACCCCACGGCGCTGCTCTGCTGAAGTGAGGAGAGCACAGGGCAATCGGTATTTATACCCTATCTGGGGTTAATTAGTTCCCTTATTGATTCGAAAAAACGGAAGTGGTACCATGACCTTAATAGGTCTTTCCGCCGTTTCGTAGGCAAGGTTGGTTATTCAATTAAGTGATTGCATGCCCTTGTTTGGGGCGTCCGGTAAAGCCAGCTCCACCGTGTGCACCTGCGGTCTGTCATGCCTTGCTGCGTGATTGATGTGTACACAATCACATCGCGCATGCGCGAGGTGTACCGATATACACACGCGCATGTGCAGTGAGGTATGCGGGCTGATGTCGGAAAGTCTCGAAGCGCATGCGCGAGGCGTAGCGGCAAGCGCCCGTGCATTCGCAGTGGGCCAGTGGGGTGTAAACTAAGCCCGGGGCATAGATTTTTAGCGTTTTGCAATCTCATAATTCAGAAAAGCCTCAAACTATATATAACCAACCATTAGTTGGAAAAGGTTGCTTAAATAGCATTTAAAGACATAATAAATGGTACAGTATGTCAAGTGGTCTAGCTAATAAAGAAAGTATGGGGCAAAACTACCTCTCAACTGTAAGAAGATTGTTTTTAGCGTTTTGCAGTCTCATAACTCAAAAAAGCCTCTTACTATATATAACCAACCATTAGTTGGAAAAGGTTGCTTAAATAGCATTTGAAGACATAATAAATTATACAGTATGTCAAGAGGTCTAGCTGGTAAAAAAAGTATGGGGCATAACTACCCCTCAACTGCAAGAAGATGGTTCAAATAGCGTCATTTAATGGGATAGTTGCCCCCAAGGTACTTCGTCATTCAGTCCTTCGATGTGGGTTCCTAGCCGGAACACCCACCTTTGCTCTTTCTGAAAAATACCTACATCAGATGGCAGTTGTTCAATCACTGTCCACCTTAGGTCGTTCACGCAATGTTGGGCATTGAGGTAATGTGTCGCCATTTTTGTTGTACTTTTTTTGCAACGTACATTGCTCTTATGCTCATTCATGCGTGTCTTTACGGCCCTGGTAGTCATGCCGACATACTCTAGACCGCAGGGACACGTGATCAGATAAACCACGTTCTTGGTATTGCAGTTTGTCATTTTGCGTTGTTCCCATGTAGTGCCATTCCTGAAAGTTAGTGAGGTACTTTTTTTTTCTGTAAGATGGCAACTGCTGCAGTTCCCGCACGGGAAATGGCCATGGACTCCAATGGTGGTCTGTCTAGATTGGTGGGCAGGTTTTGGTCGTGTGTGCACTAGAATATCTTTTAGATTCCGACCTCTGCGGTGTGCAAACATAGGTTTCTGAAGTTGGAGATTGCCACAATTGAGGATGCCCCAGTGTTTGTTAATGATCTTAGAAACTTTGTTTGACATTGTATTGTAAGTCGTGATGCAGATGGGTCGTGTGACTTCTGTGGGGGCCTTCTGCTTATCCTCCAATAACGCTTCTCTTTGGTTATTTCTGGCTCGCTTCATTGCTTTATCAATGATTTTTACCGGGTACTGCCGTAGTATAAGTTTCTCTTTTAGATCACAGGCCTGTGTTCTAAATTCCGAAACTTCAGTGCAGTTACGCCTGAGGCATAAGAACTGGCCGTAGGGTAGGTTTTCTCTAAGGTGTCTGGGGTGAAAACTATCATACCTCAGGAGACAGTTCCTTGCTGTCGGTTTGAAGTGAGTCATTGTCTTTAACACCCCTCCTTCCGCATAGATGTTTAGGTCTAGGAAAACCAATGTTTGGTTGGAGACTGAACTTGTGAATTTCAGAAATGCATTCTGATTGTTTAGCCAAAGCAAGAAGTCGCTGACAGACTGTTGATCACCATCCCAAATGACCAAAATGTCATCTATATACCTCTTCCACGACCTAATGTTTTGTCTGTAAGGGTTTTCGGTATGTAGAATCTTAGTTGTTTCCAAATGGTGTACATACAACCCTGCCAAACTAGGAGCGAAAGTACTACCCATGCTGGTCCCATGGCTCTGCTGGTAGATTGTGGATTTATATTTGTTGGGATGCTATATACATATTATTATACTATTTCTTTAATAGCTACGAGCTTTCTTCACGAGCTATGTTGAACTTGTGCCCTTCTGTTACTGAATGTTACATAAAATTCCCGGAACGGCAGTTGCTGTCGGGAGAGCTGGACACTGGACGTAATTAAAGGAAGATCTACTTCAAGACGGCGTGTGTCTCTTCCTTTCACTGGCAACGAGGGTCCAGTGCTTCGTCTCTCCTTAGAGTTGCTTTTCGTCAGATTTAAAAGACGAAGCAACCGTGACGTCGGAGTTTAGTGACAATCTACCAGATGCTTAAGGAATTACAAACAGAAGCGGCAAGACGTTCACGCATTCTCGCTGGTGTGATTCATAGGGTGCCGTGAGTTTCATAAAAGATTTTATTCCTTTCTTTTTTTGAAAACTCTGCCGTGTGACAATTTCTAGTGCCTAAGCGCGAACTCTGCTCCTCTCGAGCCAACGCGCGATCTCTGCACGTCATTCCTGTTCTACTGCGCGCTGCCATTCTCGTTCTGCTCTCGCTCTATGTTGGAAGCGCATTGCGACGCTTGCTGTCACTGCAGGAGTGAGCAGATTTTGACGCGCATTATTCTGCATTGTGACGTGCGTTCTTCTGCTACTCTGAGCAGATTATGATGCGCTTATAGGCATAACATGGCATGGACATTGTGTTTTCACAGTAAATTCTGTGAATACATACACTAATAAAAAATTTTTTTTAAAAAGAGGAATACAGGCACTTTGAGTGACATTTTATTAGAAATATTGTTAATTTTGGATTTTAATTCTTGGGGTTTTGTGGCAGCAACTCACCCACGCAAATGGAAAAGGTAACCTCGCCACCTCCCTTTTTATAGTCTTCTGGTCCTCCTCCTATGTCCTGGAAGCAGTGGAAAACCACGTTTGAGGCCTACATTGAAGCCATTGATGGTGATACCTTCACCTCTAAAAAGAAGAAGGCGTTATTAGTGTACAATTTGGGGCCTGAAGGAAGGTCCATTCTTGAAACCTTACCACTTGAAGAAGTGAGAATATCTGTTTCAGCAGATGACGGTGATGCACAAGTAATTGATGAATATGCTTCTCTTATCAAAACTCTAGACAAAAGATTTAGTCCCAAACGAAACATTGTATTGGAACGTCATAAGTTTTTGCAACGTGCGCAAATGCCCGGAGAGTCTATTGACGATTTCGTTGCAGCTTTGAGGATTTTGGCAGTTAATTGCAACTACTGGGAATTTAGGGATGAAATTATTAGGGATCAGCTAATTGAACGCACTTGTGACAGGAAAGTGCGTGAAAAACTTTTATCTTCTAATGATCCTGACTTAGAAACTGCGTTGACCTTGGCCAAATCATTTGAGCATTCCCAGTTTTGCATGAAGGAAATGAGTACTCCTGTGTCAACTCCTACGTCGACTGCTGTGGTTTCAGCAGAGTCTTCTGAAATCAATGCTGTCACCACTAAAGCGGCCACAAAGACTTCGGAACGGAGGACATCCAATACTAATTCTCCTCGTTTTTCTTCAATTGTTACCAACAAGCCCAGGAATGATACTCAAGGCTTATCTTGTTATCGATGTGGGAGTAGATCCCATTTGGGAAACTTCAAATTTTGCTTTGCTGCTAATCAATCCTGCTTCAAATGTGGGAAGAAAGGTCATCTAGCACGTATGTGCAAAGCCACAGGTGTACAAAAGGGGTCTTCACACATGGTGAAGAGTATTGAAGAATGGCAGTATGTTGTTGATGATGATGATGAGTATCATGAGTTGTTAATGTTGTCTGCTTCTACCATGGATGCGGATGGCGTAGTTGAAATAGCTTCTATGGATGGGTCTCGTAGGAGAAAGTCCCCGACTTGTTCTATTAATGTGAATGGTGTTTGTATCAAATTTATGGCGGACTCAGGTTCTCCTTTCTCCATAGTCAATGTTAAAGATTTAGACAATCTAGGGAGAGTTCTTTTGTCTCAATCCTTTATTAAAATGTTTGCATACGGGGGCAAACGGGTGGAAGTATTAGGAAAGTTTAGAGGTGAGCTTGAATACAAAGGTGATTTCACATCTTCTACTATTTATGTTGTCAAAGATGGCACAAATTTGCTAGGTTGGCATGAACAAGGTGAGCTTGGCATGATTCTTGATCCAAATCATGAGGACATGGTTTTGTCAAGACGAGAGGCTAAGCAGTATTATGCCTCTTTGCATGACTTTGAGTCTGTGCACTCTCTAAGTGTTTCATGTGAGAGTGAATGGGCGCATACATTTCCAGAAGTTTTTTGTGACAAGTTGGGTAAACTCAAGGGTTTTCAGCACCAAATTGTTTTGAAAGAAGGGATTAGAGCAGTTGCACACAAGGTTCGCAAAGTACCACTTAGTATGCGTAATGAATTGAAGAATGAACTGGAGAGATTGTGTCTTTTGGGAGTGATTGAACCCATTGAGGGGTCAGAATGGTTGTCTCCCATAGTTTTAGCTCGCAAGGCCGACAAGTCTCTTAGGATGTGTGTAGACTTGCGCGACTTGAATGCTTGTATTTGGGTTGATCGACAACCATTACCCAACATTAATGAAATGCTATCTACATTGGAGGGTGCCAAGTATTTTACCACCCTGGATATTTTTTCGGCATACCATCAGGTTGTGTTAAGCAAGGATTCAAGGCACCTTACGTCTTTTGTGACTCCTGAAGGTGCCTTCCGTTATTTGAGGATGCCATTCGGACTGGCGTCGGCTTCCGCAGTTTTTCAACGCCTTATGGGCAATCTTTTTAAGGATACTGCGGGAGTCGTCTTCTTTCAGGATGACATTCTCATTTATGGGAAGTCAATAGATGAGCATAATAGCAGAGTGAGAACGGTTTGGGAAATTCTAGGGAAGTTTGGTTTAACATTGAAGAAGGACAAATGCAAATTTCTCAGGGAGGGTGTGGATTATTTGGGACATCACATCTCAGCTAAAGGGGTGGAACCCAAAATGAAATTGTTGGATGCCATTCAAAATGCACCAGAACCATTGAACAAGGATCAACTACGTTCCTTTTTGGGACTAGTTGAATATTATGCTAAGTTTGTTCGTAATTTTTCAAATAGGACTGTGTCTTTAAGGAATTTGTTGAAAAAGAATGTGAAATATGATTGGTCACAGGAGTGTGCGAATGATTTTAAATTACTGAAGGATGCAATTGTACAGGCACGTCCTCTCAAGCTTTTTAATATCAATGACCAATGTATTGTAATTACTGATGCCAGCAATGTGGGGCTTGGGGCAGTTCTTTTGCAGAAGAGGCCTGATAGCAAGGAGGAAGTAATTGCTTTTGCTTCCAGAACCTTACATGGAGCGGAAAGCACCTATTCTACCATTGAAAAAGAAGCGTTAGCTTTATGGTGGGGTGTGCAACATTTCAGAAATTTTCTTTGGGGGAATCATATTATACTCAAAACTGATCATAAGCCTCTTGTTGATCTCTTCACTACTAAAGGTGGTGGGGGGGCTACTCCTCGCATTGCTAAATGGCAATACAGGCTTAGTGAGTTTGATTATCATCTGGAATATGTACCTGGGATTAGGAACAATGTGGCTGATTGTTTGTCCAGGTTGCCTCTTCCTCACAATGATTTGGAACACAGTTGCGAGGAATTGGAAATGGTGTGTGCAGTTAGTCCTGTGTCAGAGGTTGGTATTACGCTATCGGAAGCTGATTGGAAGCTTGCTGTAACTGAGGATAAAGATTTGTGTTGTGTTATTGATTACTTAACTAATGGTTGGCCCGATGACAAGTCTTTGCCTTCAGAGTTGGTACCTTTCAGAAGAGTGTGTGATGAATTGTCTTTAATTGATGGTGTTTTACGTAGAGGTGGTTTATTGGTGGTTCCGGAAACTCTTTGCAAAAAGGTTTTGGATTTGGCTCACGTAGGTCACCTGGGTATTCGTGCTATGAAAAGGAGGGTACGTGAAGATTTCTGGTGGCCTGGGGTGGATAAGGCGATCGAACACTGAGTTCGTGACTGTGGTGCTTGTGTTCTTAGTGATAAGTCTCAAGTTACTTGTCCCTCTCCTGTGACTCCTGTGCAGGTTGAGGAATTACCTTGGCATAAGTTAGCGTTCGATGTGGCTGGCCCATTTTATAATCTTGGAACAACTCCGAAATATGCACTAGTTGTAATTGACTACATGTCAAAGTGGCCGGAAATTAGGTTTGTTGAGGGTATCAATTCTGCTACTGTTATTAATTTCTTTAAAGATGTTTTCTTGCGTGAGGGTTTTCCAGAAGAATTGGTGTCCGATAATGGCACTCAGTTGGTGTCTGGTGAAATGCAAAGTTTTTTAAAGTCTCATGGCATCAAACACATTCTCACCTCTCTTTATCATCCTTCAAGCAATGGCTTGGTTGAGCGTTTGAACCGTGTGATAAAGGATCAATTGCAGTTGGCTAACATCAATGGTCTGAATTGGAAGAAGGTCATTTTCCGACATGTTGTGGGCATTAAGGGTTACCCCTCATTCTAGCACGGGCGTGTCACCCTTTACTTTACTCAGGGGCAGAGTAGCCGGTTCAGAACTGAACAAGGATTGGATGTTGAGGAAAGATGTTGATGTGGTCAAGCTAGGTAAGGTGGCTGATGTTAGAAGTTTTACTCAGGCCAATTACGCTCAGGGTAGTTTTAGATCATCTCCTGTGCGCTCGGGGGACTGGGTGAGAATCAGGAAACCTGTGCTTTTGCGTAAGGGATTGGCTCGATTTTCCCCTCCTGTTCAAGTTAAGGAAGTTAAGGACCATGTGGTAGTTCTAGAGAATGGTAACGTTTGGAACAAGTCTCGTGTTTCTGTAGTTCCTAAGCATAAAGTAGAGTATGTGAAGAACAAATTTGGTTTGAGGTCTCAAGTTTTGCCCACCTCTGACTCAGGCTTACTTCCTGCTAATTCTATTCCTTGAGTTTTGCCCACTTCTAGCCCTGGTTCGGTTTCTAATGATGATGTTCCTCAACGATGTTCCACCAGGTGCAAAGTTGTTCCTGTGAAGTTTCGGGATTTTGTCACTTATTGAATGATTGCATTTTCATTTGTTTTTTTTAGGGATGGGGTGGGTTAGTTAGTTATTTATTTTATTATTAAAAAAAATTACTTTGCTCATTGTTTGTTTATTGAGGGAAAAGGGATGTGTTGGGATGCTATATACATATTATTATACTGTCTCTTTAATAGCCATGAGCTTTCTTCACGAGCTATGTTGAACTCGTGCCCTTCTGTTACTGAATGTTACATAGAATTCCCGGAACGGCAGTTGCTGTCGGGAGAGCTGGACACTGGACGTAATTAAAGGAAGATCTACTTCAAGACGGCGTGTGTCTCTTCCTTTCAATATTGAAAAAAGTTCTTCTGTAGTGCCAGGGATATACATTCCAGGACCAGGTTTCTAGGTGTTTGGTACTTCCAAGACGATGTAAAGAGGACCTCCTCTATGATCTGGAGTGTCTCATCATGTGGCAAACTTGTGTAAAGACTTTCAACGTCCAGACTCAAGAGGAGTTGGGTACTGGGATCAAAAGTAAGGTTTTGTATAAGTTGTAAAACAGATGTGGTATCCTTTAGATAGGTGTCTGTTGCCTGCACCAGGGGACGTAAAAATGCGCCAGCAAATTTAGACAAGGGCTCTAGTATTGAGCCTATGCCTGATACTATAGGTCTCCCTGGTGGGTTCGTGATGTTCTTATGGATTTTGGGGATGCAGTAGAACTAGGGAATACGCGGCGCAGTTTGTGCCAGGAATTCACCTTCCTTCTTACTCAGCCAATCATGTGCTAAACCTTCTTCGATCATGCCTCCTATTTTTACCCGTAGGGTCTCTGTGGGGTCTTGATGCAGAATGGTGTAGTTACGTCTGTCTGCTAATAGTCTCATGCATTCGTTATCATATGCCTCCGCGGTTTGTAGGACGATTGCCCCACCTTTATCTGCTGGTTTTACTATCACGTCTTTATCCTCAGCCAGTGCTTTGATGGCTTGTTGTTCCACTTTACTTGTATTGTAAAAGGTGTTGGTATTGGACGTATCTAAATTGTTAACTTCAGTCATGATAGCTTTTTCAAACGTTAGTAGTTCGATAGGGAGCATTGAGTCTGGTGGAGTGAAAGAGGACTTTGGTCGGAGACCCGTGTCGGTTGGTTTGATGGATGGTTTATCAACAAAGAAAACCTGTAGTTTTAGTTTTCTGACAAAGTCTTGAATCTCCATGTTTAGCCTGAAGATATCGGGTTTTTGCGTTGGCACAAAACCCAAACCTTTGTTCAGCACAGTTTTTTGTATCTCAGTTAAGGGCATTGGTGTCAGGTTCACCACTAAGTCCCACTCTTGCTGGTTGATGGTTGGTTTGGAAGGGAACCTGTCATGCTTCTTGTCATTCGGGGGTTGCCCTGATCCTGGTCTTCCCTGGTAATGTGTCGCCATTTTTGTTGTACTTTTTTTGCAACGTACATTGCTCTTATGCTCATTCATGCGTGTCTTTACGGCCCTGGTAGTCATGCCGACATACTCTATGTACATTGCCAAAAAAGTACAACAAAAATGACGACACATTACCTCAATGCCCAACATTGCGTGAACGACCTAGGGTGGACAGTGATTGAACAACTGCCATCTGATGTAGGTCTTTTCCAGAAAGAGCAAAGGTGGGTGTTCCGGCTAGGAACCCACATCGAAGGACTGAACGACGAAGTACCTTGGGGACAACTATCCCATTAAATGACGCTATTTGAACCATCTTCTTGCAGTTGAGAGGTAGTTATGCCCCATACTTTTTTTTACCAGCTAGACCTCTTGACATACTGTATAATTTATTATGTCTTCAAATGCTATTTAAGCAACCTTTTCCAATTAATGGTTGGTTATATATATAGTTAGAGGCTTTTTTGAGTTATGAGACTGCAAAACGCTAAAAACAATCTTCTTACAGTTGAGAGGTAGTTTTGCCCCATACTTTCTTTATTAGCTAGACCACTTGACATACTGTACCATTTATTATGTCTTTAAATGCTATTTAAGCAACCTTTTCCAACTAATGGTTGGTTATATATAGTTTGAGGCTTTTCTGAATTATGAGATTGCAAAACGCTAAAAATCTATGCCCCGGGCTTAGTTTACACCCCACTGGCCCACTGCGCATGCACGGGCGCTTGCCGCTACGCCTCGCGCATGCGCTTCGAGACTTTCCGACATCAGCCCGCATACCTCACTGCGCATGCACGCGTGTATATCGGTACACCTCGCGCATGCACGATGTGATTGTTTACACATCAATCACACAGCAAGGCAGGACAGACCGCAGGTGCACACGGTGGAGCTGGCTTTACCGGACGCCCCAAACAAGGGCATGCAATCACTTAATTGAATAACCAACCTTGCCTACGAAACGGCGGAAAGACCTATTAAGGTCATGGTACCACTTCTGTTTTTTCGAATCAATAAGGGAACTAATTAACCCCAGATAGGGTATAAATACCGATTGCCCTGTGCTCTCCTCACTTCAGCAGAGCAGCGCCGTGGGGTAAGACAGAGGAAAACTCATCCCGAGTTCGTGAGTACACAATGATATTAATAAGCATTTCTAAAACCATCAAGGTTAGTAAAAATGAGTATTCATACCTGCATTATTTTTTACAACAGATTGCTTATTAGCATACACACCCCAGAGATCCCTTATGCTCATGAAGCAAGCAAACAAGTCTTATAAGTATGACCCAACAAGTTCTTCTTTTGCCTGGTTTTATATGTTTCTGTGTTGTGTGTTTGTCAGTGTTTTTCTTTTCACAGGGCTTATTCAAGCACATGGTTTGGTTCCAGGTGACTGCACCTGTTTGAACTACCCGCTACATGGGTAACCATGATTTTTAATTTTATTTTTATTTTTCTTTCTCAGGTCATGCAATTCGCATCGCACCTGTAACGGACCGCTGTAGGCACATTATAGCCTTAAGTACTACACATAATTTTACATTTTTTTCACTTTTTCTAACCTTAATACACTTTGGAAAGATTATTGAAACGTGAGTAAGGTGGGGAAGTTGTGCCCCCGTCCTGAAGAAGGAGCGTTAGCTCCGAAACATGTCGACGCACACCAGAGGTCCTGTCCATTAATACGACAGATCTGACCTCGCACTGCACTTCTTTTAATAGTACCAGCCGGAGTTAGAAATAAAAAAAATTCCATTACACTCACGAGCCAGGTACTTTTTAACCTTCTCACCACGTCCCACCACTCACATAACAATACCCACACACATGCACCACACATAGCCAAACTATTAAGTGCTCCCACGTTGTCGTAGGTTGCAGCACGCCGCATCCCGATAGAGGGGTGCGAAGACCCCGATGATGAAGCATGACACCAAGGGGCCTTTTGGTGTGTGAGGGGTATTTTACAAAACACTAAGTGCTCCCACACCACTGTGGTGGACTCTTCGCCCTTACCCCAGTAGGATTCCTTCGATGTTCTGCTCCACACAAGACTGAAGAATCTCCCTTGTGGGCAAGGAGTGTCCACCCTGCAACTGCAGGCACCATCAAGCTTCCAGCGGCTTCACTTTGTCATCTTCCCTCGAGGATCCAGACTTCAGAGCCCGACGAGACCCGGATTCCCAGACCTCTCCGACCTCAACTCACATCTGCAGCACAGCTGAGATCCGTGGGTGCGACGAGACACGTGGGACCGGCCATCTTGGAAGAAGCTGCACTTCGCTTCCAGCACGACTCCCGAGGTAAACTCGACCAAGTGCTTTGGGGATTGAGAAGGCCCAGCCCCGAGCAGCCCCTGCACCGAAGATCAGCCCTCCAGCTTCCACGAGATCTGCATGGGGCCCTTCTGCTTGTTTGCTGCTCGATGCGTTGTCTGGTCACTTGCCGGCTGTCTAGTGGCCTCCTAGACGACGAACTTTGAAATCTTCACTGCTGGTCTGGTTGCTCCAGACTGGCCCTTGCTCCCTTCTAAAAGAGGAGCACCCCGGACTCTCCTAGTCTGCACCAGACGCCTTTTCCACTCACCGCGTGGGTTGCCTTTGCCAAGGCCTGTTGACGCCGAATCCGGAACCAACACCGCCGACAGCGAGAGCCTGCGTGGGACAGCTAGTGCCTCCATCCTGGTCGTCCAAGACACCTCCTGGTCCACATGGCTGCAGATTCAAGCATCCACTCTCCACTTGATCGCGACGACGACATCTGGTTCCTTCCTGGTTCCACTCCAGTCACTGGCTAGTGACTGTGAACATTGTCCCCTCTGCTTTCAGGTCTTCAGCATCTCTGATCCACCCTTGGATCACACCGGACATCTTCCTCCTGGTCGCCTGCAGCATCTTTTATTCCAGGCTCCATAGACTTCAACGCCGGAACCCGACACGACTTTGCACCTATGCACCCGCAGCCCGTGGGTGAGGTAACAAGAGCATTTCGGTGCTCAAGGGTAGAGTAACTCTCCTAGTGTCCAGTTCCACAGTCGTTTTAGTCCTAACTAGTCAGGATTGTCCGTACTCACCTTTTTCTTGAACTGTACTGTCCATAGACGTTGTTACGCATCTCGCGTGTGAGTTCACACTCTGCACACGCGTTCCGTGGGCCTCCTATTACTTACCTAGAGTTAGGGTAGCGTGGTCCCAACGATCCTACAGCCTCTGGACAGCTCCATTCCTTCTATCGATTTCCTTATACCATTTACTTAGTATATGGTTTGTTGTGCCCCTAGGGCACCATTGTAATCTTGTGCAACTTATTGTATTTTTCCTAAGAGATTGTCATGTGCTTAGCCCTCTGATCTCATAAAGAGTTCAGTGTTTGTTATTAATAAATATACTGTTTATTTTCATAACAACCTGTGTGGTGTCCTTTCATCTGGTATTCAAGGGGTTATATTGTGGTAAAACAGCTGGCTTCACATGCCAAAAGAGTTTAGCCTAAGACTGCTTTGTCCATGCTACCATTAAGATAGCTGGTCTATAAGGTTGACTTACAACCAATCACCATAAGGGTTGTTTGGACTGATACAAGGTGATCACTAGAACTAGTGAACTAGTGAGCATCATATATCAGGCCAACTTCTCACAGTAACAGCTTGTTAGGGAGAATAGTAACACCAGAAATTGCTATTGCTTCTGGCATACTAATAGTAATACTGATATACGAATGCTGTAAATACAAGACAAAAAAGACAAACCATGGAGCGAGAAGAAATTGAGTTAAAAGACAGGAAGGGAGCTTATTTTTAAGTAATATAAGACATAGAAGGTGTCATATTGAAACAAATGAGAACGTGTACATTCTGATAACAATCAGATCATAATCAGTTTATATAGATTGTGTGATCGTCATCAGATGGGGGATTGATGAAGCATGATTTTTGTGAAACAATCTTGCTTGATCAATCTGCTCATAAGTGTGTTAATTAACAAAACAAATGACTAACAGTGTGAAAAATGTTAATGTTATGTACATGGGAATATTCGAAAGTATAACATGAAATGTACAAGCAAGAGACAACACATTTAATAATCAAGAGCTGAGATGATTTCTGTGCAGAAACCAAATGAAAACATGTTTTTTATGAAAATACATGCAACATGAGAGAGATTTGATTAATGTGCATTTAGAAAAACTCACAAGTATAGTAATAATGGAAAACACTTCCTGAGAAATGTTTCATAAATGTTTTACTTTTCCTTTAACGAGAAAAAATATTAATTACTAATAGTTTGCATTTAAAAATAAGATGATTCTTATGAGTTTAACAAGAAAAATGAATCCCTAAAAACGATTTTCTAAATGTACTTACCTGTTTTCATTATAGATAAATTTGTTTTTATTTCTTCAGAAAAACTATGGTTTAATGGTTTATCCAAGAAAGCACCAACCTATGCTAAAGTATTTTTCCTTCCTAATGTAGGCCTCAGAAGAATGTACTTTTTCCTTCATTATTTCTAAAAAGCTGATTTATTTGTTTCGTTGTGCACAAATGTAAACGTATCACAAGGATTTCCTCTTCCAACGGTTGGATTATTTCTCTCTATGAATAATTGTGTTGACTATGTTGCAAGCTGATACGGCAGCGAGCACGACGACATGAAGATATCAAAATGTCTTTTCCTGGTTCCGAAGAGCGATGATGACATCCATTTTAACAAAGAACTTTAACAGAGAAATCTGGATGAACTGGCTAGGGTGATGGTCACCTTATAAACCTGACCAATGAAATCACTGAATTTGTAAAATGGAAATTCTAAGGGGGTTGGATTCTTGAACATTTGGGGGCAGGTCTACAAGAAAGTGCCGCAGCGCAGCACCGCAAGCCCTTTGGCTGCACCACGCTGCAGCACTTTCAAAGCACAGGAATGTGACATATTTACAAGGATATGTCGCATTCCTGTGCTCTCCCCTGCGCTGGCGCACAAACAGCTGCCATGGGCCGGCACCTTGCACCATGGTGCAAGGATGCCTGCGTCATGGGGAGTTTGTTTTTGTGCAGGAAGGGGCCCCTTCCTGCACAAAAACAATCACTACAGGCATTTCCCCCTTGCAATGCGTGCTGTAGAATGCAGCAAGCATTGAAAGAGGAAAGAAACAAGGAGAAATTAAAACATTTCTCCTCGTTGCGCCTCGCTACCCCTAGGGTGGTGTAGCATGCTGGCACTTTTCCAGGTTTACAATTCCTCATGAATCTGGAAATGTGTCTGGTTCCATGGGTGTTGCGTGGGAACACCTGCAGCACACCTATGGAACGCACCTTTCACGCAAAGTGCTGCGTGTAAAGGGGCCATATTTACAAGGACAGGAAAAGCCACGCAGGGTGGATTTTCCTGTCCTTGTAAATATGGGGCAGAGAAATGCGTTGCCCGTGCATCACAAAAAGTAACATACTGGCAGCGCAAGGGGCTTGTAAATCTGCCCCTTGGTGTAAAATTATTACCGTGAGAGAAGATTTTGTCAGTAGCTGTTTCTATGAGAAGAGAGCCTTTGCTGCTCTACTCTCTATGCTTTTCTGGCTGGCTGCTATCCTTGCAATTCCTCAGTGAGACTATCCTGATTACTTTTCATTTCATCAGCTGGTGATGTTGCCTAAGCTATACTTTTTTGGCCTAAGGGTTAGCTATTTCTGACTATTGCACGCTGTGCATTAGTTTTCATTGATCTAGGTTCATCTGAAAATCTGATTTGCATATTGATATTGTAATGAAATATTTCCTTTTCTCTCTCTCTCTCTCTCTCTCTCTCTCTCTCTCTCTCTCCTCTCACGCACTTGTTATTGATTATATGATGTATTGGTCATAAATTGTATTCCTTTGTTGTAGAATTACCTGTAACATTCTTATGCACTTGTGTATTGATCATCCATATTTTGAAATATTTAGATAAAATTAACTTAATAAGTATTCAGAGTTTGTCATTATTGATGAATTATTGCCAAATTGAATATTGTGATTATGGTTGTTAGTTAGGCATTTTCTTCATTTTAGGTCCTTTTGAAGGAAATAGCATCCGTCTCTTATTATCGAGTCCCTATTAGCTCTACCAAAGATCTATCAGACGACCTGACATTTGTAAGTGGTTATTGAGTTTCTATGGGCCCAAGCTTTCCTTATAGAGGAAAAATCCTATTTAGGATATAGGAGGGTTAATGTGTATTATTATAAATTTTACACCGCTTCCGCTGGATCAACAGCGTCAAAGTGATTGCGTTGAATAGTAAACTACTGTGTTGGAGCTGCTTTGTCATGTTGAACATGTGGTCTGCAACAACCACAGAGGCGCAGTTTCGTAAAAGCAGAAATGGTAATTTGGCCAATTCAAGAACGGCACTCCGGTGGTCTTTGATAAGCGAGTCCCCACAGTGCCGTCTTTGAGGAGCAGATGCCTGGTATCTAGCTGCCTCGTGTGTTACTGCAGTATTTCTATGTGGCAAAATTCTCACAGACAGCTCTATCGCTCATCTTTATGAATTGAATGGATCCAACAGTCTTTGAGGTGGAGGGCTTGGCTCACATAGTATCAGCAAACACAAGGAGATGATGGACGGAGAGCTGAAACTTTTCAGACACTCACTCCCAGTCACATATCTGAGTTGAATCCATCCTCGTTCTTTAGGTCACTTTGCCAACCCAGTTCAGACCCAGCAATATGCAAATCAGTCTTGACCCTGTGCCTCATGGGTACAGTCCAGCCCGAACTGCCAAGCCAGGTCTTCTCTAGACCAGAAATAAGCATCCTGGGATCAGTTTCAGGGAAACACCCCTCATCAGCCAGCCTAGATTGAATCCATTGGCAAAGTGAGCAAGGGACCCACGTCTGGGCATACCCTGCCAACCTAGGGTGAAACAAGCAAACACAAGGAGAAGATGGACAGAGCGTTAAACCTTTTCAGATACTCACTCCCAGTCACAGATGTGGGTTGAATCCATCATCGTTCTTTAGCTCACTTCGCCACCCCAGTTCAGACCCAGCTATATGCCAATCAGTCTTGACCGTGTGCCTCAAGGGTACAGTCCAGCCCGAGCTGCCAAGCCAGGTCTTTCCTAGCCGAGAAACAAGCATACTGGGACCGGTTTCGGGGTAACAACCCCCATCAGGCAGGCTAGCTTGAATCCATTGGCAAAGTGAGCAAGGAACCCACGTGTAGGCATACCCTGCCAAACTTAGGGCGAACAAAGCAAACACATCGAGATGATGGATGGAGGACTGAAACATTTCAGACACTCACCCCCAGTCACAGATCTGGGTGGAATCCTTCTTCGTTCATTACCTACTTCGCAGCCCCAGTTTAGACCCAGCTATATGCAAATCAGTCTTGACCCTGTGCCTCATGGGTACAGTCCAGCTCGTACTGCAAAGCCAGGTCTTCCCAAGGCCAGAAACAAGCATCCTGGTACCGGTTTCCTGGTGACCCCCCTCATCGGCCAGACTTTCTTGAATCCAAATGGAAAGTGAGCAAGGGACCCACGTCTGAGCATACCCTACCAACTTAGCGCGAACAAAGCAAGCACAAGGAGATGATGGACGGAGTGATGAAACTTTTCAGACACTCACCCCTAGTCACAGATCTGGGTTGAACCCATCATCGTTCTTTAGCTCACTTCGCCACCCTAGTTCAGACCCAGCTATATGCAAATCAGTCTTGACCCCGTGCCTCATGGGTGGAGTCCAGCCCGAACTGCCTAGCCAGGTCTTCCATAGACCAGAAACAAGCCCCCTGGGATCGGTTTCGGGGTAACACTCCTCATCAGCCAGGCTAGCTTGAATCCAGTGGCAAAGTGAGCAAGGGACCCACGTCTGGGCATACCCTGTCAACTTAGGGCGAACGAGGCAAACACAAGGGGATGATGGATGGAGCGCTGAAACTCTTTAGACACTCACTCCCAATCACAGATGTGGGTTCAATCCATCATCGTTCTTTAGCTCACTTCGCCACCCCAGTTCAGACTCAGCTATATTCCAATCAGTCTTTGTCAGGTTGCTTCTTCCTCAGGGTCTGGAGTGATGATATAAGGGGCCCACCTCTCAATAGCTCCAACTCTGATTGTAATAATTACACAGAGTACTGAAGTGATTAAGCGGGGGGGAAAGGGAATTAGGAAGGGAACAGCTGGGAAGGAGATCTGAAAAGGAAAAGTTACTCACAAACAAAAATACACGCACTTTCCTTTGCACAAAGCCGTAAATTAGGACATCAGATTCTGTCCTTCAATCAGGAACTAGCTTAAGAGCTTCGTGGCTTGCGTTTATTCAGACAATCAGACTCTTAGTTGACCTTTCTTAGATCCGCAATATTGTTGCGATAAAACTTCACTTCAGTATCAACTGCTCAAAGGCATAAGCGGCAGAATTTGGTTTAGGTCTTTCTATGACTAGGTTTTCAATCACCTAACAATCAGTGTCTTATATTTCCTTATTTTATGTGACTTTAAAAGTATTCCTAAAAACATTCATGGAACTACTATAGAACAAGAGCCACACTCGTGAATATGGTAATGAGCTAGAGAAAACATGCATAGAATTTCTACTGAACAAGAATCACACTCGTGAATTAGGTAATGATCTTGAGAATCAAAACAAATGTTCCTAATAATTCACTGAAATGGTTTTAACAAGATTCGCAATCTTTACCTGTAGAGTACGACCTACTCTACTTCTGAACCTGGGTTAGTGACTGGTAATCCCCCAAAAGCTAGCCTCACCGGGAGCCGTTTAAGAAGAGAAGCCTCCGCAGATTCCAAACTCCTCCTGCAGCTCAGCGAGCGTTGCAGCAGTCTTAAGGCACCCAGAACTCTCCACCGATCAAAAAGAAGAAAGCTGGCCTCGCCGAGAATCGGAGCCCCTAGATTCTCTTCCTCCTTCACCAAAAGACGCTGAATAGTGAGCACGGGGAACAGGGCACGGCCGCTGACGTCATCGTAGGCACGCCCATGCCAAATCTCACGCATCTCGCGTGAGATGCCAAATCTCACGCATTCTGAGTGGGAAAAAAGTGAGTAAAGAGAACAAACATACTAGGACACAAGAACATGCATCTTTACACATTTTCGCCACCACAATCCTCCAGGGGCTACTCTATGACTTTTACCACATAAGGGTTGATCGCACTGGAACAGGCCTACAGGATGGGGCGGGCCCTAGACCGCAAGCCGCCCTAGTCCTGACAGTCTTGACCCGGTGCCACAAGGGTACAGTCCAGCCCGAGTTGCCAAGCCAGGTCTTTCCTAACCCAGAAACAAGCATACTGGGATCGGTTTCGGGGTAACACCCCCCATCAGCCAGGCTAGCTTGAATCCATTGGCAAAGTGAGCAAGGGACCCACGTCTAGGCATACCCTGCAAACTTAGGGCGAACAAAGCAAACACATCGAGATGATGGATGGAGCACTGAAACATTTCAGACACTCACCCCCAGTCACAGATCTGGGTGGAATCCATCATCGTTCTTTACCTACTTCGGAACCCCAGCTTAGACCCAGCTATATGCAAATCAGTCTTGGCCCTGTGCCTCATGGGTACAGTCCAGCTCGTACTGCCAAGCCAGGTCTTCCCAAGGCTAGAAATAAGCATCCTGGGACCGGTTTCTGGGTAACCCCTCTCCTCGGCCAAGCTAGCTTGAATCCAGTGGGAAAGTGAGCAAGGGACCCACGTCTGAGCATACCCTACCAACTTAGTGCAAACAAAGCAAGCACATGGAGATGATGGACGGAGTGCTGAAACTTTTCAGACACTCACACCTAGTCACAGATCTGGGTTGAACCCATCATCGTTCTTTAGCTCACTTCGCCACCCTAGTTCAGACCCAGCTATATGCAAATCAGTCTTGACCCCGTGCCTCATGGGTAGAGTCCAGCCCGAACTGCCTATCCAGGTCTTCCATAGACCAGAAACAAGCCCCCTGGGACCAGTTTCGGGGTAACACCCCTCATCAGCCAGGCTAGCTTGAATCCAGTGGCAAAGTGAGCAAGGGACCCACGTCTGGACATACCCTGTCAACTTAGGGCGAACAAGGCAAACACAAGGGGATTATGGATGGAGCGCTTAAACTCTTTAGACACTCACCCCTAGTCACAGATCTGAGTTGAATCCATCTTCTTTAGCTCACTTCGCCACCCAAGTTCAGACCCAGCTATATGCAAATCAATCTTGACCCTGAGCCTCATGGGTACAGTCCAACCCTAACTGCCAAGGCAGGTCTTCCCTAGATCAGAAACAAGCATCCTGGGACTGGTTTCCGGATAACATCCTTCTTCAGCCAGGCTAGCTTGCGTCCAGTGGCAAAATGAGCAAGGGACCCACATCTGGGCATACCCTCCAACTTAGGGCAAACAAAGCAAACACAAGGAGACGATGGACGGAGCGCTGAAACTTTTCAGACACTCACCCCCAGTCACAGATCTGGGTTGAATCCATCATTGTTATTTAGCTCACTTGTCATCCCGAATGGGACGGGTAGGCCTAGACGTGGGTCCCGTGCACTCCATGCCACTGGAGTCAAGCTATCCTGGGTGATGAGGGGTGAAATCGGTCCTAAATGCTTGTTTCCAGTCCAAGGAGGACCAGGCCTGGCAGTTCGGGCTGGACTGTACCCATTGTGCGCAGGGTCAAGTCTCATTTGCATATGGCTGGATTCCAACTGGAATGGCATGGGAAGCAAAAAACAATGGATTTAGGCCCAGATCTCTATACTGGGGTGAATGTATGACATTGTTCTGCATTCTGCCAAACAATTGTTCTTTTTGCACTTTTGACATAGTATCAGAGGGGATGATTGTTTTTGTTTTTAGGTGTCAGCTTTAGCTGTCTAGTATTGACAACCTATTGTCTATTATGCAATATACAAAGAGTGGGCTTTCGATCCCCCTTTCTCATGACTGTATGACTTTCTTGAGTATCTCATTTCCATGTTTCTCCTTCAATGATTTTTCTCTTTATTCTTCTTTTTTTCTGCACTTAAAGCATTGCTTCTTTATCATCATTTTGAATTGCTGACTTGTATCCTTCCACTGCAGACGTGAGGGGACTATTTTATAATTTCCCTTTTGCACTCCGGGAGACCAAAGCTCACCTCAATTTCTTAATTGTCTTTCACTATATTTTTAGTGATGTTTGTTGTTCTTTTAATGAGGTCACAACAGCTGCCAATGCTAGTAGCCCCCGCTTTTTAGGGCAAAGCCTACCAAACAGAGCCGCTGTCTAGTTTGCAAAAATAATCTAGGGGACATTCCTAAAGCTTCCCTGGGAATGCATTCCATCCATTGCTTACCATTGGCTTTGTGGTTTGTAACTCACATTTTTTGGCTTTCTCTTTGCTGGTTGTATTTATTTTAGGCTATCCAGTGTGAGTATGTCCCTCCCAGGGAGTAAAGCCTTTTTACACTACCTCTCCTTGTATTTTTCCACAAGTGCTCTTTTCTCTAAACAGGCCTGTAAATATTGTTCTTACCTTGTCATATTTGCTGTGTATTCAAAGACAGAAGTCAAATGTCAGCCTCTGTCTTCCGAGGGAGCTTGGTGTTTACTTTTCTTTTACTGACTTCAAACTGAGAGGATTAATTTATGTGACAAGCTGTCTCGATATTGGGTGGTAGGAAAGGTTTTTCTTCTAGCACGCAGCAAGATTTAAATGAACTGTGCAAGTATTCCAGAATATATCAGAATTAGAAAAGCACAAATGAAACAGCCCGTCCGCGCCTGTACGGCGCCAGGAGCCAGGACCCCTGTCTCCCACAGAAGAGAGGAACTCCTTGCACTACGCTATACTGGACCTATTAGCCATTGTTTCCCCCATGGTGAATCCAAGGAGTATATCTGCTGTGTGTGCAACTTCTCCCCCTATATGGGTGGGGGGGTCAATGTGTGGTACCCAGAGAGAAACAGGAAGCCTTCCTGCGAGGAAGGACTAACTTTGAGCACTCTTCATGCGAATTAACGCGTATATGAATTATCCTAGAAATAAGGAAACAAGTTCAAGAGATGCTTGTATTTATTCTTCGAGTTTTGCTTCAATCAATGAATCAGAGTTCATCATATTTCATCATATGATTAACGATTGGTTCCAATAATGATCACATGAATCCAATCAATCCAACATGGTGAGTAAGATCAAAATTTCCAAAACATAAGAATCGTACAACTATCCCCTATGCATTTCGTGCGAACCGCACTTCTTCAGGGGGAATCCATATAATCAGGAAAAACTCAAAATTGAGTATAAGGTGTACCGCTTCTCCATTATCGGGCGAACCCGGAAGAGCACATGTCAGCAAAATAGCAGCATGACAGAGGGGCACCAAGACACACCACTTTTTGCGCCTCAATACCAGATCACTCATTAAAAATAAAATGGAATTTGAAGATTTCATGAGTCAGTAAAACCCTGATATCTGTTTTATTACAGAGACCTGGGCCAATGAGGGATCGGACCCAGATATCAAGATTGCAATCCCGGAGGGCTTTAACATCCAAAGGCTGGACAGAATGGGTCAGAGAGGAGGGGGGATGGCCATTGTATATCGCAACACGCTTGAGGTGAGTTTTACCCCAATGTTCCAGCTTGACTGCGAAGCACTTATGTTTGGGATCAAGCTAAACAAATCATATACTTTTCATGTAATGCTAGTATACCAACCCCCAGGCCCAGGTACGAGTTTCACTGATAAAATCCAGTTGTTTATGAAATTCTGTGCAGCTCATGCCAGCTTTACGCTGGCAGGGGATTTCACCTATCACCTTGAGCTGCCCTCTAACAAGAACTCAGGGCAGTTGGTCGACATGCTGAACAGCTTCAATTTACATCAACTAATAGATGCTCCCACTCACACGGCAGGCCATACGCTAGATGAAGTCTTCACCAATAATGCAGACCTAGTTATTGACAAGCTTCTGCCACTCCTATGGTCAGATCACAAGACCATCTTCTTCTCAGTCACAACCACAGGCAACAACATAGATAGCACCAGTGTAGTAACTCTCCAAGCAAAGATATGTTCAAGATCTTCTTTATTCAAGTAAAGATAGCAGGTAAATAATAAGGGTGCTGCCAGCTTGAGGTGCAACTCAGGTCTGAACAGCTTTCTACAGAATACACACTAGATTCCACAAACAACTAACATTCTACATTCTATTCTTACTACAAGATTAAATACTCAATTACCACACATCTCCCTTCTTAATAAAAAATTTTTTTAAAATGTGATGAGCTACCAAAATAAAATTATTACTTTACTTACAAACATATTCTTGTAAACATTTAGCTGCAATAACCTTTCTTCCACTCTTGGCGAAAATTTGTTGTTCCCTACTGAGATCATTAGAACAGTTCTCCAGCACAGATTCGTGTGGAGATGGATCCGAATTAACCTCAAGACCCAACTCCACATGATCTGCAACACCTGAAGCATTATCCTCCATAACAACATTATCATGAGAATGGACTACCAATGGTTGAACGGAACTCAGCTCCGAAGCATTAACCGGGCTCAACCGCCAGAAATCATCTAAATCACCAGCACAAACACCCCCATCTCCCTCCTTGAAATTGTTTCGCGATTCACACGATCTGGCAAAGGCAATCTTACTCATGTGATGAATGCTACCGTCATCTAACATAACTGTATTGCGCATTACCTTGGTGATTGTTCTGGGATCTGAAAATCGTGGTTGAAGTTTCCCAACCTTCTTTGACAACTTGACTCTAACTAATTGACCGACCTCTACTTGTGTCTCCTTGGTTCCATGTTTTTTGTCAAAATACATCTTGTTTTTATTTTGAGATTTGTAAATATTTTCTCTGACCTCTTTTGCATCCCAAAAATATTTCCTACTTCTGTCCATCCAAACAGGATTTCTTTTGCAATAAGGAAATCTGCCTCTCATTAATCCAAAAGGACTCTCACCACATGTATCATGTAAAGTTATTCTATATGACCACAACATTTTGTCTAATTCACAGCGCCAATCCTTTCTGCCTTTGTTTGCTAGCTGTAACGTTCCTTTAATCACCCTGTTCACTCTTTCCACAACAAAGTTACCCTGAGGCTGATATATAAGCAGAAAACCTTTGTTTAACACCAGTTGATTCCAAGAATACTTTCATAGCATCAGATTTAAACTGCACTCCATTGTCAGTCAAGATAGACGCAGGGAGACCTTCTCTGATGAAGCACTCATCCAAAAATCTGATAACTATTTGCGTGTTAATTTTGTCCACAACTTTTAATTCTATCCATCTAGAAAACAAATCAACTAGAACTAAAATATATTTCAAAGAATCATCTTGCCATGTTATCGGTCCCATAATGTCCAACGCTAAATCTTCCCATGGTAATTTGGGACAACCCAACGAAGACATTGGAGGATTGACGTTTTCTGACTTTTGTCTGAACACTCACAACTGATACAATTTCTTACAGACCTTTCAATTTCCAAATCAATCCCCGGCCACCAATACAAAGCTTTAATGTTCTTCTTGGTCCTGGAAATACCTGGATGTCCCTCATGTCCTAAAGTAATGATTTTTGAACGAACTCCCTTTGGAGGAATTAGCTTATCGCCACGGCAAACAAATGTGCCATCCACACTTAGCTCGTTTCTAACTTCCCAAAATGGTTTGAATTGGGGATCAGCTTTCAATTGAGTGTGCCAACCATTAGTAATTTTCTCTTGGACCCCTTCAAGCACCACATCTTTTGTACGTTCACTCTCCCACTCTTTTGACAAAGCTTGTGAATCCGAAAATACTCCAGCCACACAGCAATCATTCCAGGAGTTATGTTCAACTTCTCTCAAAGGCAAAGACAACCTACTTAAGAAATCTGCCACGACATTCTTAACTCCTGGAACATACTCAATAGTATATACAAAATCTTGAAGTCTCATGGAAAATCTTGCAATCCTGGCTGATGCTCTGCATAAACCTTCAGTAGTCAGCAGCTTGGTCAACGGTTAATGATCCGAACAGAGAGTGAATTCCTTGCCCCAAATGAATTTGCAAAAATGCTCCATTGCCCACACACACGCTAAAGTTTCCTGTTCAATAACGGAATACTTTTCCTCACATGGTGATAAGGAGCGTGATGCAAATGCTATTACTACTTCCACGCCCTGCTTGGACATTTGTGAGAGGACACTTCCTAAACCGGTTCACTAGCATCTGTGGTAAGGAAAGTTTCAGCAGACGGATCAAAGCCTTGTAGCATTGGAGCATTGCAAATTGCTAACTCGATGTCATGAAAAGCTTTCCTACAACTTTCACTCCACACAAATGGTGATTTGTTCTTCATCAAAACTCTCATTTTATACATTTTCTGTGAAAATTGGTTTACGAACTTGGAGTAAAATTCTGCTAAACCTAAAAACGATCTGAGGTCATCCTTGGATTTAGGTTCAGGATAATTTACAATCGCTTCCACAAGTTTTGCTTTAGGTTTGATACCACTATCACATATCTCATGCCCAAGATATGTAACAGATTTTTCTGAAAATTTACATTTACTCAACTCGGCAACCAGACCATTATCTGAAAGGATTTTGAGTACTTCTCTAAGCACAGTGTCATGATGAGATTTGCTCTTCTCCATTATTAAAATGTCATCTGGGAAGAAAATAACCTCCCACATGTGACCAAATAACCTTGACATTAATCTCTGAAAGACAGCAGCTGCCGAGGCTAAGCAGAACGGCATTCGCTTAAACCTAAAACACCCAAAAGGTGTGCAAAATGATGTGAAATGTCTACTGTCGGGGTCTAGAACTATCTGGTGATACGCCGCCGACAGGTCTAAGGTGGAAAACCACTTAGCCTCTCTCGTTAAAGACAGCATTTCGTCTATTCGTGGAAGTGGGTATTGATCAATCAATATTTGACTGTTCAAATACCTCAAATCCACACACAAGCGGGCCTTTCCGTTGGCCTTGCGTGCAACGACCAACGGAGAAACCCACTCTGCCGCTTCCACAGTCTCAATGACCTTAGAATTTAACAATTTATCTAGTTCAGATTTAACTTTGTCCGTTATGATCATTGGAATATTCCTTGGTTTGGGAATCCTAGGGACTCATATCCTTAAATCGGATATGATGGGTAAACCCTTTCAACCTGCCCATACCATCAGAAAAGTCTAAAGGAAATTCATTGAGTTCCCATTTTTTTGTGTCTTCACCATCGCAGGAAACCAACACCTGTTCCTTTCTGTTCGGATCCAGGATGATGTCGAAGCTTTTCTGGTCCTTCCATCCTAAAACAGATGGCCCATCTTTAGAAATGTATAACTTGCAGGTGGCATGTCTTCCTTTAAATCTAAAGACTAATACTCTAAAACCCAAAATGTCAATTCTTTCTCCAGTGTAACTTTCTGGAGCAATGTCAGGCGGTTCTAACCACCCTCCAATCTGGGAAACAAACTGTTCATCCCATATGTGCTGAGCTATGATTGTGAAGGGGGAACCTGAGTCAGCACCAATTGGATAAGAACTCCTCCCAAAGAAACCTGGCACAAAGGTTTATCGGACGACCCAGAAATATTCAATACAACTTTTTTCTTAGAAGCAATCTGCACTTGAACACCCTCATCACTGGATGAAGAGCTGCAATCTGGTTCTGTTTCTTGAATGCATGCAACTTTTCTTTTGTAATTTTTGTACATTTTTTTTGGAACACCTTAGCAAAATGTCCCACAATTCCACATACTAAGCATTTTGTTGTTTTAGCAGGACATTTTGGATAGTGAGCCGAATGTGAATGACTGCCACATCTGAAGCAAACTAACTTGGAAAACTTTTTTGTTTCTACGTTATCCTTTTTAAGTCCTGCCTTCACATCCCTGTTGCCTTTATAATTGCTCTTGCTATCTGAAATTTTATTAACAACTTCTACATCCTTTCTTTCATTGGCCAAGGATGCTTTCACACATCTTTCAGACAATTCGGCTTTTTCAACCATCGCGATCATTTCTTTCAATGAACCATCGCCCTCATCCCACAACTTATGTTGAATAGATTTGTTTTTTGCATACATCACAACTTGATCACGCACAAACTCATCATGAAGCTGAGCAAATCTACATTTGATAGCTAACTTTTTCAATGCAGATATATAATCGTCAATAGATTCATTTTTTCTTGCTTCCGTTGAAAAAATGCACGCCTAGTGACTGCAATACAGACACTCGGGGAAAAATGGTCGTCCAAATCTAGTAATGCTGCTTTGAAAACATCAATGTCTCCACCATCTCTATCTTGTTTGTGTTGATTGTAAATCCGCAATCCTTCAGGACTCAATCATAATAAAAGAATCCTCTTTTTCCTTTCTGGAGAGAATGACCCACCGACATCTTCCATGTTAGCAAAGTAGTTGAGGAAATATTGTTTCCAATCTAACCAAGCAATCGGTGGATCACCCGCAACTGTCAGAAATTCCCTTGGAGACATTAAACTCATGCCCTGTGAAGATGTTTCCTTAGAGGCACTGTCACTGGTAGAAGGCATGGTCAAAATGTAAGAGGTGATACTTGAAAGTGAAGCTTGAAAGGTAGTTACTAGAATAATGCCACTGAAGATTCTTGTTGAGAATTGCACCTCACACTTTACCAAATCTGTGTCCTAAATTACTCCCCCAAAAATATATTCTGAGTAAACGATCCTTGAAAAAAAATCTTGTAGGGCAGCACCCTTGAAAGCCACTAAATGATCCTGTATGTAAGGTTAATAGAAATAATAAATCCCGTTTGTCAGTACACTGCGATGTCCCTTTTCGTCGTCTCCTTTCAGCTTTGACTGTAAATTGCCGATCGACCGCAATTAATATTTACAAGATGGCCGCTAAACGTGACCTTACGTCGGGTCATGTAGAGTGTACCCAGAATGCACTTTGCTGGGTGACGATGTTCGCGGCTTTCTCAGAAGATGAGGTGGTCGCTGGCTGTGCGTCACATGAAGAGCGAGCGAGGACAATGCTGCATCCTTTGAAGGTGAGTTGTCGGTAACAGAGTTCGTTAGAGGCGCGGGACCGTTTTCATAAGATGTACCAGGATCGTAGAAGTTCAACACTGATGACGAGACACACTTTTAAAAAAAATAAAAATACATAAAGTGCACTCACCATCAACGGATGTAGTTTTCCCAAAAGGAGATCCGTGGGTGCATTCAGTGAAGAAAAGAAAAAAAAATCCCTTCGCACACTGTACCGTTGACAAAAATTACAGGAATCAAACTTCTTTAGGCCATCATTCCCGATTCACAAAGTCGCCAAATCTGTAGTAACTCTCCAAGCAAAGATATGTTCAAGATCTTCTTTATTCAAGTAAAGATAGCAGGTAAAGGATAAGGGTGCTGCCAGCTTGAGGTGCAACTCAGGTCTGAACAGCTTTCTACAGAATACACACAAGATTCCACAAACAACTAACATTCTACATTCTACATCTTACATTCTATTCTTACTACAAGATTAAGTACTCAATTACCACAACCAGTGTTAACAAAATAATCAAATACAGGCCCTGGAAGCATACTAAAGTGGCAGCATTGTGTGAGGCCTTACCTCAATCAGAGCAATTTAGACTGCGCCACTATCAGCATCACACACTGGCTTGATGCGGCTTGTTCTAAAGTGGTACCTGAAAAAATGCTAAGAAGCCATAGGAAAAATCCTTCCGCTCCTTGGTTCTCACCAGCACTAAAGGCAGAACAGCTTAAAAAAGGGTGTCTTTCAAGGCACTATGCCTTATGCACAAGGCGCTTTATAAGACAGGCCCATCGTATTTTCAAGAGCGGTTCTCCTGGTACGGGCCCAGCAGGAGCCTTAGATCTAGGCTAGCTCCGCATTTATGATTACGGTCCCTAGAATCAAACGAGCCAACTGGGGTAGCAGAACGCTAGCATTTCAGGGAGGAAAACTATGGAACTCTCTCCCCCTGGCTCTCCGCTCACAGCCCATGCTGCAGGTATTTAGGAAGCAGCTGAAGACCTAGCTGTTTCCACATTAAGTCAAGGAGGTCACCTGGTCTCTCCTCTTCCCCCCCCCATCGCATAAACCATGACTCCCTCGTTCATTCTGGACTGAATTTGCTCAGCGCTAAGACACCCTCAGGTAATGTGCGCTTTATAAAATCATCTCATTCATTCATTCATTCATAATTCTGAAATGTGTTGGAAACAAATATTTAATATGATCAAAACAAAGCAATACACTAGGGGATGCCATTTCCACACATTATCGTTTGTGTGCTGTATAGTTTTACTAAAAAAACGGTATCCCTGTGCAAAGGAAATGGTCATTTAAATTGAAAATGTGGTGTCTGTAATGACAGTGTGCTACCACACCATGCATACTCCACTCTACTCTGCATCACTCCATGCCACAATCAATCAATCAATCAATCATGGTTTTTTTAAGAGTGACTACTCACCCGTAAGGGTCTCAAGCCGCTGGGGTGGAGGGGAGGTGCAGGATCCAGTCCATCATGGAGGAGGTCTATTGAAGAGCCATGTTTTGAGGTTTCTTGTGAAGATGGGGAGTGATGTCGGCTGTCTGAGGTGGAGCGGGAGGGCGTTCCAGGCTCTGGCCACGAGGAAGGAGAAGGAGCAGCCTCCCGATCTGGACTTCCTGGTGCATGGGAACGCGGCGTGGGAGAGTTGGGCTGATCACAGGGTCCTTTGGGGTGCGTAGAATTTGAGTCGGCTGTTCAGGTACGCTGGTCCGGTGTTGTGGAGGGCTTTGTGTGTGTGGGTGAGAATCTTGAAGATGATTCTAACCTCGATGGGGAGTCAGTGAAGTGTGCGCAGGTGCTGGGAGATGTGGCAGTGTCGTAGCAGGTTGAGGATTAGTCTTGCGGCGGAGTTCTGGATGTTTTGTAGCTTGCAGGTAAGGTTTTTGTTGATTCCGGCGTAGAGTGCATTGTCGTAGTGAAGCCTGCTGGTGATGGGGGGGCGTGGCCACGGAGGTGACCAATATGGCCGCATCCACCTGAAGCTCCGCCAGTCGGGCTGCAATATTGCTGATAAGCTCGATGTAAGAGCTCCGTCATCGCAGTGGACACCTTCCTACAGTGCCCGGAACATGTAGAGCCTCATCAGATGCCTGAAGCGGTGCACCATTTGACCCAGGACTGCTGCAGCGCGGGCCGGTGCGGAGGGCTGGCATGACCTTGCCGCCTGCATTGCCGGTGAGGATTGTGGCTGGCAGGGTGGTGCGTTTTGCCCGATGACCGCCCTTGTACTGCCTGCCGCTCCTTGACTTTTTGGATCGCGGGCTTTCCTCTTCCCTCCCCCCCCGCCGCTCCTCCGGTCGGGCCCCACTGTCGGCGGTGCCCTCTCGGGGCTTAGCGGCCTTGTGGGCGGTCCTAGACCGGGGCCTGTCTTGCTTGATTCGGCCAGGACGGGGTTTGGGTTTGCGGGGAGGCCTCAATGCTTTGGCGGGGGGCGGTAGCGGTGCTGGGGCCACCTGGGCGCGTTGGCTCCCTCCCCCCCAGGCTCTCCTGTGTGCACGACGGCCTAGGAGCTGCGGAGGCCTGCCCTGGGAGACATCCTAATGATTCACTTCGAGCTGCTGGCGCCGCTCCACCCTTTGCAGGATCAATATTTGAGCTAAAGGCTGCCCTGGGATCCCGCTTCTGGTCTTATAAATCTGGAATCAGCTGCAGGCCTGTCTTCCTGCTGTGTGGCTGCTATTACCTATGTCGAATGTGCAGATTGGGCACCTACTGTTGCACTGTGACCTGGGCCTACTACAGTATCCCGCAATACCGCGCCTGGCGCGATCTTTCACTACACACATGCCGCGCAGACCTTGAGCCTTACTAACGCCTGATCCTACCCCTGTGCCGGTCATAAAGGTTTTTCCCCCCGTTGCTGTTCGGAGACGTCTCTTTGCTCTACTTGAGGCCTGCACTCCTCGTGCATGCCACGTCACGGTGTTTGCCACATGTACACTTTGTGGCCTGGCAGTTCAGCTGAGCTCATACCGCTTGATTGGTGATTGCCCCTTCGTCTTTTGTCTGTGTCATAACAGCAGATTTGCTCTTTCATCGTCAGGGCCCCCTTCTCTTTCGCCGCAAGATTGGGAAGAAAGACCGAAAGCAAAGTAAGCTTCAGTTTGATAAAGCCACTGGCGCCCCGTCGGATGTCCCTGCCGGTCAGTCGGATGAGGATGCTGTCCCACGCGATGCTGAAGACACGGCCATGTTAGCAGAAATGAGAGCCGGGTTTGGGGCGTTAGACGGCCGGTTTGATGAACTGGACAAAAAGTTGGATGACATGGGGTCTAAAATTCAAGCGCATGATTGGCGACTGGATGTCGTTGAGGCGAGAGTGTTGAACGTCGAGGACGGTGCTGCATCCTCCTTGAAGCGGCTGAATAGGATGGAGAAGATCCTCAAGGACGTTGCTATCAAGAACGAGGACTTGGAGGCCGGCAGCCACCGAAACAACATCCGAATCATTGGAATTCCGGAGACGACAGCCACTGGCCGGATGGACACTTTCGTGGTACAACTACTGGTGGAACTGTTCGGCAGGAAAACGTTCACGCAGGGCTTGGTGGCTGAGCGCGCCCATAGGTCACTGGGGCCCCGTCCTCGGCCAGGCCTAACTCCAAGGCCCATCATTGCCAGGCTCATGGATTTCAGAGACAGGGATGCCGCTCTCCACTCTGCTCGAGACTTGGGAGACATCCAATGGTCGGGTAACAAATTGGCTTTCTTCCCGGACTTTTCCGTCACGGTGCAGGAGGCAAGGAGTAAATACCAGGGGGTCAAGGCAGCTTTGAAAAACCTGGGTCTCAGATATGGCATGCTGTATCCGGCAAGATTAAAGGTGGACGTAGACAGCAGATTTCGGGTGTTTGACACTCCGACTGAGGCGCAGGAATTTTGCCAGGAATAGAAGAAGAACCATGCTGGGGCGTCTGGTTTGCCGAGATCTGCCTCCCTGCCACAGGGGAATTCCCAGAACAGTTTTGAGCTCTTCTCCCAACCCGGGACTGGTTAATTGATTTTTCATATTTCTTCACTGTGTTCTGCTATGCGTAATATGATCACTCATTGTTTTTTCTCTTCAATGCAATAATGTTCTTTGTTCTATTGCCCGGCTGGCGTGGCGTTGCCATGCCCTATGGTGAATACCGTAGAGTTTTTACTTAGTATTGTTGCTTTGCTATGTGCGCCCTTTGCTCCTACAGGTATCTTAATGTTTGCATTACACATGCACTTGTCTAGTCATTTTGGGGAATGCCTCTTTGGGGCTTACAAGAGACTGGGTGGTGGGTGGGGGGGGATTGTTGGTACAGTTTCAATGGTTTTTGCAGTCTATTGGATCCAGTTGTGATGGTATGGCATGATTCAGGCAAGCATTGTGATGTGTTTGCTGTAACGATATTTCAATGGTTAAGCCAGGAATCTGCCCGGTCCTTCCGGGCTTTCGCTGATGACATGGAACGTCAGAGGCCTAAACAATACTAGAAAACGTAGGCAAGTCCTCAATTATATTGTACGACATAACATAGATATTGTTTTCATGCAGGAGACACATTTGTCAGCTTCCGACCACACTGCGGTTGCGGCAAGTTGGGGTTCCCATAGGTTTTTTTCCAACTACAGTCGCTATGCTCGGGGGGTTGCAATCTTCATACACAAGCGAGTCTTCCTGTCAGAGCATTTACATCCAGGTGGTCTAATGGTGGTAATCCCGCTTGCCCATTTTGCATGTTTTCTAGGGAAACAATTAGCCACTTACTCTTTGAATGTCAAGTATACACTTCACCACGTAGAGCTTGGTTGCGCCCAATGGCCAAGTTGTTGGGCACCAGGAGTGGACTATTGGCCCTTAGAATCATTTGTACGAATCCCAGCCCCTTAATTTACATAGCAGTTGCTAAATTTCTGGGTTGGGCATGGGTTATCAGAAGTAAATATATCAAGGGACAAGCAACCCTATGATCAACCTTATGATTCACGACGCCCCTAGTCTCGATGAAACATTACTATATGGATGGATTTTAGCTTTTTTAGTATTTTTAAGAAAATTGTATCACTATTTTTACAGGAAGAATTGTCTAATGTTCTGTTTCTATGGCAATCATTTGAAGTAAAACTACTAAAGAATAATTATTTTATTATCCTTGAACTCCTTATACTTGATGATATTTTCCCATTCTGATGAATTTTAACTTTTTGTATTATTCTAGTGTGTATTTTATTCATTCCTACTGCATGAAATGTTATAATGTATTGCTTTTATGACAATCGTCGAATAAAGCTTTTTGACTGACTGACTACACAAGCGAGTCCCTTTTGCTCTCCATAACACATTATTGGACACTGAAGGCCGCACCCTGATCGTCACTGGTTCCTTGATGGGACATAAGGTTACTTTGGTTGGGGTGTATGGCCCTAACGTAGACTCCCCCGCCTTTTTCCATGATTTGCAGGTACGACTCCTTTCACTTGACCCCGGGCTATTGATCCTAGGGGGTGATTTCAATCTACTATTGGACCCAGCTAGGGACAGCACTTCTACTTCTCCCAATATGAAGCCCCGTGCCCGGCAAGCCCTCAAAGACATATGTGCTCAGTTTTCCTTGATAGACGTTGAGCTCCAATTGCATGCACACCTTCCGGACTTTTCACACTTCTCGGGGTTTCATAAGACCAGGACCAGGATAGATTATTGGTTGGTGTCTCCCGGGGTGGCGGGTCGGCTGGATGGTATCCTTACCCTCCCCCGCACACTCTCGGACCACTCCCCAGTGGTGTTGCGGCTGAATGTCCCCAGGCCGGGAGGTTACGAGAGACAGTGGCGGTTCCCCGGAAGCGCATTGTTAGATCCGGTTTTTAATGAGGAGGTCGGGTAGGCGATTGAGGATTACTTTGACATCAACACAAGGTCGGTGGACAAGTCGGCGGTACTCTGGGAAGGCTTTAAGGCATATATTAGGGGAATCTGCATTGCCAAACATGCTGGAGTCCTGCAAGATCTCCGTTCCACTTTGAATCGCATTGAGGGTGATATCGCTGCTTTAGACCGTGAATTATTTGCCGCGGCCTCCGATGCAGGAAAGGCAAGGCGGTTAGCGTTGCTGCTTGACTTTAGAGAGGCGGCGGAGCGAGAGTTGTTGTTCCTCAGTAAGCAACATGTGGCGCGGCGATATGGAGAGGCGAGCGTCCCGGTAAATTGTTAGCAAATACTCTGCGCCCCCCGCGAGACTCCGCTTACATCACTGAAATAACTGGCCCTAATGATGTCCCACTGTATTCTCCTCCAGATATTTGCGGCCATTTCCTTTCCTATTATAAGACGTTCTACGCTTCCAGACTTACTGGGGATCTGCGGGAACAAGGGGACTACCTGGCGGAAGTCGCTTTGGTATATTTAGAATGTTACATACAGGACTTTCTGTCAGTTCCCATTACCCCAGATAGTATTGTGGAGGCCATCGATGCCTTACGGGGCTCTTCGGCCCCAGGGCTGGATGGGTTTTCTGCCGATTTTTATAAGGCATATAAGGACATACAGGTTCCGCGGTTGGTGGAGGTGTATGCGGAGGCGCTGGAGGTGGGCATCCTCCCCCTGACATTTAGGGAAGCGGTCATTATTCTCCTTCCCAAACCAGGGAAGGATCCTAAATTATGTGACTCCTACCCGCCGCTGTCATTGTTGAACCTTGAATATAAGATATTGGCCAAGGTCATAGCGATTCGACTGTCTTTATTGATGGAATCTATCATTTCACCAGCACAATCAGGATTCGTGCCACATAGATCCACCTCCTTTAATTTGAGGACCTTGTACACTGTTTTGCAAAGGATTGACCCTTCCATGCCTGCTGCCGCTATAGTCCTGGATGCTGAAAAAGCGCTTGACTCCCTCGAATGGCCTTTTTTCTTGTCCGTCATGCGTCGTATGGACATGCCGGAATGCTTTGTCTCTACGGTGGCTCTTCTGCATACCAGGCCCACCGCCAGACTACGCCTGAACGGCACTCTCTCAGACCCCTTCACTTTGTCTCGTGGCACGAGGCAGGGGTGCCCTCTATCCCCGCTACTTTTTATTCTGGCCATGGACCCTTTGGTGTGCCAATTTCAGGAGAACCACTTGCACCGTGGCCTTCAGTTTCGTATGGGCCCCCTCTTAATTTCACAAGTATCTTGGTGTTCATGTTCATCTCGATACAGCTACAATGATTCGACTTAACTACGGCAGAGCAGTTAGCTCGCTGGAGTCCCAGATTGCGAAATGGCTACGTCTTCTGCTGTCAATTGGCTGGGAGAGTTACTATAATTAAAATGGTGGTCCTGCCCCGGATTCTCTATCTTTTTACTAATTTCCCTATCCCCCTGACGAAGACCTTTTTCTTACAGCTGTGTACGTTACTACTACGGCTTGTGTGGGGAGATAAAACTCCTTGTGTCTGCTGGCAGACCCTGACTCTGCCATACGACAGGGGGGCATTCGGGGTTCCGGATTTTTATTTATATTACCTGGTAGCACAATGTTGCTACGCGCATGTATGGTTTCACCCAGACGCACGCCTACCATATTTGAAACCGGAGGCGGACCCGGTACTCCCACGCCAGCTTCTGACTATCCTCCCTACAGGATTCCCCCAAGATCCGCGAGATGTGCAAACTGTCTCTACCACATGTTGGGCATGGAGCAGACTGAGTAGGATGCTGGGACTTGAGTCGTTGTACTCGCCTGAGTTGCCTCTGCCTAACCTTTCTTTGCTCCCAATAACCTTGGTCCAACGCACCCTGGAGAAATTTCACATTCGCACACTCGGAGATTTATTCCCTGAGGGTCACGCCTTTTCGATATTGGAAGAGGCCCAATTCAGTGATCGCTCCTTTGTTATGATGCGTGTTCGCTCCATACTTCGGGCCACTTTCCCTTCCTTCCCTTCCACCCCTGAGCTGACCCCACCACTGACGTTACTGATACAGAGCCCTACTGGTGCGCATTTGGTCTCAAAGCTATACAAGCAGTGTTGTGCGCTCCGGCCAGTGTCTGGCGCTAAGGTGTGAGCTGCGTGGGAGGGGGATCTAGGTAAACCCATTACTGACGGTCAGTGGGAGCAGTGTTGTAGAGCCACCAAGGAGATCTAATTGAACAGCAGACACAAATGACTCCATTTTAAGTTCCTTCGCAGAATGTATCACACTCCCGCGCGCTACCATAGAATAGACCACACCAGGCCCCATCACTGCCAGAAATGCTTGGCTCCCTTTGCGGATTTTGCCCACCTCGCTTGGACATGTCCTAGGATACATCAGTACTGGACCCTGGTCCACTCGGCACTGGGGGACATGCTATCCATGCAGCTTTCACCCACTCCTGAGATCGCACTGTTGGGTTATGTGTCCAACTTCCCTCGGAAGGTCAGAAAGCTGGCGGCCTTAGGCTTCCTATTGGCCAAGCGAGATATTGCGATGTTGTGGGGTAGCAAAAGAGTCCCCACTCTGCAGGCATGGCTTAGGAGTCTGGCATTTTGCAATGTAAATTGTGAAGAGTTTTCTACTTTAATCCTTAGCTCATCCAGACCAGTGGACATATGGGGCCCGTACAGGGACTACATCACCAGACGCAGGTCGGCACAGGATTCTCAAGTGGCCAGTGGAATAGTCCCGGAGGGGGTTGGCTAGGCGTTCACTCTTGACTACATGTTGGGGGGTAATGTTTATCATTGTTTATGGTCATTGTTACTTCACGGCTGCCAGGTTGCTTTTAACTGCTGTGTACACTGTTGTTTCCTTCCACCATGATCCGCTGTGTTTGGGTTTTTTCGAGAAATATATGGCTTCAATTCATGACCATGGTTCACCTCTCACTTCCATTATTCTACGTGAATATACAACGCTTGCTTTGCTATATATGTAACTTGTTCATATCAATGCTATGACCTGCAATGTACCATCGCTACAATGCCTGTATGGTAAAACTGGAAAATAAAGTTAATTAAAAAAAAGTCTGCTGGTGATGAGGGCGTGAGTGATGGTCTTTATGTGTTCGAGGGGGATCCAATTGAAGGTCTTGCGTAGGAGTCAGAGGGTGTGGAAGCAGGAAGATGCAACAGAGTTGATCTGGCGGTCCATTTTGAGTTTGGAGTCCAGGATGATTCTGAGGTTGAGTGCATGGTCTGTGTGGGTGAGCGGGCTTCTGAGGGTGGAGGGCCACCAGATGTGTTTCAGGCATCGGGTTGTGGGACCATGATGAGTACTTCTGTTTTGTCTGTGTTGAGTTGTAGGCAGTGAAGCTCGGCTTTTTGTTGCTTAAAGGCGAAGATGGCGTCCGCAGGGTGGACGGGTGAGCGATGAGCTCCTCAGCGTCTCCTCTCTCCTCAAGAAAATCCGTATGGAATGACCTGCAAGGATTACATTTTAAACGTGATATGAATGCAGAATAAGCAGTATACTAATGGAAAAACACGCAATGAAGTAATATCGAACAGAGTATACTGGAGAATTCCATTCAGAAGCATTTTGGTACCGGTGAGATTGAAGTTGGGCTGGGCTGCCGGAAGGCGTGTCTGCTGGGTGGAGCACCTGTGCTGATTGCAGATGCCGTAGCAGAGCTGGAATGAGCTACTGTGGCCGGCCGCTTTGGAGTTAGATTCGGAGCTCAGTGCTCGGTGCGTGGCATCGTTGTTCCTCAAATCAGGGGAGCGCTGGATCTGGAAGTCAGGCGGCCGGGCAGAGAAGTGGCAGTGAGTGCACCGGGGAAAGCGCCTCTTTGCCGGGGAGTGGTGACGTTATTA
This sequence comes from Lissotriton helveticus, assembly GCF_964261635.1. Taxonomy (NCBI): domain Eukaryota; kingdom Metazoa; phylum Chordata; class Amphibia; order Caudata; family Salamandridae; genus Lissotriton; species Lissotriton helveticus. The sequence goes on from NC_136065.1 coordinate 1,348,037,129, forward strand.
ATTAAAAGTGGTATTCACCGAAAGTTGATTTCTCAAAGATATTTCACCAACAGGAGTAGAAAAAACAAAAAAATAAAAAACACACTTCAAGATGTCGCCTAAATCTGCTCGCGGAGGCAAGAGCAGGGGGATGTCCAATACCCCAGTTGTTAATAGATTACAGGATATATTGAAGGGAGGAAGCAATACAAAAGCAGCTCTGGAGGGTGCAGAAGGAGAACTGGACTGCTCTACTCAGGGTGGTGAACACATGAGTGATATAAAAAAGAAGAAAGTTCCCCAAATGTTTACAGCACCTAGAAAAGAAAAAGAAAAAGCCAAAGTAATATCTACAAATGAGATTAAAGGGAAAGCAACACAAGTGGGAGAGTCAGTAGACGGTATCTGGAATAATGAAGAACCTTTTAACACTTTGAGTCAAACAGCCACTGTACAATCAGGGAGAGAAGGTTTGCCCTTGGGTCATTCTGAGACTTTGATACAACAGAAGGAGACTGCTTTACAAACTCAGGATGAAGGAATAAATGATTTAGACCTCTTTGCCCTTGATTCCCCTACTAGTCATGTCTTAGAACAAAATTAAACCCAACAGGGAGAGTGACTCGGGTGAACATTTCTACTCGCTCTCAGACCCATCAGATGCATCAGATGAAGATCAAGATGAAGGGCTGAAAAGTGGATCTTTAGAGGGCTCACTTACTAGCTTATGTAGTGAACATAATGACTCAATATTGGAAGGAAAGAGTTTGGATGCTACCATGATGTGGAAGGAACCCGAACTGGAAAAGATAGAGAAGGCGGAGACAACTCAATCCGGGACATGCAAGAGCTTCATGTAGGAAATATCTCTCTCCCCTCAAACCGCACCTGATGTACATAATGTCGAGGAACAGCCTTTGGGAGCTGCAGCTCCAGTTCTCAACTCGGATGAAGTATCGTTAACCGCAATCCACCAATTAATACTAGATTATAGAGCAGAGACCCGTATGGAAAATCAGAAGACACATACTGCCTGCCGCAAATTTCAAAATACGGTTAGGAGAATAGCAAAAACCTGTAATGAGTTCACAGAGGGAATTTATATGGCGGAAGGGCGGATATCTGTTTTAGACAATGAAATGGTGGTACAAAGAGCTGATATGGATATGATAACATCTCACAGAGATGATATGCAACTCAAAATAGTTGATTTAGAAAACCGGCTACGACGAAATAACCTCAGGATACTAGGTATACCAGGGGGTTAGAGGGTGCAGACGTGCAGAACTTTGTGAAGGAACTGTTTATTGAAGCTTTCCCGGAACTACAAATGTGGAATTGGGCTAGCGAGATTCAGAGAGCCCATAGATTTCCGTTCTAACAACCTGCTATTAGAAATGGACAAACAGAAAGTCGGTCAAGGGCAATCTTGATTTGCTTAAACAACATTTTGGCTCATCAGGGACTGTACGATTTAGCACGACCTGAAAAGAAGCAACAGGGTAAAGGGGTTCAATTCTTTGTAAGACCTGACTTCTGCCACCATACAGTGGAGAAAAGATGGCAGCTGAGACAACTTATAGGTCACTTCCAGAATAGGGGGGCACAGGCCTTTCTGCTGAATCCAGCAACACTGAAAGTCTTGAGCAACGGTCAAACACGTTTTTTATATCCGAAATTCAAGCCAAAGAATATTTTAACCTTATCTGAAATATTTGAAGATACATGTGGAAATAAGAATGGTTAAGAGGCTGAGATTAGAATAACTAACTATCTACTGACAAAGGGATATGTGAATACGGCAAAATGTATGTAGCGGTCAAGAGCAATATGTATATAGTATGATGGTTAATAGTTAGACATACATTGAAACCGTTTATTATCCAAAATAAGAGTACGAGGAGAGGGGATACGGGGCGCAAGTCTCTCTCCATCGCAAGGGCCATTGGCCCTTTTGCCAGTGTATTGGAAGAAGGGTGGGAGGGGGTGGGTATTTCAGAAGGGCACAGGGGGTGAAAGGGGTGGTGGATGTTGGGGACACAAAGTACATGGGAGGGAAATAGGGGGCGGTTTAAGTGGTGGGGTGGTGGGATAAGCAAAATAAAAAAAAGGAAATCAGGTATTTGTATATGTATATACAATGGAAAGCACAGTATCGCCCTGAGGGAAGAAGTGATCGGGTTTGTAGCTCATGCACGGAAATAGCGCAAGGTACAGATTGATAGATTGATCAACAACAAAGGAGACTCGGGAAACAAATTGAGCGAACATATGGTTAAACTTGTGTTGGCTAAGCCCGAGATCAATTATTTCTATCAGGAGAAGGTGGCTCAAAGGTTTCAGACCTATCAAGGAGAACTCTATGAATATGGAGAGACAACAGGGAGGCTATTGTCCCTTAGAACCAGGCAAAAAAGTGTTAGGAACAATATATTAAAAATGAAAGATAAAAATGACTATTTAGTATCAAGCCCTGAGAAAATTATTGAAGTCTTTGAGGAATTTTATAGCAGGCTATATCAACCGGATCCCTAGTCAGGGGACCAACTAGATCAATTAGATACAGAGGACTGTAGTCCTTTGCTCCCTAGGGTGGAGAACGAAATATATCAAGAATTAGAACAGGAAATTGCTTTAGAAGAAGTACAGGAGGAGTTGGGATCCCTTTCATCCGGGAAAGCTGCGAGGCCAGATAAAATCCAGATGGAAGTTTATAAAATGCTCTCTCCACAAATACTTCCCATTCTGCAAGACTTTTTTGAGGGTACACAATATCGAGGGATACCACCAGCCTCCTGGCAGGCTACGGATGTTGTGGTTTTCTTAAAGAAAGGTAAACCCCCAGAATTGCCATCCTCGTATTGACCAATTTCGCTCATGAATGCAGATGCAAAACTGTATTCTAAAATCATGGCCACCCGATTGCAAAGGACTATAGTTGCACTTATTTCACCATGGCAACATGGCTTTGTACCTGGAAGGGGTACCACAGACCACATAAGACGTGTAATTTCAATTCTGGACATCGCAGAGGTAGAGACTAGAGAGGTGGCTCTGGTCCTCCTGGACGCAGAGAAGGCCTTTGAGCGGGTGACTTGTAAATATCTGTGGGCTAACCTGATCGAGAGAGGATTCGACCCTGGGTTCCTTAGGGCAGTTCAAGCCATGTATTTTAAACCGCATGCACAGATACAAATAATGGAGTATACATCTAGGAGGGTTGAGATCGCAAGGGGTACACGCCAAGGTTGCCCCTGCTCCCCTATTTTATTTGCATTTTACTTAGATCCATTTATTGTCCAAGGCTTGAATAATCAATTAATCAAGCCGGTTGTAACACAAGGCTATGAGACAAAGATTCTCGCATATGCAGACGATATTGATATAGTAACATCAGCACCCCTGGAGGCAATTATAGAAATAGAGAAGATGGCAGAAAAATTTGGGAGGAAGTCTGGATATCTTTTAAATAAAACTAAAACTCGAATCATCTGTTTCTCCCAATGTTTGTTACAAGATCCTCGTGTAACTGAGGCAGCGACATATCAGGGGGTAATCTTAACACCGAAAAAAGGTAGGCTCTGGGTGGTAAATATCAATCCAATAATGGGATCAATTAATTATTAGAGATGGGAAACGTAAAATCACATCCTTTCCCACTCCCTGGCGGAGTACCGCAGGATTTGGCACATAGTCCCACTCTTTTTAATGTGTATGTGACTCCCCTGGTACAAATGATCCTCAGTTTTGGTCTGACGGTACTGTCATATGCCAACGATACACAGAGAGTGGTATCCATCTCATCTCAGGTTTAGAAAGACGCAGAAAATGTTTGCAGCTGTATGACGGCAGTGGCGAATTGGTAGGATCAATGTAGTTAAAATGAAGATATTCCGAAAGGTGTTATATCTATTTTGAGCTATTCTCTGGAATTAGCTGCTAGTAAAATACATAAAATCGAGCGTATGCTATCTAGCTTTATCTGGGGTTATCAAAGGATTCGTCGAGCATTTGAATACCTGACCTTGCCAGATGAACGCGGGGGTGGGGAGCCCCTAACCTACAGCTATACTACTGCTTTACAACAACTAGGTATCCTCTATTTTTATGTCTATAGGAAGATAGACAGCCCGTCACTACCTACTATCTATCAGTTGGCTATGTGGGAAGCTGCAGTAGGAGTACATCAACGTCAGGATAATTTGAACTATTATAAAAAAGAAGGGTTATAAATGCACAGAGAGTGCGCTGAAGATATGGAAAATGGTAGAGAAAATGTGTAAAATAAGTAGGTACAATAAATATACACTACTCTGGCAATCGTACTTTCTACGACCCGTAGTATACGATTCTATGGCCAAGAAATGGGAGTTGGCGGGGATTACCACAGTATCAGATCTGTATTTTAACCAGGAATTGATGGCGTTTATTGAACTAGCTCAAAGGTTTGTTTTTCAACGAGACTCCTGTTTTAAATACCTACAAGTACGTAACGGTATAAGAGGAATCTCTAAGGACTGTACCAATATGGGCCGATACCAATTTTGCAGATTATGGGTAACTCAGAAAATAGAATTAAGGATTTTTACAAATAATTGCTGAAGAACGTACCGGATGATATTGAAAAACCAGAATCGAGATGGATGGATAAGCTTGGGGATGGGGAGGAGGATAATGATATGGTTTTTGAGATTGGGGATAAAGTTTTTATGTCAGCTATTCTTAAAGCTCAATGCTCCGAAACGTGGTATTATGTATAGGGTTAAGGCGCCTCTTGGTAGAGTCACACAAATTGATCTGAGTTCTATATATTTATAAAAGCGGTGCTGCAGGGTGTGGAGAACGTCACATTCCAAAATGGTTTCCCTATTGTTACTGAGAACAAGCCATTAACTTACCATCACACAACATAAATTGTGAACAATTTCATCTTTTTCTTTTTTCGAGTTTATTCTCGTGGTCTTGTACATCAGTTGTCAACAGCCACAGCCAACATGTGTTTAGTTGCTTAAGGGGCATGGTCCCGCGACTTCCTCAAGGCTAGATCCTTCAAATCAATGAATTTTGAAATGTGCTGATACTTCCGACCCACATTGGGGTTCCGGTCTGAGCGGCATGTCCAAAGTATAATCAATCCAATGTAATGTATTCTTGCACTCTCAAATCCTGGTTTCTCCGTGTATTCCTTTCCAGACCTCATGCCACTTGTGTCTTTCACCGTGTACGATGACAAGCTCAACAGTATAAAACAGTGTATAATCTTTACTATACAACATACAAACTTTTCGAGTGGGGAAAGAGGCAGACGGACGAATGTCCGAGGTGTCAAATTGATGCTGCAGACATTGTACATATGTGTTATTCTTGTGGAGAGCTGGACAGGCTAAAAGAAGGGATAAAGACTGTGAGAAGTTAGCCTGGCATATGTTGTCCACTATTCTAGTGGGCACTTTGCTCCAGTCTAAACGACCCTTATGATGGTGGTTGTAAAGTCAACCTTATAGATCAGCTATCCTAGTGGTAGCATGGACCAGCAGTCTTAGGCTAAAACTTCAGAGGGCATGTGAAGTCAGCTGTTTTACCATATATAATCGCTTGAATACCAAATGAAAGGATACCACACAAGGTATATAACAAATATATATGTATTTATTACTAACACAACCCCTCTGCACTCTTTATGAGGTCAGAGTTCGAGATACGTTACAAGTTACTCATGTAGCATACTATAAGTTGCACAAATACAATTCTGCCCTAGGGGCCTCACGAACCATATACTAAGTAAGTGCTATAGGGACCACTTCAGGAATAGTGAATAGGCCTAGGGCATAGGGAATCGCTGGGGCTACACTACAGAACCAAAGGTTAGGAAGTAGAAGACCCACGGGAGATGCGTGCAGTGTGGGAACACAGTCTCGAGTTATCATAGAGTTATAATGGGAAAGTAAAAGTTACAAAGTAGTAGATTAAGGACACTTCCGGATGGACTACGGTAAAACCCTGTTAAACTAGGACACTTCGAGAGTCAACACCCACGGGAGCACCAGAGTACTCAAGTTACCTCACCCAGGGAAGCCAGGTGCATGGGTGTCTTTTCGTGTCGGGTTTTGTCGCTGTTTCCTATGGAGAGCTGCAAAGAAGTGCTGCAGGCGACCAGGAGAAGAGTGTCCGGGTGGATCCAAGGGTGGATCGAAGATGAGAAGAACCTGAAAGCAGAGGGGACAGAGTCTGGGTCACTAGCCAGTGACCAGGAAGGAACCAGGAAGAAACCTGGCGATGTCGAGATGCAATCAGGTGAAGAGGTGAAGCTTGTCTCTGCAGCCACGAGGACCAGGAGGCGCCGATGATAACCAGGAGCTGGATTCGAGCTGTCACACAAAGGATCTAGTAGACTGCAGTGTCGGTATCCGGATTGGACCCAACAAGCCTTGGCAAACGCAATCCACGCAGGAAGAGAAGATTGGCTTCACGTCAGACCAGCAAGATCTGGGGAGCTTCTCCTTCGTAGGGAAGCTGGAGCAAGCCTGGAGCAACCAGGCAAGTGGTGTAGTTTCACAAGAAAGTCTTTGGTGGGCTAACTAGCCAACGGGCTAGCAACCGGGAAGACATGTCAAGCTGAAATGCAGGAGCAGGCCGCACGCGGCACTCATGGAGTGTGGAGGGCTGAGCTTCGGTGCAAATGGCGCTCGGGTCTGGGGCTTCTCAAACCCTAATGCACAACTTCGAGGGTGCCTCGGTTGTGGCACTGTTAGCAAAGTGCAGGTAGTCCAGGGTGTCCGGTCACACATCTCTCGTGTCCGCCACGGGTCTCAGCTTTGCTGTGGATGTGGATCGGAGTCGGAGAAGTCTGGAAGTCTAGTTCCTGAGTCGCTGAGTCTTCGGGTTACGGCAGGAGCGTCAACAAAGCAAACTGGCAAGTTACTGGTGGTGCCTGTTTGCACAGGGTGGTCACTCCTTGACTACAAGGGAGATGTATTCAGTCTTCTAGTCGGTATAGAACGTCGAAGGTCCAAGAGTTTCATTTCAGAGTTTCAGTCCAGGATAATCTAATGTCTATAGACACAGCTCCTATCTTTATACTAATCTAAGGGGCTGGATTACCTGCTAGGTCCCTCCTATGGGTGGACCCTGAGAAGGGGGTGGTTACACCCCTTTCTCTTTGTCCAGTTTTGCGCCAGAGCTGGGGCTGGAGTGCCCCAGCAACTGGTTTGAACCGGGCTATGCATGGAGCACCTTGTGTGCCCCAGGCAGTGTCTCATTTTGCAGCCCTCCCTGCCCCAATACACTAAAAGCCTGTCTGTGCTAGCACCTCCCAAGGCAGGAAACCTATTGTCCAGGCCTCCCCTGCCAGTGTTTCATCCAGCAGCAGGAGGTTAGACTCGTGTCTGTGGCAGCAGCATCCATTTTGTGATGCTGAGGCTCTGTTTAACTTTAACCGGGTAAAGCAGTAACTCCATGTCTTCTCCTTCTAGAAGGGTGAAATGCTACCGCCGCCGCCAGAACTGGCGGGGGGGGGGGGGTAATATTCCAAAGTGTTTGACACCTTACATGACATGTTTTGATAAAGCCACACCAAAGTTAGCATTAACCGCGAGGATTATAATGCACTTAAGAGTATATGGCATGGCTATATCATAGAACAGCTATAAGGACATGGTTCCGAAAGCTGCAGACGGGCTCAGCTCATGCTAGAGCACCCTCTCACATAAAACCAAGCACCCTACCTTCAGGATTGTCAAGGCCTGCCATAGGAGTGACTTATAGGTATATATGTGTCTATATATAAGAGTAGATATAGGTATACTATATCTAAGCAAGGGGTGATTACACCACCTTGCCCAAGCCGAGTGATCAGCCTGTGGTATCAGTTTGTATGGCCAGCCACGGGTGGCATAATACATGCTGCAGCCCCTGGTAGGCCTTGGATGCACCTATGCCCTGGGTACCTATGGTACACTATACAGGGGCTCACAAATGTGACCCAATTCTCAATTAGGTATGTACCTAAAGTACATGGTATCAATTTAGAGAGAGAACAGCTGGGCTGTGGGTCTGATTAGCAGGCCCACAGCCACACTAAAGTCGAAAAACCAGAAAATCACAGGAAAAAGTGGGGGTGAACATAGGAAGCAGACCCTACTCTCCTACACAACCCCCCCCCCCCCAAAAAAAAAACGCAGGGACATTAAACTAACCTTGACCAGTTGAGTCTTCATGTTCTAAGTGGAAATATCTGGAGAGTCCATCTGCATTGGCATGGTCAGTCCCAGGTCTATGTTCCACTGTAAAGTCCATCCCTTGTAGGGAAATGGACCACCTAAGCAGTTTGGGATTTTCACCCTTCATCTGATTTAGCCACAATAGGGACGTATGGTCTGTCTGAATCTTGAAGTGAGTACCAAACAAGTATGGCCTCAGCTTCTTCAGGCCCAAACCACAGCAAAGGCCTCCCTTTCAATAGCTGACCAACGTTTCTCTCTAGGGGTCAGCCTTCTGCTAATAAAAGCAATGGTCTGGTCTTGACCATCTTTATCAATTGTGAAAGAACAGCTCCCACACCCAACTCAGAAGCATCTGTTTGGACAATTAATTATTTGGAGTAATCTGGACTTTGCAGAATAGGTGCAGTGCACATGGCCTGCTTCAGGTCATCAAATGCCTTTTGACAGCGTACTGTCCACTGAACTTTCTTTGGCATTTTCTTTGAGGTGAGGTCATTAAGAGGAGTCACAATGGACCCTTGGGGGCAGATTTATGATAACTGGCGCATCCCCAGGGATGCGCCAGTTATTTTGCGTCGCTGCTCCGCCACCCATGATGCGCCACATTTATAATGCGGCGCACCATGGGGCAAAAACGGCACAGATGCGTGACGCATCTGTGCCGTAAAGGTGGCGCATTGCTGGAGTTGCGTCGCAAGCGCGATGCAGCTCCAGCAAGGCTCGGGGGTGCCTCATTGCTGCATCAAGACCTACGCCTGCTTCAAGCAGGCGCAGGGTTTTGACGCAGCATTGGCCTGAAAGTGACTGAGTGAAATCTTATAGATTACACTCAGCCACTTTTGCGAGGTGCACCTGCCCCGGAACGCCCACCCTGCACCGGAACGCCCACAAGTGGCGCAGGGCTTTACAACGTGACGCATCTGCCTAGATGTGCCACGTTGTAAATGGGTCGTAGGGATGCGCCACGTTTACGCCGCAGTTGCGTGACGCAAACGTGGCGCATTCCCATCATAAATCTGCCCCATAGTTCTTAACAAACTTCCTGTAGTAACCAGACAGGCCCAAGAAAGCTCTGACCTGTGTCTGGGTGGTTGGAGGAGTCCAGTTCTTTATGGTCTGGATCTTGCTCTCCAATGGTTGAACCTGACCCCCACCTACAAGGTGGCCCAGGTAGACAACCTTACTCTGCCCTATCTGGCACTTGGTATCCTTGATAGTTAGGCCTGCCTTTTGCAGGGCCTCCAAATCATTCTTTAGGTGGATCAGGTGATCTTCCCAAGTGGAGCTAAAGACAGCAATATCATCAAGATAAGATGCACAGTAGTCATCCAGACCTGAGAGGACTTGGTTCACCAACCTTTGGAATGTGGCAGGTGCATACTTCAGACCAAAGGGCATTACCACAAATTGATAATGTCCTCCTGGGGTTGAAAATGCTGTTTTGGCTTTTGCATCATCAGCTAGTCTGGTCTGCCAGTAGCCAGCTGTCAAGTCAAATGTGCTCAAAAACGTGGCAGAAGCCAATCTGTCAATGAGCTCATCTGCCCTTGGTAGTGGGTGGGCATCTGTCCTAGTGACAGCACTGGGACCTCTGTAGTCCACACAAAACCTCATCTCTCTCTTACCATCTTGGGTGTGAGGTTTAGGCATAAGAACTACCGGACTGGCCCAGGGGCTCTCTGAGGGCTCAATAACTCCCAACTCCAACATCTTTTAGACCTGTGTCCTGATACAGTCCCTGACATGATCAGGTTGCCTGTAGATTTTACTCTTCACAGGCAGACTGTCACCAGTGTCCACCTCATGGGTGCACCAGTTTGTCTGACTTGTAGTCAGTGAAAACATATGTCTATAGGACTGGAGAACTTGTCTGCAGTCCTGTTGCTGTTGATCAGTGAGGCTGCCTGCCAAGGCTACACCATCAACTGACCCATCGTCAGGGTTCTGAGAAAGCAGGTCTGGGAGAGGGTCACTCTCCTCCTCCTGTCCCTCATCTGTAGCCATGAGCAATCCCATGTCTTCCCTGTCAACATATGCCTTCAATCTTTTGACATGAAGAACCCTGTGGGGGCTCCTGGGAGTTCCAAGGTCAACCAAGTAGGTTACCTCTCCCTTTTGCTCAACAATAGTGTGGGGTCCAGACCATTTGTCTTGGAGTGCTGCTGGGGCCACTGGCTCCAACACCCACACTTTCTGTCCTGGCTGGTAAACAGTCAGCACAGTCTTTTGGTAATGCCAGGCTTTTTAAAGTTCCTGGCTAGCCTCAAGGTTTTTGGATGCCTTTTTCATGGACTCAGTCAGCCTGGAGCGGAAACCAAGTGCGTAGTCCCCAATGTCTTGTTTAGGCATTTTGAGAGGTAACTCCCATCCTTCCTTCACCAGACAAAGGGGTCCTCTTACAGGATGCCCAAACAGAAGTTCAAAAGGGCTGTAGCCAACCCCCTTCTGTGGGACCTCTCTATAAGCGAATGAAAGGCAGGGCAGAAGGATGTCCCATCTTCGCCTAAGCTTTTCAGGTAAACCCTTGATCATGCCTTTTAAGGTCTTGTTAAATCTTTCAACTAGACCATTGCACTGTGGATGGTAGGATGTGGTGAACTTGTAGTTCACTCCACACTCTTTCCACATAGCAGTCAAATATCCAGACATAAGGTTTGCACCTCTGTCTGAGACAACCTCTTTCGAAAAACCCACTCTTGAGAAAACTCACAGGAGGGCTCTTGCCACAACAGGAGCTGTTGTGATCCTTAAGGGAATAGCTTCGGAGTATCTGGTGGCATGATCCACTACCACCAGAATAAGCCAGTGCCCAGATGCTGTTTGGGGATCCATTGGTCCAACAATATCTATCCCAACTCTTTCAAAGGGAACCACCCACCACAGGTAGTGGTATTAGGGGGGCCTTTGTGGTGCCACCTGATTTGCCACTGGCTTGACAGGTGACACAGGAGCGACAAAACTCCTTGGTATCTTCTGACATGTGTGGCCAGTGAAAGTGAGGGACAAGCCTGTCCCAAGTCTTGTACTGGCCAAGATGTCCTGCTAAGGGAATATCATGGGCTAAGGTAAGAAGGAAGCCCCTGAATGCCAAAGGTATGACCAACCTCCTGGAAACACCAGGCTTGGGGTCTCTAGCCTCTGAATAAAGGAGCCCTTCATCCCAATACACTCTATGGGTACCTGTCGCATTCCCAGCAGCCTCAGCAGCAGCGTGCTGTCTGAGGGGTTCAAGAGAGGGGCAGTCCACTTACGCCTGCCTCAGGTCTGCCCTTGAAGGTCCCCTGTCCCAAGAAACTCAACCTGATCAGGCTCAAGCTCTTCTAGGACAGGTCCTTCTTGGGTCTCACAGTCAGCTTCCTTGGAAGACTGATCCTCATCCTGAGGCAAGGGTGAAGGCACTGCTTTAACCCTACTGCTCTTTCTCTTGGTAGGCAACTGGTCCATAGTTTCAGGATCCAGGGCCTGTTCAGTTTTGCACTTTTTGGCCTGTGACCTGGTCACAGCAAGGACATGTGCTGATATACCTAGCATCTCCGGGGGAGTCCTATACTCCACTTCAGACCAGACTGAAGATTCCAGATTATTGCCCAACAAACATTCTACAGGGAGGTCTGAACTAACAACAACTCTTTTGAGGCCAGGTACCCCTCCCCAGGAGAAATTAACAATTGCCATACTATGGGTGGTAGTGACAGTGCTTGCATTGGTCACTAGGTAATTCTCACCTAGTATAAACTGTCCAGGGTCCACAAAGGTAGGTGTCACCATGGTGACACTGGCACATGTGTCCCTGTAGGCCTGAGCCACTCTGTTATTAATTAAAGGAGTCTGTCTGTACTTGCCCAAGTTACTGGGGCTCACAGTAGAGGACATAGCCATGTCCACATCACAGACAAGAACAGCTTGAGTTGGTATTCTGACTAGACCAGAATCCATCTCAGTTCCCAGGGTTAACCCTACTACACCCTTCTGTTGAGAACGACCACTATTAGCTGTACTAGGGGAAAAAGTTGCCTTAGGGGCAATGGTGGCTGGAGCTGCCTCCTTCTTGGTGCACTCACTGGTCCAGTGAGTATTAACCGTACAAAAATTACACCAAAGTTTATTTTGACCTTCTTTCTTTTTGGATTTCTTGGAACCCCCCTCATTAGAAGCTTTTTGGGGACTTGGCGAAGACTTCTGGTCTTTTGCTTTCTCCCCACGCTTTTGGTCTTACTTCTTCTGATCACCACCTTGGTTCTGTACCTTCTGCTTCACCCTGGTTCTGACCCATTTGTCTGCCTTCTTTCCCAATTCTTGGGGAGAGGTCAGATCAGAGTCAATCAGGTGTTGATGCAATAACTGGTTCTGACAATTATTAAGAATTTGTTCTCTCATAATCAAATTATACAATCCTGTATAGTCTTTGACCTTACTGCCCAGTAACCAGCCTTCCAGAGCCTTAGTGGCACAATCTACAAAGTCAATCCAGTCCTGAGTCTGTGTCTTCTGGGTGTCTCTGAACAGCAACCTATACTGCTCAGTGGTTAAGACAAACCCATCTATCAGAGCACTCTTCAGGACAGTGTAGTTGTCAGCATCCTCATCACTAACTGTGAGGAGCTTATATCTGCCTTTATCTGAAAAGAAGAGCCATAGTATAGCTGCCCACTCACTCTGGGGTACCTGTTGTACTTTACAGGCCCTCTCCAAAGCAGTTATCCATTTGTGGATGGCATGCCCACTCTTGTAGTGAAGGACAATCTTACTTAGGTTTCTATGGTCATATGACCTTTCCCTATCTCTAGGGATGTTGCTGCCACCAGTGGAATCTAATCCACTCAATTTTTTCTCTCTAGCAAGAGCCAGGGTCTCTTTGGCAAGGGCAATTTCTTTTCTCTTGATCCTAAGCTTGACTTCCCTCATCCTAGCCTTATGCCCTATTCTCTGAGGGGAAGTCATTCTCCCCATTGCTGAGGTGTCTGCCCCTATTGAGTCACCAGAGTGGTTAGATTCACTGGAAAGTGATCTCCCCCTTCTGTGCTCAGTGTTAAGCCTACTTGGGGCCTGGTTTGGATTCTCTCCTCCCCAGCCCCATGTAGTCTTAGGTTGACCTGGTTTAGTTCTCCAACTTGGACCTGATCATCATCCTCTTCATCATCAGTACCCCCTTGATGGTTATCATGGGAATCCTCTGTTGAAGGATGCCCCCCTCCACTACCTGTCTGATCTGGGGTTGCTGCCTTTTCTGTATCACACTCCACTAATAGATCTATCAGGTGCCTCGGGGTTGGACTCTGTCCTTGTCTCAGTTTCCTGAGTGAGCATAAACTTCTAGGTTCATTAAAAGTAAACGTATAATAGTGAGAAGGTGCCCTGGGAGGGTCATCTTCTACTGGGAGAGACACACTAGGCTCTCCTCTTAAGTACATTTTCTAGTGAGGTGTGGTGTGTGCACCTACCTACACTAAGTGTTACCTACTAAACCTTTCTAGGAGTTGTAGTCAGGGTGTGCTAGGCCCTTTGCTCTACAACAACTAAGTTCAGTAGAACTTAAGTATTATAAGACTTGATTTATATGTACCTCTAGGTACCTTAGTGTGATCTTTCAAATGATATCTTAAGATTATATGGCAAAATAACAGCAAGCTCTTATCCCAACCGCTGCACACTAATGTGAGAAGTTAGCCTGGCATATGTTGTCCACTATTCTAGTGGGCACCTTGCACCAGTCTAAACGACCCTTATGATGGTAGTTGTAAAGTCAACCTTATAGATCAGCTATCCTAGTGGTAGCATGGACCAGCAGTCGTAGGCTAAAACTTCAGAGAGCATGTGAAGCTAGCTGTTTTACCATATATAATCCCTTGAATACCAAATGAAAGGCCACACAAGGTATATAACACATATATATGTATTTATTACTAACACAACCCCTCTGCACTCTTTATGAGGTCAGAGTTCGAGATATGTTACAAGTTACTCATTTAGCATACTATAAGTTGCACAAATACAATTCTGCCCTAGGGGCCTCACGAACCATATACTAAGTAAGTGCTATAAGGACCACTTCAGGAATAGTGAATAGGCCTAGTACCTAGGGAATCGCTGGGGCTACACTACAGAACCAAAGGTTAGGAAGTAGAAGACCCACGGGAGACGCATGCAGTGTGGGAACACAGTCCCGAGTTACCATAGAGTTATAATGGGAACGTAAAAGTTACAAAGTAGTAGATTAAGGACACTTCCGGATGGACTACCGTAAAACCCTGTTAAACTAGGACACTTCGAGAGTCAACACCCACGGGAGCACCGGAGTACTCGAGTTACCTCACCCAGGGAAGCCGGGTGCATAGGTGTCTTTTCGTGTTGGGTTTCGTCGCTGTTTCCTATGGCGAGCTGCAAAGAAGTGCTGCAGGCGACCAAGAGAAAAGTGTCCGGGTGGATCCAAGAGTGGCTCGAAGATGAGAAGAACCTGAAAGCAGAGGGGACATAGTCTGGGTCACCAGCCAGTGACCAGGAAGACACCAGGAAGAAACCAGGCGATGTCGAGATGCAATCAGGTGAAGAGGTGAAGCTTGTCTCTGCAGCCACGAGGACCAGGAGGCGTCAACGACAATCAGGAGCTGGATTCGAGCTGTCCCACAAACAATCTAGTTGAATGCGGTGTCAGTATCTGGATTGGACCCAACAAGCCTTGGCAAACGCAATCCACGCAGGAAGGGAATATTGGCTTCAGGTCAGACCAGCAAGGTCTGGGGAGCTGCTCCTTCACAGAGAAGCTGGAGCAAACCTGGAGCAACCAGGCAAGCAGTGTAGTTTTACAAGAAAGTCTTCGGAGGGCTAACTAGCCAATGGGATAGCAACCGGGAAGATGCATCAAGCTGAAATGCAGGAGCAGGTCCCACGCGGCACTCGTGGAGTGTGGAGAGCTGAGCTTCAGTGCAAATGGCGCTCGGGTCTGGAGCTTCCCAAACCCCACTGCACAACTTCGAGGGTACCTCGGTCGTTGCACTGTTAGCAAAGTGCAGGTAGTCCAGGGTGTCCAGTCTCACGTCTCTCATGTCTGCCACGGGGCTCAGCTTTGCTGTGGATGTGGATCAGAGTCAGAGAAGTCTGGCAGTCTAGTTCCTGAGTCACTGAGTCTTCGGGTTCTGGCAGGAGCGTCGACAAAGCAAACTTTCAAGTTACTGGTGGTGCCTGTTTGCACAGGGTGGTCACTCCTTGACCACAAGGGAGATGTCTTCAGGCTTCTAGTCGGTAAAGAGTGTCGAAGGTCCAAGAGTTTCATTTCAGAGTTTCAGTCCAGGATAATCTAATGTCTCTAGACACAGCTCCTATCTTTATACAAATCTAAGGGGCTGGATTACCTGCTAGGTCGGGAAACAACCTTTACAACGCAACTTTTACAACGCACTACCATTACAACTAAACTTTTACAATGCAACATCCATTACAACGCATGCCATTACAACACAACCATTACAACGCATGCCACTACAACGCATACCAATACAATGCATGTCATTACAATGCAGTCATTACAACGCATACCATTACAACGCATAGCATTACAACGCATAGTACCCTTCTACACTATCCAACACTTACCCTACTGTTGCACCCCCCTGGAGTTAGAATAGTAATTTTTACCCCTACACTATCCAATACTTACCTTACATGCAATGTAATGTTATGCGTTGTAATGGTATGCGCTGTAAAGGTAGTATGCGTTGTAACGGAATGCGTTGTAAAGGTAGATTTTTTACAAATTTGTTGTAATGGCATGCGTTGTAGTGGAATGCGTTGCAATGGATGTTGCGTTGTAAAAAATGTATGCATTGTAACGTCATACATCCTGCTAGGTCCCTCCTATAGGTGGACCCTGAGAAGGGGGTGGTTACACCCCTTTCTCTTTGTCCAGTTTTG
Organism: Lissotriton helveticus; assembly: GCF_964261635.1. Taxonomy (NCBI): domain Eukaryota; kingdom Metazoa; phylum Chordata; class Amphibia; order Caudata; family Salamandridae; genus Lissotriton; species Lissotriton helveticus. The sequence goes on from NC_136065.1 coordinate 1,348,053,238, forward strand.
CATGGAGCACCTTGTGTGCCCCAGGCAGTGTCTCATTTTGCAGCCCTCCCTGCCCCAATACACTAAAAGCCTGTCTGGGGAGGTGCTAGCACCTCCCAAGGCAGGCAAACTATTGTCCAGGCCTCCCCTGCCGGAGTTTCGCGAGCAGCAGGAGGTCAGGCTCGTGTCTGTGGCAGCAGCATCCATTTTGTGATGCTGAGGCTCTGTTTAACTTTAAACAGGTAAAGCAGTAATTACATGTCTTCTCCCTCTAGAAGGGTGGAATTCCACCCCCGCCGCCAGAATTGGCGGGGGGGGTAGTATTCCAAAGTGTTTGACACCTTACACGACAAGTTTTGATAAAGCCAAACCAAAGTTAGCATTAACCGCGAGGATTATAATGCACTTAAGGGTATATGGTATGGCTATATCATAAAACAGCTATAAGGACATGGTTCCGAAAGCAGCAGAGGGGCTCAGCTCATGCTAGAGCACCCTCTCACATAAAACCAAGCACTCTGCCTTCAGGATTGTCAAGGCCTGCCATAGGAGTGACTTATAGGTATATATGTGTTTATATATAAGGATAGATATAGGTATACTATATCTAAGCAAGGGGTGATTACACCACCTTGCCCAAGCTGAGTGATCAGCCTGTGGTGTTAATTTGGATGGCCAGCCAAGGGTGGCATAATACATGCTGCAGCCCCTGGTAGGCCTTGCCTGCATATATGTAGGCCAGTTTGAAGAGCACGTAATCTATCCTTCCACCAATCCCTTCAGAGACCAGGTATGTCCCTGGAGGAGATATATAGATGACGTGCTCTGCATCTGGACTGGAGACGAGTCCAGCGTGCTGGAATTCCTTAACTGGCTTAACATGCAAGATCGAAGCCTACGGTTTACGTGGTCCTATAGCAGAGATACTGCAGTCTACATGGACCTAGACATCAAAGCCAGTGAGGGAGGCTTGACGACAAGTGTTCATCAGAAGCCCACCGACAGGAATTCTTTATTGTCCTACGACTCATACCACCCAAGAGCACTTAGAGATAATCTGCCGGTGGGCCAATTTCTTAGATACCGGAGAAATTGCTCCAGTTTAGACATATATAAGGAGCAGACACAGGTTTTGGCAGACAAATTAAAACAAAGAAATGATCCTGCAAAAATCATCAAACAGGCAAGAAAGAGAGCTTTGAATACACCCAGAACTGCACTCTTGGAGGTGAACCATCGGGACAGGGAAGATTGCCTGCTGGTGGTAATGGCATTCGATCCTTTGGCCACAAAAGTAAGGCAATCAATCCGGAAGCATTGGTCGTTGCTATCAACAAAGGAGTTCAAAATGCCCCAGCCAAGATTCGCTTGTAAGCGTGCTAGCAACCTCAAAGACAAGTTGGTCCATACACGCCCACAAATATGCAATACAACGAGTAACAGCACGGTCCCTTCGGGACACTTTCCATGCGGGTCATGCTCGGTGTGTCCTTTAACATCAAAAGTGAAAAGTGTAAGGTTACAATCAGGTAAAGAATGGAGCCTTAGACAGTTCAGCAACAGCAACACCACCAATGTGGTATACAGGTTGGACTGCGAATGTGGTCTACAATACATTGGACTCACTAAACGTAAAATAAAAACACGTATTCAGGAACACTTGAGCACGATAAGGGCCGGAAAACTTTCCACAAAGTTGGTTCAACATTGTCACAGCAATAGGCACACATTCAAGTGGGTGGTGCTAGAAAAGGTGACAGGCGACTCTGGTTCAATTGAACGCCTGCTCATAGCAAAAGAGGCCAGATGGATCTACCAAGAAAAAAGTGAGAAAATAGGTCTTAATGACCTGTTGGAATGGAATAAAGTACAGTAAAAACTCCCTGGGTTGAGAAAGCAGGACTCATTATTTTCAAGTCTAACCGTCTAACCTAGGTGATTCATTGCCATGTGTGAAGGTGTACAAGCTTGATACCTCCATAGACCAGCTATGTATAAATCCAGCCCTGTTTTAACTAATAAGCCATATTTTGTTGAGGTGTTATATATAAAATCGAAATAGGGAATGTATGGACCATATATCCCTGGAACATGTGTTTGGCAAAATTTGAGTTTCAAGACAAAACGTTCCAAATGCGGTTTCTAATTGGATAAAGTGTTTTTTCATTATGTGGGGGAAGATTGAAAGGCGATCATCTCCTTGGAATGTACACTATTATAAAATCTAGTTACACCATTCCACCTGTAGACAGATCTAGAATCGGTTAGATGAGTTATAAACCTTTTTTTTAAAAAACGGGAATAATTCCATATGGATCGGTCACGTAAAAAAGATTCAAAACATATTAACATAGCCTGTATATTTGATTATACAACGGCATTCGGGTTTAAAATATGACACTTTAACATATAGTTGCCTATTCAAAGATGGCGCCCGTAGTCGAGATGTAGCAGATCTCGCGAGAATACGGAGAACACCGGAACACCCGATGGTTTTATACGGGAGAATTCTTTGAGGAGGCACACACGGGCTGATGAAACGCTAGTGGCTGCTCTATACCGGTAAGGAGTAAGGGGCACGGGCATGAGAAAGGTCAATGCACTTTGCAGACAAAAAGGCGGGCAGTAAGACGTTCCGTTTTTTCGCTTCGAAAAGGTGAACGCTGAGCGCAACCAGTGAGACTTTTAGAAAGCTTAGATTGTTGGGTGCACGAAGTTTCGGAACGCTGAGCACAACCAGCTAGACTTTCAGAAAGCTTAGACTGTTTGGAGATAAAGGAGTGGGCAGTCTAGTAAATACTCACGACATCGAGATGAAGCACAGAACTAAGTAATATAGAGGTTTGGAAAATAGGATACACATTTAACCCTGCATTGTTTTAAAATTCCTGCAGTGTAAGTCGCGGATGGAAAAGACAAGAGACTCACGTTTGGAGCATCTCTAAAACCACAAACAGGGTTTACCTCTCGGCTGGTACGAGACAAGTTAGCTGATAGAGGGTAAATATGTTGGAGTTTTGTGCAATTTGGTTTGGCTACAATAACATTACTTCACATGGCAGATTGACAATAACTAAAGTGTTGTATTTTATAATTTATAATCTCACAGTTGTCAAGACGATATATGTCCATTGCAGTGGCTTGAACTACGTAATGCCCTGAAGAAATTGCCAAAAAGTTAAATGGCAATGAAACATGTCGGCAAGTGGAGTATGGTTGGATAAGTAGTAACCACACTCACTTTTTTATCATCCACAACCAACACTACGGAGAAAGAATAAAATTGGTTATCCGTGTTGTTTGTGGTTTTCATGTTGTTTTGACTATATGTATGTCATTTCTCTTTTTTTCACTTACACTGCACGTTTGTCACAAACATATTCTTTGTTTGTTTATTTGGACACAATTATTTTCGAGCTTGATGGCACCAATGATGAGAACAGGGCAACCCTGGTGAGTACCTGCCAGGTTCCCGTTGGTGGTGCGCCCGTGAGGTGCCATCTCGCTCACACACACTTTTTTCCGTTGTCTGAATGTGACACCAGGGTGTGTGTTTTTTGTATTCTGGCAACTGTGTGATTTTTACAAGTAGGGACTGGGCAAATTTTAAATACGGCACAATATGGATGTCTCTCCTACCCCAGTAAATTGAAATAGGGGAGGCCAGCTCTAATGTAATATTTTGCGATATATGATACACCATTAAGTACAAAATTATATAGTGCCTAGGGTCTAGGTTCTGGTTTTTGTAAAGTTGTTGAGTGGAGGGCGACCTATGATTCTTCTTTTCCCTCTAAGCTCCTTATTGTTAGATATAGGCCTTGGATGCACCTATGCCCTGGGTGCCTATGGTACACTATACAGGGGCTCACAAAGGTGACCCAATTCTCAATTAGGTATGTACCTAAAGTACATGGTATCAATTTAGAGAGAGAACAGCTGGGCTGGGGGTCTGATTAGCAGGCCCACAGCCACACTAAGGTCAAAAAACCAGATAATCACAGCAAAAAGTGGGGGTGACCATAGGAAGCAGACCCTACCCTCCTACAAAGACTTTTTGGTTTCAGTCATTGAATAAAAAGATAACAATCTCTTCTACTATGATGTTACTGGGATATGACAATCGGGTGCGGCTAGACGTAGCACAGAGGGATTTTGTGTTCTTAACAGTAGCGGTTGCACGTCTTTTGATCGCCACAGCATGGAAGGATCGGGAGCCTCCTACATTTCACCAATGGCTATACAGGCTAGCATATATCGGTCATCAGGAAACCTCCCTTTATAAGTGTAAAGGGATAAAAACCATGAGAAAATGTTTGAATATCTGGGAACCCTTAACCTTCTGGATGGGGAAACAAGATAGACACGGCATTGGTTAAATATGTATGCATCTAAATAGTAGTATTCTGTGTGTATTTTATTAATTTCTATTATTAAATCTTGGAGACCACCTCCAAAGAATGTAAGACGCAATTTAATAGCAATGTAAAATGTACATTACCCGGTAAATATCTGAATATAAAATGGTGGAAACTGGAACATTTTAGTGTGACCATTGTCGATGCTGATAAACTAATATAATCGTTATATATAATGTATATTAAATATGCCTGATTTTCAATAAAGAATTAAAAAAAAAAAGAGTTGTAGGCAGCTGCTCGTCATCCATTTGGCGACTGCTTCCATGCCTTGTTGAAAGTTTTGTTTGGCTGCGTTGGGTTCGTTGAATAGGGAGAGGATTAGCTGGGTGCCGTCTGCGTATGAAACAATGTTGAGTCCATGGGTTCTGACGATGGGGGCGAGCGGAGCCATGTAGACGTTGAACAGTGTGGGGCTGAGGGAGGATCACTGCACTCTACTCTGCACCACTCCCTGCCACTGCACACTGCACTCTGCACTACTGCACTACACTTGAATCTGCACCGCTCTATGCCATTGCACTCTACACCAATTCAGTCTACATCCCTAAACTCTACTCTGCACCACTTGCTTCTATGTCAATGCACTCTACGCCACTCTACTCTATACCACTGCACTCTTCGCCACTGCACTCTACACCACTCCAGTCTAGGCCACTCCACTTTGGACAACTCCTCTCTATGCCACTCTGCACTCTACGCCACTGCACTCAATGCCAATACATTCTACACCAATGCATTCTACTCTGTGCCATTTCACTCTACGCCCCTGCACTCTACGCCAATCCACTGTGCGCCACTCTAATCAACTCTGCACCACTACACTCCGAGCCACTGCACCCCTTTATTCTACACCATTACACTATTTGCCACTCTACTTTACCCTACCCCACACCACTCCACTCAACACCACTTCACTCTTCTCTGAAACAATCGTCTCTGTGTCACTGCACTCTGAGCCACTGCACTCTACTCTGCATCCTTGTACTCTAGGCCATTGCTCTCTACTCCACTCTACTCTATGCCACTTCACTCTAGGCCACTCTACACCGCTGCACTCTATTACATTGTACTCTGCAAGGTTGCACTCTCCACCACTGAACTCTACGCCACTCTACTCTGCGCTACTTCACTCTATGCCAATGCACTCTACACTACTCTACTCTGCATTGCTCCACTCTATGCCACTCTACTCTACACCACTCTGCTCTACACCACTGCACTCTACTCTACTGTACTCTAAGCCACTGTGCTCTGTGTCAATCTACTCTGCACCACTCTGCTCTGCACCACTGTACTTTATGCCACTAGATTCTACTATGCACCACTCTCATCTAGGTCACAACATTCTACAATGCTGCATCGTATGCTGCTTAATTCTATGTCACGACACTTTAAGCCACTGAACTCTACGTCACTATACTCTACAACACTCTATGTCAATGCACTCTACACCAGCCCACTCAACTCTACATTATTGTACGCCAGTCTATGCCACTGCAGTCTACTTTGCACCACTTCACTCCACACCACTGCACTCTAAGCCATTGTACTCTACTGTGCACCACTGTACTCTACGCCATTCTGCTTAACACCACTCTACGCTATGCCACTGCACTCAATGCCACTCTACACCACTGCACTCTACGCCACTCTACAACACAGCACTCTATGCCACTCTATTCTGCACTACTCCATTCTATGCCAAAGCACTATACACCACTCTACCCTACTCTGTACTACTGCACTCTATGCTACTATACTCTAAACCACTGCAGGCTATGCCAATCTAGTCTGCAGAACTTCACTCTGTACCACTGTACTCTACTCCGCTACACTCTACTATGCACCACTCACATCTACGCCACTGCACTCCATGTCATTATACTCTGGAACACTCTACGCCAATGCACTCCACACACTAGTATACACCACTGCACTCTACTCTACACCACTCTAGTTTACACCACAGCACTCTACCCTATTGCAATCCACTCTGCCCCACTGTACTTAACGCCACTGCACTCTACACCATTCAACTCAACACCACTCTACAATATGCCACTGCACTCTATGCCACCCTACACCACTGTACTCTACAACACTCTACAACACTGAACTCTATGCCACACTATTCTGCAATACGCCATTCTATGCCAATGCCGTCTACGCTACTGCACTCTACTCCTCTGCATCACTCCACTCTACGCCAATGCACTCTACATCTACTCTGCACAACTGCACTCTATGCCACTCTACTATATGCCACTCTACTCTGCACCACTCCACTCTACACCACTGCACTCTGGCCACTACACACTACAATGCAACACTCTGATCCACACCACTGAATTATATGTCACTGCATTCTACTCCACTGCACTCTACGTCACTCTACACTGCAACACTCTATGCCAAAAACCTCTACACCATTTCACTTTACTCTACTCTGCACCACTCCACTGTACGCCCCTCTACACTACTTCAATCTATGCCACTCCAAAAACACTACTCCACTCCTCATCATTCCACTCTATGACACTCAACGCCACTGACCTTTAGCCATGCTGGTATACAACATTGCTAAAACCCATTGCCAAAGCCAGTAGCTCTTGCATAGGCAAGACCTATTGGTTTTGCCAGTGCTTGTTCCCACCCCAATGGAGTTAACTATTCTCCCTCCTGCACGGTAATACCAGCACTCTAACCTGCAGCCCCTTCTCTCCTAAATACACCCCCTGCTTTTACTTTTTACATTTGAAATCATATTTTAATATAATTTCGAAGACCTGGACACTGCTACTGGGCTGCTTGCTTCTTTTCAACTGCGTAAACTTCTGTGTGTACTTTATGTTTTTTTTAGTTTATCATTTCAAGGTGGGCATTCACCATCTTGGAGCAGTAAATTAAAAACAAATTAAAAAAGATGGCTGCTACCTATGCATACACACCCACATTTAGCCATATTTTAATCATTTTTCTTTTGAGTTAAGAAGAGCATTGAAAGATGGTCTATTTTTGCACTGGGAATGTGCAGTAGACTTAGGTTTTAAGAGCAAAATGCTTCCACTTCAGGGATATAGACGTAATTAAAGTCGGAGTAGACGTAACAAGTAGAGAACATAAAGGTCAAGTAAGGCCAGCTAGTCTTGGGAAGGCTGCTGGCTGGCATGCCAATAGAGCACGAGAGATGTTTTGTAGAGGCACTGTTCTATCGTCTCCACACAGGAACAGCATGCCATGTAACTGATTTTGCCCCGGTTCTACAGGGGGCAGTATCCCTGTGGAGAATTAATTCTATTTTCCTTGTATTTAATCCATCTGTGATAGTCACATAAGTAGTGCAGTCTTTGGATGGAAACAGCAATTCTTAGGGATTCCTAAAAGGCCATTCCACTGAAGTCTGACAGCCACTCACAGAAGCAGCACAATGAGGGCTTTCTATCAGCCTTGCTGCTTTTCCAGCAGTGCCTGTGACAGGAATTCCGACACACACGGAGGGGAAGGAAGTCCATTTATAAGGTCCCTCAGTGCCAGCTCCGATAACAGTCGGAGAGGGCGGGAAAGAGCAGAAGTGGCTCACAGAGCAGAGGCCTTCTGAACTGGAAGGAGCTGCGCCACATGATTCATCAAGCAAGTGTGAGACACGTTCCTAGAGTTATAGTTTCTGCCAGACAGCGCACTATCCCAGTAGCAGATGTTCTAATAACTCACGCACTGCAGCACAGCAAGTTTCATTGCTTGAAAGAGCGGCACAGCACAATGTCTAGATGAATAAGATAAACGTGCTTCTACTCTCTTCGAAAGCACTACCACATGTTCTGGCTGCCTTGAAGCACACATATGTAATGCCCAGCACAAGTCAGCATTCTAGTGCTGAGCCTGTAACTACACTGAACACCCACCCACCACTGATGTCACAGGTCATGTGACACAGTACCAATAAAAGAGGCCGAGCGCACGTGCTCTGGGCCAGTTGCACCGAGCAAGCAGTGTGTCCTGCGTCCAGTCATTTACCCAGCATGAGGGCCTTAGGCCCGACCCTACAATGGCGACGAGGGTAGCTGTGTCCACGCGTGCCACAGCTCTCAAAATCAACAAGGAAAAGGGGAAGAGAATGCTGCTCGCCTGAGAGCACCCCCCTACGAAGAAACGGGCCGGCCGCTGAGAGGCCCGTGGGGCGTGTGTCGAGCCCCGGGCCGAGAGAAGAAGGAGGAGGTGACCGGGAGCTCACCCCGCACCTCTCCAGCCTGCCGTGGTCCGCCCTGCCGTGGCGGAGCCCCGAAAAGACTAGCGGAGCCATCGCGGTGCCCACCCGCTGAAGAACAGGCCCGTCGGCCGAAGGTGAGCCCAGACTGTTGAGCACCAAAAGCGGAGCCCACCCGCGATGATCACAACAGCGATAAGGGCGGCCGCCCGCTAGCGCCGCCCAGGGCTATACAAAGCGGAGCTCACCCGCTAAAAAAAACACTGACTGTGCCCCTAAGGCGTGAGCGGCGTTGGATACTGGCCCCGCAATTAAGACAAGGCTCGCGGAGCCCACCCGCGGCCTGCCTGCTGCGACGCGGCGTCGGCCGCAATGCCCCCGATGATAAAGCAAGGCTCGCGGAGCCCACCCGCGGCCTGCCTGCTGCCTCCCCCGCCGCGTGTGTGAAGTGCGGCGGCGGGGTGAAAAGAAAAACCTTAGCGCACAGCGCCCGCAGCGTGAGGAGAGCTGCCGGGCGCCGAATGATTGAAGCGGAGCCCACCCGCGATGAACTGAAGTACCAGCGGAGCCCACCCGCAGCTAATGTAATCGTCAGCGGAGCCCACCCGCTATACAGTGCTGTCACCCCGCGCCGCGTGTGATGTGTGGCCGCGGCGGTAGGGGTAGAGAAGGAGAGAAGCCTGCACCCGGCCAGCAGCCGGTAACAACAGCATCGGAACACCCCGGCGCAGCCCTGGTAAATGAGAACTCACCCTGATGCACGAGGGGAAAGTCATCAAGCCGCGGCCGCACCACTAAGCTGTATATGCGCGGCGAAAGCAGTGAACGTCTCAGAGACCAGCTGACTCCGACACCCCTCCCCGCCGCGCAGCATGTGAGGACTAAAGCTGCAGCGGCGGGGCGCAAGGAAATAAAGACGGCATTCGACTTGTTTTGACTCTGTTGAATGAGCCCCCAGCGCCTGTCCATCGCGCAACACAATTTTGCGCACAAGAGCTATTCCCTGCAAAAGAGAGTGAGTGCACCCGGGCCTGCAAAATGAATGACGCAGTGAAAGCACTCACTGTGGTCCCGGGCCCTAGTCTCCTAACTGCCACTGAAACCTTGCACAGGACATAAGACACACAACGTAGGGAGAGACTGATGGTGCCTGCCCACGAGATCCCCCGCCATCTAGTGGCCAAAAGACGGAATTGCACCCACCACTAAGAAGGAAAGAAATGAAAAGAAATGCCACAGCATCAATGAAGCAAAAGGTTACAAAGAGCAGCTACCAGCCTGTGGCTACGACAAAGGAAGACTGTAACTGGTCACAAGGACCAAGGGCAAGGACACTGCCCACACCAAGCAGACAAGCTGACAAGACCTACACTTAAGGCACTGGGAGGAAACTGCGCAGGAACGCGCCGGAAGCACAAGAACACAACAGAACTTAAGAATCGCACCTGAAGCCCCAGAAGCGCGCCAGGAGTGCAGCGACTCCTCACAAGATATCCAAGAGAACGCGCGACAAGTGCGCCCACGCGAAGAAGTTCACAAGAATCGCAACCAGCACCAAACAGAAGGAGATCCATGGAGTGGTGACGTAACCCTCCAGACGCAAACACCCAAGAAGCATCTGCACCACGCCAGAAGAGAAGACAGCGATGCCTAGTGGCCACAGGCCATCGCTGCAGCAGAATGGCGAAAGCAAGAACACCCCCACACGAACCAACGATGGTTCTAGAACCCAGCAACAGGAAGTGCGAAAGCACATGACGCAAATGCGCAACAGTGCGGACAGCACTAGCCCAAAGCAGCAAGTCACAAAGACGACACGAAGAGCGCACACTGTTGCGCACCAAAGCAATCAAACAGAGATGAAAAGAAAATGGTTGCGCAGTCAACCCGCAGCATTGAAGGATTCAACACAGAAGCAACCTGACCACTCAGCTTGGTCACAAAGCACGACGTCCAAGAAGCTCAGCACTACAAATCCTACCTGCCAGACCTCGGCAGAAGGGACCAGCGAGGGCCAAGAAGCTCAGCACCACAAATCCTACCTGCCAGACCTTGGCAGAAGGGACCAGCACGACGTCCAAGAAGTTCAGACAAGGCACGGTCCGACGACCTAGACCCACGAACTTCAACCACACACATTAACGAAAGTAACAGGAAGAAGATGTGAAGGTCGCGACGCTCACCCTGGGAAGTGAGTAACAAGAAGATAGTGTCCTAGGACCAGGACAAGACCAGGAAGACACGTGCAGAGTGCGCGCGCTGCATGGGGAAGCCTGGCCAGAAAAGATGAAGAAAAGGGGAACAGGGTACGTTGCGAAAAGAGAAGAAAGGAAGAAAAGAGAAGTCAGAGTGACACCCAGTCACTTCAAGAAGAAAGATCGGAGCGGCACCCCGCCACCGAAGAAAAGAAGAAGGAAGAAAGAACAGAGTGGCCACTGCCACTAAGAAGAAAAGAAGGAAGAAGTAATCAGAGTGGCACGACTGTCAGGTTAAGAAGAAGGAAGAAAGAAGAGAGTGGCCACCGCCACTAAGAAAAGAAGAAAGGTGACAGGCACTGGAACACCGGAGTGCAATGGAGAACAAGCCTGGTAAGAGCACCGGCAGAGCAGAACAAAGACAACCACCTACGAGTCATCCATCCACATGGCGAACGCAGAAGAGAGCAAGATAGACTGTTAAAGACATCTACCTCTGGGGTTGGCGGAAGATCGAATGGCGAGAGTGCTCACACATCCAGCTGATGAACTGACCACTCCACACCGACCCGTGGCAACCCAAGAAGAGGCCTCAAGGAACTCTGGTGGCAGCAAGTCCCACACGGGAGACAGATCTACAGAAGCACGTCTGCAGGACCCAAGAGGATGAAAGCCTCGAGAGCAATGAAGAGAGCCGACAACCCAACCTTCAGGTGGAACTAGGACACGACGGTGAGGCTCGTGGAGCGCCCTGCTCACGGCCCGAAGGCTATGGTAGAGCAACGCGACCTAAAACACCAGTTCAGTGGAAACCTGGCAAAGAGGTCCTCCCGGACATCTTGTGGCAGAAGAAAACCGGCGAGAGGGGCATCCTAGTGAGAGGGATGTTCGCACCTACTCTATTCACCTGCTAAGAAACACACTGAAGCCTGCCTGGAAACAACACGCAACCAGCTTGGAGAAAAGAAGCCGGAAGGCAAACAACAACCACGTCATCCATCTCTCTTGAACCATTCGTCACCAAGAGAGCAAAGCAAAAGGCAGGGCTGAGAACAGCCGACAGAGAAAGAATGAACCCGCCGAACAACTAAGAACCGTGCCACCAAGAACTGCTAATTCAAAACGCAAGAACTGCTAATTCAAAACGCAAGAACTATACTGCCTGCGGCTTGCAAGCAGCCAAAGAGACTCTTTTGAAAGCGCAAGTCCAATGTTATTTTCTGTGTTTTCTTTCCCCCACAGGTGTTTGGACTTTTCATGTTTGGTTTACTTTTTAACCAATTTGGGGAGGGATGTAATGCCCAGCACAAGTCAGCATTCTAGTGCTGAGCCTGTAACTACACTGAACACCCACCCACCACTGATGTCACAGGTCATGTGACACAGTACCAATAAAAGAGGCCGAGCGCACGTGCTCTGGGCCAGTTGCACCGAGCAAGCAGTGTGTCCTGCGTCCAGTCATTTACCCAGCATGAGGGCCTTAGGCCCGACCCTACAACATACACACACACACACACGCGCACACACCTTTGCACACTATGGTGCTAAAATGAGTGTGTGAATCTAGCATAGATGTTTAGTATCTCATGGGTACCGTTCCAATACGAAATACTTTGGGCCCCTGCTCCACCGGAGCATCACTTTATGTGACACTCCGGTGGTGCTGCATCCTGCTCCATATTCACAAGGCAGCACCAAGCCACTTTGCGTGGCTTAATGCAGCCTAGTAAATGTCGATCCATTTGACGCACTTTTCTACATTAAAGGAGCATGCAATGGGTGTTGCTGTGGGAGTTTTGGCCTAAGATTTACAAGGAATCGTAAATCTTAGGCAGCACCAAAAACGTACGTCTCCCCTGGGGAGGCATAAGGGTGGCGCAATTGAGGAGAAATGCTTTTATTTCTCCTCAGTTTTTGCTCTTTTGATGTGTGCTGTATTCCGCAGCACACATAGAAGGAGCAAAACGCCATAAATGATTGTTTTTGTGCAGGAAGGTGTCCCTTCCAGCACAACAACAACCATCGCAATAGAGGCATCATTTCACTATGGTGCAAGTGTGTGTTCATCGTACACGTCTGCTGTTTGGGTGCCAGCGCAGGGGTGAATACAGGAATGCGGTGTATTCTTCCTGCACTTAGACAATGAAGCAGCTCGGCACAGCAAATTGCTTGTGACACCGTGCTGCACCACTTTCTTGTAAATATGCCCCTTTGTCTAGATTTACTTTAAAACTTTTTCCACTTTGTATGCTTGGACGTCACTTGGGGTCAACAGGGGGTCTGCGCTACAACCGCCTGGCTCGCTCCTTGCAACCCCTGATACTATCTTTGCGACCCCTGCATTGAGACATCACAAAGGTAGTAGGAAAAAGTAAACCCCGTTTACTTTTTTCTGCTCATCCAAATATCTCAAGAAGGAATTCTTGTGGGGCACACAAGAAGGCAACACACACACACGTCACAAGTGAAAGGGAGGTAGAGTTCACGAGGACGGCTGGTGAAGACAGCAGGTACTTGCAGTGGGACTGAGTAACCACTCGGTTTTAATTTTGCCTATGAACTACTGAGCAAATGAGATGGATTCACTTGAGGGGATATTCCGGTACTACAATAACCACAAGGCTGTGAGGATGGCCACGCCCAATGAGGCTGGTTGATTGGAAGTTAAAAGGTGCTGGAAAGGCTGTCTCGAGCTAAACTGGTTGCCATTGATGAAGGGAGAAGATTCCCGAAACGCATCTGGTGGGGCTGAGGACTTGATAAACTGTCACCCCGCAGGAACCTGTATGCAGCTGCCTTCATTAAAATATTTGAACTATTTCCTACCTCATGGCTTGTCCCATTGGGGCTAACTCTTCTTGGATTTAAAAAAAAATATATATATATATATTGGCGGCGATGCAGGGTGTATACTAAATAAATCAATTTGCACAAAGAACTTTGGGTCTACGAATATTCTTCTATCCGGCTGGATTGGATGTTCTTGATGAAATACGGTGATATATTTGTGTCTGTGTGTGTGTGTGTGTGTGTGTGTGTGTGTGTGTGTATATATATATATATATATATATATATATATATATATATATATGTATATATATGGTACAACAATAGATTTGTATCTGCTTTAGTTGTATTATTTTATTTATCTTGCACACAATGTTTAGTCTTTCTTTTATTGTTGCTTTTTTTTAAGCCCTTGTCTTCCATTTTTATGTATGCACTCATTTAATGTTTGAGAGGGCCAGAAATGTAAAATACATCCGAGCTATCTGTAGGCTGCCCGATTAGGCAAACAAGTGTGAGGCTCTTAAACAATGAAGCTGGGTCAGAAACACAAGGCAAACGCAAAAACAAACATAGAGAGTGGGTAGAAAGTTCCAATCTGCATAACTCACTGTGCTGTCTGATCTCACCCACGTTCCCTTTGGAACATTGTAGTTCTCAGTTTCTCAGTGGTGGTAGCAGTGGACCACTTGCCGCTGATGGAGAAAGCCTGGAGCCAGCAGCTTTAAACAAAGGCCTGCTAGGAGCATCCATGCTATGTTTGTTCCCCAACCCCTCTTGCCTTTTGCAGTATTTATGTTTTAATGTTCATTTATAGCTTTCTATTTCCGTATTTCCGCATCATCACACATTAGAATGTGGCCCGAATATATTCAGGGGAACCCATACATTGATGTGAAATGGGCCCCACTTGACCTACAGCTGGTAATGCTGACGCCTTACTACCCCACCATAGACTTGCTAGTATTAGCACTCAGTGCAATAATGGTCAACGTCATGGGTTATTTTAACACATATTGAACTCGCTGCTATCAATCGCCTGGCAACAAACTTAGTGACGCTCCTTATAGAGGCTGACCCCCTCGAGTGACCCTCCTACGATTTACACCTTGGCAACGGCCCTGACAACCCGCACGCGGAGGAACTCACGTCACACACAGGCAGCCTGAGAGACTCTTTCCCCCAGAAGAGAGGCACACGTGGGAACGCCTACAGTCTCGCTCTCGCAGAGCAGAGACAAGGAACTTTTTACACGCACACACATGGAACCGAGAGTTTTAATATCGCAGGGAGTCGGACCGGTGGCACCGGCACTCGTTTAAGGGCCAGGACTATTCTTCATCATCATACATTGATCGTGGAAGAGAGAGAGAGAAGCAGAATAGGCATGAGGGAGGAGGAAGAGAAATGAAGGAAAACAATGACAAAGGAGGGATAAGAAACAACCAGCAGGAGTGAGACAAAGAGGCCGGAAGTGAAGGGTAGTGCTAAAGAAAGGCATAAAGTGGAAACAAGAATCGGAATCCTCAGTATTCTATTGGCAACTCATGCTCATGCGACAGCAGGCACGATCATAAACTAGCATCTGTTCTGACATTATTTTGTGTTCTGGTTCAGCAAGTAGGCCGTGGGCCAAGAATTACTGACCACTACCCCTCTGCCCTGTAATGTAGTAAACGCGTAACGACTAGAGTGCGGATTTACATGACCCACTGGATTTTCAGGCCACTTATTTTGTGGAACCATAGTAAAACAATCAATACATCAGAATAAACTTTTCAGTAAAATTGAAGAAAATACCTGCATCTGACAAATGTGTTCGGACAGACCGCATGCACAATTTGGAGGATAGTAGAGGGTAAACACCAAACTCAGAGCCCAGGGCTAGACCTATCCTCTTCTAGGCTCAGACTCAGATAGAAAATAGACCAAAATAAAAGTGGCTCCATCAGTGAATTTGATCGCTAAAAAATGGCCCATGTGTGCAAATTGGGCCAGTTTTGAACTTGTAAAGACGCACAGTCATAGAGGCAGATGTGCATGAAACGAACACAGCGCGGTGCCGCAAGTAATTTTGCTGCGCCGCGCTGCATTAGTTTTGAAGCATAGGGATGTGACATATTTACAACAATATGTCGCATCTCTGTGCTTCCCCCTGCGCTGGTGCACAAACTGCTGACATGCGCTGGCACCCTTGCCTGCGTTATGGGTAGATTGTTTTTGTGCAGGAATGGGCACCTTCAAAAGACAAATAGTTTCATTGAAAGAAATCTGAGTCCCCTATTAGATACATTTAAAACAAGATGTAGCGCAATGGCAAAAAATACCTATCTTCTTTACAGGCAGAATGGCCCTATTTAAAATGATTATATTGGCAAGATTTCTATACATACCACAAAATACACCAAATTAATATTTTATACAAATATAAATAGATACTAGAACCCTATTGGATAGGGGATACCCAAGATAGATTTGACTACCCTATGTAGAGTTGTGTATATATTAAATATCACTAAAGGGGAAGAAAGGGATACAAGGCTTGGTACACCCTCTACAACAATAATTCACATAACACAAGAGTGCCCAGCGGATGGTTCTGAAAGGAACTATGTTACAAAATCTCAAGTCTAACTGATTCTACTCAAGTGGACTGCGACCTTAACAAAAAAACAAGCATGTACAATGCAATAGGTCTCACATTACTGTATGTTTGAGCTATTGCCGTTGCTAATAATAATGTAAAGCCAATAGCTAAACTTTCAGTAAAGCGAGAGCTATTGCATTGCAAAGCAATCGTGGTTAAACATCTTAAGCTAAATCGTGGGTGTTGCAATTCATTGAAAAGTAAAGAAATAGAAATATATATTTTTTTTATGTTTTTTTCAATTTCTTTACTTTTGAAGCAAACGCAGCACCTGCGCTTAAGATGTTTAAAGCTACAGCGCGGGTGCTGGTATTGAAACAAAAGTAAATAAATAGAAAAAACTAGGCATGCGGCCGCATTCGGCACCTCAAATAACAAAATTCCAGCCGAGGTGTTCAGCTCTGGGTACATAAAAGAAAAAGATAAGCTTTGCGGGAGAGCGTGTCCTGGCTGCAGCGAAAGCCATTTAAGAAAATAGTGCTGCAAGGCTGTAATTAAAATGTGCAGAGTAGCAACACATGTAACAGGGGGTGTCGTCACATGAGGTTACAAGAATAGAAAAGGCGGTACTAAGGAAGGACTACTAAGCCTATTGACCAATGAAAAGCCACTATTTACAAAGGACAATGTCAGGAGCCAATTAAAAAGATGAGCGGAAAGTGGGTGGAGCTTCATTGCCATATCCTGGATGGGCTGTGGGAGCGAGAACTGTGGTGACTCAAAAGGGACATCGGAGAAAACTTTGAGCTTTGTTCATAACAAGGGTGTGAGAAGGTGGGGTCAACGGCAGAGGGATACTCCAATGATGTGGACTGGTGGACTGCAACATCCCCCTCTCCCCCTCTTATCTCTCTCCAACAGGACGAGTGGAGTTCAACGTCCCTTCCACTACTGGATGCTTCAGAGGATTACGGAGATGGCTCCTGTTAGAATTGGGGGTCTCTAATTGGCACAGGTAGGTACTTGTGACAAATAGGGACCCTCTCCTCGATTCAGAGTAAGGGGGATTACACTCCCAAAATAACCCCTGCTCACCCTCTAGGAGGCGTGGCGCAAGCAGTCAAGGCTTATTTCAGAGGCAGTGTAAGTTAAGCATTTATGACCACATACAGTAACCCAGTGACAACACTACAAATGGACACCACACAGGTTTTATATCAAAAATAAATTATACTTTATATAGAGTTACCACAAGACCAATAAACGACAAAACAAATCCACAGTACTATTAGCTTTCAAGAGTTCTTGTTGAAAAAGGCTTAAATCAAGGTTTCTGTGCGAGTCGGTAACCCGGACGGGCTACAGCGTTGTTAAAAATAACAGTCTAGCAAACCCAGTGGACCGCGTCGGTACGGGCCCACTCAATGGTCGACAGACTCAATCACAGTACCTTTTACTTGGGGCGGCCAGCACGGAGGTGCGAGCCGGTTCCGGTGATTGTCACGGTGCAGAAAGGAAGCGTCGCAGGACGTGTTGTCCCTCGATGCGGTGCAGGCAGCAGCCCGTTGACAGAGTTGGTGGATCCAAGGCTTGCGTTGCAGGGCGAGACGGTGCTTCGATGCGGTGCTTGCAGCTTGCGGTGCGGCGAACGAGCCGGAGTACGGGAGCTGGCATCGATCAGTCCGGACAGCGGTGCGAGTCGGGTGGTGAGTTGCAAAGCATGCGAGGCTGAGCCCAACTCAGGTGTGGTCACAGGACTCGGAGTCAGCAGCAGTGACCGCGTCGGTCAGACCAGTTCGATTCGGTGTAGCAAGGCACTGCACGTCGCGGTGTCTACCAGTCACGGTGCAGGCAGCGGCTCGGTGACGGCGTCAGGATGGACTCGGTGAGCGCAGAGCTTGTGTTCTTTGAGGCGGACGTTGCTTGATGCGGTGCCTACAGGACACCGGGCCGGTCGTGAGAGTCGGTCGTTGCTCCCTGCCTCTGTAGCCACTTGTTTCCAGTAGCAATTCACAAAGGCTGGTGAAGTCCACTGGTCCTGGGACTTCGGTCAGGGGCAAGCTCTCTTCCAAGCCCTTGGAGATCTTTGCACAAGTTGAAAGAAAAGTCCACAACGTTCTTTCTCCTCTCTTTGGCAGTCAGGCAACCGTGCAGGCCATTCCCCCAAGCAGCACTTCAGCTTGGGAATAGTCTCTCCTCAGCTTCCTCAGGTTCCTTCTCCTCAGCAGAGGTTTTATCTTGTAAGTCCAGAAGTGATCTAATTTCATGGGATCAGGGTCCCAATACTTATACCCCAAACTCCTTTGTTCTCTGAGGGGTAGACGGGCCTGTGCCCAGTTCAAGCCAGTTCTGAAGCACTCTGTTTACCAGACTTCTCCTTTCCTTTCAGAGCGCAGGGCAGGCACATCAGACGCCCCACAGGAGGTGGAGCCAGCATTGTGGAAGGCAAGTACAGTCCTGGAGCACTTTGTTGACAGTCTTCCTTCTCTTCTTTCCGTGTGCAGGGCAGAGACATCAGACGCACCACAGGGGGTGAAGCCAGCACTGTGGGGGGCGGGCACAGTCCTATTCAGGTCCCAGGTACAACTTTTCCCTCCCATCTAGATGCAGATCTCCTTATTCACCACCGGGCAGCCCCAGCCTGTCTCCTGGAATTCCCCAGACCTGTCACACACAAACCCAGACAAGGAATGCACAACCCCGCAGAGGCAGGCTCTAATGGTTAGGCAAGCAAATACCTACTTTCTAAAAGTGGTATTTGCAAACACAGAATATTAAAATAAACTTCACTAAAAGATGTATTTTATTATTCTGAGTCCAGGCATACTAAACTCGAATTTCTACCATGTTCTCTGAGTCTGCTAGGATTATAAACATGTAACAATCTAACAGCCCATTCTGGCCTATGGAGAACAGGTAGCCTTGCAATGGTGAAAAACGAAAATAGTTATAATTCACTATTAGGACATGCCACACACATCAGGGCTTGTCCTACCTTATACTTACAATGCACCCTGCCCGTGGGCCTACCATAGGGATGACTAATATGAAGTCAAGGTAAGGTTTAGGAACTGGCAAGTGGGTGCACTTGCCCAGTCAGCATGACAGTACCAGACTGCATGCAGGCTCTGCAATGGCAGACCTTAGACACATTTTACAAGGCTGCTTCTGTGGGTGGCACAACCAGTGCTGCAAGCCCACGAGCAGCATTTGGATTTACACGTCCTGGGCACACTCAGTGCACTGTACTAGGGTCGGGCAAGTAAACCAACCAGCCAATCATGGAACCACTAATCAATACATCAATTTACAGTAGGGAGCACTCACACTGTGGCACTGGACATCAGTGGCACAGTGCCCAAAGCATTTAACACCAGCAAAAACACATGAGGCAACAGCAAAAATGGAAGGGAGACCCACGCCAATGGTGCCAGGTCTAACAGCTCACTTGACTGGGAATTCTCTCACAACGAAACTCCACCCCTGGATGACATCACCACGTGCAGCGCGGTAAGCGAGGGACGATACCAGGAAGTGGGTGTGTGCAAACACCGGAGAGGAGGAAGGTGTCCGTGACCGGAGCGTTGTGTACTGCGGAGAGAAAGAAGAAACCGAAGAGAAACCAGATGGTGTGGCCGCATCTTCAAGAGCCCCGGGAGTGCCAGGAGGCCAACGGCACATCAAGCGACCCAGCCACGCTCCAGGAGGAGCGTGGCTTTCTAAGGTTTAGGAGCGGGTCACAAGCTGGATTGGGAGGAGGGATAGGCATACTGTGTCCTAGCCGGGTCCCTCTCTATGCTGCCTGCTTTCTCCCTACCCTGAGCACCATCACTTTCATATAGTCATTTGTCACGGTGTGTGGTGTCCCCTCACTCCCCACCCCACAACTTCGTTCTCGACCATATCCTTATACCCGTTCTCCTCTGCTCTGTTTTTCTCCAAACACCTCGGAGTCCCCTGGCAGCCGACAAATTCGAAGGCAGGAAGAAGACCGGACAGCGCCCGGAGAGGACAAACCACATCCACTAAAGAACTCTTCTCCCCCTTCCCTACTGGACTGGCTGCGAGAAGGAGACGTGTATTAGGGACAATAAAACCGTCACTACCACACCTGGTTTCTCTCCCGTTCTTACCCCCCCCCCCTCCCCGTTACAGAGGGCAACCAAAAGGAGAGTACAGGTGGGAATATAAATTGGCAAACATTGTGCCCAAACCAAAGACAAGTCAATACACTGAAGGCTTTGCCCACAACAAGGGCAGCGATATGGAGCCCAAACATGAAAATACAGACTGGGGAACAGTGCGCCTCTAATGAAAGGAATTCGATTTCCCACAAACAACTGATATGGCAAGAGTTGACATTGGAACCCCCCCATTTCCACATAATGGAAGCAGAAATTACCTTGTCCAGGTCCTGACGAGAACCCCTGAAAAGCTTGGGGTTTGAAACACGTTGACCCACACCCCTGGGAAAGGACATTTGCAGCATTAGTGTCTGGGAGAGATCTAAAACTGGTACTGCTCTCGTCTTGACAACATTTTAAGTCAGCATTCCCAGGGCTACATATAATGGCAGGACATAATGTAAATTACCAAAAGTAATTTTTCCGTCATGTGTATTATATGTCAATAAAGGACTGGTCAAAATGTTTTGTATATAAATATGTCAGTAGGTTTGTACATGTTATTTATGTAAACATAACTGTGATCTATGTATGTTCTATTTATGTTTGTAATAAGTGTGTTCACAAATTAAGTGTTGCCCTTTATGAAGACATGCTTTAAATGCAAAAATAAAATCTGAAAAATATAAAAAAAAGTGAAATAAATCACAAGGGCTAATGAACTAAGGGAATTGGTTCATTCGTTTACTTTTGAACAATTGAAAAACAAGACAACTAGACACTTTGTTTGTATAAAATATATAAGTGGTCCTATCTAGTTTGCGCAAGGACCCAAGTCTCCCTCTAGTAACAACATATTCTGAATACAGCATGCCTCAAAGAGATAGCGCATGCGCTGCCTAGGCGAGATCTAAAAATGAGGCGAGCTCTTGAGGTGAGAAGGGTGCCACGGAGTTGCAAGGATGATCCAAGATCCCTGCTGTCTGCTGTGTGATACAGAGGAAAGAGGAGAACTAAAAAATTCCCACCGCTAGACTAATAGTTTCATTTGTGTCTCCAGCCTGAAGGATTAAAACCAAGATAGAATGTGAAGCATTATGCTATTTGTTGGACTTGGCCCTTTTTGGCAGGTTCACCCCTAAACTTTTTGCCTTTTCTCTGACATGGTATTAGTGGTTTTAGGCCTCTGGCACTTTAGCACTGTGGTCCAGTGTAAAGTGCGTGCGCTCCCTGTGTTACATTTGTAAGGTTGGCCTGTCCTCCCACAGGAATGCATTGGGGATGCCCTGATCAGTGTATGTCAGTGGTAATTCCTGTTATGAGAGGAGCAGTGTGGTCAAGTCTGGTATGTATGAAATTGTGTGAATAAATGCTGCGCAATGGTGTGCACAGATTTATTGTGGTTATTTTAGAAATGCCACTTTTAGAAGTTGGCATTTCTGTGTGCTATGTGTCTGCCTGCCTGATGTGAATTGCATGTCTGGCTTGTGAGTGACAGGAGCTGAGAGGTTTGTGTGGCTTCAGGAGGGGCAGGATGAGTCGGCGCTGAGCTGAATGGGATACCTGAAGGAAGAGTGGTGGGAGGGGTAATTCCCTGACTCTGAATAGGACTGTGCCCAGCCTGCACAATGCTGGCTCCGCCCCCTGTGGTGTGTCTGATCACCTAACCCCCACCTGACAAAGGGGAAGAGGAGCTTGAAAAACAAAGTGCTCCAAATCTCCCATAAACCAGTTGCATATGGTTCCCCCATGCCCTGCACTTTACACAAATCAAATGTTAGATAAATATAGGGGCTGTGACCCCATGAAAATGCTCAGTTCAGCTCTGTACTTTGGTGCTGTTCCTGCCAGGGCGTGCTGCTGCTGGGGCCCAGGGGGGCTACCATGAGGGCTTGCCTCCCTGGGCCCGGCATTGCCCCTTCACCTCTAAAGATCACTTCTGGGAACAAGACACACCTTTTGCCAAGGAGAAGAACCAAGGAAGCTGCAGGAGTTTGGACTGCCCCTCTGCCAGTGTGCTGTTTGCTGGGTTGGCCTGCAGTGGTCTCTTCATTGCCAAGGAAAGGAGAAGGAACTTTTTAAGGACTTTCATCATCTTGCAGAATATTACTCCAATGGCTTGATTTGAGCTTGCTTCCTGACCGAAGTCTCAGGGATACTAGACTTCACCCCCTTCTGTTGCCTGCATCTGGAACTTGCTGTTCTAGTGCTACAGAAGGACTCTGCAATACCGACGCCGGCGAGCGACACCGGAAACTGCACCGAAGTCGTGAGCGCTGCTCCGACTTGCAAGGTGGACCCGACGCTGGCCGCCGTGCCACATCGACGCCAGCGAAAGACATCGTAAGCCTGCCATAGCCGTGAGCGCTGCTCCAACTTGCGACTCCGGCCTGACGCCTGCTGCGGTGTCACATCGACTCTGAAGCCGACATCATTGCGAAACCGATCCTCGACGTGGGTGGTCAAGAATCCATCGACATCGTATGGAACCATGGTTTCGGCGCCATCGTGACGTCACCTCCTCTCCGGTCAGGAATCGCAAGCATCCAGGGCCCGACGCATCATCTCCCCGAAGCAAGGAACCAATGCCGCAACGCGCCAATGACGCCGCATCTCCCTGACGCCGGGAGCTGTCTTTGTTTACGCTTTTCCAAGGTACCGTTCTTTGTGGCTCTGTTTTGACTCCGGGCCCAATGCCGCGCACCTCACGGTCAGCGTCGTACTTTGGGATTTCTTTGACTTTGACGCCGTGATTACTCCCATTGGGGTTATCTGTTGCCAAAGACTATTTTTAAGTGAATCACCTATTTTTGATCCAGTTCTACCATCTTGCAGCCTTTTTATGATAGGAGTCCTAGTGAGGACCCACCTACAGTGAGATTCACAGCTGCGCAGGACATAGTGCCAGCTGCTACGTTTAGGCCATTTATTCCTTGGGGGCATTTTGGATTGAGTTAGGAGGGCAATGCACTCCTTTTGCCCCATACTTTCACAGCTGCATGGCAAGTAGCATCAGCTGCAACTTGTAGGTCTGCGCAAGTGCGCGCTCTTGAATTGCTGCATTGGCAGCAGCCCTGACAATTTGGACACAGGGCATTTGAGCCCTCTTTGAGAAGGCCAGTTGGCCAGGGGGACAGCTAGGTTTGTATGGCGCCAGGCCCTAATGTGTTTATGTGGTGCTAGGAAATTTGATTTATATGCTATGATTTACGCACCCTGATTTATGGCTCTAAATGTGGTTTTATAATTATGAGGTTTTGCATACTGTGTTTATGTTTGAGTAATTCTTTACTGTGGTTTATGCTAGTGAGATTATTTCCTAATGTGAGTGTTACTTAGGAGGTTATGGTCTAATATGTTTAGGCTTATGAGGTTGGCGCAGAATATGTTTCATGCCTAATGTGATACTGTGCATAATGTGATTAATATTACAGGATAATGCTGAGTACAGTGTTTGCCTGTAACTACTGGTTGTGTTCTACGTTTATTATATGTCTACATTTATTATCTTTACTAAGTGGTGATTCTGACAGTGGCCCACGTGGCCCTGTCTTGTGTATATAATCCCCTGTAAATATTGCCCAGTGCAAGGTGGCACAGTGTATATTCCGTGATTATCATCTAAGGTGTGTTATGATAATACAAAGGCTATTTTTGATATAACCTTGTGTGGAGTTCCTTTTGTGGTGTGTCTAGTAATTTGTTGCTGTGTGTGTTGCGCAAATGCTTTCCACATTGCCTCCAGGATAAGCCTGAATGCTCGTGCCAAGCTACCAAGGGAGTGAGCATCTTTGGCGTGTAACTCCCTTGCCTTGGCTAGAGTGGTGGTCTCTGCCTGGCTTTGGCGCAAGTCTTAGCCAACCAGAGATCCCATTTATAACACGCTGCCTATCGACAAGATTCAGGCCTTAAAATAGCCAAAATAGGTGCCGAAGGATTTCTTAAGGACTGTACCTCTCTGATATTGGTGCGCATTAATTAGCGCACAATGACCATTAGTTGTTAGTTAAACTTATAGAGAGATGCTAATACTCTGCCTATAAGTCCATTGGAAGAAATCAGTTTATGTCATAGGTGAACCTATTAAAAATTGTGTAAGGAAGGTCAGGAGACTGAAACAAATATTTATTTATGTATTCTTGTTTCCTAATAAAAAAGAATAAGTGTGTGGGAGGGACGGGCATAAAAACAAGCGAGCAGGCTGAACGTATTCCTTAATATTGGCAAAAAAAAAATTCTGGAAAAATGTATGGTGGTATGTTCGGTAAGAAAGAGTGCCATTCAACATCTTCTTTCTGCACTTTTCTTCTAGGCCGTCAACTTATTCCAGGAGGGTGTCCGACGGAGGCTCAGAGGCAAAAAGAAGAAGAAGGGAGCGGTAAGTATATCTATTCTTTTTCTTTAGATCAGGATAGATAATTTCACCGCATTCAGGTGACAGTGGGAATTCTAGTTATCGGGCATAACATGAGTAAATTTAAAAAAATGACAGGCCTCGCCCAGATTAAAGTCTCCTATATTAAAAAGAACCTTTCTGGGCCAGAAGTGGATTACCTCAGTCCACTTCAAAGGGCTTCCTTTGTTGTATTATTATTCTTTTTGCTCACTTTCAGTAATGTCCCTTTTCCTAGGCGTCATCTATTTATTCCTCAGTGACACCCGTTATCTAGGGGTCCTTCTCTACCACAAACCAAGAAAATTTAGGAGGTACCGGTTTGGTCTAATGAAAATTCCACCTTTGCCTTATGCCATTTCAAAACATACAAAGAACCCATCAGTGAAGAATTAAAACAAAGTTGCCATGCCCCTCGTCACCGCCACCCTGTATCTACAGAACCAACCCACCCCACTCCCGTTATGTCCCCCTGTCCACGTCACGTACTGTGTCTGGCGCAACTCTCCTGAGTTGCGGCAGCTTGTATGAGTCCACCATGGGAGACCACCACTCCTTATTCAACTCCTCCGGAGTCTTTGCGTCTCGAGACTGTCTTCGCTCTTGGTATTCTCGGTGTTCTCCAGCCACTTCCCTGCAGTCTCCTCGCTCTCTATGTCTTCCGTATTCATCCGGGGCCTCCGCCAATCTTCGTTTCCCTTCTTCCATCCTCTGTGTCTCTGGTTCTCCTTTTCTCCTCCTTCCAGGTATTCTGATTGATTCCCTCTTCTACCTGCTCCGCCATTCGCCTATATGCAGAATACGGATAGTCAATTTTTAGTTTGGTACGTTTTGTTTCTTGTTTGTTTGAAGTTCTGCCTCATTGGTCGGACGGCACTGGGAGAGGTATCGACGAAGGAGGTAAGTAAGGGGGGGTCTGTAGTGGGGTTTCTCTGTCATTCCTTACATAGTGTCACAGTAAAAAAAATACATGTATGGTGAAGTGAGTAGCACTCAAACATGCACATGCATACCCTCAGCCTCACACATACCAATACAAGCTTAAACAAAATGTGTCTTACTATGGCATGTGTTGAGTCGCTGTCTCCTAATATACATGTCAATGGGGCAGGAGACAAACTAAAAATACATCATATATAAAGTCACTGTGAGACAAGTATATACAACTAGTTATGATCCTATGTAGACACATAGGGAAAAAGATAGGATCAATCTCAGAGTGGTCGTGAACATGACTCTGTTATGTTATGTTATGTTATGTTAGGGCTATTTGTATTGCGCACGGCTGCTCCAGCGAAGGAGCGTCCCGGCGCACCGACAAGGTGGCGAACACAACACAACAGAAAACAGAAAATATTATTTAAAAATGGGGGTATGGATTTTAACATAACTCAGAGAACAGAAGGGTTTTAGCGGCCTTGCGCAAGGAAAGCAAGTCGCCAAGGGTCCGGAGTTTCAAGGGGAGAGCGTTCCAGAGCGCGGCTGCCCGCACCCTAAAAGAGCGACCCCCCGCCCGACTGAGTTTGAACCGAGGGGCTGCCGCTAGTTCTTGGTCCAACGAACGCAAAGTGCGGCCCGGGATGTAAGAGCACAAAAGTTGGCACAGTAAGGGAGGCGGTAGGCCCTTCAGAATCTTGAAAGATATGCACAGTACTTTAAAATGGATCCGCTGCCTAACGGGTAACCAATGCAAGGCTCGCAAGGTTGGACCGGCCGAGCAAAACCTAGGAAGACCTACGATTGCTCTGGCCGCTGCGTTCTGCACTCTTTGAAGTCGGGTTAGCTCGGCCTGGTTTAACCCTATGAAAAGGGAGCTGGCATAGTCCAGCCGAGCCAAAACCGTTGCTTGTACCGCAAGTTGACGGGTTGCGGCATCAAAATATTTAAGGGCAGGTCGCAGATTGCGCAAGATGCCAAAGCAGCACGCCGCCGTCCTTTTAGTGTGACCAACAAAGTCTCATATGAGTAGTCAGCAAAACTAGACTGTATCTTGTCAGACAGTATGTAGAACAATTTGCATGTGATTGAATGGATATAGGACAGAAAAGATGCAATTAACTTCTGGCACATTTGACTACTAGCTTCTAGCGATGCATTTGACTACTAGCTTCTAGGGAATAGTCCATTTTTGATTTGTTGTGCTATTGTTTTATAAAACAGACACAGCCTAGCTTAGCTGGCTACTGTGTAAAAGTTGTATGACAGCCATGTTCGCAATCACTCTTAGAAATTGATCCAGTGACTGGTGTCCAGCCTTCTCACTGGATCTGCAATAATTCCAGCCCTGAAGCAGGAAAAGGGATTAGGAGTTTACTCTATCATCTTAGTGGTGCTCAATTAATTTAATGGATGGTCTGAATCATCAAAAATGTCAGAGATTTTGCAACCAGAAGAAACATTTTCAGATCAAGATTCTCCCATTTGGTCTTTGCACTGGACCTCGAGTATACACCAAGGTTGTAGCTCCAATTGTGACCCAGTTGTATGTGCAAGGTTAGGGAATTTATCCATATCTGGACAACTACCTCCTGCAAGGTCTAGCAATAGAAAACTTCCCGGATGGTCTAAAAGAGGTATGATCTTGTCTCTCTCACCAAGGGTATTCTGCTCATCCTTCCACAGTACCAGTTGATTTCCAAGGAGAGTCTGACCTTAATTGAAGCACTTTTTAGAATGGATCTAGTATGATGTTGCAGGACATAGAAAGGGCAGGAAGTCACCTTATTTAAGGCAATATGGCTGATTCCTGCCTTTCCTCTGTGCTGGCACCCTTTTGGCAGCCTAGCGCCAATGCAGGCACCCTTGCACCATAAAGCAAGTTGTGCCTGTCTTGGGGCTAAGCAGACAAAAGTGGAATGCAATGAAAATGTAAAGTAATGTGGTCTGCCAGAGGGTGAATTTCTCACCAAGTGTATTTGTAGGTGCTTGGTATGTGCAGCCTCTCCATGTAGGATCACTTGACCAGCTAAGGGTACATGCAATAGCACGAAACCATATTGCGCGCATCTGTCCTGATCTGCTGGGTGAGTTATCCTAGGTGTTGGCTGACAGGTAAGAGACCAGCCTGACTCTTGTCTTGCTCAAATGGATATCGGGGGTGGGGGTGAATGCAAGTGATGCATGGCAGAGGTCCATGATTGTTTGGTGGAAGTATAGATTGTGTGTGAGCTAGGTGGACCCCTAGTAGTGCTGGTAATGCAGTACCTTGTAGGTGCGGCTGAGCATCTTGAACTGCTAGTGCGTCTGAATGGGGAGGTGTGATATGTGTGCGACGAGGTAGGCTAACTCATTGTCTAGCACTGCTGTGTTTATTAATTTGTCACTTGCATAGCAGCTGCGCAGAGATGCCATGGTACAGGGCATTGGTGTCAACATGCGATGAGGGCCTGGGTGAAGGCCTCACAGGTGTTAGAGGGAGTCATGAGAAGAAAAGTCTAACTATGCAAAATATGTGTAAGCAGGTGGAGGTAAAACAGGGAATTGAGAGGTGGTAGGGTAGGGTAGGAGTCCAGGATGAGGGTCATGTTTCTGGGATGGTTGGAGGGTGAGCTGTTTGGCCTAGTCCCATGGGTAACCAAGGTAGGCACATGTTGCAGAATATCCTCACTACTGTCTTGTGAGGTTTAGGAACAACCATTACTATCACATTTAGGTTGCCATGTTGGTCAATTGCTTGATGTAACAAATGGGGGTGTTGATGTCTCCTGAGAGTCAGTGTTTGATGTGTTTGTTAATAGTGTGTGAGATTAGGTACAGGGCCTGGGTCAGAATGATGATTGACAGTGGAGTAATGTAAAAGTGCACAGTGAGTGGGACTGAGTGAAGACATATGTGGTACTCTGCAGATTAGCATCTTGGCTTCAGAGGAAATGGAGTGCACTTGAGGTGTTGCATATTTCCAAGTGTGAACATGGCCATCCCCTTCAGAGATGGCTCAGGGTCTACTGTTGTGGACTCTAGAGATAACTGTGTGTGTGCTTGGAAACTACTGGATTCCACAGAAATAGGCAAAGTATGGTATATACATGCCCTTACCTATTCATGCAGTGCAGGAGGGTGGCTTGCTGTATACAGTTTTATGCATGTGTGTCAAATATGACCCCTAGGCAACACTATTGCACAAATTGCATGCAAGACCGAAAAGCAAGCCAGATTGATGTGTCGTACTGTGTGAAAGGCACAGTGCATAATAATATGTTATACATAACATTAGATTACCTGGCTAGTTCTGGGGTGCAAACTGATGCAGAGAAGTAATGCAGTCACCCTGGTGACATGGTGTAATGGTTTCAGTAGTTATATAAAAAGTGTAGGCACAAACTAAAAAAGCAAAGTAATATGTCAAAAGGAGCCCTTACCTGCACTCACTATATCAGGCAGGGCTGGTCAGTAAGCTGCCAAGCTGTGTTGCGTTGTGTTTCATTAAATATATAGGCCCCATTGTTCATACAAATGCTGTGTGAACGATTTATAGGTATAGCCATGTGAAAGGCAACAATAGCGTAACATGGCTTCATTTACTTGTAGTAACATATGTTCCACATATCCCTGTGTACTTTAATTGAATAAAAAATCTGTCTTATTGTCATCAAAAACACTCATGTCTACATCTGTAATGTATCATAATTGAGATACGTCTCTTTCCAGAAGAACAAACAACACCTACTGTGGAGCAGCCTGTCCTTGATGACCAACCTGTTGGTGATGCCATCCTGTCCTCCATGGATGACGAGACCTTACAACATTTCCTGGACTCTTTTGAACGTTTTCCTCCTGTTGTGGCAGGGTTGGACAACAATGATGGGCCCCCAGAGGAAGCAACCCACACAGGACATGCCTCATCTAGCTGTTAAGTCCCAGCTGAGGACTCTGAAACTGTTTTACAGCGGCTAGTGGTGGGGGACCAGCAGCAAATGGCAGATGATGTGTAGGCGAGGATAGAGACCATAGCAGGCACCACAGAAGGAGTCTGTAGCTGTCTGAGCCTAATAAGGGTATGACAAAGGCCATTACAGACACCTTCACTTGCCTCCATTCGATTGATGAGTCCCTAACCTACATCGCTGGTGTCATGATGCAGAGGGAACTTCAACAGCCCTCAACATGTGACACAAGTGAAGTTGTTACACAGCTGGTCACCTTCCATAACACCATGAAATCCCTAGAGCACAAGTTTGACTCTTTCACTGCACTAATGGGTGCCGCCAACAGCAATGCTGTTGCTTTTTTTTCCAAACTGCCAGACCCTTGCCAGGGATTTCCAGGCTGCCTTACTGGCGCTTATGAATGCTGGTGGGGACAGGGAAGCCACATCTTCTGCCCCTGATGTGTGTGTGTGTGTGTGTGTGTGTGTGTGCCTCAGATGCCTCCCATATAAACACCACCAACTGCAGGGGAGGCACAACGCCCATCAGAGGATGAAGATGTGGACTTCACCAGTTCACGCCGGCGATCTGCCCGATGACATTTGTCAGTGCCTCCTGGCCAGTTTCATGGTGGTCCTGTGTTTGACATCATGCCACCTCCTTTGTAACCGAGTACTGTACTGTTTGTTTGTGCACCTCTTGATTTTATCCTCTTGTGGACTTTGAAACAACCGTCCCTTCCTTAACGGCAATTTGTACCTCCTCACTAAAATACTCCTCACTCCGAATGGACTCTGTCTGGTCATCTACGCTTTCCATACCTGTTGCTGTTGACCACAATTTGAAACTTGCCCTCCTGTAAAAGATTGCGAAGGACCAACAATCTTCAATAAAAATAACCGTTAGACGCACATTTGTACTACACCAGAAAGAGTATTGTATGTTTTTTTTGTGCAGAAAGGACTACACATACCATGGTGGAAGAGTACATTCATAACCGACTTGCTTGCATCTCAAGAAGAGGGAGCTAAACCCAATTGCACATGCTGTCTTTGAGTATGCCCCTACACCAAATTAAACCACAAGAATGGTATAATGAGCAATGTGTCTCTCCCGATGGAATGTCAGTGTGGAACAACAAGCTGCAGTCATTTGACTGACACACTGTCTAGGTAAGAGAAGGATTGTCCTCCAATATAGCTTCCGCAGATGCAGGAGTGTGTGCAAGGGAGGCGAGGCGCAGGTGTCTGGAGGGTTGGTGAATGTTCAGGTATTGGTTGACGTATGCTGGTCATTGGTCATGGAGGGCCTTGTAGGTGTGACCAGCATCTTGGAGTGACATCTTTTCTGGATGGGGAGCCAGTGAAGGTTCCTTAGGTGGGGGGTGATGTGGGTCTGACTAGGGAGGTCAAGGATGAGTCTAGTGGCTGCGTTCTGAATCGTCTGTAATATCTTCAGGAGTTGGGTGCTGATTCCTGCATAGAGCATGTTGCTGTAGACCAGCTGGCTGGTAACTAGGGATTGAGAGATGGCTTTCCTGATGTTAATGGAGAGCCATCTGAGGAACTTATGGAGCATATGGAGGGTGTGGAAGCAAGGGGAGAAGGCTGCGTTGATCTGACTTCTCATGGAGAGTTTCCTGTCCAGGATGATGCTAAGGTTCCAGGCACGGTCTGTCTGTGTGGATGTGGGTCCGAGCTTAGAATGCCACCAGGTGTCGTTCCACAGAGAGGTGTTGTTCCCAAAGAACAGCACTTCCGTCTTGTCTGCGTTGAGCTTCAGGCAGTTGGTCTTCATCCAGTCAGAGGCACTCGTCATGTAGTTGTAAATAGATTCTACAGTACTTACATCTGCATGGTTGTAAGAATAATAGGCAGATATTCATGCCCATATTCTTCTTGAATGTTCTTCAGAACTGTGCCACACAAGGATTCACAAGGCTAATCCAATACCTTGATGGTCAGTAACCAGGAAATGAAAGGTGTTCATGTCGGGCACCTGTGTCAACTGATAATTTTTCAAAAATGCTCCACTGTTTTATTTATTCATTTATTTTTATTTAGAAAGTTTAATATAGCGCGAGCATGACCACCGAGGGTATCAGAGGACTTTACAGGTTATGCAGCAAGAAGGGTACAAGCAAACAAAACAGAATCAACAAAGCGAAAAGTTCACAGTCTAAAAATGTCCGTCATTCCCTTAAGCCAGGCAGCTGGGCCACAAGATAACAGCTATGGTCCCAGAATCAAATGGAGAAGCCAGACTGAGGCAGAAATTTCTTCATCAGGAGCCCTTTGACTTCTTTTTTTAAGAGGACAGTGGAAGGGTTCACCCTGACTTTGGGGGAAGGGTGTTCCAGATCATCTGAGCCATACTTGAGAAGGCTCGATTGTAGGCTTTTTTCTCTTGAATTTTTGTGGTTTGATCAGTAGGGTGCTGGCGCTTCTGGAGGCTCTCGAACATCACGAGAGGTCCAGTTTCTGAGCGAGGTACAGTGGGGTCTTGAAGTGGATGGCTTTGTGTGCCATGCAAGCAATTTTTTTACTATATCCAAGATTCATATGGAAGCCAATTCAGGGCCCGCACGGCCGGAGAAATATGATTGTATTTTTTTAGTGCCAATTATGAGCCTAGCAGCAGAATTGAGTAATACCCTAAGAGGAGCCATTTTCACTCTGGGCAAGCCGCAAAGCGTTCCGCTACCATAGTCCATCCTTGAGATCACTGATGATTGTACTGCAACCTATAGGTCATGATCAGGGAGAAAGGGTTTGAGTTTCCTTAGGCTGCTGAGTTTGAAGTTCGCTACTTTGGTGAGGGAACTGATGTGCTTCTGCATGTTCAGACTTTTATCTTGTATAATACCCAGAGAGGATGCTGAATTCGCGAGGTGAGATCTACAGTTGAGAGCAGTAAGCTTATTCAACCATTGTTCCATGACCGGAGATTGTTTGTGGGGTAAAATTAGGCAGAATTCTCTTTTTAGAGCATTAAGCTTCAGGTGGTTAAGTGTCAGCCAGCTTTGTGTTTCCAGCAGGACTGAGTTGAGGGCCTGAATGGCTTCGGGGGAGGCAATCTTCAGGTATAGTTGGGTATCGTCCGTATACATGTGCTAGTGAATGGTGGATTATTTCAGAATTTCTGTCAGAGGTTCCATGTACAGGTTAAAGAGCATGGGAGAAAGTGCTGAACCTTGAGGAACCCCCAGGGTGACCAGTGCAGGATGGGATAAGGATTGGTTCACCTTGAAGCTTTAGGATCCGCTGTGAAGGAACAAAGAGAACCAGTTTAGAACAGGCCCAGACTGCCCCATCCTGTGTTCCAGGAGGTCAATTAGGTTATCGTGTTTGACTGTATCAAATGCTGACAAAAGGTCAAGAAGGATCAATAGGCATGACTCATTATGGTCCAGCATTCTTAGCACATCATCGACAATGTGCGTTAGCGCAGACTCTGTACAATGGCCCGGGCGGAAACCAGATTGGCATTGGTCCAGGAGTTGGAAATGGTCGATGTGGTTACAGAGTTGGGTGAGCACACATTTCTCCAGGAGCTTTGCCAAGGTGGGGATGTTAGAGATTGGGTTAAAGTTATGAAGGTCTGTGTTTCAAGTTTATTGTATGATTAATTAAAATCGTTACAAATATCTAAAACAGTTGAATATCATTACATCCACAGTTAAAACCATGCTACATTAATACTATATCCTATTAATTACAATGTGAGGATTCTACCAACACATAAAATATTTTTAAAAAGTACAATAGGTGAAATTTAGTCAAGCATTTCTGAGTAGGTCTAATTTACAGTTAAAGTTTAGTCCTGCTTTTCTAAGGAGGTCTAATTTTTAGTCCTTTTATTGCACAACTTATTCCAAATAAGACTATGTCCAGTTGCTCAGACTTCTCTGATCCCCTCCTGATCAGCTTTGAGTAATAGTTTTTTAACTTCTGCCAGGTATTTCACTCCTCGGCAGGCCAGGATAATAGAAGAGCCGTCCATCCAGCGTATAACGGCTTGCCTGCATGTGCGAATTTGGAGTTCAATAAAGATAGGTCTTAGATAGTATCTCCTCCAAGTCGTAACTGCTGGACAAACGCAAAAAAGGTGAGTTAGGGATTCATTTTGGTAGCCGCACAGGCGACACTGAGGTATTTGTTTGGGTTGTTTCCAAGACGGCCGTAAATCTTTCGAAGCATGCAAACCCATCCTGTAGTTTATGTAAGACTTCTTTAGGTGCCAGCTAAAGTGGGATGTTAGGTAAGCTTGAGGTTTCAATACTTTGTAGGAAGAAATATTTGTCCACCCGTGCCTACGTTTAGATGTTGTAATTTTGTCCTCCGGAAAGGATTTCTTTTTTGCTGCGTCGTTTATCACCTTACTAAAAGTTGTTTTTTCTTGGCTTTTTTCCCAATGAGCCTTAGTATAATATCGCGTAATTGTTTTGTGGTCGTCCGGGTGTTTTGATCACTGCCATCTCCTGCCTGTAATGGGTTTTGCAGAACCAGGTTTTCCCGCTTAGATTTTACTTTCCTTTCTTCCATTACCAAAGTTGACCCTTGCGACCCTTCAATGGACCCTATTGCCGTACTGGTATACATAACCCCCACATGCTCAATCCACGCTTCGGCTCCAATTCCGGGTTCTTGTCGGAGTCTTGCTCCCTTATTCAGGTTATTTATGATGCCCCAAAAGTCCCTGCTACTTGGCAATTTACTTGCATACAGTAAGTTTGTCCAAATCGATTCCTTGTAAGCCATTTTAGCGTTTTCTTGTAATGGCTCCTTAGTTCTTTCAATTTACTTTTAATTGGTTTATTGCCTAGTCTTGTCACTTGGGTTTGAATTCGTACCTCTCTTGAGATCCTACTTTTTTGATCTCTCAGGTCGTTACTGAACCAGGGATCCCTCCTGGAGTTAGATCTTCTTTGACTGCCAGATGGTGCTGGAAATTTTCTGGTAATTGCGTGGGCCAAATGTTCCCAGTTTTTTACACGTTCTTCGTCTAATTGTGACCCCAGTTCGCTCACAAGCTCCCTTAACGTCTCTTGTATAATTTTCAGGTTTCCCCCTCGCCATTTCAATTTCCGCAAGTTAAACCTTTTGGAGGGTTGTATAAATGAGTTAGTTTTTTTTGCCCATGTGATGGAATCAGACATTATTGTTATTTGAGGAAAATGATCGCTTTATGTGCGCTGGGTGATGCAAAAGGAATCAATGCAAGTGAGTAACTCGTTACTGACGATGGTAAAGTCTATTTTTGATCGAACGTTACCACTCAAATACGTTATTGCCGCTGGTGTATCCCCCGTTACTTTTCCATTCAAGATGGACAGTCCCAGATCTTTTATCTTTTTCCTTAATGTTCGGCCTCCCTGGTTCCCTAACCTCTTTCCTTTTATTTGGTCTTTGCTTATGAGATTGCTGTTAAAGTCTCCAGAGATGAACATAGGGCAGTGTGCATAAGGTCTTTGCAAAGTTTTGATCAGGGCCATTAAAATGGAGTATCTTTCTTGCTGGGTCTTTCTCTCAGGGTGTACGTAAACGTTCATTAGTAGGAGTTCCCACTTTGGGTTGTTTGAAGTAGATATTCCAGAGATTTTAATCAGCTGTACCCAGTTGGCCCCCACGTCCAGTTCTTTGGTTAACCAATTATACTTTTGTGAGGTGTATAGTGACAGGTCTCCTCGCGGGTGCCCAAAGTTTAAAAATCTTTCAGCGAGGATATGGTGTTCCTTGAATCCAGGAATTGCAACTGGAGTCAGGTTCCAGGTTTCCTGAAGCATGATTATATCTAATTGTTGATAAAAAACTAGTGTTTTGTGGTCCTGGTCCATATCTTTGAACCCGTGAACGTTCCAGGAACAGATCGAAAGTTTGTCATGCTTTGTTCCCACCGTGATAACAACCAGCTTCTCTTCTCTTACGTTTAGTGTTGCCTCTTGGTTAGGTATGTTTATTACTTAGTATCATTGGCAGCCATGACCAGTCCAACCTGTCCAATTTTCTGCTTCTCTTCTCGGGCGCGTTTGCTGATTTTGTGGGCCCCTTCTCTGTCAATGTTATGACTTCGTCAGACACGGTCGCTCCCACGCGCCCTGGCTCCTGGTGGTATCGTTACTCATTCACTGAATACCGACTATCTGTGTGTCTGTACTTCTCATTGTGCATTTGCAATAGCGCTTCTGGTAATTTATCAGCCTTCCTAATTTGTGCCACTTAATAACGCTACAGCGTTTCTGGTGTTCTGCATCGCAGCATTGTCTGTGCCTTTTAAACAGCGCGACGGAAACGGAGCTGCGCTCTATCTGTGCACATTAACGCTGCATGTTTTAAAGCGCTTGTGAATATTATAACAGTGCCCCAGCCTCACTCGACTTTTCTCCGCCTCCATTTTGTTTGTTGTTGTCTCCCTGAGCCCTTCCTCCTCGACACATTCCCGCCTCCCTGCTGCCCCTCCCACGCCCCTCCCCCCTCAAAGTCCTTTTAATGACAAATGCGCCCACGCGCAGCGTCCACGCGCTACGGCCACGCCGAAGGTGCGCCAAAGGTAAGCCCGTCTACGCCCGTCCGCGCCTGGACCGCGCCCAGCGCCAGACCCCCTGGCCCCCGTACCTCCCTCCCCTCCCGCATTACGTACGATGCCACCACCCTCCTAGCCCTTAACCCCGGCCGTCCCCCCACCTGCATCCAAACAGCTCCTGGACACACCCATGGACCCTTCTCCTGCAACTCCTGCAAGTTTGACGGCACCAAGAACAACTCCTCATCTACGAACACACAACAGATATCCGACCCCAACCACCTACAATGCATCCTGCTCAACACCCGCTCGGTCCACAGGCACGCCATCGACCTCTGGAATCTACTAGACACCATCTCTCCGGACGTCGCCTTCCTAACAGAAACATGGATGAACGCCACATCGGCCCCAGACATCACCATTGCCATCCCGGAAGGCTATAAGATCATTCGCAAGGACCGTGCCGGCCAAACAGGAGGAGGCATCGCTATCGTCCATAAGAAATCCATCCGCATCTCAACCAGCTCAGACGTCAACCTCGCCAACACTGAACACCTTCACTTCCAGATCCACACCGACCCCAAGACCACACTCAGAGGCACCCTCCTCTACAGGCCACCAGGACCCCGCGCACAATTCAGTGAAGACATCACGGACTTCATCACTCCACACGCGCTCCCCTCCGTGGATTACATCCTTTTGGGAGACCTCAACTTTCACCTTGAAAAGAACAACAACCGCAACACCACCACCCTTTTGGACAACCTCGCCAACCTCGGACTTAAACAACTTGTCACTACCCCCACCCACATCGCAGGTCACACACTCGACCCTATCTTCACCTCCAGCAAACATGTCTCCTTCAGCCACACCACAGCTCTCCTCTGGACTGACCACAGCTGCGTTCACTTTACCTACAACAAGTCCACATCCAACAGCCACCCCCAACCCACTCGGCGAAGAAACTGGAACAAAATCACCATCGACCAGATCTCCTCATCGCTTCTTCAAAAACCCCCCGCCCACTCCTCAAACCCCGACCAAGCAGCCACTAACCTCACCCAATGGTTATCCAACAGCGCCGACATCCTGGCACCACTGAAAAAACGACATATCAAACTAGGCAGCAAGAAGGCCTCCTGGTTCAACGATGATCTTAAGAAATCCAAGAAACTCTGTCGCTCCCTTGAGAAGGCCTGGAAAAAAGACCCAAACACCAGCACCAAGGACGCCTTCAAAAACGCCACCCGCATACACCACCAACTGATCCGGAATGCCAAGAAAGCCGCTTTCAAGGACCGACTAGATAGCAACGCCCACAACAGCAAGGAACTATTCAACATCGTCAAGGAATTTACCAACCCCTCAGCCAACTCCAACGACATCACCCCCTCTCAAGCCCTCTGCGACTCCCTAGCCTCATTCTTCCACAACAAAATTGCAGACATCCACAACAGCTTCGACAACCAACCCGAAGACCAACCCACCCAACCCTCTGCAGGACCCCCACCCCCCTTGAACATCCTCAATGACTGGAACCCAATCTCCACTGAGGACACCATCCGTCTGATGAACTCTATCCACTCAGGATCCCCCACAGACCCATGCCCTCACCACATCTTTAACAAAGCAGACTCCATTATAGCACCGCACCTCCGAGACGTCATCAACTGCTCCCTCAACTCCGCAACCTTCCCGGAAAGTTGGAAACATGCCGAAATCAGCGCCCTCCTGAAGAAACCCACAGCTGACCCCACCGAACTCAAAAATTACCGCCCTATCTCGCTCCTTCCATTCCCGGCCAAAGTCATCGAGAAAGCGGTCAACAACCAGCTCGCCGCCTTCCTCGAAACCAACAAATCCCTCGACTCCTCACAGTCCGGCTTCCGAGCCAAACACAGCACTGAAACCGCCCTCATCGCAGCAACGGACGACATTCGAACTCTACTGGACAATGGAGACACAGTCGCCCTCATCCTCCTCGACCTCTCCGCAGCCTTCGACACAGTCTGTCATAGCACCCTCTTACAGCGCCTCAGAAACGTCGGAATCCAAGGAAAAGCACTGGAATGGATCACCTCGTTCCTCACCGGAAGAACCCAGAGAGTTCGCCTCCCACCATTCAAGTCAGAGGCCACTGAAGTCATCTGCGGCGTACCACAAGGATCCTCACTCAGCCCCACCCTCTTCAACGTATATATGAGCCCCCTCGCGACCATCGCACGCCAACACAACCTCAACATCATCTCCTACGCTGATGACACTCAACTGATCCTCTCACTCACCAAAGACCCAAACACCGCCAAAACCAACCTGCATGAAGGAATGAAAGAAGTAGCCGAATGGATGAAGCACAGCCGTCTGAAACTGAACTCAGACAAAACAGAAGTGCTCATCCTAGGCACCTCCCCCTCCGCCTGGGATGACTCTTGGTGGCCAGAGGCCCTTGGAAAAGCACCCATCCCGACGGACCACGCACGGAACCTGGGCGTCATCCTGGATTCCTCACTCTCGATGAACAGACAAGTCAACGCCGTTTCTTCATCTTGCTTCAACATTCTTCGCATGCTCAAAAAAACATTTCGCTGGATCCCCACCGAAACTAGAAAAACGGTCACCCACGCACTGGTCACGAGCCGCCTGGACTACGAAGACACCCTATACGCCGGTACCACCGCAAAACTCCAGAAAAAACTCCAACGCATCCAGAACACTTCAGCCAGGCTCATATTAAACATCCCGCGTAAAGAACACATCTCTGGTCACCTGAAAAACCTCCACTGGCTCCCCGTCAATAAGAGGATTACTTTCCGCCTCCTAACCCACGCACACAAAGCACTTTACGAAATTGGACCCGAATGCCTCAACACACGACTGTCCTTCTACACCCCCTCCCGCCAGCTACGATCCTCCAACCAAGCCCTTGCCACTGTACCTCGCATCAACAAAACCACCATGGGAGGTAGATCCTTCTCCTACCTGGCAGCTAAAACCTGGAACTCACTTCCCACTCACCTTCGCCTTACTCAGAACCACCTAGCATTCAGAAAGCAACTTAAAACGTGGATATTCGACAAGTAATTCCTCACCCTTCTTCAAGCGCCTTGAGACCCTCTGGGTATGTAGCACGCTATATAAATCTCCTGACTTGACTTGACTTGACTGGTGTAGTAGATCGTGCTCCTCGTATGCATGTGTCCTGATGTTTCCCGAGTGAGTCCTCCTTTTTTTTGTGTTTTGAACTGTCTAGGAGGGGGTAAGGGTATCTTGGACATTTATGCAGCATCAGTGTGATTCCCCAGGCTCCGAATCTTGTTTTTACTGCGAATATCTTGTCTACTATTTCCTTTGAAGACCATGTTGTCACTGAGTGTTCTATATCAGGGTTTGACCCTTGTTGTTGAAATTCGAGAGCTGTTAAATCTTGCGAGGTAATTCCGTTTAATTCTGGGACTGCTTTAAACAGCTTTAGCAGGTTACCTTGGTTCAAAATGTCTTGCCTTCCCTTGGTTGCATATTCTGGCACAAATGTCAATTTTGGTTCAAATGCGTCTGATTCCGTTTGAGAATACTTGGGAACTTGTGCGATTTCTTCTTTCGGAGATAACGAGTGATTAATTGTCAGTGAATTATGTGCTTTGTTGGGGACACGGCTCGAGTAATTTCCGTGAGCCCTCTTAGTAATCATATCTGAGTTATCTAATGTCCTTTTCCCTGTTGGGTCGAGTTCCAGTTCCGTGGTGGGGAGCATACATTTTCGTTCCATTCCTCTTGTGATGACCTTTATCAGGTTATGCTCGGAGTGGGGGCTATTTTTTATTTCCTGTGTCCACCTCTTGCTAGTTGGTTCGGCCCTATTTCCTTGATTGTTCCTGGTGGTACTTTCCTCTTCCCGAGGTGTAACTTTGTCTCCTCTATCTGTGTTTCGATTTTTTTTGCTACAGGGAGCATTGTTCTGGTCTATTTCCATGATGTCCGGGCTTTCTAATACTATAACAGGGCAATGCTTCGACTTTTTTCTATTTATATGCAAGTTAGAGGTGGAATAAACGGTGATGCGAGAACTTTCCTCCTTACTCTTAAGTTCTTCAGAGGGCTTCACTTGAGCTGAGTTAATTGTAACGAGCGCGCCCGGTGATGATTCCAACAAAACATTTTTTCTCGTTCGAGATGTTTTGATTGCAATAATTGGAAATGTCTTTCCTGAAATCGGGATTTGTTGCTTTTTATGCTTCAACCTGGCCTTCCTTGCACGTTTTCTCTGCCTTTTTGTGGGTTTTATGGAGGGTTAAATCTCAAAGGCATTCTGTGGTGTTTCCATTGGTATTACTGTAATGTCTACTTGGTCATCGAGTTCCGCTTGCTCGTGATCTCCTTTGCCTTCACTGTCTAGGCTTATGTTTACGTTATTACGTGTTATAGATACCTTCATGTCTGTCCCATCTACGATTTCCGTATTCTGTTTTTTGTTATTTGTTAATTTTGTTGATTTTACCGCCCCTAAAATGTCCATCAAAATATTGGGGAGACTTGCCAGTTTCTCTATTATTTTCCCACATCCGCAGTCGGGTGTTGGTTATCTTTATTTCTTTGTTGGTCCGAGATTCCCATTTGTTTTAATAGGGACGTAATCAAATCCATTTTGGAATTAATGCTGGAAATGTGTGTGGCAATGAGGTTTATAAGGTCTATTTGTACATCCATTTTGTCAGATTGAAAGTTCAATGCCTTTATTGCTCGATCTAATGAGCCTAGCAAAGACTGGCTCCACTGTATGCTGGGGGGTGGTTTACTACAATTCCCTGATTCCCCTGGTACATGATCTATGATGCTGACTGATGATATTGTTATTGGTGCTGACGAATTCAGTTGGATTGCTTTCGGCTCTGGGGTAATGCTGTCATCTAATGTTATCCTATGTGGATCGGTGCTGGGTTCGTGTGTTCGTGGGGTTGATGCCACCATTCCCAGCCTGCTCTGTTGTGCTCCTGGATGGTCGTCTGGTGGCGTGCAGTTCCTTTCAGTTTCTTTTTTTTGTGTGATAATTTCCATAATTTCAAGTAGATTTGCGTCATTGGATATAGAGAAAGAGTTTAGCCAAGGGTCTGCCCCTGCTACTCTCTGCTTTTGCAAATCGCTTAATTTTAAAGGACCTTCCTTGGAGTCGTCCCTAAATTCCCTTTAATTTAAGTTTCCTCCAGGGTTTGAGCTTCTGGGCTGTTTTTTCTGTTTTAGTTGTACCTCCATATGTTCCACGTTAGTTCCCTTAGTTCCCTTGTGTTGATCACTTTTGTTCATTTACCTTGTAGTTACGATACTTTTACTCTGATGGACCTGCGCTGTTACCGTAACAAGGTTACTCACTGGCTGATCCGACATTGAGTTCATAAAAGTTTGCTTTCCGTCTTCAAGGATTGCTGGAGCGATTTGTCTGTCTGGGAGGATAGGGCTTGGGAGTTTGGTGGCCTCTGCTGTAGAAGCATAGATTGCTGCCATTGGGTCTTTTAAGAAAAAGAATTTTTGAATCCCGTGTTTCCTGTCTGGACTCACTACTGTTATATGTGGAGTGGATACTGAAACTAGTCTCGCTCTTACTTTTGAATCTACTCCCTTCAGGCTTATGTTCGGGGCTGCTTCAAAGGATTTCTTTGTTTTGACTTTTTTTGATCTTTTAGTTGTCGTCGTTTGTCTAATTTTCACCGATCTCATAGTTCTGAATTCATCAGAGCTACTTCTGTTGTATGTATACCACTACCCTAGTGGGCCCTGCTTTTTCTCTTACCGGGCTCTCTGCTGCTCCCGCCCTGCTGTCCCAATTTGGTCACTAGGTCACAGTTTGTTAATGAATGTTCTGAGCCCGCCTCCTCGCCACCAGCGCGCGAGGGCCCAAGCCTCTTCCCTCTATAACTCCCAATCTACTGGTGCTCTGCGCTATTTTTTGGCTCCTTCTGCTCCTTCTGCTGTAAAGGGCCGATGATAGGCCCACACGTGGGCCAAGCAAATTGTCCCCTACTCCTGTGACAGAGCCAGGCAGCTCACCGTCCTGAAAGGCACTCAACTCAACAGTGCCCTGTGGTTCCTGCCGGGTCCTGGGGGCAGCACTGCTCCTGTAGTTCACGGGTGAACCTGAAGCCTTCACCACTGTGGCTCACCTCCGGCTCCGCCCCGTTCTGCTCCGCTCCGATGGCTCCACACCGATGCAGCTGGTGCAGCACCCGCCTGCTTTCTCAGCCCTTCGTGGGTTCCGTGGGGGCCCTAGGGGGTCGGTTCCCACCTGACAAATCCTGCCGTGCAGACCCTTCACTCGCTGGGAAATCGAGACCTGAGCCTCGCTGCCGCCGAGCCTTCCCCTCGCCTGCTTTGGTGGCTGCGGCTGGAAGGAAGCCGAAGGCGAGAGGTATGTCGTTCTCTCACTCCACTCCTCTGCTCCGCTCCGCACCTTGGCTCTCACGGCGC
Organism: Lissotriton helveticus; assembly: GCF_964261635.1. Classification (NCBI taxonomy): domain Eukaryota; kingdom Metazoa; phylum Chordata; class Amphibia; order Caudata; family Salamandridae; genus Lissotriton; species Lissotriton helveticus. The sequence goes on from NC_136065.1 coordinate 1,348,095,771, forward strand.
TCCTGCAGAAGCAGAAGCGGGCTCACGCTGAATCTACACCGGATGAACTGGAGCTCCGCCGGTGTTAAAGCGGTGTTAAAGCGAGATACGGGATACGAAGGCTCTCACGGTTCCCCACTGCAGCTCCTTGCAAACCGCCGCTTCCAGCTCACGTCTACCGAGTAGTGAGCACTGAGAGGATGCGGTCGGGTGAGCAGGTTTGCCACAATACTGCACGCCGCGTTCTCCTCCTCCTCCGTGCTCCGTTCTGCTCCGTGCTCTGCCTGGATTGTGGCTAGCTGAGCAAGGAGTCTTATGAAGGTCTGTGTGATCAGTAGTTGGTTTCTTTAGAATTGGGGTAACTTGACCCGATTTTAGGCAATCCGGAATAGCACCTTGCCGAAGTGATGTATTGACAATAGTAGTCTAAAGTGTTAGTAAGGAGGATCTAACTTCCAGGAAAAGGTCAGATGGCAGAGGGTCATTGTAGTGATTGGAAGGTTTCAAAGTCGACAGCATTTTCCATATAGTGCATTCATCCAAGGTTTGGAACAGACCCCAGGATACAATTGTTTTTTGGAGAGGTAGGGCTGCGCAGGATCAGTGATATCCAAACCTGGGGGACGGAGGGTGCTTAGTGGACTGATTGACAGGTGATCACGGGCAGAGCGTAATTCAGTTTCAATCTTAATAGTCTTTTCAGTGAAGAAATCAGTGAATTCTTCACATTTCGGCAATGTCCCTTGACCCAGTGAGGAGAGGTTAGGATGACTGTTAGGTTGGGACTTGATGAATTTGAACCGTTTTTTTGCTTGGTCTAGTTGAGTTCTGAAAAAGGTGGCCTTCGAGCATCTGATGCGTTTGTTGTATAAGCTTCTCAGGGACCTTAAGTGGCAGAGATGTTCAAGGGAGGGATAGTATCGTCACAGCCTTTCTGCAAGTCTTTTCATTTCTTCTTTCGGAATGAAGCCTTTCATTGAACCATGGATTGGAGAGTTTAGAGTTCATTCTTTTAAGCTGTAGTGGTGCAACTGAGTCAAGTACATTAAGCATTGAGTGGCTTTAGTGAGCCGTAACGTCATGGACATCTGACATGTTCAAGGGTGGGGGGGCAGGATGATAAGTAAATAAAATATGTTCCTCTGCCCCTGAAAGGCCTAATAAGTGTTGAGTGTGAGTGCAACCACACATTACATTTCATGTACATTGTGCATACATTTATCCTATAAGTGCAAGACAACAGAACCAGAAACAATGCAAGACCTCCCCTGGGGAAGAGCAAATGGGAGATATATGGGCATGAAACTTTGAAAGTAGTTGACCAAAGTGAGCTGCATGATGTGCCATATTTAGCAAGTAGCCATTAACAATGATGATGGACATTCTCCAGGGAGGTGTGATTACATACACAATTAGTAACATGTCAACATCAATGACCCCTTTGCACAATGGTGCATGGGTGTGTGCGGTAGAGCAAGCTACCAGTACGTGTTCCAGCACAGCTAAGGAGCAGCAATCTGTAGTGACAAAATTATTGTAAAATTAAAATGACCCGTAAGGAAACACTTAGTGTTTTACTTTTGACTGGTGAAGTTATATGACAGGAAGATTAGAGAGGTGGGGAGAAGCTAGTTTGGGCACTTTATATGCACCATGTAGACACGCTGTTAGAGGGAAAACGTCAATGTAGGGGGCAGTTTTAAAATGAAACATGTACTTTTTGATGCACTGTTAATTTCTAGTAAAACACCATCATCTGAACATATTATCTAATGTTTCTTAATTTGTAGTGTACCCCTGACGAAGGGCGATAATTAGCCCGAAATGCATTGGGAACTATACTTACCACCGAAGACTATTTGTGTACATTCTTACTGCAGAAAAGGCCTGGATTGGCATATCTGCAGCATTAGATATAAAATAAACAGCATCTCTCATGTGACATGATAAAATTGAAGAATTAGTGTAAAAATTGTGGAATACAAGAATAAAATTAATTGAAAGTGGACAAACGTGTTGAAATCTAAAATGATTCAGGCGTTAAACTGTGCGCCCGGCACAGGAGTGTCACTCTACTCCAGCTTTTGATGAAGTTTCTATACATGTGGTTGTTGGGCAGACCACGGTTCCGGGCTGCACGCGAAAAGGCCAAATTGATTAACTGGTGTTGTGAAATGTTGAAGACAGGTGTGCACTTGGACAACCCCTTCTTTGGATTGGTAGAGCGCAGGTTATTGCTACATTATGTACTGAACTCAACATACAAAATGATACCAACTCTTTCATATGAACTGATGAAGTACTAGTGAATGTATTAAAAATATTAATGTATGAAAACTATTATTACTACCTATACCTACCTGTCCTACACTAACAAACCTAACACTAGCCTAAACTATCTAAACTTATCTTAAACTAGCTTAACTTTTCTTAAACCATCTTAACTACTATACACACATGAGAAGTTAAACATCAACCCCCCACCCCTTAATACACATAGATCAGTACAATGCAAACAGCAACCACATCCTAAACATGCACTACCTATACATTTAACATTCAATCCTAATCAAATATACATTGTTTTTTGGTATTATCTATCTATCTATCTATCTATCTATCTATCTATCTATCTATCTATCTATCTATCTATCTATCTATCTATGCTTAAAGCAGCAGACGAGATAAGGGCCACAATGGACAAGGGAGGATCGGCGGTTCTAATACTCTTGGATCTCTCCGCGGCTTTTGACACGGTCGATCATGTCACTCTGATCGACCGTGTCTCGGCATTAGGAATTAAAAACAAAGCCAAAGAGCTCCTAACCTCGTTCCTGACAAACCGGCCTCAGACAGTTAAAATGGGCAATTACACCTCCCAAACATTCTTCCTCCCTTGCGGAGTACCACAGGGCTCCTCGCTAAGTCCGACGCTTTTCAATATCTATGTTGCGGACTTGGCGAGGGTTATAAAAGCATATGGAATTGCCCTGACAACCTATGCCGACGACACACAACTGGTGCTATCAGTATATAACAACGGTACGTCGGTGGCAGCTAACTTTCAAGAGGGTATGCTGGCAATAAGTTCCTGGATGTCATCCAACTGTTTGAAATTAAACTCTGACAAAACAGAGGTGATGACATTCGGGAACTTGCAACCAATTCCAATTCCAATTCCAATTCCAAAAATTCTTTATTTCGGCCGCCTGGGCCATAAAAGATGCAGTAAAATACGGTACATAAATACACAGTAAAATGGAATGCATATATTACAGAAAATTACATAAAAAAGGCTAGAGGGTCTGCATGAGGTAAGGAAACACAGTGGCACCAATTCAGGGGGACATTTTCTTCCTTATTAACCAAGCTGCCATTAAGAATTTTGATACCGCAAAAACAATGTGTCCTAGGGTATTGGTTTTCATAACCCTATATGCTTGTAGGTATTCACGAAAACCCAGGTTTCGGCACAGCGGTGCAATCCAGCGCTTCCTGGGATTCTGGTATGCGTGGCAAACAAACATTATGTGCAGATCATCTTCGTTCTTGGTTTTACAACAAGGACAGAGTTTGTCACCCCCAGTGAGCCATTTGTGAGTAAATACTTTGGTGGGGAGTGTGCCAAACCTCCATTGCAGAAACAGTTTCCTCGCCAAAAGAGGAAAAATAAAATCCATAAAAGATTCAAAGAGGTAAGAATTTTTGGACTCCATAAAACGACTCGTCAGGGTGCCGGTGCTATGAGCATTGTCCATGTTAGCCAAATTTTTGTTTTTGTACAGCTGGGCAAGAGTTTTGCGTGTGATCCTTTGACAACCCTGAACTGGATCATCCCAGAGGTCTGGCAAGTTCAAACTGGACAATTCTGATTTAATAAAAGCTAGCCAGGGGATTTTGTTGCTGCCATTCAACCTCAGTACATGGATAAGGTCCTGTCTATAGTGATGTAAATCCTCAGTGGACCATATCCGATGCCAGAACTTCACGGGTTTAGATAAAAGATCTTCAGCGATGGAGTGTAGGCCCAGATCCAATCTTAAGGGGAGGAGTGGCGTTCCCTGCGGGAGAGCAAGTAGGCGTCTCAAGAATGTATTTTCCACCGCTAACAATGCCTTCCCTGCTTTGTAACCCCACAGCTCGCTGCCATACATGGCTGCTGCCTTCGCTTGAGTTCTATAGGTTTCAAGGGCCGGGCTTACAGGCTTAAAGGTGGATTTATTTGCCACCTTCAGGAGCGCGCCCGCTAGCTGGGATAACTTCAGCCTTGATCTCGCTATCTGGCAGTCCCAGGCCAAGTTTTCTTGTAATGTTACCCCCAGATAGACAAAGGTCGAGACCCTCTCAAGACTAACTTCCCCCAGTTTTGGGTTGGGTCTGGTTCTGGCAGGGGGATTGAAGATCATAAACTTAGTTTTTTCTGTGTTGACCTCCAACCCATGTTGCCGACAGAAAAGGCCAAAACCATTTACAATCCTCTGGATCCCCATGGGGGATTTGGAAAGCAGGAGGGTATCATCAGCAAACATGATTGCCGGAACCCTCCTGCCTGCCAAAACCGGGGCGTCATTGTCCTCGACAGTGTCAAGGTGTTGAATGACACTGTTAATGAAGAGGCAGAAGAGGGTTGGTGCCAGGACACAGCCCTGTCTGACTCCTCTAAGGACAGGGAATTTGCCTGAGAGCTTACCATCCCTCCCACACCTTACTTGGGCATAGTTGTTCTCGTGGAGCCTGATGATAGTACTGAGAAGGTGTGGGGGCACTCCTAGCTTCCGCAAAACCTCCCAAAGTTTCCCTCTAGGGACTAGGTCAAAGGCTGACCTCAGATCCACGAAGACCATGTACAGTCTTCCACCCTCTATGGTGACAGTCTTCCAATATAGGAGAAGAAGGCGGAAGATCTGATCCATGGTCGACGTGTTCTTTCTGAAGCCAGCCTGGAGGGGGGTCAAGATGTCATTTTCCTCCACCCAGTCCAGGAGGTGATTAAGGATGAGGCGCGCAAAGAGCTTTTGGGGGACATCTATTAGGCTAATGGGCCTATAGTTGGCGGGGAGCAGAGTAGATCCCTTCTTGTGGATCGGAACAATCTCTGCCCCCAGCCACGACCCGGGGATTGACATACCTCCTAAGATGGCATTAAAAAGAATAAGGAGGTAAGGACCCCAGATGTCCAGATGGTGCCTAAACAAATCCCCAGGTAGCCTATCTAGACCCGGCGCCTTCCCCGCTGGTAGTTGCTTCAGGGCTGCCTCCACTTCCCCCAGGGATAGTTCCAATTCATGGTCCTGTGTGCCACAAGGTGCATCCAGAGCTGTGACAGGACAAGGATTGGTATCTTGATAAAGTTCCCCGAAATGGGCCTCCCAAACCTCGGGGGCAATATTAGGTTCTACTGCATTTTTGAGTTCCCCTGTGCCATTATTAACAAGGGCCCAAAATTTGCGGGAGTCCCTAACTTTTAGGGCATCACAAAGATCATGCCAATGGTTCCAGTCCCACTCGGTCCTGGCAGACGCCATCACTGTTTTATAGTGTTTCCTGTGGGCACGCACCTTGGCCTTGTTTGACCCCTCTTTTATTGCAGCAATGAGCTCAGACTTTGCTGCCCTACAAGAGGAGGTATACCAGGTGGGAACATGGGTCTTTTTCTTTCTATTTGGCACCAACGGGTGGAATACCTCGGCCAAATCTCTTACAAGACCCTGGTGGATATCACCCAGTTTCTCATAGTATTCCGGGGTTCTTGGTGCGTTTAGCAGTGCATCCACCTCCATAAACCTTGGGATTGCCAACCCGTATAGTTTGCTAATGGCCTCTTCTGAGCTCACAAGTTTTCCCCACTTAACCCGTCGCCTACTGGTTGTAAGAACCAAATCCCCCTCCTCTCCCCCTGAGTTTTCTACCACTTTTCCCGCTACATGGGGAGGCCGCTGGATATTTAAACACAGGGCATTATGATCGCTATCTGACCTGATTATTACCCTGAAATCGTGGACTTTAGGCCAGAGTGAGATATCCACCATGATATAGTCTAGCCTCGACTCATGACCCCTCCTATTAAAAGTGCACACTGAGGGAGTATCGGAGATGGTGCGCCCATTACAAGCCCTCAGTGCGCAATTCAGGGTAAGGGACATAAGTTGTATTACAAGGGGGGACCAGGCTTTAGGATGTGGGGAGGACGAGGGTGGGACTCCCCAGTAGTCATCTTCAGCCGTAAGGGCACCCTCCGACATGCCCTCAAGGGGTTCAAAGTGGCAGTTGAAGTCTCCTCCAAGCACCACCTTGAGGTCTCCCGGCAGCTGCCCCAAGAAGGAGGAGAGATCGTTTAGGGTGGGGGATTCGTCAGGCGTGGCAACCGGTCGAGAGTAGACATTCACAATGGCCCATGATGGTTTGCCAGGCCATGTGAGCCGAACACACTGGATGTCCTGCGAGGACGTAAGTACCTGTTCCGCCTGACATCCAGTGTGACTCGCAATCCAGATCGCCAGCCCGCCCGACGGCCTCCCCCTCCCCCCCCATTTGGCAGGAATCTCAAATACATCAAACCCATTCCTGATTACGGTGTCCCGCGCCCACGTTTCTTGAAGGAGGAGGATGTCGCTACTGGCCAATAAATGGTCCCACTCAGGTGTGCCTTCCTTGTTTGCAATACCCGCTACATTCCACGAAACAATTCTCAGGCCCTGATCTATGGGAAGAGCGCCTTGACCCACAGTGGGGGATTGCATAGGGACGGTGGGTAGATGAATTCCTGGCACGATGGTAGGTGGACCAGCCCGCTCGTCCCCCCCAGGTTGCAGGATGTGGCCAGTCCCGGTGTTGTGAGAAGTCCCCTGTAAGCCCAGACTGTCACCGCTGTTCGGTGGTCGGTCACTAACATTGACCTGCGGGGCAAAATCTATTACGGGGGCTACAGTCATTCCCACCCGACTTTGCGCTTTAACTTTAGCATTCACCTGGAAACCAGGTTCAGCTACAGGGGCTCTGCTCTCTCCCACCCCCCTGCGAACCTCATCTACCATCTTTCCCGAGCCAGACGAGGTGCCACTGATTTGTAGTCAGTCGACCTGGTCTAGGCAGGAGAATCTGTTGTGATGAATGAAGTTTGCCTGGGCATGTGGAATGTGGTGCCTTGGTCTGTAGCGTGAACCATCCACAGCAAAGCCCACTCTAGTCCACCCCTTCTCCCCCCTTGCCTCTTTGCTACTTGCATTTGGGTAGAAGTACGAGAGGGGGACTAATTCTATATTGGACTTGTCTGGCCTAGCAAGCCAATTAGAAATGTAGTTAGCTACGTGGGGGCTTTTAAAACTTATGATGATACAATCCCCCGCTCTATTCTTTGGGGTGTGACCAATCCAGGGGATCCTCCTAGCCATCAGGACCTCACCTTTCAGGTTAGGAGGCAGCGGCCTGTTGATGCTAAGCCAGCTTATCACCTTGTTGCGTAGCGAGTCTTGGGACTCCCTCATATCACCAGTTAACTCAGGTACTCCCACCATGATTACCGTGTAAGGGACCGCTTCTGGGGGCAGGTTGACCACCCTACGCCTATCACTTTGGGGAGCGGGACCATCAGTAGGGCCATTTGTAGGGATCACAGTTCCCCCAGTCTGTGGCGCTGGAAGTTGCTTTGATCTCCTTGGGGCCGGAACAGGGGGCCTGGAAGCCGAGGGCAACGAAGGGGGCGCCTGAGAAACAGGCGCACCGTCCGTCCCTGGCAGCACCGCATTAGCGCCCTGTGACGGTATAGCGGACCGCAGGCTATTTACCAGGGAGGCCCGGGGGACTGGAGGGGGGTTAGTCACATTTCTGTCTGACCCAGGGCTTTTCCTTAGATGACTACTTTCCAGGGCCTTCAATCTGGACTCTATGGCGTCCAGTTTAGCTGCAATGGGGGTTAACAAGTTCCTCATAATATCAGTGAGTGTGTTAACTAATGAATCAGTGCTAGTAGAAGTGGAAGTTGCCCCACCAAAAATAAAAGGGCCTGTGTGCAAGGGTAGGGAAGCAGGAGCTGGCGAGCCCGTGCGAATTGGCCTGGACCGTGATAGATTGAGGTCAGGAGAGGCAGAAATGTCTATGCTGTCAGTCTGGTTTAGCTCTACTGTGTCCACTTTAGCCCTTTTAGCCTTTTTTGCTTTCCTGGACCTTTTCCTTTTGGGGGGGTGTTCTACTATGCTGTCTACATCATCTATGGGCGAGTCAGCCTGACCTGCATCTTGCAGGACTGTTCCCCTGCTTTCCGGAATGGTAGTATGGTCAGAAATCCCAGATAGGCGGGATGAGTTCCTGTCCCTCTGCGTCAAAGGAGTTCTTAACTGCTGAAGGACCGACTCAATCGTCTGGTCAATGCTGTCCAGAAGTGACATGTGGGTGGCATCCAGTGTGATCGGTGTACTCGTGTCTGTAGAAAAGGTATCCCCCTCATCCAGGAACACACTTTCCGGGCCCATCTCGAGGTGGGCCTCAGGGATTGACGAGCATTTACTAGCTAGGTTACTAGTCTTTGGGAAAAATTTATCCAGAGTGCTTGTACCTTGTTGGGCAGACTTGCTTCGTAAGGTTCTGGTCGCCATGATGGAGTATGTAAGGGAAGCCAAAGTAAACCCGGGGCGTCAGAGGGGTGGCCCGGTCCGGTCTCTGCCGGCCTCTAACGGCCTAGAACGGCCCGCTCTTTGCCCGGTCTTCGCCCCGGTGACCGCCCCGCGCGCGTCCCGCAATGCGCGTGGGCGAGTTCACCTAAGTATGACAGGGGGGCGTGGCACTGGGAGGGGGCGCGGCGCGGCGGGAAGAGGAACCAGCTGACGATGACCAATGGAATGCTGGTCCTCGCAGTCCCGCTCGCCTGCGCCTCTCACCTCCACTGCGGCCGGACTCTCAGGCGGTGTCTCCCCAGGCAAACAGGCGTTGGCTCCCAGCCAGGACAATGGCGAGCAGGTCAGCAGGGCAAATACTCCACACGAGCGGCACCCGCGGAGCGGGGGCCGCGAGGAGTTAAGTAAGGGCTCAGGCGGGGGGGCGCGGCACTGGGAGGGGGCGCGGCGCGGCGGGAAGAGGAACCAGCTGACGATGACCAATGGAATGCTGGTCCTCGCAGTCCCGCTCGCCTGCGCCTCTCACCTCCACTGCGGCCGGACTCTCAGGCGGTGTCTCCCCAGGCAAACAGGCGTTGGCTCCCAGCCAGGACAATGGCGAGCAGGTCAGCAGGGCAAATACTCCACACGAGCGGCACCCGCGGAGCGGGGGCCGCGAGGAGTTAAGTAAGGGCTCAGGCGGGGGGGCGCGGCACTGGGAGGGGGCGCGGCGCGGCGGGAAGAGGAACCAGCTGACGATGACCAATGGAATGCTGGTCCTCGCAGTCCCGCACGCCTGCGCCTCTCACCTCCACTGCGGCCGGACTCTCAGGCGGTGTCTCCCCAGGCAAACAGGCGTTGGCTCCCAGCCAGGACAATGGCGAGCAGGTCAGCAGGGCAAATACTCCACACGAGCGGCACCTTCGGGAACTTGCAACCCATTTGGTCCCCTCAGTGGTGGCCAACACAAATGGGTGCACCCCCCCTGCCGGTGACTAAGGTACGCAACTTGGGAGTAATCTTTGATAACAAGATGACTTTTCTCCAACACGCCAACTCGGTGGTGTCATCAGCTTTCTTTATTCTAAAACGGATAAAGAAACTGCTCCCATACCTACCTCCAACCGCGGGGAAAATGCTAATGAGTACACTAGTGTTCTCTCGAACAGACTACTGTAACTCACTCCTACTGAACTCCCAAGAAAAAGTCCTCAATAGACTGCAGACCGTGCAAAACGCCGCAGCCAGAATCCTTTTAAAGATTCCTAGATTCACATCGACCTCCCCGTATATTAAACAGCTACACTGGCTTCCTATCAGGAGCCGCATCAAATTCAAAGCTCTATGCATAGCATATAAAGCCACCAATAAGCAAGGACCACTATATTTACAAAAAGCTTTTGCCCCACCTGAGTACTCAAGAACTCTACGCTCAGCATCAGCCCACTTGCTGAAAGTCCCACGGACAAGAAAGTCCAACTGGGGAGATAGATGCTTCACCACGTCAACGGCCAGGCTTTGGAACACATTACCATTCCATATAAAAACTGCTTCTACACTTCTGCAGTTTAGAAAGAAACTTAAAACGTGGTTGTTCCCAGCATAATTCACTACCTTTCCACCTTTTTTGAGAGAGTTCTGCAACACTAGCGCCGAGACACCCGCAAGGGTATTTGTGCACTCTAAAAATCGAATAAATAAATAAATAAATCTATCTATCTATCTATCTATCTATCTATCTATCTATCTATCTATCTATCTATCTATCTATCTATCTATCTATCTATCTATCTATCTATCTATCTATCTATATATCTATCTATCTATGTATATATATATATATATATATATATATATACATATATATATATATATATATATTTATATATATATATGTATATATAAATTATATGTTGTATAATCACACTATTCATCAACCCCATCCACATAAAAGCCTGAGTATAAAAACAGAGTTAAAAATAAGTACCCACTAAAATTACAAATATCTAACACCTACTTGCACTATACTATACCTTACCCTAACTAACACTATGCCTAATAGCAGTATAAAACAAACAGAATTTAGAGAAAAGGGAAGGGAAATGCCCAGAGGGAGAGTCTTATAATAGTGCAGACATCTGCACCATGGCCTCCTACAAAGTTTCCAAATGCTTACATGAGTTGGCTTGCTCTTGCTGTATGTCATGCATCCGCCGATGAATCTTATTCAATTCTATAAAAGGTAGTACTTAAAACTTGATCATCTAGGCCTCTTGGGCCATGTGGGTGGCTGCTGAGAAATAGTAGAAGGTTCGGCGGTGAACCGTGGTTGGAGCAGCTGCTGCTGGAAATTCTTCTGGCCTTTATCAATACTAGATTTTGTTGTGCTTTCTGGAATCCCAGGACCCCGCTACCTTGGCCCTGTTCATATAGAATGCCCATTTTTCTGTACATCTATGATATGTGGCAGATGTGATGGAAGAATCCATTACATAATATAAAGGTTTTCACCTCGTCAGCTGTCATGCTGGGAGGTAAAGGGAGGTGAAGGAAATGAATATTAGCTCGAGTTGTAAATATACATGATTTGTGCAAAAATAGGTTGACATTGTTTTAATTTAATTAATTTATGTATTAATTTGAAGAGTTTTTTATAGCGCAGATTTTACCGAAGGTATCAGAGTGGTTTACATAGTTGGCAGAGTAGACATGAGTTACATATGGATCACACGTGGGGTACACACAGATACATAGCAATTGTGTACACAGGAAGAACAGTAGCAGTTGCATGAGTTACATATGGGGTGTATACCATTACATAAATGTAAACACAAATACATTGCAATAATATATACCAGAGAAATAAGTTGGCAAGGAGGAAATGTGAGCAAAATGTTCTGAGTTAGTTATGGTAGGATGTAACGACACAAGGTAAATAGCAGTGTTGGCGTGAAGTGATCAAAAGAAAGGCATATAGTAACAGTGTGGAACTAGAATTTGCATAAAAGAGTCATAAGAACATTGAATGTAATGGCATGGAATAATGAGTGTAAACTACCAATATACGAGTGTACCCCCGTGTACATTGGACAAACAACAATGCAGTAGAATGTTGCCCCTGAAGCTAGCCCGTCCCAGCAACTGACCTGCAGGTGGGCAGGACCTCCTTAACGGTTAGCCATAGACCTCAATCCCAACTATGTTTTAAACCTGGTCTCGCCCATGATGCACTCAGATGCTGACAAAGTGGTCAAGACAAGTATTTTGTAGGCCCCTCCACTTCAGCACATAGATACCTGTGATTTGAATACATCATACGATGAGTTATGATCTCAAAGATCCTTAACCAAAACATTGATTCAAAGTACAATAGCAGTTGACTGACGAGTAGGAAATGCAACCGTGGGAGGTTCCAGCCAGGCTGTCGTCTACGAACCCCACATGGGATAACCTTTCCGGTTGTCGAACAGTGCTGCATAGACATCAGGGAGTCTTCATCCCAGGTGGCTGGGCAAACACAGTGCTGGGAAGGCAGACACTAGGGGTGTATGGTGGTAGGCTCTCCTCGCATTAAACATTGCGACCCCACTCACTCCATTCCCAACTCCAGGACCCTGGCGTGTAGAGGAACGGAGAGGCAGCAACCGTGAGTTCCCCCAGTAGAGGATAAGGGAAGCAGGTATAGCAGGGCTCGTGGATGTCCATGGGCACCCAGTGGGCAACGGAGGAGGTGGTATCTCTGTACCTCAACATGGTCGTTCCACTCTCTCCAAAAAAACGCTCCGGCAAGTTGCAGAGGTGCAGGAGATTGGGAGAGACAGCGAGCCCCCAAAGTAAGGATTGGGTCAGATTCCTGTTCCTTCGAACAGAGATTGGGTGTGCCGGGGACAACAGGACTGGCAGCTGCCTATAGGCACAAAGCAGAAGTTCCACCAACATCAATCCTTTAGCCTGGGGAATCTTTCCTGGTTCCTTTCATGTCTTCATCTCAAAATGCTGCACCGCATCGGCCGTGCAGGATCATGTTCTTTGGATTCTGAAGGGTGATAGTTCATGGAGGGGGGGAGCTTTTTCTGGGATTTTACACCATAAGGCGATCCCTAGCCCATAACCGTTGACCATCTTGGATCTGGATCATATGTGGTTGTCCAGACCAACACCAATTTGTTGGAGAGATATGGACACCATACCTTCTGTACAAAGACTTCTCCTTCGTGAACAAGGCAAACTGTGTCAAGTGTAGTCAGTGTAGGGTTACCATATGAAAATGTAGTCACAATGGGCCAGATGTAGGTAAATTTTATTTTCCGACCTCTTAAATACCGAGTCATACCGACTCGGTATTTCAGAGGTCGGAAAATAAAAATACCGAGATGTAGGTAATTGCAGATGTGCAATTACCGAATCGGAAACAGTCGGTAATTTCCGATGCGGTAAATACCGACCGGTAAATGCCCATGCATTCCTATGGGCTTTGAAGCCCATAGGAATGATTGGGCATTTACCGGTCGGTATTTACCGCGTCGGAAAATACCGACTGTCACAAGGGTGCAGGGGGTGTCACTTTGACACCCTCTGGCACCCCCAAAAGAGGCTCGGGTGCCATGTGGCAGGCATACCTGCCCTAAGGGCAGGTCTGCCTGTCATATGGCATAGGTGTGCATGCACACATGTGCATGCACACCAGAATCGGTATTTTACCATCAAGTATTATTTGATGGTAAAATACCGATTTTGTACTGCTTGTGGGACTCAGAAGAGTCCCACCTACATACCAATTTACCGGAATCCGTAATGTTACCGACTCGGTATTTTACATACTCGGTAAATTTACCTATCGGTAAATTTACCGAGTCTGTAAATTACAGGGACCTACATGTCAAATTGCTTTTACCGGGTGGTAACGGCCGAATTCGGCCGTTACCACCCGGTAAAAGCCTACCTACATCTGGCCCAATATGATTACAACCATATAATTTTGAAGAGTGAGTCACACTCATGATGATTTATTGATTGAAAATTGGACACATGGTCCATTTATTGAAACTTTGCGTGTTGGTATTATTTCCTGCAAGTAGGCAGAAACTTGCTCATGAACATAGGAGACAGTTGTTAAGGTAAGCCAGTTAAGTATTTGCCTCTGCATTACATAAACCATCTGGAGTTAAACAAGGCATCAGCACACATTGTTGACTTCACTCGCTCAGCGTCAGGTAGCCAATACATGGAAGGAGGGTTGTTAACTACCTCCTGCAAAACATTATTGGGGTACACTTCAACAATTTAGTCTCAAGTAAATGCACAGAAATCTGATATATAGCTTCTGGTATATACTTATAGTAATACCATGTTGACCTTTACTTAAACATATTTTTGTACACTGATTCCCAGTGCTGCATTTGTCAGCGCACAGTTTAAAATGAGACAATGCTTCTCAGTAGCTTGTGTATGCATGTATGCATGCTGGAGTATGCATATGTACAAGAAATAACTTTGTGGTGTATAATGCAGGAACCCGTGAAGCAGGGTGACTGCGTTAGTGCTAGGCAGCCTAACTTAGCCCCCAGTATGTGAGCAGTGTCATAGGCTGTATGCTCCTAACACAAAGTAGTCCTGCATGTGAACTATTACACAGTGCAGCAATTTTACTTAATACCTTGCATTGTATGAATGCATCCCAGATATGGAACACAGAGGATATACAGGGCAGGATGTTGGCATAGCAAAGCCAATGCATGTGCAGGCTAGTGCATTTCTCCAACTGCCCACACCATGCTAATTAGACTGAATACATGCATTGACACCTACTAGCACTCCATATGTTTAACAGCAATTACTTTAGGGAAATGCGTCATGTTGTAAAGCCCTGCGCTACATTATACCTGCGTCAGGTATAATGTATGCAGGGTGGGCGTTCTGAGGTAAGAAAGCCTTGTAAAAGTGACGCAGTGAAATCTACAAGATTTCACAGATTCACTTTTACGATGCCACTGCGTAAAAACCTTATGCCTGCTTGAAGCAGGCATAAGGAGTGATGCAGCATAAAAATAGGCATTCCGAACCATTGCTGGAGTTGCTCCGTGCTTGCGACATGACTCCAGGTATGCGTTGCCTTTACACCAATAGATGTGTCACGCATCTATCAATCCTTGTGTCACGGTGCGCCGCATTGTAAATGTGACGCATCCATGGTGGCGCAAGGGTTTTATTGCATGATGCAACTTAATTAGCGCATCTCTGCTGATATGCAGTGCTTGGGTGGGTACCCTTAGCTGATCCTACTCCGAGAGGCAAGCATCATGGGCAGATAGTGGACATTAGCCTTAGGAGGCCCCCAACTCTCCATCCGGAATTGTTTTGCCCCTATCTATTCAGACAAGTTTCTATCCCTCCCTGACATCCAATACCCCATACAAATATCCGTTGAACTTAGCCTAACAGTTTTTAATAAAACCCCTAAAAAGACATACACCCAACAAGACAAAGACAAAAACGAATGCAATACTGTACAATAAGACACAAAAGGCATACAATTCACTTGACAGGGACAGATCAGACACCGACGAGACCAAAAGCTCGCAACAAAACACCAGCTACTCTATTAAACACCTCAACACCCAGCATAGACTAACAGACTGTAAGAGAAAGTGAAGCTAACTTTCACACTTCCTAGTATGCTGCCTGTCAAACTCATTGTGTCATTTCCTGGGTGTGTCCAGCAAGTTTCCTTCATTTGCGTTGATTTTTCTGATGCATTGCTCTGCAAATTGACATTGTGTGATGGATACACTGCACAGTACCACTTCTGCAGTACATTCCGTTCCATGCAATGGTGGCGATGTGCAGGTTCTGACCCTCGCAATTGGTGCGGTGCGTATGTTCAGACCCAGGCAACAGGTCTGATGCATTGGATTTAATGCTGAGGCCTTGATTATGCTGGATCATACACTATATGGACCAATTTCATCGGTCCAGGAGTGGGTGGCAACTTTTGGCAGGTCTGTGTGACAGAGGGGAGTGTCCAGGTAGTGAAGCCGGGTGGTTGGAAGTCTTCCATGTGCCTGTGACATCAGGACAGCAGGACCTGCAGAATGCCAGCACAGTCAGTCTGGTTTCAAGGAAAAGATGTGCAGTCCTTATCACCCAGCCAGTGGATCAGCAGGCAGAATGGCAGCACAGCTGGAGGAAGGTAGGATCCTTCTGCATGTGTACCCCCATTTTTTGCCTGGTGCTAAGCTGGTTTTTGACTAGTTTGACTGAGTCTATCTGTTTTCTTCCTAACCTGTTATGTTATGTACTTAGGTACAACCCAAATTGGATACTGGGTTACTCTTGTCAGTCCCTAGTATATGGTACCCAGGTGCCCAGGGCATAGGTACCCCAGAGGTCTCCCCTGGGCTGCAGCATGGTTTATGCCACCCATGAGAGACCATTTAAGATGGAACTACAGGAGTGCCATTGCAGCCTGTGTACGTTGGGGCATGCACCACTTACTTAAGATATAGGTTCCTTATATCTAAGGGTCACTGCACTTAAAACCTATAAGTCACCCCCAAAACAGGCCTTTATAATCCTGAAGGTAGGGTGCTTGGTTCTAAGTGAGAGGGTGCCCCTGCATGATCAGGACACCCCTGCAGCCTACGGGGTCCATTATCCCGGGTTGTCAGTGAAGCAGCCATATACTAATATAGAGGGGCATTATGCGACCACGTGATGACCATCTTGAAAACTGCTGTAACAAACCCTATTGTGTTTGGTGTCAAACATGTTGGGATCATACCTCCCACACTGGTAACCACTGTGGGAGGTATGATTCCACCCACCAGAAGGGCCCTTCATGGGGCCCTCAGTGTTCCCGGTACCAGCCTTCTAACTCCGGACAGCATAAAATGGTAGCTGCCGACCATAGACAAATTTCTGACCTCCTGCTGCTGAGCCAAGCTTGAGCAGGATATAGTGTATTAGGGCTAGGTGGGTGCGCTTGCCAGCACCTGAAAACCTACAGGAGGGGCACATTTGGTTTCCATATTCATAGTCCAGTCAAAACCAGTCCTGGAAGCCGTTGGCTGCCACTCTGGCGTGAAACTGGACAAAGGACATGGGAGTAACCTCTCCCCTGTCCAGACCCTCCCCTGGGCCGGTCCCCTGAATCTTTCCAACCCTCTCCCATGGGTATATAAGGGCTTACCTGGTTGTAGGACCTTAGAATCGTTGTGGACAAGATTCATAACTGAAACCACTGCACTTCCACTGTCTGGGCACTCTGGACTTCGCTGGACTTAGTTTGGGTCTGACTTTGTCTCTCTCTCGATCTGCTGCATCGTCTGTGCCTGTGCACCGTACAGGATCCATGCAGGACCTGTGGAGCATCCAAGGCACCTGAAGATAATCTCCCTTGTTTTTTAACCTCACCACGCGCTAGTTAGCACCAGGGCACTCACTTACCCCAATCACGAGCACAGCGAGCAGTGGATCTAGCGCTGACTCGGTGTTGAATCGTTTCCTTGTCAAAACGCCAAACCCGGCGAGGACTGAGGCCACGCCCCCTGAAGGCCACGCCCCCCTGACGCAGTATTTAAAGCGCTGATCACAAGCGCCTAAATTCTGACTATCGCGCACTCCTGAGGCGGAAAGCCGGGAGCTTTTAGAACTGTTAAACAAAATCTTTTGTGTCACTGAATTATTTGTTTTTTAACCTCACCACGCGCTAGTTAGCGCCAGGGCACTCACTTACCCCAATCACGAGCACAGCGAGCAGTGGATCTAGCGCTGACTCGGTGTTGAATCATTTCCTTGTCAAAACGCCAAACCCGGCGAGGACTGAGGCCACGCCCCCTGAAGGCCACGCCCCCCTGACGCAGTATTTAAAGCGCTGATCACAAGCGCCTAAATTCTGACTATCGCGCACTCCTGAGGCGGAAAGCCGGGAGCTTTTAGAACTGTTAAACAAAATCTTTTGTGTCACTGAATTATTTGTTTTTTAACCTCACCACGCGCTAGTTAGCGCCAGGGCACTCACTTACCCCAATCACGAGCACAGCGAGCAGTGGATCTAGCGCTGACTCGGTGTTGAATCATTTCCTTGTCAAAACGCCAAACCCGGCGAGGACTGAGGCCACGCCCCCTGAAGGCCACGCCCCCCTGACGCAGTATTTAAAGCGCTGATCACAAGCGCCTAAATTCTGACTATCGCGCACTCCTGAGGCGGAAAGCCGGGAGCTTTTAGAACTGTTAAACAAAATCTTTTGTGTCACTGAATTATTTGTTTTTTAACCTCACCACGCGCTAGTTAGCGCCAGGGCACTCACTTACCCCAATCACGAGCACAGCGAGCAGTGGATCTAGCGCTGACTCGGTGTTGAATCATTTCCTTGTCAAAACGCCAAACCCGGCGAGGACTAAGGCCACGCCCCCTGAAGGCCACGCCCCCCTGACGCAGTATTTAAAGAGCTGATCACAAGCGCCTAAATTCTGACTATCGCGCACTCCTGAGGCGGAAAGCCGGGAGCTTTTAGAACTGTTAAACAAAATTTTTTGTGTCACTGAATTATTTGTTTTTTAACCTCACCACGCGCTAGTTAGCGCCAGGGCACTCACTTACCCCAATCACGAGCACAGCGAGCAGTGGATCTAGCGCTGACTCGGTGTTGAATCATTTCCTTGTCAAAACGCCAAACCCGGCGAGGACTGAGGCCACGCCCCCTGAAGGCCACGCCCCCCTGACCCTTACATCATGTGCTGTCACCGGAAGCGCAGCGGACGAGCGCAGCGGGAGCGCCTAAGGCAAGCCCGTCTGCGCTCGTCATCGCCACGACATCGCCAATCGCCAGACATCCTACCACGCCTCATATGCCCATCCGCTATGACCGCGAGCAACTCCTTGCTATGAATTATAGCCAACGATGTTCGGATGTCACAGGTACTCTTGGCCATTCGCACCTCCATTGTAACAACTGCCATTTCTCAACCGTCACTCCTACTCGTGTTCGGGTATCACGTGACAAAACCACACTTCCACCTCTGACGATACTGCAGCTCAATGTCAGATCCCTCTCTAAACACCACCTAGAGGTAAACTCGCTCCTACTGGACGAAAATCCAGACATCCTCTTTCTCTGTGAAACATGGTTACGAGATGGCATTTCTACCATCCCTAACCTTACGCTCCCAGATGAGTTTCACCTGGCTGTTATAAACCGCGAAACTCGAGGTGGTGGCATCGCAGTAATTTATAAAAAGCACTTCACTTGCTCTTTCGCTAAAGAAACTGACTGTGAATGCGCTCATTTTAAAATCAGCATTAGCCCTCAGTTTACTATGAAGGGTCTATACATCTACCGCCCACCAGGCCCTGCTTCCAGATTCATTGACGCCCTTCTTGAGACGTCTACGGCGCTTATTACCAAATCCGCAAATTTCACGATTCTGGGTGACCTCAACCTGCATTTTGACGTAACTAATGACCACACTATTGCCAATCTCCTCACCGATCTCTCGACTTTACAGCTTAACTCACTCATTCAGGCTCCCACTCATATAGCCGGCCATACCTTAGACCCGGTCTTTACTAATATCAAAGAGGCAGTCACAGAGGTCCCCATCCCTATGGGATGGACAGACCACTACCTCATTAAGCTAACGGTCCCAGCCCCAGAACGACAGCACAAAACTGAATCCAACCGTCGCTTAAAAAGACCATGGCACAGGCTTTCTACCTCTTCTCTGCATGAAACCCTTGGAAGATTTCACTGTGAGTCCAACCAGGATATAGACACAATCTATACCTCTTTCACTACCTGGATCACAGATGGGCTTGATACTCTCATCCCAGCCAAGCTAACTAAAGGGCGAATCACACCTTCTAATCCCTGGTATGATGACACCCTTAAAGCTATGCGCAAGGATTGTAAAAGAGCCGAGCGTCAATGGAGGAAAAACTTTGACAGTCAGGATAAAGCTATTTATTTCTCTATGCTTAAAACCTATCACAAAGCCATTAGTACTACCCGTGCAGCTTTCTATGCCGACAAAATCAGTACCAACCCGAACCCCTCCAAAGTTATCTTCAAACTTGTCAATGAACTACAAACCTCCAGGTCACCCACCCCCAAAATCACATCCAACGAACAATGTGAACAGTTGGCCACTTATTTTGTAGAGAAAGTTCAAAACATCTATGCAACTTTTCGGCAGAACTCTCCTTATCCTGGGGAACTCGATGATCCTACCTCCACCATCAGCCCACTTACCCAAATTCCTGCCATCACGGCCACCGATCTGACGAAACTTTGTAAGAAAGTGAAATCGGGCTCCCCAACGGACCCTATGGGCCCTTCTCACTTTCTGGATTCGATTGATTTTTTCCTACCCCCCATGATGGATATTCTCAATCTTTCCTTCACCTCTGCCTCTGTACCCATAGCCTGGAAACAAGCTTGGGTATCACCAATAATTAAAAAACCCACCCTGGACCCTTCGAAGCCAGAAAGTTTCCGGCCAATATCCCTCCTCCCCTGGATATCTAAGATAGCAGAAGCCCACATCAATGGCATTCTCTCTAAACATGTGGACTCTCATGGAATCCTGGACCCATCTCAAAATGGCTTTAGACAGACCCTCCAGTTTATCGCGATTTCGCGATTCACGAAAAAATCGCGAAATCGGCAGATTACCGCGATGGCCGCGATAAAAACCATATTGGCCGCGATATTAACAAGTGAGACAGCAAAACAAAGAATGCCTGGCTGTGCGCGCCGCCCCCCCCCCCCACTCGTGTGTGTCAGCAGCTTCCCGGGACACACACAGAGAGTCAGACTAAGCCTCATTAACAAGTGAAAGGTCTTTAAATGACCTGTGAAGTACTCGGGTGCGGCTGGCAGTTCAAAACTGCCAGCCGCACCCGAGTACTTCACAGGTCATTTAAAGACCTTTCACTTGTTAATGAGGCTTAGTTTTTCACGCCCCCACCTGTTATCCTCGGCTCTGGCAGGTGTCAGGGGATTGCGGTGGTGCAAGCTTTCATCAGACAGTCGGCTTCCTGCACGGAGGATCACAGACCGGAGGGAGAGAGAAAGAGGGGTTGGAGGTACGTGTGAGGAGAAGAAAGGGGTGAAAGAAAGGAGGAGTGGCTGGGGGCACATGTGTGAGGAAAGGGGTGAAAGCAAGGGAGAGTGGGGCGTTTAGAAGGAAAGGGAAGGGGTAAAAGAAAATGGGAGGATAAAGGTGAAAGGTGGAGCGCAAAGGTAAAGAGGGGGGCAAGAATGAAAACTGAGGGTATGGGGCAGGTGAGACGAGAAAGAAGGGGTGAAAGAGAGGGGGAGTGAGTAAAAGAGGTCAGAGAGATGGAGAAAGAAGGAAAGGGTAGGGGTGAGAGAAACTGGGAGGATGAAGGTGAAAGGTGGAGCGCTAGGTAAAGAGGGTGAGCCAGAATGAAAACTGAGGGTATGGGGCAGGTGAGAAGAGAAAGAAGGGGTCCAAGGGGGAGTGAGTAAAAGAGGTCACAGAGATGGAGAAAGAAGGAAAGGGTAGGGGTGAGAGAAACTGGGAGGATGAAGGTGAAAGGTGGAGCGCAAAGGTAAAGAGGAGGAGCAAGAATGAAAACTGAGGGTATGGGGCAGGTGAGACGAGAAAGAAGGGGTGAAAGAGAGGGGGAGTGAGTAAAAGAGGTCAGAGAGATGGAGAAAGAAGGAAAGGGTAGGGGTGAGAGAAACTGGGAGGATGAAGGTGAAAGGTGGAGCGCTAGGTAAAGAGGGTGAGCCAGAATGAAAACTGAGGGTATGGGACAGGTGAGAAGAGAAAGAAGGGGTCCAAGGGGGAGTGAGTAAAAGAGGTCACAGAGATGGAGAAAGAAGGAAAGGGTAGGGGTGAGAGAAACTGGGAGGATGAAGGTGAAAGGTGGAGCGCAAAGGTAAAGAGGAGGAGCAAGAATGAAAACTGAGGGTATGGGGCAGGTGAGACGAGAAAGAAGGGGTGAAAGAGAGGGGGGGTGAGCAAAGAAGTCATAGAGGTGGGAAAGAAGGAAAGGGTAGTATGGGGTGAGAGAAACTGGGCGAATGAAACTGAAAGGTGGAGAAAAGTAGAGAGGAGTGAGCAGGAGAGAAAGAGGGAGGGTGAATGCGCGAGAAAGAGGGCGAGAGAGGAAGGGGAAGAAAGACAGTGTCTGGAAGAACGAAAGTATGAGAGTGAGAGAGAGAAGAGAGGGCGAGGAAGGGAGAGAGGGAGACAAGAGAGAACTAGAGAGGCAGGGTGCTAGAGAGATCCGAAGATGGAAAGAGAGAGGGACAGGGGATAAGAGACTGGGCTGATGAGAGAGATATCGATAAGGAGAGAAAGATGTGTGTGTGTGAGAGAGGATGAGTGAATGAGGCACAGAAAGGAAGGGGCATGAGAAACAGAAAGCTGAATGGGACAGTGGAAAGAGTGTAACAGGAAGGAAGATAGAGGAGCTAAAAGCGGCAAAACACAACTAAGAGAGGGAGAAATGGGAGGCAGAAAGAGTGTAAGGAAGGACGGGTGACAAATGGGGTCACTGGAGGCCGCTTTATCAAGGTCCAGGGCCAAATAAAATGCCGCAAAATTGCCGCTAAATTTCCATTTTTGTGCCGCTAAATTTCCATTTTTGTGCCGCTAAATTTGCTAATCCATGCCGCTATATCCTGGGGGGTCTGATAGAGCGGGCCACAGCACCGAATCCGCCCTATTGGCCACCACCGAACATCTCCGGACGATTTTAGACTCCGGTCAAAGTGCTGCGCTGATTCTTTTAGATCTCAGCGCAGCCTTTGACACGGTATCCCATGACATTCTTCTGAAACGTCTGGAGAGGGCCGGTGTGTCTGGCCTTGCCCTAGCTTGGTTCCACTCCTTTCTTAAGGACAGATCCTTCAGGGTTTCAGCCCCCCCATTCCTCTCAAAATCCCATCCGATAGCACAAGGAGTCCCCCAGGGCTCAGCGTTGAGCCCCTCCCTCTTTAACCTATATGTCCTGCCGCTTGCAGCTGTGGCCAAAGAGTGGGGGCTCACGCTGGTATCGTACGCTGACGACACTCAGTTGGTCGTCACCCTTACTGAAAGCCCGTCCGTCTCGGCATCCAGGTTTCGAGAAGGCATGGCAGTCGTGGCACGATGGATGACGAATAACTTCCTCCAACTTAACGCCGGTAAAACTGAGGTGCTCCTCCTTGGCAGGAACACCAGCCTATGGAACGAGCACTGGTGGCCGTCATCCCTTGGTGCCACCCCATCCCCTAAAAACTGTGTAAAAAACTTGGGTGTCTGGATGGATGGATGCTAACCTTAGCTTCCAGACACACACCAAAAAGGTGGCTGCAACCTGTATAGGTCTCCTGAGAAACCTTAGGCCTATACTCGGATTCTTTGACCCTAAGGTCCGCCAGCTGATTGTCCAGGCAACCATCTTGTCACAGCAAAAACACAAAGACCTAGACTATAGAAGCACATGTGAAAATTTACCCTTCTTTTTGAAATATTTCGTTCGTTGCTATTCTTTAGCAAAAAAATTGCCTGATTCTCATATAACAGTAAAATGTTACTGTTATATGAGAATCAGGCAATTTTTTGAATTAAGCACCAACCCAAGATATTTTGGCTACCCCAATTAATGATGTAACAAGGGGAGTTATGTTTGCTAAAGAATAGCAACGAACGAAATATTTCAAAAAGAAGGGTAAATTTTCACATGTGCTTCTATAGTCTAGGTCTTTGTGTTTTTGCTGCATACTGAGTGGAGGGCGACCTATTGACTGGCTTTTCCCTCTAAAGCTCCTCTTTTTCTTGAACCATCTTGTCACGACTGGACTACGCGAACATCCTTCTACTAGGAGCAAACAAACCAGAAATGGTTAGATTCCAACGAATCCAGAACGCGGCGGCGAGAACGCTGGTTGGCCTCCCATGCAGATGCTCAGCCAGAGCCACCATTCGCAAACTCCACTGGTTGCCTGTGGAACATAGAATTAAATTTAAAACGCTCATCACGATCTTTAAAATCGTCAAACTGGGAAACCCCCCGTTGCTGCGAAACTTGACTCGCCCCTATGTCCCTGGCCGTAAATTACGCTCCTCTAGCCAACTTCTCTTGGAAGTTCCCAGATTTAAGCTTTGTCGTACTGGAGGCCGTTCCTTTAGGGTTCTCGGTCCCAAAATATGGAACGATCTTCCTCTCAGCATACGCTCAATTGACTGTCTCTCTGTCTTTTGCAAAACAATCAAGACCTTCCTTTCCCCCCCTCCCTAGTGCATTTCTAATTCCCCTCCCCCTCCCCGTCCTTCAAGGTGTGTGCCTGTCTTTCAGCGCCGGGAAGCCCCATTGCTGGGGTAGCTGTTGCGTTTCACCAAACCTAGAATAGAATAGAGTCACTCCTCTGCATTTGCAGGTACCGCAACACTGCTGACCGGTCTGCTGATCCCGAGCTACTATGGACTCCAAAAGTTTCAGCAACACAGGTGGTGGGTTTCTACATTCCTCGAGGTCTGAGCTGCCCTCTCCCTGAGTTTGAGGTCAGAATCCTTCGTAGGGTCTGTAATACCTGAACCCCTTTCCACCTCGTACGTTTGCAAGTGCCTGTGCATTGGGCTCCTAGGAGCCCCAACCTCTGGCAAATTTTCCTACAAAGATCTTCAACCACCTTGCACTGTGTGCTCCGTGGCATGCTGTTTTGTGAAGCTGCCCGAGCTCCTCTTACAACTCCTGTGCTTCTGGCCTGTGGGTCGAATTGAGAGTTATCTTGCTTTTACTTGGGTTCCCCTGATTGCTCTGGGCCCTGACTTCCCTGCTTGTGGTGAGTCCCCTGTACCTTGCTGGTCCGGACCATACACTTACTTCACTTCCTGTGTAAGTTGATTTTGCCAAGGCTTGTTGGTGCTCCCGCCAGACACCGACCCCCCAGCACTCGACATCCTTCGTGGGACAGTTCGCATCCGGCTCTTTGTTGTCCTCAACGTCTCCTGGTCCCCCACAGCTGTAGAGTCAGGGTCACCGTCAACTATCCTTAAGCACCCAACATCGGTACGCATTCATCTACCGAGCCCCTGGTCAACCAGACTCTGTCCTCTCTGCTTTCAGGTACTCCTCGACTAGAATACATGTTTGGATTCCAACATACACTTTCTTCTCTTCCAGCAGCGGCGTTTCTTCGAAGTCCTCCATTGGGTTCGAACAGTGTTTTCCTAAACCACTTCACACCTATGCACCCAACTCCCCTGGGTTAGATAACTTGGGTACTTAGGTATTTTCGGGTGGGATGGCTCTCCAAACTTCTGTCTTCCATGGGGTTTCCTCAAAGTCCACTGGGAAGGTACCTAATCTTTAAAAATCCAACTGCAACTTGCACATCGACTTGTATGGAGAATGCATTGTGTTCACACACAGCACACGCTCTATCTCATCACTTTGGGTGGTTCCTTGGGGTCCCAGCAATTCTATGTCCTCGCGACATTGTCCTGACTCAAGTTGTGGTTCTTTTACCACTTTCTTAGTATATGGATTGGTCCCCCCCTTGGGCCCACTGTGTATTAGTGCTATTTACTGTTGTTTCTTTGATGAAGTATTGTGTGCTTTGTGTCTATCTCCGTGTAGGAGATACTGTTACATACTACATAGTTTTATATAATAAATACAGATTTTTATAACTACTGTGTGGTTCTCTTTTCATTTAATCTATACTATAAGATTGCATTCTGGTAAAACAAGCTGCTTTGCACTTCTAGACTAAGCCTGAAGGCTGCTCTCCACAGCTACCACTGGATAGCTTTCTAAGATTGTCTGAGAGCTCTTAAATCACTATGAGGGTTGTCTGGACTAGTGCAAGGTGTCCCCTTTAATTAGTGGGCATCATATACCAGGCCAGCTTCTCACAACAGCAAATAAGGAACAAGAGCTGTATGATCAAACATCAGTTTGCCCAGGCATTACACTCCTGGATGTGCCCCGCAATCACATGTTCATGTTAAGATTTATCCTGTGGCCTATGGGCCACTCCATTTGATTCCTTATTCAGTCAATTTTCTCTCTTCCTACACTGTGTCAGGAACCCTTCTTCTTGTGATGTATCACAAATTCAAAACCCACTTAGGGAAGCACAGAGACAAGCGTGCTCCCTCATACTCCAGTGTATGTCCCTCCTAATTAGCAGCTTTGCTGTACTGTCAATCTCCATCTGGTGTAAATCCAATATTTTTCATGTTTTGAGCAGGCAGTCATGTCTTACACACAAAGTTAGCCAAGGTCCTCCGTGTCATGAAGTGGTGGAGACAATTCTGCACTAAGGGGTATATGTATGCCCTGAGTTGTGTGGTACTTGCACAAGAGAACATGATACATGCAAAATACAACTCTAATATGATATTTGTGATATCACCCAAAGCCACCCTAAGTGGGGTTATGAATCTCAAAAGAGGCAATGCATCACAAATCACTACTTTGCCTACTATGCATCAGGGAGAGGTTCCATGGCTATGAATGCGTGTACCCATGCAACTCTCGTTTTTAGTTGCATTTCCAGACTAACCAAACTTGGTAAACCTGGTAATTTGCCAGAAGAATCCACCTACCTAGGAGAGGGTCAACAAAGGTTAATAACTTAGAATGTCCTAGTTACTACTTCTTTCAATGTGGGCTGTATTCTGCAGCACATGTAGATGGAGGAATATGCCTCTCAAGATGTATTGTTTTGCAGGAATGAGCCCCGTCATACTCAAATGAATTTGTGTATGCAAGCAAAGCACCCTTGCACCCTAGTGCAAGGGTGCCTGCGTTGTCACTAGGCAGCCAAAATTGCTTGAGGCAGGGGGAAAGGCAAAAAAGCACAGTATTCTACAAAATGCAGCACAACACATGCCCTTTTGGTTTCACACATAGCAGTAGTGCAGTTAGGTGATTTGATGTGCTGCATTGTGTGACAATGCTCTGATTATGCCCTACAATTTACAGTCACAGGACATTGGGTGACCAATACTGTGATCCACATATATCGGGCTACCACCAGCAAGATGACATGCAGTACACAGACTCAGTCACCGCACACTATTTGGTTCTACACTCGCTTTGAACTGTACTAGAGTGTGTCATTCTGAACATACATATTAACCATGTGCACACTTTTACGCATACGAACCCATGTTTTGTGTATGTCTTGCACAGTCACATGCATTCTGCACATGGTTTTATCATGCACACATTTCATGGTCAACCTGATGTTGTGCAGGGGTGAGTATAACACACAGCTAAAAGACCTTTTGAAGAGGTGAGTGAGCCAAAAGGCCTCACTGGAATGAACCAGTGTTGATTGATAATTTACACTACTACTGTTCACTACAATATATGCTCTCATCTCCACTTGTGCTCTATTTTAAACCTGGCAAAGGCGGTAGTGTATATCTATTATGTGGGTAGGTGTTTGTGTGGCCCTCCAGGTTGAAGCAGACTGCAATCCTTCAAACAGGCCTATGTCATGGCACACATGTATATTCCCTGTTCCCTTTTAGGTATATACCAGAGTTGGTGAGCCAGTCAGCTATCTAGTTGTAGGCTCATGAGAGGGGTATGGTACTCTTACCATGCTAGGGTTATTTCATACCCAACATCTCTGTTGCACCATATTCAATGAGAATGTGTATGTGCACTTACATTTGTGCTTAACTTTTAAATAAATACTTCACACTTTCACTGTCTCTGAATGGCTGAGGTGATGTGATGGTTGCTAAAACATCTCTATTTCGGTGGCGTATTGTGCGGGGGGCACAGAGCACTTGCCCCAGGCACATAATTCTTAGGAGCATTTTTAAGGGTGCAAAATCTAATAGGAGCACAACATTTTAAAAGAAAGGTGGAAGGATACTTTCCCGGGCACTGGCAACCCACGCTACGCCATTGCTCCATTGTCTTACTTCTATGGTTAATGTCCTAAGACCTTTGAGCTTCATAGCATTGCTGTGCAAAGCATGGAAAATGTGTAGCTTGTCAACTTTGGCCAGGTGTAGTATTTACTTGATACTGACCCGGAAAGGTGTCACATGTGTAGCGTTTAGTGGCTCTCTACCATGCAGGTATGTCTTCTTTACATATGAAATTGTCACATCTATATCTGGGACTAGGCCTTTGTCCAAGACAACTGTCACTCATAATCTGTGATGGTATCAGCAACAACATTTGCTCCTGCAAAGTGCTGTCATTCTGCATTTTTGTCTAATTGTGATAATCCCTACAATGAGTGGTCTGCCTTGGGTAATGACATTTTTGGAGATTTGTGTTCCATCAATCATTGAGAACCATATGAGACACACTTTTTTGCTGAAGAACACAGCAAGACTGATAGCTGCCCTGCACTTCACTGCTTAAGTTTATGAGGACACAAATTGACAATTAAGATGTAGATATTTGACAATCCTGCCCTGTTCCTTTCATGCAGAACACTGTATCACATTGGCTTGCTGCATTGATTGATTGATTGTTTTGAGTTACGGTCTCATGTTGCTCAGCAGCTCACACAACACGATTGTTACATGTTGTTGGACCTGACCCTTTTTGCAGTGTTATCCCCAAACGTGTTGCCTTCTTCCTCCTATTTGTATGACTTTCTTTTGTTGGATTTAGGACTCTGGGAAAATTTCCACCGCTCATGTTATGCTTGGTTTCTCCATGGTGGGCACATTTGATTTACGAATAAGTCTCCTAGTACATTGCAGTCCCTAGTACAGTGAACTGCATATGTCCAAGGCTTGTAATTCAAAAGCTGCTAGTAGCCTTACAGCACTAATTGACCCACCCAAATGAGTAGCCCTTCAAACCTGTCTCAGGCCCGCCACTGACGAGCCTGTGTGTGCAGTTTTAAACTGCCATGTCAACCTGGCAAGTTCACCCACTTGCCAGGCCAAAGTCTTCCCTTTTGTTACATGTAAGGCACCCCTAATATAGGCCCTAGGTAGCCCCATTGTCATGGTGCAGTGTATTTAAAAGGAAGGACATGTACTTGTAAGATTTAAATCTCATGGTAGTGAAAAACTGTTAAATTCGTTGTGCCTTCTAACACTTTACAAGTGCATCTTCCAATTGGGAGCAGATAGAAAATTGGAGTTTGTTATCTCTTGACTCACGATTTAAAAAACACATCTTTTAGTGAAGTTGTTTTTTAAATTTCTTGTCTGAAAATGTTACTTTTAGAAAGTTGGCATTTTCTTACTTTAACTATTCTGTGCCTCTGCCTATCCCTAGACTATATGTCTGGTTTAGATGACTGCTGGGCTCTGTGAATTAATTCTAGTCAGTTACACACAAAGGGAGCTGAGGTGTGCCCTGCATATCCTGATTGCACATCACCAGGCTGATGGGTCTTCCTGAGCTATAGGGCTGTTCCTGTCCCCACACAATAAGCTGCGTACCCCCCTATAGGTTGTCTAGAGCCAGGGCCAGGAAGGGCATGGTCTTGTGCACTACAAAGACCTTTCTTTGAAATCTCCCTACTTCAAAGGCTAAAATGGGAATAAGTACTGAACCTCTGAAACAATATACTCAGAACACTTCTGGACTGATGACATTCTGCCAGGAAGGAGAGCTGTTGTGCTGCAAGGAGTATATTTTGCTGTTTGCTGTATGCCGCTTCTGTCCTGAGAGTGAGAGGACTGGACTTTGCTCTCTGCATCTCGCTTCCTAAAGTTTCTCCAAGTGTTTGAGATGAGTTTGCCTCCTGTTGGAAGTCTCAAGGCCATCAACGACTTCACCTGAAGCACATGGGCTCCTCTGCTGATAGGCCTAATCTGCCAAGTGGTTCCAAATCCAGTTCCTGGGCCATTGGAAGTGAGTTTGCTATGACAAAAAGAAGAAACCAACCCATTGACTTCAGGCCTCACTTCAGAACTGACATTGCTCTTTGACACTGCGCCCCTGTCTGCACCGGAGTAGTGGTCCCAGCTCAATTCAACAACTGCAACTTACAACACAGGCCCTGATGCCATCGCAGTGCCTCCGAAGCACCACCACAGTGGCAGTCTTGAGTATCGTGTCACTGACGTCCATAGCGCCTGACTCCACCACAGCACCTGTGGCCCCGTGGTTTTACATCAACACCGTAGAGTCAACCCCTCATGGCTTAACAAACAAAGCTCCATCGACACTGGACCACCATCAAACTGAGTCATCACTGCAAACGCCGCATCACCTCTCCTGCACCTTGCAACATCCCCAGCCTTCAGTGGCTCAAAGACTCCGCCCCACCTAAAGAAAACAACGCCTCACTTGCTTCAGTGATGCATCACATCTGTTGTACAACACACTGTCCCCGAGTCCAAACGTACCAACGACCTGCATAGCAGTAAGGAACCAATGCTGCACCTGCCTACTCAACACCTCACCTCCCCTGTGCCGTGCACCATCTTTGGTTCCCAACGTTTCCACTGTACTGTGCTGGGGTCAGTGCGACTCAGAAGCCGGCCAGTGCTTCATTGCGGTCTGCCCGAACTTGTGAATTCAACATACTCAAACATGTTGAAAATAGCCTCAGTATAGTTTTCTAAGCACTATAACTGCATTTCATATTGAAAAATTCATATCTTGACTTGGATTTTTGTCATTTTGGTCTTGTTTTACTCAGAAAAATATTTGTGTGTTTTCACTGTGTTACTGTGACACATTGTTTACACATTGCCTCTTGGATAAGCCGGATTGTTCTGTGACAAGCAACCAAGGGGGTGAGCAAAGGCTATCTTTGGTGTGTAACCTACTTACCCTCACTAGGATTGTGGATCCCTACTTGGACAGGGTGCATACCTATGCCAACTAGAGACCCCATTCCTAACACATGTTGAAGCCTACATCTAGTTTGGAAGATGAGAATAAGTTGATTTTAACAATGACGTTCACATTTAGATAATGATGCTCACATTTAGATAAAACAACAATGTGTTTCTATGTTGATAAGTTGACATATTTCTGTTCATTTCACCATCAGATGATATAGTTTAGCTAAAGAAATTAGCCATAATCTGGTCACGTCTCCACCGACCTGCCAGTGTGTGCTGGATGTCTCCTTTGTTGTCCTCATCCCCTTGTATTTGGTCTGTATGTAGTGGCTCATAGTGCCATGAAAGATTTGTTTTTTCACAGATGTTGTGTAATATGGCACAGACGAGAATTATTTTGCAGACCTTGGGGGGGAGGACAACAGTCTTCACACTGACATATCCAGACATGTGAACCTGGACTTTAGGATTCCAAAAGTGCTTTCCACAACATTCCTCGTCTTGCTGTGTGCCATGTTTTACTGTTTGCAGGCTCCATCTGGGATGAGTGAATGGGGCCATGACCAATGATTGCAACTCAAATCCTTGGTGACCTCGAAGTACATAAATACAACAGCAATTGATTATGCACATTGTTACAGAGACATTACTGCCCATGTGTGTTATGTATGCATGCTGACAAACTCAGACACATTTCTTACAGTTTTGATCAATATGTGCTAGATACTGCTGTCCATTGGTTTACACATGTATCTTCAAGTTTGATGCATCATTGCAAATGTTGACCATGTCCTGATACTTTCGACACTTCTACATGCTGATTTTCATGTTTAGGTATTAGATTACTAGGACAGGTAGTTTAAAATGTTCTTGACTTCTCCATGTTATTTGCACACACTATATGTGCATAGTGACAAATCAGCTTCTCTGGCATATATTCACCCCTAGGAAGGTTGTGACAGTGCTAACATGTTTGACATTCACACATACATTTATCCTTTTTATACCTCTGATGTCATTGCTTGCCTACATGACATTAGCACAGCCTTTGATTTCTTCACTTAATTTAGATTGGCTATTTGCTTATTAAATTTAGTGAATGTCCAACATGTGACATGGATCATATTATATTTTGTAGTCAACCAACAGATAATGCATTTTGAGGCAAGGTGTCATGGTGAATTTAGATTGACACATAAGTATGGCAATGTAGGACGTTTTTATATAGGACAAGCTGATGTAGATACAGATAACATTCTATACAGACCTGGACGCAACACTTCAAGATTTCACCTGTATGTATGTGAGTTTGACTTGTAGGTTATTCAGTACTTATATGCCTTGATTATGACTTCATTGATGTGGCAATGAAGTGTTGAGGATGGGATCTTTAGTACAGTGTGTTACCTTACCCTGATAGCATTTTATCCTACGTTAGTTACTGGTGTATAACATGTCTGACAGCATACTGATAGACTTTGTGAGTTTTACATTGATGGACTCAGATGCAGTGAATGTTGGCAACGTACGCCACAAAACTGGTCATCTATCACACTGTTGAAGTGTGTCAATGTGGGTTTATACCTATGTGTATGTTTGTATCTGGACTGCAAGACTGGCTGAGACATCTGTGTACTGTGTACTGTTGGTATCACATATGTACCATGAATTTACATTTACACATGATTTGGGCCTACACTTACATTGCATAACACAAATGGTATTTACAACAACTTCTTCCAGTATTGCTTCAGATACTTTAGTCAAAATATGTGTTACTGCCATGTGAGACACATTAATTTAAGAACACAAGATTTGTTCATAAACCATTATTTGAGTGGAACTTTATCTAATAGCGAGACTGGGTACACCAATGAACATAGACTCATCTCACATTGCGCTAATATGTACCCTTTGTACTCATATTGACATTACTTGTGTATCACATGATTTATGTATTGATTAGTGAACCAGTGCAGTTTGTATGGATGTGTCCAGTGTGACACAATACTTCTCACAGTTGTTATTTTGCTACTAACATTGCAGGATTAGTGACGGAATAACACAATGGAACATCTTTGTCTACATGTTGGAGTAAGTTCTTCCCACTATGTGCACATGACACAACCTACATAGACAGACACGGGGAAGGCTATTATGTCATACATTACAACGTCTTAGTTAGTATGATGTATAATTCTGTTTTCCTTGCCAATAAATAGGCCATTCCTATATCTCACATTCTGGAACCGCTCATCTATTATAATGCAGCAAAGACATAGGCATCATGTGCACTTCCATTGTTATTTGGCCAGCATATTGATAAACATTCCCTGATGAACCACAATGGGCTGGACATTGATTGAATATGATATGTGTGCTTCTGGTTTCTGAAGAGGTAGGATGTTGCAGCAGTGGACACCAAAAGCACATTTGTGCAACCAGTTGCACCAAGGAGATATCAGAATCCAGCAAAGGTGTAGAATCCTTACTTGGTATCCAGTTGTTGTTGTTGTTGAGTTTTGGTGAAGAGGCGGTACTAGGTTGGGAGTTTTGATTATGGCATCCAAGACAGAGGAGAAGAATGCAGAAAATGCTCCCTGTGAGATTGCTGCCAATCTGGCTGTTGAGATCTGGAAAGAACTGGATGCCAGCATGTGGGGCACAGCCATGAGTTTTGCATGTGTGGGAATGATATTGGGCATTGCAGTTGGTGGCTGGAAACTTGGACCAATCTTATGCAGTAATTGAATGATGGACTCCCTCCTGAGCCTAAAGAATTTGTTGACCTCATCTTCCCTAATGTCAATGAGGAATAGGCGCTGCCGGAACACACGCTCCTTCATCCTTCACTGTGTACATGGTGATGGTAGTCTCCTAGCACCTCCTAATTTCAGATTGACAACCTCCATGGCATAGATGAGGGTGCCAAATTGTTTTATGGGGTTGCTCTTTTTGTACCACAGCCACCGTGTAATTTCCTATGCCTGGTTTGCCAATGGGCAGCAATTCTGGTGCATTGCAGGCTTTGGGTTCAGCTTCCCAGCGATGCATAACACATTGGCAATTCCATAAAAATTAATGTGTTATATTTACGTCCGATTTTGCGGGGGGGGGCCTATCTTGCATATATTAAATTGTGCATGTTGCAGCTGCTTTCAGTGCAGCTTTTGCCCCATGCAAGCCTTATAAAACGAAGCATTTTGGCAAATGTGTTGTTTTATAAATATGACTTACTGCTTGCGCCACAGTTGCATCACCATTCATGGCACAATGCCAGTGCACGCATCTCATAAATATGGCCCTAAATTGTTTGTAGCAGGGGTATTTCTAACATAACATGTAGTGACAAGTATACCTGAGGAAGTGGAGCCCATGTGTGCAAAGGGAAGATTGTGCTGACTTTTGCTGTTTTTATTTTAGTGATTTTGTGATATAGAACATCGCACAAAAAACATTTATCTGTGTCTGTGGTAACTGTGCATTGCAAATATCTGCAGTACTAAACAAAACATCATATTCATGTAAAATATGTCCGTACAGTGTATCGGGAATTAGGAAGAAACAATATACTAAACGGTGCATAAAGTGAGCAATGTAGGATAACCAAGGAACACATGATAATAACATCTTCTGAAGGTAACAGTAATGGGATAAGCAAGGATAGACTGTACATTGTCACAACATATCTGATCAACACTGAAAAAATATATTAAGATAACCCAACTCCCCCCCCCTCCGACCCCCTGTTCTCTGGTTCAATAATACTGTCTGATAGTGCAACGAAACAATGGCTGTGAATATCTTCATTGCAGGTTTGTTACATTATTTGATTCATTTGACTGCTCTCACTGCAACACATCAGGTATTGATTAAGCGCTTCTGAAGGAATTACTATTGACTGCACCCATTGGACCAAGGGAATGGTAATCTTTTACTCCGCTGCTTACCTACAGCAAAGAGAATCTTGTGTTGCATGCCTTGAACGTTCCAGGAAACATAACCTCCTTTTTCTGAGTGGGTGTCACCGCACAAGGTCACTCAACGTAACCTTCTGTTTCAGTCATTTTGTAGTGGGCATCGACATTACATTCGAGTTATACTTGTGATTGCTCACACAGCGACCATAGAGATTAGGGCATCTCATATGGGTGGAGTTGTGAGCTCTCACACAGCAACCACAATTTTGAGACTACTTCGGCATTGCACTGTACGATGTAACTGGAAGAGATTAAAGTTCTTCTTGACCTATGGAATTTATGTTTACCTTCTCATAGTTGGTACCCTCTATGGATTCATAAAGTAATAGTGGAGTAAATACTTTCTTTGCTCATTTGCTTAATGGTGAAGTGTGGACAGTGAACTAGTCCTGCTTGGTGAGGAGTGGACACTGGACAAATCCATTAAATCACAGCATGAGCCCATATCAGTCCTCCGCAGGCATTCTGGCCATCAGGTTTAGAGCCCAAGTTTGATGCTAAACATGGGCTTAAGCCCACCAAGATGGAAGTTTGTGACTGGGTTTGTGTTAAGAAACCTGGCATTGTTTGAAAGAGGGAGACTCAATTGTATTAATTGGAAGAATTTGTGGAGGTTTTGCATAATGTTCAGGATTGGTAAAGTTAGAAATCTTAATAGGGTAGCTGTTGGGTCAAATAATGTGTGGATGAAACATTGTAGGTCAGTAAAATAGTATTTTAGATGAATACTTGATGAAGTTGTTGAGGTAGGGAAGGAAGTATCAGGTAATAATTGTGTGTGAAGATGATGGTGACACAGAAGTTGCCTTAGAAGATGTTTCTGATATATGGAGCAAACTCCTCCACATTTTTTCAGGGGATGGTTGTTTGTACTGGTGGTGTACCTAAGAGTGCTGTTGGCTGTTCTGATGGTTGTGGATCTATGAGTGATGATGCCTCTAAGAGGTGCAGGAGACCACCAGGTTGGTTAAAAGATTGCATTGTTCATAAAAAATAGGTTACTTGATTAATTCATTGTATACTTAATACACAAAGTACATGTGTTTCTTGCTGTTTAATAATTATTCCTTTAATGTTATTTCAGTTCATGTTTCCCAATGTACTTTTGTATTCAGTAGAACTTGTGTATGTCATAATGTTTGTTCAGTTATTTTATTCATGTTCTTCAATGATTATCCCTTCATTGCTATTAATATTACATACTGTTCATCAGCTTTTGTGTGTGAAGAGGGGGATATGTTATGGGTTTATGTCATGTTGAAATGTAGAATAGAATCCAAAGCATAACTAGGGATTTTATTCTAGGACAGTTGCGGGGAGGACGGAGACTGAGATGGAGTTGCAGCTGCACGCTCCTCAAGTATAATAAGCTAATTGAATCTATTATAGATTTTGAGTATTACTAACATAACAATATATAAGGTCAGGAGATTGGGGCCACTCAGTCTTGCTGGTCCCTCAAGGAGTGTCTAAAATCCTTCAACTGGAAGGAATTGCCTGCTGTGTTTCAAGCCCTGCTTTGATTTCCAGCACAGATCCAGATGTGTCACGTTTAGGTGCACTCAGATAACATAGTTTCTATGACTTATGTAAATCTCCAAGGAGGGTCTCTGGGGTTGATTGCACTTCTAATGGACATCTGGGTAAGTGAGCACATGTTGTTGCCGGCTCTCCATATTAGAGGATATTAGAGGTCTGGACAACACGTGTGTGGACCAGCTGAGCAGGATCTTCCACTCCTCCCAAGATCTGTCCCTGACCAAGGATGTTTTCAACAAGATTTTCAGGAGGTTTGGGACAACCAGACCTCTTTGTTTCTTAGTATCATGACCCAATGATTCACTTTTTTGTGTATTACCTTCCTTTCCATGGATTTCCAAACTACCCGCTGAAATCCAGGAATAGGAGAGGGAGGTACTTATGATAGTCCCTTCCTGGCCCCACAGGGTTTGGGATATCCTTTTCAATGCCCTAACAAGTCATTCTTTTTGGCTTTTACCTCTAGTAACAGCTCCTCTTTGCCAACTGGGATGTCTGTTCTAGAACAGACTGTCCCTACCAATAAGAAAGTTGAAGGGGGACACAGAATAAAGAAAGTTCACCTCACTTAGCTGTTGTCATTCAGCAGTGTCTCAGCCCTTCTACCTTGAGATCATCCTCTAGACACTGGCCATCCTTCCAAAGTACAAGGGGTGGACAGTAAAGCTTTTTTAGGAACTCCTGGGGCAGTTAAGAGCATTTCACTCCCCCTCATCCTTGCCGCCTCTACCACAAGCAGTAACAGGCTGGGGAAAGAAAGCAGGCATGGCACGAATTCTCAAACCAGCCCCCTCCCTTGCTCTTCTTGCTCTGTCCCTCTTTCACTCCCTCCTTCTGTTTCTTTCTCTACACCTAACTCCCTCACTTTCTGTCTCTCTCTTCAAGCCCCACTGTGCCTGCTGCAATTAAACTTGGGAGCTAGAGAAAGTGAGAGAGGCACCAGGAACGGCCCTGCGTTTTCAAAACTGATGATGCTCTCCAAAATTATTCCTTTGAGCTTTTATCCTCAATGGATATGACATTTCAAATCATGAAAGTCACCTTCTTAGTTGCAATCATATCAGCTCAGAAGATTGGGAAACAGGAGGCCTCATTTACAAGCCCATTGCGCCACTGATGCATCACTTTTTTAGATGCACTGGCGGCGCATTGTGCCTGCCCATATTTACATGGCCACGTAAAGTCACCCTCAGTGATTTTTCATAGCCTTGTAAATATGGGCCCCTTTCATGCATTACTCTGCGTGAAAGGTGCACTCCATGGGTGTTGCTGTGGGTGTTCCCACGCAATATCCACAGAACATGACACATTCCCAAATTTTTGACACATTCCCAAATTTACAGAGTCGTAAGCCTGGGAATGTGTCAGAATCCTACTCCTCCCACAAAGAGGCATAGGAGTGGCGCAACAAGGAGAATTACTTTATTTGGTATTGTTTTTTGGTCTTTCTATGTGTGTTGCATTTTGCAGCACACATAGAAGGAGCAGATCACCTTTAATGAATGTTTGCACCATTGCCCAAGGGTGTGTGTGTTGGCACCCGGCTGCTGTTTGTGCGACGGTAAAGGGGAGAGGAACAGGAATGCACTGTATCTTGTAGATATGGCACATTCCTGCCCTATTCTTTTGATGTATTGCCGCACAGCAGGGAGGCTTGCTGCACTGCTGTGCATCAAAATATAGTAAATTAGGCCCTGGGAGATTTGATATGTCTCCTCCCACTCATGATTCGAGAAAATTAGATTGTGCTTAGACCTGATCCACCTTCTGTTCCAAAAGTAGCCTCTACCTTTCACAGGGAACAGGAGGTAGTTTTGCCTCTGTACTTTCTTTCATTCTCCTTGTCTAGAAGAGGTATTATTACATTTGTTTGATGTCAAAAGAGCTGTGCTACTCGAAGAGATCTTGCACTAACAGACTGATTATTTATTTGCCATCTTTGGAGCTGCAAGTCAGGAAAGCACTGCATCCTCAATGTACATCTAAAGTCAACAATAGACTTAGCTTACTTTTTAATTACAATCACTCTTCCACAATTTAGGAAGGAATTCAGGACAAGTCGACAAGAAGTCTAGCGGCCTCCTGGGCAGAGGAGCACGGAGTTCCCTTGATATAGATCTACAGAGTGACCACTTGATCGTCTTCAAATATATTTGGTCGGACTATAGACTTCAGAGAGTAGAAGCTGATAGAAGGAACATTGGTGTGGGTGTTCTTCATTCCATTCTGCCTTGAATATTGAATCATTTCACATGTTAATAAATTCACATTGGGATTACTGCCTTTGTTATATGTGCTTTCTTTCTTTCTGACTTCAAAGGCCACTGGACCTTTAATATTCTTTATAATTAATGACTGAGATGAGGATGATTGATGAAGAGGTAATGTCCTGAATATTTATTGGTAATCTTCATTGCGCCTTGTCACACTCCTCCTCATCACCGTCATTAACATATACTCACCCACCTTTGGTTACTGGCCTTGTCTGGCATGGTTTTGTTAGGCGGATGCTGGGAATTCTTAGCCAGTTTATAGTCACAGTTGAGTGGGCTGGACTTGCAATACAGCATTTGTCCTGTATTAAGGTTCAAACCACCTAATAAGTAATGACCGTGACGAGGACGAGTAAAACTAGTAGTAATGAAGATTACCAGTATGTAATCAGAGAACTTTAGTTGTAATACAGCGGTTGAAAGTGAAACTGAAGATGTTGGTCGGAAAGCGTCCTACCACAGGTCGTAGGCTTTCTGATCTACATCAAAATGAGGGTCGTAGTAGTAATGAGAAATATTGCTGATGGGTACTGTAATAGATAATCTTTCATATGTTTTTGTGAGGAATGCGCAGCTCTTAAATTTTATTTTTAGCATGTTGTTTTGCAAAACATTCTGTTTGAAAGTTTTTCTTGGGTTAAGAATGACACCTCTAACTCATCACAAAGACCATAGTGCGTGTCATGCTCACTCCGGTCACTTGGGGTTGGTAATAAAGGTTTTTTAGGCATGCGTTTCCTTCCTATCTGGCCTCACACGAACACATTAGAAAACTGAGACTTACCAGTTTCTCATGCAGTGCAGCAGCCGCAAATGCTGTGCTGCGTGGGAAGGAGAGAGCAGGAGAGTGCAATATCTACAGAAATATGGCACTATCCTCCCATCTCCCTAATGCCAGCACCGAAATGTGCAGCCGGACGCCACAGGCATACCTTTGCACCATACTATCTCTGTGAGTCTAGCATAAGTTTTGTAAGTATAAAATACTATGCTAAAACTAACTTTAAACATTTTCCCACTTTGTATGGGTGCTGTACAGTGGAGCATACATGCAAAGTCAAAAAATAAAGGAGAAAAAAAGCATTTCTCCTTCATAGCGCTCATCTAAAATGGGCACTATTTTCTGACACTGAACCGTGTCTACTTTTTAAAGTAAATAGGGGTTAACGTCATAAAACGTGGGTGGTTGCAAGGGAACGCCCCTGCACCACCCATGGTACGCCCCCTTGGCGCTAAATAATGCAAAGCAGCGCTATGCACTGTTTTTCATTACTTTCAAGTGATTTTCAAGCATTAAACAGGTTTTAGACTGGAAACTGAACAGATAACAAAAGATTTAGCATAATTTTGTGTCACTTTTATGACACAAACACGGTTTAAAATTTTACTATGCGTGTCGTATTCTCCAGACAAAAGAGACACACAAGAACGTCTCTTTCCAGCTACCACACATACACACTTGTGGCATAACTTTCACCACTGACACACGCACGCATGTACACACGTATTCACACACCCACAAACTCTGGAGGTCCCACCTGTGTACAAACTCTTTTTATTGTCTGAGATTGGTTTACTCAGCAAGCAGCTGTGGAATGTGCATTGATGTCAGCAGTACTCACACACAATTCATTACCAATGTTTACAGTTGAGCCTGATATTCAGGTAATGTTGGTTTAGGCCACTGCTGGATGTCCTGAACCAAGACTCAAGGGCCACCGGAAGAGGTTCTGCATTGCAAGCAGGACGTTGTACTAAAAGTAGCCTGGTTGCACAAGTACTGATTATTTATATTTAAGGACCTTTAGCAGCCCATACGCTTTAGGAAAAGTGAACGACCTAGGCATCTGCTTTGATGCTGACTTAGTCATCTCTCACCAAGTGTGAACAAGCAGGCTGCACTGGGACCACGTCATTCTTCTCCTTACAGTGGATACTTGTCTCGCTTCCTTGCATGCAGAACGGTGGCGCTCCGTCCGGTACTAGTGTCCTCTTTTATGCAAGAGACAACCCTGACAATCTATAACTTTACCAAACAATATCTGTCTTTATAATGCTTGTTATACACCAGCTGTGGCTCCTCCGCTATGGCACAGGAGCTCCCCCCCCCCCCCCCCCGCCAACACCCTCAAAAACCTGAACATCAAATAATAACAAAACACTTATTATCGTTTTCTTTTTGTTTTAAGTGTCTTGGGGTTGAGGCAAAGGGGCTGACAGGCACTGAGGGGAGTGGTATGCACTGCATTCAGTGCACATGTGGGTTTGGCTGCCCGTCTCAGGACGGCCAAATCGACATGCGCACTGAAACTGTCTCCAACCCGAGCTGCACAGCCGTTGGAGACAGCAGGCACAGCTCCCAGTCTCAGTGGGGGTGCAATGCCTGGGCGCACAGACCAATCCTGATGCTGCACTCATCCTGCCTAAAAGCAGCAACAGGATTGGCCACAGGGCATACTGGTAGCCTGTCTACAGAGGAGTAGAAGAGCACAATGCGACTGGCTGAAGGCAAGTTCTTGTATTTTATTATTTTTGTTCGTCGAAGTCCGTTGTTGTCCCCTCGCTCAGCCCTCCACAGGGCTTGGTCGCCCCACTCACTGCTGCCGCTCCTGCCTGCCTTTGCCGCCTCCTGCCTGCAGATTCCTTCGCTCGCTGCCCGCTGCTCCTGGGAATTTTCCCGCTGCTCCTGGGAATTTCCCGCTGCTCCTGGGAATTTCCCGCTGCCCACTGCTTCTTGGAATTTCCCGCCGCTGCCTCCCTGCGGCCCCGGCCCCCTGTGATTCCATTCGCCGCCCCGCTACCGCCACCCAGCTGCTCCTCCCTCCCGGCTCCTTACTTATGACGCCCCCAGAGCGACCGCGCAGCGGACGCGCGCAGCGGGAGCACCGATTGAGCGCCAAAGGTGCGCCAAAGGTAAGCCCGTCTGCGCCCGTCCGCGCCTGGCCCGCGCCCAGCGCCAGGACCCCTGGCCCTCCCCGCCGAGGCAAGACGACCCGACTGACCTACGACGCCGCCACTCTCAATGCACTCAATGCCGGCCGGACCCACGCCTGCTGCCGAGCCACCCCGAGACGCACCCACGGACCCTTCACCTGCTGCACCTGCAAGTTCACCTGCCTCCGAACCTGCCCCGCACCCGCCAAGACAAACACCAGCAGCAACCACCTCAAGTGCATCCTGATCAACACCCGCTCCGTCCACAGACACGCCGTGGAACTCTGGAACCTCCTCGACGCTACATCACCGGACGTCGCCTTCCTCACGGAAACCTGGATGAACGCCTCCTCTGCACCCGACATCGCCATCGCCATCCCGGACGGGTACAAGATCATCAGGAGGGACCGCATCAACCAGACCGGAGGTGGCATCGCCATCGTCCACAGGAACACCATCCGCATCACGACCGACGCCAACGACTCCTTCGCCGCAGCCGAATATCTCCACTTCCAGATTCACACCGACCCTAAGACGACCCTCAGAGGCACCCTCGTCTACAGACCCCCGGGACCACGCACACAATTCACAGAATTCATCAGCCCGCACGCCCTCCCCTCCACCGACTACATCCTCCTCGGGGACCTCAACTTCCACCTGGAGAACAACAAGGACCGCAACACCACCGCCCTACTGGAAAACCTCGCCAACCTCGGACTCAAGCAACTGGTCAACACCCCCACCCACTACGCCGGCCACACGCTTGATCCCGTCTTCTCTTCCAGCAAGTACATCACCTTCAGCCACGCCACCGGACTCCACTTGACCGACCACAGCTGCGTCCACTTCAGCTTCAAAAGATCCACGACCCACCACCACCACCAGCAACAGGTACCTCACAGGAATTGGAGCAAGATCACCGCAGACCAGCTCACCATCTCCCTCAGCCAGAGCCCACCCGCCAACACAACGGACCCCAACGAAGCAGCCCGCAACTTCACACAGTGGCTGACCGCCTGCGCCGACGACCTCGCGCCACTAAAGAACCCTCCCAGCAGACCCAGAAGCAAGAAGGCATCCTGGTTCACCGATGACCTCAAGGACTCCAAGAAGACCTGCCGCACCCTCGAGAAAGCCTGGCTCCTCGACCGGACCACCGACAACATGACCGCCCTCAAACACGCTACCTGCAAGCACCACCAGCTCATCCGCACCACCAAGAAGAAATCCCTGAAGGAACGACTGGACAACAACGCCCACGACAGCGAAGAGCTCTTCACTATCGTCAAGGAGTTCTCCAACCCCAGCACCGGCACCAACGACATCACTCCATCACAAGACCTCTGCGACTCCCTCGCCTCGTTCTTCCACCGCAAGATCGCCGACATCCACAACAGCTTCGGCGCCCCACCCACGCACCCAACCGTCGAACCAACGCCCCCCACCGCCACCCTTCGCACCTGGACCACGGTGACCACCGAAGACACAGCCCGCACGATGAACACCATCCACTCCGGATCACCGACCGACCCCTGCCCACACCACGTCTTCAACAAGGCCGACTCCACCATCGCACCCCAACTCCGGAACATCATCAACGCCTCCTTCAACACCGCCACCTTCCCGGAGAGCTGGAAGCACGCCGAGATCAGCGCCCTCCTGAAGAAACCTACAGCGGACCCCACCGATCTCAAAAACTTCCGCCCCATCTCGCTCCTCCCTTTTCCTGCTAAAGTCATCGAGAAGATCGTCAACAGACAGCTGACCGCCTTCCTCGAGACGAACGGATCCCTCGACCCCTCGCAGTCCGGCTTCAGAGCCAACCACAGCACCGAGACCGCCCTCATCGCAGCCACCGACGACATCCGGACCCTGCTCGACAAGGGGGAAACAGTGGCCCTCCTCCTCTTGGACCTCTCCGCTGCGTTCGACACGGTCTGCCACCGCACCCTAGTCCAGCGCCTCAGCAACATCGGTATCCAAGAGAAGGCACTGGAGTGGATCATCTCGTTTCTCGCCGGAAGAACAAAAAGAGTCCGCCTCCCCCCGTTTCGCTCCGATGCCACCGAAGTCATCTGCGGCGTCCCGCAAGGATCTTCACTCAGCCCCACCCTCTTCAACATCTACATGAAACCTCTCGCAGCCATCGCACGCCAGCACAACCTCAACATCATCTCTTACACCGACGACACCCAGCTGATCCTCTCCCTCACCAGAGACCCCGACACCGCCAGAACCTGCCTACACGAAGGGATGAAAGACGTCGCCGAGTGGATGAAGGACAGCCGCCTGAAACTGAACTCGGTCAAGACGGAAGTCCTCATCCTGGGATCTTCGCCCTCCGCCTGGGACGACTCCTGGTGGCCCCCAGCCCTGGGCACCGCACCCAAGCCAACCGACCACGCACGCAACCTGGGCTTCATCCTGGACCCCTCCCTCTCGATGACCAGACAAGTCAACGCCGTCTCCTCATCGTGCTTCAACACCCTGCGTATGCTTCGCAAGATCTTCCGCTGGATCCCGACCGAGACCAGGAAGACTGTCACCCAGGCACTCGTCACAAGCCGACTGGACTACGGAAACGCCCTCTACGCCGGAACCACAGCCAAGCTACAGAAAAGACTCCAGCGCATCCAGAACGCCTCCGCCCGACTCATCCTGGATGTCCCCCGACGCAGCCACATCTCCAGCCACCTGAGGAACCTGCACTGGCCCCCCGTCGACAAGAGGATCACGTTCCGGCTCCTCACCCACGCACACAAGTCTCTCCACGACCTGGGCCCCAAGTACCTCAACAACCGCCTGACCTTCTACACGCCCACCCGCCAGCTACAGTCCACCAGCCTCGCCCTCGCAGCTGTACCACGCATCCGAAGAGCCACCACCGGAGGAAGATCCTTCTCTTACCTGGCTGCCAAGACTTGGAACTCCCTCCCCATCCACCTTCGGCTGACCCAGGACCATCTCGCCTTCAGGAAACAACTCAAGACCTGGCTGTTCGAGCAGTAGCATACCCCTCCCCCCAAGCGCCTTGAGACCCTCCCGGGTGAGTAGTGCGCTATACAAATGGCATGATTGATTGATTGATTGACCCCCAACCAGCCACTCTGCCCTGCCACGGCTGATATAACATAATGCTGCAAAGTGGCACATGCAATACGTGCCAAAAAACGGTCAAAACACTGGTCCCACAGGCATAAACTTGCACCAAAAACTGCTAAATTAAAAAAAATAAGTGCCTGGATAACAGTTCTTTGGGTGTGTACGGGGAGAATCCAAATCGTTTTCGTAGCCATTTCAGTTTTGCAAAACTTTCACTGATACCTTTGCCACCTGAGGCTTCAAGAAGAGTTTGTTGTCCACTAGAAAGCCACGTTTTTACTTTAAGGGCAGGAATATCGCCCAGAGCAGCAGTAAACTCAGTTTACTTCGATTAGAACATCTGGAGTTTGTAGGGAATCAAAATGTTGAAGTGGGGTCACAAATTGAGTTGTTTGTGAGCTTCCTTCATAAACAATCTGATCAACGGAATGTGTTTTTAGGGACCTTTGTTTCACTCATGATACCTGAA
Organism: Lissotriton helveticus; assembly: GCF_964261635.1. Taxonomy (NCBI): domain Eukaryota; kingdom Metazoa; phylum Chordata; class Amphibia; order Caudata; family Salamandridae; genus Lissotriton; species Lissotriton helveticus. The sequence goes on from NC_136065.1 coordinate 1,348,140,388, forward strand.
CTGAAGCAATGAGACTTTCATCAGTGAAAGTTTGCAAGGCCAAAGAGTTTTCGCCACCATAGGCATGTAACATGTTGCATCTCCCACCAGGACTGGCACTCAGCATCATACCAACAGGAGGACCAAATGTTTACAGGTGGGCTTTCATTTAACACCCTGGTGTGATTTGTACGTTTTAACCATGGTTTCTTCCATTGAACTAACTAGATTGAAATGGTGATAACCTTTTAGCTGAACAGCCAAGTACTGGAAATGGTGTGGCCTGGCTACCTGGAGCCTTTACTCTGTCTATACACTATCCAGTACAACGTTTTGTATTCACACCGCTGGTGGCTCCAAAGACAATCCTAAATGTGGAAGTACATGCAGGTACATTTGAATGTTTCAAAGTCAACTTTTCCTGTATCTTAACAGCATTCACATAGCACTTTTTAATTTTCTGATCTGTTAGGCTCTGAATACAAGGCCTTATGCCAGAGAGTAATTCTGAGGTTTGCATCAATTACCATGTTCTGCAGTTTTCACTAAACAAACACTGAGGAAATCTATCAGGCTAAAATGCTAAGACACAAATGCAAAACATAAGTAATAAGTGTGGTTGTTGGGTATGGCCTTCTTAGGGGAAATTATTCCAAAACGTTTCGCTTTTTCCTCCTAGTCTTTGCCAACTCCCTCTGCCTAACATTAGGAAACTGGGCACCTTCCCACTGTACTGCAGGGAGTATGTACAAGTGCCCTCCTCTCCCTCAGGGAGTGCATATGCAATGCCGTATCTTTGTGCGCCCCGTGAACAGGTACACCACATAACCAGGGTGGGTATGGCAATGACTAGTAGTGGGATGTAGCACTGATTGTGGCAACCACCACATAGCCTGTCAACCCTGTATCGGGGGTGCCATTGCAAGCCTGTAGGGCGCCATTGCACCCCTACCTAGGGTGGTATCATTTACGCCTCCGCTAAACCTGAGTGGGTCATCTCATACCATGAGAACCCCCCCGGAAAAGCCCTGATGGGTGCTGGGTTGGATGTGATAGGCTGAAGTCTGGGTGCATACATATGGAGGTTCCCTGCCCAGGCAGAGAGGAACGTCCAAATTGGGCTTCCCCTGCCTTGGAGTTCATCTTTTCCCATAGGATACTCCCGGGGTGTTGCTGATTCTCTTGTGTGGCCTCCGGGCCTTGAGCACGTCCCCACTGCCATGGCAGTGTGGAAGTGTGTGAGCCTTCCTACACCAGTTAGGAAGAGGCACTGACATGATGTTCTAAAACATGGCAGACTGGGGTGTATGCACTGGCCCAGATGTTGTTTCAAATATGTGTCCCTCCTGCCTTTGGAGGCTGGAGGACACACCTGGCATTTATGGCATTTTGGATAGGTGCCTGGCCTGCCATCGTGGGCTGGTAAGCGTATACTTGCATCCCCGGTGTTCTAACATCTAGTGCAGACCTGTGTAAGCGCACTTACACTCAAGGTGCCCGGCCTGTCGTTGCTGCTTGAAAGTGCATGCGCCCTACTTATCCATTTTGGGAAGTGGCACTAATTCAATGTTCTGAAACATGGGCCGACCTGTCATTGCAGACTGCTGGGTGCGCACTAGCTTGTATCGTGAGTAAGCTCATGATGAGCTTGCCATAGTAGGCCGCTATGGTGCCCTTGATTGCGATTGCCGCCTGCCAACACATGCTTGTGCGTGTGCACAGATAAACCCATTAGTTAAACCCATGTCCAGTCTGCTGTTCAGACTTGGGCAGGCGCACTTGCACCCCTGGGAACTATATGTCTCACCTGCCATTGCAGGTTGGTGTGAGCACTAGCGCACGTGCGCCCAGATAGTGAGGAATACTTATGTGTGTTTTCACTACCTATGAGGCCTGCTCATCCCAAAGGTTAACACGGGGAAGTGGTTGACATTACTTCGGACTGCAATAGTGGATTGCAGTGGAGCATCCTCATGATGTTTCATATCAAAGGATTCGTAGTACCAAACCCTTTCCATTGGTAAAGGGGGTTTTGGCATAACTCGCGTTGAAATGCCAATTAAAAAATATGGACATTTCTATGTTCCAAAAGTCTCGGGACTGTGGCACCTAGCTCCAGAAGACGCTAGGGGTCGTGGGGAGCACATCTCTGAATTCCACAAGCGACAGCCATTAACCATGGTCATACCGCAGGAACGACATACCTCTGCCATTTGAGGGCTTAATGGGATAGTTTGAAGATAGAGGCTGTGACACGTAGCCTCTAGGGGCCGAATCATGGCCCCAGTAAAGAATAATATCTTCATTCCGTAGCCCCTTGGCAGATAGTCCTACAATTTAGGGGAGACATCAGTCGTTCAAAGGGAAAATCCTAAACCATTCTCAACTTCAAAGATTCACAACAGTATAACTACGGGTGCCATTGTTCATCAAAGGGTGAGATACAGTTGTAGGGATGTGGGACTGGAGAACCCAGACTGCGTGGTGCACATTTGGCAGAGAACTCTGTTGTGTACATGGAGGATAACTGTCTGAATAGTGGCTAGCCTGGGCCGAGGACATGCTTCACTGTCGTGCCCGAAGTGTGCTCTTCAAGTGCCCAACCACGGGCCTCCTGTTCTCTCAGAGATCTCAGGGACATCTACCTGTGACATCTGTAGAGTGGTGCCCTCTCAAGTGCCAACCTCGGCTACTGAATTCCAACTGGTAGCGTGATGTGAGCATGGAATAAAGACATGTCTGTATGCCGTATTGCCTAGTGCAGAGCCCCAGAATAGTGCCCTGCATCTAAGGAGTGTGGTTCCTGTACTGCCCCAACACTTATAAGCATCTAGTTGGTGGTGAGTGGATTCACTGGTTGCAGGACCCCGCATGGCCCATTTTATTGAATGTGCCACATCTCTCTTGTGCAACACGCCGACTGAATGCTCATTGCGTTCAGTGTCCAATTCACAGGGTGCAACCCTTAGGGGAATGGATGTATCCGTAGCAGTGCCTCATTCTACCTCATGTGGCATTGCTGAACTTGCGCCTGTGTGTGTGTTTGACCAGACTGGTCGGGTGCAACTTGTATCATTGTGTACTAAACGCTGTTCCTCATTTACAGGGAGGTACAGAATTGCATTGCTTTGCTGTTTGTGAATGGAATTGCCTGGTGCAACCCGTCTCAGTGCACACCGGTCATTGTGACTCCTTTCCAGGGAGGTGTGGAATTTGTAACTCATCATGTTTGTAAACTGAAGTGCCTGGTGTGACTCATACCTGTGACTGGATTGCCTGCGCACGACCCATATCATTGTGTATGGAACGGGGTGCCTCATCCTATTGAGGCTCCCCTGTGTTACTTGCCAAGGTTTTTCCATTGATCCTCACCGCGGTGGAGCACCTGCACTGTCCACACATGGCCTCTCCCAAAGACATATTGGCGCCCGGTAGTAGCGAGAGAGATTGACCGGGTTGAAGGAATGCTTCTGAGACAATTTGGAGGTGGGTCAAGATACAAGGTGACTGCTTTGTATTTTGAGCCCTGTGGGTTAACTGAGCAAGTGGCTGCTAACCTTACCTTGATCACGTCTACCTCCTAATTAAAACTGCTACATATTCCCACCTGCTTACAGAGGACACAGATTAAGGACTTCGGCCACATGTCCGGGAGGTATGGTTGGTTATCCTCCATCCGTGGGCATAGGGCAATTGGGATGAACTAGAGTGTGCAGGGGGCTTGGGCAATGGAGTCTGCAGAGTGGGACCATTAACCTGCTGGGTACCAGTGGCACCGCACTAGGGTGCTGAGTGCATATTTGTGCAAGAGTGTTCCGTACAGACTGGCAGATACCTGTTGCATCGTGTAGCGGTGCGAGTGAGTGTATATGAGTGGGAGTGATTGTGGGCGGACCACCTTTAATTCATGACACTAGCCGACTGACCCGCTACATACGTTGTTTCTATGCAAATAGCACAATACATTTGACATTGGGTTTTCCCACGTGGCTCAGGCCTGTGGTGCTGCTAAAAAGTATTCCACTTTCATGTATGTACATATTGTTGATATTGTGCACTGCATAAGGGTGTTCTCTCTCAATTGGGTGAGTGAGGGGGTTAGATTAGGAATCGTCCACAGAGTGGATACTATTGATCTCTTAACACTACAAGTGGGCCTATTACTGCTAGTAATATTTCCAAAAATTATATGATGTTCATGTTATAATGATTCAATATGTGAGCTGAATATAAATGTTTTTACATACAACTTGTGTGAAGTCTCTGTTGTGATGCTCAGTGTATTTACCGTGTGAGGCTGCCGTGACTTTGCTTTACACATTGCCTCTGATAGAAGCCTGACTGCTTGGTGCCAAACTACCCAAGGCTGAGCAAGGGTTGTACAGGAGTGTAATCACTTGCCTTTGACGGGAGCAGTAGGTTCTACCTGGCTCGGGGCATCCCTCCAGCCAACCAGACACTGCCAGTTCCAACAGTGGTAAACACCAATTCCACATGTTAGGCTTTATTCCGAGGTGGGGAGTGCAACCAGGGTAGCATCAATTACTGCATAGACTAATTATCACCCACATTCAACATAATTGGGCACCATGGTCTTATTATCCAAACCTGTCTTTGTGCATCTGGCAGAATGATACTTAGCCCCTCCCATGCTCATGACGAGCTGAGCTCGTCATGAGTCGTGGAACGCTCACACGCTGGGCTAATTCCCTTGCTGTGCTGAGCGTTCCATTAAACGGGCGTGGTCGTGACGAGCTCAGCTCGTCATGAGCACACCAGAACCGTGGTTCATGAGCACTGGGGCGCCCCCCACCCTCCCCACCAACACAGCAGGGGAATGTGCCCCGCAGCCAATGGGTTAAAAAGGTGCATAGCTTACAATATATTAGACTCAGTTTGTGGTCACCAATCCCACCTAGTTTACCCATTTTTCTACCTGCTGTAATTCTTAGTGTTTAATAGCCTAGATCATGTATGTCCTGCTAGGACTCTAAAATCTTTATCTGCAATTGTTACACCTGCTTTTTCCTTTATCGTTAACAACTGTTGTCATTTGATGGTGCCACTAGTGGATGGAAGAAAGGGGTCATCAAAATCATTTTGAAGAAGTTAAACTTAGACCACAAGGCAGAGCGAACTATGGGCTAATTTTTCTTTTGCAAGCAGTCACTAAAATTGCTAAGATCTTCTGGATTACCAGCTTTCCAAACATCTTGTAGAGCACAAGTTTCTATATGCTTGCTAGATGAGTTTAAGGCCTGGTTTAGACACTGAGATTGCCCTGTGGCTGTAACAAATGACGCCAGACAAGATTACAATGATGCCTTCTGCCTCATTGACCTATGGCATTGCTTACTATGTGGCCTTCCTAAAACAGCTTTGATACATTCAGAATATGGCAGCATGACTTGTCATGAATTTTAGGAAAGGTTTGCTGCAAGTTGAACTGACTGCCAGTTTCTAGAAGGATCCAAGATAGGGTGCTCTGCTTTGCGCATAGAGCCTGCATAATTATGCGTTTGCTTCCAAGTCTAAGAGATCCCTTCATTTTGGCTCTTCTCCCTGCTACCTGCCCCCAGATTTGGAAAGGCCCAAAGAGTGGGTTTTAAGGGGAGTGAGGGCATGCATCTTCTTTTTTGTTGCTTCTTCCATTTGGAATACACTCTGTTTTGGGATGCACAAAATGGGGGGATCATCAATGTTGAGGAAGCCTCTTAAAATAAATCTGTGTTATTGATTTTCTTTATCTCTTTTCTGATGATGTTTTTCTGTACCAAGGTGCCATAGAGCGTTTGTTGCACTTTGTAAGTAGCAACTCATCTCAACTCCTTTCTTGAATGTTTAGATTTTCAGTATAATTAGTGCATGACCTCAGGCACAAACTGTAGGGCCTGTTACAATTTTAGAAGCAATGAAGCAGAAATTATGGGCGATGGGTCTTGTGCTCTGGTGATGAAGGATTATCAATTGAGAGACAGCTCTGGTGTTGGATGCCTGGCTAGACTGAGAGATAGCTCCGCTATGTGAAGTCTTAACATGTAATTTTTATTTAACCAGAAACATTCTTCCAACAAAAGCACATTCCTCTAGGATCAATTTCTCAGTGTCTTGCTTTAATATATTTCTTGTGTGGTTGTTCTCCAGGTGGTGCCTATGTAGCAGCAGTAACCCCCGCACTCTCTGTTTGTAGGCATTGAATCACTCTGTCCTACCTCTTCAAACTGGTGAAATTTGCCAGCAAATGCTTATGAACCTTTATTCTTTTGTAAAACTAAACATGGGTCTGTTAAAAGCAGCATAACTCAGATGTTTGGGTATAATCAGTTAGTAACGCAAAAGCTTTACACAATGAAAATGCTACTTTGTGTGCTGGCACTAGTTCTAGTGTTACAATGACAAACCAGTAACAATATTGTCTTCCTGCTGTCTCTTGTGCCCCATTCAAGGTTGCCCCTTTCTCTACCCAGGCTAGGCAAATTGCTATAATTAGCATAGACATTTAGGCAGTAGTTAATTTGTAAAAAAAGAAGTGCCTGGGTTCTCGTCACAAGGCAGCTTGCACTAGCCCATTTCTCCTGTTAGCGCCACCTAAAACAGAACCAACAACTAACCATGAAAGTGGGGAGAGGATGTGATATAATGGCCAGAGCTGCTGACTTCAGAGCTGGGGAACCAGTTTTGAATCTCGGTACCAGCTCAACATCCTATGATTCTGGGCAAATCACTTAATTTCCATGTGCCTACCAGAAATGAATGTGTCCTTAACTGGTGTATATACACTAAAGGAGGTAAGGTGAATACCAGTTGCAAAGTTTTTAGAATGTATGAAGTTATGTTAGGAGCACAATCACTTTGTAAAAACTGCCCTCACCCACAACAAATTGTGGCATGCTTCATCATAGGGCTGCTACCTAATGCCTCTGCGCAGACCAAAGCTAGAGGTGGAGCAATAGGGAGGGGTAGACAATACAAACAATAAGAAACAGGAAAAGAAAAGGATCCTAAATAGGTGCAGGCAAATAGTGTTAAAAGTGACTAAGAGATATCGTAATAACAATTTTATTCCTTGATTCCCTTGTCAGGTATAAAAATCTGGGGCTCATAAAAAGCGCTGCTGCTGATGATTAAGTGCTGGTGCTGAGCACCGGAAACCACCAGCTCAAATTAAGCACTGCATTTAGGAGCAACCCTTATAGCGAATATGTTCATTCTTCTAAACGGACTTTTGGAGAAATTTGTAACAAATGCTGAATTTTTAAATTGCACATTAGCATTGATATTTTAGTGGATTTGATAAATTGTGTTCTGGGGACTTCACAACAGAATTGAGAGCATAGCTCCTAGACCATATACTATTAAGAGGCAGTATTTCTCTTTTATTGTGGTGACCTCTTTGCAGGATGTTGACAGCAGCCACGCATTCTATGTGTTCTTATGTTCTGGAGGTTGAAGGAATAGTTGTAGCTTTTGCATGCTAGAACTCCATTCGTTGCAAGGGTATTTCAAGACATCTCTTTTTTGCCAATCCTGCAGGCCTGGTGGCCTTCCGTGTGGAAGTAATCGAGTCACCTCATTTGAGAACTGCTCAATATGAGGTGCTAACAGCAACTATTTTTATTTGATTTAGGATAGCATAGATTCCTGACCGAGTAATTAACAAGCAGTCATACTTCCAACAGATTGGCAATCAGTCTCAGGAGGAATGAAAGATACATCAGAAATCAAACCCAAGCTGAATATTCTCAAACAAGCACATCCTGCAAAGACCCAGTGAGCACACTGCAATACACCTTTGGTCAACAGTTGGACCGAAGAATCTTTCTGAAGATGGAATAAATCTTTCATGAGCTCATTGCCATTTCGTCGAAGGAATGTTTGGAGAATTGTCAGAAAAGGTCATCCTCTTGAGATATGCAGAAGCTGTTTTTTAGTTGTCAAGTCACTCTTTCTCCTTTGTAAATATCTGCCAGTAACCTATAAATATTGTCAAAATTCACTAAAACATGTTCTCATCATTATAGGGTTTGACAAGTATGTTTAAAAAGAACAATTTGTCACTATTTTATATTTTTTTGACTCTAAGGATAGCTTCTCCTCATTGTTTGAAGTGGTAGCCATGCCTCCTTTGGTTGGACTGTTAAACCCATCAGAAATCCCCCCCCTCTCAAAGTTCAGGTCTAAATGCACCCTTGCCTATCCAGAAACTCAACAGCAGTGACAACAGACTCCTTTCAAAAGTGCTTGTGCCCCTTCTCTTATTTATAAACCCTACCAAGTGCCACACATTAAAGGTTAGAACAACGCATTTGGTGGATTTCTCTGCACTACCGTAAAGGCCTATGAGTGTCACACAATTAGAGCGAGCAGCTTGTTTAATTTTACAGTGCCTCTGGTTGTGTGGGACTGCACATTTTCCAAAACTGGTCCTGCGCAGAGGTAAATCTGTTTCTGTTGTCAGAGACTAGCAGAGAAAGTCTCCCCTGGTTACCACACACATGGGCTTGTCATAGTGATTGGCCAGACAGCATGTGTCCGGATTGCCCCCATGGAGTTTCCTGCTGCCCTCATTGGGTTAATGTGTGGCAGTTTCCATGTTGTAGGGTCTTGGGCCCAAGGCCCGCATGCAGCATGAAAGACGACACTGACACATGGTGTATGGTACAGGCATGTGCGCCCGGACACTATTATTGGCAGGGTCACCTGACCGGTGGCACCTGGGATGAATGGGTGTGGGGTCAGTGTGGAAGCCAGCCATCAGGGAGTGGCTGGTGACACAGTACATTCCTGGAACACTAGAACGTGTCCAGCAGGACACTACATCTCTCCCAAACTTTATTGAAAAAGAAACAAACAAGTCCAACTTGTGGTAGTGAATTAACAACAAAACAAATCCCCACTGAGTCTCTTCAGGCAGTCCGCAGGACAGGATGAATGGACAGGTGCAGCAGGGAGAACCCAGCATCACGGCACACATCTGTACTTTAACCAGATGACTCTGGGCACAAAATGCAGTGTGGGTGGAGTCCAGATCTTTTGATCACATGTCTAGGGGGTTTCAGTCCAGCTGGGCAATGTTGTTCTGTCCTGCATGGTCCCAGGTAGGAGTGGGTGGAGTTTGCTGAGTCCCACTACGCGGAATTCTGCGGAGTTGCAAAACCTCTGCCATGCTATGCAGAGTTCTGTGTTCGAGTTGAGTTTGCCAGCGTACCCGCTTGCATTGCATTGGGAATACAGAGTGCATCCGCATGTTCCAAAATATTGCATGAACTGCGCTACGTGGTCCTGAAGTGTTATTGAATTCTAAATCATGCACGCAGAGCACCACGCGGTCCGCATGGGCGCAGCCATCTTGTTTTTCTGCTCTCTATTATGGTGCTGGGCCTGATTTTTAATCTGTGGTTAATCTTTGTCTCCTCCTCTTTTATGACTTTTCTACCTCTCATTTTTACTATTTATAATAGTGTGCGTCTTTGTGTTTGTGAAGTTTACATTTTTAATTACATTTTTGTGTGTTTTTGTGACTTTTTGACCTAGTTTATTTCCCCCTACTTCTTTCCTTATTTCTTTCTTCTTTACTTTCCCTTTCTTTCCTGTCTTAGTTTATTTGATTTCCCCACCCACCGCCATGGCAGAGTGGCAGCTCCCATGCCCGCTGCCCCACTGCCCATGTGTCCAGCCCCGGGCAATCTTTGGAGAGGAGGAGGTGGCAGCACTAGTTTTCTTTGTGGGGCACCACCTTCCCTCTATGCTTGCAGCAGGCGGCATGCCCAGTAGTGACCACTCCTTGCGGGAGCGTTGGCGGCACTGAGGGATGGTGTGCCGGTGCGCGAGGCTCCACAGCGAGGTTCGGCGCACCGCTCCGCAGATGAGGCACCTCTGGGCCGACATTCTCGACAGGGACCTGCTCAACCTCTTAGGCTGCGAGATTCCGGGCTCAGTGAGTATTAATTATTTGTTGTGTTTGTGTTCTACAATGCAAAACAAATCCAAATAGCATACTGCTCACACTCAGTGGTAGCTTATGTGTTTAGTAGATTTAATGCTGGTATATTATTATTATTATTGTGTGATCCAGTTTCTTGGTTTGGCTAGGCAGGTGCAGCTACCTAATCGCATTCACAAGGAGCTCGCTTTGGCTGATTAATAAAGAAGCCATTGCAAACTGTTTCTTCTATCACTATAGTGAATCACTGAGTACCATATTCTCTCTGTGACTTTGTTTATGTAGCTGGTACAGTTCAAGGTTATTTATTTATTTGAATTTGCAGCGATGATGTGAAGCATGCAGCCATCTATGTATTGGAAAAAAAGGAGAGTGAGTTGGCTCATCAAGGGTGCTGAGAAATGGGAACAGAATCAAATTGAAGATCATTAACTGCAATGTGTAGTTTTAAAATTTGGAACATGGATTTAACTATCCAGTTAAATCAAGTCGAAAGAATCCAGTAGTACTGTAGGTGATCTGTTTTAGCGATTGCGTTTACTTTTCATAAAACATTTTGTGGAGATAATTATCAGAATCACTAATCTATTTACATTTATCTTCTTTATTTCTTTCATCAGCACCCAATGGGAAGAAGAGGGACGATTCGGAGAGTCCAAGGCAAGCAGGTCCGCCGGCTCCGACCGCCAGCGCCGCTGCTGAGGGCTCTGCAGATCCTAGTAAGTCCTTTTATGATTGTTGTGGACTTCTTTGGGTAGAACGGGCGGTAGAATCTTGTGCTATATTTTGCCAATTGGAATGTTTGTGCGATCTATCGTGATTCGTGAAGATTCAGTTAGCAGGCCCAAGTAAGCTAGTACTTTTTAAATCACGTTTTCCTTTTTTCTGCTTATGCCTAGCTCTGTTCAGTTCACGAGACAGTAGTCATGGTCATCATGGACCCCCCTCAATGAGGTGTGCTGCAGTCCCGTTCATTTATTGTTACAGTATACCACAAGTTTCCAATGACAGTGCAGCAAGGCTGGGAAAAAACATATGAGGTCCCACTTGCATTGCATTTGCCACTTAACCCCAAAGGTTTTTCACTGAACGTTATTCCTTACCTGGCTTGTCTAACTTTGTGAACCAACCAATCAAATGCCCAGAGTGATATTTGGAAGATACGTTCTAACTGAGCTGTAGTGCTGCATTGCTTGATTGCTGTTGTATTTGGGGTTGTGTATCTGGAATCTAAAGAAAGCTATGCGTAATGTTTTATATTCTAGCCACACAGAACATAGGTGATGCCGGCTCCAGTGCTGCTGCAGGAGGAGATGACGACGGCTCAGTTCTTGCAGGGGGAAAAGCGGCAGCAAGGATGGACATTGGTACGTCACATATTTCTTGCAATTACTTTGCTCACTAGCTATTACCTTGGCGTTGTTCATCATCGTCATCAGAAATTACTGTGAGGTGAACCCCCCCACCCGCTTTACCAGCCACAGCGGTTGTTGAGTTTTTAAGGACTCTTCTATCTGCTAATGCAGCAAAATCTCACCTAATGCGCTTTGAGGAAGACACGAAAGAACAGAAGGCAATTACAAAGAAAGGAAAAGGTATATGAGTGAAAGGGTGGATGGGCCATTGTTGGTATGCGCCACATTTAATCATGCGATACCCATGTGAAGTAATTCAAGAACACATATCATGGTTTCCCATAATAGATGAATTTACACTTGTTCAGATTTTTCCTTTGTGAACTTAACAGCGAGTGAATAAGCCAAAGATGATTTATCGATGATCAGACTTTTCCTTGGTTCTTGCCCAGCACATGAAGTTGTTGGAAAACGTGGTGGCAGGAGCGGACACAGAGTACAATGGGAATAAGTACATCATTTGATATTAAGTTTGGCATATGGGATACACAGTAACAAGTGTGCCAAATAAAATGTGTATAATCTGTTCCTTTGCCTGCAGTGCAGTCCATTACATTCCTTTTCCTCAACTTCTATTTACGGTAGACAGGATGATATATTAATATCCGCATTTCATACATGAAGTATGTGACTGACGTAGTATCTTATTTATTATTCATCAGTCTCTTTGGATACAGGGTAGAAAGGGAAATGCATTTGGCGCAGAGCATGGCCATTGGAATTAGATAATTGTCAACTATAGCTGCAGCTAGTAGCAAACTAGCAGAGGCGTTGGCTAGCAATGAGCATGACTTCAATATTTTACCATCACACACAACTTGTACTCCATAATAGTGCATAATGCCGTACTCATCAATGAGAAGTCATTTAATTTTCAAGTGAAATTGTCTTACTGCCTTAAGAAGAAAAAACGTATCTAATTGCTGTGTTTTTAATCCGGTGATGTTATTCTCTGCCAGTCTGCCTGTTACTTTTCTGCCACACAGTCACTGCTTTTTTATGTTTGGCAACATGTGTGGGTAATAGAAAACATAAAATTGGCCTTGTGATTCTCCTCATCATAATCATCACATCAAATAAATTGAAAATTCAAATGGCCCTAGGGGACCAGCTGTTATTTAAAAACATTTGTTTGCAAAGAGCATTATTTACAATTAGTTTTTTTAATATAGCTGCTCCTGCTGGTCCAGCTGGACCACCCAACAGGCAGGAGAGAGCGGCGTGTTTGCGGCGGCAGAAGCTGCAGCGTATCCAACTTGAATACCGGTGGCTGATGGCCATAGAAGCGGAGGAGATCAATGCTCAGCTCCCGGGCCCCAGTGCAGCTGGTCCCCCCTCAGCCTCAAGCCTCCCAGCCATCCCAGCACTGGTGCTACTGCCAGCCAACTGCTGCCACCCCCCCACCCTCACCAGAATGGCAACAGGCCATTGATGTGCCTCATCTTGCAGCATCTGGACGCTATCGAAAGCCAGCTCACCTCAATGGAGCAGAGCATGGACCAGCTCCGGACTGATTTCCATAATGCCCTCTTCTAACCCTTTTTTATATTATGTTTTGGTGGGAGGGATTTGTTGTTTGTTGGGGCTGGGTGGAGAGGGTGGGAAGGGAGTTAGGCGTGGGACTCTAGAGACTTGGATGAACATTTTGAGTTATGCTGCTATGGTCATTTTGTTTGGGAGAAGGGTGGGCATGTTTGGGTGGAGAGGGTGGGTTGCTTTGGAAATCATTTTTATAATCTAAGTTTATGCTTGAAGTGGCTTATTTTACTTTTACTTTGCACTGCTGCCTTCAAGTAGTTTTATGCAGCCTTTTATGTGCTTGTATGACTAGAGATATCGTAGCACTTAGTTATAGAGTCTTGGCTTATACTTCTCTAACTATCTTGACCGTTATGGGGCATGCAGCCATGATGAGATGACCACGGCTATATTGTGTCCAGGGTCTGAACTATCTAGATAAAAAACAGTAGCAGTTAATTGTTTTCTTACTAAGTTAAATTACAGCCATATTAGTTATCTTACCTGAATATATGTACAGCAATAACATGGGAGGCATCACAACTTCACAAGCGAGGTCCCACTTCCAGTTCCACCCAGGTGAGATCCAACTGTAGGAAGTGTTTTGAATGATTGATGATTTTACATCATAGGCAACTAAATGGAAGTAGAAAGACTGAGTAAGTGGGTTATATATATATTTATCAAAGATTTACAAACAATTGACACCACCTGAGTAGTACATGATGGTGATGACACAATGAGAATGCCTGATTGTGCTAAAATAGGAAAAATAGTAATACTAGTAAGTTTTGGCTAATGTGGAGCTATCAGTATTGTTTGTGAAATCCACAATTTATCAAAAATGGACTCAAAATTTGGATCTGACAAGCTTAGGTTAGGGTTTAACGGTTAGTGATGATGCTGATGACTGATGTTCTTCATTCTATATCTAAAAAACTATGGATAATTTTTAATGCGTGGGGTGGTAATGGGCTGGTGTTGGCTACTGCTTCGAAGATTCTACAGTACGTTGGTGTTGCTTTCACCACATCCATACCACCAAGTATGTGATCCATTGATGGTGGAATTTTAAGCCACAGCGCAATAAATCACACAGCTCGGGGGAACAGGGTTAGGGGTTTGATGAATGGATGAGTAATGGGATTTGGGGAAAGGTTTGACATAGACAAACACTACAACACAAGGTCAACATTCATCTGCAGCACATCATTCGCCATCAATCTGTTGTTAGAAGGAAACAAATGAATGAGGATGACAGAGTACAGATACATGCATTGCAAACAGCCCTTCTCCCCCAGGCCGAGACCCAATTTATCATATATCCAAATGTTCAATCTTCTAGGTTAGGGAGTGAACCCACCCACCCTCTTCTTCTCTTAGTTAATACGATTGTTAAAAGAAAAATTATATTGTATTGCAAAATTGTGTAGTGCATCTGCATTCTCCTCTGGAATGTCCACTCTTTGTAGCCTCTCTGCACTGGTCCGATAGGTAAGCAGGAGTGTTGTTGAGCACATATATCTTTCGCCTTTTGTTCGGGAAGGAGACTAGAAGAAGGCCTGCGGATTGTAAAAGAGAAACTGTATTTTAGAGTCGAGGAGAAGGATAGAAGGAAGGTACGCTTCACGAGGGGTGTATCAAGATAAAAAGACTCAGAGGCAAAGCAACAAAACAAGAGGGGGTGCTCAGAGTTTCACTTTTGCTACAAGTCCAACACACACAAACACACACAGAGCAACATTTCACAAATACACCTATCTCTATTCTAAATTGCTGAGTAGTACTAGGCCTCAGACTCTTGGTTTGCCTTTGAACTGAAGCCGATATTCGATAACTTCTTGCTTCTTGCTGTGTGTTGATTAGGTAGTCCTGTAGCTCCCAGTCCTGCCCTGAGTTCTTCTTCCATGATACTCCACCAGTCCTGAGTGACTCTGAGTAACCCCGTACCAGTCCAGAACCAGACCAGTCATTATCATCATCATGAATCATCATCATGAATCGTGAGGACCCGAGCAAAATATAAGTAGAGAGCAGTGCACTGCTGTTGTAGAACAAGTAGGGAATTAAACAGAATTGCAATATTTTGCTTAGGGTTTTGTTTGATAACTAAATTGACTGTTCTTGTGTCTGAAGAACCAGAAGAAAAGGAGAACACCCCTGCAATTAATTAACTCTGGCAAGGGTTGGCCGAGATGGATCGCTGTATGCTCACCAAGAAGACTGTGTATAGACTGAGAGGCTGCCCTAAAAAGTGGGACAAGAAATGGGGGCAGTGGAATCATTTTAGAGGTGACATTTGTGAGTCCCCAACAGGCGAGCTGGCTATGGATGGAGCTGGACATTCACATTGTAATGCACACTGATTTATCATCTCTGCTACCTACTGTGTATTGAATCAACCTTGTTGCTGTTATCCTGTGATTGGATTGTCGACTCTGCCTTTTCTGTTTCAATAAAATGTTATTATAAAAAATAAAAAAATCTGGCAAAGTGTGAATGGGCTGATCATCATCACCTACAGGGGGGGGGGGAAAGGTGCCCATCACTCAAGCCCCAAACAATGCAAATCAATAATCAATGTCCCATATTACAGTTCAACAACACACACCCTCCCTGAGTGTATGCTACCACATGAATCCTCAATCAACTTAAATCATCACCCATGCAATCAGTCACTCACTGTTGCAATAGTTGAAGTTACTTCATCCAATCCAAGGCAAGCACAGATAGTTCAGGTATTGGGTATTCAATCATCTTTGATGCAGGCAACACATTGGAATTTGGTATTGGCAGGCAATCCTGTACATAATAAAGGATTTTATGGGGCTGCAGTTCTAGTACAAAGTGATGCAAAAAGGGATAGCCATTAGACAATAGGCATGCAAGGGGGGGAAGGCATAGTCCCCAATATCATGAATGAATTGTGGAGGCTTCTTCAATGCACACTGGTCCAACTTCAATCCAGCAATATATATGTGACCATAGAAAATGTGGGGCAGCGCAAATCAGACACAAAAACAATAATGTTCCCCAAGCAATTTTTTTTTATGTGCAAAGAAAAAACTAAGATCAATGAGAAAACATGAAACTTTTCTATGGGGGCATTGTCATCCCTAGTCCGGGAAGTAGAGTTTGTCCTCAAACGCAGGTGGTTCACCCTGAAATTGGTCAGCTAACATATTTGATTCAATTTCAGACCAATCACCCTCTTACACCTCCATTGCTGCTGTTTCAGTAACGGTATAATTGTGTAACATAAAATGTTGGTTCATTTTGATCAGAGTCAATCTCTCCACATTTTGAGGCAGGAGTCTGGTCCTTCTCACTGTGACGACCACACCAGCTGCACTGAACACACGTTCAGCAAACACCCCGGCGACAGGACAAGCCAGATACTTTATTGCCAGCCTGCTAAACTCTGGCCATTGGCGCATCTTCCCATATTAATACATCAATGGATTTTGATCCATATAGACCTCTTTTAGATCATCCAAATATTCCGGGAACATTCTATGGATGGTCATTGGTGCTGCCACTTGCTCTATCTGTTTTGCCATCGCCTCTGCACTGGACTTGAGCCCTACCAATTGAAAACAATACAATGCAGAGGTTGTGTCCAGTCCTTCTTTTTGGTGTTGTTTTTGTACTGTGGATCAAGTATAAACATGGGCCAAAAATCCATGACTTCCTCGTCATTGTCATCCTCCTCTTCATCCCCTTCCATATGTCTATGTCTTTCTGGAACTTTTCTTTTCCCTTGCCACTCTTGTGGTCTCCTGGTCTCTTTTGGGATCCGCTCCATGTCCCTATCATTATCATCAGAAGTGGTGCTGCTTGAAGAATATGGTGCTGCAGTACCCTTCCTTTTCCCTGCTGGAGAGGTGGGAGTCACTGATTCTAAAAGAGGAGTTTCAATTTCTTGCTCTGAAGGAAACTCAACCTCCTGTTCTGCTCCAACATCTGAAAAATCCATTGCTGGCTGCGGCTGCTGTCCACTTTGCTGTGTTTCCTGAAAAGATTGTGTACTACTTTGCGAAAGGGACAAATCCAATTCAACATCGCTACTCATCAGCGTTGACATGATTGCACTGGCTGCCTCACTGGCAGACATGGTGCAGGGCTTAGGTTGGGGAGGTGGTGCTGTTAATGGAGGAGTGCTGCTCTTACCTTGCTCACTGGAGGCTGGTGCGGCTGGTACAAGTCTCCTGAAAAAGGTTGCATTTGGCACACCAGTAATGGAAATCTGTTTCTTCTACTCCCCAGTAGCCACTTTCTTGGCAGCACCTTTCTTTGGGGCCATCTTGAAGCTGTCAGTTGACATTGGCACTTAGCTTCACAACAAGCTGAAGAGATTACTGTGTTGCGTAATCAGTCACGCATCACGTAGTGCACAGGCCTTCTGTCTGGCAGTACTGAGGGTGATGATGTCTCTTGTGAGCAAGAAAGACATCAGTGAAAAGTGGCATTGTTGCAGTTCAAGTAGTAGTACAAATAAACAATATCATTCAGTGTACTTACTTAAGTTATTATAAATAATTCATGATAGTATACAGTCAGTGTTAATTCCTAAATCGGAAAACTACACCAAGACAAATTTTCATAGTGACTGTACACTCAGGAAGTATTAGAAAGAGCAACTACAACAAAACAATACAGCTGTAACTGTTTGCTTTATGTGCAATGTATCATCTGAGATGTGGCACACAGGGAGGTGCAGCTGACAAATGCATTGACAATTGAATAATCCTTACACAATGATTCCTGTTGGGAACCTATAGCAGACATGGGGTTGATTCATTAATGCAAGATGCTATGAAAATGGTAAAATAAAAAGTCAACAAAAAAAATTCTAAATTTAAAAAACTTGACAAAAATGTAAAGTAAGAAAATTTTGAATAAGAGACATTATTTATTTATTTATTTATTTATTTATTTATTTGCTTATTGAGCGCCTGATTCAATTCCCGAAGGGATATCTCTGCGCTTTTTTTTGCTTCTGCTGTCTGGTCGCTGTTAACGTTCAGTTATGAGTACAGTGGATAAAGGTGATTGTATTAGGGCAGTGTGAAAAGGTATGTTTTAAGTTTTTTCCTGAAAGATTCCAGGCTAGGGATCAGTTTCAGAGCAATTGGTAAGGAATTCCAGAGTGTTGGTCCATTGTATGATAGAGCTCGTCCGCCTTGTCTGGCTCTTCTCACTTTTGGAACCTGTAACAATAGATGGTTGCTGGAGCGCAGTGCGCGTCCGGGGATGTATGGTGCAAATATTTTCTTAAGATATTTGGGACCTGCACCGAACAAACATCTATGTATCATGCAGCATATTTTGAACTTGATACGCTGCTTCACCGGCAGCCAGTGGAGTTGGTGTAAGAGGGGACGGGAGGGAGTTCTAGGGGGAGCATTTAGAGCTAATCTTGCTGCCGTGTTTTGGACTACTTGTAATTTATCCAGTTGTTCCTCATTTGCCGATATGTATAGGCCATTACAGTAGTCCATTCTACTTATTATTAGAGTTTGAATGAGTGTTTTCCTGTGGTTGTCCGGCAGAAAAGGGAAGACGCGCCGAAGCAACCCCACCACATGGAAGCATGCACCTGTCACTTGGGTAGTGTGTTCCTTAAGTAGGAGTGCCTGATCTAGTTTAATACCAAGGTTTTTTACTGTTAGTTTAGGGGTTGGGACCGGACCCAGCTCCAAGGGCCACCAGTCTGGAGACCATAAAAGAGTTGCCCCCCCAAATAGCATTACTTCGGTTTTGGACACATTACATTGGAGATAGTTCTGTGTCATCCAGTGTGCCACTGCTCTCATTCCGTCCGCAAAAGTTCTTTGAATTGCGGGTGTGAGGGTTTGGAAAGGAAACAGAAGTTGGGTGTCATCGGCGTATGACACCGGGGTGAATCCATAAGATCTTATGATGTTTGCTAAGGGGGGCACATACACGTTAAAGAGCGTGGGGCTTAGGCATGAGCCCTGTGGCACTCCCTTAGTGAGCTCCCTTGAGATCCAAGAATGGGAGCCCAATTTAACACCTTGTACACGCCCCGAGAGAAAGCTTTTCAGCCAAGATAAAGCCGTTCCCTCCACACCTATATCACTATTATCCTCTAGCATATCATTCATTTTTATTTATTGAACTGCTATCTCATTGCTCAATCATTCATGCAACCATATGGCCAAGGGCCACACTGGCTGGACACACTAAATGGATGCCTGCCATTGCCACATGGTGAACCAGCAAGCAAGGAGGCATGGCCGCAAATAATGATAGACGAACAACACATTCAAACCTATGTCAAAAGCACACTGGAAGCCTATGCAAAATGGCCACCAGCCACATCGTCAGGCAACAATAACCAGCAAGGGTGCTTGGCCATAAACAAACAAAGAAGAAATGCAAGCCCATAGGGAAAGCACACTGGCTGGCTACACGAAATGGCCACCAGCCACATGGTCTGACAACAACAACCAGGAAGGGGCATGGCCACAAAAAATAAATGGAGGCCTATGGGGAAAGCACACTGGCTGGCTACACAAAATGGCCATGAGTCACATGGTCCGACGACAACAACCAGCACGGCGGCATGACCACAAACAAAGAAGAAATACAGGCCAATGGAGAAAGTAAAGCACACTGGTTGGCCACACACAATGGCCGCCAGGTACATGGTCTCAACAACAACCAGCAGGGGGCCTGGAACACAGAGAACAGATGTAGGCCTAGGATGGACACTGTCTATATAAAATGGCCCCTGGCCACATGGCATACTGATTCTTGAACAACAAAGTCAAATGGTGGCCTATGCCAAACACACATACACACACAGACAGTGGCCAGGCAAAAGAGGAAAAGAGGCATGGTAAGACAGAGAACACAACATTAATTAAGCAATGCCAAAAATGAAAATTAACAGGGCTAAAACTGTTCACAACAACACACCTCCTCCAAATGCATTAACCCCACCTAAACAATGTTTGCATGGAAAAAAACATGAAAAAGCACAAAAAAATCCACATTTTGTATCTTAATCCAATGCCATCCATGGCCTAAATAATGTTTCAATTCTACAGAAACCATAGAAACAGTTGTTTCATGCACCCATGAATAGTACAGAGCCTACTGGCTGGAAGGCTCATTGGTAAACTAGGCCATATAGTGAATTAATTGAATCAATCAATATTGCAAACTTATTAAAAAAACATGGCGAAGAAAAAAGAAAATGTACTGAACTGTCTAACATTTTCACTAAACAAAAGAAGATAAATTTCATACACAAAAAAGCACACTGGCTGGCTACACAAAATGGCCGCCAGCCACATGGGCTGACAACAACAACCAGCAATGGGGCATGGCCACAAACAAAGAAGAAATGCAGGCCTATGGGGAAAGCAAAGCACACTGGCTGGCCATACAAAATTGCTGCCAGCCACATCATCAGAACAACATACAGGAGGCCTGGAAAACAAAGAACACATGTAGGCCTCGGGTGGACACGGACTATACAAAATGGCCCCCGGTCACATGGCATACTGATTCTTGAACAACAAAGTCAAATGGTGGCCTATGCCAAACACACATACACACACACTGTGGCCAGACAAAAGAGGCATGGTAACACAGAGAACACAGCATTAATTCAGTAATGCAAAAACTGAAAATTAACGGGGCTAGAAATGTTCACAACAACGCGCATCCCCCACATACATTGCCCCACCTAAACAATATTTGCATGGAAAAATGTGAAAAACCACATAAAATCTAAATTTTGTGTTTTAATCCAATGCCATCCATGGCCTAAATGATGTTTCAATTCTACAGACACAACAGAAACAGTTGTTTTGTGCATCCATGAATAGTGCAGGGCATACTGGCTGAGTGGCTATTTGGCAAACTAGGCCATATGGTGAATTCATTAAATCAATCAATATTGCAAACTTATTAAAAACATGGAGAATAACTTTTTTTTACTGAACTGTACAAAATGTTTCCAGTACAAAAGAAGATAAATTGAATGCTCAAAAAACTAGGCTCCTACTAAAACTGCAAGCCACTCACAACAATACATTTAAAAAATCGAAAAACAGAACAAATAAATCCAAGTGCATGCCCCCAGTCAAACAAACAACACCCTTATACACTAGTTTCTTGTGATGTCTAAAAACATTGTCCTTAACTCCCATGGTATATATACAGCAGGCAAGGACAGGGATCCTTCCAGATTCAATTAATGACCCTGGGCCCATATGAAGGCTTTTGCTTTGAGGTGGTGACACACTCTGGCCAGCCAGTACTTTAATATTTGTTTTACCCGTAATGAATACTGTTCTCTACAGTCTATACTGGTTGACTGAGTCAGAGGATTGCAATATAGCTAAGGAAAGTGCAAGCACCTCATGCATTCAGAGGTTGGCCAGAGCTGTGAAGGACCTGCTGCTTTCCCTGTTACCCTCAACTGCTGTCCTTCCTGGCCTGTCTCCACTAGTGTGCCGTCTAATGAATACTGGCCATGCTCCTCCAGGTCTGCAGACCCCCAATTGCGGCAGTGCACTGGCAAACATGCTTAGACGCTGCACTTGCCGTGCACAAGGGTGTAGTAACTCTTCCCTTCATTAGAATGGCAGCTGCCTCAAACTAAACATGCCAAGCAAAGGAGTAAACGTAAACAAATAAAGACAAAGTTGCTAAAAATTCTAGAACCAAATTCTAACTGTAAAATCTTTAAATCACAGTCAAAATTGCTGAGGAGTTCATATCGCTTTGTATCAGCAGCGAGGAAACTCTGGATATCTATTTTGAAAGTTACCTGAAAATAAATGAATCTGTATAAAATAAGCCACTAAACAGACAACAACCTAAAGTGTTTGCTGTGCCAGCTGCTGTGGTGTCTGAAAAAACGAGTATGGAATACTAGAGACTTGTATGTGTTCAAGCTATGAGTCGTACCAATATAGAAAATCTGTTTATAAAAGTCTCCAAAGGATGTCATGCATTACTATCTCTGATAGCAACTGTAAAACTGCTGACAAACCAACAACACCCCCTCCCCCCCACATTGAAAGTAGGTATTTTAATTTAATACAGCTCTGCTCCTCCAAAGAATCACAAATTGGTGTCAGGTGGTCTGCCCTTGTCTTCAACCTGATCCACTTGTCTTGGACTTTCTGCTCAACACTGGAATAAACATCATTCTTTGATGTTCAAAACTCACCCTCACTGACTGACTGCTGTAACAAGGATGTGGGCCAGCATAACATTTTGAAGAGTTCTAACTTAGTAACCAAAACATACATAAGGCAACTACACATCATCCCAGAACACAACAGTAGCGTAACCAGTGCGTCACGGCTGAAAGTATCACACAACGATGGGGGAAAGGACCGTATTTGGCCTGGGGCGGCAGCTTCTCACTGTCCAACACATGCCTTGCCATGACATGATGTAGTTACAAGGGGAAACATCCATTACTAGGCAGTCAATAGAATGCCGGATCCATTACAACGCATGCCATTGTAACGCATGCCATTACAAAGTATATCTCTCACTGACCAGCACCTTCCCTGAGGCAAGCACCTGGCGGTGTTAGAATAGTAATTTTCGTTGTAATGACTTGCTTTGCAATGGCATACGTTGTAATGGAAGCTGTGTTGTATTCAGAGATTTGTAAAGGTATGCGTTGTCATAGTTTTCGTTGTTATATCATTCAGTTACAAGACAGAAGCTAATTCCTTACAGTGCAGTGTACGGTATAATCTGCTTGCCTTGTACTTTATAAGCATGGCGGCCATTTCTAGAGCCTCACATTGGACAAAAAAGATTACAATTGTAAAATGTGTTTTCTACTGTGCCCATAACTGGTCTGGTATATTACGTAAAGTGCCACAGTATGCATTTAAACGACACACATAAGCCCGCTGTGTGAAGATGGCACACATACGCAATCTGCAACCTGGACTGCTTATGATTTATTTGCAAAGTAACCACTGGCACGCACCGTGCAGTTCCACCTGCGCCCCGGGTGGCAGCGCACGAGCCCTCTCCACTCATTCCCGTCTGAAGGCGGGAGCTCCACGTGGGAGCAGGATCACCGAGCCGGGACCTGCTGAGAGCCGCTCTGCTGGCGGGCTGGGAGCGGCCAGGAACTTCAGGAAAACTGCTGTAAACACTGGACACACATGACGTCCGATGCAGACAAAGCAAGGGCCCGTCAGGGCGGCGTTCGGGAAGCAAAAAGAGGCTTAAATAAATCCACTTTAAACCCAGCCGCGGGAAGCGGCCCGGGCCCTGCCGCGCGCGCGCCTCCCTGACAGACTGCGCAGGTCGCGGCTTGCCTGGTGTTCTGTCTGCCTGCAGGAGACCGTGCCACCCCAATTACTGGGCAAGGCTCGGGCGTGAAAGGGAACACGGGAGGGATGGGGGAGGAGGAGAAGACATGCCTAAGGGTAGAGCGAAGGACAGGCCGAGCTCGAAGGGAAGGAGAGTTAGAAGTAGGGAGAGAAAGTGAGTGAAATCCTAATGGGAGACATATGCAGGGAGGGGGGGCGAAATGCAAAGAGGAAAAAATGAGGAAAAGTGTAGGGGCACACATGACAACGTTTTAGAAACGTGTGAAATTTTGAGAAAGAATTCTAGGGAATATGTTTTCTTTATTGACTTCTGTTAAAGCAGACTCAGTTTCAGGCGCGAGACAGCTAAAATAAAGCCATTTTGGGCTTCAAAAATCGGGAGTCTCACCTAAATCGGATCTATTGGTGTGAGTGTAGAGCCAGAGGGAAATGGAGACTGGAATTGAGGGAGAGATATGAATAGGAAAAGAGGGGAGACGGTAAGAGAGAAGGGGAGATTAATGTAGGAGAGATGAAAATTGGAACGAGAGGGTGGGAGGAATAATATGGAGGAATAAAGTGAGTATGCAAAAGGTGAGTGCTGCGAATGGAGATGGGCGAGTGAAAAATGTGGGTGAAGCGGAGAGAGGCACACAGAGTAAAGGAAGATTGACAAAGGGAAGCAAACGAGCAAGAAGGAGCCGAAAACAGGTGCCTGCAGTGGGAAAAAGTAGGGAGGGATGAGGGTGTGGGAAAAGGAATAAGCATTGACAAAACCAACAGGGCTGGCCTTGTTAAAAGCTTGTACTGTGTGTGTGTGTGTTTTTTTAGTTTATTGCAAGCATATGACGCAAAAAGAAAGTAAAAAGAAAAGAAGCCATCAATTAAATGTAGTCAAAAAGGGATTGGTGATGGACGGAGCATCTGAACAAATCAAACAATCACACCCAGTCAACTGATCTGGGTTTAATCCATCACTGTTCTTTAGCCCACTCTGCCACCCCAGTTCAGACATGGCCATATGCAAATCAGTCTGACCCTGTGCCTCATGGGAACAGTCCACCCCGAACTGCCAAGCCATGCCTTCCCTGGACCGGAAACAAGCTTCCTAGGACCGGTTTCTGGCATTTCAGCCGTCTTCAGCAAGGCTTGCTTGAATCCAGTGGCAAAGTGAGCAAGGGACTCACGTCTGAGCATACCCTGTCAACATATGGCGAACAAAGCGGTACAAAAGGGGGTGGTGATGGACAGAGCATCGGAACCAATCAAACACTCACACCCAGTCAACAGATCAGGGTTTAATCCATCACTGTTCTTTAGCCCAATCTGCCACCCCAGTTCAGACATGGCCATATGCAAATCAGTCTGACCCTGTGCTTCATGGGAACAGTCCAGCCCGAACTGCCAAGCCATGCCTTCCCTGGACCGGAAACAAGCTTACTAGGACCGGTTTATGGCATTTCAGCCGTCTTCAGCCAGGCTTGCTTGAATCCATGGGCAAAGTAAGCAAGGGACTCAAGTCGAGCATACCCTGCCAACTTATGGCGAACAAAGCGGTACAAAAGGGGGTGGTGATGGACGGAGCATCTGAACCAATCGAGGGGTGAGGGTGTGGGAAAAGGAATAAGCATTGACAAAACCAACAGGGCTGGCCTTGTTAAAAGCTTGTACTGTGTGTGTGTGTGTGTGTGTGTGTTTTTTTAGTTTATTGCAAGCATATGACGCAAAAAGAAAGTAAAAAGAAAAGAAGCCATCAATTAAATGTGGTCAAAAAGGGGGTGGTGATGGACGGAGCATCTGAACCAATCAAACAATCACACCCAGTCAACTGATCTGGGTTTAATCCATCACTGTTCTTTAGCCCACTCTGCCACCCCAGTTCAGACATGGCCATATGCAAATCAGTCAGACCCTGTGCCTCATGGGAATAGTCCAGCCCGAACTGTCAAGCCATGCCTTCCCTGGACCGGACAAATCTGAGGGGGTTGTACTGTGCACTCTAGACTTCACGAAATTAGATCCAATTTTTGATAGTTTTTATCGTTTTGACTGGGCGTGCAGGGAGGGAAGAGGATGCTACTCCCCTGGTAATCAAAATAACAGGATAGGTGATGAACTTATCACCGGGCCCTTACTGCACTGCTGATGCTAACCCCTAAGGTTGGCTACTTTGTTTTAAATTTTACATGCAAACTTTAGACAAACATATAAATGTGTTATAACAATGAATTTCTTCTCATTTTCATCATTTATTTGTTAAACGAAAAATGTTTTTTTCTTTGCAAATAATGACAATAACATTTCGATTAAAGCATTTCTTCTTTGCAAAACCACAATGTATAAGTACAATATATGATTTCATTTGACATTAATATTATCATCTTGTTGTAAATCCCAATGCATTTCGAGATCTCACGGATCTCTTCTTCAGGGGAGCTGAAATAAAAGAATTGTTCTAGTATCAATGATTTTTGTAATTATCAAGCAAACAAGGAGGAACGAAGATCTACATATGTCTATTATAAAAATGAAGTGTAGATAATGTGCGCCAACATGATTATATGCACCACTATGAGCACAATTATTAGTAGTTAGTGATAGTCAACAGCTGAACACATAGAGAATCAAAGCTTACCACAGATTCAAGATGAGGTTATCCTGCTCTATTTTTGTCAACAGCAATAAACTTGAGACACTCAGAAACTGAAAAAGTACAAAAACGCTACTTGTAACCGAAACATTAAGAGTTTATGCACTCAAGCACTCTGTGTACTCCTAGAAACCGTACCTTCTGAATGCCAAACGTGATCCAACAAACAGTTAATGTTACTGCCAACGAAGATTCTAAAATAAAGACAAATATTCAAAATTTCAGGCTGCTCCCCAACACGTTAGTGAAATAATTTATTTAAAGTCATCTACAAATGACCTGAGATACCTGAGGTTTACACCATTATCTGTCGACATACGGCAGATTCAATCGATAGCCAAAGTGGATATTCTGTAAATAAATCAAGACAACATGCCGTCACCGACTGACCTGATTAATCTGCTGCATAAAATATCACGCGCTCGCAAGACAAGCTATTACCTGTAGGAAGTTCTTCCGCGTCTACACAATCACAATACTGGTATCGGAACACGGAGATGCGTGTCACGGGAGTGTTAAACACTAATGTGAGCTGAAAACAGGACTACACGAACGATACGCGGGTCGGCCATGTTTGAAGAAACGCTATGCTGAGCACAAACTTGTGGCGGCCATGATGAACTGTCTGCAATAACAAACACGAAAGTCTGAAATAATAGTTAAAAACTACTCGGCGCTGAAGGACCACCATAATCCACTGTGGGTTCAAATAATAAATAAAAATAAAAATGTCCAAAGTCCTTAAATAATACAGTATTAACAAACGCGCAAAAAATAGCTATTAATGAAACGGAACAAGCTTCCTAGGACCGGTTTCTGGCATTTCAGCCGTCTTCAGCAAGGCTTGCTTGAATCCAGTAGCAAAGTGAGCAAGGGACTCACGTCTGAGCATACCCTGACAACTTATGGCTAACAAAGCGGTACAAAAGGGGGTGGTGATGGACGGAGCATCTGTTAAATGTGGCAGTCATTTGCTTGCAATATAACAAACACAGCTAATCTTAAAAGATAAGTACAAGTTCTTTCTATCAGTAAGGTGTATTTTGAGCCGATATACAAACCAGTTTTGGTTTTAATGCACTACAAGGGAAAATATGATTTTTATTGACAAAGAAAATGTTTAATAGTTTAAACAAAAAGATGATTAAAAAACGAAAAAGTGATAAAGAATGGAAGGGGAAAAAACACAGGAAAGTAAAGTGTTTGCCCACCAGCCCTTCTTATAAGCAGTTGTACAATGTGATCAGCTAAAATGGGTCACTCACTGTACATTAGAGCTAATGGCTGAAGTGGACTGACCCACTACCATAGGATGTATGCTGTGTTAGGCGTAAGTGAAAAGTGAATGACCAGTGGAGGAACAGGGCTGAGCTAAAGCCCTCTAGGTATGTATGTTTTCTTTAAGTTTTTTGATTACATGAGACTGGTAAGATCTAAAGATGACTGAAGAGAAAGACTTGAGTGGGTGAAAGGAAGACTGGTGGAAAATAGGAGTGCTGAATGCGTAAAGAACAATGAGGGAAAAGGAAGAAGTGAAAGTGGGGAATAGGTTGAGGAGAGGGTGGGAAGAGGTGGAATGACATAGGCAGAGAGAAGAAAGAGAACTAGTAAGAGAAATGAGTGTGCTAGAGGACGCCAAATTAAGATAGGTCAAAGTCGAAATATTTGAGGAAGAGAATGAATAAATGAATAATTAGAGAAGATGAGGGATTATTAGGGGGAGAGTTCATCCCAGGTAGAAGAGACAGAGGAGGGATTAATCCTAAACAGGTTAGTGTTGGAGAGGAAAAAGTGGCAGGCAACGGTGCTTAATAGGAGAGGAGGATGAAGAGAGATTAATAAAACGATGACTACAAACATGGAACCCTACGTGAGAAGTAAAGAATTGTGTAGCATTCTGATTTGTTTAGCTCTACCAAAGGGGATACTATGATAGCTGTCAAGCAAATCCATTTCTGCCTTTACCAGCCCTACAATTATAAGAGGCTTTTACAAAGGTGGTCAAAAGCCTCTGACACAAACCATTACAAATGACCTAATCTGCAATAAAACTTCTCCGGAGCTTGAAAAAGGAAAATTATTGATGAAAATCAACTATAGCCTACATAATCATAGCTCTACAGTCACCAAGAGCAGCAAAATAGTAGACTACCAGTTAAACAAAAGTAGATCTTATGGTGCTAAAAGAAACCTGGTGCTCTGACAACTCTCAAGCCTATGTGGGCCTACTTGTTCCACCAGATATAAGATCAAAAGATTGGACACAACTGGAGGAGTGGGGAGAAAACTTGCCTTAACTCATAAAACCTAGCTGGAATGCAGTACATCCAACACCCAGGCATTTATCTCTTTCCAATGTTTTCAGATGGAACTACAAGTACAAAAGCGCATAGAAATCCACAATATATATCATCCACCTGAAGACAAAGCTATGATCAATGCTTTGATTACATGACATAGTAGGAATAGCTAACAGTCGGTATGAATTGGTCAAGCTCCCGTTGCTGTGCAATATATTGTTGATTAATGTACAGTGTACATGTTTGTTAAAATGCTAAATATGACGACACTTTTAAGGAGGAGTCAATAGAGATATAGTGTACTTCTAAATTACAAGAGTGTCACGCTGTAAAGTATAGAAGTAGTTGTTTTTGACTTAGAAGTGTGTGTTTACGACTACCTCCGAGTGGTCTGTCCAGATGTGAATGGAAGCCACTATCAAAATTGTATTATTATTTAGGGTTACTTTGTGGTTCTCTTGTAGAGTTTATTATCCTTGTACAGAATGTGTTTGTATGTGAATTTTTGTAACTCATTGATTAGGTGTTATTGGCTAGGATGATACAATGTATGTATGACATATTCATTGTGAACTATAAAACACAGGGAAGGTAAATTAAAAATACCTTCACCAAAATGAGTGTATTATTTATTCCTTCATACCGACTGTTGGTAATTCCTACTTTATCTGATACCCAGGTTTAGAAGGGTTATTTGGGTATACCCCTGTTGCTTTTGAATTGATTACATGTCATGACAAGACAACTACTATTCAAGAAATATGAATCTCTTGTGGGTGTGTTTTAATCTCCCCTCAGAGACTAAGAAAGACCCAGCCACCCACACCTTTATACCATTTCTAAAAAATCATGACCTACAACAATTCATTGGAAACCCCCCACTCATTAAAGGGAACACCATCCACCTCTTCAGAGCCACCTGGGTTTCAGAGGGTAGGTCACTAATGGTTAGTCAGTAAATTTAACACAAACTCCTCCTCAATCATCTCCTCCAAAAACGAGGTCTGCAATCTGGTACTGTGACTA
This sequence comes from Lissotriton helveticus, assembly GCF_964261635.1. NCBI lineage: Eukaryota > Metazoa > Chordata > Amphibia > Caudata > Salamandridae > Lissotriton > Lissotriton helveticus. Next base: position 1,348,169,547 of record NC_136065.1, read on the forward strand.
ATCTAAATCAGCAAACCCGGCCCTTCAGAGTCTTTAAAGAAAATGGAGGAAACTCTATTCAACATGCCTTGAACACAATTTTTGAAAAACATCCTATCAAAAATTTTGACCAGCCAAAGCAAACAATAAAGTCAACCAAATTCTTCCTAGTCTAGCTAAAAATAATCCAGTCATACACTCATACACATTGCAGGAAATGACTAGGATCCTACAAAAGGGGGATCAGACTTGGCCACGCCGCAGAGTATGGCGGTCGCGCCCGTCCCCCGCAATCAGGCGAAGGGAGGGGTTGCCATGCACAGTAGTGACGCGTGCGTCCCCCATCCTCACTGCACCTGATTGGACATCCAGGGGTTTGACCCTGAAGCGAAAGAAGCGCTTCCAGGTCCTACGTGGGGCAGGCGGCCGGTAAGTCAGTTCCAACCGGCTCCCCGGCCGGAGTGAGGCATAAAAAGGCTGTATAGCGGCAGATCAGTCTCTTTCTTTGCCACTTCACAGGCTGAAGGGACGCAAGGGCCTCAAGCTGAGGCACCAACTGGAAGTTCAACCACTTAAAAGTTCATGGGGACTCCTTCTTCATATCCATTCCCAGGTCAAAGACTGATCAGGTCGGTAGAGGGGACGGTGTGTTGTTGCGAAGGGTGGAAGGGAAAACTTGCTGCCCCATCGCCAACCTAGAGGCGTTCCTGGAACATTGGCCAAGGGGCGCAGGGGCCATTGCTAATACATGCGGATGGGACCACCCTGACTACATTTCAATTCTGAAGGGTTATGGGCCCGGCCATCAAGACGGCCGGTTGAGACCCAGGCAGTTTTGGGTCCCACTCTTTCAGAATAGGGGCTGCCACTGAAGAGGAAGCCCAGGCAGGGTTTTTCTGGAAGCACAGTACAGAGGATTGGTAGGTGGTCCTCAGACTGTTACAAGCACTATGTGCTGCTGCATATGCTCTAGAGTTGTGGTGTTTCACTTACGTTTGTTTTCTCTCCCTGATTTGACTTGCAGTTCCTACATCCTGTCCCGCAGGGGGAAGCTTGCAGCGGATCGTCGACTGTGAGCTTGTGTTACTCACCAGGTGCCTGCCTGGAAGCACAGGGAAATGGACGTGCGGATTATTGGCCACTCCTCTGTAAAAAGGTTGAGGCCGGCTTCAATGTTTCTTTCCACGGTCAGGGGAGGCTACGCTTTGGCCAGCTCAAGGATATGTTGGTAAGCTTGCTGGGCAAGACTCAGGTACCCCCTGCAGTGTTATCTTGCATCTAGGGGGTAATGACCTGGTGCACCTGAGCAGGAAAGGCATAGTGGAGGCCCTGATTACAGAGGTGGGGTGGCTGGCAAAGAGATGCCCACAAGCAGTACTGGCTTGGTCACACATGATTCCCAGATTTCAGTGGAAAGGGGGCAAGTCTGTGTGGGCCCTGAATCATTCAGTTAAAAAGATCAACAACCAGGTTGATGAGTTTACCGATCCCTGAAACTGCAGACAATCGCGTATGGGTGCATCCGGGGGGATCCGTTTTTCCTACAGGATGATGTGCACCTCTCTAAGCAGGGTAATGAGTTATTCCTGGAAAATTTGCTTTCATTGCTAGTGGGGACACTGAGCAGGCAATGACCTTCTGGAGGCAAAGGGGGGATCAGATAGTCAGGCAACTATGCTGGCCTATGGCGGTAAGGTCATGATTGGTGAGCATAGTTTACGGTCCTTAACAGGCATTACCATTGTCAAATGGGGACGTATGAGGGTGGGACAGATGGTCGCTCATGGAACTCCAGGGGCAGATACAGCCGGTAGGCTGGAAGGGTGCGGGGGAGGGTAAGTTCCGCTTCCAGTAGGCTGTTTGGCTAACCCCTGCACACGTGCAAGGGTGCAAGTAAGCTGGGCATAACTGCACAGCCCCTTGGAGATAATGTTAAGGGCGTAGGGGGTGCCTGGGGTGAGGTAACCTTCCGGTGAACTGGGTCCCCTGAGCAAGGTCACTCTGGTAGGAGGGTGGAACCTACCTTGATCTTGGACCAGTCATTGACCATGCCGTAGGCTCAAACAGGGATACGCAGAAAGATAATATTGCTGACCACTTAGCTTATGATAGGAATTGCTATGTATTAGAAACATGTTAAGGATAGCCAAATGACACACTGTACATATCAATGTAATGGCCCGGATTTTCTGCATATTGTATAAATGATGTAAATATTGTTTTCAATGTTTTATTTATTGTTATGAAATAAAATACGGCCGGGATTTATGACCTTTAATCCAAACTGGTGTGTTGTTTACACTGTTGACTTGGGGGAAGAGGTTGGTGGATCGGACTGGACTAGGAGGGGCCCCCAAGGGTGGAAGTTAAAGATTAAAAGATGGCTTAATGGAGTAGGGGAGGATGACTCGACAGTACCTGACCATATTCCTGATCCCGGTTCCAGCAGCTAATTCTGAACAAGAACTGGGATCTGGCCGACCCAAAGAAAATATGCTGAACTTGTCGTGGAGTAATTTTCTTACACCGGGTCACAATTCAGCATGCATGCATGTTATCTTGTTTCTGTTTGGACCAGCAACTTGCAGGCGGTAAGAGTGTTTTCTTATTTGCACAAAACAAAGGCCTGGTTTAAAGGGCCTTCTGTCTTTTTTTTCAGGTATCGTCCTTGACTGGAGCCATTTGGAACCTAAAACCTAGATGGAAATGCAATGAAAGGAAACAAAGGAAGACAGCTTATCACTTCACAAGTACTTTGAAGAAACCAAGGTTTGGAGGTAAGTTTTTGGCTTTTTTCATCTCCCTCCATCCATCCCCACGCCCCCCCCCCATGTGCATGCACTGTATGAATGCCATTTGTATCTGTATGTATGATATATTCCAAAATAACTATTTAAATTGCATATGCTAAAATATTTGTGTTTAATTAGTTTATAGCGCTACCCATCCCCGTGGTGTGAGATTATTTTATTTTACAAACAGACAGAGAAGAAATCGTGTGTGTAAATCAATGTACAAGAAATGTTACGCAAAACAATGGGGTTATGAGGTGTGGGAGCCACATATTGTCAATACTTGTAGAAATTATATCTTAAGTGTGCAATTCAAAATTGAAAACATGATGCGGTGATTGGGATTGTCTGCACTAACAAAACGTTATTACCTATCTACATAAAACACAAATCTGTGATCTGAACGTTACACGATGCGCTTTGCAACCTGTATGTTAACCCTCTAAGATACTTTATGAGTCAAAACTGTGACTGGAGACAAAACCGAACTCTCTCTGAACTGCATTAAATGCCACCATTATCTTACCATTATTATAGACCCCTGGAAATCTCTAGTCACACAAAGGTCTCTGCAGCAGGTGTCCTAACCTTGTAAGACATTTTAAAATGGATCCTCTTTGTGAACAATTAACAAGCTTGAAAAATATTTACTGTCACGTTTGTTCTTATTGACGACTTTTAGGGCGAAATTTTATAAAAATGTATGGATAAGCTGAATGACAGACTTTTTATGACTGCCCTCGTGACTCCACTCTTTTTCCTCTGCCACACCTTGACCTGCAAGTTCTGGGTTCCCAGGGGAAAAGTTTTCCAATTCCACCACTTCTGATACCAAACTGGTGGCGTATTCCAAGGCTCAATGTTGGCACCATTGCTATTGAATAATTCAGTATCTACAATGAACCCCTTGGTTACCTCGCCCCATTTTGAGGAAGGGGAAATGCACAGTTTCCAACAGCTGCCTCTGCCAGCGGGAAGCTTCGACCAGGCAGCCCACCCATCAGATCACAGTACCAGCTACCCAGGACCGGCTGGCCAGAGAAGGCAACCAGAAAGCAAAATCATTCAAAGTTCTGTCATGCAACGAGACCACTACCTGCACTTTGGGCCTTTAATATTTAGTTCTGCACGAACACACTCCTGCTTTGGAAGTTCATTCTCGCAGAACAGAATACTTAGCTGAGCGAGCACATGGCACTGGCTGAGCACATGGCACTGGCTCAGCAAAGAAACAGTCCTTTGCCTGAAGCTGTAGCAGCCTTGAAGACTGCCCTCTGTACATCAGCCTGGTTAGTTTCCTCCTCCAGGCCTGTCTCCATAAACTCTGAAATTCTTTACACCGATCCACGAGACTAGCTAAACCTTTCAACAAGCGCTCCCTGAAATTCTACCTCCTCAAACAATACCCCAATCACTCTCGTTTTGTCTTTCTTCGGCGCCACCCATCTTTTTGGACTAAGACATGCTCCTGGAGGTGCTTCTTAGGGGATGGAAACTGTGGAAAAATACAAGCGAGGGTGCTGCGGGTTAATCAGTGGCACAAGGAAAAACTTTGGAATATGTTATGACTAATGATGCAGAATAACTGTTAAAACGTACCCCTTTCTGGTACCCACTTGGTGTTGAGTGTGCTCATATGTTTCGGTGTATATATTGTTACATTGTTTAATATAATATACAAAATGCAGGCAAGCGTTGGGAGGCACTCTGACCACTCTTGGAGCCTGTTCGGAGAAAAAGAAAAAAGAAAATATAATGAAAGGAAAATGTGAACAAAAGGATACTGTAAACCGAAAATAAAGGCTATGGGGTGAGACCGGATGGAGTGGATAATTGAAAAGAAAGAAAGGAAAGAAGGAAGGAAGAAAGAAAGAAAGAAAGAAAGAAAGAAAGAAAGAAAGAAAGAAAGAAAGAATTACCGAGAGAGAAGGGGCTATAGAGCAGAATGCAAGTGAAGAACAGTAGCGGGTTTGATTGCAGCAGGGCACGGCGGAGTGGGGCGTGGGATAGCTGGATCGAGCTGGAGGGAGGGACAGAGAGGTGCGGTCTGCAGCCCTCCCCACGCTGTACATTTGCATGCTGTGACTGTTCGGCTTCCTGGTTGCATTGCATTGGCGCAGGTAGCAGGGGAGGCAGCGGAGGCAGCGGGAGCCGAGACAGAGGAAGGGAACCGAAAGCTGCAAACTAAACTTCTGCAGCGGGGCTTTCCAGCTACTGCGGAGCTCACCTGCGGCCGGGCGAACGGAGGTGACCGGCTTTTCCTAGGCCCAGGCCCCGGACACCCCATAGCCGACGGGCAACGCGGGCACATGGTGTGAGGTGCGTGGAAGCAGCGCCGGGAACAGCAGTCCGGGAACGGCACGGTCTCACCATGAACGAGATGTCCAGCTTCCTCCACATCGGAGATATCGTCTCCCTGTACGCCGAGGGATCCGTCAGCGGCTTCATCAGCACCCTGGGGTGAGTGAGAGCCGCCCCTACCCCCTTACCCCGCTCCGGCACTGCGCAGACAGGGGCCCTTTCAAAGACAGGCGCGCCCCCTTCAAAGGGACGACCCAGAACTGTAAATGAGGCTTCAGCACTTTAGAGAGAGATTCCGGGGTGTTAAGGGGGGCACACAGCACTTACAAAAGAGATGCAGTAAAATGGAGGGGTGACGTGCCACTTCTAAGGGAGGCTGCCGTGAAGGCTGTAGTGCTTCGATGTCCCAGTGCTTACATTGGAGATGCAGCACGTTGAGAGGGGACACACCATTTCGCGGCATTCTCAACGCATTAAGAGGCGGCACCGGCGCTTCAATGAGCCGCTATTGTCTAATAGAGGAGGGTGTTTAGGTTAAGGTTGCACCAAGATACTTGTGATGGAATCTTCTGTACTTAAAGGGAAGCTCTGGCATTTTAAAGGAAGCCTATGACACTTTTTTGAAAGTCAAAATATTACAGTACTTTTGGCAAACCACAACACGACGTTGATGCTCCAGCACTTTAAAGGGGACAGTGCCATCCAGAGGGATTACACATGTTTGTGCCCGTCTCATGTGCGAGTGTGAGGCTGCAGGCGAGGGCAGCGCGCTGCCACCGGGGCTGCACGGCTCAGAAAGGCATGTCTGGAACCGCCTCCTCTCGGCGGGGCGCAGGTGGGCAGAGGTGCTTTGGTTCTGCTCACGCGCGGCACTGCAGGCCGGGTACCCAGAGGCGAGGGCTCGCGGAGCTGTGGCACTCTGGGAGAAGGACACACCTGCACACCGTGCAGGACTGGCCTACAGGGCAGTGCACGAAGGCCTGGTCTCACCGATCAGTGCATGGACTGTTTTTTGGGGTTGTTTGTGGACTTGCTTTATTGCCTTTTTATGGCCGGTGTGTGCTGTTCCTTTCTGTGATATTGCAACAACCGTTGCCTGCAGCAATCACACATGGATGCAGTCTCCCACACCTTGCGAAACACTTACACAGCGTGTCTTTACAAGTTCCAACCTGCCCTGATCTGCAAATGTAGGTCACTTTGTATCTATCTGATTCGCTAATGGAGGTCACTTTTAATGTGGTGCCCGGGGACTATTTCTGTCCCAGTCCAACCCTGACTGTACAATAGGTTTTCATCCCTCCCTCCTGTAGGGAAGAAGGCAGAGGTGGGGAGAGGAGGAAAGGAGGGCACTAGAGCGTGTGCTTGGCCAGGTACGTGTGTGAGGTGAGTGTGGCCTAATAGGGAGGCAGTGGGAAGTGTCTGGTGTGATGGGAGAGTGAGACAGGGAGAGGTTGTTTGGGTTGAGGACAGAGCGAGACAGAAGTAGTATGTTGAGGTATTTGATGGGAGAGGGAAACACATAAGTATCCCTGATGTCATGTGTGTAATGGGGTGAGACCAAGACAAGTACCTGAGGTGTTGGATGAGGGAGAGAGGAACTTTGAGGAGAAAGCCCTGGGGTGTGCCTGCCGGTGACACACAGGGAGGAAAGACATGCGTTGCGAATTGTAGGAGGTGAAATGGAGGAGAGATAGAGACCGAGCAGAACGGCGGTGTGAGCCCTAATGCACGCATGGGACTGTCCCTCTGCTACTCAGTTAGGTACTAGAAGACATCCATAACTGGGGTACTGTGCCCCCCCCCCCCCATACTCCTATGCCATGGCACCTTGACAGATATGCTTTGGGATAAGACAAGCAAGCCAGAGGTGCGGTTGAATAGACAATGCGGTGGTTCTGCTTTGGCGATTGTGCTGACTTTGCACGTTGCACCCTGGCGCCTGAGTGCTAATCTTGGCCGAGGCTTGTTTTAAAAAAAAGAAAAACGTGTGTAATTCTACTTAAAGCATTTTATCTTTCGGTTCCTGAAATTGTAAACGGGTCTTGTCACAAATAACGTGTAACTGTGGGGAAAGACAGCCAACGAGACCACGTTTGTGACTGTGATTGAAAATGAAAAAAACAGACAAGAACAGGGACCAATGTTGGCTTCATGATGGCACCGCAATGAAAGAGGGAGAAATATACCGCTTAGAGGCAGTTGAATAGCGCGCAGTGGGCATTAATGTGGCTTCGTGGCGCAGTCGAGTGTCCTTGTGTGCACTCCAAAAGAATACAAGGCGAGGGACGGGCATTGGGAGACCTTACCGTGCCATCTAATGCTACTCTGAGGATGCCCCACACTTCCACTGTCAGACGTTTAGCTCTCTTCGAGTAAAAGTAACGGAGTTATCTTCGGAGTTACGCCTCGTTCACTCGTCTGGTGTGTGTGTGTGAAGCTGTTCCTCCAGTTATTCACGTGTAAATGTGTGGGGCGGAGGGCGGCACGTGGACATAAATGTATAGATCTTAATCCGCGCGACACTGTCAGGCCTCCAGAAATGGTGATTCGAGTCAGTTTCCTTGTGAAGTAATCTTTGCTTGGGATCCATTACGAGCGGAAGTGACCCCGTGTCATCCACTGGCTGGCGCTTCCTATGTTGCGGTCTTTTGCCCAGTGGCATACAATTAGCCCTCGCAGCCCCCTTGGTGCAGGGGGGGCAGCTCCGGGTGCCCCCTTCCGCCACTGTGCACGGGCGCCGGGCTCCTGGCCTCAGAGCTCCTGGCAGGGTCTGCAGCGTGGATGGCCCCCTCCACGCGCGTACTTTGCTGGGGGGGAAAGGTGGTGGCAAGTTTCGTTAAGCCACTTCTTTGAGCAGCATTGTGTTGTGTTGTATTTGTATTTTGTAGCGCTCCCCTGCCCATTGACCACCCAGGCTAGGGGGGGGGGGGGGTGCCCCAGGCTTGCAGCAGTGACCCACTCATAACTGGGATCCGAGAGAGTGTAAGAGCGTCGCAGGCGGCAGACAAGCACCTGCAGCGTGAGAGAGTCCATTCCTTTTGGGAGCAGGCCCGTCTCTCTTGCGGTTCTCTGGTTTAGGTGCCAGTTGGTGGCCCTTGTTGTCGCCGGGCGGGCGGATTCCACAGTTTACTTGGCTGGACAGAGAAAGAGCTTCCACCTCAGAGGCCTCTCTGGAAAAGAGGGAATGGGCAGGAGGGTGCAGAGAGTACAGACAGCCTGCACGTTCACTCGTAGGGGCTGCAGGACTAAACGGAGGATGCAGCGAGAGTGTAGGGAGGGTCCCTGCCCCCGAGTGTAGGGAGGGTCCCTGCCCCCCCCCCCCCAGTGTAGGGAGGGTCCCTGCTCCCGAGTGTAGGGAGGGTCGATGCCCCGTCCCCCCACTCGCCAATCCACACAACCCCCCGCTGTGTGGCACAGAATCCAGCCAGGCCAGATAAAGGCTAGACCCACCCCGAGGACCGTTCCGCCAGTGACAGCACGTGCCAGGGCTTCCATCGCCGAAACAAGGTTGCTGCTGAGATAGCTCACTTGGTTGAACACTTGCTGCGGAGGTGTGTATGCCGTCGGTTACTGTTCTCGATCCTAACAGAACAAAATCAGCCTTACAGTCTTCCCAGGCTCATAAAATGGGGAACCTTTGTGATAAAATGTAACACATTTTCTACGAGCATGGGGATACGCTTTAGAGCGTGGTGCGTGTTAGACACACGTATTCATTATGGTTATTTTGATAATGTGAAGAGACCCTGGTCTTCGCAAGCAATTACGTCCACTGGTCAACCACTACTTATTGATACTGTGCGCAGAAGAGCCGAGGAAGGGCTGGATGGACGAAGCCATAGCAGTCTCAAACCCTGTTTGCATCCGCTGAGTGGCTTTTCAGAATGCTCCAAATCCATGTAGTTATTCATTAAGTGGCTTTAGAAATGCATATCGAATTGTAATTTCAAAGCGTCCTTTTTAGGGCATCCCTCCCAAATTGCGCTTCACAATGTTACATAACAATGGTGTGCGACGGCAATTTGAGTCACAAACCATTGACAAGTAGGTATCTGACTTCTCTAATGAGGCGGTAACACATTTGCAAAGGGGAAGGGGTCCCTTTAGGGCCCCTTCTACTTTGCAAACGTAAACAAAACGTTTGTTTGGGACGGGACAACTGGCAACTGTTAAATATAAAAGGATATATATATTGTTTAGATGGAGCCGTGTTTTCTTAAAGGAATCTGTCTGCATTAAAAAATGCTTTATTTAAATGCACCCACAGGGACGGAGGTCTGCTGACCCCAGCAAGCCACCATCCCTGTGATTGCATTCAATTGGAGTGAGTGACAATTTGCAAACTACCGTATGAACGGCAATCAGGTAGGTGAATTGTAACCCACTCAGAATTATGATTTTGCGAATCAGCCTAATAGCACGTAGATCGGTTTTCAAAATCAGAACTGATTTGCAAAATGTTGGTGCGAAATTTGCAATCATTTTTTGCAATTGATTAGTAAAATGTTGGCATGCAATTCACGACCACTCTTTGCAATCGATTCCTAGCCCATTTGGCTCATGTTGTGACAGTGATATTTTGGTGGCAGTCTAACCAGCATAAATATCGCAACATCAAACCCACAACAGCATCCAACACTTGACTAAACAAACACAGACCTTTAAAACCAGGCCCTAATCTATGCTGCAGTACTAGCCCTGCACTAGTTACTTCGTTACGTAGGAGTAATCGCCAAAGATGGAAGGTTGGGTGTGTGAACCACCATGCATAACATCAGACATAGGAAACACACCCTTGCAGCACCTGTGATGGGTCAAGGCATCAGTGCTGCCAGCTTCTTTTCTACACAAGCACTCAGAAGCAGCAGCGACAGCGGGTGCAGATACAAAGGCCGGGACACATTGTGGGTTATTGCGAATGACGCAAAGCATCCTCTGGCATCGGCCACACCCCTTTCCACTTGTCTGGCAGCTGCACTCCAGGGCTAATTCTGCTTAGGATATTATAGGATATATGTTTGTAGAGCGCTCGATTGTCGTGGGGTCTTGGCGCTAGATTATCATCCCTATTTGAAACAACTTCTATTCCAGTACACTTGTACACAGTAGATGCTTAATACCTAGACATATCTCAGGTTTATGGATTCAAGTTATTCCTTCCTAAGGGATGGTGACTGGGCACCAAAGGGAGATGTTTCTTTGCAGCACAGAATGAATATTAAACTGTTTACAAACCAACCGTGCTACCCTTGTCTGATGAGCTGCACAGTAAATTATGTACTAGGTAGGCGTTGCATTGAAGCACAATTTGGTGAGGAAATATTTTCCTAAAACTATAATGATTAAAATCCTTTATAACTTGAGAATTAGGGTTGTTGAACCTCCAAATGTGATTTAAAAGTTGAACAGTGAATTATGCAACTCCAAAGTGTATAATGTAGTGAGGGACCAGAAAAAGAGGAAACGCCAAAATGCACACCTGACTAACGCTGACTTTTTGGGATGAGGCCAATACACAGATTCTACTTTTCAAGGACTATCAACCGAAGACCATATAAAGAGGTGATAGTACTTGGCTAACAAGGGGCCAAGAGGCCATACCAATGTCAGTTGTGCAGAATAATAATAATCGCAGCGCTATGTAACAGCAATACATATCAATTAAAATACATGCGCTTCACACCACCTAGCAACTCACACACAATCAAATCTCTCACTGTACAAAGGCCATATGAACTTCAGCACAAAGTCACTTTTTGCTGATTTCTGAGAGGCCTTCTTGTATTGCGTCAGCATTGGTAACCACTAACGAATATGGTTACTTCTGACATAGCAAACACAACAAAATGATGGACGGAGCGCTGAAACTTTTCAGACACTCACCCCAGTCATAGATCTGGGTTGAATCCATCTTCATTCTTTAGCTCACTTCACCACCTCAGTTCAGACCCAGCTATATGTAAATCAGTCTTGACCCTGTGCCTCACGGGAACAGTCCAGCCCAAACTGCCAAGCCAGATCTTCCCTGAACCAGAAACAAGTATCCTGGGAACGGCTTCTGGATAAAGCCCTTAATCAGCCATGCGAGCTTGAATTCAGTGACAAAGTGAGCAAGGAACCCATGTCTGGGCATACCCTGCCAACTTAGGGCGAACAAAGCAAACACAAGGAGATGATGGACGGAGCGCTGAAACTTTTTAGACACTCACCCCAGTAATAGATCTGGGTTGAATCCATCATCATTCTTTAGCTCACTTCTCCACCTCAGTTCAGACCCAGCTATATGCAAATCAGTCTTGACCCAGTGCCTCATGGGAACAGTCCAGCCCAAACTGCCAAGCCAGGTCTTCCCTGAACCGGAAGCAAGCATCCTGGGACCAGTTTCAGGGTAACACTCTTCATCAGCCAGGCGAGCTTGAATCCAGTGGCAAAGTGAGCAAGGGATCCGCGTCTGGGCACACCCTACCAACTAAGGGCGAACAAAGCAAACACAAGGCGATGATGGACGGAGCGCTGAAACCTTTCAGACACTCACCCCAGTCACAGATCTGTGACTGGGGGTGAGTGTCTGAAAGGTTTCAGCGCTCCACTCCGTCACCAGGCAGTGAGTTACATTCATCGATATATGTCAATTTGCCATCATTCTTCAGTCCTCAAATATATTTGAGGAGTTTCAGCCGCACATGATATTTTATAAAATAAGGACATAAAAATATGGAACATAGAAGCTAGCCAAAAAAGAAAAATACCCTTTGGCGATCATACCACTCAAATGCTACTGCCAGCGTTTCAAACTAACCGATGACCTTGTAAAATATCCCACTTTAGATTGTTTGGATGTGCATTTATCTCATGAAGATATCTTGAAAATCTGGCATGGCTCCAGCCCTTCCGGAATGGTGTTTTGAACCCTTTTTGGAGACAGTCATGGACAAGGGTAGCAGTGCATGCAAAGACATGCAGTGCATACAAGGACACAGGTCCAGCTTTACTAAGCTTTCATGCAACGCAGTATAGCAACCAAAATTGCTGCATATTGCAAGGAGGCGAAAACAGCTCAGATCCATATCTACTAAACTTGGCCCACTGCTGCTGTCATCCCTTGCACTGATGCTCTAATAAGTATGTCTTGCATTATTTATAGGTTCACACCATGGTGCAGAGCCGAGATTGCAATGTCTAGCATAATTTCTTTATTGGAAGCACACCCTTCCAGTGCAAATTTCTATGTCCACACAAACTGAAAAGGATCCCATGTATTGGACAAGTGTTGTTTGCTTTAGCACATATGCAATGCAGGGATTGATTTAATGAGAAATTAATACATTTCTCCTTGTTAACGTCCGCTTCAAGGAGGCATTCTTTTTTATACAAAGTTCACTCTGGCTATCTTAATAGAGCAGACTTTGTATGAAAACAGATGGGTGTTTGCGTTGATCTGTGCATGTTATTCCCCCTTGACACGAAGCAGCACAAAGTGATTTTGCACTCAGAAAGAGGACCTGACCAGCTCAAAAACACTTAGGTAAATATATCTGTTTCAGTTCTCAACAGCACAGTCCTTTAGTGAATTTGGTCTATGGTCTTGTAAAACAGTGGCACCCAAATCTGTTGGGTCAGTGAACTAATGCATCCAGTCCTGGAACTTCTCTAACATAGGTTTCAATCCTAAAAACCTTTCGTCCTTCTGATGTCTATAGGATCAGTACAAATAACTTGAGTAACAATAAACACCTGTTATTCTGCACCAAGAGGCCCCTCGAGTTAAATGTGTTCTTCACATGCTATGTTATTTAAACACTAAACAAATAGTGCACACATGCTGTTTATTAAATTAAAGCCTTCGCTGTGGGGTTTGTCAATGTAGGAAAAAGTAGCAACAATGATCACTTTCTGTAATTAATGCGTATAGGAAATAAAAAAATGAATGTGACAAATAGTGTGAAGATTGAGTGTACTTTTTATCTGTAAAGTGGTCCCGCTTTCATTTCAATGAAATCATTTCTTGAAAGGTGGAATGATACACCAAATTGCCAGTAGCATGATTCAAGAGAGCATTACTTCTCCAACCAAAATACACAATATTTATTCTTCAAATAATTGGTAACAATACATGTAGCAGACAGCTGCACTTTCTAGTAAGACATAAAAAAGAGAGACAGAGAGAGAGATAAATAAGAGGAAGCATTTTGAGCCTAGGAGACTTTGAAGGGAAAAAAGGACAAATTAATCACATTCATAGCATCTCCTGAAAACTGCATAACCCAGGTTAATCCACACAGATACTAGAAACGCCAAACCCTGCCATCTAGACTCTTTTAAAAGCCAATATTGCTCTCTACATTGCCCACATCACACTATCACCCACCTATCTCCAGGCCCCTTAAATGCTTCCATGGTCCTCCACTAACTAAATGATAACTTCAAGTCCAACTGCTTCTACAGCATCACATATAAACCGTACAAACTGCTTGCTCGCTAGAAAATGTTACTCCAAACCAGTGTGTATCTAATCCCCAAACAATTCCCCATTATCTTCACCAAATACATTGCTATGTCATGCCCCTTTATGATATAATTGAAGTCACAAGGATCAAAATCTCCAAATTATGGATTTTTAAAGACAAACTATGAATCACTGACTAACTAAATTCCACACAACACGCACTTCACTGACAGCTCCTGCACCTTCAGTAATCTAAACTTAGACCTACAATCCCATCCCAACGTTAGTTCTTCTCATCCACAAACCTTATTAGGTGCTACCATCATCCATGCTTACCATATACATAAAACTGGAGGTGGATTGGCCCACATGAAACAAAACCATGCCTGCATTCACAGAATAAGCTACACACAGGAACCCGCCAGGGAATGCCTATACATCATCTACAAACCCATTCCCCTCAGTCCATCCAGCTACACCTTATCAATTGCCTCCCAGGGCTTGACTCCATGACTGTAAAAAATGGATTACAATCTTTGTCTCAACACCAGCAGTCACAAATAACATCTTACAAACCGATTTCTACCTGAACTGGGAAAATATGATCCCCCTCGCCTAGTGTTTCTCCCCTAATTGAAAACTCCTCGCATCTCTGTCCCTATTCACAGTGGCAACATTCTAAAAGTAATATTCTCTGATTAAATCAAGCTAACACATAAAACCCTTCTCAGGCTTGATTTATCAGGGCACTTCTTGCTCCCACCCTGTTGCCAAAGATGCTGGTTCTTTCACGTTTGGAATCTGTTTACCCTGGCAAGCATCGCAGTTTCCATTCATTACTTATCCGCTCGTTTTATGTTGATTACTTCCCTGACACTCATTACATCCTTCTGACCGCACACATTTACACCGTGTGTTTCCCATAAGTCACTAGTGGAAGATAGAGCATTAAATATGCCTTTTTCACTAGCTATGATTCTCATCAACACACATTCAATGGTGCCTCGATACCCTCCATTATATGTTGTCATCAGAGACCTGGAGATCAGTGCTCTAAAGCCTATAGCAGAGAATTGATTAACAGATGCTCCCAACCCTTCAGTTATGCAAGTGGTTTCAAAGTTATCCGCCATGGTTGTGTCACATATACCCATGAGTGTGCTATCACTTAAACAAGGGCACCTACTTTAGATACCCTTCCAGTAGCTCCTGATGGTGCCCAAGCTTAATACTGCCAGCAATCTACTGCAGCGCTGGAGCCCCACCTCCAACTTTTGTCCCATACAATATTCCCATTACTTTCTCCACCATGCAATACCATACTGCATTCAAGCCCATTTGCAAGCAATTTTCCTTTCTTTCCCACCAGCAGCATCAACACAATCAGAAGCATTTCAAGTTACTTCTCACTGCACTTTCATCTTTTTGCTGAAGTACATTGCTCTCTATGTCTCCATTACTCAGACATACTCCACTGAGTTTCTTTCTATTTTTTTTATCTGGACACCCATCAAGCACCCTCAGGTGAGCACTTCTGCCCCTAGACCATCAAATCTATAATTCTACCCCCCACCAGTGGACTAATCATTCTCTCCCTCTCCACAGTTGCATTTGCTGTGCTTTTTGTCCATATCTAGTGCCAGGATGCCCGTGGGGTGATAGCGCACTCTATAAGTATGCTTAACATTAACATATGGTCCTACCATTACTCAAAAAGTCGACTATAATCCTTTCATGTCATTTCTAACATTCAAACTCACCGTTTTTCTAAAAAATCATCGAGCTCTAGGTGCATTTAATATTTCTCTTGACACATATTCCTTGATCCCCCCTCCCCTTACATCCGATTTTCAGACCTTACATCCCACTGAGACAGCTTTAGGCCATGTTTCCTACTTCATCACCTCCGCTCTCTATGTTCTTTGACCTGCCTGGTGCTGCTGATACTTCCATCACCAGCCATGCATTCAGCTCTTACCTGCCGCGTGTTAATGTTAGAGCACTTCAATGGTCCTCCTCAGATCTCTCCAACTCACTGCTCCGACAATTGGTCGAACTCGGCCATCCCTTGCCCACTCCCTTACTTGGGTTCATCCTTTAAGACAGTAGCCTGAGCCTTCTACCATTCTCCCTCCACTGAGCCCCCTTTGCCTTCGCCCATCAGTTTTAGGCTTTCACAGTTGCTTTTATTCACTCACTCATGTATCTGACAAATTAAACACGAATCTCTGTCTAACAGTCATTTGTCACTGTACTGCCATATGCCCCCAGGTTTGAAACTGAAACAGTCTATTTTCATTCCTTCTCTGTTCTGACAACCATACTTTCCCCCATGTTATACTCCTTTGATGCTTGAGCTGCCTCCTTCTCCGTTAGAGACCCCGGACTACTGCTTGACTCCAGCACACAACTTACTCCTCCTATCACTAGCAGCACAACAGAAGCAAGATTCCAGTTCCTTGGCATATGGCTTCTCCGCCCCACCTCCCATTCCACACTGCTATGCAAATCTCTCTTTAATTCCCTTGTGATGAACAAAAGGCACTATTGTAACCGCCTCCTACTGTGCCTTCCACAATACTCTTACTCCCTCCTTGATAAAGTCATAACATTCAAACAAAGGTAGAAGGAGCGTCAAAGTGAACAATATTATCGAGTATCATTAATTACTGCTGTCCCTGAAAAATCACAAAGTTCCATGCAAGCTTCCTTAGTACTTATATTCTGTTCTTTTATTAAAGTAGAATGATCAATCTGAACAGTCTTTCTTGATGAAGGTATCCAAGATACAGATATTCAAAACCTTGTACAAAAAAGATTTCTCTTTTATAAATCCACAGCCTACGCGTTTCGTCCCATCTGGGACATCATCAGGGCTCTATTCTATATCCAAGTCGTGCAAGTGATGGGCGATGTGGCTCCTTACTTCTTAGTCCTATCCCAATCCCAGTATTTATGATCTATGCCTCTCCTATTGTTTGTCCATCAGTCCTATTTCTCCACATTTATTTCTGGCAATTCCCCATTGTCCAAATTCCCAAATAGATTATTTTAAAACAGATATCTCCTCTTCTTGTTTTTACTCAGCAAAAATCTCTAGTCCGTCTTCCTTACTTCCAATACCACTGCAGTCATTCCCTTATTCCTCCGTTTATGTCTTTATCACGTCTCCTCTCAACGGCTGCAAGACCCATTAAATCCTGCCACTTTTGCCCAGCAAAGGCCCACCATCCATCTTCCTGTAATCATTGCCTTAATTCTCCATGAACTTCTGTGGGATGTCCTCACTCCGGAACAGCTAGGCCCGATAAATCCCGTCGGGCCTAGCTGTCTAGTGCACATATCAATGTAAGGAATCAGGTAATAGTGGAAACCGTATATTCCCCACATTCTGGGGCAGATTTATGATGGTAATGCGCCACGTTTACGTCACGCAATTGCGGCGTAAACGTGGCGCATCCCTACGACCCATTTACAACGTGACGCATCTAGGCAGATGCGTCATGTTGTAAAGCCCTGCGCCACTTGTGGGCGTTCCGGCGCTGGGTGGGCGTTCCGGGGCAGGTGCGCCTCGCAAAAGTGGCTGAGTGAAATCTATGAGATTTCACTCAGTCACTTTCAGACCAATGCTGCGTCAAAACCCTGCGCCTGCTTGAAGCAGGTGTAGGTCTTGACGCAGCATTGGTCAGATAGGGCACCCCCGAGCCTTGCTGAAGCTGCGTCGCGCTTGCGACGCAACTCCAGCAATGCGCCGCCTTTACGGCACAGATGCGTCACGCATCTGTGCCGTTTTTGCCCCATGGTGCACCGCATTGTAAATGCGGCGCACCATGGGTGGCGGAGCAGCGGCGCAATATGACTGGCGCATCCCTGGGGATGCGCCAGTCATCATAAATCTGCCCCAAAGTTTTTAAAACCTATTCGCATTATTTTTTTAGTAGTTGGCACAAGAAGACAGCGCACTTAACACAATGGAAGAAAAGGGACCTCGGATATTAAAGTCTACACATGTTCAAGATACAGTCACTCATAAATCTGGGATCCTCTTCCTTTTCAGCGCATAGATGGCGTCAGTTGCCGCAGTCACTTCGCCTTGTATTTTTTAGAAACATAGGCTGAGAGGAGTTCTTCCTATATTTACGCCTGAGTGCCCAGTATCTCTGCGCTGATTGGCTTACAACTTGATTATTGCAAAGCAGTTCACCTCTTTGCAGAAGCGAAACTCGTATTCAATGCCTACATTATCACTCGATCCCTAGGTGACTGCAGGGCTGCGCCCCTCTTGCGCCAACTCCACTGGATACCTCTCCAGCTATAGTCACTTTAAAAACCCTTTTCCGGCCCATCAGTGTGTATTCACCAAACAAACTCATCCTGTCTGGAGCTGTGTTCACCATACTGGAAGTGCCCTGTATCGTCAAAGGTAATTCTCATGAGACCACTAGTCTCACACCATCCACGTGGAGCTCGCTTCCCTCTGCTATTAGGACGACCAGTGTGCATCTTGTTACTATTAATTCTGCCTCTCTGTCACTACCCTTCCTAGTGCCATGA
The DNA here is from genome assembly GCF_964261635.1 of Lissotriton helveticus. NCBI lineage: Eukaryota > Metazoa > Chordata > Amphibia > Caudata > Salamandridae > Lissotriton > Lissotriton helveticus. Next base: position 1,348,187,622 of record NC_136065.1, read on the forward strand.
GATCCCCAGATAAGAGCGATATGCGTAAAACTTTGTTAACATAACGCATTGACAGGTCCTAGCATAATAGGTTGTGAAGGTCCAGACTTGTTTTTGCTATTAGTTCAGCTGTTCATCAGCCAACATGGAACTTTTGAAGAGTCACCATAATGAAATAACAGGGAGCATTAAAAATCATGATCGGCTATAATGAATTCTATCTGTATTCGGGAAATAGGGTGCTTATGAGAGGCAGGGAAACACAGGACTGAGACAAGGAAGATTTGAATCCATAGTAGTTAAGAACGCCAATATGTACTCAAGACAATAGAATCTAGTCAATCTGTTCCACGTCACGTTGGTCCCACCACAAATATGTAATGAAGCAATGATGTATACTGGACTGGGCACACCTAGTCCACCTAGCGCCAGGAGGCTCCTTCCGGAGTGACAGTTTGCGCTTTATAAATATCACATTTCATTTAATTTCACCTACTTATAATGCTGTTCACGGGAGTGCAGAGATGTCCAAGTTGCCACATTACATATGTCATATAAGGACACTCCACTCAAGAAACAGATGTGCCTTACTTTGAGCCACCTTGCAACACTACCAGAAAGAACGATTGTCCTGGAAAGGGGAAAACACAACCACTGACCTAGCATGGTTACACATGACTTTTTTTCTCAAACTGAAAGACCACAAGTGGTAAAGTTTTTTAATGCAAAAGTTGATGTACAATCCTAAAAAATTGACCTATGAATATTGACATGACAACCGTTACGATTTCCTGTTTAGGCGGCAGTGAACATAACAGCAATAGGACAATGTCCAGCTCCAAGTGAGAATTGAAAGCACACATAAAAACGGAGACCAACATCAAGGATATTTTTATCCCGAATAAACTAAGAAGGGGTACATGACACTTGACACCTTGGACCGGTACTGCTTGTGCAAAGTGCTGGTTAAATTTGGGGAGTGAATAATATGGCGGTTAAATTACTTCACGCAGACCCGACTGCCTGAGTCCTGGTTGGCAAACTTTTATCCATCCCCTTTAACATTTATGGAAGGACCCCACAGGGTGTCCGTTATCTCCCCTGCTATTCGCCTTGGCCATGGAACCCATGGCCATTAGTTTACGACTGGAGGGTGTTCCTAGGACTTTCCCTTACCAGACAGAACCCATGCAATATAATTATACACTGACTACGTTAGTTTATGTCAAAGATATTCAAGTGGGCCATGATAACATTTCCTAGACCCTTAAAATGTTTGGTACCACTTCAGCTTTTCAAGTTATCTGATCTACATCATGTATGTTCCAGTTGCTCCCAAAGGCTACTGCCATGCAGATAGACATGGGAAGATGTGTCATTCCTTTACCTGGGGATCAGTATTTTGTACACTGAGTGTGACCTGCTTGACGGACATTTTACCAAGGTATTCTTCCTTCTAGTCAATCAATCAGGGATTTATAGCGCGCACTACTCACCTGTGAGGGTCTCAAGGCGTGGGGGGGGGGGAGGGGAGAGAGAATTCGAGCAACTCCAAGGTCATCCGAAGAGCCAGGTCTTGATGTCTTTACTGAAGGCTTGCAGTGTAGGGCTCTGCCTGATGCTAAGGGAGCATTTGGTCCCTGTCTTGGCCGCGATGTAGGAGAAGGATCAGCCCCCTGCTCTTTCTCTGTTGATGCGGGGGATCACGGCAAGGGCTAGGTCGACAGAGTGGAGGTTCCTCTTGGGGACGTGGAAGGAGATTCTTTCATTGAGGTATTGGGGTCCGGCAGTCATGGGCAGCTATTGTCCGAAATGGTGATGCTTCCCTGCCTGTTGTATTAGTTTCCTAATCTCTCTTTACCCCTCCCCAGGATTCATCTTCAGGACATAGAATGCTTGAACAGGTTATATTGCATAACAGCAGGTTTCGGATGGCATTAGTTGAGCTGCACCTCCTGGTCCAATAAAGTGGATTGGGATACCCAAACTTCCAGCATTGTTATTTGGCAGCTCAGCTACAATGGGCCTGCCACTGGTTCTCGGGACTTGCTCTGGAAATTCTTGCATGGACCGAGGACACCAGCAGCTCGATAGCTTGTATGAGTTCTTATTACTTGACACTAAAACTTGGCCGGGATAGTCGTGATTATTACGCATTGCACTGAATTGCTTTATAAGACGCTTATTGCTCACCCCACACAGAACACATTACCCACTGACTATCCCATTGTTTAGCTTGCCAAAACAGTAAGGTCACCTCTCTTCTGGAGATTTAAGGTGTTGGGATGATGCAGGTCTTATGATACCCGAAGACGTATTTCAGGATGGCCAGCAGCTCTCCTTCGATTTCCTGTGGGAACAATTACATATTCACAAAGGCCAATTCTTGGATGCTCTCTGGGTAAAATGGCAAATTACTGACGAGGAGCCCCCAAATCATACCCTGGTACAAACTCTGTTTATGATAGGTAATGGAAGAAACAACATTCTCTGGACATATAAGGGCCGTGGCCCTAAAACACAAGTACCCTTACAAATTTTAAAGAATATATGGGGAAATTAAAGAGGGAGAATGTGATAAGGAGTGGGGCAGTCTCCCATACTGCAACATTAACATACATTCAATTCAATGTTCTACATAGATCAAGCCTAACCCCGGCAAAAAATTCGCTGAATATTTCCTGACGCAAATGCTTCATGTCGTGGTTGCGCAGACGAGTCAGTTGAACCTCATCATATGCTATGGGACTGCCAGTCGCAGGTGTGTATCTGGACTGAAGTTATTGATAAGCTCCATACTGTCACTGGACACACAAGTATGAGAAGCTGGTGCATTTGTGCTCTGAGTCTCCTTAAAGGCTCCAAGAAGAGTAGAACAACTGAGCGCTTTGGGTCTTGCCCTTCTGCTTGCCAAAAGAACAATAACCATGAAATAGATGGCTAAGTCACCGCTATGTTATTTGCTTGGCATCAAGCCACGTTAAAATGGGAGGAGGCTAGAGGTTGTAGAAAACACCCAATAGCTAATGATTGGAAGGAGATGCTGCTCAACCAGAAAGACAAATCCGATCATGACACTGCCACCTTAGCATCCTGTAATTTTTCTAAGGGTCGTTCACCTTAATAACAGGTTTGTGTGCTATCCCTGCCTTAAGACCTCTAAGAGAGGCTAGACTGTGGACGCCTGAGGACATAATGCGTAAGCAGCATTTATACTCTCACTTTGTACTTGTAATGTCACTTATGGAATGCGCAGTTATGTTACCCTTTTGCAGCAACACCTAGTTAGTGATTCTGCCTTAATTCTCTGCATGGTAAATTTCTAATTGTTAGACTTTTATTTATTGTTTACTATGTTTGTTATCTCATCTCATCTCAATTTAATAAGCATGATAATTTACAAGAGTAGGAGATGTTCGACTGACTGACTATTGACGACTCACATGAGAACAAAAATTCTCTTGCTCCTGCTCTCAATTTTATGTACGCAGCAACAAGCTGCAACCAACTGCTGGTGCACAGTGTCATAAAGCCTGCTGCAATTTACACTAAAATGCCAATAAAGATAATTTAATTTAATGGGGGAGGGGGTCATGATGGGGCGAGAGATATCAGATAAAGAATGGGTATTAGGGTGTCCGAAGCGAGTATCTAGAAACTCAAATTTTAAGGTGATACAATTCAACTATGTGCACATGGTATACCTGACTCCACATAGACTGAATGTTACACACGGAGACGAAACCTGAGTTGTCTAAGATGTGGCTTGAGAGATGTAGGGTTTGCCCATATGACCTGGCGAAGAGACAGATTGCACTGCAGTGGAAATCACAGACTGGCCTTGCGATAACAGCATGGGAATGTAATGTAGATACCTGGTCCCGAGCAGAACTGGGAGTGCTCCAATCAGAGGATGCATGAGGCATACGCCGAAGACCTATAGCAGGCCCTTGGACAGAAATATTAAGAAATTGGGAGGCCAGACATGAACTAGACACGGAAGGAGAGGAGGAAATGCAGGGGTGCCAATAAGTAGTAGACCCACGCCCAGAGAATTAGACGAGAGAACCTAGATGAGAAAATGAATGAGAAAGACTTTAAATTACATACCTCCATACAGGTACCCCACCCTCACACGACTCAACTGAAGATGACCACAGACCCCCTTACACCTCAACGACAGTAAAATAATCCTTATTGAAAGAAGCAACACAATGCGGCCTTGGGGGGGGAGGGGCACTGGGAGACATTCCACCAACACGTTCACTTAAAGGTTGCATTGGCTGAGTTTCAATATATCCTTACTTGGGATTTGGGATAACTCTCTTGAGAACACATAGATCAAGGGGACATGTACATTGCTTGAGATTAGCAATATTTGCAGAACACATTACTATTCACTGAGACAAAGTGGAAATAAATGTGAACTGTGTTGACTGTCTTACAAACACCAATTGCGCAGCAGAGGGTGCAAGACCGCATGTACAAGACGTTTTACCAGATTGTAATAATGGAAAAAACCAATAAAGATATATTTAAATAAAAAGATAATTTAGAGAATAGGAGATACAGTCATAGGAAGAACCAGAGGGATGCCTGGACTAACTGTTGCCACAGAGAGGACGTTGACTATAGGCACTAGATCTGACCAACCAACTGCATCACCACCCATTGGAATTGTTTGAGAACCTATCAAACGACTACATGCAAAGTAATCCCAGAAGCCTTCCCTAGTTTGTCTGATTGACTGTGAGCGTTCTGGAAATAAAGCAGCAAACAAGAATGAGAGAGTCCCTGTGAAGATCACAGTCAAATTTGCTAAAGGAGCTGACCTTTTTGGCCAGCTCATTCTTTGACTCACAAGGAAATGTTTGTTTCTGTCCTTATTTTGTAAGGCAATAATCCTGTCCTGATGTCTTTTGCCATCAAATTCAGTGAGCCAATCTATATTTCATATAATGTGTGCTAAATTGGGGGTAAAACAGAACTTCCATTTATTTTGGAAGTGAAGAAGGTTATCAAGTCATGGGAAAGGATTTCTAAAATTGTGGGGCCAACAGAGATAAAGATCGCCCACCCATCTAGGTATAAAACTCTGCCCTAATGATTCGTTTGCATATTCAAAAGCTTGAATCAGGCTATGCTTGATTTTTTATTAAAGCACTCCCCTGATTCGGGGGTGCGTGGCTATAGGCCGGGGGCCCCCATGGATCCTTACCCCACCTCTGCTTTTGCGACTCTGCGTTCAGATCAGTGGTCAGGAAGAGATGACACAGGTATCCCACTGTGTTATTGGCAGGCCGCCTCTCACGAGTGCTGCTAGGTTGCAGGCAGCTCAAAATGGTTGTTGCGATAATCGCAACACAGTGGATCCTGTTGTCGTGGGAGGAGGTGGAGGCCATTTTAAAGCTATGCCGTGTTTGACTTGCCATCTTTGTTAATGTGACAAAAAGAGCTGCATCGCCTAGGAACACAGATGCGACTGGCACGATTTTCCACCCACCCATATCCTCATCTTTGGGTTTTGGGTGTAGTTGTTTTTATGCAGGCAGGATGAAGGGATAGCAGGCCACACCAAATGCTAATTTTTAAAGTTAGCACTCTTCTGCAGTATTACCTCCAGGACAGCACTGATGTTGTCAGACAGGCTTCCTTCTGCATGGACATGTTCTCTCCGGGTTCAGGGTGTTGTCTCACAGTTTCACTCTGCAGTGGATGGTGTGGGGCTGTAGCTCCCGGTCACGTGGTATGGGGTAACTCTTTTTGATACTTGGTGGTGTGGAGGAGGGGGTTCACGGCAGGTGTCCTGTTGGCTATGGGTCTGTGATAAGAACATTTTATATTGTTTGCTTATTGTAATGACTAGAATTAGCAAAAATAAGATGATTGATCTCATGTTTTGTATTAGTAAAGTTGACCTGTGGGTACCCACAAACCAATGACAACAGCCTCAAATCTTATCTTGTCATTGATTCATTTAAGTTGGAGGGGGGTGGATGCATACCAAGGGTGCCTTCGGGGTCTAATCAGGGAGTACGTGATGTATGTGATCCAAGTGCTTGGTCACGTGTCTTCTCAGAGGATTAATTGTGACTGGTTTAGCAGATCCATCTGGTAGGCGTTGGGCTTTTGATTGAGTAGGCTAGAACTACCAGGTTAATGCAATCAGCAGAGTTGACTTTCTAAAGAGCCAAAGAAGTAGATGGGGTTCATTATTATGGAGTAGTCCGAAAAGATTTTTAGCAAAGTAGAGGAATGTGCTTGACTACTCAAGAAACAGGAGGGAGCGAGCAACAGGACAGAGTGAAACAAACCTCCATGTTGTTGACCACATTGCTGGGGATGGCCCGACCGTAGTGCAGAGGGTCTTGGATGCTGTTTGAATCATTGCTTGATAACAAGATTTTTGTTGACAGCTGTAGCTTTCAGAGGTTGCTTCTCATCCAGTCATCTAAGGATCAGAGTCAGTTTGTAAAATGGGGCCTGTGAGGAGATGCTGATGAGACAGTGGTGTCTTCAGTGTAAATCATGAACGAGAAGACAAAAGATTGAGTGAATACATTGTAAAAAGTAGGGAAGCACATGAAGTGCTGGGTGACACCGCAGAGAAATCTGTGTTATATTGGTGTGAGCGCAAGCAGAGATGCACTGATTATAAGCTAAGAGAATGCCAGCTGATATCACCACGGTTGAGCTGGGGACAAATGTCTGCAGGACCTCTGTGCAGAGCACGGGGACTGAGGGGTGAGGAGATTTGGGGGACAGCAGGGGAGAAGCATTACATGCTCCCACAACGCCTTGACTAAGGATCAGGTGGGGGCACAGAAACAGGCCCGGACTGCAATATATTCCTTTCTCAAAGTGATTTTACCAGCTGAATTTCCCTGCTGGTAAAAGTGGGTATGTTGTTCCCACACAAGGAAATAGGGGTGGCTGATAATTCCTTCAGGGTATTCCGCTCTGCACTTCTTGCAATCAGGGCCAATGTGTCCTATCAGATAAGAATGAGTCAATAAGCCCCAATAAAGTAACACTACTGATCCTATACTTTAGTGTGGTCAGGAGAATGCCACTGCTGTCACTTCACGCAACCTTCCACAGCCTTGTTTTTCTGATGAGGTATGGGCAAGGAGTGAGAATTAGAGAACGTAGTTTGGGTTCTTTGAACCCTGCTTTCTGTTCCTTTCGTTGCCTTCCTGACCCCCAATATCAGGGCTATCAAGGCAGGACCGCAGGTGTCAAAGAGCCCTGTCTAGCCCGAACTGATGTCAATGGGCCACCCCGTGTTTATTCACCTGCCATTGTGCACTTTATGGGGAGGCCTGACAATTGCGTGTTGTGTTTTATGTTCCTGCCTGTGTTGTGTGTTTGGTATATCAGCCTCTTTTCTTCTGTGTTTGTGTTTCCTTAAACACAGCTGCAGAGAGCAGCACTCGGTGCCTCCCTGGGTCTTATGAGTGACTGATAGCCCCCTTGATACCTCCGCGTGGGGCGGCGGGTGCCCTCACCCAGCCAGGGCACGGGCCCGCTCTGAGCCCCAGGCTGCAGCTGAGCTGCACAGAGAGGGCGAGTGACTGAAGGGATGTGCACGGAAGGACGCTACTCCCCTCGGGGCGTCACTGAGCCAGGCCGGCCGCATTTAACAGTCAAATGGGGCTTTCTGCGCTCCTCTGCCGAAACCAGAGCCTTTCACTCTCTGCTGCCCTGAGCCCACAACTGGCACAGGACAGACAGCTCGCTGATGCTGCTCAGAATCGAATCGAAGCCCAGTGCTAGAGTCGTCCGAGGGCGCAGCAGTAACGGGGGTGAGGCAGGTAGGGGTGGATGCGCATTCATCGCTCCTTATCCTCATCATGGGTGTGGCACATGGGCCTGCCTGACAAACCCCAGACATATCTGCAGGCAAGATTAACCTAGACAAGTCGGTCAAGATGGTGTGGCCTCATGGAAGCACTGATTATTCAGCCCTATGAAATGAGGTTTGTAGCATAGGCGGAGAGATTTGTGAAGCTAATTAGGAGGGATTAGATCTTGAAAAAATAGTCTCCGGAACTGAGATATGTTCCTCGTTTCTGTTTGTCTTCATTTGCTAGAAGTGTTCGCTGTCCCCAGATTTTAATGACTGGCTTCAACAAACAGACAAGTGTTAGAAAGGCGACCCCGGGGGAGGCAGAAGAGGTCTGACTGACCACCCCTAGGTCCGCCTCTCCTTCGAGAAGTAGCCGAGCGTTACGGAGGGGCCTCCTGAATGAGGGCCCTCTCCGAGGATCGTACAGCCGAGTAATCACAACACTACAAACAGACACCACACAAGAGATCAAGTTCTTAAGCTTTTATAAGTAGAAAAGGTTGCTGGCTCTTGGCAGTATATACAGATGGATCGAAGGATCCGTAAAGTCTCGGAAAGGGGGGTAGGTAGCGGGACAGTCTAGCTCTGGGCGGAGGAAGGGATACCCTACGCACAGCTCTCAATCCTCGAGCTGGGGGGTTCCGAGGGGTTCGAGCCGCGGCAGCGCCAACAGGCTCTCAGATGGTTCAGCAAGGTAGGCCGCGGCAGCGCCAGCAGGCTCTCAGATGGTTCAGCAAGGTAGGCCGCGGCAGCGCCAGCAGGCTCTCAGATGGTTCAGCAAGGTAGGCCGCGGCAGCGCCAGCAGGCTCTCAGATGGTTTCAGCAAGGTAGGCAGCGGCAGCGCCAGCAGGCTCTCAAGAGGGTTTCAGCAAGGTAGGCCGCGGCAGTGCCAGCAGGCTCTCAAGAGGGTTTCAGCAAGGTAGGCCGCGGCAGCGCCAGCGGGCTCTCCAGTCCAGGATACAACTGACTTCCTAATCCAGGGCTGGCCCAGATATAGGACTGGAGTTCTTTGATGTCCGGACCCTCGCGCCTGGGGGTCAGAAGGGCCGAGATGATGGTGTCCAGACCCTCAGCAGGGGGGTGGAGCCAGCGCCCAGGGAGGCCGGAGGGCCATCGAAACACCCTCTTCTCCGGGATCTGTCGAGTGGCCACTCGACCACCTGGGTGGATCTTGGTGCCTCGATGTCTGGGCTTCGCTGGGGCCCGGGCCGGAGCAGAGGTCACGTGGTCGTGACGTGGTGGGCCCAAGATGGAGTCGGGCGCGGCCTCATGCTTATGTCGTGAGGGGCCCCCGATAGGGCCAGGTCGGTAGTGGGGGTCCGGGATGGTGGCCGGACCAGCAATGTTGGGGCGTGCAGTGTCGGGCAAAAGGGCTGCCCGCTGCTGGGTGGAGGGCCAATGTCGTTCTGGGCTCGCCATGCGGAAGGAGTAGGACCACGCCATGAGGCCGGGTCCAACACGCGTCCCCCCCAGCTGAAGGCAGGGGAGAGTCACCCATCTTCTTGGGGATTCTCCTCGCCGAGGCGGAAGAATCGGGACAGGCCGTCAGCATTGGCGTGGTCGTGGCCGGGGCGATGCTCCACAGTGAAGTCCATCCCCTGCAGCGAAATGGACCAGCGCAGCAGTTTCGGGTTTTCTCCTCGCATCTGCATCAACCACCGCAGGGGCCGGTGGTCGGTCTGTACTCGGAAGTGGGTGCCGAAGAGGTAGGGCCGGAGCTTCTAGAGGGCCCACACTACGGCGAAGGCTTCCCTCTCGATGGTGCTCCATCGCTGCTCTCGTGCCAGTAGGCGTCGGCTGATGAAGGCCACAGGCTGGTCGATGCCTTCGGAGTTCACTTGGGACAGTACGGCCCCGATGCCGTGCTCCGAGGCGTCGGTTTGGACCACAAACTCTCTGCTGTAGTCGGGGGCCTGGAGCACAGGGGCGGTGCACATGGCAGTCTTCAGAGTTTCAAAGTCTGCCTGGCACTCGGGGGTCCAGTGCACCTTCGGGGGTAGTCTATTTGAGGTCAGTTCTGTGAGGGGCCCCACAATGCTCCCGTAGTTCTTTATGAGTCGCCGATAATATCCGGTGAGCCCCAGGAAGACGCGGACGGCGGTTTGGGTGACCGGGGGCTCCCAGGCCCGGATGGTGTCTATCTTTGGTTGGAGGGGAGCCACTTGGCCGCTCCCCACTTGGTGTCCCAGATAGGTCACGGACCCTTGGCCTATCTGGCACTTACTGGCTTTGATGGTGAGTCCTGCCCGCCGAAGGGCCGTCAGGACTGTCCAGAGGTGGGTCAGGTGCTCATCCCAGTGGAGGCTGTACACTGCAATGTCGTCGAGATAGTCGGCGCTGTACTCCTCTAGACCGGCCAGCACTTGGTTCACTAGTCTCTGGAAGGTTGCGGGTGCGTTCTTCATGCCGAAGGGCATCACTTTGAAGTGATAGTGGCCGTCTGGGGTCGAGAAGGCCGATCGCTCCTGTGCACCAGGGGTAAGACCAATCTGCCAATACCCCGCCGTGAGATCGAAGGTGCTGAGATATTTGGCGGCCCCTAGGCGATCGATCAATTCATCCGCCCTGGGGATGGGATGGGCATCGGTCCTGGTGACGGCATTCAGTCCCCTGTAGTCAACACAGAACCGGAGCTCCGGAGCGGCTCCTGGGGGGGCGGCTTTAGGGACCAGGACAACGGGACTGGCCCAGGGACTGTTGGAGGGTTTGACTACCCCCAGAGCTAACATCTTGGCCACTTCGGATTGGATGCAGGCCCGGACCCGGTCGGGCACTCGAAAAGCTCGGTGTTTCACAGGCGGGCTGTCTCCTGTGTCTACATCGTGGACACACCACCGGGTGACCCCCGGAGTGAGGGAAAACAGATCCGCAAACTGCCCCAGCAGCTTCCGGCAGTCTTGTTGCTGCTCTGGGGTCAGGGAAGAGGAGAGCGTGACCCCTTCGATGGAGCCGTCCTTCTCGGTGGTGCTGAGGAGATCTGGTAGGGGTTCGGAGTCGCCCTCAGCTCCGCCATCGGTCGCTAGCAGCAGGCTCAGTTCAGTGCGTGCAAAGTGTGGCTTGAGCCGGTTAGCGTGCAGAACCCGGAGGGGGTTCCGGGTGGACTCCATGTCCACCAGATAGGTGACTGGGCTCTTGCACTCCACCACTTTGAAGGGCCCCGTCCATTTGTCCTGGAGGGCACAAGGTTCGACCGGGGACATGACCCAGACCTGCTGGCCCGGCTCGAATTCGATGGACGAGGCGTTCTGGTCATACCAGCGTTTCATCTCCTCCTGACTAGCTTCCAGGTTGGCCTCGGCAAGTTCCCGGAACTTCCGAGTCTGATTGCGGAGGGTCAGGAGGTACCGGTAGACATCAGGTGGGGCCTCTCGAACTGCTGTCTCCCAGCCTTCCTTGACCAGGCTGAGGGGGCCTCTGACCGGGTGTCCGTACAAGAGTTCAAAGGGGCTGAACCCCAGGGACTTCTGGGGTACCTCTCGGTAGGCGAACAGGAGGCACGGTAGCAGGACATCCCATTTGCGCCGGAGTGGTTCTTCTAAGCCCTTGATCATCCCCTTCAATGTTCTGTTAAATCGTTCCACTAGTCCATTTCCTTGGGGATGGTACGGGGTGGTGAATTTATAGGTGACCCCGCACTGTTGCCATAGGGACCGCATATGCTTCGAGATAAAGTTGGAGCCTCGATCACTCACGACTTCTCGGGGGAAGCCGACTCGGGAGAAGATGCTCATGAGGGCTCGGCCCACCACGGGGGCTGTGATGGTTCGGAGGGGAATGGCTTCAGGATAGCGGGTAGCATGGTCAACCAGGACGAGGATGAAGCGGTGCCCCTGCGAGGTTCGCTCGCTCAAAGGGGGTAGTCACCACGGGGAAGGGCTGGAGCGGGGCTTTGACTTTCCCCCCGCTCTTCCCGCTGGCTTGACAGGTCGGGCAGGTCCTGCAGTGGTTAAGCACATCGGTGCGCATTTTTGGCCAGAAGAAATGGGTCACCAGGCGGCTGTAAGTTTTGTCCTGCCCCAGGTGCCCGGCGAGGGGCACATCATGTGCTAAGTTCAGGAGGAAGTCTCTGAATCGGCGGGGTACGACCAGTACCCGGCCGGCCCCCAGTTCAGCAATCTTTTGCTCACTGTAGAGAAGGTCGTTGTCCCAATAGATCCAGTGGGACCCCGCGGGGTCTCCAGCTGCTTGGGTAGCGGCTTGCTGTCGAATCCCTTCGAGGGAGGGGCAGGTTTTCTGCTCCTGCCGGAACAGTTCGCGGGTGGGGCCACCTTCTTGGCGCCATTGGGCGAGTTCTGGGAGGTGGTCGAGCTCGGTGAGATCTTCTTGGTTGGGCCCTTGGGGGCCGTGCTCGGGGTCGGCGTCCTCGGGGACGACGGGCGGCGGAGGGGCGGGCCACTCCGGCTCCTCGGTGGGAGCTTCCCCCGTTGGGGTGGAGGCTCGGGCAGTCATGGAGCGGGTGGTCGCACAGACCCACTCGGGAAGGCCTAGCATCCCCAGGTGCTCTCTCCGTTCGACGTTAGCCCAGGGGGAACTTTCTAGGTCGTTCCCAAGGAGACAGTCCACGGGGGCATCGTCGCGGACAGTCACTTTCAGCACGCCCGACACTCCCCCCCACTCGAAGGGGATGCGGGCCATCTGGCACAAAGTCTCGGAGTTATCTGCGGACCGGACTGGACACAGGATGTTAGGAAGGATCTGTTCCGGGGTCACCAGATGGCAGCGGACCGCTGTCACGCTGGCCCCACTGTCACGGAGGGCTTCGGTCCGGCGTCCATTGATGGTGACCCACTGGCGGTATTTCTGGGTGTTGCCGGGGATCGGGCCTCGGGGGATCAGGTCGTGAGTACCCAGGCATGCTAAGGTCATGGCGGCGGGCTCCCACTCGGCTTGCTCGGGGTTGTCGTCCTCCTCCTCACTCCTTTCTTCCCCCAGGGCAGCGGCTGCGATCTGGCGGATTGGGGGACCGGTGGTGCCGGGTCGCTGATTCATTGGGCAGAGGGGGTCATTCGCATAATGACCCAGTCGCTGACATCTGTGGCACGTCACGTTCGGGCGGGGCCCCGGTCTGGCTGGGGGGCCCCCTCTCTGGCCCAGGGATGGCGACGTGGAGGTGGAGGAGGACCCCTGGGGGACGTCTCGACCCCGGCTCTGGCCTACTCCGCCACCTCGTGGTCGGTGGTTCCCCGGGGATCCCCGGCCGTAGTCTCCCAGTGGACTCCGGGGAACTCGGGTGCTCACCCATCTATCCGCCTCGACAGCGAGTTTTCGTGGCTCAGTCAATTTGCTGTCGAGGAGGTGTTGCCGGAGTTCGATGAAGCAGTTATTGGACAGATGTTCCCATAGAATGAGGTCAATCAACTGCTGGTAGGTGGTGGCCTGGCAGCCCCTGACCCACCCCTCGAAGGCTCTGCTGTAAAAGTTCACGTACTCCACCCACGTGGTACCGGGGATTTTCTTGCAGTCTCTGAATCGCTGCCGGTACATCTCGGGGGTGAGTCCGTAGCGCGTGAGGAGGGCGGTCTTCATGTGCTCGTACAAGGTCATTTCAGTATCAGGGAGCTCCAGCAGGGCGTCCCTTCCTTCGTTGATAGACTTCCCCCACAGGCCGGCGCCCCAGTCCTTGAGGGGTACTCGATGGGCGGCCATGGCGACCTCGTAGGCTTTGTACCACTGTTGGATGTCGTCGTTCTTATGGTACTCTTTGACGACATCCTTGGGTATGTGCACCTTTGTGTCCACCGGCGGGGGTGAGGTCTTACCCCCGGCGATGGCAGACTCGGATGCCTTGGCTTTAAGTTCCATTTCTTTGAGGACGCGCTCGTGCTCGAGCATGAGTTTTTTCTCCTCGAGGGCTAACTTCCTTTCTGCCAGTTGGATTTCTCCTTCTTGTCTGAGTCGAGCAAGATCCAACTCGTGGAGCCGGTTCCTCTCTCGTTCTCGGGCGTCTTCGTGGGAGAGGCCCGCGTCTGGGTTTGCGGGTCTCCCTCCCGCTGGGTTCGTCTCGGCCTCCGGGCCGCCGTTCGGGCCCGGGTTATCTTCCCTCGGGGGTGGCGCCTCGCCGGCGTCCACCCAGGCCTGCAGGGCCGATTTAAAGTCTTATTTGGTGCTTAAGCCAGTGGTAGCGATGCCTAGCTCTTTGCAGAATTGCTTTAGCTCCTTGTGGCTGTAGTCTTCCATTTTCTCTTTCTGGAATTCTGTGTTCATGGTCGTAGTGGGTTTTTCTTGGTAGTGAGTGAATTACTCTCTGTACGATCTGCGTGGGCTCGGATCCCGGCGCTTGCCACCAATGTTAGAAAGGTGACCCCGGGGGAGGCAGAAGAGGTCTGACTGACCACCCCAGGTCCGCCTCTCCTTCGAGAAGTAGCCGAGCGTTACGGAGGGGCCTCCTGAATGAGGGCCCTCTCCGAGGATCGTACAGCCGAGTAATCACAACACTACAAACAGACACCACACAAGAGATCAAGTTCTTAAGCTTTTATAAGTAGAAAAGGTTGCTGGCTCTTGGCAGTATATACAGATGGATCGAAGGATCCGTAAAGTCTCGGAAAGGGGGGTAGGTAGCGGGACAGTCTAGCTCTGGGCGGAGGAAGGGATACCCTACGCACAGCTCTCAATCCTCGAGCTGGGGGGTTCCGAGGGGTTCGAGCCGCGGCAGCGCCAACAGGCTCTCAGATGGTTCAGCAAGGTAGGCCGCGGCAGCGCCAGCAGGCTCTCAGATGGTTCAGCAAGGTAGGCCGCGGCAGCGCCAGCAGGCTCTCAGATGGTTTCAGCAAGGTAGGCCGCGGCAGCGCCAGCAGGCTCTCAAGAGGGTTTCAGCAAGGTAGGCCGCGGCAGCGCCAGCAGGCTCTCAAGAGGGTTTCAGCAAGGTAGGCCGCGGCAGCGCCAGCGGGCTCTCCAGTCCAGGATACAACTGACTTCCTAATCCAGGGCTGGCCCAGATATAGGACTGGAGTTCTTTGATGTCCGGACCCTCGCGCCTGGGGGTCAGAAGGGCCGGGATGATGGTGTCCAGACCCTCAGCAGGGGGGTGGAGCCAGCGCCCAGGGAGGCCGGAGGGCGATCGAAACCAGGCGTCCGGGGATGGCTGGAGTGCCATCGAAACACCCTCTTCTCCGGGATCTGTCGAGTGGCCACTCGACCACCTGGGTGGATCTTGGTGCCTCGATGTCTGGGCTTCGCTGGGGCCCGGGCCGGAGCAGAGGTCACGTGGTCGTGACGTGGTGGGCCCAAGATGGAGTCGGGCGCGGCCTCATGCTTATGTCGTGAGGGGCCCCCGATAGGGCCAGGTCGGTAGTGGGGGTCCGGGATGGTGGCCGGACCAGCAATGTTGGGGCGTGCAGTGTCGGGCAAAAGGGCTGCCCGCTGCTGGGTGGAGGGCCGATGTCGTTCTGTGCTCGCCATGCGGAAGGAGTAGGACCACGCCATGAGGCCGGGTCCAACACGAAGGTGGCTGCATTATTTCATCCCAGGCCCACTGTACCATATAAATGTAATTTGGGCCTTTTGCTTACCTCCTACAAAGGATGGCACCTCAAGTTGAAAGGAGAATGCGCTTTTACTGACTTTGTCTTTGGACAATGGTCCCTAAACTGCTGAGGGATTGCAGAACGCACTTTAGAGGAGAAGGATATGTGTGGGCAGTACGTGGTAATCAACGACTTTAGGAGCCTAAATATGATATTGTGCACCTGGTAGGTCCAATGATTATGTTTTTTTACATTCTGTCTTAAGATTTTTTGCAGAGTATCTGGGAAGTCTGCAGGTCCTACTAAATGTCCTTGACCCGCACTTTCACCCCTGTGCGGGACAACCTGAATTCATCAGATATTTTGGGGAATTCAGACCTGCTGCACTATTGTTCTCTTCAAACCCCTTATTGTGAGATATATTACCTCAGATCTTCACGCTTTTGCTTGAAATACCAATGAGAAAATTACTCATAAAAAATGAAATTACTTTCATTGTATGTAGCAAAAGGTATAGCTTGACAAACTAGCAATGTGTTGGAGAAATTATGAATCTGTTGTGTATCAATTGAAACAATTGAATGTGTGGAAGAAAATAAGTGCTTTCGATGTGTAGACCAGGGGCAAACATGGAATTTATGCTCTGCCTTTCCCATTTTTTGGCTCGAGCTATTTAGTGGGAGTTACCTATAAGTGTCCTTAAATCTTGTGTTCGGTTGTAGTCTACAGCCCTGTTAGTGTCGGTTTGGAACGTGAAACCTGAGCATCAGATTAACAACCATCATAGCTAAAAAGCTGTTTATAGCACAAGCCAACAGTGGAGGAACAAGGTACCATGGCATGGAAAATTGGAATATACCTTGGCCCAACTGATAAAGCAAACAAATCACATTCTGCGATATTCAGGAGTGTAATTTGGATTTGGAAAACATTGCTGTTTTATTATACTTCTTTTTGTTTTTAAATATCATTTTTATTGGCATTTAGTATATTTTTCAAGTAAACATTCCACAATCTTTATACTCTGTTTTATTATACTTCTTATGCGACTTTGGTAAGGCAATGAGCAGAAATGACTACAAGATGACAATAGCAGCCTAAATACTAATGTATTATATTGATGAAATTGTGTTCTGTACGTTTATGGCTTGTAGCCGCAATAAAGTAGTTTGAAGTTTGACAATAGCAACCAAATTTAGAGAAGGGCAGCAACCTATGATACTCAAAAATGTGATGCTAAAGTGATTTCTTTAATTTCCACTGGAGAATTCACCCTCAGTGCAATTACCACTGTCATGGTACAATGCCTGGAGGACAGCGATTCATTTTCTTTGAGAATCATCTGATGGAAATTACACATATGGAAGATACTTAATTGCCTTTTGGAGGATTATACGTTACCACCATTCTCTAAATAAAGCCCTTGATAAGTAGCTTATTTCTCTTTTTGCGAATAAGGACCAGAATGCCGTTTGCATTATTTATAACTCTGGAACATACAAGCTCAACTCCATACAGGACATAAGTACTTGCAACAAAAACACACAGCACATCCAAACACTGCAACCTATATACACCAGTCATCCACACACCTCCCCGTACACACAAACACATACCCAAACATAACCACACAAATATGCAGACACACATACAACAGATAACCATAAAAATGCACTCCATAGTATACAGTAGAATACAACATGCCTTCCCCTCGGTACATAGTCGAGTCCCATTCCCCCAAACCCTCACACCAAATACAAACACCAGCAAACCACACAATACACACATACCACAACATGCACATCAATGCATACACACACTTATAACAGACATCCATACACTGTAACATATATACACCAGACGTCCTCACACAATGGAACACATCAAACATCATTAGATAACATCTGCACACCACAAAAACTAGAGACAGCAAGGCACATATCCAAGACGTCAATATATACACATCGTAAAGTTTACGCAGTATGTGTACTCAGTACCCAGGCTGTAAAAGGAAAGCTACTGGGCCCACCTAGATTTCTTTTTATGCTATAATATGTATACATCATATACTCACACATCATTTGGTGCCCCAAAAGTACACCAAACGCTAGTTTGACTGCCAGTCCAGGCCTGACCAAGCCCAGTGCTGCCAATTTTATCCCCTAGCTTTTCGCCAACACCATCCATGCCCCTATCCTTGTCCATCTTCTGGGCTGACACTCTATCACTTCCCGTACAGCAGATTTAAGGCACCGTTGCAAAGAATTGTTATCCCTTAACTTCTCATCCAAGTGTATTACTCAGGACTTGATGCAATTTCTGCTCTCTTTAAAATATTTGCCCCTTCTGTTTATCCTCTTAAGAGCAATCAGTTCTTGCCTAACAAGACTTGCACTTACTCTACTCACCTCTCCCCTTTAATAACCAAATGTTGGAAATAACGCCTTTAAACGCATGTTCTTAAGTTAAACATATACAAGAATTAGATTAGCTGCTAAGTTCATTGACTCTTGATCTCCATTGTGTCATACAAACTTTGGCTTAAACCGAGCCTAGAGCCACCCTGTTGGAGACTTGCATATTTAAGTTTATCTTTATCAGATCACGAGGTGGGGTGTACTCTTTCCAATTCAGAAGGCACTTCTATGAATGATGACTTAGCCTTCTCCTTCACTATCTCCATCACCTTCATTTGTTGAGTCCCAGGCAATAATCAGGATTTTCATCCAAACCGTAGAACTACGGTTGAAGATCTACGGATCCAGATGGACCACATACACCTTAATGAGTTAATATTGCTAGATATGTCCACAGCGTTCAATACCATGGATCACGAGCCATCAGTCAATCAAATCTGTTAAATTGTCTTACACGGTGCTATTCTGGAATAATAAAATACATATTAGACACTGAGGTAACAAACAACTGCCAAAACACTACATCCAATGCTTAAGACTTTTTACCATTTACAGCGGTGATTCTTTACTTGTATTGGACCCACAAATCAGCCTACTCACTCGTCTCCACGAATTACAGAGAACAGTATCCCCTCTAGGACATACCATCATGTGCACCTACTAGTTTACCAGTGTGTCTTGGCCCGGAATAAAAACAGAACTGGTAGGGAAGAGAGAAAACGCCCCACAGATATTTACCTCCTGTTACCATAAGCAGGTGATAAATGAGTATGGATTTATGCACGAGATTGGAAGGAGAGGAAAACGCATGGAATTGTATCCGGTATTCCGAGGTCTCTATGTTAGTCCCCTTTCCTAGGAAAGTAACTCATAATCCCTGGATATAGGTGGAGGGATCTCGGTGGATCGGAATCTCTAATTCTATCCGGTCTCCTCGTATTTTATTGCAACAAAGAAAGAGATAGCCTCAAAACGGAAATGTGTTTAAAAGTTAAAAAATATGAAATGCATTCGCGGCCGGCATCCCTGGCAAGATTATTTATATGAGCTCTGCGAAAATGTGGTTTTGCTTGAACCCGGCCCAATAGCTGACGAACCTCTTGCTCTTCAGCAGGCCATGCCTGCAGTGGGAGGGTTTTCATGCAAGGGTTGGGCCCGCATGTGCAAACAGTGAGTGTTGGGTTTGCGATCACGTGCTGCCTTTGTGATCACGCCTTTTTAGAGTCAGCCTCGTAGTTGCTGGTGGATTTTTCGGGTGGGGTTAACAAAAGCAAACTCTGTCAGGCCAAAGTGTAAGCCAGAGCTGCAGCTGAAGGTTGGTCGATGAGATAAGATACAGCGGCTCAGGATATGAGACATTTCCTCCCAGAAGCCCTCATTCCCTGGAGGAGGCGCTGCAATCTTAGGTCTCTTTACTGCCAGGCAGCAGGCGCAGCAGATGCGGGGGAGGTGCAGGGGGAATGTTCTGCATTGCCATTTTTAGTCGGAAAATTCCGTGCTAATATTACAAAGGGGCACCCGGCATTCCCTTGTTCCTTGTTATTAACATGTATTTATGGACATGTAAGAGATGGTTGGTTGGAGTATGTATGTGTCAGCCTACAAGTTGATCTCGGGAACAGCCCTATTTTGAACAAGTATGGCTAATAACCAGTGGCGGCTGGTGATATCTGAAAGTGGCGAGGCAAAAACGTTAGGCATGGTTTTTATATAGCAAGCGATGTGAACAAGTTCAATGGAGAAACTTGGACTCCAGGGGGAGTCCCTCTCCCGAGAATAAAATTAAAAAAGATTGGCAAATGGTGCATTTTAAAGAAAATGAATGTAGCAATAAAGAAAGGCTTATCAAGCAGTGGGAACATATAGTCTTGAAATATTAAACACATTAAAAACTGCCCACTATCTTCTTGCATTGATTTGTGTAACAGTTACCGTAATGTGTAAATTCATCTGCATGACAACTTTAGCCCTTTAAAATGTATGCTTGCCCAGTGTTTTGCACTGCATGCAGCATTACCTTTGGAAAAATATGCTCTTATCAGACTTCGAGAAGCACCCAGACACTGGCTGTAACCAGTCATATAGAAATATGTGCAGACAGGTCTTTAAGTGAGATGAAAAAAATAGGTGCTCTGTATAAAGGAACATGTCAAATACATTCCTGTGATTCCCATAGTGTGCCACCTGACCAATATTTTGGTTTCTCTCTGAGGTGTAATTTTATCCAGATAAATGGCACCACAACTGACATATGGCTAAAGCCCGTCAGTATGATTGGCTTTGTCACTGGGTGTTAGCTGTTTGAAGATAAATGAGTAACAACAATGATTTCTTATAAATAATTAACATTGGAAATGTTTAAATTCTGAAATAGTGAGTCTGTGAATTATATAGCATTGAGGCCCGTGAAAGGAGTTTTGGCCTTCAATTATGTGTGCTTTATCTTAGATATGTATCCTCGTTTTCTCTGCATATCTTGTCCATCTGCACATCTTCAACCCCCTCTCTTTCTTCTTCAGTATCCTCTTTTCACTCTTCCACGAAAGCCCTTCCTCGCATCTCTGTCAATTCACCGCACCATCATGCACTGCACTCCATCAAATTTAAGCACTTTAATTTCTCTTACTTTTGCCTTGTAAATTTTTTGACATCAGTGTACCCCCTTCACACACAGAGCTACAGAATTTCAGTTGCAAATGGAATACACAAACATTGTTATGTATGCTCTGCAGAGAGGCTAACCCACTTACAGGCACTTTGTTTGGCTGTAGCCTTAGCCCTGAGCGCTCAATTAAAGCCCCTCATAAACACCTGGCATGGGTCAAGCTTCAAAGTGTGCACAGAAAAAAATACCGATAAACAACATTACAAAATAGCTAACACGTGGGTAATGCAAGATTAAGTAAAGCATGTAAATTAAGAGAGGAACTAAATCGCTGAAATGCATTCCCTTAACTTTTTTAACATTCATTGTTTGCAAGTCAATCCATGTTTTTAGCATCAGTGTTAACTTAGGGGCATGTACACAGGGCAAGTTTTAATGCCATACACCTAAGAACTGTCCACTGTAAGCGCGTTACACAGTAAGCATATATCTCTCGCTTTGGGCCTGACTCGGATATTTGGATCCATTTTGCAAGGGAACAAATGCCGCAGCTCCACCTCTAAAGGAGCGAGCAATGTGCAGCAGGGCCTGGGGTGTCACAGTGGGGGGGATGTGGGAGTTATAGTGATGAGGGGTCTTGGCACAATATACAGAACACAGCATTAGCTTGCAAACACTTACACTTACCGAGAAAAAGGCACCGTATCAAACGTGTTTGCATCCACTCTCACGTATGACGAAAGGATGGGATCCACGTCTTTGAATGATTGATGTCTGAAACCACACAGGGATGAAGTCTCCTATGCCCGAAACCATGACGCTTATTCCGTCACTGGCCTACAGTGTTCATACAACCAGAGACCCCAATGGCAATGAAGGGCTTTAAAACAGAAAACTCTGCATCCTGCTTCACGTTAAGAAAGTTGAATTACTGCCTGCATTCCGTCTCCTGCTTCAGAGTGAGGCAGGGCAGGCAGCCTGAAATAGACAACCCAGTCTTAAATACATCAATTTATTTAGAGATACGATCATATCTCTAAATAAATCAATCTATTTTATATTTTTTTATGTAAATGTGTAGGAATTTTCAGAGGGACGCAGCCCCACAGCCCTAATGGAGAAACAGCCCCTGCTAATAACAAAGGGAAAGAGGGTCGGTGACTTGCAGAAGAGCCTCAGGGAATAATCGATTAGATAACGGGAGTGGAAAATAGCCAGACCCACCTATACAATGACATACTAATAAAAGCTAATTCCTTCTGCTAATTCTTCAAACGCAGCAATTAACATTAGAACCTTTCATCCACCAAATACACTTTTCTAGCATATTCATGGCTATTGACCAATTGTTATCACTTCTGTACCCAATTCTCGTCTCCCACAATATCAGGATTTAGCCACAAAACTTTGCAGTATTTATTTTGCAATGGCACATACAGAGACAGCCCTGGAAATTTGCAATGTCCTTCGATTATAATGGTGTGGTACTCCTTTTATAATGCATTATCCAAGCTGGTAATGGTGGGAAACAGTGTAAATAATCGAGTTACAGATATTCAAAGAGAGAGGAGGCCCTCCAAATACTGCTGTCTGAGTTTGTGATGCTGTGAGGTTTTGGAAATATCCCACTACCTGACCTTATGATTGGCTGCAGTCTAAATTTGTGATGGTGCAGGAGGACCTGCAACCATTCTGCTGCTTGAGCACTTTGTGTTGCACTGATACTGCAAATTTCCACAGCCTGAGCATGTGATGGTGCAGAAGGAACTGTAAACATTACACTACCTGAGCGCTGGCAGTGCAGGAGGAACTGTAAACATTCCACTGCCCAAGCGCTAGCAGTGCAGGAGGAGCTGTAAACATTCCAATGGCTGCGCACATGGTGGTGCTGGAGGAACTGTAAACATTCCACTGCCTGAGCACTGGCAGTGCAGGAGGAAATGTAAACATTCCACAGCCTGTGCATATGGTGGTGCTGGAGGAACTGTAAACATTCCACTGCCTGAGGCTGGCAGGGCAGAAAGAACTGTAAACATTCCACTGCCTGAGCGCTGGCAGTGGGACTTCTGGTGGGGCAGAGAGTTTGCAGCATTCTTCTGTTGGAGTTCCTCGTTGTAGAGGACCATATGCAACATTTCCATTGCTTGGATTCCTGTGACAGGTTAAAATTGGAAGCATTGCATATCCTGAATTCATTATGGCACAGGATGATCTGGACTCTGCTCCACTCAAACCCCTAAAGCAAATAAAGATCTGCAAACATTGTGCTGCCTGAAATCTTGGTGCTGCAGGACGGGAAACATCCTTTACAACGAAACTTTTACAACGCAGTGCTTTTACAACGCAGGTTTTACAACGAAAACCATTACAACGCATTGCGCTGGGGGCGCTCTAGGATAGGGAATAGATTTAATTTACTATCCAACACCTTCCCTAGTGTCCACGGGGACTGGAGTTGGAATAGTAAATTAAACTATTCACTATCCAGCACCCCAACGCGCTATGCGTTGTAAAGGTTTGCGTTGTAAAAACTGCGTTGTAACAGCAAAGCATGCGTTGTAACGTCATACATCCCTGCAGGACTGTAATAACATTTTAGGCTGTCTGAGCATTCGATTGTGCAGGATGTCCTGCAAACCATTCAGCTACCTTACTACATATCAATGGAATGGCGCTTCCCCAAACTGGAGGTATTGGTTTACAACCTCTTTTAGCATGCTACATGTAACTGACCAATAGGAAGGTCGTTTTGGCAGAGTGTACTTCTGCCGTGATTGAACTGCAGCAAATGGTCAAAGGGAAAAGACATTTGGGGAAAGTTAAACTAAATGAGATATTTAAAAGTCTTCTGTACCTTTAAAAATTAGGACTGTTTTCTAAAAGGGGAGCTACAAAGGATGCACAGGAAATCCGTAAACCACCCTAGATTCTGTTACGTATTCAGCCTATAGTAGCAATCTCCGCTAGCCAAGTAAGGATTGCACCATCTCTTAAGGATGGTTCAAATTTGGTTGTTAATCTCCTTACCGCATCAGCTCTTTGTTCACTACAGATCGTTTTGCAGGAAATCCATTAATCCAGGCCTGGATATTGACAAGTCCAAACATCAAAACATTGAAAATCGAATCACTGGCTTCATGACATCTTCATTAGCAACCCAACTACTAGGCCATAGCTCCTTTCTGAGTGTATGTCAGTTGGCAGTCACGGTGCCTATCACCCTTAAAACTGCAATCCAGTACTCTCAGGGTAGACAAGATCTGCCAGGTGTATCCAGGCTGCCCATTCCTCTGTTTATCCAAAAATACTTGCACGTAAAGTCAAATAAAATAAAATGCCTTCAGCTTTCCACCAAGTACTGTCAACATCCTACTCATCATGGCTTGTAGGAGCGGCAACCTGTGCTGTGCCACCCGCTTTCTCATGCAGACCAAGTTTTAAGATTTTATTTTGCAGCGTTGGAACACCTTGCAGTGGTAGCCATGCGCTTAGATCATATTATTATTAATATTAATATTATTCTGGACTCTGATTAGATACTGGTAAAATAGATCATCCTGGTGAAAAATCCAGATGGACGATTACAAATGACTCCTCTGGGTCCATTTTTAGGGTATTTGTGTTTGGATAGTGGCTTATAAATGGCTGGCACAAAAATTCAAAAGAAATCCTACTGCTTATATAAAATATGAAATGAAATGAATAGACCCCATTAGTCACGAATAACCATTTCCAATTTGCAGCACGAATCGACTGGAATCCCCTCAATAGAAGTTTAATAGTTGTTCAAAAACCAATATTTGGACATTTGGCTACAGTTCAAACTGTTTGAAACTGGTCAACAGAATGTTCCACCAGGAAACAACGTTAATTGAGTCCACAAATTACTACCAACATTTGCCACCGTAGGAGCTGCAGTTTATGCGTGGGGAGGTCATTAAAACCGTTTCTGGCACTTGTGGTGTCCAGAACATTGTTGGGAATTGCCAGTGGCAGAATACACGCCACAATACATATAGTGGGCATCATAAATGCCCCACACTCTCCTAAGGCAGTGCTTCTTGCTGCCAGCTGTCTCATATATCCAGAATCAGGACATCCAGCCTCACTTCTCACCCCTCGAGGGCTCCTTACATCACACTTGGATGCAAGACCCGAGAATCATTATACACGTGTGGAATGCCGCTGCATTCTTTGCCTAGAAAGTGGAAGCACATTTCCAGTCCTGTGCAGGAATGTCTACTGTAGCCTGTAATGGACATCTTCCTGCTGCTGGAGCCTTCAGTGTACGTGCTCGTTGAAGGCCATTTTTCAGCGGCTCTTGGTAGTGGATGCAGTGCAATCTCTGGTTTTATACATGCAATGGGTTCTGGGCTTTGCCTGAATAATGCCCCTTTCTTCAAATATATTCCTTCAAATGTATTTTGTAAGGTCAGTTCAAGACCTTGACAAAAGGTATAAATGTATTTAAAAAGCAGTCTATATCAGTGGTGGCCCATTCTTAAGGGCGGAGGGACCCCGCCCACACACCATTTTCCTGACGTGAAGAGTGTCTGTCTGCCTGAAAAAGGTTAGCCTGACAGACACTCTGCATGCTTGGATGCTTGATTCCGGTCCAGGGAAGACATGGCTTGGCAGTTCGGTCTGGACTGTTCCCATGAGGCACAGGGTCAAGACTGATTTGCATATGGCCATGTCTGAACTGGGGTGGCACGGTGAGCAAAATAACTATGGATTAAACCCAGATCTGTGACTGTGGGTGAATGTTTTGCCATTGTGCAACATTCCGTTCATCATCTTGTGTGTTTTGCTGTTCACCCTATGTGGGAAGGGTATGCCTAGACGTGGGTTCCTTGCTCACTAGGCCACTGGAGTCAAGCTATCCTGGCTGAAGACGGCTGATAGCCAGAAACCGGTCCTAGGATGCCTGATTCTGGTCCAGGGAAGACATGGCTTGGCAGTTCGGTCTGGACTGTTCACATGAGGCACATGGTCAAGACTGATTTGCATATGGCCATGTCTGAACTGGGGTGGCATGGTGAGCAAAATAACGATGGATTAAACCCAGATCTGTGACTGGGGGTGAATGTTTTGCCATTGTGCAACATTCCGGCCATCATCTTGTGTGTTTTGCTGTTCAGGTCAGGCAGCCATGTGCTGTACACGCGCTAAATGCACAGGCACCTTGCTGCCTGAGATGAACTTTGCCTGGTTGACGATGGTTCAGCCGTGTGGTATTCACCCCCTCAGCCCAGCAAAGTGCAAGCCCCTTCATGATGAAGGGGAGCACGACAGATAGACTCAGACCTGGGGGCTTCAGTTTCAAGTCCTGAAGTGGCCACGGCCGAGTGTCCATCACTGACACCTCGTCACAGAGTGTAGTGGGGTCAGCAACCCCATCCCACCCTGAGACGAGTTAAGCATGCCTTCTCCTGTCATTGGCTGAGCTAAGGTCATCCAGTGTCAGGGTGCAGCAGTCCCAATCATCAGGAACCACCAAGGCTTCCCTTCCACCACCTGAGATGTTGCAGTTGGTAAGTTTTATGTTTTTTCATGTTTGACGAATGTATGCTTATAAGTATATATGAATGTATGTGTATTAGTGAGTGCGTGCTGTAAATGGGTGTGTGTGAATACATGGATGTGCGTGTGTAGTCCGCCCAACCCCCCAGCTCAATTTACTGACCACCACTGGTCTAGACGTATTTAAATTAAATAACTTACATCAGCAAGGGACTGCTTTGAAAAGATTTGTTTTCAGTTAAGTATGGCTTGTTCCCAGAAATTTGGGACTAAGGTCCTTTAGAGGTTGGCAGATGCCGTACGTTCTCAAAAAGTGGCAGATGTCCCATATAACATACTTGGAGTGCGTGGAAGCTCCAGACAATCTAAGGCCCTCGTTCTGAGTTGCAGAATACCAGGTGCACACTAACATCACATGCCATGCTGCTGCTATCCTGCAGTACATTTGCCCCAGTGCAATGGAATTACAAGTGAAACCTCTTGAATGGCGAATTACTGTGTGTGGCCTATTGTTTCTGGCTACATATCCACAAGGAATTCCCCGTTCTGCGTGGTTTAACACATACCAGCTCTGAGTAGATGGTAAATGTATTTGGGGGGGCTTGTTAGTGGGGTTGGAGTTAGGGATGTGGGTGGAGGTAGGGGAGAATGTTTTCTGGCAGATCCCCCCTTTCAGAAAAGAAACAAAAAACGAGTACTGAGGCTTGGCTGCTGTCGTTACTGTGCAGAATTGATACACAGTAAGCCACACTTCATGGAAATAAAGCCGTACGGTGCTCGCTGTCACTGCCCCAACTGAGAAAGGATCACTCCTCTCGAAACTTTCTCCCCACACACTCTTTCAAGGGCCCCCTACTCTGGGAAAGCTTCACCCACCCACCTGCAATTTCAAGTCGAGTAGTGTAATGTTTATCTTGGATGAGTGCGAACACATGCGGTTGAGACATTTTATGAGTCGGCAGAATCGTAAAGTATTATATTTCCAAGGCCCTCCTTTCCGCAGCTGCACATTTTACACGTTGGCCGGTGCGTGGTTTGCACATGGCTGAAATGTTCCCCGTGAGACTTTGAGGGGTGGGGATGGGGCCCAGTTTCATCAAAAACTGATGAATGTTTGCACGGCTGTTGTCTTGGCTTCATTCACATGAAAGTAACAGATGTATTTACGGCGTCAATGCTACCATAGGCCACCCCCGTTTCCTCTTTTACAAACCAGTTTCTATAGAACTTTGGAGATTCTGGGCATTGACTCGTAGGTTCCGCTTTGGGCGAGAGGTTGCTACCCCGGCTTCTATGGGCCACCGGTTCTGGGGAGTTTATTGATGTCCTGCACTTTATGAGAACAGCTCTGTAGGGAGTGTGAGGAATCGTCAACTTTGGCACAGTCAGGAAGAGTCTGAAAGTGTAAGCATACTTTCAGCAGATGGCTGAGTGTGCTTGTTTCCAGGGTCAGTTCGACTGTTCCTTGAGGGAGGCGTTCATTGAGTGTACGTGCCTCATGTTGGCCGGCCGGATCCACCAGGTCCACCGGGTGAGGTGGGACATCCTGGCCCATGGCTGTAGGGTGCTCCTGTTCCACATTTGGGTCTCCCTTTTCACTTGTGTTGAGCAGTGGGGACTGAAGGTGCACCAGGATGCTGTAAGTCTATGAGACATTCAGCCCAAAGATCTGGCTTCCCATAGCATTATAACTGAGGAAATGAATATATCACGGGCGTTGCGTTTCTAGTTTGGCGACAACAACACACAGAACCATAATGATCATCCAACACGCCTCAGATAGACTGGGATGTGGCTATTATCGCTCCTAGATGGGACACCACAGTCGGGGGCTTCACCCAGATAGTGCAATCTGTGCTGTGCCCATACCAGTCTACGCAGGCTGCAGACTCCATATGGCTTGCGGCCATGTGCATCACCCACATAATGTATCAAGAGACCTGCAACAAAGCCATGTATAAGGAAACTGCAACAAACCCACATTTACACTACCAATGATACAGCTAAGATGACCAGAAGTCAGAATCCAGTCTGAAACAGAAACCACAAAAGCATCTGAAATAAGCCAAGCTCAACAATGCAAAAACAAACTAGTGGCGTAATATATGGGCTATACAAATCCCGTGCCATGCTCTGCCATCGAGATGCATGTCTTTGAGTACGGACATCCGTCAAGGATAAGAAATGGGATGGGTGAAAGTAATGAAGGCACAACTAATCTTCTCTTCTCAAGGCTGCGTGTGATGGAGAGGCACTGATGACCAGGGATGTCTATTGTAACTGAGGATGCACACATGTGTGACAAAAATGCTTTGGGGTTCTTGGGGAAATGCTTTGAATGTATGAGGATTAGGATCTGCAGGAAGGTGATGCATCGAGTGTACAAGGATAGGGTTTTTAGGAGATAGTGCTGGAAGAGAGCTATATAGCCAGGGTCGGGTTGACACCACAGCTGAGACTCATGTAATGTAATTGGCTGGACATCCTTTATTGTGTTAGGCTAGGTTCCTTCTTTATTTATCTGCCCTTCATCTCTGAAGAGGAGTTTTGCCCTCTCCTCGCTACCACACAGAACAAGGGTAGAATACCAGTTACTGATCTCTCTTTTTTTTTTTTAAATCTTTTTATTACATAAAAACCAGCTCCAAAACATAGCACATCAATAGCATCAGAAGTACATCGACAATAAATGATACATGTACATACAGTCACAATAAGAAAATTGACCTACCCATCCTAGCCCACCCTCCCTCTAGACCTACACCCCATCCCCATTGTCTGCTTGACTTCGTGGAAGATTTGGTGTAGGCAGCTCATAAGTCCTCACCCAGCCCCCTGCTCACTGACAAAAAAATCGTCAATTCGGTGAATAGTTTGGTTTGAAAAGTAGACAAGTTTGGTTAATAGTTTTTTCTGTTGAATAGAACGATTTAGAGGTTAGGCAAGTCTGGTGAACATGCTTGCCTCATGAAGAGGTTGGCCTGGTGAATTTTTATTTATTTATTTATCTGTTTATATAGCGCTAGAATTGACCCCCGAAGGGGTATCTCTGCACTTAAGCAAACTGTGAGGAGAGGCTGAGGATCCTGGCATGCTTAACAAGTACAGAACAAGAAGGTTTTAAGCAGTTTCCTGAATCTTATATGCTCCGAGCACTATCTAAGAGAAAGAGGGAGCTCGTTCCAGAGACACAGGCCAAGATAGGAGAGAGCCTTCCCTCCCAATCTTGCCCTTCTTATACTGGGTACTTCAAGAAGATGGTTACTACTAGAGCGGAGAGGTCGCAAGGGTGTATAGGGTATAAATTTCTCCGCCAAATAGGAAGGGCCCAGGTTCTAGAGCGCTTTATGGATGACACAACATGTTTTAAACTTGATCCGTTGGTGAATGAGAAGCCAATGGAGCTTTACAAGCAGGGGATGGGAAGGCAACCTAGGTGGCGCATTCTGGACCAGCAGTGCAGCTGTATTTTGGACTACTTGTAGTCTGCTGAGTAAGGTGTCATTGGCCGAGATCAGCAGACCATTACAGTGGCTCAAATGGTTAGAGCGGCAGACCCTGATGCAGAGGTCTGGTCCGGGACCAGGGTTCAATACCCGCCTCGGCGGGTCTTGGGCTCAATTTCCTCAGACCTGATAATTCTCGCCTCGGTGCCTATTCTGGGAAGGTGACCTAGGTGGCGCATTCTGGACCAGCCGTGCAGCTGTATTTTGGACTACTTGTAGTCTGCTGAGTTAGGTGTTATTGGCCGAGATCAGCAGACCATTACAGTGGCTCAAATGGTTAGAGCGGCAGACCCTGATGCTGAGGTCTGGTCCGGGACCAGGGTTCAATACCTGCCTCGGCGGGTCTTTGGCTCAATTTCCTCAGACCTGATAATTCTCACCTCGGTGCCTATTCTAATCATGGGTCCCACTCTGCTACTCTGGGCAATAGCTTGCTTAATCTCCACAATGGCCCCAACAGCGCTGGGATGCCTGGCTTCACCTTGGGGGTGCCCGGGAGTGGACATTTCACAGGGAAAAGCCAGGAAGGGTTCCTAAGCGGTATACGGACAGCGTGGGACACTTCCGTTGTAGGTAGCTGTGTGCTTTACAAATGCTGGTATTTTTAGTCCAGGCGACTTAATACCAGGACCTGAACTAGAGTTTTACGGGTGGAGTCAGGAAGTAGCGGGAAGACTCGACAGAGTGGCCTATTACATGGAAACAGGACCCAGCTGTCTGAGTAACATGCTCTTTCAGGCTAAGGGCCTGATCTAAGCGGATAACCAGATTTTTTACTACATGTTTGGGTACCGGGTTGGGACCCAAATCCAATGGCAACCAATCAGGAGTCCACAAGAGAGGGGCCTCACCAAAGAGCATTACCTCGGTTTCCCCACATTGCATTGTAAAAAGTTATTTACCATCCATTGTGACACAACTCGCATTCCATCAGAGAAAGCCTACTGGACCACAGCTGTGAGTTTGTTGAATGGAAAAAGGAGCTGTGTATCGTCGGCGTATGATACAGGAATAAACCCATATGTCCTTACGAGATTGGCCAAGGGAGCGACATATATGTTGAATAGTGTTGGGTTCAGACAAGAGCCCTGAGGCACTCCCTTGGTCAATTCCGCAGGGGCCGAACGATACGAGCCAAGATTAACACTGTGCGCGACGAGACAAAAAAGTCCTCATCCATGATAAAGCTGATTCTCTCAGCCCCACCCCTTCCAATCTTCTGAGCAAGACACTATGAGAAACTGTGTCGAACGCTGCGGATAGCTCTGCTACAGCGCGGTTCCGGGAATCATTTCTAATCAATACTCACCAATTCCCTGAAACCTTTAAAACACACAAATCATGCATCAGTGGGGCCCATAACACTGCGCATTTACTCTGATCACTTACACTTGGCTTCAAGGCTTTTGTTGAATCACACTGGAGAAATACTGTAACATTTGGTGGAGTGTCTAAAACCTATTTAAATCAGTTATTATTTACACCTATAGATTATTACACTTTACCATGGTTTTATTCAAACATTTAATTATTCAGACGCACCACCATGGTGGCAATGGATCTGCTAGAAAGAAAATTAGGCGTAGGAAAATAACAAGACCAGCTTTTAAAATTCCATTTTCCCAATTTTATTAAAAGCAAAACTTTACTATGTCTGACATTTATGCATTAATAAATTCTTTATTCAGTAAAATCTTAATCTTTATTTCAAAATGATCATTTTATTTAGAGCTCAGGAAAAATCGCTTATTTTAGAAATCAGTTAAAGTTTAGCAAAGAACAGATAGTTCCAAATTCATTCTCTCCTAACATCCCTAACTAACACCCTCATAGTATCCTTCAATCCTGCAAAGCAAACAAATAAAATCATAAGAGTCTTACATCCAGGAATCGGTCATCAGTCGGGCAGCACTTCCAGTAGTAATCGAAAAAGCGACCCCTTCTAGACAAAATCAGGGTTTTTTATACCTTAATTCCCTAACTTAATCTATCTAAAAAGTAACTATCACTATTTATTCAAACTCTGATTGGACAAATTCGGGGTGGGTGAGCATCATCTCACCATTACAACATCATTTTCTCGTTGGTTCAGAAAATAAAGGGTCTTTGTTTTAGGACTGTCCATAGCTTAGCTATTTCCTTAAGTTGAAACATCATCTCCCATTCCCACGATCACAATATTCAAGCGTCCATGTTTGGCACCCATCCTAGGTTCCAGGCCAAGGCAGCCTTGAACCTCCTCGAGCACAGGCAGTTCACTCTGACTTGCAGGTTTTGGCGTGCCTGGGCTGTCCTGCTCTTGCTCACTGTTTACCCGAGCATCCATTTTTTATCTAGGTCTCAGAAGCCACTTTTGGAACTATCATAGAAACAAACACAAATTCATGTTAGTTATTGAATTAAAACCCATTCTGTTTACCTCCCACCATACTAATGTTTCTCATTAGTTGTTATCTAGCAAATAAGCCACACAAATGCATTTTATACTTACATAATCGTCCACTTCTTAGCACAAAAACGTATACAATAAGCACATTTAGTCTGCGTTTGTTTATATTCAAGCTGCGCATTAATTCACAACACAATAACAACACATATTAATTAATTATATGGCAACATGCAAGCAAAATTAGTACTCCTGTGTATAATAAAATGTGTGCATCTTATTCTATGGTTTATAATTACACGAAACACCTTTAGTAAATGTTATCGTTATGGGACATTGACTTCAAGAGGGGTACACAACATTTTGCGTTTGCCACCTCGCTCCATCAGCTCCAACAGCACCAGAATCATAGAATGGCCTTTATCTAAGGACATTCTGATTGGTTTGGTGAAAAGACTGGTTTGGTCAATAATTAAATCTGGTGAACAGGTTGGTTTTGAGATTAGGTAAATTTGATGATAGGCCAGTTTGAAGAATAGTTTTGAGAATAGACTAACAGTTATTGTTTGAGTATATTTGGAGTTCATGAATAGGCCAGTTTGATCAATAGCTTAGAAGAATAGGTTGGTTTAATGATTAGCTCGCCTTGTAGGATAGATTTGTTTCATGACGAGGCTGGTTTATTGATTAGGGAAGTTTAGTGAGTTTGCTAGTTTGTTGACTATGCAGGTTTGGTGGCTATACTGGTTTGGTGATTTCCCGGCTGGTCACTATTCTGGTTAATAACCATGCTGCAATGGTAATTAAGTTTTGATGATTAGCCTGATTTTGGAGATTAGTTCAGCTAAGGTTGGCAGTTCATTTCACACTACAATTTCTAATTCACTAACTCAGTTCAATCGTAGTGTCAGCAGCCGCGGCCGGTAGTGGGAGTACCGGCCGGGCGGTGACGTGAGGAGGGGGAGGGGCAGGGTGGGGGTAGTAATGTATGGATTACAGACTTTAAAAGGTAAGTAAACAAAAATAAATAAAACGAATTTCGTTGCACACACTGCATCACCAAATGCGATGCAGTGTGTGCAACGAAATTCGTTTTATTTTTTTACTTACCTTTTAAAGTCCGTATGAGTGTCAGCCCACTGAAAATGACCACAATAACACACACAAGAGAGCATTGTCTCTCCCACAAGGACAGTTCTTCTCATGTGGCATTCTAGATTGAAAATCCCTGCTTTTCATTTGGTGGGGCGCCTATCATATATGGAGGACTGTGCTTGACACATTCACAAAATAAACTAACCCTCATTCTGCTGCCTAGCCTCTGTTACTCAACATTTGTCCCCAGGTGTCTTCTCAGTGCTTGCTTGCTTGGGTATGCATCTAATGATTGAAGGCAGTCCTCTGGTATTTTTTAGGATCATCTCGTCAGGAATTGGTGTCCAAAGTCTGCTAACTGGGGTTAGTTGTATATTTTGCTCAGTGTTTTCAAGACAAGATTTTTTCTAGTCACCATTCATCGAAACATCCCTCTCATTGAATAAGCATCTGCTGCTTGTACTCTGTGGACAGAGAGGCGTTTTCTCTGCGCATGGACTTACTTTTAGTGCTCGCCCTGCTTCATAGGCGGTCTTGCCAAATCCACACGGTTTTCCAGGGACCCAGCCTTTACTTAAAAAAACTTTGAGTACGGTTTTAACAACCAAAGTGTAATCATCTCTTGCCCTGAGAGCATTTTCAGTAGCATCTATGACAGCATTACAAGCGCTGACGCATTCCCTCACCCTCCCAGTCTCTGAGGCCTGCAGCCACCCGTATACTCACTGCCAGTCCTACTTTTCCTCTCACACCCCAGCTGAGTCACAAGCACCCCCATGGCTCATTTTCAGACTTGCTCAATGGTATACACCCCACATACTGACTCATTTACTGTTCCACTCATCCCCAGACCGCCTCACAACTTACTCCTGCTCATACTCCGTTTCCCTTTCGTTGCCCCTTCATACTTTCATGCATTATCTATGCTGAACAACTGACTTCTCACTCTTCCACAGTAGTTCATTCTTCATGCTCAAGCACCGTTTTGCTCATTCCCTTGGCCTGACTAACACCCCCATCCGCTCATTGTTTTGCCTGCAGCTCACACCCGCCTTCCTCATACCGACCCATTATTCTGTTGCTTCCTGGACAGCCTCCACACTTACCAACTCACTCACTCACTCACTCACCAACCACACAGTGAGATGCCTTCTACCTCATATATTTGCTTTTTGAACATTTTACCCAATCAACTGACCCAGTCTCTCACTGATTCAGTCGTTCTGCTCACTGATCTCTCTCCATTACTCACTTACTTCCGCTCGTCTAGTGCGAGATTCCACTAGTCTTTAAATATTGTAAAGCACCTCTATATTACAGAGTCACCTTGATTCTCAGGATTGCGCCCATCATCAATTCTGACATGAACACTTGGGCCTTTACCAGAGTTTGATGGCTAGATCGGAAAATACACATGCCCGAGCATGAGGTACCTATAGAGTTCATTTTTTGCTAAGTTCAATTCCATGGTCAATACAGAGGTCTTTAACTGAGTCCTTCCCACTTATGCCTCCAGCTTGGAAATGCTTATCATGTTCTAGACTGTTAAGCCCTCCAAGCTCATATCCTTGCTGTCCCCAGCAAATTAAGAAGTCACTTTGGTCAATGTAACTTTCAATCTCATTAGCCTGGGAACCACCACTCACAGCTAAATCTTTGTAATCATAGCATTGTGGTAGATTCCCAATGCCTTTCACATGCTGAAGCAAATGAGGTATTTCCACTTCCCCACTGTTGGTCTGTCAATACACATCAACAGTTTCTCCAGTGGGGCATATGAGCAGTCATTCATTGCCACGAGTTAGGAAATTGTGTAGTATTGTCGCAAAGAAGGGCAATGAAATACCTCCCTTCTGTTTTCATGAACACAGCTTAATTAAAGTGATCCATAAAGCCTTGGTACCTCACAGCAAGATCAACCACCTTTAAAATGTTGTTAAGACCTATAACACCTCAGGAGAGAATGGCCTTACCCGGAAGAGAAAATTACACATTACTCTTTGCGAGACACCATCTAAACTTTTTCGGGAGCATGGTATGGCTGCAGTTGAAAAATCATTGAAACTCCCTAGTTGACATAAATGTCAATGCACAAATAGCAGAAACCCTCAATACTAACATTAAGGGGAGTGTGTGGAAGCAAGTCAACAGACCAGGGCTGCACATGGAACAAAGTAGACTTGGTCCAATTTATCTTGAATCTCTAATGCAGCCTAAATTCCCTGAACACACACAACCTATGAACAGTGTTCCACCGATTTATAGCAGACACTTGGACAGCCAACCCTCATTAGGGTCCATCCATCATAACATTTTTACCAGGGGGTACTGTCAGATCCAGCATGTAAATGGGTGCATCACTAAAGAGCATGAGGGTAGCCCTGATTTGACCCTCACCCCAAATCAAACTGTCCAAACCAGAATCCATTTGCCCTACCCACTGTAAAGGGTTCCGTATGGAGCAGCAGTATGAGCCAGCAAATTCTAGTCTAAAATCCATTTCCCACACAATCTCTAATAAGTAAGGCCACTCAATGAAGTCAATTGTTTTTTTGAGATCAGCGGAAAAATAAACCAAATGCTCGCCTGTGGTTTTCACCCTGTTGATGTAATTGTAAAGGTGACGCAGATTCAGGCATGCAAGTGTTTGGGGCACAAAGCCTAACCGTTCTGGGTGAACAAGGGATAAAATAACAAAACCCAGGATAGTGGGAGGGATTTTGGCCAATAGCTTATTTCCACATTTATGAGGGAGATAGAGAGATGTGATAAGCATTTCTCAGCTGCAGGCTACATGCTTTAAAAAGTAAGTGTAATAAGGACCTCTCTCAAGTTAAGAGGCAACCTACCCTCAGATATTACTCTAAAAAAGAAATGTAGTAGTAAACTAGTTGGAAATATGGTTCACATAGAGGAAATTTGAACCTAGAAGTTTACCCTACTGCAATTGGACCATAGGAGTTTCAAATCTTCCATGGCGAGGTCCTCACTGAGCCTCAGTAATTCAGAACCCAACAATCTAGGAACTACAAGCAGGTCTGGCTGTAGTACTGGTGGTGCTCAGTGCAACAATAGTTGTTTGTGCCCCACAATTACCTCCTTCTTCACGGATTTCCTCACTACCATCCTTCAACAGTGTCCTTCATTTCTCCATAACCCCTCTCTCACATGCATTTTGTTTGTTTTATAGAGCTACTCATAAAGCACTTTACATCACACACACACTATACAGAGACAATTGAATCGTGTGTGTAAATCAGTGTTTAGGAGTTGTGAGACAATGAGGACTACAAGGTGTAGCAGAGTCACATGTCATCCATACTTGCAGGCAGTATATTTTAAGAGTGCTTGATCTGGAGCACCACAAACGGAATTCAAAATAACACTGTAGTTAGGGTTGGCTTTACTAAAAAGAATTTCTTTCTACTCAACAAACCTGTTTGAGCAACATTAGGATAGTGAAAGACTGGGGAAAAATAACCTTCTAACCTAAACTTTGCAGTTTGCATGCAGCTCATTGATGACAGTTCATAGCTCACTTTGATATATTAGGATTTAACTTCTGAAATATAAGTAACAAAAGGATCTATGTGACAAAAGCAGCATCCCACTGAGCTATCTACATAAAATAACATGATGTGGACTGCATGGCCCACGTTCTTTTCAGCAGGCATACTAATGCTCCGCACTGCCTTATTATGAGTCAAAACTGCCACTAGACAAAACTCCATCTCTCCAGCAGGTCCGTTAATCACCAGAATTATCTTGACATTTTGATTGTTTCCTAATATTCCTGGGCTTAGAAGGAACTCTGCAGCAAGTGTTTCTAAACACATACATTTTTTTAAAAACAGCACGCCCTCCCTCAGCTCAGCACCCGGTACAGCTGGCACTGACT
This sequence comes from Lissotriton helveticus, assembly GCF_964261635.1. Lineage (NCBI taxonomy): Eukaryota > Metazoa > Chordata > Amphibia > Caudata > Salamandridae > Lissotriton > Lissotriton helveticus. The sequence continues at coordinate 1,348,224,346 of NC_136065.1, forward strand.
CCAAGTTCACCCAAGAACTTGTCCTTAACACACACATCACCTGTCAATTAAAAATGGTAGAAGTTTCTAAAGACCACTCCAAACACATGGACCATCTTAATGTCACTGTCCTACCCTCATGATCTCCAACCAACCAATACATCCGTACACAAATATAAGGTGCATATTCACACATAAATCGCCACCTCCTAAACCCGTTGTAGAAACTGCATTTGCTGGGAGCAAGTACTTTACCCTTCCAAAAATGTGATACTCATTGTCTAGAAGGTGAAATTCTTGGATAAACACCGGATCGGGGGTAGTATCTGTGCAGGAATTGAGTGACAATACCTTGCGTAACCTTATCCTTTAGACCATTCACATTCAATGAGAAAGCACTCCAATGTGTCTTGAGTGCCAATCATTCTAATAACCTGCGTTATCTCCCACAATAATACATTCTTATGTGGCCCCCACCATACTTCCAGCCCTGTCATGCAGCATTTCAGTGCATTATCCAACAACCACTGTAATCTGATCAACTGCCTCCCACCCCAAAACGTCCTCACTCACACAATGATATGATGGTCCTGAAAGAACACACTTAAAAGGTAATCAAGTAACTGACATATGGTAAGAACAAGTGATTAAGGGTGACTCTGAGCGGTAAATTGAATAGTAAACAAGATGTAAAAAAGCAACCTCTGGCAATATAAAATCATATCCTCAGTCTGACATGCTCCTTATTGGGTACGAAGTATGCCTAAGAGCCCATGAGGACCATATGTGGCCCTTGTACGTCACTAATGGAACCCTGGTCCAGGACAATATCGCTGAATTATTAAAGAGGTACTAAAAACAAAAATAAAGGTTAGTCAATCACTAAGCAATCAAACTTCCTGCAAACGGGGCAGCCAGCTGTAAGTTCCAGCCATGTAAAAAGTTGCTAAATCACCAAGAACAAACTGCTCACTGACATCAATGTGCTGCATCCTTGGTGTGCTCTCACTGTTCAAACCCATCTCCCTTGGTGTGTCTAGTCCTCCATTCCAAGGTACCCGTCCCCTACACAGGAGCCTGAGCAGCGTCTTCACATTGTCATGGGGACTGGAACCCTCCGTTTAGATGCATGATTGATAGCATCACAGCCATGGTCTGAGAGACCTTGCTCTAAGGGTCCTTGGTTGGGCGCTTGGCAACGGAAAAAGAACCAGCACCTGGCGGTTCCGATGAACAAAGAACAATTCGGATAGTCCTTTCAGTTTTAGCATGGTCTTTAGGGGGTGGGGACAGCCAGGCACCAAAGTAGCCACTTATTTTGCAAACTCCGGCATGGCCTTTCTGGCACTGCTTTGGAGCGCTAGGAACTGCAAGGAAGCTCACACCCTTGAGATCCATGTGGTGGAGGCAATCGCCCAATGGGATATTGGCTGCTGTGCTGTGGGACTCCCTGCTAGACCCAACAATTTAGAAGGACAACAGCACAACGAGGAGCATAGAGACGAAGACACACTGTCACGTGGCCATGAACCAGGGAACAACAGTCTGAGTTTTGTGGACAGAATCTCCAATCCCTGCAGTGAATTAAGCACCTGAAGTGGCGGTTTTGGAGTAGCTTGGAGGCACACCTACAGTGGAGGGGGCACACCGTTCCATGATAGTGGCTGTGCAAGCTACAGGCAAGTAACAGACAAACGGAGGTGCAGGAGGGGAGATGGCTACAGAGAACTTGGCGTTTACTCGTATGGCTCTGTGGTAAACTTGCCATGTCTCCAAAGAACTAGCCAAGCCTACTGAAAGACAACCCCCACAACCCCCAGGTTACCGGTAGTTTGAGGTGTCCATATGTGAGACTGAGTGGTTAGATCATGTCAACCTAGTCTGGACCTAAGTACAAATGTTGATGATGGCTAGCCACAAGGATCTGAGTCCACCCAGCGCATCAAGACAAATATCTATTTAATGGAGGTGGTTATGGAGGAGAGCAAGAACTACTGAGCAGATGGTGAGCCTACTTGACCCTGTATTCTGGTCCACCCTTAACAGAGGTTGTGTGTCTCGTGTGTGATATAAAGGTTGATCCTTGAGTTCAGTTGTAGAGGTCAATAAGTGACCCAGTTAGGTGGTTAGGTGGCAATGTATTATCCATTGGTTTTGCAGTGAGTCATGACTGGATGTCTTTACTACTTGCCTATTAATCACTGTAGTCAGCTGAAATGTCTATTGCCTCGAGGTTAGAGTTATTCTTTGTGAGGTATGTCTCAGCTGTTGTGTGAGATTCCTGTTCCATTGTGTTCTATTTATATGTGGATATCCCTTTAATTGTTAAAGTTGCATATTTGTAGGTGGTGGGATGTATGGTAGAGGGTCTGCCTGAGCTCATATTTTGAATATGTTAAACGAGGTGATGAAAATGTTGTGCTACTATTTCACTTGGATATGCGAATTTCTTTGTCCTGATTTGTTTTTTTCTCTGAATATGTGGAGTATTCTATGCCACCACACTCTACTCTACTCTACACCACTCTAATCTATGTCACTGCACTCTAGGCCGCTGAACTGTATGCCAGTCTGCACCACTCTACGTCACTGCACTCTATGCTTCTCTGCTCTGCACCACTCTACTCTACACCACTGCATTCTATGCCAGTACACTTTTAGTCACTCTACTCCGTGTCTCTCTACTGTACGCCACAGCAGTCTATGCCACTGCATTCTATGCTACTACACTCTGCACCCCTGCACTTTACACTGCTCCATTCGTCCTTACACCATGACACACTACACCACTGCACTCTACGCCACTGCATTCTACGCTGCTACATTCCACTGTGCACCACTGCACTCTATGCCACTATATTCTACTCTGTACCACTCTGTGCCACTCCACTAAACACCACTGGACACTACACCACTGCACTCTACGCCACTGCATTCTACGCTGCTACATTCCACTGTGCACCACTGCACTCTATGCCACTATATTCTACTCTGTACCACTCTGTGCCACTCCACTAAACACCACTGGACACTACACCACTGCACTCTACGCCACTGCATTCTACGCTGCTACATTCCACTGTGCACCACTGCACTCTATGCCACTATATTCTACTCTGTACCACTCTGTGCCACTCCACTAAACACCACTGGACACTACACCACTGCACTCTACGCCACTGCATTCTACGATGCTACATTCCACTGTGCACCACTGCTCTCTATGCCACTATATTCTACTCTGTACCACTCTATGCAACTCCACTAAACACCACTGGACACTACGCCACTGCACTCTAAGCCTCTTCACTCTACTCTTTACCACTGTACTCCACGCCACTCCACTATATGCCACTCCTTGTCTCTCTACTCTACTCCACTCCATACAATGACACTCTAGTCTATGCCACTTCACTTTATGCCACTATACTCTATGCCACTCAACGCCGCTCTAGGCCATTTTTTTCTACTCTGCACCACTCTATTCTGTGCCACTGTATTCTATGCCAATGTACTCTATGCCACTCTACTCTGCACCATTCTACAGTATGCAGCTGCAATCTATGCCACTGCATTATACGCCACTGCACTCTACTCTGCACCACTCTACTCGACACCACTCTACTCTACACCAGGACACGCTGTGCCACTGCACTCTACGCCACTGGATACTATGCCTCTACACTACTCTGCACTGCACCACTCCACTCTACGCCACTGCACTCTATATCACAGTTCACTACTTGAGTTCAAATTACTCTGAAGGAACACTTACCTACACACCTGCTCAAGTGACTGGATACCCTCACGGGTGATTAGTGCACTATACAAATATACATAACATAGCATAATATGAGCGTTTTGTGCTGCTGGGAGGGAAGTGCTTGCCGGGCTAAGGGTCATATGTATCTTATGAAAGTTGTATGAAACCTGCCAGAATTTACCTAGGTAAAAGTTCCAGTATTTACCTGGACATGCAGATTTTGGTGCGTTAAGCACAGAAAGTACTAAATACTATTCTCCCACAAGGCGGAAGATATAATAATTATATTTATATGATGCAGGCTACTTGTAGTCAGGCGCTAGGTGTCGCCTGTCTGAGGCGGCGGAGTCAGGCGCAGAGCCCAGGTCCCCAGTCACAGAACGCAGCAGCGTGGAGAGCGCGCCAAATGTTGACGTCTCTTCATGAAAAGCCCTTTGTGGGCCCTTTGTCGGCCCAGCCAGCCCTGCTCTCCCCTGCGCGGGTTGTCACAAAGTGCTTTTTATTTGCAGGCAGAGGGACAGCCAAGGGTTCGCCCTCGGCAGCTTAACCTTCAAAAGGGGACTGCCGCTTCGTCTGCCTCTGTTCTTCCTCATTTGGTCATATTCTGGATCGTCCTTTAATTATGGTCAGATTCGCTTGCATTTTCTGCAAACGTTCAGAACAAAAATGTGTATCCATGTTTTATATGTGATGCACCCAAAGATACAGTGAGTGGATACAACACTTGCTCTGTGTCCACACTCCACCCAGTGACGTAATGTAAAACACCGACATCCCTTGCAAAAGCTGGTGTTTCTGAAGTGTTCTCAATGGGAAGGAAATATGCTGAGACATCACAGTAACGCTCCAACATTAATATAATGTTGCTCAGAACTATCAGAGCAGCTTCACTTATGCGCGTCCTGGGTTGCTTCCAGGTGATGCTCAGGTCTAATCACAGCCACTATGGAGAGCAGACAGATTTCAATCACAGATCGAAGTGGACTACACTGCTTTTTCTCCACTCTATAGTGTGTAGTAGCGTGCTCCATGGTGACCCGCCCTACTTATGTGACTGTGCATTTGACCACAGGTTGTCTTAATCCTCTTCTCGGTTAGAAGTGACCGTGGTTGAATTGTTGCAGGAGTTGTGTCTTCTTCGATGCCCATGTCTGGCTGCCCCTGACGTGGGGCACTGAGGGGAGGCATGCGGTGAGTGTGATTGAGGGGATTGAAAGCAGCAGTCAAGGCTTCTCTTACAGACATGCGCATAACAGACAAAAAATGGACAGAATCCCTCATACATACAGGCACAGGGAGAGGATCCTGCATACAGACAGGTGCAGTAAGGCCAGCATCAGTGAATGTTGGGGTGGAGGACCGGTGATGTCATCAACAGAAAAGAGAGGTTGAGTTCCCAGTGAACATAACCCTGGTAAGGCCACATCTGGAGCCAGGGTCGGCTTTAGAGTGGTGCAACTGTGCCACTGTGCCACTGCACTGGGTGCGATAATCTCAACCCCAAACACCAGCAGCGGCTCCTCCGCTAAGGCAGAGGAGCGTAGCCCTACTGCTTCAACTGCAAGCTCAATACAAAAAATAAAATGAAAATAACGCTCTGTTATTATCATTTTATTTTTTGTATTGAGCTTGCAGTTGAAGCGACTGGGTGGGGATGGGCTCCCCGCGTCACCGGGAGGAGTGGTGGCTGCACCTTAAGTGCGCATTGTAGGTTTGGCTGGCCCTTTCTGGTCGGCCAAACCTACCTGTGCACTTTGCATGTTCTCCACCCAGGCTGCATTACAGCCTGGGTGGAGAACATGCCCTGGCTCCCATTCCCCATCTGAGCGCCAAACTACAGCACTTAGATCAATCTCAACGCTGCATTGCAGCGTTGTGATTGGCTGGGAGCCTAGGTGCTTGCTTCCTGGTTCTTGTGTAGAGGAAAGATGGCGGCTTATGACTGGCGCGAACAGCAGGTACGTTTCTTTTTTCTTTTTTACACCAATGATTCTTGTTGTGCTTAGAAACCTTTGGGGCAATATGTCTAGTGGGGGCCGCGAAAAAGAAGAGGTCAACAAAAGTGTTTTTACCATGTTAATTTCCATAGAGATTTTAGACACAACTACATCATGAACTGCTTAAAGGAATTACACCTAATTTGGCAGAAAGGTAGCCCTTGGTCCAGAAAGAACCCTTTTTGTTATTTAGTGTATATCGGATCAGTAGTTTTTACGATATTAAAGGAAACCTAAATTTGTATATATAGGAACGTGGCTCCTCCGAGGGTCTGACAGTACCCGTGCTGAAATCTGATTGGCTGCCAACACTTGAACCAGGAAGTGTTTGCAGTCATCTTGGGACTCCGCTTCTGCGGAGTCCCAGAAAAACATTTTTTTTAAAAAGAAGAGGGGCAGGGATGGAATACCCCAACCGCCTAGCTCTGGTTCTGGGGGTCATGCTGGGACCTCGCCGGGGAAAAAAAGCACTTTAGAAAGAAATACTTTAGCATCAAATTTGTGACGGAATCACAAATCCAATGTAAAAAATAATTTTTAAAAAACAAGAGCGGTTTCCTGCATCTGTTTTTTAACCGTCACACACTACAAGTGCTCCCCACGTGCCCCCCAGAGCTGATGTTATTGAATATCAGACCGAACACACAAAAGGGGGCCAGGGAGATTTAGAGACCAGCATGAATTACCGCCCCAAAAAGTAGTAGTTTTGCGGAGGTAACTTGGCGTGATTTGCCAATAGACATACAGACACCGCAGGGGAGAATATACCCAGAGCCACATGCCAGGGCCCAAGTTGAGGCCTTAATCCCGACAATAGCGGGAAACTACCAGTGGATGCCTAACTGGACCTTATTTGGAACACTAGTTTTGTATTTTCACTTTTTTTGACACCTTTCTGTTTTATCACTTGAGCACATACGTAAGAGCTTTTGTTATATAGGTCCTGAAGAATGCTGCAACACCTCTAAGGAGGGTCACAGGCAGAAACATTTCGACCTACTCCTTTGGAAAGAACCAACGGATGTAATCATACCTGCCTGGCCCTCTGCTTGTTTTTAACCATGACCCAGGGATGCATGAATCAAGCGCCTTGAGACCCTCCCGGGTGAGTAGTGCGCTATACAAATGGCATGATTGATTGATTGATTGATTGAATAAATGGTATTGCATACCTTGGAGCCAGTTTTAAATCACATACTTCTCACTCACGCCCTGCTGTTCCCTCACCACTTCATGTTTATTAGTAAGGTATTTATTATACCTCTGAAGACATCCCTGAGCTCCTTCCTTTAGAGAGGGGGTTGTAGCCCACACCGTGACTGGGCATCACAGTATGAGGAGGTTCCTTATGATGAAGCATCCCACCTCTGGAAGGTGAGGGAATTTGTCCTGAAAAGGGAATATCCATTTTTGAGTGACACCAATTCTCTTTCCTTTCCTTCATCTATTCGGCCCAGGCGTTCATCTTGTGGTTAATGAACCTCAGATACCATTTAATCATCAATGAAAATTAAAGTCAGAGCGAGGTCTTAGTCATAGAGTCTTCGCCTAACTTCCCGCTTAAGAACAGGGGGCCAAAAGCACTGCTGTGGTAGCACAAACCTTAAAAGTGATGTCAAAAGCGAAGTGCGGCGGCTTCGCCCTCTATTGGGAGCCGGCGGCAGAGGCCGGGAGCAAAGAGTGCAGAGTGAGTGCAGGAAGGAAAGTGACAAACCTTGGGGCTGGACAAGTGGTGATGATGGGTGAGAGAGGTGCTGCCCGCGCTCTCAGCTGAGGGACACGGCAGCTCAGAAGCATGTGTACTGCTGCACCCAAACTTCAGCCAGGTGTGCGGTAAGCGCGCAGTGCTGGCATCTCAGACAACCGAAACTCTGGACGGGATGCACTTCTCTTAACTGTGAATGCGTAACATCTAATTACTGACAAACCATTTGCTGTAGACTTGCCCATTTAACGCCATTAGTTACAGGGAACATTTGACCCCTAGTGTTTTGCGGTATGGATGCATCTACAGCTTCAACAGTTCCTCCCACTTTGTTGCTTATTGCTGTGTAGTGCTGCTGTCACTTATCTACCCCTTCTTCTAGATGCTTCCATTCCAAGAGCATGGTTCTGAACGACCTCTCCGGTGATTGCAAGTCCTGAGTCCTGACATTTGCCCTACCTCGGCACCTACCCTGTTTGCATACGGCATGCCTATCTCTTTCTTGGTTTACCCTGCATTGACCCACAAGGTGGTTCTGACACTGCACAGTGATCTGCTGCCCTTGCATGTACTCACCCCTGTGAGTCCAGTAGCATGTGAAGCTCAGGCAGATGCGGCTGCTGATACTGACAGAGTCGCCAACATCTTGGAAATGTGCCGCTCGAGCTCACTGGGAGAAAATGTACCATGGGGGAGGGCCGTGTCTGTGGAAAATAGTGGGTAGGGGAGGAGAGAGGCGTGTAAGGACCAGCTGCAGAGCAACAGCAACCCGAGTTGGGGTTGCACATGGGCGCTTCCGTACCGGAGACAGGCAGAGCACTCACTACAGGGAGATGTCCAGGCTTACAAGGAGACAGGGGAGGTGTTTCCATGGGGTGGGGTGTAGGATGTGTAATAGCTGCGGGTGCAAGGGCCTACCAGTACCTGGGAACGTTTGTGAGTCAACTCCTAGGGGTGGTAAATGCGCCTTTAGTGACCAAGACCAACCTCACATCGTAAGTTTGCTCTTATAAGTTGTGTCCTGTCTGTGATCACGACTCACTCGGAGGCGGCTGCGAGCTTGAAAGACCCGCTGGCAAAGAAGGCGCAGTTCCGTTGGTTAGGTGTGGGGGCATGGAGTATTTGCCTCGCAGCTGTTATCAGTTACCATTGCAAACATACCCTGCTGCAGAGACCCTTCCTGCCTCCTTTCCAGACACTGCTGTGCGGACTCTATAATGATAGATGACGGATAATGCTACTGCTCCTCCGAACTTAACAGAAGCTAGGGCATTGATCTCAGGCAATAAATAGAGGCACCCATGCTCAGTCTACGCCAGGCCCGGCTCCAGGAATTTTTATTTGGGTGGGCCAAGGGTGCATTTGGGTGGGCCACTGCGGGCTTGATTTGTTGCATATATGTCTAGGCAGGCCTGCTTCAGGGCCCTCCTTTATCTCTTCTTAGTCTTAAAGGCCCTCCTTTATCTCTTCTTAGGCCCAGTAAAACTCACTCTTTTCCAAATCTCTTTTTAATGTTGTCACTCTCAAAAAGTGTTTTTTCCATGTAATGTTACTTTGATGGGAAGAGGAGGTTTCTGAGGTGGGAGTATCAGGCAAGTGACATTCCTCGGGCTCCCTCTGTGCGAGCCTCAGGGAGAATCCCTCTGCATTACTACCTCCACCTGACCACGGACTCTGCAACACACTCCCTTACAGGCTTGATTATCCACTATTCCTCTCCAGTGCACCTTATCGCACAGATGACATTGGGCCTCAGCCCCATATCAGGCACCATCAGGCTCCACTTTCATTTTTCCTGGTAAAAACATTAGTAAAATCACCTTCATACTTGAAACATTGAATATAGCAGTAAATATAATTAGCAGGCACTTTAAAGTATGTTCCACAGTAGCCCTTATGGCCCGATTGCTAATTAAATAAACAAAAACAGAAAGGCCATTACAGGGCCGGCTTAAGCGCTGATGCAAAAGACTTTTTTGGCGCTGCATCAATAACCTCTTTTCAGCAAATACCTTTACTACCACCTTCCAACAGTGCCCTTCATCCCTCCATGGCCCCCCTATTGACGTCTTCCTCGGATTCCCTCACTACCACTCTCCACCAGTGCCCCTCATCACTCCATAGCCTCCCCCTATTGACCTCCTCATCAGATTCCCTCACTGCCACCCTCCACCAGTGCCCCTCATCTCTCCGTAGCCCCTCCCACTCATGACCTCCTCCTCAGACTCCCTCACTACCACCCTCCATCAGTGCCCCTCATACCTCCCTAGCTCCTCCCTCCACCCCATTACCTCTTCCTTGGATTTCCCTCACTACCACCCTCCATCAGTGCCCCTCATCTCTCCCTGGCTCCTCCCTCCACCCCATGACCTCTTCCTCGGATTCCCTCACTACCACCCTCCAACAGTGCCCCTCATTGCTCCATAGCCCCTCCCAGTACCTCCTCCTCAGATTCCCTCACTGCCACCCTCCACCAGCGCCCCTCATCTTTACATAGCCCCTCTCTCATATGCATTTCATTTGTTGTATAGCGCTACTCTTATCAGTGTAGTGTCAGTACTTTACACCACACACACATTATGCAGAGACAATGAATCATACAAGTATGTAAATCAGTCTACAGGGAATGTCACATAAACCAATGAGGATTACAAGGTGTATGAATCACATGTCATCCATACTGGTGGGTGGGATATTTTAAGAGGGTTTGGTCTCGGGAAACACAACCTTAGGATTTAAAGAGTATTCCATGGGGGTCAGCTTTACTGATAAAAATGTATATCTGCCCAAGCATACTCATTTTAGCAACATTAGAATGATGAATGACTGGGGAAGTTCTAACTATATCCCAAAACAAAAAAAGCGAAGTTCAATCAATCAATCAATCAATCAATCAAGGCATTTATATAGCGCACTGCTCACCCAGAGGGTCTCAAGGCGCTAGGGGAGGGGGGTCCACTACTGCTCGAACAGCCAGGTCTTGAGCTGCTTCCTGAAGGCGAGGTGGTCCAGGGTCAGGCGGAGGTGGGTCGGGAGGGAGTTCCATGTCTTGGCGGCGAGGTAGGAGAAGGACCGACCCCCTGTGGTGGCTCTTCGGATTCAGGGGACGGCGGCGAGGGCGTGGGCGGTCGATCGAAGCTGGCGTTTGGGAGCGTAGAAGTTGAGGCGGCTGTTGAGGTATCCTGGTCCTTGGTTGTGTAGGGCTTTGTGAGCGTGGGTGAGGAGGCGGAAGGTGATTCTCTTGTTGACCGGGAGCCAGTGCAGGTCTCTCAGGTGTTCGGAGATGTGGCTGCGACGGGGGATGTCCAGGATGAGTCGTGCTGAGGCGTTCTGGATCCGCTGAAGTCTCTTCTCGAGTTTGGCGGTGATTCCTGCGTAGAGGGAGTTGCCGTAGTCCAGACGGCTGGTGACGAGGGCCTGGATGACCGTCTTCCTGGTCTCGGTGGGGATCCATCGGAATATCTTGCGTAGCATGCGCAGGATGTTGAAGCATGACGCGGAGACGCCGTTGACTTGTCTGGTCATGGAGAGGGAGGAGCCCAGGATGAAGCCTAGGTTGCGTGCGTGGTCTGTTGGTTTGGGTGCGCTGCCTAGGGCGGGGGGCCACCAGGAGTCGTCCCAGGCGGAGGGTGAGGATCCCAGGATGAGGACTTCCGTCTTGTCCGAGTTCAGTTTCAGGCGACTGTTCTTCATCCATTCGGCTACCTCTTTCATCCCTTCGTGGAGATTGGCTCTGGCGGTGGCGGGGTCGTTGGTGAGGGAGAGGATCAGCTGGGTGTCGTCGGCGTAGGAGATGATGTTGAGGTTGTGCTGGCGTGCGATGTCTGCGTGGGGGCTCATGTTGACGTTGAAGAGGGTTGGACTGAGCGAGGAGCCTTGAGGAACGCCGCAGATGACTTCGGTGGCTTCAGATCTGAACGGGGGGAGGCGAACTCTCTGTGTCCTTCCGGCGAGGAAGGAGATGATCCACTCCAGAGCCTTCTCCTGGATACCGACGTTGTGAAGTCGCTGCACTAGTGTGCGGTGGCAGACCGTGTCGAAGGCCGCGGAGAGGTCTAGGAGGATGAGGGCTGCTGTTTCTCCGTTGTCAAGCAAGGCTCGGATGTCATCGGTGGCTTGCGATCAGGGCGGTCTCGGTGCTGTGGTTGGCCCGGAAGCCAGACTGCGAGAGGTCTAGGGATCCGTTCGTCTCGAGGAAGGCGGCCAGCTGCTTGTTGACGGTCTTCTCGATGACTTTTGCAGGGAACGGGAGCAGCGAGATGGGGCGGTAGTTCTTGAGGTCGGTGGGGTCGGCTGATGGTTTCTTCAGGAGAGCGCTGAGTTCGGTGTGCTTCCAGCTCTCCGGGAAGGTAGCGGTGTCAAAGGAGGTGTTGATGATGTCCCGCAGGTAGGGTGCGATGACAGCATCGGCCTTGTTGAAGACGTGGTGAGGGCATGGGTCGGTCGGGGATCCGGAGTGGATGGAGTTCATTGAGCGGACGGTGTCTTCGGTGCTGATCTGGGTCCAGGCGCGGAGGGTGGTGGTGGGGGGCGCTGGTTCGGTCGTGGCGTGCGTCGGTTGAGTGCTGAAGCTGTTGTGTATGTCCGCGATCTTGTTGTGGAAGTAGGAGGCGAGGGAGTTGCAGAGGTCTTGCGAAGGGGTGATGTCGTTGTTTCCGGCGTTAGGGTTGGAGAGCTCTTTAACGATGTTGAAGAGTTCCTTGCTGTTGTGTGCGTTGTTGTCCAGTCGTTCCTTGAATGCAGTTCTTCTTGGTGCTCTTGAGTTCTTCGGTGAACCATGGGGCTTTCTTGCTGCCGGGTCTGCTAGGCGGGGTCCTCAGGGGGGCGAGGTCGTCAGCGCAGTCGCTGATCCACTTCGTGAGGTTGGTGGCCGCTTGGCTGGGGTTCGTTGCGCTGGTGGGTGGGTTCTTGCTCAGGGAAGTCGCGAGCTGGTCGGCTGTGATCTTGTTCCAGCTTCTGCGTGCAACCTGTTGTTGGTGGTGGTGGGTCGTGGTCCTTCTGAAGCTGAAGTGGACGCAGCTGTGGTCCGTCCAGTGGAGTCCGGTGGCGTGGCTGAAGGCGATGTCCTTGCTGGATGAGAACACGGGGTCGAGTGTGTGTCCGGCGTAGTGGGTGGGGGTGGTCACCAGCTGCTTGAGTCCGAGGTTGGCGAGGTTGTCCAGCAGGGTGGTGGTGTTGCGGTCGTTCTCCAGGTGGAAGTTGAGGTCCCCGAGGAGTATGTAGTCAGCGGAGAGGAGAGCGTGCGGGCTGATGAAGTCGGCGATGTCTTCGCTGAATTGTGTGCGTTGTCCCGGGGGTCGGTAGATGAGGGTGCCTCTGAGGGTGGTCTTGGGGTTGATGTGGACCTGGAAGTGAAGGTGTTCGGCGGTTGTCAGGGTGTCGTCGGCGTTGGTCGTGATGCGGATGGTGTTCCTGTGGATGATGGCGATGCCTCCTCCGGTCTGGTTGATGCGGTCCCTTCGGATGATCTTGTAGCCGTCTGGGATGGCGATGGCGATGTCGGGCACTGAAGAGGCGTTCATCCAGGTTTCCGTGAGGAAGGCGACGTCTGGTGAAGTGGTATCGAGCAGGTTCCAGAGCTCGACGGCGTGTCTGTGGACGGAGCGGGTGTTGAGCAGGATGCACTTCAGGTGGCTGTTGTTGTTGCTCGTCTTGGTCTTGGCGGGTGCGGGTGTAGTGCAGGACCGGATGCAGGTGAACTCGCAGGAGCGGCAGGTGAAGGGTCCGTGGGCGCGTCTCGGGGTGGCGTGGTAGCATTCCGGGAGTCGGCCGGTGTTGAGTGCGTTGAGGGTGGCAGCGTCGTACGTCCGGCGGGTGGGCTGGGGTCTGCGAGGGCCAGGGGTTCTGGCACTGGGCGCGGTCCAGGCGCGGACGGGCGCAGACGGGCTTACCTTTGGCGCGCCTTCGGCGCACAATCGGCGCTCCCGCTGCGCGTGACCGCTGCACGTTCGCACGGTCGCCATTTATGGCGAAGTGCGAGGGAGGGAGGAGCAGCTGGGAGGCGGGAGCTGGGAGGGCACAGAAAGAAAAGGGGGCGTGGCAAACCAACGGAGGCGGGAAGCGGGGAGCGGGGCGGGAGGTTACCGGGGCAGCAGAGGGGAGAAAGTACACGAGCAAATACAGTAAAACAGTAAACAATGGGGCACACAGCAGGAGATTCACGGGGCACAAAAGCCTGAAGGCAACAGAACAGCGATCACATTAACAGTTGTAGTTCTAACTATACCATTCATGTTTGTATGCAGCTCTTTGGTGACAGTTCATTGGTCACTGTCCTATGTTAGGATTGTAACTTCTGAACTGCAAGTAACACAAGGATCTCTGTGACAAAGGCAGTAACCCACTGAGCTATCCACATACAATACAGTTCACCTGCATTTAAAAACTATTAACAGACAAATGATTGCTCTCTAGAAGGATCATTAATCACCAGCGTTATCTGGGCATTTTGTATTATCTTATTGATGTCCTGCATCGGCCATGATAATGATAAAAACTGTTTAAATGAAGCACACACGAAATATGTGTCCTGTTGGGCCTGTGCAGATTTTAAAAAGAAAAAAATTTAGTAACACATTCTCTACCTACTAAATTAATCAAACTTTGTGTCACAGCCAGATGTGATAAGCCGCTGCAGGGGTCAGGAAAGGTGACTAGGAATAAACAAACGTATTTTCTCCTGTGCTGCATAGAAAAAGAAATATCAACGCAGCAGGACAGTAGGCAAAGGTTACCAAAGGTTACCATTGTCAAAGAAAGGATTTGTCGCCTTTCACCATGCAGAGATGAAGGGGTGAAAAAATAAACGCGAAGCCTCGTTAACATTTAAATGGTCTTTAAAGACCTGTGAAGTACCCGGGTGCGCCTGCCATCATCTCTAAAACTGTCTCTGTGTGTGTGTGCGCCCACCTGGGAAGCTGTCTCGGCCCCGGCTGACACACACGACCTGTTGCACGCCTGCCTTCAAGCCCTCACTGCGAGGGCCAAGGCTTCTGTTTGGGTGGGCCAGGCTCATGCTTGGGTGGGCCTGGCCCACCCGGCCCACCCCCTAGAACCGGGCCTGGTCTACGCAGAGCCGCAGTCACTCCACTACACCTGCTGCACTAACAGTATAAACCTAGCTCGCCCCAAAACCTCATTAACAGGTGAAATGCCTGTAGCGCCAGCAATCACCCCAGCAAACAACTGTGTCAAACCGAGAGGGTCAAAGCCACACAGCAGAAACACCCAAACTACTGTATGTTGCCGATCTCTGGCTCGGCTTCCACAACTAAGACATGTCCTGTAAAAAAATACAATCAACAAAAAAACTTTGGTGCATGTGTTTGCACTGGAGCTGAGGCATGAAGAGGTGGCATACACAGCGGTGAAGCTGAGCGCATACAAATAGCACAGTGAAAGATAGGTGGATTAGAGAGAGACAAGCATGTCTCTCATGAAAGGTCATTGATTACTTTTGGGAGTGGCTTGTTTGGTGTGCTCCAAGATGAGTCTACACACAAAATGTCCTTTCAATTCAGCACTTTTCTTTGCACGAAGCTTTAATTTTTCCCCCCCAAAACCTGAGCGTATACATTTACAGACTCATTCGGCACTAAAGCATTCACTGATAGATGCACTCAGCGATGCGTGCACCCATTCAGACACCCACCGAGACACCCATGCACCCACTCAGAGACTCCCACACCCACTCACAGACCTACTCAGAGACTCATGCACCCACCCACTCAGGCACTTGTGCACCCACTCACAGAATGACTCAGACACACATGCGACCACTCAGACACACACTCAGACTCTCATGTACGCACTCACTGACCTGTAGAGCCCATTCCCAAAGTTTATAGCATACAGTAAAGAAATAAAAAAAAAATTAAATGTATAAATTCAATGGAAAAAACAAAGGTTACAGGGATGTTATCGTTAGAAAATAGAATTAAAAAAAGCTTGGAAAGTAACTGGAAAAGCAAGGGTTACAGGGATGTTATGGTTAGGAAATAGAATTTTAAAAAACTTTAGAAATTCACTGAAAAAATCAAAGGTTACAGGCAGGGCCGGACTGGGAACTGAAACTGGCCCTGGCAAACTGCTCGGCCGGCCTCCTGGGGGTGGGTGCAGCCGAGCTGTTTTCTAGGGCCGATTTCAGCCTATTTTGTTACAGGGGACTGATATTGCTTGCCCCTGGTAACAAAATTGGGCCCCTAGGGGCCCAAAAACCGGCCCACCCTGGCAACCTACTGGGGAAACACCTGGTGCCTGCTACAGCCTGTCCAGCCCTGGTTACAGGGACGTTATAGCTAGGCTCAGATTTTACTTGTACAAAACCATAGAAATTCAGCAATTTTAGTTACCTGAGCTAACTATAACTTATGCCCCCTTCAATGCACAGCTTATGACCTCACATATTACATCACTCATGACATGGTCAGTGACATCACTGATGGCATCTTAAATGACATCATCCACAGACGCACTCACACACTCACTCACATCTCAGTACAACCTCTCATAAACCCATTCACACATCCTCACAACCACTCAAAAACCCATTCACAGACCTAAGCGAGTGCTCAAACAACCACTCTCCCATCCTTAGGGTCACACACACACTCACTCATTAATACAGCCACTCACACAACCATTCTTTCAACTATACAGCTTCTCATACAACCAGTCACTTACCCATACACACAGTCACACACTCACTCATACAGCTACTCACACACCCACTTATTCACCTATACATGCATTCACACACCCACTCACTCACCCATATAGCCTCTCAACACAGCCACTCACTCACCCATATAAGCACTCACATACCCACACAGCCACTTAGATACCAATGCACACATCCATATATGCACTCACACATCCACTCACTCATCCATACATCCATTCACATACACACTTACTAAACAATACAGCCACTCACACACCAACTCACTTAACCAAACACTCAATCACTCTTACACCCACCTACACAGCCAGTCACTCACTCTTACTGTCATTCAGACACAAACTCACTCATCAATACAGTCACTTACTGCCCCACTCAGCCACCCATACAGCCACTCACTCACACACCCCCTAACACACCCATACAGTCACTGACACACCCACTCACTGACCAATAAAGTTATTCACACAGCCACTCATTCTCGTAGCGACTCCCTCATCTACTTATACACCCATACAGCCTCGCACACACAGATACGGGTACTCAGACACGTACTCACATGGATACATGCAGTCACACAGCAACTCAAATAATATATGTTAGAAATAGTATCACTCGTTAGTAGCACAGAAAGTATACAATTGTAACTTTTGTAGGACCTTAGTATATATGTGTAACACTCATACACATTTACACACTCACTGGATGATGTAATCAGTGATGTCATTTGTGATGTCATCAGTGATGTCACTGACCATGTCATGAGTGTTGTAATATGTGAGGTCATAAGCAGTTGATTGCGGGGGTGTAAATTATATATATATATTTATATTTGTTTTTATTTTGACGGTTTTGTATAGAGCAAACAAGACCCTTTTGGGTATCAGAGGGCTTCACAGGGTAAATACAGGTGAATGACATATACATATAAATAAAATGAATTATGCAAACATATTACTGGTAACTATTAGAGACTAGCACATATCTACAAGAGTGAATAGAAAGTTCAGGTAAATTTAGACTAGAGAATGGATTTCACTTCTTTTTTAAAAAAGAAGCAGCAGATGGATTGAGTCTCGTTTCTGGGGGCAAGGCGTTCCCAATCCTGGGGACTATTCCTGAGCAGGTAGGATTACATGTTTTTCTCTTGGAGAAACGTTTTGTTTTGAGTAGAAGATTATCAGCACTCCTTGTAGATCTGTTACCAACCGATAGCACTAGTTTCTCCGCAAGGTATCTCAGGGTTTTGTGCTGCAATGCCTTATGTGTCATACAGGAGATTTTCAAATGGATTCTGGCTTCAAACGGTAACCAGTTGAGGGAGCGAAGTTCCGGGGAAATGTGGCAGTTTCTCTTGGAGCCTGTGATGATTCTAGCAGCTGTATTTATTGAGGCTCTTAGCTTAGAAAAATAATAAATGCTGAATTTTTATGTTTTTGCACAAGTGAAATCTGAGCCTAACTATAACATCCCTGTAACCTTTGTATTTTTCAGTACATATACACACACGCACATATATATAAACATATATACTCACACATGCAATATATACATTTGTATATACTGCACAAAGAAAAGCACATGTGGTCAGGATCACACACCACACCAGAGGCAAGCAGAAAGGTATGTTATGCATGTAATGTGTTTTACTATTGATAGGTGGGACATGAATATGTGGTTGCAGCAGAGCAGACACCTTTCATTATCTTTTGGCAGAGTAGGGCACAACACATGTATTCAGGAGACGATCCTATCATCCATCTGCACAGGAAGTGATACCACTACATTTCCCATTATCCATCTGCAAGTGAAGAGAAATCTCTGGATTTCTCATCATCCATAAATCTCAGATCTCATCACTTATAACAACCCTGACACCCTCTACATCACAAAATCATGGTTCAGACCCACATCTTTTCACATCCGGGATGTCCTTCTTCCCACAGGCTACAGCAACCAATTTGTGGACCGTGCAGATAAGAAGGGAGGAGGCCTCGCTGTCTTCCATAAGTCCTCCTGGTACTGCAACCTATGCAAGAAAGTAACGCTCAACTCCACAGAGCTGCTGATGTACCATTTACCACTCTCTAAAACTCAGACCACCACCTTCCATCTCATCTACAGTTTCCCAAGCAGAACAAGGATTTCACCTATGAATTCTTAGAACTCTTCTCCTCCTCGTCTACCTGACATAACCATACAACCCTCTTAGGTGACTTAAACCTCCCAGACAATACAAGCTCAAACAAAAAACACAAAACATCTTCTTTCGAACTCATTGAAACACTCAGCGTGGTATAGCATGTCAGACAACACACATAATCCAAAGGACACATCCTAGACCTTGTCTTCTCAATATCACCAACAATTCAATGCAAATTATCATACCCCTGGACTGGACTAATCAATTTGCCATTACTATCTGCCTGTTCAGCATCCTACAAACTTGCCAAAGTCAATACAAATGAGAAGGCCAAACTTTGGATCCTTCAGAGACGTCTGCCTAGGCAACCTAATGCTTGAACTCATCTCTCACCCTATCCACCCCATGTCCAATACAAGTACCCTTCTAAGCAACTTCAAGAATATTTTAGAAAGATATGTGGATATCAATGCACCGATTATAACATGCAGGTGCAAGCCAAAGCCTTTGGCACCTCTTGATACTGAAGTCCCTCCACAAAACACACTGTCGGATCAACTCTTCAGCCAAAGGAAATTATTATACCAACACTATCAGTGAAGCCACCAACAGAATCAACCCACTGCATTCCCCACCTATGCTCACTCCACGGAAAAGTGCAATGCCATTAACTTTTTCAGTGGAAAAGTACTGAAGATCCAAAAGCACATTGAGGACACCAAGCCATCTTCAATTCTTACACCCACCCCTTCACATAGAATCAAGCAGTAATAAGCCTTTAAACCCTTAATCCTCCCAGATCTTATTGACATATTCAACTCCCTCAAATCCATTTCGTATAAAGATGATGTCTTACCATTGTCCTTCATTAGAGCTCTCACTGGGATGCTCTCTTACCCCTACTTTCCATGGTCAATGCATCCCTCACACAAAGCATCTTCCCAGATGGGCCAAAGCATCCCACTCATAAGGAAACCTACATTAGACCCTGAAGACCATCCCAGCTACAGGCCCATCAATTACCTACCATTCACCGATAAGTTAATTGGAAAAGCAGTCTGTGTTCAATTCAAAGGTCACATCAATGCTAACCATCTCCTGCACAGTCACCATTGTGGCTTCAGATCATGCTGCAGCATAGAGACAAATACCTTATACATCGTGGATGTTGCCCTCATGAACACAGATGAAGATGACTCTTGTCTCCTGATTTTGCTGGGTCCCTCAGCTGTCTTTGACACAGTTGAACATCCAACCCTCATATGCACCCTGGAGTCTCAAATGGGATTCCCCGGCATTGTCTCACTCTGGTTCTCCTTCTGCTTTACCACCCAACTCCAGTTTGGTCACTAGTGCACATCCAGGTCACAAAATATCCCCATCACCTGTGGAGTCCTCAAGGGTTCCATACTGTCGCCTGTCATCGTTAACCTTTACCTGGAGCCGCTTGGTGCTGTATTCACAGATAACAGCATCAAAATTCACCAATATGCCAACAACACTCAATTCTACATGAAGGCCTCCTCTGCTTCAGACATCCAACCCGTCAAACACTGCATGCACATAATCCAAACCTGCTTGTCCTATGCCTACATGAAGCTCACTCCAACCTCGATAGACATTCTGTTATTTTCAAAGAACAACAAACAATACACAGTACAAACCTGACTCAATGACATGAACCTTGAAGGCTTTCAAACCCCAACTTTCACCAAATGCCTAGTTACTTGGATTCACACTGGACACCAAACTGACCCTTAAGGAACACATTGTAAAAAAAAACAACAACCTGATAACAGCTCTTACTTCTGAAGAAAGTCAAACAGTTTCTTCCAAAAAGCGACTTCATAGCTGCTGTTCAAGCCCGCACACCCTCATATCCGGATGGTGGTAATGCTCTATTCCCTTGCCTCCTACACTCCACCCTGGCATCCCATACACCAGAACACATCTCATCCAGGACCTAATGAAATATGATCCCATCACCCCCATCCTAATGGAGCTTCATTGTCTCCCCCTGCTGCCTGCCACATTTTCAAAACCTGCTCCATCATCTTCAAAGCGATCACAAGAAGCACCAGTGCTTATCTTGCAGAGAAGCAAACCATCTCTAGTGGTTCTCGGCACACATGCAGCCAGTGCACCATCAGACTTCAGCCTAAGGCATGTAAATAAGAAAACTAAGACAGCATGCCTTTTCCATCTATGCACCTGGGACCTAGAACAACATCTAAGTATGTTCCAGTTTAGGAAAGAGTTAAAACTCACCCCTTCAAAGAACACTACATTTCAATGCATTATCTGCCCATAACCTAGCTTAATTTCCTATTGCTCATTGGCCTTACACTTGTCTTTGACCAAGTAGAGCACTCCACTACCTTATGGCTGGGTTCACGCTATAGAAATACCATATACATACATATATCCATGCATATATAAAGTTTGAAATGCACTGCTGAGACTTCTTGCAAAGCAGTCACAAATGGCTAAGTTTGATCGGAAAAACCCATGCTTTACCTTTGCATACCTTTTCTTCCCTATGTTCTTATAGATTCTTTCAATACAAGTAACACAGTCCTTCTTTGGGCTCACAGCCATGAGTGGGTGGGGAGGAGAGACGAACCTTTAATAATCAAATATCCTCTATTACCTACAAATATATCATTAGATGCTATTGCGTTGTAGTTAATGATCATTTTAGTGGTAGTATGTGCTTTTAGAGTGCATGTGCAAATGGTGTCCCTCGAGTTGGTACTCCCCCCCCCCCCCCCCCCCCCCAGTGTAGTGGTATCGCCCTGATGTTGGTTATTCATGTGTGCCTCCAGGAGGCCAAAAGCCAGGGCAGGCAGTAAATGTATGTGTTTGTATTTTTATATAGCGCACTTCTACCCAGAGGTCTCGTAGCACTGTGTTCATACCGCTGTGGAACCCACCCTGGCTTTCCTGTGAAATGCCCACTCCTGGGCAACCCCAAGGTGAAGCAAGACATCCAAGCACTGCTGGGGCCATTGTGGAGATTAAGCAAGCTATTGCCCAGAGTCACAGAGTGGGACCCATGATTAGACTAGGCACCGAGGCGAGAATTATCAGGTCTGGGGAAATTGAGTCCAAGAACCGCCGAGGCGGGAATTGAACCCTGGTCCCGGGCCAGACCTTTGCATCAGGGTCTGCCGCTCTAACCATTGAGCCATGCTTCTCCACAGTAGATGAGAATGACCAGCATTCTGACCCCATATCTAGAAGAGGACTTTAACTTCTTAATGCAGGTAGTCCTGGCTCCTTATAGGAGTTGTGGCTGCTCTTTGCCTACCCTGCATCCTCCTCACAGGAGCAATAGAGCCACCTCAGATTGGTTGTGATTGGTATGTAGGCTCTCCAAGCACGGCAGCAATGAGAGCAGGAGGAAAAATTAGCTACGAAGACAATGAGGGGATTCAGGGCTTTTGCTGGGGATAAAGGAGGGATGGGAGGAGGCTTGAGTTCTTTGTTTTTCCTAACAAAGACTGAACATTTTGAAGACTGATGTTAAGCATTACATTCATCTTCACACTCACAATCATCGACATAGAAGAAAGGCTGTGATGGAAATAAGTGCTTCTCCTCTTTTTTTTAAAACTCTTTTTTTATTGAAACCATGCTCATCATACATTGTATCCCGACAAGGCATTGTCATATTTTGTGTTACATACGTGGCAGTTAAGAATGGACAGCAGCACAAAACAGGACATAGATCATAAACAATAGTGGCGCTTTTATGGCCCACCATAATTTATACGAAAGGCTACTGCCTTCCATCCAGCATAGCATATCGTCTGTCCCCTAGAATTCACTTACTACCCATCAGTATGCTCTATAAGCCTACCAGGCTCCCGAACCCTTCTCCCACTTCTTAGAGCTGCCCCAGCTCCGATACACCACGTTTTTTGCTCTCTGGGACTAGTCTAAATCAGACCTCCAATTCGTGAGTCTTGGTAGATCAACACTCCCCCACACTCTTGAGGTATTCCGTTTTTCCGCCCTCGCAGCCAAATTTTCTGCCATTTCATCCAGGACTCCTCTACCATCACCACCGGTGGCGGTTCGAAGTGGGAGTGCTGCAGGGCGGTGAGGCGGGGCCGGGGAGGGGCAGGGTGGGGGGGTAGTAGAGTCGGACATACAATGTCCACGAGTAAAAGAAGCAAATAAATAAAACTATGTACCTTGCTCTCGCTGCATCGCTGAGTTGGCGATGCAGCGAGTGGAAGCTAAATAGTTTTATTTATTTATTTAATTGCTATAGTGGGTATTGCCAGGTCCCCTGGCAGACATTCCCCTTCGTGCACCCCCTGAAACATAGCTAGCACATGCAGAGCCACTTTGTCCACCATCCCCTTATATAGTACCACTGGTAGGCCATTAGGCCCCATTGGCTTCCTCAACTGCAAGCCACACAATGCACCTATAAGTTCCTCTTCTGTCAGGTCAGCTTCCAACACCTACCTCTCCTCATTAGTGAGTGTCTCTAGGGTCAACTCCCCCAAGAATTTGTCACAATCCTCTGTAGTTCTGGATGTTGTGGAAGTGTAAAGACCCTCACATTAATTAGCAAGTGTGTCTGCTATGGATGAACTAGTTGTTTGGAGTGTGCCCTCCCCATCAACAACTTCTAAGACCCAGGAGTGGTCCCCATGTCTTTTTTCAAGGCTGGCTAACAATTTGTTTGCTTTGCCCCAATATCATACAGCCGGTGTTGCATCGCCAGTGCATGACTCTGTGCCCTGTTCTCTGCCAATGCTCTGAGGTCTTGCTGTCCGAGACACAAGGGGGGTCCGCCTCACCCCCGTTCAGATCCGAGGCCACCGAAGTCATCTGCGGCGTACCACAGGGATCCTCACTCAGCCCAACCCTCTTCAACGTCTACATGAGCCCCCTCGCAGCCATCGCACGCCAACACAACCTCAACATCATCTCCTACGCCGACGACACCCAACTGAACCTCTCCCTCACCAACGACCCCGCCACCGCCAGAGCCAGCCTACACGAAGGGATGAAAGACGTCGCCGACTGGATGAAGAACAGCCGCCTGAAACTGAACTCAGACAAGACGGAAGTCCTCATCCTGGGATCATCACCCTCCGCCTGGGACGACTCCTGGTGGCCCCCTGCCCTGGGCACCGCTCCCAAGCCAACGGACCACGCACGCAACCTGGGCTTCATCCTGGACTCCTCCCTCTCAATGACTAGACAAGTCAACGCCGTTTCCTCATCATGCTTCAACACCCTGCGCATGCTCTGCAAGATCTTCAGATGGATCCCCACAGAAACCAGGAAGACCGTGACCCAGGCACTCGTCACCAGCCGACTGGACTACGGGAACACCCTCTACGCCGGAACCACAGCCAAACTTCAAAAAAGACTCCAACGCATCCAGAACGCCTCCGCACGACTCATCCTGAACATCCCCCGACAAAGCCACATCACCGGACACCTGAGAGACCTGCACTGGCTCCCCGTCAGCAAGAGAATCACGTTCAGACTCCTCACCCACGCACACAAGGCTCTCCACGACCTGGGCCCCAAATACCTCAACGACCGCATGACCTTCTACACATCCACCCGCCAGCTACGATCGACCAGCCTCGCCCTCGCCTCCGTACCACGCATCCGCAGAGCCACCGCCGGAGGTAGATCCTTCTCCTACCTGGTGCCAAGACTTGGAACTTCCTCCCCACCCACCTTCGGCGAACCCAAGACCATCTCACCTTCAGGAAGCAGCTCAAGACCTGGTTGTTCGAGCAGTAACATACCCCTCTCCCCCAGCGCCTTGAGACCCTCCCGGGTGAGTAGCGCGCTTCACAAATGCCATGATTGATTGATTGATTGATTGCTAGGTTCCGCCGATCCTTCTGACAGTACTCTGGCTTCCATTGCTACAATATCACTCTCAATGGTGGAGCATCTAAGTCTGTTTTCTTTCTTTCTTTCTTCTCGCTATCAAAGCCTGGGCCTGGCCTCATATAACCATCTTGAATGCCTCCCAAAGTACGAACATGGAATTCACAGTCCCTTGATTTTCTGGCAAAATACGTCTCGGCTCCTTCCCTAAGTTTCTCCTTGATGCCCCTATCTTTCAAATACCAGGGTGCTATCTTCGGGGGCATCAGTAACTCTCTGTTTGGTCCTCCCAGGGAATGATTCAAAATACCCCTCACATAATGCATCACTGCCCGGAATCTGCCTGTGCACATGTGGTGGGTGAAGATGTAATTGGGACAGGAGAAACCACTGTGTTGCGCAGAAAAATATGTGGACTGCCACTGTTGCGGGTGATGCAGCCTCCAAAGCTCTATCATCACCAACGTCTCTATGAAGAGCTTCATTGGTCCCTGCTCACCCTGCATGGCCCCACTAGTCTCCCTGTCTAACCCTGACTCAACCACTGCATTCATGCCTCCCTCCTGCAGGAATATCCAACAGCAGTGCACTTACTTCCAGCAGAGTTGCTGCGTATAGACGCGGTGTATAAGGAGTAGATATTTAGAGTACACCCTCACATGTTCCTGATATTTCCACATATTGACCCTGGGGTTCATGCCACTTGTGTTATGAATGGAAAGATTTCTTAATGAGGATCCCCACCCCTCGGACTCAGTGGTGTAACCCGCATGTGCTGCTAGTGAATAACCAAATCGATCAAGAGCCTGTAGTGATTTTCCGAAAGATGTGTTTCCTGGAGTAATATAAGGTCTGGTGCATGACTGCATAGGTGCCGTAGCACCAGCGTGCGCTTAATCGTGTTGTCCAGACCATTTACATTCCATGTCCAAATATTAAGCTCAATCTGTGCGTGATCCCCACCCCCATTGGTGTGACAATATCATGTCTGTTGTGCTCTGTCCCTCCGTAAACTGCCTTGTGTGTGTTTCCCCTCCCTTTGTCTCTTGATACAGCCCCATTGTCCCCAACCGTTTTGCCAATGAGTAATTACTCAAGTGAGTTGTCATAACAGTTAACCTCAACAGTTGTACAAAACCCTTTAACTCCACCCTAATAAAGCTGTCATAAATCTTTGAAATGTGCTTTGAAAGTGCAGTTACTAAGTTTTTGAATTGCTGGCTTTCCAAAGCAAACAAGTATTGGGCAAGCAAATAGATCAGACTTGTGCAAAAAGGCGAGATAATTACTTTTTTAAAAATATTTTATTGCAACCATATGCCACAAAAATCAAAAGACAACATGCAGAAACCTAAATGATGTTGCCATATACTGGTGGTGTTTTTTTTTTAATACAGGCCTTTCGTTTTTGCCATGCTTTTTATTATTATTATTTGTGTAGGAGACAAGAATTCAAGATGTAATCAGGGGCTTGTTTTTCAGACAGGTACAATATTACAGTGTCACTTAAGCCTTGATAACAACACTCTATAGTAACTTTAAAACGGAGATGAGAAATAAATCACCAACAAACGGGGTCCCAAAGTACAAGCAAAATAAATAGCCAGTATTTAAAGTTAATATAAAAAACATAAAACGCACTTTGAAACAGATTGGTCCCTGAAGAGAAATACAATTTTTTAGATGGATGTGAGCAACTTGTGCAGCTGTGTGCAGTGCCTAGAAGTGAAGGTAGACAATGGGTAAAGTGACTGCCCCATTGCCTCCAGCTGTAAACAGTGGTGGGTGAAAGCAACATGTTAATAGACCAATGGATGATGCTCGCTGACCAAGAGCCCCTCTAGGTGTGTAATGTATGTACAAGTTCTTTGGCAAAACAGTAGTCTTGAGAGGCAACTAACAGTATCAAATTCCATAACTAAAAACCTCTGTACTTGGACAAGATATTTATTTCGCCATGGTCAGAGAGGCGGGGGTTATCTGTCCTTGTGAGCTCTGTGACATTTGGCTGCAGCGACTGGCTTTGCACCTCAGGCGCAATCCTTCATCTTATGCCGGTTTGCATCACATGTAGTATCAGCCAGGTCTTGCATTCTTCTGACTCATGACTCAGAATGTGAGCTTCTGGTGCCAAAAAGAGTCTTAAACAAACACTTCTGCAGAAAGTAGCTGGGCCCTGCTAATCATTTCTTGACACAGGGTGTGGACCATCCCATTTAGGACTGGGGGTGTTTAAGCTTGGCTGTCACGTTGTGCTGAGTCAGTCTTCTAGTTTCGGCATGCACAGCTAGTGTAAATTCCTTTAATGGCCGACATGGAGGAGCACCACCTTACTCAAAAACTATTACTTGCCTACTCCTCCCAGTTAAAGAACGCACTGCAGGATATGATCTCAGTCATTGTACATCACAGATATATATTGTAACCTGGGGCTTCCTGTGAGTAATTGCTGTTCACTTTGACGATAATGTTACTTCTGCTAAGGTTGAGATAAACGTTCAGCGGGATTAGTGCACATGCATTAGCTAACACGGGCAAAGCTGGGTAGAGGATGTGGCGTTATTGACAGAGCTGCCGACTTTGGAATTGGGAAACCACGTTCGTGTCTCTGCGTCAGGCTCAACATCCTGAGATTCCCGGCAAATCACGTAATGCCCCTCACCTTCCCCCCACAACAAAATAAATAGATAAAATGAATGTGACCTTGTGAAATATAAATGGTGCTCATGTGAAGCGCTTAGATATCTTCGGGGCGAATTCGCGCTATATAATACTGCACAAAATAAATAAAAAGCACAATTCAATCCCCCCCACCCCTTACCCAAGCACTCATATCACGTCACGCTGTTAGTGCCAATTTCGCATTCTACCTCTTACCCTGTCACTGACTTCTGAGGTAACATAATACTGGTACTGCGTGGATTTCAGCCAATGTCTTTTTTGAGCATTAAATGGTCCTCAATACAAAACCCTAGAATCACCCCTTCATTTTATTTTTCCAACAACTTCCAACAGTTGTATGTTAGCACTTGGCAGCTACTCTCTGCCTCCCTCCTTGCTGTTCTCTGATGCTTTTTAAGAGGAAGTGAGAGACACATTCTAGTTTGTTATTTCCTGTGGAGTACTCATACCAGCGCATCAGCACAAATTAACACGTGCCTCGTCTCCATGTGAAACAAGCATTTGCAATGCTATCAGTTTCGCCTTTGGGACCTTATATGTATTTAGCTACGCAGCATATTATCCTGGGTGCTGAAACATCTACTGTTCTTTAACATGGAGGGAAAGTAAGCACCAAACTGAGTGACACACCAGGTATGGGAACACATGGAGAGAAATATTGCCTTTCAGCAGGAAATAGTATAGTCCAAAGCTCTGTTTTTAATATAAAATCAGGGCCTTCTGTGGTCATATCACTGAAAAAACAAAATATTATTGTCTAAGGGTGCTTGTTGAAGACAATTTCTATGGACTGGAAACTAGAGAATGCTAAAGTGATTCTGGTATTTTACTGACTTCTGCTGGTCGTTTTCTATCAAGACAGTTAAATAGAGGCAGTTGAACAGAAAAAAAGTCCCTTAGCGGAAGCAGACAAGTCCTAGGGCTGATCTCCAGAGCCCACAAAGTACATACACATATACGTATATACTAAAGTATATACAAGAGGTCTCGAAAGCTCAACCTAAAAAGTGAGCCATGGAGCAGCACAAAGGAGGAAGATAGTGACTACCAAGTATTACTGTGACAGACTTCACAATGGGGGTAAGAAATGACAAAGAGATTCTGGGATTTTATATTGTGGGCAATTCAACACCGAAAACAGTGTTGCATAGAACGCTGCCTTTAACTCTCACCATGTCTTCTCTAAGGAGAATTAGGAGACGTGTTTCTCTGGTTTCTTCCTCATTCCTGTGGAGACAGCTCATAGTATGAATGCAAATACAGCGCTAGTCTGTTTGTCACATATAGTTGCCCTTTTATCTCTGTCACAAACTCAATCCTCTCTCGCATTACTAACCGCCTGTCTGCTGTTGGTTTTCAGTGACCACATACTGCCCAGTGCCAAACCAAAAACCTTACTTCTTTTTTCCCCAAGGCAAGTCCATCTTCCAACAAATTCTCTCTTGACTCTATTCTCCTCTGTCTCTCTCACACTGAAACCTTGGTCTTTTTTTAGAGACTTGGTGGGCCTCGCCACCTATATGATCATTAGCGACCCTTCTACCTGCTGCCGTCCGCTCAGCATTCGCACAATTCATACCACCTTACTTAGCTCTTTGTGACTGCTGCACTGTTCCTCAATTAAGACGGACTCCTAACTCCTGCAGGTTTTTCCTTTTTCTACTTTACTATTCCTAAAAAAGGGCCTAATGCTGCCAGACACACTTGTTCAAACTTCCCTGTGCCGTCTTCTCCGCACCTCTCATACCTACACCAGGTCCCCTACTTTACAAGAAACCTTTAAACCCTTGAACGCTTTCATGAAAGCCCACAACTACAAGATTGTAATGATCCGAAGAGTTTCTTAAAACGGGTTATCTCTCGTACGAATACAGTTCATCATCACTCCGCACGAGCTCACAATTCCACTCCTGCAGGAGCCCAACTGACATCTTAATTATAAACCTGCACAATCTAACAAAGTCTTCCTTACATGAATCTTCCAGGCAATTACCATGCCAACTAGAAGGTCAACACGAGGCAGACTAATACAAAGATCCTCCCAGAAATCTTTCTGACCCCTGAGCCCTTTTAAATCAGCCCTTAAACATCATTTCCTTTAATTGGGTGAATCTTCCATTCTCCACTGTACCCTTTCCCCTTAGACATCCCTAGTGCCAAGGACATTATCTCAGGGCTTTAGGGTCTAATGTATTGAGTAACTGCTGAAATCGTCTTGCAAAGTCTCACTTTGCGC
Source organism: Lissotriton helveticus (assembly GCF_964261635.1). Taxonomy (NCBI): domain Eukaryota; kingdom Metazoa; phylum Chordata; class Amphibia; order Caudata; family Salamandridae; genus Lissotriton; species Lissotriton helveticus. Next base: position 1,348,253,405 of record NC_136065.1, read on the forward strand.
TACACTCGTGTCTGCAATTTGATGTAAGCTCTGTGCTACTTTTCTCTTCAGGACGTTTAGTAAATACGTAAGTATTAATACATGATGGTAATTGTAATTATAATTGCATTTATATAGCACTTACTATCCCAGACTAGGCATTGAAGTGCTTTTTTCAGTAAGTAGCATGCTATACCGGAACCCAAAAAGGATTAGTGGTAAATTAGTATAGTGAAATATGAGATTAATTGAGCAGTTTAGTATGTTAGTCTGTTATTTGGATTGAGAAGGATAGTGGAGGGATAGAAGAGGAAAAGGTTTGCATTTACATAGCGGTTGCTATCCCTGATGAGGTGCTGAAGCGCTTTTTGGAGAGTCGCACGCTACTCTGGAACCAGAAAAGGATTTGTGGTGAATTAGTGTAGGGAAATGTGAAATTAATTTGAGCGTGAGACGTGTTAGTCTATTATTGGGATTACAATGGATAGTGGAGGGATGGAGGAGGGAAGGGTTTGCATTTATATAGCGCTTGCTACCCTGATGAGGTGTTTCAGCACTTCTTAGCTAGCAGCAGGCTACTCTGGAACCCAAAAAGGATTAATGGTGAATTTGTGTAGGGAAATATGAAATAAATTTGATTTGAGCGGTGGACATGTTAGTCTGTTATTTTGATTGTAAAGGGAATAGTGGAGAGATAGAAGAAGGAAGGGTCTTGTAAAGTTTTTATATTGAGTTCATAGCAGTCGAGGGGGTTTGGGATGAGCAAAGGGGAGGTGAAGGGGATCTGAATAGTAAAAGAGGTATGAGATGATGCAAGGGGGGTAGAGGAGGGAAGAGTCTAGAAGGGTTATTTTGGGGATCATAGTAGTGGTATGTGTTTGGGATGAATGGGAGAGTGGAGGTAGATGATATATTGAGAGAGGTATAGGGTGATAAATAGGGTAGTGTATTGGAAAGAGTAGTAGAATGAGGTTTGAGATTAGTCAGAGTGTTGAGGTAGAGGATATATTAAGAGCGGTATATGGTGAGAAAAAGGGTAGTGCATAGGAGAGAGTAGTGGAATGAAGTTTGAGATGAGTCAGAGTGGAGGTGGAGGATATATTGCGAGAAATATGGGATGAGATATAGGGTAGTGCATTGGATATGCTGAATTAGAAGCAAATGAACAAATATAAAGATACATAAGTACATGGAAGATATATCATAAGTACATGGAAGGCATATATGCATAAGTAAGGTAATATATGTAAATTAAAGTTAATAAGCTCAGACTTTCAACTGCTGCAGTACTTAAAACTTTTTTATATATCAATAGTGAAGCAATTGTAGATAGTTATGATAAAGGATTTACTTATTTATGTGGTCACTTACATACGTGTTAAACATAGAATAATGTAAATATAAGTAATATATATATTTGTTAAGCAGAAATAACAAATATCCATATCTTTAAAAACATAATTATTATGCATGTTTATACAAAGCAATCCACATATGTAGGTACAGGGAAACATCCTTTACAACGCAACGTTTACCACGCAGTTCCTTTACGACGCAACTTTTACAACGCAAACCATTACAACGCATTGCTCTGGGGGGGCGCTCTAGGATAGGGAATAGATTTAATTTACTATCCAACACCTTCCTTACTATCCACGGGGACTGGAGTTGGAATAGTAAATTAAACTATTCACTATCCAGCACCCCAAAGCGCTATGCGTTGTAAAGGCATGCGTTGTAAATACCGCGTTGTAAAGGCATGCGTGATAAAAGCATGCGTTGTAATGTCATACATCCGTAGGTACACATTTATATTCCAAATAAATGCTTATAAACAGAGGGATATACTGTATATTTATGTTTGAGTATGGTGGTTATATGGGGAAGAGCCAATTCTTGAATAGTTTTCTGAGGAAAAGGTGGTTATCCGTGGATCTTATGTTTGGGTGTAAAGAGTTCCATAATTTGGCTGCCTGAACAGAGAAGGATGTGCCACCTATGTTTTTTTTCTTGTACTGTGGGCTTTTGAGGTGAGTGTCAATCAAGAGTGAAGGTTCCTTAGTTGAATTTATTTTGTGATTTTATTCTTGATGAAGAGCAGTCCTGTTCCATTAATCACATTGTGGGTGATACAAAGCAGCTTGAACATGGATCTTCTGGCAACTGGTAACCAATACAGGGCTTTCAAGGCAGGGGAAATGTGGGTTTCTGGCTTTATATGTAAAAGTAGTCTAGCAGTCGAGTTCTGAGCCCATTGTAATCTTTTCATAGTTGATTGTGTAATGTTTTGTTCAGTTATGTAGTGTGTGTACACATTTGGGAAACCTACCTTGAAGGGCTTTGCTTGAAGTGACATCTTATGGTGGGCGTCAGCAAGGAGGTTTGAAAATCTACTCTTACATTTCAGCACCTATTGTAAAATTTCTGAGATTCAGAAAGGTTTCCAGTAGGACGTAAGTAAGATATGACAATTATATTGTTCCAGGAGTATACCTTGAACACCTCAGTGTTTTCCGGTTTACATTCATGAAAAAACATTCTGGGATAACATTACGTGTGAGCAGACTGAGTGCCCATTCATCATTTATGATTTGCAAAAGTGAATTTGCACTTGTAAATCAAGGCATGTGCTCGCGTAAGTTGAACTTACATGTGCAAATGGCTTCGTGAATCAGGCTGTTGAGATAAAATCAATGAACACCTTCGTTGATTACCACAAATAAGATATCTTGAATTTGCTGGGAGAGTTTAGCCTTAAGGATTCAGCATGTTTTACAGCTACAATACAGATCGTATGTGCCTAGCTGTAAAACAGAGTGCACTTTCCAGCCCCTTGCTCCTTTGGCGCTGATGACCTCACACCAGAAGTGTGCAGTTCATCTCTGACATGTCCTAGAACCCTAGATCATTAACCGCTGTTAGCTCTGGGTGATCTGTTGCTCCCTTTCCATGGTAGAATATTTTTCATGGACAACTAGAGAGTTGAAGCTTGGTCTGAGCAATGCGTCCTGAATGGGATGCCTGCTTAGCCCCAACGGTATCAGAGTGTTGTTGACTCGTGTTTGTCCTTCAGCACTGAATCTGACTGCAGGAACCTGGAGTACCAGTAGTCTCTGTCTATTTAATGCTGTGTACAACACATTGCAGTGGTCTTGCAGTGTCAAATCCCCTTCTGAACAAATAAAAGTAAAGGATTGATTCAAATATGCCAATGTTTTCTCTGTAGATTATTTAAATGATCATATGATCGGTTTAGAGGTGTGTCGAAGACGGATCAGAGAGGCATGGTTTTATGCCAGATCATCTGGAAATCCATATAAGATATATTTAAATACAGTTAATGGAAATGAAAATCATTTGCATGGTCGGTGGTTATCCTAAAAATCTGCCATGGATTTAGCCCTTCTGCATTTTAGCGGTACTGTGTCTCCTTATGAGTGGGGACTGAATCTGACCGATTTTACGACGTACATGTGGCTTTACTGTTACTTGCATTGAGTAAGACCACTTTTCTGCACGTGGCCAGCATGTTTTTGAGGGAGGGGACAATTTTGCAAATTAGTGAGTCCTGGCAAAGTGTGTTCTAGAAGCTATTTGCATCACATGTAATATTTTCACCAGAACCTTATGTAGATGCACATTTAAAACACACCTTGATGTGTCAGAATGAATCCATGAAAATGAGATATGCACGGTATGTATTGTGTTGCGTTTCCGGGCATAACTGGCGAATTTCAGTGGTTTTGCTTGTTAGACCTTCAAACATAACTTTTAACCGCTACCGCGCTACCGCGTTTTCCCGCTGTGCACTGATTTTTTAAAATCGCGCTGTTTATGACAAAGCCAGCTCGTAATCCGCATAGCGCAGGTAACGCCCATGACGAGCTGGCTTTGTCATTAGCGTCGAAGGGGTTAAACTTTTTAGTGAATGTCATTGTTTTTTCTATGATTCACTTATTTTTCAACTCCTGCTGCAACCAAAGCCTGAATCCATCCCTCCATGGCCACCCAACCCCTGCTGAGCATGGCCTTCAGTCATATGTCACGGAACATGTGTTCTGTTGCTTACCTAAGGTTGGTAAGAGGGCCTAGAGTGCAGCCAGGCCCTGTGTCTTACCTTCTGCATGCCAAGCAAAGACAAACACTTGTTTTTGTGTTTGGTTTTGATTGTACTTTTTCTTTTTAAAGTACTGAATCACAGGAACTGACACTCGAGTTTCAGGTACAAAATTGCTATCAAATTCAGTGCCTAAAATGGCCGCTAGTGAGCTCTCAAGACAAATCTGACTTAAGTCGTATCCCGAAAACAGTATTTCTTATTTTTATTTTTTTTAGCTTTGTTGTGGATTTTCCTTGTAACTGAGTATCAATGACCACTGTCCAGGATTAAGCTACCTTTGGGGTAACCTGTAAACATTTTTTCACAGTATAAATGTCGTAAATTAGAGCCATATTGCAAGTTTCAATATGTCAAAAAATATTTTTATGCCCTAACATAGTCAATTGCATTGTATTAAAGGTTGAAAATGTGATTGACATAATTGACTCGCAAGTTTAAATGGCAGAGATATACCAAAGTGCTAACACTTTAAATCCCACTTGGCATCTCTCTTAGGCCATATGTATCAAAAAAGACTTTTGCGATTCTCAAATTGCAATTTTTAGCGAATCGCAATTAGAGAATCGTAAAATGCAATGTATGTAGGATTTGCTAAAAATGTTGCGAATCCTACATATTCTTTATTTATGAATTGCAAATTGAGATTCACAATTAAGGAATACCTTCCCATTCATTCCTATGAGTTAGGAGGCCCATAAACATGAATGGGAAGACATTCTCAATTTGCGATTACCAATTAGAGAATCGCAAATTGAGAATGCAATTTCAAAGTTGCAACGGTTCCAAAAGGACACTATGTTGCACCCCTGAAATATGCATGTGTGCACATTCTGTGCACATATATGCCCTAAGGGCATGTATGTGTGACATATGGCACTTGTAAAAAAATAAAAAAAGTGCTTTTTTAAAGAAAATCGCAAATTACCACCAACTTGAAGTTGGTGGTAATTTGCAATTCCTTAAGGCCAAATATCAAATTTCTGATGCTTCTAGAATTGCATTTAAGGAATTGCAAATTGTGCTATTCTCTGTTTTGAGATGGACTTTTGGAATGATACATCCCAAAAGCCTTTTTCCAATTCGCTAACGGGCCAATTCTGAGAATCTGCACGTTTGCAAACAGGAAAAAGGCTTGATACATATGGCCGTTAACCCCTTCCATGCTCATGACGAGCTGAGCTCGTCATGAGATGTGCCGCTCGCATGCTCATGACGAGCTCAGCTCGTCATGTAATGCGGCTTTTTAAAAAAAGCCGCACAGCGTGAGAAAAGCCGCCGCACGCATGCGGTTAAACACTAATATCTAAAAAAATATTGCAGTTTACTCCAAACTACAAAAAAATATACACTTTATGAGTAAAGTTTCTACTTTTATGCCAAGTTTGTTGTAAAACCAATCAGCTGTTATGGCTGTAGATGAGAGTAATATTTTCTGTAGGAGCCAACCTGGAAAATCCACTCACTTTTTCAAACCACTTTTAACTTTCTTTTTCTGTGGACGAATCTTCACAAAGCTTGGCGGGCCAAAATGTAACGCATTGAGTTTTTGGATTATGATGGTTCATCCAAACCTATTCATGGGATGAAAAGTCATAGGCAATTTAAAAATGCCTTATCACCACTATGTAATATGTATGCACAAAGTATTGTGTGCTATTTGTTACCAATGTTAAGTGTTTAGAGAGGCCATGATGCACAAGAGGCAAAGTTTTAGTAAGGGCTTGATGCCCCTGTCCTCTCCCAAAAATGGTAATACACTCAGCTGAATCTTCATGTATAGTTTATGTTGTGCTGTTTCTTCATATGGAGTAGTTATAAACAAAGGTACATATATATATATATATATCCAAAACAAAGTGACTAAATCTGTGAATTGAGACTGAATCACAATTAGTTAGGTCAGTGTGACAGCCTTAGTTGTTTTCTTTTTTCAATTAATTTTACTATGGAATCTATGAAAATGTAAGTAACATTTAGTCAAGTCAGTTACACTGCACTGGTGGATTAACAAGAAAAATGTCCTTTGCATTGTAGTTATTAGTGAGTGAAAGTGCATTTATTTGACAACATTTTAATAGGATGAGATCAAAAATGTTACTGGAAATGGACATTGAATAGGTAAGTGTTGCTTTGCTTATAACTGTAAAAACAACAGTTGATGGACAGAATGCAGAACAATGTCATACATTCACCCTAGTACAGAGATCTGGGCCTAAATCCATCGTTTTTTTGCACTCCACACCACCCCAGTTCAGACATGGCCATATGCAAATCAGCCTTGACCCTGTGCCTCATGGAGGGACTAAGCATTGATCTCTTCTTAGAAGATCTAATCCTAAATAACCTTTGGCCTAAGAGACTCTCTAACCTTTTCTCTGTAGAGAGTGTGCATAGGGCACCCGGCGTGTGGCCAAGACCGGGCAACCCTCCACAAACTATAATTGCCAAGATACTAAACTACAGGGACTGGGACGCTATCCTGCTGGCACTACGCAGGCATGGTGATCTATGGGTCGAAAATGCAATAATTCTTTTTTTTCCGCAAAAGCAGAGACACAGCTTTGAGGAGGTCAAGAGGGCCAGTCGGGCCAAGGTCACAAAATACATGATGCTGTACCAGGCCCAACTGCAAGTAGTAAAAAGCGATACAAAAGGGGATGATGGACGGAGCGTTTGAGCAAATGAAACACTCACCCTCAGTCAACTGATCTGGGTTTAATCCATCACCATTCTTTAGCTCACTCAGCCACCCCAGTTCAGACATGGCCATATGCAAATCAGTCTGACCCTGTGCCTCATGGGAACAGTCCAGCCCGAACTGCCAAGCCATGTCTTCCCTGGACCGGAAACAAGCATCCTGGGACCGGTTTCGGATTCATAATCCTCTTCAGCCAGGCTATCTTGAATCCAGTGGCCAAGTGAGCAAGGGACTCACGTCTGAGCATACCCTGCCAATTTAGGGCGAATAAAAGCGATACAAAAGGGGATGATGGACGGAGCGTTTGAGCAAATGAAACACTCACACCCAGTCAACTGATCTGGGTTTAATCCATCACCATTCTTTAGCTCACTCAGCCAGCCCAGTTCAGACATGGCCATATGCAAATCAATAGGACCCTGTGCCTCATGGGAACAGTCCAGCCCGAACTGCCAAGCCATGTCTTCCCTGTACCGGAATCAAGCATCCTAGGACCGGTTTCTGGCTATCAGCCAGGATAGCTTGACTCCAGTGGTGTGGAGAGCACGGGACTCATGTCTGAGCATACCCTTCCCACTCGGGGTGACAAATGCAAAAACAACAGTTGATGGACAGAATGCAGAACAATGTCATACATTCACCCCAGTAGAGAGATCTGGGCCTAAATCCATCGTTTTTTTGCACTCCAATTTGTATGAAAGTTTTTCACTGTGATTTGCCATTATCTTTTCAAAATGTTTTTTTAGGATCATTATCACCTGATATTAATGCTTCTTTTCCTATTTCCTTGTTATTTGACCTTTTTATCGCTCTTGCTTTTAAAGTTATTTTATCTTCTTGGAAAGACACATCAAAAGTCTCTGATTTCATATTCTAATGTGTGAGACTAGCTTACATCTGATATGTGTGCGTGCAAGTTGGCTTACTATTGAGCTTTAATCTTATTGATATCAAGATAAAAGCTAGGCACCAATGCTGCATATAGAGCTGACTCTGTATTTCTACCTCTTCCAAGTAGGAAGCAGGAACATCTCATTCTTGGACTATTCCACCCTAGTCAACCCCCGCAGTATTTTAATATTTTTCGCCACTGCCCCATATGTGAGGAGCTGACTAATGTGTAGGTCAAAATCAGCACGTATCTCTTCAAAGGAACCTCAATGTACCTTCCTTATGTAGGTCTCCGATTGCTTCAATGCACGCATTGACCCAAATCCTTTCTGTATACTGCTCCGTTTCATGCCCGCTCCCAGATTTTGATCATTCCTAGCAAGCGCATCTGCTCTTCTAGCTTTTTCACTTTCTCATTCAGAGTGAATTTTACCCCATAAATGGTTTTAATGCAATGTACTCTAATTACTGCCTTAAAACCGTCTCACTCAACTGCTCTAGATGAAGCAGATCCTTCATTAATCTTTAAATAGTGAGTGATATGTTCCACTGTTATCTGAGGGGTTTGGTTGGGGATAAACTTGAAGATATATTTGTTGGCTCTAAGTGAAGTGGATGCTAATTTCGATTTGTATGATGCTTAAAAATCAATAAAATATGTTAAAAAAATATATATATATATATGTTCCACTGTTATCTCATGGGGAAAGCCTTATCACACAATGCCTCTAGTTGCAAGTGCCACACTGGTACTCTGGGAACATCTTTCCCCCACCGTATGGTCATCTGCAGGGAACTATTATCAGAGATAGATCGAGTGAAGTATTAACAGCTAGATTCATCAAGGACCCGTTTTGCGAGTCTTTAATAGCGATTCATAAGGAATCGCTATTAAGGACTTGCAAAACGGGATTCATGTAGGAATTGCAAAAAATATTGCGATTGCTACATCTTCCTTATTTGCGATTAGCAAATTGCTAATCGCAAATAAGGAATAACTCCCCATTCATTCCTATGGGCCTTAAGGCCCATAGGAATGAATGGGGAGTTATTCCTTATTTGGGATTAGCAATTTGCTAATCGCAAATAAGGATGCGATTTCAAGGGTGCCAGGGGTGTCCAAAGGACACCTTGTAGCACCCCTGAAATGCAAATTTACACAGGTGTTGTGCACACACATGTCCAAAGGACATGTGTGTGTGTGTAACATGCAACTGAGAAAAATGCACTAAAGTGCTTTTTTCCATTTTTTCGCTATTTACCACAAAGTCAGACTTTGTGGTAAATAGCGGCCAAATATTGCGAATTCGCATTTTAAAATTGGTTAATGAATTGCATTTAAGGAATCTCAAATAGAGATTCCTTAAATTCAATTCCTCGCAAATATGCGATTTCGCTAATTGCGATTTTTCCATTTGGGATGATGAATCCCAAATGCAAAAATTGCGCTCGCAAAGGGCCAGATTCTGAGAATCTGGCCCTTTGCGAGCCGATTTTTCTTTCATGACCTGTAAGTCTCTTGGATCAACCTCTAAATACCACCCATGCCCAAAAATATAAAAAATGCCATTGGATTAAAGAACTTTTTCCCATCATCCTTATCAGATTTTCAGATCCATATTGAAATCTGCCTGTCTGCATGTTCTGAATGTCTGCATACCAGGCCCATGTGGTGGGTCACAAATGAACTCCCCTGAGGAAAAAAAATCAATTTTTAAAATTTGGAATTTAGACCCTCTCTAGGTCACATGTATTCTTTTGAAAGTCTCAAGATCTACAAATCTGGCCAGAATTCTGTGAATCCTGTAAAAAAATAATTTACACAATCAAAATAGCACATCTCAGCTGCACAGGCACGGCTGGAGTTGGGCATCATGTGATGTTTAGTTGCAAGACCTAGCTACGGTCAGGCTCTGAAGCCAACCACAGCTGTATACAGCAGAAGGCTCTGTGTACAGTGGGGTTAGGATCTTGTGTTGGATGGGCCCAGGGCCTGGTTGAAGGCCTGTGCAGCAGGGCTTGGAACCACATTAGCCTGGCCCTGTGGCCAACCCCCGCATCATATTGCCAAACACCGTTTGCAGTGGCTCAGTGGGCATAATATAGAAATATGCAATATCTCATAATAAAAAACAACAACAATTTATTGAAAAACATAGTAAAAATGGAGTTATAGTATTTATTAATCTAAACATATTAATACTAGGTTGAAAACCTTGAAGTTCGATAAAAACATAGTTATGGTTATGAATTAAAACCGAAACAATTTACCTAAATCCCCAGTAATGCTTCCCCATCCATGAGACATGCAAGCTATAACTCATACACTAAATCCGAAGCTCACGGCCTCACAAAATGCATATCAATAAGTAAAAACACCCCATACCGCAGTATCATTGCATAACAACACATATTCAAACAAAGAAATAAAATTGCATCCATAATTATACCACTGAAAGGTTAATGGTAGCATCATTTATCTTGTCTCCTCTGTTATATACAAATATATATAAATATATGTTAAATTAATATATATTTTGTATATATTTCTATTATATCTGTATAGATAATATATATATAGAAAATAATTAACAAGCGGTCGCGGTTTGGTCGGCGCGCTGCCAGAATGTTGTTGGTGCACGTGAATGCGCTACCGCTAGCGCTTTTTAAATGCCACAAAAGTCCTTCCATATTAAAGAAAGAAACAGCACTCTAGGACAGAGAAAATCTTACATCGGTTTATTTAAAACAGGCCACTCTGGGTGGCTAAGTGTGTGTGTGAGTAGCTGTATCGATGACTAAATAGTTGTGTAAGTGGTTCTGGGTGGATGAGTGGGTGTGTGAGTGGTTGTATAGGTGACTCAGTGACTGTGTGAATTGCTCTATGGGTGAGTGACTTGGTGTGTAAGTGGGTGCATGGGTAAGTGAGTAGGTGTGTGAGTGGCTGTTTTGCACAGCACTTGTGTGTGTGAGTGGTTGTTAACGTGAGTGTGTGGAAGTGCGAGTGCTTCTATGGATATGTGAATTGGTAGTTAAGTGGTTTTCTGGATGAGTGAATGGATGTGTGAGTGGCTGTATGGGTGAGTGAGTAACTCTGTTAGTAGCTGTATCAGTGAGTGAGTGGCTGTGTGAGTAGATGCATAGGTGAGTGAATGCTAGTGTGAGTAGCTGTATGGGTGAGTGAGTGGGTGTCCAAGTGGCTGTATGAGTCAATGAACGGCAATTTGAGTGGCTGTATGAGTGAGTGAGTGGGTGCTTGTGAGTAGTTGAATGGGTTTGTAAATGGGTATGTGAGTGGCTGTCTGGGTATGTAAGTGGGCATATGAGGGGTTGTATTGCGCTCTCTTCAACCCATTTGCAAGGCGTAAAAGACTTGGTGGAGGACAGATGAAAGGCCCAATTTGCATCTCGCCCCTCTCCCTACTGATACACACACTGCAGCTGTACCTTGTCAGAGCTTCTTATAAAAAAGAGAAATAATATGCATACCTTTCCTTCAAAATGTTATTGAACAAGAAAGTTAGTGATATTGTGTTATGTATGTTTGATTTCTATAGCAGTTTCCCAATGCTTGTGAGGCTCAAGGCACTATTACAATGGACACAATTTAAGAAAGGGGTTTACATTCAATCAAAAGTAAAATATTTATGACATTAGAAAATAAATGTTAGTGAACTTTTGTCTTAGTACCTTTGAAACACTTTCTAAAAAAGTGCCAATGAAACAAATTCTTTAATGAAGGGTTGCATTCGGTCATGAGGTGTTATCAATGATTTTAATAAGTGGCCAGTCCTCCACGTTCATCCACTTGTTCCAGGTAATTGTTGCTTTTAGCACAGTTTATTGTGGGTGCACATGAACTAAATACCCTATCTGCTTGCACGAGTGCTTCTATGTCCCTGTGTTTGTTCTTGTATGAGTGAGTGCTGTTTGCAGTGTGCATATCTACACACCAATTAAATCTCAATCAAATTAAACGTGTGCCTCTGGCCCTGTCCCATAGCACTATCTGTACCCCCATCCCCCATAGCTCTACCCCCATAGACCCGCCCCCTAGCCCACATCTCAATGGTGAGTACCTGCACTTATTGTTTTCCGTCTAAAGCACAGAATATTATACAACTGCCTCAACCCTTAGCCTTAACTTCAACAAACAAAGTTCGGACTGCCCGGAGCAGAGATTAGAGCTTGGGCGGAGCCGCGGAGGAATGCTACAGCCCTAATGAGTGCACGACATTCCTGTACATACGGAGAATGCCCCCCCCCCCCCCCCACCCCGCCCCCTCCGACCGCCACCACCCCGTCAAATGCACAGTACTCGTTAATGGGTGTCCCGTTCTGCAGGTCGCGCCCTTTTAAAACACCACCTTGCTCAGTGAGTGCCTGGCATGTGACTGCAAGAGAAAGACGATTGCTTTGGGCTGTGAGAACCGCTCTGGAGGAGCACACTCCGCAGGCCCGTGTTTAAAACACACCTTGAAAGCCGGAATATTACACAAAATACGAAGAGGATATAAAATAAAACACACCAGAATGGGACTGAAGCTATGCACAGGAAATTGGGTTTCAGAAGATGTTAAAAGCACAGAAAAATGGAACTTTTCAATTTCCAATCTTGAAGTAGAAGGCGCGCTACAGTCAGAATATATCATTAGTAAAATCGACCGTCTCGCCACCAGGCCACCAACCGCACCGGCCAAGAGCACCCCGACACAATTTTCAGGCAAATTAAAACTAAACCTTCTTGGGGAGAGGATTGGAATGAATTATTCGTAATGATAACAAATAGCCCCCGAGGGAAGGTGTGAATGCTTTCATAGTTGCCTTTCATTTAGAAGGCCAATGTTAAGCCAAAGAAGGGAAACGCTCAAGAAAATTGTGACCGACCACGTTCTTTATCTCACAGGAAAGTACTGCGCCCTCAGGTGCCATTCCTTTATGGCATCTCTGCATCCGGGTCCCGCCTACTGCCTGATAGCAGTAAGCTGCTTGACCCGCAGGTGTTATAAAAGATATAATCATTAATTGTGTAAACTTTGACACTCTTGCGAGGTTGCAGACATTGGTTTAGATGAAGCACAAATCCGAGGCCTCCTTACAAGTCTCTGAAGATGGGTCGGAGCAAGCAGTGGCGATCATTTGCCAATTTGGGACAATAACACCAGAGCAACCAGGATTGCTTGTAATTAGGGCTCCCGGTTTTATGGTATTTATTTTTTGGCCATTTCCGTCTGTATTGATCCATATTTATTTTTTGGGCATTTTATCTGTATTTATCCACATTTATTTTTGCAACAAGCAAAAGACGACTCTACAGCTAGTATTTTCCCACATTTATTTAAATTGACCCCATATTTATGATGGAAGCACAGATCCCTGCTTAAATCTTACTTTGGGCTCCTGTTAAATGGTGTTGCTAGTTCATAGGAGATGGAATGGGGTTTCCCAGGGCCTGCATACCCTAACGGGTGACCAGAGACGCTCTAGAAATATACCACTGATTGATTGACTGTAAGATGAAATAACAGCTAGGTTCGGAAAGGGCGGATTTCCTACTTCCCGAGCACATTGCAATGAATATGTTGTTCCAAATTGAATTGAACAGTGGCGCTCGTACCAGTGCCAATGTTAGCCCTGCTATTGACCCAGAGTATGGAACATTGGCATCCTCTAGCACAGTGGGTTGGTGCGTCTGTTGTGTACACCAAGTGGGAACTCAGGCCATATGATCAATTTTTAGCAAGGATACTCCTCCTTTCATCCTTACAAGATACCCAAGGCTACTCCTCCTTTCATCCTTACAAGATGCCTGCTACTTTCATGTGGTTTACTTTGCTGAAAAATAACATCCCAGCATGTTCCTTGGAGCTCTAACACTCCACGGCCTGCCAGGCTCTCAAAGGGTCTGACAGTTCAGGCGTGCAACGCCCATTGGGCTGAAAGGGATTCAGCACCCCCCTTCCCTGTCATGTATGGCAGCTGGGGCCGAAACAGCTTACCCGGCCCACACACAGCCGCACCTGAGTACTTCACAGGTCTTTAAAAGACCATTTACGTGTTAACGAGGCTTGTTGTTTTTCAGCCCTTAGAGCCCCTACAGCTACACTCTGCATATTGCTGGAAGAATCAGTGCCCCCCCTGAAGTTTTTAGTAGCCCCTCCCGAAATTTGGCTCAAGTTGCACCTCTACTCTGACTGTCAACCTCCAAGAAACCCTTCCAGCAATCCCCTTGTGCCTTACAAAGCATGGGGGGAGGTGTGCCATGTTGTACTTTTCAACCACGTCTCGACACCACAACCCCCCCCCCGCCACACCCCCCTGAAAAAACAGACTCAAAACAGAAAGTTCACAATTACAGTAGTGGAAACAGGACTGCTGGTGTAATGGGTGTCTAGGGAGATAAAATGAAGCCCCCTTACATTTACTATCTTGTCAGGTCCCTCCAGAAACTGCACATTCTCCTCCAGAAGGTGAGACTCGCCGATCTTCAATGCAGCTGTCCCCGCGATCAGAAGCAAACTTCTCAGCGATCAGAAGCAATTAACCCTGCCATCTTCTAGGAAGGCCAGTGGTGAAATAACAGTACACACCGAAGTACGGCAAGCAACAGTGGGTATCCAGGGAGACAGGAGGGGCCCCGGCCTGGCTACATACTGGGGCGAGAGCCACAGGGGACCAGAAGAACTGGGCTAGGGAAGGGTGCAGCTGGCAAGCGGAGGCTGGGGTGCGAGGTGCAAGAGGCCGACTGCTTCGAGGTGCATGAGGGCTTGCAAGAGGCCCTGGGAGAGCGTAGTAGTGGCCCCAGCACTTTCGGCTCCTTGCTGATACCTGTAGCTGTTTCTGCACTGCTGTCCTCTTACACTGGATACGACCAGGATTGGCTCAGTGTCACGGCCGTCATTAAAAGACCCTGAGCCAATAGGTCAACAGTAGGTCACTAAAAGACCCTGATTGGCAGGAACTGAAAGGAATTTCAAGCATCAGGAACAGGGGCGTGGCGCGGCAACTCTGAAGCACGGCAGCGCAGCAAAATGTACTAGTATTTTGCAGTTTCTAAATATAAATACAGACAAAGGAAAAATAGTTTTCCGTCTGTATTTATATGTAGAAATCCGTATAAACGGAAAACCGGGAGCCCTACTTGTAATATGAGCATAACCTACAAGACCCTTCTTCTCCCTTGCATGCCCAAGCTGGGTTGAAATCAGTGATTCTTAATGGAACGAGCCTCATACAGAGTATTTTCTTGCGGGCCTGATCTGACAGTGTGTCGCGTACAAATTGCGGAGCTTTTCCCGGGTTGTATGACGTATCCAGTGCTGCAGTGATGGAGTTGCAGTGGAATGTTACCAGGTCCTTTTCAAACGAGATGACCAATACCTGTCTCTTCATTGCATTTTTCCAGGCAGATATCGGGATATCTGGTAAGAGCAGATTTTCTGCATCGATCTTCAAATTGCCAATTGCTTGCCCAAGCTTGGAATGCCAGGTGGAATCCTCTTCCTTAAAGATAGTACCCAGTTGATGTTTAAATATTTTTTTCTGGGGCTCCTGAGACCCTGATGTAAAACTTGACTAGGTACCCCTGTAGCGCCAGGTCTGATCTGGCGAGATCAAACTCCAGATTAATCTATCTTTCCTAGCTTGCTTCAGAGCTAGCGGCACTGATTTGTATGGTATGGCCTGTGCTGCTACTATGAATTTATCCAGGGCACACAGGAAGGCCAAATGTCCGTAGTTGACAGCTGGTATTAATTTAGCTTTCAGGATTTTTCAAGCGTTGGCTTGGTCGCTTCATTGTGTAGATTACACATTCCACCTTTGCGCTTAGGTGTTTTAGGTGAGTAGCAAGTTTGGCCCTCTGCGAGAACCAGACATGGGGTAGTCGGGTGTTGTCACTATTTGATAATCACCCAATTGCCAATGGGCTTACCTTTTGTGTGGATATTTACCAAATACAACTATCTTGGTTTTGCTCTGGTTAACATGCAGGTGGTTTTCCTTATTATACCTGTGGAGTGCACTAAACAACATGTTTCAGCCCTACTCTGAAGGCCTAAGCAGGTCCAGGACTTTCATCAGGGTGATACAACTCACCTCCCCAGTTGTTAGCTCATTAAGCTGTTTTAAATACATAATGCATGCAAGCTAGTGCATGCTTTAGGCAGTGAAGATACTTGCCCTTTTTCTTTGTGATCCGACCTGTAACAGTGAAGTCGTAATATCATGTTATTTTTAGTAAGGTCTAGTGCATTTCTCCAATTGAGTCAATCACCACACCGTGACTCTTTACATTAGTGGCATGCATTATCCCATGCATGCTGTTTCAGCAATGACAATAATATTCTCAAATTCACATCATGTCATTCAATCAGGGAGTTCCTATATGCGGCAATTCGCCTCGGGTACCCTCCTGGAGCATGCAAGGTCTCTTCCTCCTATAATTAGGGAGAGGGATTTCTACACATATGTTTTGCGTTATCATATTCTCAGTTGACTTAATAGCTATCTGTGCCCAACTTGTGCAATCACCCTCCAAAACATGTCTCATGCCTGGATTATATATCTGGCTATTCTTTACAAAAAGAAGAACCGATCCATATAAACAACCATACTTCATGATTACACCCATTATCCTAGCATCACTATTAACAAATCACAATCATTAACTCACCCAGTCTGTATGGGATCCTTGGGGGCGGAAGGATATATGATCGCCCTGTAGTAGAACCCTATTGTGTTTAAAGGGTTTTTGAAATGAGGGTAGCATAAATGCTGCGTCTTAAGGTGGAATATCAGCGCAGTTTAAAGTTAAGCATGATCGGAAACAGCACGAGAAAAAAACGTACTTCGTCAAGGGTCCTACCCTTCCTATTCACCTGTTTGGTTTCGCTCTCCCCAGTTTGTGGTCCCTGAATTATATTATAGGAATTTGTTAAGCGCACGGCTACCCCCAACGGGGGTGTCCCGCGCTGCAGACAGCAGAAACCGCGAGCACCAGAAAACATGCTAGAGAGTAGAAAACAGCCAGGTCTTTAGGCTGCGCCTGAACAGGGGTTCTGAGTCAATAAGACGGAGACTGAGGGGCAGACCATTCCAAAGCATAGCTGTGACCACCACAAAAGCTCTGCCTCCTTTCCTGTGCGGTTGGAACCTGGGGGATCATCAGGCAGAGGTGATTGGATCTGAGAGTGCGGGCTGAGTGCGCCAACTTAAGCCTACACCGGAGATATCCAGGTCCCCTGCCGTTCAGTGCCCTGAAAGACAGGACCAGGGCCTTGAACTGAATGCGGGAGGAAACAGGGAGCCAATAAAGTTTCTTCAAATGCGGGGTAATTGAATGCCGGTACGGGATGTTGCAGATCAGCCTAGCGGCCGCATTCTGTTTGATCTGTAATCGATGGAGGAGATAGGCTGGAGCTCCCACATAGAGGCTGTTGGAATAATCCAGGTGGGAGGTAATGAGGGCATGGATGACCGTCCTGCGCGAGTCCAGAGGGAGATACAGAAAGATTTTTTTAATCATGCGCAATTTGCCAAAGCAAGCAGAGGTGACTTTATTGATTTGGACCTTGCACGACAATTCATTGTCTACTACAAAGCCCAAGTTTCGGGCCGAGTCAACTGGGAGTGGGGGAGGGTTGAGCTCAGCCTGCCACCACACCGATGGCAGCAAAGGGGCCTTTTGATTAAAGAACAACACATCGGTTTCATCACAGTTCAGCTTGAGGGTATTACCAATCATCAATGATACAATCTTTGTGAGGCACTGTTTAACCACATCGATGCTATGCATTTTCCCGCTGTGTGCTGGAAACAACAAAAACACATGTTACATGACGAGCTGGGCTCGTCATGAGCGTGCGAGGAGGCTACCTCATGACGAGCCCAGCTCGTCATGAGCGTGGAAGGGGTTAAAGTTAGAAAGGCCTTTGTCAGAGTGATCACTAAAAGAGAAGATCAGCTGAGTATCGTCAGCGTAAGAGACCACTCTGACCCCGCAGTCTTCTATGACCTCGGCTAGTGGTGACAGGTAAACATTAAAAACGAGGGGGCTGAAAGCCGATCCCTGGGGAACTCCACAGCTCAAGGTTTTTTTTTCTTTGGAGACGAAAGGTCGACACCAGACCTGCTGTGTTCTTCCCGTTAAGAATGATCTTACCCAGGCCAGGGAAGTGCCTCTAATCCCTATATTATGTAGTCTGTCAAGCAGGATGGTGTGTGAGACAGTATCGAATGCAGTGTAGAGCATGGCTTTATGTGACGTGGGTCCCTTGCTCACTTTGCCACTGGATTCAAGCTAGCCTGGTTAATGAGGGGTGTTAACCCGAAACCGGTCCCAGGATGCCTGTTTCCAGTCCAGGGAAGACATGGCTTGGCAGTTCAGACTGGACTGTTGCCATAAGGAACATGGTCAAGACTGATTTGCATATGGCTGGGTCTGAACTGGGGTGGCGAAGTGAGCTAAAGAATGATTATGGATTCAACCTAGATCTGTGACATGGGTGAGTGAAAAGTTTCAGCGCCCCGTCCATCATCTTCTTGTGTTTTCAGTAAGAATCTAGGCACGCTCACCTCAGATTTTATGGATTTAAAAAATCTGAATGACTTTGAAGGTTTCCTTGATTATATTGCCTCCCCCTCCCCCCACCCCCCAGCTAGGCAGCTGTGTATCAAGTTTCGTCATGGTACTGTGCCCTTCAAGAGCTTCTGTAAGAAGTGGAAAGGCTCCACAGATTCGGGTATTGTTTGCTCAGTTTACCTCCAGATGGATGAAACTCTACTTCACTGCTTCTCCTTTTGTCTGGGTTATGATCGCCTGGGGCAACAGTGGCTGATTCCAGTCTGCCGGCAACTGGGAACTAGGCAATGTTGTATGGCATTTAGGTTGCTGCGCGCAGACACCACTGAATTTCTTGTCTGTGCTGTAGCAAAATTCCTACATTGGAGTTGGTGTATAAGAGCCAATATCATGAACCAACTTTAATTGGGTTTTGAAGGAGCTTCCTTTGATGTTCCTTTTGAAGCACTCCCGATAACATAGCAGTGCAGACCACTTTCACTCTCGGCCCAATCCCTGGGCCACTCTTGATCTTTGTCTGGGGTGACTTTAGTGAAAGCTCTTGGGGACCCTCAAATTTTGTTATTCTTCCCTGTCCCTTGTAGTATGACTTAATTTGCATAACATTGTTTTGTATTTCTAAGTCTACCATTGGTTTCATGAACCCTAACCCTTATGGGCTAGAAGCAAATATCTTCCAGTATTGAGTGTTCAACCTGCAAATCTGCTGTTTGCTTCTGAGGTTTTTATTGTTCAAAATTTGATATGTATGTCACAACATCTCATTGAAGGAAATTATAAGGCACCGAAATATCAACCCTCTATGTGGAACAATTTTTTTAATTTTTACTGTTTTCATCTTGCTTTTATGGTTCTGAACCGAAATAAACGAATTGATTTATTGATGTATTGATAAAGAGGGGAGGGGCATGCAGCCCCAATCCCCATGCCAATATTGGCCCCTGGGACCCCATCCCCTGGGGCCTGGCTAATTAGTTAAGGGGAAGGGGGGCACGCAGCCCCACGCCCCGCAGTGGCATAACGATACTTGTGCCTCCTCCCCCCACTTGCAAAGTACATGGAGGGAACCCCCTCCAGAGTCAGTCAGGAGCTCAAGGCCAGGGTACTGTGCTGAGTAGGCCCCCTGGAGCTCGGGGTCCCCTCGCACCGCGGTGGCTGTGGGGAATTATGTTAAGCCACTGACTCCCTGGGCCAATTTCGGCCCCGGGGACCCTATCCCCTGGGTCCCAGACAATTTGTTTTGTTATGTTAAAAATATTTTTAAAGTGCACAGCTGCCACAGACGGGGCCTCCCGGCGCTAATCATGGTCGAGACAAAGCAGAGGCAGGGAAGCGTGATCATTAGCCTAGCTGAAGAATAGCCAGGCCTTCAATTATTTCTGGAATTGTGAGTGATTTTGAATTTTTCTGAGGTTAGGTGGCATAGAATTACATAAGGTCGAAGCTAAGACACGCCATTTTGGCTCTGATGTAGCAACGTATGTGAGGAAGGTTTATATCAGCGGAGCGGAGTGATATGGAGGGCATGTAGAATCACATCAAGGCAGATAGGCTGGGTGCTCCTTGTTTATGTAGGATTTTACTGGAGATGGATAGGACTTTACATTTTGTGCGCTTTTTAATAGATAGCCAATGGAACTTGCCCAAAAGTCGGGAGGCATAGCTGAATTTGAGGAGGGAAAAAAGAAACCTGGCTGCAGCATTATGAACAACCTATAATCGGTTCAGAACAGATTTTTTTGAGCCCAGATATAGAATGTTGCAGTAGTCCAGGTGTGAAATGAGAAGGGATTGAACAATCAATTGGCGCAATTGCCAGGAGGAGTGTCATAATGGGCTTGAGGTTCCTGCTAGAGTCTTGACTTGGGTTTCAGAGGATTAAGCATCATCCATTGATGCTCCAAGATTGTTCACTACCGATTTGGAGAAATTCTGGAGAGGACACAAGTATTTCTGGCCAGGATGGATCACTCCAAAGAAGTGCATGTCCATCCAACAGGAGGATCTCTGTTTTATTGGTGTTAAGTTTTAAACAGTTGTCGTGCATCCATCCTGCAACTGCTGTAAAACAGTTTTTAAAGTTGACACAGCCGTCAGTCAACTCTGCTGAAAGTGGGATGATTAGCTGAGTGTCATTAGCTTACAATACCAGTGAGATTCCGAAGGATTTCACTACTTCAGCCAGGGGTCTGATGTAAATATTGTAAAGGGTAGGGCTGAGCGCTGAAACCTCGGGAATGCCATGAACCAGTGCTATTTGGGATGAGGAACAAGGCAGGAATATAACTTGAAAAGTTTGCTCCTTTTAAAAGGAGGTAAACCAGGTCCGAGCTTTGCCCTGTACTCCCAGCTCAGTGAGGCAAGTTAGTAAAGTCGCCTGAGAGACCGTGTCGAAGGTCGCACTTAAATCTAGGAGTATCAGAGCCTGAGATTTGCCATCATCGGAAGTACTGCGATTACTGGAGCCCAACCAAGGCACCCACTTCACCATTGTTCGGGGGGGGGGGGGCGCAGGGGGAACCCCAATGCCCCGTGGCTCCAGTCAGCTCCCCGCCTCCAGCTGAAGACAGCATAACTCCCACCCACAGGGAGCAGCTAAAAATTCTGCTCCCTGTCGGTGGGAGAAATGTTTTCATCTGTTTCCCTGCCCTCTTCACAGCGGGCAGGGAAATAAATGAAAATTCCATTCCCAGCGGGTGAGAACATTTTTGATGCTCCCACCTGCTGGAAGCGGACTCACTGTGTTTGCTTGGCAGGAGCTTTATATTGCTCATGCCAAGCGGTGGGGGGGGGCAGGGGACACTAATTTAGGCAGTGAGGGAAGAGGCAGCGATGGGTCTAGTGGCAGTGTTGGGGGGAGCCGGGGGCGAGGCCGTCTAGGAGAGGGAATTATTCAGATAAGAAGAACTGGGTAGGGCTGGTTATCAGTGATTGGGCAGTTCCTCAAATCGGGTGGGGGGAGGAGGGAGGGGTTTCTCCATGAGGCATTGCGGGGAGGGCCACCCAGAGGGAAGGGATTGGCGGCTTGGCGCCATTCTGACAAGGGCCAGAGTCCTTTGGTGATGACACAAGATGGCACAGGTAAAATAAAGTTTTGGGATAGAGAGTAGGCGACAGCATGGGCTGTGCATCTTTGAACCAGTGTTGGTGGCCTCGGGATACGTCCAGAGGAATTGTCGTTAAATTGTTTTCCCTCTTTGAAGGGCAGCACGTTCTCGAATCCGGGACAGGGAGGCAAGGTGCTGTGTGGAGGGAGTGTTTTTCAGGGCGGTAGTCT
Source organism: Lissotriton helveticus (assembly GCF_964261635.1). Classification (NCBI taxonomy): domain Eukaryota; kingdom Metazoa; phylum Chordata; class Amphibia; order Caudata; family Salamandridae; genus Lissotriton; species Lissotriton helveticus. The sequence goes on from NC_136065.1 coordinate 1,348,274,952, forward strand.
TAGTTTTTGGAGGAGTCTTGAGTGGGAAGCGTGTCCATGCATCATCACGATCGAAGGTGGAGGAGTACCGCTGTATCTGCGGTTCGGTCATCATGTGATGAGCATCTGGGTGAATGGGAGAGTAGGTGTGGAGACTTTGTTGGTACTGAAAGAGATGGTTGCAGCTTGTGGCTGGGCCAGGTTCCGGACAATGCGTGGTCCAGACAATGGAGTTCTGTACACGTGGGCTGTGGTAATGGGCGGGCTTCGAAACGGAGGCTGTATGGAGGGTGGGCACAGGTTGTGCAAAGAGGTAGGCATGGCGAGTGAGCCCGAATGACCCCTTTTGCGTGGGGCTAGGTGTCTCAATTTGCACCATGATGTTTCAGAGTATGTCGCTGGAAGACTGTTTGAGGTTGTGGGGGTGTGTCTATGGTTGGGTGAGGGGGAAGGGTGTTGGTACTCTGCCCAAAAAATGAATGCCGTGATGGCACCAACCCGTATGGTGAGAGGGTTCAGGGAGCAGCTTTTGTCATTGAATGGCAGTTCAAAGCCCGGTCTTCAGGCCTAAGCCTTTCATCCTTCTGAGGCCGGTGGTTCCTGCGATCTACATTGCAGATAGTATGGTTTGCATGGGAACCCGACAGGATGTTATGTGAGGGGGAGGTGGTTGCGCGAGTAGGCACGATTGGGTGGGTTTTGGAGTGTGGTGGGAGGGCGTTATCAATGCGGGTCATTATGTGCGGTGCTGGGAAATGGCAGAGCAGCAGTTTCGGCGCCATTCACAAGAGGATGGATGCGCGCTGTAAAAGCAATGCAGCTGTAACGTCCCGTGAGCGGTGCGTCCGTGACCGCAAGCCGTAGGCGGAGTCCAGAGTGATTCCAAGCAAACGCGCTAACGCTAATTAACAAGTGTGGTGTGCGCGCACTGCAAGGAATGTGAGGTATGCAGCTGGCACCCTGCCACGCAGCTGCTCGCTCTCGAGCTCCCAGGGCCAGGGGAGAGAGAAGGCAGGACATGCACCCACCTTTGGCCAATTGCGTGCTGTCTTTCTTAGACGAATGCAAAGGCCAATAGGGTGTGAGCAAAAATAAAAAGCATATGCACGAGCATGTGGTACAGTTGAAAGTCCTTACTAGAAGCCTCGCAGAGTGGCGCATGTGCGCTGGTTGGGGCGAAACCTTAAAAGGGGTCTTTCTGGACCAATAGATAGCCTTCTCCCAAATCTGGTGTAATTCCGTTTATTGGTTCGGGCTGTAGTTGTGTTCAAAATCCATATGAGAAAAACGTGTTTTGGGACCACCTCTTTCTCTCAGCCCCTGCCTGATGAATCACTCCGAAACTTTTCAGACAGCAGCTGAAGTGAGTTGTAGACTAGATTTGAAAAGTTTGTGAAGATTCGTCAAACGACGCTACAGTTATTAACACAACAAAAACCACTTTGTCTACAGAAACTAGGTCCTAACTATAACTACATACTAGCAACCTCCAGTAGGTAATATATATATTTATATATTTGATGGCCTAGTGGAAGGCTCAGGCCAAAACGTGTAGGATTTTGTTTGTTGCACAATGCACTTTCCTTTGAGATTGTAAAAAAGAAAATAAAGAAGCTTTTTCACCTGATCGAGTTGTGCCGCTTCCTTCTTTAGCCTGGAATCTGGCTTGGAAATAAGTGGCTGTATATTAACCAGTGGTGGTTTTTCAATATTTCCCCTGAAAATGGATTGTTTAGTTTGCTAATAACTTTGCCGCCCTTAAACAAATCTACACAAATCTTCACACACCTTTTTTTTAAGTCTCATCCACCTCAGCTCCTTCCTGGAAAATTTTATTTTGGGGTGATCTGTCAAGCGAGGGCCGATCAATAGGGGGGTCCCAGAGTGGGTTTTCCCCTATTCATTTTTCCATAGGAATATAAGACACAGCAACAACCAAAATGTCTGAACGGAATTACAGAAAACTTTGGCAAAAAATGAGATCTTGGCCCAAAAAGCATGCTTTTTGGTAATTTGGTGTAAATTAATTCCGGAGTTTTTGATAAATTAAGGATGTAAAAGAGGTATTCCATGCTGAGGAGGATCCCCTAAACCTATAGACAGAGCCAGCTCTAAGGCAGCCCGACCGGTGCCACCGCACCGGGTGCTTACTTCACATGGGGCATCTATTTGATAGTTTATATTGTTTTTGAGAGCACCCACTGCCACGTTCCTGGCCTCCAGCAATTTTCAGCCAACAATAAAAATCTCAAGGTAACTCTGGTGATTAATGTTCTTCCTGTTTTGGGCCTTTTGTCTAGTGAAAGTTTTACTGGTGGAAGTTTTGATTCATCATAAAGTAGTGCAGGGGATTACTATGCCTGCTGCAAAGAATGTGTACCATGCAAATCACAAAGTGAATATAACATTAATAGGTCAGTGGGTTACTGTTTTCATCAGAGACTTCCTTTTGTTACTTGCAGTTTATAAGTTAAAATCCTAAAGTAAAACAGTGAGCTATTAACTGTCATCAAAGAACTAAAATGCAGACTTCAAGTATAGATTAGAGCGTATTGATTTTTCCCCTAGACTTTCATTATCCTAATGTTGCACAAATAGTTCATTTGGTTAGAAATCAATTCTGATTATTAAAGAGAACCCCCAACCATGGTGTTAAATTTTAAATTCTGAGTTTGTGCTTCTCCAGACCAAGCACCCCTAAACTAAACAGCCTACCAGTATGGATGACATATAAATCCTACCCCTTGTAGTCCTCTGTCTTGTGTAACGTTTCACATACATTGATTTATACACATATGATTGATTGTCTCTGTAATGTGAGTGCAATGTAAAGTGCTCTGACACCCTTCACTTTTTTGAGTGACACTATAAAACAATTAAATGCATCTGAGAGAGAGTTGTTATGGAAACTTTTAACCCCTTCAGCGCTGCGCGAATTCCGCTGCAGTGCTGAAGGTTCTAAAGAACCTATGGGTTCATGACGGAACGGTTCCGTCATGAGCACAGGACCACAGACGCTCATGACGGAACCGTTCCGTCATGAGCATGGAAGGGGCTAAAGTGTGGTAGTACGGGAATCCGTTGCAGATGTGATCATTGGGGGGGCGCCAAAAAACATTGTTGCACGGGGCACCACCAGTGCTAAAGCCGGCCCTGTCTACAGATCTTAAAATAAGATCTGATTAGGACTTGGTCCCCTGTCCTGAAGGAAAAGGAACAAAAAACATGTATAGGTCAGGGTAGGAACCAAAAATTTACTTTTTCTTTTTTATCTGACCTGCGGGTCCATCCAGAGGTGGATGTGCAGCCCCCTTCCCGACCCTAATTAGAACCCCAGAGACACCCCCCAGGGGATACTTATTATTAGGGGAAAGGGGCTTCCGGCCCTCGTACTTGAGCTGCTCACTGGCTCCAGGAACCACATTCCCCGGTCCTCAATTTGAGCAGTATCTTGGGGACTCCGCCCTTAGGACACTGCTGTTTCCTGCCCGTGTGTGGGCAATTTTTTTTTCTTTAAATGGGCGCAAATTTTCTTTTTAAATGAATATGTGAGTGGCAGGAGTTGCTCATTTATTATTCACTTCTCCATTGAAGGAGCGCCACATAATGCCATAGGCATTTTCTCATTATTATTGTTTCATTCCTGGTGGTGCCCTTACACCTAAAAGGGACAGAGGCACCACCAGCTTTATTTATTAAAAAAACACAGTATGACTCCTGAGTCATTGAATTCCTCACCCCAGGGGAGTTTATCAAATTCTTTAAAGCACTCCAAGCTGGAGCTGGATTCTCTTCAGCTGAAGTGCAAGGCCCCTTTGTGGTTGGTTCTTTGGCTTCACTTTGTGGGTTGAAAACTTTAAAATAAAAAGACTCAAACACGTTTAATATTCTTTATTGAAAATGTTTTATTAAAAATTATTTGAGATAATCACATTTATTAAACATTGCAGTCTATGGATCCAATAGGTTTGCTTCACATATGTTGATGTACTGACCCCTTGACCAGGCCAATAGGCCCACAGCTTTTTGTATTTTGACCCTTTGACACAGCCAGTAGGTCTGCCTTAAGTGAAATGACACCCTTTATATTATTACAAGACATAGCCGACTGTGCGTGGCTCCCAGGGGTTAGCCGCCCATAGGACGTTGGGCGCAGGGTGTGGCCACAGGCTAGGCCCAACAGCAAACCCACGCCACACATGGCAATTGACATATTATTTTACGTTTAAAAAAACATAGAAATTGACTGAAAAAAACAAGGGTTAAGACGGCATGGTAGTTAGGTGAAAATGTCAGTTAAAAATATTGTTTTAAAAGAACAAAACCACTGAAAATCACTAGCTATAGTTACCTCGAGTATCTAGAACTCAGAAGGTGTTAACTGACATTTTTACCTAACTATAACAACCCTTTAACATCTGTTTTTCAGTAAATACACACACACATATATATATATATATATATACATATATATATATATATATATATATATATGCGAGTGTGTATATATATATATATATATATATATATATATATATATATATATATATATATATATATATATATATATATGAAAGTAAGTCGTCACCAGGAAAAAAGGCTCCTGCCTTTAGAAATGACGAAGAGCAGACCCAGGAATCGGTGCTTAATTAAAGTGCTTTATTTCCAGCCAGCCAGCCCCCATATATGTATATATATATATATCTCCATGGTGACTAAGGAATAAAACCTACCTTTGCACTTACTTTGGGTCCGTGTCCGTTTGTGGAGGAATCCTGTGGAGGACGTAAGAAAGTAATATATATATATATATGTGTCACATCAGGATCCCAGCGATGCAACCTTCACAGGGAGCGGCGCAGTACCTGGAAACAGACTCCGCAGGCAAGACTTGTTGCTTAATGTTTATTTAGTGCATCAAATGTCGAAATGACGCGTTTCGGCCGCCAGACATGCGGCCTTGATCACATCATATGTATATAGCTTTTTTTCTACTGAAATTTGTGTGCCGTGACTAGCGGTTTTACTAAATTTAATTACAGACATATAATGGGAATGGCTCTTTAGGGCAGGCACTTGTGCTTTATTTCTGGCAGTGCGAAGCTGAATAGCAGAAACCAACAAGTTAAAACTATGTGCATCCGTTAAAGTATTCGAGGCAACTTTGGCTGCACAAGCGCAACAAGTCCATTTCACCTCGGGGAAAAGAGATCGACATCTGGAAAAACAGGTACATGTCGGTCTGGGGGATTAGAGTAACGCGTGACGTGGGCAAGTGGATAGTTGTGAAAGGTTATTTCTGCTCTACACGCCAGAGGCCTGATGCTTTTTTTAAACCTACCTTTTACCGTTTTAATCATTTTGTCTTGGCAGTGAAATTCCACCTTTCCACCCCTCCTTCTATGCCTTCTAGTTCTTGGCAGGTCGTCTGAGGCAGCACCAATTTGGGACATTTATTTTAACAGGAAGGCCCTACCTAATTTAGCAACTGTTTCCCTTCAGCATCCACCTGCTCAGAAAATAAACCCAATTTGGAATTGATATATATAATGTGATCAGTATCAATTTCACGGATATTAGAGATAAACATAGCTCGTACACTGAGGCAGGGGTCGCTGGTACGTTCAGAGAGACTGGAATATTCTGGGACGCAGGCTATTATGGAAGAGTGGAACAGTCACTTCCGGAGATCTCTGGCCAGAATGACAAGTGATATATTTTATAGGTTTTCAAAGGGAAGATTATGTTGAGATATTATATAAACTCCCATAACTTAAAGCTACATTTAAATTGAGTCTGTTGGACTAGTCAAGAGTGAGATTGTACCCCTAAGTGTGAGAGTCACACTATGTGAACAAGACTGTATTCTACAGTGTGTGACTGATGCCCACTGAATGAAACTCTCAGGATATGACACTCACTTCCAGTTTTATGGCATGTCAATGTATTTGCATAGTGTACATCGGCAACTGGCATGGTATATTGGAGTTTTTTTTTGGCCAGTTAGAGGCAATGTTCTAGCATTACAGGGCGATAGGTAATAGGGATAATACCTACGTTGTTGGTTGAAGAGAAGGCTATCCGTGTCAGGTGTTGTGTGTGATAGTTCTCAGTGCGTCAAGGACTGTGGGGCATATTATCAAGGGATTTATCTCCGCTTTTTTGGCTTTAAAAGCCAAGAAAGCGGAGATAAAATTATCTCCCTATTACCTAGCTGTCGCTAACACCAGTTAGCGACAGCTAGTAGGAGATAGCGACCATCTTGGGCCCCGCTTTGCATGTCAGAGAAATTTATCACTAATGACATGCAAAGTGGGCGTGCCAAGAAGTTAGCGACTGGAAACAGTCTCTAACATCGCTATCTCCTATTACCAACTTTTGGAGATATTCGCGCTAAGCGCGAATATCTCCAAAAGCTAACACCTGCCCCTGAGCAGTTCTTAGCAATGTTATCCAATGGGAGGTGGATAACATGGCTAAGAGCATTTGCTCGGTAATGCATGAATATCGCTGACTTTTCAGCGATATTCATGCATTTCGGCCGATTTTTATCGCTTAGGAGATAAACCTTGATAATATCAAGGCTCCTAAGCGATAAAAATCATCGCTGCACGGCGATAAAATTATAGCCGCTAAGCTAACATAGCGATAATTATCGCTAGTTGTTGGTAACATGCCTCTGTGTTTTTATGTAGTGTCACATCAGTTACCACGTGTAATTGTACTGGAAAGTAAGAACAGGTGCAGAGGACAAACAGCCATTTTCTAGATGTGTGATTGACAAGGTCCAAGAATGGGCTGTGATCTACATTAAGGAATGTTTGGTGTAATGCATAATGGTCTGCAATGTGTAGCTGCGGACGGTGTTGCTATGGCTACTGAAGGAATGCGTTACAGAATGGGGATTTTCACCGAGAGTAGAAGTCCTGCAAGCTGCTATCACATAGATGAGGCGCAGAGCAGTTGCTAGCATGATGATCCTTATGTCGGAGATGTCTGGTATCATACATGGAGGTCCATAAGTGTCATAGACCGTGTTGCTTTAATTTGAGTCACAATGGTAGCAACGTGTATATTAGTGTAGGTTGAGTACTAAAGGCATGAGAAGCACAAATGCTGTAGTAAGCATAGCTTGCATTGGCAGCGTACTGTGTTTTGTGAATCCTTAGTTGTGACTAGACCATGTTGTCTTTACCACTGGAGTGGAGGTCTACTGGTTCACTCATGTAAAGTTCCATATCTAACCAAGATCCTAGCACTAAAGTCCCAAGTGCATGTTGTGCGTTTATGTATGTGGCCTGCAACATATGTGCATTGTGTGCATGAGTAAGCCAGATTAAGGGGGGCCTGTGGGATCCAGTGGAAGTGTATCAGTGACGCTCCTGATGCTGGAGGGAGGAGACCTAGACACTGAATTGGGGAGAGAGGAGACAAGGCTTCTTTAGTAATTTGATTAGGCTTTTTGATGAGAGGAGCTGCTGTTTGGTACATGGTGTGGATGAAGTGTGGGACTACAGTGTCTGTTGTTCCAGGTGAAAGAGACCCTTTAGGAAAGATACTCTTTCCTCTGGTGACTTTTCAGTGTGGCTGTTGATAGCCAGGTGCAGAAAGTTCACACCTCTTTGTTCCTCTGTTTTGGGGCGTGAAGGCTGCAGACCACCTTATTGTGATGAGCATCACTTTCACAAAAGGCTGTGTCTGGGGAGAAGCCTGACAAGACACTTGGAAGGAGAACCACCCGAAACCACCCTAAACTGGTTTTGAAAGTGTAGACAGTGGATTCACATTTCTTGTCTGCTTTTACTGTATAAATGTCGGAGCTACTGACCACTTGTTTTTCCATTTCCAAGTTCTCTATGACCAAGAAAGGGGGGTGCTCCGCAGATAGTTACAGGACTGCTGTTAAACCATAGTTGCTGTTTGCGGACAGTCAGCTAACCAGCAGTGAGGGGACGTCATGTGACAACTTCAATCAATCAATCAAGGGCTTGTAAAGCGTGGCTACTCACCTGTGAGGGTCGCAAGACCATGCTGAAAAATCTATTCTTCTTACCTGAAGTGCACAGAAGCCAACCTTCCTGCTAGAAGAGCGAAGGTGAGATTACTGCCCAGGAAGAGTCAGAAGCAAAGAAGCCCGATGCTGATGTGGTCAGCCAGAGGAAGGAGGATGAAAGAGAGAGATCTGCGAACCCCAGATGATGGCAGGAATCAGACTCTCAATGTGGAGGTTCCAGTCAGGAACAGCAGAATCACGGCTGGTCTTGCTGCTGTAACTAGGAAGTGCTAACACCGCACAACCTGTCCCGCTGTGACCGGAGAAGTATGACCGTTGTTCATCCTGGGCTACTGCGACCAGACAAGAGTGAGCATGGTTCATCCAGTGCTGCTGTGATCAAGAAGTATGGCCACAGCTCATCCTGCGCAGTTGTGATCAAGAAGTTTGACCATGGCTCATTTTGGGCACCTGTGACCAAGAAGTGTCACTGTGGCTCACCCCAGGCGACTGTGACCAAGAAGTGCAACTTCAGCTCATTCTATACTGATGTGACCCAGATTCTGATGCATTCATACCATTTTCAGCAGGCTTAAGAACGACTGTGGTCAGACCCACCCCTGGGAGTTACTGCAACTCTAGATTACTTGAAACCCCTAGTCAGACTGCCTCTCAAGTCAACTTCTTTCACTGACCCCCTCTGCACCCTCACAGGTCACATCTGACTGGAATGGGTGCTCTATCCCAGGGGTGGGAGAGAGACGGCGAGCTGTCACCGTTTGCTGCAGGTGTTTGCCCTGCGCTTCAGAGACCCTCATCATAGTGAGATACCCAAGACTTATGAGAACTGTGACAAACTGCGCACATAAAAGATCCAGAGGAAGATAATCTGTGCCTGAATCTTGATTCATGCTAATAGGCATTCTTAAAAAGAGGGAAGAACTACCTGCTTTAGAGGAGGAGGAGAACCCCAGGAGAAAGGGGGGAATGGAGTGGATAAATGATTTAGGTACAGTAGCCCCAGCAACGAGTTTACTAAATTGTGCCTGTTCGCTATAACCTATATGGTTTCTTGTTATTGTGTATAAAAAGGTACTTTTATTTTATTAAGTAAAGCACTGGGTTAGATAATCGGGGGCCGTGTTGTGAATAAGGCGCACTTTCTCTGTTTGCACTTAAAAAAGGTACCTCAGGCGCAAAAGGGAAACTACGCCTTACATTGAATGCGCTGCCTCACGGCAGCCTCAATGTGGTGCTGCCCTGGGGCAGCACATTCAAGTGAAAAACTGAGTGGCTTTGAAGCAGACTCTCTGTGTTTCACTGTGCAGGTGGCAACCCGCCTGCACCTTTAAGAGGGGAGAGTGATCCCCTTGCAGGTGGGTGCAGTGAGTGACTTCACCTGCCTGCAACGGGATGTCTGAGGGATCCTTAGGACCCCATTTTCCCGTTCCAGGGGACTTCCATCAGGGGCCGCACTGACAGTGTACCACCTTTTAGGTGATGCACCTCCTGACAGCTTCCGTGCCTCTGCACCTGCATTTATGAAGCAGGTACAGGAGCAAAGTGATTCCCTCACTTGCATGGGTCCGCGCCCCCATGCAAATGAAGGAACGCCCTCTGATGATATGTATTAAAGAAGGCGCTGCACAAGTGTCTGGCGGACCCTTCTGTAAGGGAAACAGCCTTTACAATGAGGTTTTTACCTCGTTGTGCATTTACCACGCATTTTTAGCATGCATATTTCTACCTCAAATATACATTTACAACGCATGTCAATACCACACATTTAAGGTTAGTTGCTGGTCGTGGGGGTCTCCCCCCAGAAATACATTGTTTTTAAATCTAAAAACAATGCGTGGTATTGGCATGCGTTGCAAATGCATATTCGCAGTAAAAACATGCTCGCTAAAAAATGACTGGCAAAGGCAAGCAAAGTAATTATCTCCGTTGTACAACCCTCTGTAATACCACAAAGTGCCCTGTGGGCGCACTTAACGGGTGCTAATGCCCATTCACCCCCAGGGCACTTCGGTAATACAGTCCCCGTTGGTGCGCTACTTGGTGATTGTTGAGTTCGGAGCTTGAGTATCCCCATGCTCCTCCTTGAGAAGCCTGCACCTGCTCACTATTGCTGTCGCTCAGAGCCAAAAGCTGAAGGGTTTGTACTTGGCCCAGTTTGCACCACCATTGTAGGACAGACCACAGGACATCAAAAGCAAACAATGTGATCCCCACAGTGAAGGTCCAATATTCCCAGCTTGCCCAGTGCCCACCCTCTCCCCCACCCCCACCTCCGAACGTGGTCTGATCGATTGCTTCATCTGGATTGTTTCAGCTGAAATCTGTGTGCATGGTGAGGTGGGAAAACCATTAGAGATTAGGTTTAATGGTACAAATTGGAAAACGTGTGAGAGGAGTGAAACTTCAGGCATACCCAGAGTTAGACAGCTCCGAGGTGTAAGATCGACACCCAGTGAGCGAGACTGTTCTCAACATTGACATCAGGTGTTTGAAGGCGTCCAAGCGGGTAACTCCAGTAAATATAATGACATGAAAAGTGTCCAGGAGTGAGACAACGATGCAAGGGCCACCCCGTGGGAACGCAACGTTTATTTTTCATCTCCTAGTTTCCCCTAGTCTTGTTATTGAGGAAAGCTCAAGTCGCACTCCATGGAAGACACAAGCCTCTGACTAGCCTTGTAGGTTGTTTTGCCTTCAAATATGATGACTACCTCACTCTAGTGTAGGCTAATAAGGACATGGTCTTTCATCTTGTACTTTTCAGCAATAAATCGCATTTTTCAGGTGTGTTAATCTAATCAGTTCAAAGGTTGCAAAGCAAGACGGCAACATCTAGAATTCATAGTTATCATAAAAAAGACCAGGACTGGAAACAGTGTCTTAATGACGTGTATGGTGGTTGGTGGTCACCCTAACGTCAAAGGAAACCTGCGCCTAGGAATGATTTCCCACGAGACACCATGTTTTGTTGCAAAACAATCAAATCTCACTTCCAAGGCGTTGGACCTTGAGATCTGTGTTTCTGGCTATTGGAAAAAGGGAAGAAAGTGGGCTCGGTGGTGAGGGTTGAAGGGGGTCAGAGTCCCCCCAGTGCTAGAGGCACTGGTTCAGAATGGTAGATAACACCGGTAACCGAGGTGCAAGAATGCCGTTTTTTTATTAATATAAGCTACGCCCTGCCTTGGAGCACGAAGACTGAAGGAAAGCAAAGAGTACATTGACCTCTCACACAGACTTGTGAAATATATGGTTCCATTCTCAGTGCAACGCAAAATGTAATAGCCCAGCTGGCCAGACCAGCTTCTAATTCCAGCCGCGCACCCCGCCCTCCTTCGGTACACACTGCTGTCAAACTACCGCCCTGCACGATAAGCTGCATACATTCCTCCTCTGGGAACCTACACATTCCAGAAATATACTCAACCTAGCGATGCTGCTCTGAAAGAAACGAATGTGCATAGTCATCTGGGTTATTTTAAAGGTTCCTTTGGCTCGTGAACAGCCGTTGACTGACAGCAAAAGTGTCTTAAACATACACGTCAGCACCAGCAGTGCAATGTTCCCTCATACATTATACACACACCGCCAGCAGTGGAAGCTTTTCTCACACGCAAAGCGGGACCTGTGCAAACTTCCTGTGCGTGTAATCCACGTACCGCACACGTAGCAGTGAAAGCTTCCCCCTTACATAGTCATAAACAGGTACAGCACACTTGACAGCAGAGCCAGCTTCTCTCACAGCAGCGCGAGCTTCCCTCACATAGCCAGAGCTCGTATGGCACATGCAGCAGCACCACAAGCTTCCACCATATACCGAAGATGTATGTATGCATGTGTGCATCTCTGCAGTATTCCCACACACATAGTAACAGGTACAGCATATTCAGCTGCCGTGCGAGTGCCCCTCACACAGAGAACTGGCACGGGTCTGACAGTGGCAGAAGTGCATGTGTCCCTCATGCCCACAGTTCAGAAGTGGCACTTCGAACACTAGTGTTGGCTTCAGTCCACTGCCCACACTTACACACACTCGCCAGTGTTAGACGGACCGGGAGGGTCGGCCGAGGATACGGGGAGAGGTCTCCGGGGAGAGCCGTCTCCAGTGAATCGTACAGACAAGTAACTCCCCCCCCACAGACGGACACCACACAATGATAAAGTTCAACGATACTTTATAGACAATTCTTCGAGTACGGTAGAATGGTACAAGGAGGTCTGGACTCAGGGGTCCCCTCTATTCTGGTCTCTGGTTGGGAAAAGGGTAGCGGGACAGTCTTGTTACCAAAAAGATGGAAAATAGCTCTCAATCCTCGAGCTCGGTGGCGTAGATGAACGGGCCGCGGCGGAGCCAGCAGGTCCCGAGATGGATGAAGGAAGACGACGGTCCGCGGCAGAGCCAGCAGGTCCCGATGAAGGTGGTAGTTACAAACGGTCCGCGGCCACGCCAGCAGGTCCCGACGATGATGAAGGATAGGGTGGTTCCCAAAGCCGCGGCAGCGCCAGCAGGCAAGACGAGGGTGCACAAGACAGAGCTACGGCAGCGCCAGTAGTCCGTCAAGGATGAGTTCTTCTTTGCGTCTCTCGACTCCAAGATACAACTCCCGTCCTGCTCTGGAGCTGCCCCAGTTATAGGGCTGGTGTGCTTTGATGTCCGGACCCTCGCACTTGGAGGTCGGGAGGTCCGGGATGAGGGGGTTCAGACACCCAGCAGGGGGGTGGAGCCAGCGCCCGGGGAGGCGATGGGCGAGCGGCACTTGGCGGGGGAGAGCCATCGACACCTCCTGCTCCCATTGACTGACCAAGTAGCCCGCTCACCTCCTGGGTGGATGTTGGTGCCGGGATGTCTGAGGCCTGGCCAGGCCCAGGGTTGAGGTCGATCGGGGGCCAGGCGGCCTCGTGGTGGAGTGTCCAAGATGGCGCCCAGGATGGGCGCGCAGGCCGGTAGTGGGTCGGCCTACGCGGTCAACAGGTTCGAGTGTAGGGGTCCCTGCGGGGACGGTGGACGTGCAATGGTGGTGTGTGGTACTTGCGTGGCTGGTTCGGGCCTGGTTGGGCCGGGGGAGAGCGGCCCTTCATGTGGCCTGTCCAACATGCGTCCCCCCCAGCTGAAGGCGGGGAGAGTTACCCATTCTCTTGGGGACTCTTCTCGTCGAGGCGGAAGAACCGGGACAGGCCATCTGCATTGGCGTGATCGGGCCCAGGCCGATGTTCAACTGTGAAGTCCATCCCTTGTAGGGAGATGGACCAGCGTAGTAACTTCGGGTTTTCCCCCCGCATCTGCATCAGCCACTGCAGGGGTCGGTGGTCGGTCTGTACCCGAAAGGGTGTGCCAAAAAGGTAGGGCCGGAGCTTCTTGAGGGCCCATACCACCGCGAAGGCCTCCCTCTCTATGGTGCTCCAGCGTTGTTCCCGTGGTAGGAGTCGCCGGCTGATGAAGGCCACCGGCTGGTCATGGCCTTCGGTGTTCACTTGGGACAGGACTGCCCCAATGCCATGGTCGGAGGCATCCGTCTGGACGATGAACTCCCGGCTGTAGTCGGGGGCCTGGAGCACAGGGGTGGAGCACATGGCGGCTTTCAATTGTTCAAATGCAGCTTGACACTCTGGGGTCCAGTTGACTTTCTGGGGCTGATTTTTTGACGTGAGCTCTGTGAGGGGCCTCACGATAGTACCATAGTCTTTCACGAACCTTCGGTAATAGCCCGTGAGGCCCAGGAAGGCTCGTACCTCGGTCTGGGTAGTGGGGGGCTGCCAGGACTGGATGGCGGCAATTTTTAGCTGCAGAGGGGCCACCAGGCCGCTTCCCACCTGGTGCCCGAGGTAGGTTACAGACCCTTGCCCAATTTGACATTTGCTGGCCTTGATCGTGAGGCCAGCTTGCTGAAGGGCGTGCAGTACTGCTCGGAGGTGGTGGAGGTGCTCGGACCACTGGTTGCTGTATACAGCGATGTCGTCTAAGTAGGCGGCGCTGAATCCTTCGAGCCCCGCCAGGACCTGATTGACGAGCCGTTGGAACGTTGCTGGGGCATTCTTCATGCCGAAGGGCATGACTGTGAAATGGTAATGGCCATCGGGCGTGGAAAAGGCAGAACGTTCTTGTGCCCGGGGTGTAAGGCCGATTTGCCAGTAGCCCGCCGTCAGGTCGAAGATACTGAGGTAGCGGGCAGCTCCCATGCGGTCGATTAGTTCATCTGCCCGGGGGATGGGATGTGCGTCTGTCCTGGTGACCGCATTCAAGCCCCGGTAGTCGACGCAGAACCGGAGTTCTGGGGGGGTGCCGGGGGCAGCTGCTTTGGGGACCAGTACTACAGGGCTGGCCCAGGGGCTGTCTGAGGGCTCGATGACCCCGAGCGTGAGCATTTTGGCTACTTCCTCCTGGATGCAGGCCCGTACCCGATCTGGCACGCGGTAGGCCCGGTGGCGGATAGGGGGGCTGTCCCCCGTGTCCACATCGTGCGTACACCAGGAAGTGACACCTGGGGTGAGGGAGAACAGGCTGGCGAATTGTGACAGGAGAACTTGGCACTCCTGGTGTTGCTCTCGGGTGAGGGCCTCTGAGAGTCGGACCCCATCTACGGAACCGTCTTTCTCCCGCGTTCGTAGGAGGTCCGGGAGGGGCTCGGAGTCCTCTTCAGCCCCATTGTCTGTGGCCATCAGGAGGCTGAGTTCTGTCCGTACAAAGTGCGGTTTCAGTCTGTTAGCGTGGAGGACCCGGAGGGGGTTCCGGGAAGATTCCAAGTCGATGAGATAGGTAGCCGGACCCTTGCGCTCGACCACCTTGAAGGGCCCTGTCCACTTGTCTTGTAGGGCGCAGGGTTCGGTGGGGGACATCACCCATACCTGTTGCCCAGGTTCAAATTCGATGGAGGAGGCATTCCGGTCATACCACCTTTTCATGTCCTCCTGACTGGCCTCTAGGTTGGCTTTTGCTAGTTCTCGGAATCGCCGGGTCTGGTGGCGGAGTGTTAGGAGGTAGCGGAAAACATCTGGTGGGTTCTTTAGAGGGGGCATCTCCCAGCCTTCCTTAACTAGGCTGAGCGGCCCGCGCACGGGGTGTCCATATAGCAGTTCAAATGGGCTGAAGCCCAGGGACTTCTGGGGAACCTCTCGATATGCGAAGAGAAGGCACGGCAACAGTACATCCCACTGGCGACGGAGGGGCTCTTCCAACCCCCCGATCATCCCTTTGAGCGTGCGGTTGAACCGCTCAACGAGTCCGTTTCCTTGAGGGTGATAGGGGGTCGTGAACCGGTAGGTAACCCCGCACTGTTGCCAGAGAGATTTCATATATTTCGAAATAAAGTTCGTGCCTCTGTCACTGACGACCTCCCGGGGGAAGCCCACTCGGGAGAAGATCCCCATCAGAGCCCGGCCGACTACCGGGGCTGTCACAGTCCGCAGGGGAACAGCCTCCGGGTAGCGGGTGGCGTGGTCCACTAGCACCAGGATGAATCGATGGCCTTGTTTTGTGCGCGGGTCCAGGGGCCCTACGATATCGATTCCGACCCTCTCGAACGGGGTGGTGACCACGGGAAAAGGTTGCAGGGGGGCTTTCAGTTTGCGGCCGCTCTTCCCACTGGCTTGGCACGTGGGGCAAGATCGGCAATGCTGGTGTACATTGTCCCTCATTTTGGGCCAGAAGAAGTGGGTCACCAGGCGGCTATAGGTTTTGTCTTGACCCAAGTGTCCTGCCAGGGGGACATCGTGGGCCAGGTTTAGCAGAAAGTCTCTAAAACGGAGGGGTACCACTAGGACTCGGCTGGCCCCCAGCTCCGCGATTCTTTGCTCACTGTACAGCAGATCATTGTCCCAGTAGACCCAGTGAGTTCCGGAGGTATCCCCTGCGCTTTGGGCTAGCGCTTGCTGGCGGAGTCCCTCGAGGGAGGGACAGGTCTTTTGTTCTTGGCGAAATTGTTCTTGCGTGGGCCCCCCCTCTTGAGGCCACTGGTCGAGGTTAGCGAGGTCTGGAGGTTGAGCTGGTTCGGGGGGGACGTCACGGTCGGTGGTTTCGGCGGGGGCGACCGGAGGCGGTGGCGCCGGCCATTCGAGTTCCTCTGGGCGGGTGTTGGCACGGGCTGTCATGGACCGGGTGGTGACGCACGCCCAGTCCGGGACGCCCAGCATCCCCAGGTGCTCCTTTCGTTCGACTGCTGCCCATGGAGAGCTTTCCAGGTCATTACCCAGGAGGCAGTCTACGGGGGCATCATCTCGGACCGTCACCTTCAACATGCCGGAGACCCCTCCCCATTCGAAGGGGACGCAGGCCATCCGACACAGACTTTCTGAGTTATCGGCTGAACGTACAGGGCAGAGAATGTTTGGTAAGTATTGTTCGGGGGTCACCAGGTGACAGCGGACGGCTGTTACACTGGCCCCAGTGTCACGAAGGGCTTCAGCCCGGCGTCCATTGATGCCCACCCATTGGCTGTACTTCTGGGTATTAGCGGGTAGGGGGACCCGCGGGACCATGTCTCTCCCCCCTAGGCAGGCGAGAGCCATGGCGGCTGGCTCCCATTCTTGGTGTTCCTGTTCATATTCTTCTTGTTCCTCTGAGATCCGTTCCTCCCCCAGAGCAGCAGCGGCTACTTGGCGGGGTCTTGGGCTCTGGTACTGGGGGCAGTTTGGGTCGTTTGCATAGTGTCCGACTCGTTGACATCGATGGCAGGTAACATTGGCTCGATGTCCCGGTCGCGCTGGGGTGCTGCCCCGGTTGGCCGGGGGGGTGGGGCTGGTAGTGGGGGTGACCGGAGCGTTGCTTCTTCCGCGTCCTTGGCCTCCACCTCCTCGGGGACGATGCTGACCATTGTTGTTCCGGTTCTGTTCGGAGGACCCATTTCGACTCACTCTGGTGATCTCCCACCGGTCTGCTTCGGCTGCGAGCTGCCGGGGATCCGTTAACTTGCTGTCGAGGAGGTGCTGGCGAAGTTCAATGAAGCAATTGTTCGACAGATGCTCCCATACCATAAGATTGAACAGTTGTTCGTAGGTTGTGACCTTGCTTCCTTTGATCCAGCCCTCGAAGGCTCGGCTAAAGTAATTGACATAGTCCACCCAAGTTGTACCTGGGATGCGGGTGCAGTCTCGGAACCTCTGACGGTACATCTCGGGTGTGAGGCCATAGCGGGTGAGGAGTGCAGCTTTCATATGGTCATAGGAGGTCATCTGCTGGTCCGGGAGTTGCAGCAGGGCGTCGCGGCCCTCATTGAGGAATCTCCCCCACAGACCGGCCCCCCAATCGCTTCTATCGATCCGGTGTGCAGTCATAGCGATTTCATAGGCCTTAAACCATTGCTGGATGTCGTCCTCTCGGAAGTATTCTCGAACGACATCCTTGGGGATGTGTACCTTCTTCTCTGTTGCCCCTGGAGTGTGGGGTTGCTCGGGCATCCCTGTTTCTTTATTCTGTTTGCGTAGGTCGATTTCAGCTAATTTCCGCTCATGTTCATATGCCAGTTTCTTTTCCTCGAGCTCCCTTTGTCTCTGTTTCTCCTCTCTTTCTTCTCGGAGACGCAGGTGCTCTAAGTTGATTTTCTGTTCGGCCAACTTTAGTTCAACGTCCATTTTGAGCCGGGCCATTTCCAGCTCGTGTAGTCGGGTTCTTTCTCGTTCCTGGATCTCGTCTGGCGAGAGACCCGTTCTTCGTTCTTCAGGGGCCATGGGGGTTTGTGCTGCGATGTCTTGATCGGGGGTTCCGGCAGCCCCGGTTTCTGCCCAAGATTCCAGGGCCTGCTTAAAGTCATCTTTGGTATTTAGTCCGGTGGTAGCGATACCTAATTCGATACAGAACTGTTTAAGTTCACGATGGCTGTACTCGCCCAATTTCTCCATCTGGAATTTCTCCGTTGATCCGCTGTCTTTAGTTGACATCGTGATTCGCCGTGGGGTGAGCTACTCTCTGTACGGTTTATGCGGTGATTCGGATCCCGTCGCTGCCACCAATGTTAGACGGACCGGGAGGGTCGGCCGAGGATACGGGGAGAGGTCTCCGGGGAGAGCCGTCTCCAGTGAATCGTACAGACAAGTAACTTCCCCCCCACAGACGGACACCACACAATGATAAAGTTCAACGATACTTTATAGACAATTCTTCGAGTACGGTAGAATGGTACAAGGAGGTCTGGACTCAGGGGTCCCCTCTATTCTGGTCTCTGGTTGGGAAAAGGGTAGCGGGACAGTCTTGTTACCAAAAAGATGGAAAATAGCTCTCAATCCTCGAGCTCGGTGGCGTAGATGAACGGGCCGCGGCGGAGCCAGCAGGTCCCGAGATGGATGAAGGAAGACGACGGTCCGCGGCAGAGCCAGCAGGTCCCGATGAAGGTGGTAGTTACAAACGGTCCGCGGCCACGCCAGCAGGTCCCGACGATGATGAAGGATAGGGTGGTTCCCAAAGCCGCGGCAGCGCCAGCAGGCAAGACGAGGGTGCACAAGACAGAGCTACGGCAGCGCCAGTAGTCCGTCAAGGATGAGTTCTTCTTTGCGTCTCTCGACTCCAAGATACAACTCCCGTCCTGCTCTGGAGCTGCCCCAGTTATAGGGCTGGTGTGCTTTGATGTCCGGACCCTCGCACTTGGAGGTCGGGAGGTCCGGGATGAGGGGGTTCAGACACCCAGCAGGGGGGTGGAGCCAGCGCCCGGGGAGGCGATGGGCGAGCGGCACTTGGCGGGGGAGAGCCATCGACACCTCCTGCTCCCATTGACTGACCAAGTAGCCCGCTCACCTCCTGGGTGGATGTTGGTGCCGGGATGTCTGAGGCCTGGCCAGGCCCAGGGTTGAGGTCGATCGGGGGCCAGGCGGCCTCGTGGTGGAGTGTCCAAGATGGCGCCCAGGATGGGCGCGCAGGCCGGTAGTGGGTCGGCCTACGCGGTCAACAGGTTCGAGTGTAGGGGTCCCTGCGGGGACGGTGGACGTGCAATGGTGGTGTGTGGTACTTGCGTGGCTGGTTCGGGCCTGGTTGGGCCGGGGGAGAGCGGCCCTTCATGTGGCCTGTCCAACAGCCAGGTACAGCTTATATACCAGACCTGCAAGCATCTTTCACACCCACAGTACATGGATGGCACATTCCGCAATAACAGTGCTGTTAGGCAACGGCGCCGGGAGCACCCCGCAGCCTTGCTCTTGATGCACTGATGATCGGCCCTGTACGGCAGGTATTTCGTTAATCTAATGTAAAGATTTTGCAGAGTACAGAAATACCTGTGAGTAATATGTTTTGCACTTACTATTCAAGTTATATTTATTGAACAGCTGTATATGAACAACAGTTTAAATTTGGTACTCTTTTTGTTAACTAAAAACACATGAATCACACATATGACTACTTCTCACTGGTCACTTTAGTGGTTTTGCCTTATCAGTCCTGACATTAGCCTTCATATTGTCGACTCTGCTTGATCAAGAACTGTGCAACTCACTGGCCATCTTCTTCCACCGCAAGATCGCTGACATCCATGACAGCTTCAACACCATGACCGCCCGACTACGCCAGACCCCACCTTCCCTGTGAACACCACCAGCGCTAACCGCCTGACCTCCTGGTCCAATGTCAACGACGACGAGACATGCAAGGTCATGAACTCCATCCACCCAGGCTCTCCGTTAGACCCGTGCCCACACCACGTATTCAACAAAGCAGACGCTGCCATCGTACCCCAACTACGGAAGGTCATCAACATCTCCTTCGAAACAGGGACATTCCCGGAAAGCTGGAAACATGCCGAAATCAACGCCCTCCTCAAGAAGTCGAAGGCGAACCCCAAGGACCTCAAGAACTTCCGGCCCATCTCCCTGCTCCCGTTCCCGGTGAAGGTCATCGAGAAAATCATCAACATGCAACTGGCCCGCCACCTGGAAGACAACAACATCTTGGACCCATCCCAGTCCAGGTTTAGACGAAACCACAGCACCGACACAGCCCTCATCGCTGCCACAGACGGCATCAAGCGCCAACATAGACAACGGCGAAACAACAGCCCTCATCCTCCTGGACCTGTCAGCCGCCTTCGACACGGTCTGCCATTGCACTCTAAAGACACACCTCCTAGAAGCCGAAATCCAAGAAAAGGCCCTTGACTGGACCACGTCCTTCCTCTCCGGCAGAACCCATAGCGTCCGCCTCCTGCCCTTCCGATCCGAGGCCACCGACATCATCTGCGGCGTCCTCCAGGGCTCATCCCTCAGGCCGACGCTGTTCAACGTCTACATGGCCCCCCTCGCTCAAGTGGCCCGCCAACGCGACCTCAACATCATCTCCTACGCTGACGACACCCAGCTCATCCTCTCCCTCACCAAGGACTCGCACACTGCCAAAACCAACCTCCACGATGGAATGAAGGCCATCGCCGACTGGATGAGGAACAGCCGTCTGAAGCGGAACTCGGACAAGACGGAGGTACTCATCCTCGGACCCATCCCCTCAGCGTGGGAGGACTCCTGGTGGCCGACCACACTGGGAACAGCACCGACACTCACCGACCATGCACGCAATCTAGGATTCATCCTTGACTCCTCCCTCTCCATGTCTAAACAGGTCAACGCCGTCTCCTCCTCCTGCTACAGCACTCTCTGCATGCTCCGCAGGATCTACAAGTGGATCCAGACCGAATCAAGAAGCAGGGTGACACAGGCCCTCGTCAGCAGCAGACTGGACTATGGCAACGCACTCTACGCAGGAATCCCAGCCAAACACCTACAACGACTACAACACATCCAAAACGCCTCCGCCCGACTGATCGTCAACGTCCTCCGCCGCAGCCACATCACCCCCACCTAAGAGACCTACACTTGCTCCCCATCGACAAGAGGATCACCTTCAAGCTCCTCACCCATGCACACAAAGCCCTCCACAATGTCGGACCAGCCTACCTGAACAGCAGACTCAGCTTCTACACCCCCACCCGCCAGCTCCGCTCCTGCCAGCCTCGCCCTCGCCGCTGTTCCCCGCATCCAACCAACAACCTCTGGCGGCAGATCCTTCTCCTACCTCGCCGCCAAGACCTGGAACACCCTCCCTACCCACCTATGGCAGACCCAAGACCTACTCGCCTTCAGAAGACTCTCAAGAGCTGGCTCTTCGAGCAGTAGCGGCACCCCCTTCCTCAGCGCCTTGAGACCCTCACGGGTAAGTAGCACGCTTTACAAATACTCTAATTGATTGATTGATTGAAGCAGTGTTCTTGACTATGATTTTAGTGTTTTTATTGGTTTATCTCCTCTGCTCTCTGCACATTGCAAAGCTTCCCCTCACTTTTCTTGGTACTACCATATCCTGTATTTCTTCTCGAATACAATGTTATTTTTATTATTGCTCTGCTCTCTTTAAGTTTGTAAAGTAATCTGATACCCGCGAGGGTCATGTTCGCACTTTCAAATAAATAAATACACAAAAAGTTTGCTTAATCTAAGAGAGATTTGAACTTGCAAACATAAAGACACACTGATCTACAGTTTGCACTGTATCCAGCAATTTTAAC
Source organism: Lissotriton helveticus (assembly GCF_964261635.1). Taxonomy (NCBI): domain Eukaryota; kingdom Metazoa; phylum Chordata; class Amphibia; order Caudata; family Salamandridae; genus Lissotriton; species Lissotriton helveticus. Next base: position 1,348,296,414 of record NC_136065.1, read on the forward strand.
ACGCAGACTGACCCACAGGTGCCATTTCAGTGCAAGGTGAACAATGCTTGCCTAATGCACGCATTTGCCTTTTGTTAAGTCAGTCAGCGGCCTAGATGTACGGAACAGGAACCGGAAGGATCGGGAGAGGAAGCTCAGGGATGCTGGCTGGTAATTGGGGCTGCGGCTAGGTTTTTTTGGGGGGGGGGGTAGTTTTTAGTGCTGGGGGTCGGTTTTAGGACTCAGGGCGGGGGGGTCAGGGTAGTTTTTAGGGCTTGTGGCTGGGTTATAGGGTTCAGGGCAGGGGAAGCGGCAGTTTTCAGGGCTGGGGTTAGTTTTAAGGCTTAGGGCAGGGGACTGGGGGGCTGGGGTCATGGTAGTTTTTTTGGGCAGGCTGGGTTTTAGGGCTCATGGTGGGGAGTCGGGGTAGTTTATAGGGGTGGGGTGGTTTGGAGGGCAGGGGTATTGGGTGTTAGGGTGTACGGTGGAGGCTGGGGTGTTCACTTTACCACGCATATCCCTTTAGCAATCACGCCTTTACAAGGAAATTCGCAGATTAGTCATTTTAAGAATTACTGACAAAACATTTACGTAAGTCAAATTAACAGCAATACACAAGCTCTGCTAAGTCACGTTAATGATACTAATACACCCTGGAGTATGTCATGTTAACAGCACTTCACAGCTTATTCATGCTAGCACATACATGCAAGCTGTGTTAACACTACTACACTGGCAAGCTAGGCTAAGTGATTGTAAGAACAAAACACTCCAGCAAGCTGAACCAATGCATCTTAACAACATTGTGTACATAAGCTCAACTTAGTACTTTTAACAACTGTACAATACCCCGATACCCTTGGCTGTCATTACATCGAAGCCTACCAGACAGCTGAGCTATCTGGTTTGCTAACGACATCTTGGAGACATTCTGCTCATTGCATCACATTGGCTTTGTGATGTGTAACTCACATTGGCTTGCTTTCTGTTGGCTGCCTTTAATTGTTTAAGGCTATCCAGCTTGAGTTTGTCCCTTCCCTTGTCGTAATCCTATTGACTGAATTCTTCCACCAGTAATACATTTCTGTAAAGAGGCCTTTAAATCTTGTTCGTATCTTGTCACATTTGCTGTGCATTCAAAGATAGAGGTCAAATGTCAAGCTGTCTTCCAGGGAGCTTGGTGTTTACTTTTTCCATGAATTCAAAGTGAGAGGATTTATGTGACAATCATGATGGCTACTCAGGGTGTGCTGTACGATGTCAATTTTTTTTCTAGCACAAAACAGAATTCAAATGTCGGTAAATTAACTGTTCAGATATTTCAGAATATGGAAAGCACAAATGAAGCACAGTATCTGGTAATTCTGAAGTGTAGTTGAAACAAATATTTTAATATGTTCAAAACAAATCAATATACTAGGTGATGTCATTTCCACACTTTATTGTTTGTGTGTTGTATGCTTTTATCAGTAAAACTGCATGTCTGTGCAAATGTAATGGTAATTTCAATTGTAGATGTGTTCTCTTTGGTAGCAGTGCGCTATCACACCATGCATATTCCACTTTACCACACTCCACTCTTCACCACTCCACACTACACCATGCCACTTCATACAGCACTATGCTCTGCACCACTTCACACTATGCCACTCCACACTGTACGCTGCACCTCTCCACTCTATGCCTCCTCACTAAACGCCACTCTTCTCTAAAGCACTCTAATCTATGCTAATGCACTCTGCCCCACAGTACTCTACTACGCACCGCTGCACTCTTCACCACTGAACTCTATGCCAATCCACTCTAAGCCACTCTTATCTACTTTGCAACACTGCATTCTATGACAGAGCACTCTGATACACTCTACACTATGCCACTACATTCTATGGCACTTAACTCTACTCTGAAACAATCTACTCTGCGCCAATCTATCCCACTTTGCGCCATTTCACTGTACACCACTCTACTTTATGCAACTGCAATCTACCCTACACCATTCCACTGCACTCTACCCCCACTGCACTCTATGCCGCTACACTCTACATCACTTTACTCAAACCCAATTCACTCAATGCCAGTACACTATATGCCAATCTACTCTGCACCACTGCATCGTATGGCATTATACTCTATTCTGCAACACTATGCTACTGCACTCTATGCCACTCCACACCTTTGCACTCTACGTCACTTTACTCTGCACCACTCTACACCAATGCACTCCGTGACACTCTGCTCTACACCATTGCACTCTACTCTGCAACAATGCACTCTCTGCCACTGAACTTTGCATCACTCTACTCAGCACCACTGCACTCTGTGCCACTGCACTCTAATCTACACCACACTACTCTGCTGCACTCACTTCAATGCACTCTATGCCACTGTACTCTACCCCAATCCACTTTATGCTAGTCCATTCTAGGCCACTTTAATCTACTGTGCACTCTATGACACTGCATTCTACACCAGTGCATGCTACCCCACTCTACTGTGCACCACTGCACTCTTCGCCACTGCACCACTGTACTCTGCTCCACTCCACTCTAAGCCAATGCACTCTAAGACAATGCACTCTAAGACAATGCACTCTACTCTGCACCACTACACTCCACGCCACTCTACTCTGCATCACTCCACTCTACACAACTCTTATCTATTCTGCACCTCTGCAATTGACACCACTGCACTATAAATCACTCTACTCTATGCCACTGAGTTGTCCACCACTCTACACATCTGCACTCGACCGTGTACCACTCCACTCTACCGTGCATCACTCCACTTTATGCCATTACACTCTACACAACAGCAATCTATTCTGCAACACTCTTCTCGGTGTCACTGCACTCTACGCCAAAGGATTCTACACCACTGTACTCAAACCCATTGTAGTCTATGCCAATCTACTCTGCACCACTGGACTTTATTCCACTACATTCTAATCCACTCTACAACACTCCACTGCACATTCCACTCTACTCATTTAAACTTTGCTCTACTCTATACCACTCAACTCTACAACCCTTTACTGCTCTCTATGCCATTCAACAACAGTACTACACTCTATGAAATTCCTCCTATGCCAGACCATGCCACTATACTCCAATCTATTGTATGACACACTACCCCACTCCTTCACTCTGCACCAATCCACTCCACTCAATGCCACTCCACTCTGACACTCTATGTCACTCCTCTCTATTCTGTGCCACTCGACTCTACAGCACTGTACTCCACTCAATGGCATTCCACTCTCCTAAACGACTACACTCTAAGCCTCCCTACTGTAAAACAACCTACCCCTCTCCTCAACACTCTACAACACTCTACTCCACTCTTTGGCCTTCCACTCTTTGACGCTCTACTCTCTCTCAACGGAACTCCAAAACATTCTACTCCACTCCATGCCACTCTGCTTCACTCCATTCCACTACATGCCATTTAGCTCGACACTCCACTCTACGACTTACTACACCAATCCATAACACTCCACTCTACTCCACTTTCCGACACTCCACTCTCCGTTAGCTCACTAACATTTAGCCAAGCTGAACAGCAGCTACACTGGTGTACAATATGGCTCAAACATATTGGCAACACCAAAACCGGCTGATTTTCACTCCTGTTTGGTGAGCGTGGTGGACTGGATGGACCAGAACTGCCTGAAATTGAACACTGAGAAAAGGGAGGTATTATTCATTGGAAAGCAGCCCTCTATCTGGTCTACAGCATAGTGGCTGGCGATCCTAGCCACAGTTTCAACCCCCAAATCAAAAATAAAGAACCTGTGAATAAGGTTTGACAATAATTGAAGTTTTACAGCCAGATATCTGAAAATGCTATATAAGATCTTTGACCTCCTCCCAGCAGTGATCAGGAAATCTGCAATTAAAGCTCTCTTGACCTCCCGACTAGACTAGTGCAATATCCTCTATCTGGGTGTCACTCAAGGCAGACTACAAATGCTGCAAAGAGTACAAAATGCAACAGCTCTGCTGCTCCCAAATATTTCCAGGTGCTCTTCTTTAGGATCAGCACTCAAAAACCTGCGCTGGCTCCCAGTGAAAAAACAGAGTGGTATTCAAAGTCCTATGCTTTTGCCACAAACTTTTAAATGACAAATTACCACATTACCTTCACTCCCTGATGAAGCCCTATTGCCCAAATCTATGCCTCAGATCCTATGAGGCCAGATTAGCAGCAGTGCCAAGAGTGAAAAGAGCCAGGTTAGGAGGCTGTTCTTTCAGCCTACTGGCCCCCAAATTGTGTAACTCTCTCCTCTTGGATCTAAGACAGAAAAGCTCTGAATGGATTTTCCAGAAAAAAAATCAAAACTTGGCTGTTTTAAATAAATCCAATCTATGTAACCATAGTAGTATGCCCTCCTAACGCAGTAACACTCCACTTTTGGAGTTACAATGCACTTTAGAAATATGATAACATAACAAAGACAATAACTCTTGTAAAGGCGAGACCAATTGGCTTTGGCGATGCTTGTTTTTAGACATGGTATTATCTAAGACCTTTTGATGTAATAAACTCAAATATATACTTACTTAAAGGGGCTCAGTCAGCCCTTTTCATCCATTGGTCTTTTGTTATGAAATTCACATTTCATCTGCCTACTACAGCATACAGCAAGGGCCAATGGTCCAGCCCATCTAAGACTTTGTAGGCTTCACTGTGAGTGACACCAATCTGGTTTTCTAATCCATAAAACACATCCACAAAGTAGTTCCCTTCAGTGCGTGGAATGTATATGAATCTATATGCTATTTGAGACAAAAAGATTTGCTTTTGGCCATTATTTTTAATATTGACTAGAGCCTGGCAGCTCCCTAATAATGCATTTTTACCAAAACCATGACAAAACTAAACAAGCAATGACAAAGCCAAAAGACTGGGGGCTATAACCAGACCTGTTGGCTTCACCAATTCTTGTTTTTGACTTGTATCTGTTTTCTCTTTATAGTACTGTCTTAACTGCCTTAAGAGGGCCATGGGCAAGCACGGGTTACCTGGATTAAATATGGGTGGGGTGGGGGGTTGGGGGTTGGTCTTTTACTCCTGCTGTCCCGGAACCTGTCCTACTACGGATCCTGAGTAACTGGGTCAAGTACCTCTTTCAGTGGTAGCACGGGTCAAGCAGTCCAAGGCTCTTCCAGGGTTGTGGGGAGGGCATACACTGGTGCAAGACTCAAGATACAAAGAGTAACTGCAATAAGATGATTATGTAGCAAACTACTTACTTTTATGAAAAAAATAGCATAATATTATAAGGACACAAAGCATAGTTGGCAACACACTGAATAATATCCACAGTCTCTCAAGTCAGCTTGCTAGTGTCATCCTAGGAGTTGTCCCTGAGTTTTCCAGTCCTAAATTGAATCCAAAGACCTCTGTTAAGTACCATGCACAGGTGCACATACATCCCAGCATGCACGCACAAGTATCACACACAGTCCAGCATTACACACATTCACCAAGAAGGCCAAGGATGGAACCCACAGATCTCCCCGTTATGTATCGTCAAGAGGTACACATACATCTCAGCACAAACACGTATCATGTGTTCGCTGGTGCTACACACAATCACCATGAAGGCCAAGGGTAAGCTTTGTACACAGCAGCTGAACCTTATATGAGCGGGCAAGTAGACACCACTCCATTGACAAAGGTAAAAAGGTCAATCTACTGATCACTATTAAACACATAATGGGTATGCTGCCACTACCCTGCTCATGTCAGTTAACTCTTGGTAAGGGCTATAGCTCTCTAACACTATGCAGGGAGTGTTTGGTGCACCCCTCTTGGTCTAACTAGAGCGCATTACCTTGAGACGGGCCTAGGCGAAACAGATCGTAGGTTGCTTGTGGTTTGGTTCAGGCAGGACCTGGCCTGGCAGTTTGGTCTAAACCTTTCCCACTGGAGCAGGGTCAAGACGGATTTGTATATGGCGAGGTCCAATCTGAGGTCTACATGGTATGTTGTGCAAAATAAGAGTGGACTGTGATGTAGCCTTAGTGATTATCAGTGGCTGAGATTAAGTCAAGCATTCCATCCATTACTTTTTTCTATACTTTTTGTAAAAGTTAGTGGGCCTAGGTCATGGTGCACACACAAGATCCATGTTTGCCCCTTACCAAAAATCAGTACCACTAATCCAGATATCCATGCTGCAGACGCACTCAGAGCAGTGGGTGCACGTCCATCACCATGCAGGGGGCTTTTCCATACTAACAAGCATATAATGCAAATATGTCTTCACAGTGCTTGATCATACGAAAACTTTGAGTACTCATAAAGGTTTAGGAAAGTCCTTACACATGCGCTCATACATACTCTTCTAAGCAATGTTAACAGTCAAATGCGTGCAGAAGCATAGGTACGTCATGTTGGTGGCAGCGTGCGCAAACATTTGATCGCTCAAGCATTTTTGTCAGAGTTATGGTAATGTTTGCTCTTGTTGTGCACATGTTCCTAATGGGGAGAAACAATCTGCTGAAATCTTCATTGGAAATGTTTGCACATGTCTCCTTTTGAATTAATGCTCTCAATTCATGGAGAGAACTGTTAAATGGGTTGGTGAGTCAATGAGTGCCTAGGGATAACTTAATATGTTGGGGAAACATCGGTTTCACCGCAACCGGTACAATGCATGCCATTGCCCCGCATGCCGTTGCAACGCGAAAGGTGTGTAGCAGTGGGGAGAAGGTGTTGGATTTAACTCCAACACCTCCCCTACTGTTGCACACACTGGAGTTGGAATAGTAAGGTAAACTATTCCAACTTCCAGCGCACCCCCGACAGCAAGTCGGGGTAAAGCTGTGCATTGCAACGGCATGCGGGGTAATGGCATGCGTTGTATCATCACATAACCCAGCAAAACCCATGACTGTAGATGCTGTTGCCATTGCGAGGACAACTTCAAACGTATGAAGCCTTGGGATGGTCAAAGATGTGCAAAATGAACAACTGATGCTCACCAGCTTCAGATGCCGGTGCTCTGAGAGGTCAAAGCAACTCACGCCCTGATCCACCTGGACTCCTGAGTCCCAGCTCCACTCCCACCGGAGGTGTGTGAGAAGCCCTACGCTCTCAGTCCAGCTTTTAGGAAGGTGGAACCGGGGGCACCGGAGAGAAGCCAAAGACAGACAGGGCTCTCTCGGACTTGAAGAGCCAGACTCAAGAGAAAAGTCAAGCTCCCAGCTTGTTCCCGGCTTCTCTCGCCGGAGAGAGACCGGTAACCAGGATGTCCTCCCACAATGAAGACGTAGCAGTAACTAACACTGTCTCTCACAAGGCACGTGCACATACACGCACTCACGCTGCGGATTGGCACACAATCCAATCAACAACATATTGGTTATGTGATGTTACAAAGCATGCCATTACTTTTGCAGTAAACACTATCATTCTGTATTTGACCCCAGTCAGGCCCGAGCCCTCTTTGAATGCCTGCCACTCTTTTTCCATTCTCATTTCTATAAAGAACAACATCTCTGAATCCGAAATTATATTTTTGGGAAAAAGACGTGTGTAAATAAGAAGCGGGACCTGGAAGAGCATGCATTGGAAAGCTGTAAATGAATGTCTGTTTGGTGTTAGCGCCCGTGAATCAGATGTGTTTAAAAGTTGGTGGGTTTCTTTCTGCCCCTTCAACAGCCTCCATCGGTACCTAAGTGCTGGGCCTTAACAGCTGACATTGTGTGTTGTTTTCCTGGTCACCTCTACCCCTTGTCAAAGGGCTTGTACGTTGCTGTGTCATTCACATACACATTCTGTTTGTTCCCCTGTGTTGTCACAACATGTACCATGGGCAGAGATTCAAGGTGCCATCCCCACAGGCGACGACTGTTGTGGGGCAGAGCAGCGAGGGGTGGCAGGATGCCATTCATCAGGGCACAATGGAACTGAGGTTGCAGGGGGTGTAGCAGTGCTGCTGGGTACAGAGGGGCAGATTTACGAGCCCCTTGCGCCACTTTTGCGTCACTTTTAACATGGACAAAGTGACGCAAAAGTGGCGCAAGGGACTTGTTAATCTGCCCCAGAGTGTCCAGGGATGGGGCAGAGTCAGTCACTAATGCACATCTGTAGGGGTCAGTGTACCGAGGGACCAAGGGTCTTGCAGGCAGGTATAGGGAGAGGGGAGGTAAAGGCGAGTGACACAGTGGGATCCCTAGGAGCGTGCACTGAACAGATCCCAGGAGAGGTCGATTCGGATCCTGCAGATCGACAGGGTGATGAGTACAATCAGAAGCGTCCCCAGGAGCTTGAAGATCAGCAGAAGGTGGCAGAGGATTAAAGGCCACCGCAGGAACAAGGGTCGTGACATAAAGAAGTAAATCACTGAAAAAGGACCAGGCAGTGGCTGCAGACTCGCATATCAAGGAGAAGAAATATTCGTTGAAAACATGGAACCATGTGCAGAATATTTCTACCCAGCTACTTGGGGCAATTCATCTGTTGTGCAGGCTTAATTTGTAAATGAAAGAGTGCCGGTGCCCAAAGCTCTGCTCTGAAGCACTCCACCGGGGCAATTAAATGTGAATGCACGGAATACCAAGGCTGCTTAGTCGTGAATCTGCCTCAGGCCTCGTTAATCCTCTGCCAGACACTCCCTGCCCCTTTATCTCACTCCGCTGGTTTTTGCTTTCTCCCTTGTGATTTTTTTCCATCTCGCTCTGTCTTGTCTTTCCTGTTTGTATTTGTTCCATCTCTTGCTCTTGGTAAATATCTGATGCAGAAAAATATGTGTCGGCCCCCAAATATATGTGCCGGTGCCCTCCCCCCTCCCCCGCCCCACCCCCCAAACTCCCACCGGCAACCACTGGTTCAAATTAAGTACTAGGTAAGTTCCTCTTGCCCCTTGCATTGTTCCCATGTGCAGTCAGTTGAGCTTGCCTGTGTCTTGTGTGTAGGCTGCATAGTCTTCAAGCACCACCACCCCTCCCACTGCAGTTAGCTCTGTTCATCTATACATTTATTTATGTACCGATTGTTGAAACGTGTATGCAGCACAACCAGTGCTTTACAATAAACCAGAACTGCAAAAGGCAAGGGCAGTGGATGGCAGTAGAGAAGAAGGGGAATAGGGCAGAAGGGTAGAAACAAGATACATCAGCACTCTTCATCAGCTTTGGTGTAGGGTAGAGTAGATGATATGTGTGGTGGACAGTAGTATGGCGGGGTGCCATTAACACAGGGACTGTTTACGGAGAGGGCGCTCTCTGAATGCCAAACGTGGTACTAATAGTGCAGATGGTAATGTGACTTTGGTATAGAATTATTTAACTATTTTACCTTGTTCGCTGAATGCCATAGGCAGTTTTAATGGTCTCAGTTTTGCCGGTAATGTCTGGTACTGAGTGCAAGACATTTTGAGAGGGGGAGTACCTGCACTTCTCAAGAAAAAATGTAATACTTGTAATTGGAGAGTACCGGCACTTCCCAGAAATAAGCAGGTACTCTGTTACAGAGTACCTGCACTTCTATTTTTCCATTTTAAGCACTGTTCTATATAGCCTGTTTGTTAAGTAGGAGAAAACCAATTTAAGGCATTTTCTTTGAAGCCCATGCAGTGTCCAAGGGTTGTTATTAGTCTGCTATTTTTATACGCCGAAAGCTACAATTAGTGTCAATGAGTGCATTCAGGAACCTGTCACTCTTGATGATCTTTATCTGTTTCTTTAAGTCTTAACAACCATTTCCCCACTGCTTTTGCCCTGTCCCCTATCTCTGTAATGGATGTAATAAGTGAGGTAATTGTGGTGCCTAGTTTATGGGTTTATCTCAACTGTACCCTGAGGCCCCCAGGCTTCCAACAAGCACATAAGTGCATGTGTAGTCTTCACCTTTGTAGCTGTCAGCAATCGTGCTGTTGGCTGCAGTGCTCAGAGGCCATTCCAGGGACCTGGGGCTGCAATGGCTGCCTGACAGCACGAAGCATCCCTGGAGGCTATACCAAATATTGTTCTTTCTCACCCAGGATTCGGAGTGGTCGCTTGAGGGTCATGTTGTATAGTATTAAGCAAGACTGCAGCATGTCACCGGAGTTAAGTGTCTCTACATCGCCCCATAATATGTATTTTATGTAGCCCTGTTAGAGCCCCTCAGTGGCACACTTGATGTCAACTCACATCCAGATGTGTGTTCTGCCCTATCTCTGTCCACCGGTGGCTAGGATGGAGTATTACTGAAACGTATCCGGTGTCACTTGGTGGTGGAAGGGAGAGTTATAAGTGATGGCTGCAGCTTTTAGAGCGACAGTGTGTGGTTTTTACATGCGTTTTTGATTTCTTGTTGACACTCTCCTGGCATCTGTGATAGATAGAACTAAGACTAAGTGCTGATGTGTAGTTTGGCATCACAAACCAACGGGATATTAAGGCCATTGGCATTGCTGAAGTGTCTGTGTGATTCTTATGTCTCAGTGGTGTCCAGGGGAAACTTATATGGCATACCACATGGGGCCTGTGTGCATCTGTGACTTGCCGTACAGACACCCAACCAAAAGGAGGGGACTGTGTCTCTTGTGACTTTCTGTATTGACCGAGTGGCCTAGTACATACAACAGTTTGGTCTGTGTGATCATGCTGTGGGACTTGTTTATGTTACATGTAAGATTGGATGTGGTGAGGTCTGGGTGATCGTTCATCTTGTCCTTGTTGAGTCAGAATCCTTGAGCAGGTTTCTGGTTGGTGTAGTCCTTATGTAGTAGACTTTGCTTGAAGCTCCTTGTCATAGGCACTCTTTTCCTTCATTATTTTTTCATGAGGTTGCATGCCAGGTGGAGCTGCTTTTGATGAGGTTGAGGTTTCAATGCGTGCTTTGGGCATAACCATGGTACATGGTATACTGCTTCATCCATCCATGGTGGAATGTTGGATTGATGGTATTGCGTCTCCTTTTATAGTTGTGGATGAACGTTCTCAGTTACACACCATCCTGCCATCTAATGTGCATTGATGGTGATGTAGCAGGTGCTTTTAGTTGAAGGCCTGAGCCTGTTGATTTTGCTCTCTATGTTTACTTTCAGCTTTCTTCGTGTATTTGAGGTCACGTACAATGCATACGATGTCAATGGCTGTCAGGCTTAAGACAACATAGTTCAGTGTTTCCAGTTGTTCTGCTTCTTCAGAGGGAGCCTGGGCTTCTCTTTGTTATGTGGTGGAAGGCTTTTAAAAGGTCAAGAGGAAACTTTCACCAGTTGCCTTAAGTCATGAATGCAAAATAACAACTGAGCTTTCCATGGACAAGAAGTAGCCACTTTGAAAGAAAGTGGCACTGTAGACATGCTTTAAATTCTCTTTCTGAAGATCAGCCCCGAAAACGCTGCACTTTAATTTGTGCTTCGTTACTTTTGGCCAGAATGAATTGCTATTACCCTGCACAATATTTAACATAATTTGAAACATTTATTATTTTAGTGGACTGGGAAATTCGTTTTTCGCACTGTGTGTGTCCAATTTCAATTTCAGATAGGATTTTCAACACAGATATTAGTATGTACTTAAACATAGGCTTCTAATAAATCAGACACAATTCTGAAATTTCGGAAAAAAACATTATAGAATTTCAGTCTAAAGTCACGTGTACATGCTGAGCGGAGGGGTAGCCCTGATTAGGACACTGTTCCGCCTGATTATTACTCCCACACTGTTCGTGAACCTGGATTTCCCATGTGTGAAAACACCAGGAACGATTTTATAAGCCGGAAAACCTGGCTGGTAACAACACCTGGGGCTTGGTCTGCCCCCTGACCTTCACCCACTACCAGTGCTTGACGGGAAACAGCCTCTACAATGCGGCTGAGCCACGCGTGCCCTTTTCCCGCAAGTGGAACAACAATTGCCTAAACAACGCATCTGCCTAAGTCAGACAGTGGTATAGATCGGCGGGCAGAGGGACAGGAAGCACTGGGACTGGCAACCTAAGTGGGGCTGGAGCCAGGTTTTGGGGGTTACTTTTTAGGTGTAGGGATCGGTTTTAGGGCGAAGGGGGTCGTCGTAGTTTTTATGGTAAAATGTAAATGTATTTGAGCTTGTAAAGCGCACTGCTACCCGTCCGTAGGTTTCCTGGCGCTGTATAACTCTGGGGAACCCGTCCTGGCTTTCCCTGTGGGATGGTCCCTGCTGGGAGTCCCCAAGGTGGAGCCAGGCATCCCCGGAATTGATGGGGCCGTTGTGGAGATTAGGCAAGCTAATGCCCAGAGTTGCCGAGTGGAACCCCTGATTAGAGTAAGCACCGAAGCGAGAATTATCGAGTCCGCTGACCCAAGTCCACGACCCTGCCGCGTCGGGAATTGAACCCTGGTCCCGGGCCGACTTCTGCCTCCGGGTCTGCTGCCTCTAACCAGTGAGCCACACTACTCCACACCAGTGGTAGGGGGCAGGGTTTTATGGTTCAGGGTGGGGGGTCGGGTAATTTTAAGGGCTAAGGCAGGGTTTTAGGCCTCAGGGCAGGGGAAAGGAAAGGGGTAGTTTTACGGGCAGGGCGGGGTTCAGTTTTAGGGCTCAGGGCAGGGAAGTTGTGGTCGGGGACGTTTTTGGCAGGCACATGTTTTAGGCCTCAGGGTGGGGGGGAGGGGAAAGGCGTATTTTAGGGGCAGGATGAGATTTGTTTTAGGGTCAGGGCAGGGAGGTGAGGTTATTTTAAGGGCAGGGTGCGGTCGGTTTGAGGGCTCAGGATGGGGGTGGTCGATGTTGTTTTTTGGGACAGGGACCAAGTGTATGGCTTTTAATGAAGGGTCAGGGCTGGGGCAAAGTGGATTACAGGGCTGGGGCAGGTGGGCTAGGATATGAAATTTACTACACATATCCTTTTATCAAACATGCCCTTACAATGAAATTCATTGTAAAGGCTTAGGTGGTAAATGCATGCGTGGTAAAGACACTGTCGTAGTTCAGACCACGTTGTTAAGACATGTGTGATTTAGGCTTGCATGGCTGTATCATACAACCCTGCTTGACTCCCTTCTACGGTATAAGGGGTACAGACCGCTCAGCCTTCTCAAACGACGGCTCTTCTGCCCCTGATGTCCTCTCCATCTCTGCCTCCCACCCCACTCAGTCTCCCATTCTGATCTGCTACCTGGTCAGAGAAGATGTTAAATGGGAGCTTTCAATACCAAGGAACTTGGAATTCCATACAGAATTTTGCCATGAACAATTGGGTTTACATGGTTGTTCTCCATTCCATGAGGTTTAACTCGTAATAGGTGGATTTAAGTGAGGGCACACCAGATTTTGTTTATTTCTGCCCACGGGGTATCCTTGCACCTAATTGCAGTGATTATCTTGGAGGCAGCTGGTTGGCTGGATTTCAGTAGAAACCACTTAATGGTTCAATTGGTGAGCGAGAAAAGTAGTCTTGCTCAAGTGGAGCTCTTTCATCATGAATGGGACTTTTGTAATGTTGTATTTATTCCTGTCATGCAATGTGAAAGATCAGGGCCGGTTCTAGGATTTTGGGGCCCTAGGTCGAAATGGAATGTGTGAGGCCCCTCTGTTTTCCATACATGACATATTCAGGGCTCCAGAAGAGCTGCTTTGTTCAGACTACTCCAGGGCCACAGCTCCTCCTCTCAGCCAACTACAAGCACCTCTTTTACAGCTGATATCGGGCTGAAGGTGTGAGAATTGCTTGGGGGATCAGAGTTAAACCTGTGGGGCGCTAAAGTGCAGACAATGCGCATCCTGCAGTTTCTCTGAATGGGCAGCCGGGCAGGAGGCCTAATGGCAAGACAAACCTGCACAATGCATCTTTGTATGAGATAGCCATTTTACCAATCAGCGACAGGTTCAAAGATCAAATATGATTTAATATTCCCAGGGACACTTCAGAATATAAAATAATCAGGCCAGACCTGTGAAAATACTTCTAGCCCTGTACCTTTAATCAAAGCACACAAAACTGGCAGAGTCAAAAGGAAAAAGAAACATTTTAGTGACATTGTGAACAGCAAAATGCAAGTAGACTAAACTTAGGCCAGCCTTTCTTGCTGCTGCCTCATCCTATTCAGTTGGCCCCTTCAGGAAGAAATAAAAATTGAGAAATTCCTTTTCACTCTATTTTCTTTAAGTGGTATTTTCTTTTATCAATGTGTACATGTTTATCTGTGTTTATATGTTTACACCCATAAGGGCTATTGCCCATTTGGTGGGATTTTGCAGTTATTATAGTTTTAAACCTAAAACACAGTAGCCTAGATATTAGACATGGGAGAAGGCCAGCCTTGGTAGCCTCATCCTTAGGGCTCTGTGGCGCGTGCCTGTTAGACTACTCATGGAAGCAACGTGTGGGTGTTGGTGCTTGTAGCATCTTGCTACAATAACCACAGACACAATTGATTATCAATACTGGAGCTTTATTCTTATGCATCCAGCCTGTCTCCTGTCCCTACTCTAACTGCCCTTCCCTCATCGGTCTCCTCCTCTTCCTGTCCACCCCTTAAGCTCCACCCACAACCACTAGCCTGCTAACTTCACAACATCTCCCCCCTTTGTAACAAAACAAATAAACGCACTGACTTCTTAGTCCATTTCTTCAATAAGTCTTTTGGGTGGACGTATGTCACGATGAGGTCGTGGTGACCTGATTCTCAGATTAGTGTCACTCTGTGTCTCATTGACTGGACCAGTGTTCTCACAACTGACCGAATGTGATTCTTCCGAACAGGGAGTGTCCATTTCACTCGGTAAGGTCCCGGTGGTATCGCGTGGCAACTTCTTGAAATGCGAGATATTTCTCGTGATTTGTCTCTGCTCTGATTCCGCAGTCAACATAGTTCCTTTCCTTTTCGTGATCAGCAACGGTTCATCCTTGAACAGGCAGTCGGTCTTTTTCTGCTGTTCTTGCTTGACGAGCACCTGGTCTCCTTCATGTAACGAGAGTGACCTCGCTCTTCTCCGGTGATCTGCATATGACTTCATTTTGTCTTTTCTGCGCTGGTCTGTTTTCATCATTTCCTGATGATCTTGAGTGGGTGACAATGATGGTCATAAGGCCCCTTCCCATGTTGGAATACGATTCCTCATGGGACGTCCCAGCATGAGTGTTGCCGGGCATTGCCCTGTGGTTGCGTGAGGAGTTGTCCGGTAAGCTCGGAGGACCTCGTTGAGGGCGACTTGTAAATCCTTTCCTTCCGCTGTCGCATGTTGGAAAGTCTTTTTGAGCGTGGCCATGAATCTTTCAATTGTTCCATTAGCCTGTGGCCAGAGGGGTGTAATCTTACGATGATGGAAATCTAGGTGTTTCGCAAATGCTGCAAAGTCCTTTCCATTAAATGGGGGTCCGTTGTCTGTCTTTACTTTTGAGGGAACGCCCCAGGCCGCAAAGACTTCGTCCAGTACCTTGAGAGTACTTGCGGCATTTGTAGACGGTACAAAGTATGCAATGGGGTATCGAGAATGTTCATCAATGATGGCCAGCACGTATTTGCCCGATGTCAGGGGTCCATAGAAATCAATAGCAATTTCTTGCCACACCCCAGGTGGCAGAGGGGTCATGTTCAGTGGTGCTGGAGGGTCACTTTTGCTCGTGAGCTGACAGAGGTGACAGTCCTTCAAGGTGGCTTCTACCATTTGGTCGAGATATGGAAACCACACCCGCTCTCTTAATGCGCGTTTGGTTGACACAATACCCCGATGTCCTTCATGGGCAAGGGCAACCACTCCTTGTCTTAGTTGAGTGGGAATCACGATTCGCTGGTCTCGCAGTATTATGCCATCAGTGGTGGCTGACAGCTCACTGCACACGTGCCGGAAAGCCTGCATTTCTTGTTTAAGGATAGGATCAGTCTCTTCATCCTGAGAATCATGCCTCCACCTGTTGTGTCGAATCCTGCGCAGGACCTTCTGCAGGATGACATCTTGTGCTGTGCTCTCTCGGATGGTGTCCATTGGGATAGCGGGAGGAAGAGCTTGATCAGTCACGAAATGTATGTACTCTTCCGCAATGGACGATTTAGAGACTGACGATGTGGCTGGGTGTCTGGACATATAATCAGCCGGGTTTTCTGACTTCCCCGGCTTGTGGATGATGGTGAACATGTACTCCTGTAGCCTTAGGCCCCACCTTTCAATTCTTGGGGGCATCTTGGATCGTGGGTTTCCGTAAATGGTGACAAGAGCTTGGTGATCTGTGATTAAAGTAAAGTGTTTACCATATATGAAAACATGAAAATGTTCACATGCCCACACTACGGCAAGGCTTTCTTTTTCGGGCTGCGAGTATGCCCGCTCCGGGTCAGTCAAGCTACAACTCGCATATGCAATGATTCGACGTGGATCTGAGTCGTTATCATATTGCGCCAAGATGGCACCAAGCCCGACAGGGCTGGCGTCCACAGTTATTTCAGTCTTTCTCTGTGGGTTAAAATATGACAGGTGATCCGCAGATGCCACCGCCTTCTTGATCTCCTTGAATGATTTCTCGCATTGGGGAGTCCACTCAAACGGCTGGCCTTGTTTGGTCAATAGACGAAGGGGATGGCTGATTGTTGCGTAGTCCCTGATATAGCGGGCGCAATAACTGGCCATTCCAAGAAATTACCTGAGCTCACTGACGTCCTGGGGACTCTTGGTGTTGTTCAGAGTCCCAATCTTGTCGGGGTCAGGTTTCATGCCAGCACCTGAGAAGATGTGACCAAAGAATTTCAGTGTGTCCTGGTGGAATTCGCACTTCTCTTTGTTAAGAGTCAGGTTTGCTTCTAGTAGTGCGTGGCAGACACGATTGAGTGCAATATCATGCTCTCGTAGATCAGAACCATAGACAAGGATGTCATCACTATAGTTGAACGTGTTGGGAATGTTCTGAATGACCTGCCGAATGGCTTCTTGGAATATTTCGGCTGCTGAGGAAACCCCAAAACTGAGTCTCTTATATCTGAACAACCCCAGATGGGTTGCGAACGTGGTAATGTATCTTGACTTTGCCTCTAATTCCAACTGGTGGTACCCCTTATTTAAGTCCAACTTGGAAAATATCTTTGCCCCGTTTAGAACCGAGATCATATCACTCAAGTGTGGTCCCGGATGTCGTTCTTTTTCGATTGCAGTGTTGGGCAGGCGCATGTCCACACAGAGTCTGACTTTGTTGGCCATGCCCTTCTTGGGAACGATAACTACTTGTGGACACCCACGGTGTTGGACCCTCAGTGCGCTCGATGATATCAGCAGCTAGCAAATCCTGGAGTTCTTCCTCCACAGCGGTTTGGAGATGAAACGGTACCCGTCGAGGGTGTTGGGCGACGGGTCTGATTTGTTCATTAATATGCAATCGTACTTGGTAGTCTTTTAACTTGCCTAGTCCTTGAAATAGTCTGGGAAACTGGCGGGTCACATCTTGGTTTCCACTGACCTTAAAAAGGATTTCCACTAGGTGAAGACGTTCAGCTGTCGGGAGGCTCAATAGACAGTCCGCTTCTGGGCCTTTAATAACATGGATGACCGGTGGGATGGTTGTGTCTTCATGTTGGAGGGTCGTCGAGAACTTCCCGAGGCAAGGAAGTGGCTTCTTGGCCATCCATGTGAAGACTCTGACTGGTGCAAAGGTCAGAGGAGGACGCGGACTCATTCTTTCATATTCGGTGACTGGAATATAGTTCAGGGATGCACCTGAGTCTAGTACAAACTTTGTATCATGATTGCCAACTTTGATGTCCAGCCGGGGATAGGTCTTAAGCTGATCTGGATCTGCGGCTAAGTTCAGATATTCAATAGTATATGTTGAGTCTCTGGATGACGGCCTCGATTCCTTGGATGGTGACCTCCGTTCCCACCTGGACCGACGTGACTCTCGGCTGGAGTGTGACGACCCAGAAGACTGTTCAGTTTGTTCTTGGACAGCTCGTGCATGGTGTCTTCGGGTGCCGGATCGGGACGTTCTCGGGGTACCTCTTCGTGAGTCAGGCTGAGTTGTCTTTGTGGCACCACTTCGTCTCTCCTTATTGTATTCCCCACACATCACTTCAAAATGATTCGTTCGACCACACTTCCGGCATCTTTGACCCATGGCAGGGCAACTGTCTACATGGGGGTAATCATACCCACAACGGTAACATTTCCTCACGTTCTCTGATCTCCTTTCCTTCTTCCACGGCTCTCGCCACTGATGTCTAGATTGTTCTCGCCGTGATGACGGGTGTGACCTCCAGTGTCTGTCTCTCGAACGCCTTCGATTCTCATTCTTGGCGTACACGCGTCGCACTTGTTCGCGACTTCCTTTGTGTCCCGTTTCGATGTCTGCTGCATATTCTTCTGCTTGATCAAATATTCATGTCATCTCCTCTATATCGTCGAGGCTATGTTCCTTTCTCTATAATCGTCTCCTCAATTGGTCGGAGTGACACCCACCAATTATTTGTGACTTAATTGCGGCATCTGTTGAGAAATTATCAAATGCACAATGCTTGGCTAGTCTCCTCAGGCGCATCATGAAAGCGCTCATTGGTTCCTCCTTCCCATGACGAGCCGAGTGGAATGTATGGCGTTCATAGTCGACGTTCTTTTTGTGAAGAAATCTTTTGTTTAGTGCGTCACGCACTTTGTCATAGGTGTCCGCCTCTGCGGCAGGAAGGTCTTTGATTATTTTGACTATCTCCCGCCCCGCCAAGTTGCGCAGGCCAATCAACTTCTTTTTATCCTCAATCACTTCTGATCCTTCGATGTAATCTTCAAATTCTTCGAACCATTCTTGCCATTTGGGACCCATGGTTCCCCCAGTGGTCACTTTGAGGGGTTCGGGCGCTCGTAGATGCGACCCACCTGGAACCTTAGGCTTGACATCAGCCAGTGGCGGCGGATTTCTATCATCGTCGGACATCTTTGCAGTGCTTGTTTGTGTCTTTGTCACACTCACTAGGTCTCACCAATGCTTGTTTATTTTCGGGTAGCAATGCTTGTTTATTTGCCAGTGCTTGTTTGTTTTCGGGTACCAATGCTTGTTTCTTTGCCAATGCTTGTTTATTTCCGGGTACCAATGCTTGTTTCTTTGCCAATGCTTGTTTATTTCCGGGTACCAATGCTTGTTTCTTTGCCAATGTTTGTTTATTTCCTGGCGCCAATGCTTGTTTCCTTGCCAATGCTTGTTTCTTTCTCTAGTGCCTGACTTCAAAATGGCTGCTCTTTGAAAGCTAAGGGGTCTGTCCTGACGAGCGCCTGATTCCAAGATGGCCGCCGTCACTGCAGACACACGAGGTTTTCTCCCCTTTGCTCATTCGATCACTCGTCCACTCTGGACTCACCGGTTGGCAGTTTTCAGCACCAGCACGCTTCAGGATCTCCCCCTCCTCATCTATTGCTGCGACCAGGTAGGGCCGGGGTGGGCTCCCAACTTGCTTTCTGTTTCCCGCTTTCTCGGCCGACCGCATGCCAAAACCCACGCATCAGGCGTGAGGTAGGCACTTCTACCGGCACAGGCTCCGGTTCTGGCGCGCTTGGCCGCGCTTGACGGCAGCTTCTCAGGGCAGCGCCCCCTACCACCAGGGCGCCTCTTCACTCACTGTGGGGCGCTGGACAGGGTCGGAGTGGGCTCCCGACTCCTGTTTCTGCACGGCGGGACTCGCGCTCAGGGGTTTCTTCGAACGAGCGTTTCAGCGCTCCCAGGTCGGAATTTCCTCGGGGTTCCTCGACGTCTTCAGGGCCGTGGTCGCTTGCTCTTGACCTTTCTCGTCCGGCCTCAGCTTCTATCAGCAGCGGAGCTCTTCCCTCGACGCTGCAAGGGACAGGGTGTCTCTTTGTGATCTTGTGGGCCACAGTTAGTGATATCCCACCCTCGTCGCCAGTTGTAGCATCTTGCTACAATAACCACAGACACAATTGATTATCAATACTGGAGCTTTATTCTTATGCATCCAGCCTGTCTCCTGTCCCTACTCTAACTGCCCTTCCCTCATCGGTCTCCTCCTCTTCCTGTCCACCCCCTAAGCTCCACCCACAACCACTAGCCTGCTAACTTCACAACAGTGCTCACCCGCCTACTTGTTAATTACTTAGATGGTCGCCCTTGATATGTTTTCCATAGCTTAAACACCAAGCAGACAATCTTTGTTCTTTGAACATTTAGGGATCTAATTTTGTTAATTTCTTCACTGTTTTTTTCCTTATCCTTTTAAATTAAGCCCGCAGCTGAAACTATAATCTAGTGGGGAAGAAAGTTGTGACTTTCTAGAGCTATACTTATGGTGTTCAGCATTTCTATTTTTACCAACAAAGAGCTGGCAGTAATCGCTGTTGCCAGTGCTTAATTTGAGCGTGTGGTTTCCAGAGCTCGGCACCGGCACTGTATCATCAACACTGGCACTTTGCATGAGCAACAGTTATGGACGCATCATTTTCAGGGAGATTATGTGATTTGCCCCAAATCACAGGATGTTGAGCCAGCTCTGAGACTCGAACCTGGTTCGAAGAAGTTCGAGAAGTCGGCAGCTCTGGCCATTACGCCACCCCCCCCCCACTTTCAGGGTCAGTAGTCGGTTATGTTTGTGGCTGCGCTGACAGGAGAAATAGGCTGGTGCAAACTGCCTCCTGACGATAGCCCCAGCCCTTATTTTTTTATAAATTAACCACTGGTTGTTGTGAAGCTATAGAATATTTTCTTGCTCCTCATAGGATGCAATACAAGCGGGAAATCTTGCTACCAACACATATGTCAGAACCTTTGGGAGAGATTTACAATAACTGGCGCATCCCTGCATATCAGCAGGGATGCGCCAGTTATTGTGCGTCACGGCTCCGCCACCATGGATGCGGCGCACCAAGGGGCAAAAACGGACAGATGCGTGACACATCTGTGCCGTAAAGGCGGCGCATTGCTGGAGTGGCGTCACAATCGCGACGCAGCTCCAGCAAGGCTCTGGGGTGCCCTATCTTTACAATGCTGCGTCAATCCTTACGCCTGCTTCAAGCAGGCGCAGGGTTTTGACGCAGCATGGGCTCAAAAGTGACTGAGTGAATTCTTGTAGATTTCACTCAGCCACTTTTAAAAGGCGTTCCTGCACTGGAACGCCGCCTTCCCCTGCGCAGAAACGCCTACTTCTGGCGCAGGGCTTTACGACGTAACGCATCTCCCAGATGCGTCACGTTGTAAATACCCCGCATCATGGCGCTGGTTTTGCGCCACCGCTGCGTCACAAAAGGAGGCGCAAGAGGCTTGTATATTTGCCCCTTTGTGTCTTGCCTGTGGAGTGTGTGAAATATTTCATATGCCATTAAGAAAAGCGGATTGGTTACCAATAGTGCTGCAGGCTTAGTGGCACCGTGGCCCAGGCAACTGAGGGGCCCACTGCACGACAATTACGCCTTTTTTTTACAACAAAACCAGTAAATGGGCGGAATATTTCTAGCCTGCCTTAGGGTCCATTGTATCCCTTGCTATACACGGTGATAGTTTTAAGCTTACAGATGCAACTACTGACAAAATTATGCCTGACAGTGCCCTCGGTCAATATTGAGACGTGCAACACAGCCTGAGATGAGGCAATAGTTAGAACTCTATCCAAGCATACTGCCTAGTCATGTACCCTCCATTATTTGTTATCTGTGCATCCTTAATATTTCCTGTGAGGCAGGGAGGCACAAGCATTTTCTAGTTGTGCATGGCAAACGTAACCACCTTGAGCACTGTCAAAGTATGTGTTTAATGCTGAAGTTCAGAGCATTGCATTCTCAGCCTAATCCACCCTCAAAAACCCATGACACCTCGTGCTGTGGCCTTGTTACTCTGCAGGGATAGTTACTAAAGGGAAAAATATGGAGTAATGCGGGAAGAGTGAATATGATAAAATAGCTGCTTATATCTCATGGGCTGATGTAGGTGCAGCTGGAGTGGCACAGAGACTTATTGAGTTATATTACTGGAGACAGTGGGGTTGAAGGCTTGGTACAGCATTGTACTGGGAATGGTGCTTCTGATGTGGAGAAAGATGAGACACAGAAGTACCTGGAAGTAATGACAAGGCTGATTCCGGTTATCCTAGAGGGGACCCAGACGCTTTAATGAAGATCATTACACACATGGATACACGGGCACCCGTTAAAGTATAACCGCAACTAAGGGGTAAGGTTGAAATGGAATTCAATAGACTCAAAGCAATTTGAGGAGGCCATTATTAAAGAAAATCAAAGTAATTTCATGACCTGCCTCACCTTTGATTCCCCCCAGACATAGTCATTCAGTCATTTGAATCAATCTGTGTAGATGTGGCTAAAAAATGAAAGAAGCCAATTAGAAAACGGGACCTGCCGGAAATTAGGTGGTTTAATGCAGAGTGCTCAAAGGCGCAAAGAGAACTTAAGAAAGCCCTACAAATGGCCCCTCGGAACATGGCTCTGATAAAGACAGTAAAACAGCCCTATAAAAAAGGTATTAACCGCAGGAAAAACGATTTAAGAAGAACAGCCTGGGAGGACCTAGAGAGAACCACCGCACTCAGGGACTCGAAGAGATTTTGGGAGATTATAAATCGCCCACTATTCTCTAATGATGCCAGGAGCATTGACTCGACTATACAGCTGAAGGCAGAGGTGAGCCTGGAATATGTGAAAGATAGTATAAACATAGCTCCACTGATCATATGGGTATAAATCTGGTTTTCAGAAGACCTGACTTTCTCAAGGAGTATCCTTAAGGACTGTATGAACATGGATAACGCAATGTCACTCCCTTGGCTACGTTATATTAACCCCTTCACTGCGGCGGCTATTCCACCGCAGTGCTAAGGGGGCGGGGCGGCCGCGCGGCGGCCGCATGCTGTTGACAGAACCGCTCCGTCACCAGCCGCCGTTGAGCTGTGCTGATGACGGAGCGGTTCCGTCATGGCCCCGCCCGCTCAATAGAACGCCCAGCGCAGGCGCGGAGTCCGCGTCTCGCAGGCGCGTCGGGCGGGCCATGACGGAACTGCTCCGTCATCAGCACAGCGCCACCGCAGCTGATGACGGAGCGGTTCCGTCATCAGCATGCAACGGGTTAAGGATACCTTCTATAAAATTGGTCTAGACAATTATTATAACAACCCGGATACCATTCAACCTAATACAAAAATGATTATTAAAAATGCATACTGTATTGAATTAAGCATGTCTAATCAGGACATGGGCATGTTGGATGGTGGGGTGTTAAGACATCAGCAATTTTATCTGTCTTTTACCTTACATGTACAATCACAATTTCTTTTACTAGATTTCGGTTGGGCACTCTGCACTTTTTATTGGCCTATCCTAAACAGGCTGGCTGGTGTGAGAGACTAGTCCCTAGTCCTTGTAACAATCATGCCAAACAGAGCACAATGCATCTCATGTTGTTTTGCTCATTATATGCAGACCCAAGAGCCTGCTTTATTAAGCCTGTAATGAAAACTGTTCGGCCCGGTTCCTATCAGGAAGGCTTTGACTATTTGAGGTCATTGTCTACAGCTGTAATCTCAAGTGCAGTGCTTAGTTTTATTAGAATTGCATTCTTAATCAGAAAACGTTATGAATTGTGAAAAAGAATGCACATTTGTGTAGGTATTTATTAGAACTAGTCAAATGTACAAACTATGGGGAGGGGTATGATGATTTTAAAAGTCGAAAACATTTTTATTGCTACACCAAAATATATGGAATGGAATATGTCGAAACCTTTTTAAATGTTAACTGTTTTTATTATGTATATATGCAAACTTTTATGATTCTAAAGAATCGAATAAAGTTATTTGAACTGAACTGGATACACGGGCAGGGAGGTTGAAGGCACTGCACAGTAGCTATAAGAATAGTGGTCAGAGCTGATTGTGATACTGGGGCAAGTTGTGTATAAAGAGAGACAGTATCCTTTAGGATTCTTCCTCCCATTGGGCTGTTGCATATCACAAGGCTATTTCCTATGTTGGCCAATCCTGACATATGGTAGTACAAGAATAAAAGTTCCATTGCCATATGTCTTTTTTCATCTATCACTTATTTCTCTTGCTTGGTTCAGGTTGGTCGATGATCGCTGTGTGGTCGAACCTGCGGCTGGAGACCTGGACAACCCACCCAAGAAATTCAGAGGTGAGATTTCCATAATACAAATACTTTCTTGATCCCATTTTTGGCTTGGAAAATCTTACAGGGAATTGAAATTAGATGCTCCTAACAGGGGAGTGTCTTTATAACCAGAACTATCATCTAATTCTTTTTCCCCATAAACGTGTTGGGTGCATTACCACCCACCAGGCTTTACACACTTGTAACACAGCTTCAAAGTGCATAACTTATATTTTGGGAATATATTTCTAATAGACCGAGGGCAGTTCATTCACACTGAAATATAAAGAGTTAGCTCCCAAGTTCTCATTGAGCAATACACAGCTGAAGAACCACTTCCACTAAAACAGTAGGTGTGTGACTGTAGATGGCATGAATTCTCAAATTTTTAAATGTGTCTTTTCCGTTGAATAGTCTATTTGCCTATTCTTTGGTGTCTTGATTTGTTCTGGTTGTACCAGTTTCCTGGTGTCTATCCTACTCCAAGATTTGAATTTTTCTGGATTTTGCCATAACCCCTTTACCTTACCCTGGCATCTTCTGGTTGAACTGCTTTTACTTTGATGTCTGTATGCTCTTTAGACTGCTGTGTTCTATATGTTCCTATAGACCTCCCTTGCTTGCCTGTTCATGCAAGGAGGAGGCAGTGGAGTAGCATTTGTTTCCCACACTATGGAGAATGGACGTGTCTTCAAGAGTCACAAAGTCACACAAACACCATGGCTGTTAGCACCATGGCGCAATGAGGAATACTACCTGTGGTGCGGTTTGGTATTTGTGTGTGTGTGTGTACGTCACCATTTATAATTTCTGTATAGAATGTCCTGGGCCCCAACTAGAGTTCATATCATATTGCTAAAGGATATTTAGCATTAAAATAAATAGTGCAAAAGAGATTGAGGTGCGAATTGAAGGAAAACAATTTAAAAGCAGATTATAGAGCTGTAAAGAAAAGGAGAAGGGCATAGGAAAAAGTAACATTTGGTGTCAAAGAGGTTTGGGGGTCACCTCACCCAGCACCTTTTCCTTAGGAAGAGAACACGAGAAACGAGCTACATTGGGTTCAAACGTTATTGAAATTGTTGAACACTGAGTGAAGCACCTTGCCTGACTCTGCAAAAGTTTACGAGTTACCTTTAAGCAACTAATTCCTGTTTCCACTCATTTAATGATGTAAACATTTATCCATGTGGTGTTACAATAACTCAATGTGCACAATGGAAAAATGTTTTTGTCAGCAGCAGGAAACAAAAACCCGAAACCCTTACATGTAAATCTAAGATGTTTGACAGAATGTTTCCTCCTATGTTGCAAAGGTGATCCTTTTCACTCACTGTTCATACAGGGGGCCCTTCCTGCACAGAAACAATCACCCCTGCAACACAGGCATCCTTGCACCATGGCGCAAGGGTGTCTGCATTGGCGCACAGCTGCTGTTTGTGCACCGGCGCAGGGGAGAAAGACAGAAATGTGGCATATTCCTACCCTTTTATTTTGATGCACGGCAGCGCAGCAGGAAGGCGTGTTATGCTGAAAAGCATCAAAATAATAAATTAGGCCCTTGGTCTCTAACCTCCTCAATTCAGTAATATCAATCTTTCTGAGGCAACCAAGTTAAAAATCTGGAAACCATAGAAAGTGCAATAGGCAGTGAATGACTGTGCCTGAAAGGATTGCAGGGAGCTCCAATGGAAGTCTTTTTTAAATTTATTTTTGCAGATTTATACAGCATGATCTTGATCCGAAGGTAAGTTATGTTACCCAAGGACACATTCATTTTTTGGGAGGCATGGGTAGATTAACCAATTTGCCCAGAATCACAGGATGTTGAGCCAAAGCCAGGACTCGAACCTGGGTCCCCAGTTCCAAAGACAGAAGCTCTGACTGTTACACCACATGTTACAGAAGTTGACGAAGCTGAAAAAAACTCCCTTTTTCAGGGTCTTCAGTTGAGTGTTCTAACGAGACAATAGCACAGGAGCGCCCCTCCTGAGTTGACCAGAGATGGAAGGAACTGGAAAATCCTTTACTTTCTGGAGAACTTCCTGAATCTGTAGGAGAGCCCAGACATGAATGTTCCTCCTCCTCCCTAGGGCAAGAATCGTGGAGGCAATAACAGTGACACCGGTGGATTCTACTCCTCATTCATTCAACACAACCACAGAAAATGACAGGATTTCCTGTTTCCACCAACTCAAAATCCAGGCCCTAGAAGACCATTTGATCCCTTTAACGTTAAACTACTCTTCTCCTTCCCATGGCTGAAGAATCACGGATTTGCAGTAAAGGGGGTGGCTTGGAGGTTGTATTGCTTGACATTGCCACAGGAGTGAGACATACGACCTGCTCCGCATGTAAGTGCCCGGTGAAGTCTGCAGCTAACTCAGATGAAGGTGCTTAGTCTCATGTGTTGACTTCATCTGAGGGTAAGATCCTGAACCTTTGGACAGAGAGGCTGAAGCCCCTGGCAGCAGCAATGCGATTGAGGACAGTTCCTTAAACTCCATTGATGAATGTGATGGCTGGCTCGGGAATGATAAAAAATGGTAGTATCCTGTTCTAGCCTTCAGCCTTACCCGCAGTTTATTTAGATCCACTTACTGATTAATTTATAAAAGTTAATGTTCTTCATACTTCTTTTTATTTGTTTCTACAAATCATAAAATCATTAAAGTCCCTTTGGAATCTTTTCATAAAATCCCTGAGAAGCACTGTGCTCAATCTGAATTCAGTCACATAATAATATTCAACATTGTGTTTCAGCACTTGAGTGCTTGTAGTCCACTTTCTAAAATAAAGACTGCAAGTTGTTCCCTTTGTCAGTGCCCCACACTTGGCATGTACAGTTGGGAGGAGGGAGAAGAAGGGCATCTTTATAAACGGAGCATGCAGCTTGCCAGTTTTTGTGTGGCTTTTCAAGAGTTATGTAGCCTTTAGTCATTTACACAGATACTCAGTGATAAAAGCTCTGTAACAGAGATTTAAAAAACAGTATGTTGTAATGGCACTGAAAACTTCTATATTTTTTATCTCACACCCTCGAAACAACTTTGCTCATTTTACTTTCACATACAGACGTTCTCTAATTGGTTGTTCCCTGCCAGTAACGTTTCATGGCAGAAATTGCTCTATGGTCTTGATTTTTGCTCTTTTTATTGTACAGTGCTCCTTGTATGGAATATATGCAATTGTTTCTCCATTTGTGGCTCCTCTAAATTCTTCCACACTTCATCTTCGTCATGCTTTCAGTGCTCTTTCTTTCTTCATCCCACACACATAAAGAATGAGGTCCCAGGCCTGAACTCGTTGTTGGAGATTAGGCCAATCCTGAAAGCCCCTTGTCACCTGAATGGCTAACATGCCTGTCTTTTGTACTAGAATCTGCAGTGGTTGCTGGGGGGTGGGGGTGCGCGTGGTGCATGACAAAGATGTTCCGAGCACATCACAATGGTTGGTAGAGATTCCTTTGGTGCTGCGAGCGAGCTGCAGTAATCATTAGCTGCTATAACTGGGGCCATTAAAGTCTAGAGCATGCTGCTGCTTGTCGTTCTATTTTAGCTACTGAATGAGAAGAACCACACACACAGCAGGCGAAATGCACGTATTCTATGGGTTAGAGATGGGAAACATCGCAATTAGACATATTACAAATCAACGAAAAGTTCAATGGGCCCTTCTGGCTATTGGTCAGTGCACTGGCCAGCCATCTTGGAATGCTGTGTTTCCAGTTGATGATGTTTGGAAATGGCCTTGCTTTTGTCATTTAGAAGCTAAAACACTAGTTTGGATAGGAGTGACCTTGGGAATCTTTCACGGCTCAGTCTACTAAAGTTCAAAAGAGCATCTGTAATGCTTCCCTGTACAATGGAAGTTATTAATATTCTAGTGTATGCAACGTAAATGCAACTGCAAACAAATACTAAATGTTATAAAGTTAGTTAAGGGTTTCATGATATCCTCTCACTTCCCTGCCCGTATTTCGGGGTTTGGGGGATGATGCAAAAGTACCCACCCTCTAACCAATGGGAAACAATGGGTGATCTAGCTGTTGCCTTTAAGTGAATGCCTGCAAGTCAAAAACAGGAATGAAATTATGGGTAAAACATATAGCAGTGCCCTAAAATGCTTCCATTTACCCGTCTTTTCCTAGCGAGCCGTAAATCTTTCCCTGACAGCTACAACTCAGCTGCGTTCCTCTGCAGGCCTATTGTGTGCAAGAGATCAGCCAGCTGTCTTGGTAGTTAGTGTCCACCAAAACTGGTTTCTAGGTGCACTAGTTGATACCTGCTGGATCTCTTATACAGGCCACCAGTTGCTTACTCTTAATTCCACAGTAGTAGAAAACCTGGTCGAGAAGACAGATCCATTTCACGCCTTGCAGTCAGGGAGTACTTTTCTAGCAAACTTTCTCTTTGTGGATTACCATTCGAGGAGGCTGTGAAATCCTCATTGCTCCGACAACTATATCTCAGCATCAGGTATTCCCTCGGGGAGGTAATTTTTCGCCATGTTGACTCGTAATAAATCGTCATGGCAATCACTTATCGAATGGTAATGCAAGCTCTCGCCTAGGAAAAGTTCCTGCTGATCTCGACGGGCTGGAGATTCATGTTACTTAGTGTCTATCGATTGAGTCTTGACTAGTCCACTTGTGCAGGATGGCAGGACCCAGACTTGGCTATCCAGGCAAGATCACCAAGGATCTAGATTTCGAATTAACTTTGAAGCACTATGCTCAAAACTAAATCCACACTGAGCTACAGGTTCAAGTGTATTTACATCTGATCAGAGACTTCCAAACAGCCGCTCCTGAATCCCTGTGATATTGGGTCCTGCTGTCTCGACCAGCCCCCCTTCATGATCTGCCAGTGCCCTACCAGAGCTTTACCACATTTGAGATACTGATAGCTGTAGATAAGTAATGCAATATCACCTTTATTATTCAGTTTCCTGCCAAGCAACTCAACACGCTTGAACTGAGCATTCGTCAAGGCAGAGCTCCATTGCCAAAATCTGCATCTTGCAGCCTCTGAGCCTGCACGCTGTTATTTAGACGCTGACTCTACAAGCGATATAATATCAACAATGGTTCTGTCGGGTACGATACTCATTACTTCAAAGCATGTCTGAAATCATTTTATACTTCATTCCTTCATATAACAATGAGCTCAGAAAACCATTCAAGCTCACTTTTCCTATTTTCAATGTAAATCCACACTATGAGGCAAAATTTTTGTAAGAGTAAACATCCGTTTTTTAATCAGTTTATCAATTGGTTATTCATTGATAAGTGTAATTTTTTCACATGAATTTCATTTAATTAGTATTCAATTTACAATTCATCAATAGTACAACGGCGCATTATTAGAAGAAAACGGATGTTTACTCTTACAAAAATTTTGCCTCATAGTGTGGATTTACATTGAAAATAGGAAAAGTGAGCTTGAATGGTTTTCTGAGCTCATTGTTATATGAAGGAATGAAGTATAAAATGATTTCAGACATGCTTTGAAGTAATCAGTATCGTACCCGACAGAACCATTGTTGATATTATATTGTATTGCCCAGGTTCTGAGGGATACTGGGTCACCCCATGGTGATTTATAATATAAGACTCTACAAGCGAGACATAATTGTTCGCTCTGCTGATTTGATCTGAATTGCAAATTAGAACTGAACTAAGTCAAACAGTTACCATGGACTATTAGTGTCCAATTTTTTACTCTTAGTATTTTTTTAATAGTATTTACAATGGTCCTTTTACATAGTTTTCACACATTTCTTAAGGAAAACCTTGCTGCAGAGGCCAAGTAACCAGCCAAGCATTCTTCACAGAATCCAGATTCAGTCTTTCAGCCAGCCTGTTTGGGTTGTGATGGAGCAGAATCAAATCTCCCAGCAAGACTGTGACAGCTAC
Source organism: Lissotriton helveticus (assembly GCF_964261635.1). Lineage (NCBI taxonomy): Eukaryota > Metazoa > Chordata > Amphibia > Caudata > Salamandridae > Lissotriton > Lissotriton helveticus. Next base: position 1,348,326,321 of record NC_136065.1, read on the forward strand.
TCCCCACAGATAAGCACCCCAATTCCTTACAGTTTGTATGCAGTTTGCTGAAAAGCACAGATTATTTTACTTCTAATTGTTTGACAAATGCTTTGGCTGACTGCACTAAGTTGACTGTACAGAAGACCTCCGTCCCATTACTGAAAACGACCACTACACTGGCCTGGCCATGAGATTAATCACGACTGTTACTTTGACCGGGTACACTATTCTAACTTCAGGACAAGACAAAATGGGCGACTGAGGCAAGACGAGGAGACCAAACATCGAGTAAATGGTCAGGATCAATGGCATCATACGTCACTGTAGCAGAAACTGAGTTAATAGCAGGTTGAGGTAATGACAAGTCGAGGAAATGGTCAGGAACGATCTCAGTGGAGGAAGAAATAATGGCAGGGAGAGGTAATAGCAAGTGCTAGGTAAGGATCAAGTCAATGTAGTGGTCAGATGGTGGAATGGTTGGGTGGATGCTCTAAGGTTACTACCTAATGGTCTCCCTCTTTCTATCTAACTTATTCTTAGAAGTTAATGTTCTCGCTCTCTCTCTCTTTCTAAACTATTCTTAGAAGTTGTGAGTTACATGGTGCAAGAACTGGCTCCCACACATGATCTACTTTCTTGGATTCCTGACCATCAAATGAGCCTTTCAGACATGCGGCTCTCTGCAGATACTATACTACACGACGTTGATCGACGTTTCAGTGGCCCAGTAGTTTGGAACATGGTTCTTGAGCCAGTCCACTCATCCCTCATAGGTCCTGACGTCCCATGTGCTTCACAGTAGCTCTGCCTAAAAGAGTCTACAAGTGAAAGATTTACCAGTCTCTTTCACATAGGGTCATTATGTTGTTAGAAACAATAAAACATGAAAGTACGGTATAATTAAACACCCCAGGCTCCTTCCTGTCAGCTCTTGTTTACATTCTGGGCTCTAGTGCTACACCCACCAGGGAGTGGTAGGTGCTGCAGTGATATAGAGGTTTGAACAAGAGGCAGTGGAGTGAAAAGAAGACTTCTGTAGTATTTCTTAAGACTTCATGGACTTTTTTAATGCTGTCACTGCTCGGATCTTTTTCTCACCTGCCTAGTGTATAATCATGAGTCAGGTACAAAGTTCAATAAGTTCCACTTAGGAAACCCAACCAGAAATTTTTCAATCTGAAACAGTTCAATATTATTACAATTGTAGGGCACGTAGTTTAATGCCGACTGTTGATTGAAATGTTCACAATATGTGCCTCATTATGAGTGACTAGGATGAAGGGGTGTTTATTATGTACCCAAAGTGTAGCAGTGTTCTTGCTAACCCTGTGGCTGCTGAATTAACAAGGCCTTAGAGTGCCTAGACAAATATATAATTACTGGTGGAATCAATAATTCTTCGCCCCATTCTCCCAGGGCATCTTCATTTTGTCCCCGGCTTTCAGCTCATAATTGTGATTGGGACAGTTACTGCCATTACTGTACCCATCAGAAAGAAGTGTCTGGTAGACAAAATGCTGAATTCAGGTTTGAAAGACTGTCTATAAAGGAATACATAGAGGAAATGGAAGTATGTGTGAATGTGTGTGGTTTAGTGGTAGAGGGTTCTGCGATGGTGGACGCAGTGATTGCATACTGGTGCGCAGTGGCGTTAGAACAGTAAAATTGATGTGTTTATGTGGAAAGTGGTGTAACCTAGGTGGACATTGACTACAAAGAAATGCCACTGAGGAAAATCTGATATCTCGGTACTCCCAGGGCCGGGCTGGCCATAGCGGTCACTGGGCAATCCCCTGGTGCTCCGCACGGGTGGGGGCCGGTTTTGGGCCCCTGGGGGCCGTTTTTGTTACAGGGCCGTTTTTGCATCATAGCTGCAAAATCGGCCCTGTACCAAAATCGGATGAAAACCGGCCCTGGCAAAGAGCTCGGCGGCACCTCCACCGACCCCCCGAGCGGGGAGGGGGGCCGGCCGAGCACTTTGCCAGGGCCGGTTGTGGTTCCCAGTCCGGCCCTGGGTACACCTTAATAAAAATCAATGATGCATTAAAATGCTTGAGATAACGTTTTAAATTTATAGCTCTTAAATACGATTATCGAAGTGTACCAATGATATACAAATGAATCAAGACCTCATGCATTAAGGAGAACTCAAGCCCAGATTGCTAGACTACAGGCCTTCAGCACTGTAACACTAGCAATTTGGACTATTAGGCCTTACTAGTGAAGTGCAGCGGGAGTCCCTGGACAGAGTGCTATCCTTTTTAGGTCTCAGCCTATGATGGCTGCACTTGCGCAGTCTCGCTGGCGAGATTTAATGAGATAGAGGAGAACATCTAGTGAGGCTAAGCCCCGCCCCTCTTCTCCATTGGCTGGCCTACTAAACGGTGGCCAGCCATTGGAGAAGAGGTCCTAGTGACGTTGTTATTTCTATCTAAGCCCCGTCCTTTTCAGACTGGGGGGCGTGTTTATGACTGTTGTTTACATTCTTTGATGTTTTTAGGTCAAAAACGCGCTCCCGGTCTGAAAAGGACGGGGCTTATAGACAAAAGGGTGTGTGATCGCCCAAAGTTCACATGAAGGTGGAGAGACGCCCCTCTTCTCCATTGGCTGGCCTCCTAAACGGTGGTCAGTCATTGGGGAAGAGGTCCTAGTGACGTTCTTCTTTCTATCTAAGCCCGTCCTTTTCAGACTGGGGGGCGTGTTTATGACTGTTGTTTACATTCTTTGATGTTTTTAGGTCAAAAACACGCCCCCGGTCTGAAAAGGATGGGGCTTACAGACAAAAGGCTTTGTGATCTCCCGGAGTTCACATGAAGGTGGAGAGAGAATAAAAAGAACTTTGTAAAATGACATTACACTCAAGAGGGGCATCACCGAGCCATGCAAATTTTCATGTCAATACCTCACCAGCCCATCTGTGGCGTTAGTTAACATTACAAATGGCAGAACAAGGACAACCGAAAAAGGCTTAAGCGGGCAATACAGATCTAATCGGTGTTTTCAGGAAATGCTTTCCGGCAGCGTAGATGTGTATGTCCCCTGTCTAAATCCAGTTCCCATTCTTTGCCCGGGGAAATCATCTGAGAAAACAAATTATTGTTGCACCTTCCGTCACACCGGGTGCCCACCCCACATTTTTGCCAGTTCTTAATCATACGTCAGAAGCGGGTGCCTACCCCGCATATTTGCCATATTTTATATCCCTAGCGGGTGCCCACCCTGCCAGGGACCTTGCCGCTTTTATTATCTAAATCTCTGGTGCCCACTCCGCTGTTGTGGCCTTTGAGGAGACCCCCCGGTGTGGGGATCCTCTGTGTGCCTAGAAGGAAGCAGGAACCCACCCTGCATTGACGCAGAGTTCCAGAGAGGTGCCGCCGCGCTGCCCGCGGCGACCCGGAAGTGTTCCTGCCTGGGGGCGGAGCTACGCGCCCACTGGGGTGGAAGCAGCACGAACAGACCGGCGGGGCTCCCATGCTTGGAGAGAGCCCTGCCCTGCACCGGCACCAAGAAGCGGACGGGAGCCTACCCCGCGCTCCTGAAAAGTAAAGAGGAGCGGTGTTTGCACTTGGTGCCCCCGAGAGCGAGGGAGAGCCCCGTGGTGCAGAGGGAGTCATGGAGGAGTGCTGCAGGGGCTGGCGGGGCTCCCGTGTGGAGAAGAGAGCCCCACGTGCAGCTGCCAAAGACCCCTGAGAGCGAGTGGACCCCCACCAGAGGAGCAGCCAAGACAGTCCGCTGAGTGGGGCTCCGGGGTTCATTACTGTTGGGGGGGCGTCGGGGCACATTGCCGGTGCCCACCCCCCATCCCTCTTTGGCTGGTGCTAACTTCGTTTTGGGCCACATTTTGGGGGGCATATTTCATTTTAGAGCACCCGTGGCTCCAACGTTGGGGCACATTTTGTTTAAGGGCCCCAGTGGGGGCTCCAACGGCCAGTGGTGACTACGCTAATTTGTTCTAGGGGGGCATATCTGATTCCAGAGCCTGTGTGGCTGCACCGTTTTGGCATATTGTGTTCAGAGCCCCGTGTGGCTCCAACAGGGGCAATGCTTCAGCAAAAAGACAACTGCATGGCTCAGGAGAGCGTGCACCCCTGCGTCAAGTTAACTCTAGCAAGCTGTAGTCTTTCTGACCCCTACCTCAGCACAGACGACAATCGTGAATGTGCACAGCAGCATTTTGTAACATTGAGTGAGACACAGAGTTAAGCCCAGTGGTCAGAAGGGCACACTTATTTTGAATACACTACAAGGAATAGACAGTGGTGGCAGAGATACTGATTTTAGTCAGCATAGCAAGGATGTTTTTTTTGGACCTCTCATCTGCTCAGAAGCAGGCCTAATAGGCTGCTCTCCTGTTTTAAATTGTCATCCAGTCTCCAGTCTCCTGGGCCTTTGCTCATCTCTGCAGGCATGGATGCAGAGTGTTTGTTGTCTGTAGTTCCTGTGATCAGACCCACACTGGCTTCAATTTTGTGTGATAAAAATCTTCCCTAAGATGGAGGGTTGGGGAGCCCAGGCAGCAGATATCATTTGTGTGTGTGTGGCTCTGTGTGTGTGTGTGTGGCTCTGTGTGTGTTGGGGGGCTCTGTGTGTGTGGGGGGCTCTGTGTGTGGCTGTGTGTGTGTGGCTTTGTGTGTGTGGGGGCTCTGTGTGTGTGTGAGTGTGGCTCTGTGTGGGTGTGGCTCTGTGGGTGTGGCTCTGTGTGTGTGGCTCTGTGTGTGTGGCTCTGTGTGTGTGTGGCTCTGTGTGTGTGTGTGTGTGTGGCTCTGTGTGTGTGTGTGTGTGTGTGGCTCTGTGTGTGGGGCTCTGTGTGTGTGTGGTTGTGTGTGTGTGTGGGGCTGTGTCTGTGTGTGGGGCTATGTGTCTGTGTGTGGGGCTCTTTGTGTGTGTGGGCCTCTGTGTGTGTGGGTGTGGGTCTGTGTGTTTGTGTGTGGCATTTTCGAGAGATTAAGCTATTGGCATTGTAAATGACAATGCCATTTATTTATCTGTTTTCAAAAGCACATAAATACAAATGTTGCATTGTTAATGCTTGTTTTACTTAGGAGGAGTCAAGAGAAAATGGGGATTCTGCATCTCTGTAAAATCTGCATTACATCTTGCTTACCAATCTTGTTGCCTTCCACAAAGTTTCCTCTGCCCTTTCTATTCCCCTGCTCGTAGCCCCTTCCTGTATTTATCTCTTACTCGATACCGACATTTCCCTTTCTCCCATTCCTCATCCCTCGACTCTCAATCCCTTCTCTCAGCTTGACTTTTCCTTCTCACAAACCTCTTACACACAGGTCTAAGCGAATCCCTTAGATCTCACGCCTTTATACCTCCTCTTCATGACACAACTCTGATCAGTGCTTTGAGCAGCCCCTCCAACTCCCTTCATCAGTCAGCCTTCCTAGAACCTTACTGTTTCCCAATCACTGTAATCCTTGATGTTGTCTAACATTTTTCTCTCTGCATATTAATCAATTGTATTACATGAAAGTCCTATGTAAATTGAAGTCTAACTTTATGTTGGTTTGATGTACTGCCCACTGACACCCATTTGATTGAATGTGCTCTATACGAATGTAAAACGTAAGTACAAAAATAAAGGCGATCAAATAATGAAATCGCCTATATTAGTTATTGAATTAGAGATGGTAACCTGTAAAAGTAAATTAAAGGACTTTGTCAAAATCTGAGCCGCAGGGGAGATCTGGTACCTGTAAAGGCGTTTTAGCTTGATCTGGGCCTGCACTGACAGTAGAATACTGTGTAAATGTCTATCTGACGCTTTCATAAGGAAGTGGAATGTAGGGGAGATCTCTTAGGACTGTGCACCTCTATGAAAGGTTCAGATCATATCCTGGGAGGATGTTAAGGATGTGTATGCAACCCAAACTAATCCCAATTCTGCCAGGACCTGTGATGCAGGAGGAAGGGACAACACAAAATATGTTTCCTTTTGAATGACGTGATAGTCAGAAGAAATCATAGTTGGTGAAGTACTGTTTTTCATTTATTGTTACCCATTTATACAAAATTGTTACAGAGTATAAGCCACTAAGTAGGTCCTGAAGAAAGCCCACCAGCAACTTTTGATTAGGGCATAATACAGTGCTGAAACATGTCTACCTTTTCGGGGTGAATAATTCTCCTGACTTTTAACATACCTTGTAGGGGACAGTAGTAAATTATATGTGGTCCACCTATTAGATATTTCTAACACTAACTCTTCTCTGTACCCACCTGATAGGGATTCATTGACCCCCCCTTTTTTTTTACGATATAAACAACATTCACTCAAACCCCATCTGCTCTCTCACATACCATCCTAAAAGCTCACTTGTGCAGCAGGGAATGAGTAGGAGCCCAGTAATGAAGCATGCCATCAGGTCGGTTTGTGAGGGCTTTTGTCCTTAATAGAGGACAACTCTTAGACAAATATCAGTTTACATTAGTCAATTTTTTTGTTCCAGCCCCTTTTCTTCACAGATTACCTTTTGTTTTGTGTAAAATAGAGAACAGTAGTTTGTGCATCAGGGTACCATGAGAGAGTGTATCAAACGCAGCACTGAGATCCAACACGATCAGCGCTGTACCACTACCGCTATCCAATAACATTCTGATCTCATTCAGAACTGACAGAAAAGAGGTCACTGTAGAGTAGAGTAGAGTGAAGTGGTCTAAAGCGCACTTATGTTTGATCAAGCACCTGATTTATCTCCAAATGGCCTTTCAGCTGCCTGTCGATTTATTTTTCCAGTATTTTAGCAGCAAAAGGTAATCTTGAGATGGACCTGTAATTTGACAGTTGGAAGGGACCTGCTGAAGGATTTTGTTTTGTTGAATGAGGTGGATTTGTGCATATTTTCACAGTTGAGGACAAACTGTTGAGTTGATAGATAAATTCCACCAGGCTTTAATTATCGGTGCCAGAGTGTCCACCAGCGTATGAACACTTGAGGCAGGACATGGGCTCATCGGAGATAGAGATTTTATTGTTAACGTGGAGGCTTTCAGCCCATTGGCCTGTGACATCTCAAAACGTGGTAGTGTTGAAATGAGGCTAACCTTAGGGTCTGTGAATACCGCGTCCCCATGGCTCTTACGATTACAATTCCTGCTGATATTGTTTATCTTTTCATGAAAGAAGTCTGACAAGGATTCACAAACTCTTGGTAAGCATCAATCTCCATTTTACAAAAGAAGGGAATGCATAGATCTATCACCACCCTAAATACTTATCGACCAGAGTTCTCAGCAAAAGAGTTTTATTTATTTTCTTGGCCAACCTACATACTTTTTTTTAGGTTTTCAATTTAAGTCTGTTCAAATTGTTTCCTCCTTTGAATAACTTCTTCTCCAACTGCGTTCTTATTGCTTTCAGCATGTTTTAGCAGTCACCAAATGTGTGGAAGACCAAGAAGTTGAGGGGTATTTATTTTTATTGTTTTTTGATTCGTTGGTGCACTGGAGTTTAGCGCATTGATAATCAACCCATCACTCCCCATTGCCAGCTCAGTTGCATCCTCATTATACTACCTACTTGGGGATAACGAATCACAAATGGCTTTGTTAAAAGAGGTCCCTGTGATCTGTGACCATGAATGCCCGATGGAGTGAGACCCGGGGAAGCCTCCAGTTATATTGTGTTGTGCTTTCCAGCTAGAAAGGAACCTTATAATGATCCGACCACAACAAGGTAATGGATGACTTCTCAACTATCAGTAGTTCATTCTTTGTCAAAAACAATAAGGCCAATTAAGTGACCCTTCTCATGTGAGGGAGAGAATTCTGCTCAAAGTTCAGTGCTGTCAGGTCCTCAGTGTCACAGTTACTTTCCATATCATACCATATGTTAAAAACGGTAACAAGACATAATATCGAAGCAAAAATATAGAATGGACATAATATCGAAGTAAAAATATAGAATGGACAAAATATCAAATAGACACAATATAGTGGTAAAAATATCGAATTGAAGGTAAGTAATATCGATTGTCAAAATATCCAAGTCAAAATATCGACGTATATAATATAGGCATTAAAATATATCGAATTTTTAATAATATCGAATTTTTTAAAGTGTTTTTTATGTAAGTATATGTGTGAAAAGTGTATATTATTTTTGTAATGTATGTTTCATTTTTTGTAAGTAATGAATTTTATGTTATTTAATTTTTGCGTAATTTAATTCTGTAGCAGGTTGTGGGTTTATAGGGGAATAGGGTGGGAAGTAATTTAATTATATTAAATTAAATATTCATTTTTAACAATTATTAATTATTTTTAATTTAATGTAGCTTTTAGTTCTGTAGCGGGTTGTGGGTTTATAGGGGAATAGGGTGGGAAGTAATTTAATTGTAATTAATTAAATATTTGTATTTATTTATTGGTATTCATTTTGAATTTATTGTTAATACATTTTTAATTGGTAATTCATTTTTATTAATTGGTAATTCATTTTTATTAATTAATTCTTCGATAATTATGATAATTTTAGTAATTTATTTTCCGTAGCAGGTTGTGGGTTTATAGGGGAATAGGGTGGGAAGTGATTTAATTGTAATTAAGTAAATATTTTTTATTTATTTATTGGTATTGATTTTTAATTTATTGTTAATAAATTTTTAATTGGTAATTCATTTTTATTAATTGGTAATTCATTTTTATTAATTCATTCTTTGATAATTATGATAATTGTATTAATTTATTTTCCGTAGCAGGTTGTGGGTTTATAGGGGAATAGGGAGGGAAGTAATGTAATTGTAATTAATTGCATATTAAAAATACTTTTTGTGTATTGATAATTAATGTACTGTTAATTAATTATTAATTGGTATTAATTTGTATTAATAATTAGTTTTTGTTATTGGAAATTAATTAGTTGTTAATTAATTATGAATAGGTAATTGATTTTTAATAACTAATATTTATTTGTATTTCTAATTAATTAATGTTACATAATATTAAATTGGTAATTCATTTTAATTAATGTTTTATTGGTATTGATATTTAATTTATTTTTATTAATATATTAAATCATTACTTTCCCTACTGTTAAACTCACTGGAGTGGGAATAGTAAGTTTTACCCCTACGCTATCTAACGCTTTCCCTACTGTTGCACTCACTGGAGTGGGAATAGTTATTTTTACCCCTATGCTATCCAACGCTTTCCCTACTGTTGCACTCTCTGGAGTGGGAATAGTAATTTTTACCCTCCCGCTATCCAACGCTTTCCCTACTGTTGCACTCACTGGAGTGGGAATAGTAATTTTTACCCCTACGCTATCCAACGCTTTCCCTACTGTTGCACTCACTCGAGTGGGAATAGTAATTCTTACCCTCCCCCTATCCAATGCTTTCCCTACTGTTGCACTCACTGGAATGGGAATAGTAATTTTTACCCTCCCACTATCCAACGCTTTCCCTACTGTTGCACTCACTGGAGTGGGAATAGTAATTTTTGCCCTCCCGCTATCCAACACTTTCCCTACTGTTGCACTCTCTGGAGTGGGAATAGTAATTTTTACCCCTACGCTATCCCACGCTTTCCCTAATGTTGCACTCTCTGGAGTGGGAATAGTAATTTTTACCCCTTCGCTATCCAACGCTTTCCCTACTGTAGCACTCTCTGGAGTGGGAATAGTATTTTTTACCCCTACACTATCCAATACTTTCCCTACTGTTGCACTCTCTGGAGTGGGACTAGTAATTCGATATTATTGTACTTACCTGTTTGTAGATGGGAATTCGATATTTTTGCATTCTATATTTTTTAATCGATATTATGGTAAGTCTATATTTTGGTATTCTGTATTATGTGAGTGATCTGTTAAAAACGCCCATTACACTTAGATTAGAACACTTTAGTAGGTAAAAGGCAATAAAATCTGTTAAAATAGGTCAGAAATTGGCACAACAAGTGGGTGTTGGTATAATAGTAAGCAGGTGACGGTCGCTTTGACTGAACTTTTCACTATGAAAAGCAGGGTTTCAGCCAAATTAAAATGTGTTACTTCACCTTTCCAAATTTGTAAAATAGATTGGAAAATGACCGCCAGGCCCTCGCACCCTCCTGTTTTTCTGCCACGTTTTTGGGAGCCTTAGAATATCACATTTTTCTGTTTCTAAGAGGAGTGTTAACTTCTCTGGTGGTTATTCATCGAGCTAAAATTAAGTAGCATACTATTTAATATCAAATTGGGTGTTGTTTTGAAAGTCACGGCCTTTAATCCAGTATATTAAGATTCTTTAGATTTTTACTACTGATCTTTGTATCAGTTTTTGTGGCATTCTTCCACTTGTTATTTTTCTTGAGTATACCAAATTTGGGGGTGAAGCCGGGCAGCATGTCTGGCGCTTCTGAGATGCTGGCGTGCAAAAGACGGTCTTGCTTTTGGCATGCCTTCAGAGCACCATACGGGCAGATGCACAGCTGAAGGCCCTAAATAGTGGATTGGTGGCCAGCACAAAAAAACTAGACTGCTGAAGGCCTCCTTGTTGTATCCTGCTCTTCGTCCTTCCTTGTCCTTTCATAGTGTCTTGTACTCTGCTGCTCAGCCAGTCTCTGTGAGGTCATCCACGTTCTATTTGTGTATGTTTAAGTGTACTGGCAGTTATTCCGGAGGCTGAGCAGCAGGGATGGATGCTCCCGGTTGGGCCTTTACTGGAACTTACCATCTATGTTACATTCTGTACCTGTCCACCTTGTAATTTCATTTAATCAATAAATCTACCCCTTGGACAGAGTAACTAAGGATTCATCTTTATTTTATGGATTCTTACACCCACATTTAGCTCTTCAGGTGGAACAGAATATGTGAAAGTGCGATGTGCCAACAGGAAAAGATTAGGAATTAATGAAACTTTTCCTAAAAAGACTACCTAGTTGCTGGCTGGTCGTAAATAAAAATCTCCTTCACGCATTTGATTCTAACGGTTGAAAACACACAGCCTCGGGATGAGAAAAAAGACTTCAGACTTCGGATTGCATTTAGCATGCCTCCTTTAATATTAATGAGGCCAATGACGTGCACCTCACTCTGAACAGCCCCATCTGACATCAAACGATTAGTGATAGCACCCTGCTGCCCGGTGCTAACCCTGTAAAATATCCATATCCCGTGGTTCACCTGTGTTCTTGGCCCTACAATAAACACGGTGTCTGAAAGGTTGATTATGCTTCGGGAAGTGGTTCCCTGCTCTGCAGGCACTTTGTGGTTCGCAGAACTGCACCTCTTTGAACGGCTTATAAAACAAAGACGCGATTCATGAAGCCAGGCATTGGGCGGGAGGACCCTGCAGCCAATGGTGATCACACGCTAAGAATAACTTCTGCACCTTAGAGGACTCCCCGGAGACAAGGCAGAAGTAACCTGCAATTGAGGTTTGGCTGCACACTCAAGAGCTTATGGAAGGTAATAAAAATACTCAGCTTCTCATCTGGGCTGGCGGGAGGACCCTTTGGGTTTGAGGAGGATGAGAAGAAAGACCAAGGTGAACAGAGGAGCAATGGCAAAATTCTCTGGCTCACAGCCAGGCACCTGTGTCAACATCAATGTTCTGCAGCTCTCTTATCTTTAATTCTTTCAATCCTTTGACACAATATTGACATGAAATCAGATGTGCTTACAGAGGCCTACCAGGGCCTCTTGGCAGCTCACCCACAAACGAGAAAATTCCACAGCTATTCCAAACCATGCAAATCACAGGTTCAACAGTCATTTGCAATTTTAAGATCATTAAGGCATATGGGGTGCTGCAAACATAGGGGCTTATTTACAAGTCCCTTGCACTGCCTTGCGTCACTTTTTTTTAACACAACGGTGGCCCTTGATTTGTTCTATATTTACATGGATGCAAATGCATCATATTTTCAAGGTTCTGACGGTTTTTACCTGCGTCAGAATTGGCTGCACCAAGTTAGATTTTAATTTATGCAAGGTAGGTGTTCTGTTGGAAACACCTACCGTAAAACTGCTGCAGTGGGATTTACCACTTTTTTCCCTGTTTCGGGCTGCTGCGCTGCCAATGCATCACAATCCTTACCCCTGCTAAACCTAGGCATATAGTTGACAGATTGGCTGTGACCAGGGGACCGCACCAGCTGTAGTGACTTGATTGCAATATGCAATTGAATCACAACATATTTGGGCCACAGATGGTATGTATGTGCACGTAATGTCACAGTTTTTGACATTTTGTGCTGATGTCTCACATACATACAAGTGGGCACTAGGCCCACTTGTATGCGTCACATTCAGGACCAATATGTTTAAGCGCTAATTGACTTTGCCACCTTTTCACGCTCTATCACATTGTTCCCCATTCAATAGACAGAGCATTAGTGAAAACTGATGCATCGGCTCTGTATTGTGATGCATTGCTGGAGTTCTGTTGGTTTTCCCATCAACTCCAGCAATGCACCAAAAAACCCTGCGCCATCATGTGTCGTTGTGTAAATACAGTGTTTAAAGAAAACAAGGGAACCCAATAGGTAAATAAGGACCCTTGGTGTCAACTTTATATTGGTAACAATGGTCCTTAAAAAGCATTCATAGTAAAAGTAAATATAGACCAAGATTAGTACTATATTCCACAGTGTCCATCCGGATACATAATTTAATCACTCAAGTAAATGTTTCAACATTATGAAGAGCAACCAACAATAGAGTGGGACGCAGTCCTGCATCCAGCACATGAAACAGACGACAAATACACACGAACAGTAAGGATTTCAGGCAAAGGACAAAGGAGGCTTTGAGTCAATAGAAATGCATGACAAGCTATCCTTAAAAGTATTCACACTGATGTAACACAATGTTTTTTCATGTGAAACTATTCCAAAGGTCGACAACGTTTCGATCCCTTTTTAATGAGATAATGGGATCATCATCAGGATGGTGTTATTACATGCCTGAATGTAAAACAGCTGCCTTCGACGAGGAATTGGGCTCTTGAGCTACAATTCCGGTGTAGCGATATGGGAATTTAGGCTTGAAGAAGAATAACTTGGCTCACAATGGAGCCGCTAGAGATTGCGTGAGGAGCGTAGTAGAGCTCGTGGTGGAGCTAACCGAATAAGTGCGGGTAAATCCGGTCGGCAATGCGGGACCGGTATAGCGGGCGTCGGTGGCCGGATAAAGGGAGTCCCTCTATAGCGGTGTTACCCTCTCTAGAAGTCTGACTGATCAAGAAGTCTGCACCACAGTAAGCTGGTACTCACTTCCACCCAGGGCCAAAAACCCTCCAGAACCTCAGGAGTTCCACCAGCAAACCCTTCACATATCGTTAGATAATTGTTGGTTCCACAGAGAGTAGTTTCCCTTCTGTAGTCATAGAGAATATTTCCTTCATTGAGTGCCTAACTCTAATGAGTGCTTTAGGATAATGGCCTCCTATGTCCGTGTAGTTCCCCCAGTTAGACTTGCAATTAGGGAAATACTGATGAAGTATAATATCTGAAAGAACAGCTTCAGTCTACTCATCTGTCCTCTCTGAAATTTAAGCCACGGGCAATAGATTTAAATATTCCTTCTATTCTGGCCTCAATTCTTTACAATAACTTACATGTCATGCTTCAAAATGATGACCCTCAGGGGAAAGTACAGCATTTATACCAGTGAACTCTCTGGACCCAATAGCACTCATTTTTCATGAACATCCTTTGTTGAGGTGAACACCAGCAACATCATGACTGTGTTCCACTTGTTTAGGTGAGGGTAGCCTCCATTCAACCCCTTTTGTCAGCTGGAGAGATAGAAATTTCAAAAAATTACTTATTCCTACAAAATATCATTTTTTGCAAAGTATACCCCGGGATGTTGTATGGTTGTAGATCAAATAAGATAGAAATCCGGATATAAAAGTTGACATAGGTGGTTTATTCAAGTTGAGTAAATCAACCCACGACCAGTAAAGTTGAACACCAGGTTTGCAATGGTCAAGACAACAATCATAGCATTCTAAGAACATGGAATAAGAACTTACGTTGGACATTCCTTAAAGAGCTAGTGTAACAATTATGAAGTACATACTACACATCCTTCCCCTAATAAATATAAAGATAAAAAGTAGATAAAAAAAACAAAGTAAAGAAAGCAAATGCATACAAAGAAAAAACAAGATTAATCCAACACATAATCATGGAATCTTACAGGAACAGATCTAATTCTCCGACTGTGATCCCTACCATCCCCCGCACCAATGGAATTGGAAACAGGCTGTAAAGTGGGAGGAGGCATGAGAACGTTGGAATCACCATGTGCTAACAGGGAAGTGTCAAGGACAAGGCTATTGCCGGGAACAGAAGGAACATTTGGAGAGGTGGATGATTCACCAACACCAAACCAGTCAGAATAGCGATCATCCGATAAATCTGAGGTCTGTTTGTTGGAAGAAATTATCTTTGCTTGTTGATCAGAGATCTTAATAAGGGCATTCTTGTTCCACCAACCCCTTTCAAATAAAAGAGCTGCAGAACGAGAAACTTTCAACACTTTAACCGGAGCAGAAAATTTGGATTGCCCCTTAGTTATTTTCACAGGTTTCCTAATGATGACCCAATCGCCCGAAATAAGAGGTTTTTCTGTGACATGCATGCGTTTGTCATAATTATTTTTGTAACTCTCTTGTTTACTCTTGACATGTTCACGAATTTTAGTTAAATCCACGTTGACAAGAGAACTTTTCATCAACCAAGAAGGGTTCATCCTAGAAGTGGGAATTCTGCCCCGCAGTAAAACAAAAGGGGACACTCCTGTGGTACTGTGCGGGGTGCAATTATAGTTCCAAATTTTCTCGCTAAGAAATTCAGCTACATCAAGTTTATTAGCACAGGCTGTTTGAATAGCTTCCTTCAACAAACGGTTGGCTCTTTCTACAAGACCATTAGAAGCAGGACTGTAAAGAGGAACTAACATGTGCTTAATGTCAACATTGTTTAAAAACAAATTCATCTCCTGTGAGACAAAGTGTGAACCGTTATCGGAAACAATTTCATGTGGAGTACCATCGATGACAAACAAACCCTTTAAAAATGAAATTAC
The DNA here is from genome assembly GCF_964261635.1 of Lissotriton helveticus. NCBI lineage: Eukaryota > Metazoa > Chordata > Amphibia > Caudata > Salamandridae > Lissotriton > Lissotriton helveticus. The sequence continues at coordinate 1,348,341,334 of NC_136065.1, forward strand.
AGCAACAGAATTAGGGTTCTTGACTAAAGAAAAATAAATCCATTTGGAAAAGTAATCAATGGCAACTATTAAGAATTTGAGGTCATCCTTAAAAACAGCAAATGGACCAGAAAAGTCTATGGCAATTTTCTGCCAAGGAGATTCAGGCCACTCTACAGGAACCAGTGGTGAATTAGACAACTTCCAGTGTTTATCAGAGCATAGACACTGTGGACATTGATTGACAAAGGATCTAACCTGGTTATCGATACCAGGCCACCAATAAGTGGTTTTAATTTTATTGGTGGTACCAGTGATACCAGGATGAGTTTCATGGGCCAGAGAAATGATGGATTGCCGGATGCCAACGGGTGGGACAAATTTGTCTTGCCTGAACAAAATGTCACCTGACACCGACAATTCAGATGCAACTTGTGCATAATGTTTTTCTTCCATTGACATGCTTCTATCTCTGGGCCAACCTTTAATCAAAAATTTCTTGACATTGAGTAAGCAAGAATCGTTATCCATACCTTTTAACCAGTCTTGTTTAGTAAGTTTTGTACCTTGAAGGGCATCATCAACAGCAAATACATATTCTAAGTCAGAGTTGACAATGTTACAAGTGGACAAAGGAATGCGTGATAAACAATCCGCACGAATGTTTTCTCCTCCAGGTAAGTATTTTATTTCAAAATTAAATTCTTGAAGACGTGCCAATAGTCTAACTAAACGAGAAGAAGCTCTATTGGAGGAACTCTCGCCGAGCATATAAATTAATGGCTTGTGGTCTGTGTATAAAAGAAATCTGGTGCCCCAAATGTACATTTTAAATTTTTCAACTGACCATGAACAAGCCAAGGCTTCTCGTTCTATGGTACTGTAATTTGCTTCAGCTGAAGTTAATGAACGAGAAGCGAATGCAACGGTGCAATCTTCACCTTTAACTATTTGACTCAGAACAGCTCCTAGGCCACGGGAACTAGCATCAACGGTAATGATGCTTTGAACACCATGGGAAAAGGGCTTGATGGCAGGAGCAGAGAGTATCAGATCTTTGACAGAGTTAAAAGCAGATTGAGATTCAGGGGACCACACAAACTTAGCATGTTTTTTTAACAGATCTCTAAGGGGTTGAACTACAAGAGCATAGTTCCTAACAAAACGAGCATAATATTCGCTCAACCCCAAAAATGCCCTGAGTGAGTCTTTATCAAGAGGGGGAGGAGCATTTTTAATAGCATCCAGCAAAGAAGATTTGGGTTTAATGCCATCTTTTGAGAGGTTGTGGCCTAAGTAATCTACATCACTAGCCAAAAATTTACATTTCTTCTTGTTGACGGTAAGACCATTATTTAGTAGAGACTTTAAAACATACTCCATCAATATGTAATGTTGATCCAGGGATTCAGAATGAACCAAAATGTCATCCTGGAACGCCTGAATTCCGGGACAATTATAAAAAATGGAGTCCATTAATCTTTGAAATATACTGGCTGCAGAGGCAAGCCCAAAAGGTAACCTTTTATACATATATACACCAAAAGGTGTAACGAATGTTGTGAGAGGTTGAGATTCTAAAGATAAAGGAATTTGGTGGTACGCTGAGCGCAAATCGATAGTGGAAAAATATTTGCTACTACCGATGTTGGCCAGCATATCATGGATTTTAGGTAAGGGGTGTACATCAATGATAATGTTACGATTGAGTACACGCAGGTCTGCACATAAACGAATTTCCCCAGAAGGTTTTCGAGCTACGACGGCAGCAGAAACCCATTCTGAAGACTCAATAGGAGAAATAATGTCTTGAGCAATAAGAGATTCAATATGTTTTCTCAAATCCTCTCTCACAGACAGAGGGACAGGCCGCACCTTTTGAATAACAGGGCAAGCGTTGTCTTTTAACTTAATATCATGCACGAAATTTTTCACCAACCCAATCCTATCTTCAAAAACAACCTTGTATTTTTCTAATACATTACAAAGAATGGGGTCATTACAATAATCAAAAACAGCTAGTATAGGAAGATCACCCAAAGTAACAGGTTCAGGATGACCGGGTTTTAAAATAATGCCTAGTCTGGCTTGGTCTTGCCAGCCAATAATATCACGGCCATTGTGTGCAACGTATATTTTAGTATAGATAACACGACCTTTAAAATCAATGTTGTCTGGAAAATATCCACGCATGGTTATGTCAAAACCCCCGAAAGCTTTGGGATTAACATCAGTAGTAAATAATTCTTTGTTATTCCAAGAGCACTGAAAGGTAGTTTCATCCAAAATGGTAATAGGGGATCCAGAGTCAGCCATAACCTGTATGGTCTGAACCCCAATTGAAATGGTGCAAATCGGACCCTTGATACTGAAATCACATAAAGCATTTACTTGAATGAATGAAATAGAAGAAAGATTTAACGCATCACAAATTTCTTCCTCAGAATAAACCATGTTAACTTTAGACTTATCTTTAGGTAAGCGACATGATGCAGCAAAGTGACCTACACGTTTACAATTAGAACACCTTTTACCTTGTGCAGGACACTTAGGATTATTTGCCACATGAAACTTTGAACCGCACCTGTAACAAAATACATTAGCTTTAGACTCAAAAACTTTTTTTCCTGTATTGCGGTTAGAAACAACATTAACATTACAATTGTCCTCAGATGCCTGTGAAATATTGCAAACACTTGAAGAAGCGGCATGTTCAGCTAAAATTTTTGAGGAGACAACAGAACACTCAATACTTTTCGCAATTACAATAACTTCATCTAAATTTGGATTTTTACAAGTCAAAATCCGCTCCTGGATTTTCTTATTAAAGCAATTAAATACTAACTGATCACGTAGAGCAGTCTCCAAATAGGTACCAAATTCGCATTTTGATGCAAGAACTCGTAGAGTAGCTACATAGTCTTCTATAGACTCTTCCTGTAATTGTTTCCTTTTGAAGAACATATGTCTTTCAACCATGACTGATGGATCATCTTTAAATTGTTTGCCTAGACGTGTTAATGCCTCGGTATATACATTCCATGAGTCATCATCAGCAGGAGTTGGAACAACTGCTAAATTATCAAATAATTGTTGGCCAGCATCTCCTAAGTGATTGAAAAGTATAGCTCTTTTTCTAGATGCAGGGTAATCTAGAGCATCAATAGCTTCCAAATAGTTTGTAAAGACACGTAGCCATTTGTGCCATGGAGTAGGAGGTTTGCCTGGAACAATTAAAAACGATGGAGGTGCTACAATCCCATTGTTATTATTACCTGAAGTTGCCATATTAAATTCACATAAATTGTATAATAAATTCTTACTTGTCAGACTGTCCAGAAAAACGATCTTTTAAAACTCGATAGAAGACGACTAAAACTTCAAAGAAAAGGTCGCGTAGATCAGAAGTACATATATGTGATGCCTGTCAGCGTTTTATCAACAAGATGCTGAGCGCTGAAAGTGACGTTTTTCTTTTTAAAGTTTACGTCGAGCGCTAAACCTGTTAATAAAGTTGGAGCGCAAGGAGTTGAAGTCGAGCGCCGAACAGGTTAACAAAGCTGGAGCGCATACAAATTACAGCATACGCTGGGCGCGTTCCAGAGTGACGTGTGACGCTGTAGACGTACTGCGCGTGTGTCAGCAGCGCGATGGAACACAATTGCCCAGCTTACTTCACGAGCGTAGAATGCTCTGCGTTTTTGAAAATAACGGTATGAAGCAGGCCGCGTTCAAAGATGGTTTTCAGGTAATGAATTAACTAAACAATAACTCACGGCTTTTTTTTAGAAGGTCTCACGATTTGAGAACGCAACTTCCAAGGATCAAAATCCGATATTGTTAGAATTGTTGGAGCTAGTGACCTTAAAGTCCATGGTCGAACTGCTCATGTCGGTGGGTTTGATTCCTATCAGCTTCCGATCGTCGCCAATAAATGTTGTATGGTTGTAGATCAAATAAGATAGAAATCCGGATATAAAAGTTGACATAGGTGGTTTATTCAAGTTGAGTAAATCAACCCACGACCAGTAAAGTTGAACACCAGGTTTGCAATGGTCAAGACAACAATCATAGCATTCTAAGAACATGGAATAAGAACTTACGTTGGACATTCCTTAAAGAGCTAGTGTAACAATTATGAAGTACATACTACACGGGAGGAAACTGATTGCAGGCATAAATATTCAGATAACTTCATTCGCCATGCACCACATAAGTATCAGTGACTATCAGTGGCGCAAACGTAACCATGTGGATCCTCAGGATTGGCCTCATTTCCATCAGAGATGTCTCCAAGCTCAAACAGTATTGGTCATGTGGGGATCCAGCCTCCCTTATCAGCTGCCAGTCGGTGTTCTTTTTCACCATTCCTCCAGTCTTACTATTAAGAAAGTAAGAAAGTACTTCAGCGATTAAGTTGCAATAAATATTCCATGATTTTCCTGGGCATTAACTCTAATTTACAATTAGCTTTACCAGATGAACTAGGCAGCAACAAGTCCTGTGTGCTGCCATTTTCAATCTCTTGCACATCTTTCACAGTGATTAATTAGGCCTTTGAAGTCAACCAGCCTTTACTCAAAAGATTGCGTCACATTGCACAGTCAGTAGATATGTTCCTAGTTGTATGTCCTCTTGGGATTCACCCAATCCATATGTAAATACGAACTACACAGTCGGAACATGAAGACAACTTTAATATTCTTAATGGACAAATAGAAGGGGTCTATGTAGTCCAAATGTTGTATTAGATTATGCTTTGAGGATCCCTTTATTTACCTTGTGTACATAAGAAGAATCTTGGACATTTTTGCATAGAAATAGATGTAGTTTTGGGATCAAGTTAGGGATGAAGTGAGTTGTTCCATGCTTCAGTTAGGCTTACAGACCATTTCCGGGACGCACCCTGAAGAAAAATTACATGTTTTGTAAGGACCTTCATGCCACTCTGGGTAACTTTATGGGGCAAGGATGACATACAAAGACTAATTGAATGACTTCATGAACAGCAAGATTTGTAACTTTTCATAAGAAGGCCGATGATCTCTTGTAATGAAACTAAGAGCTCAGCTACCTGTATCTGATAGGTATGGATAGCATACAGAACGGGTGTACCCTATCAGTAATGACTACGTCCATCCATCCTAAGGTCTGTAGCGTGTAGCATGGGAAGATCCACCTGGCCGAACACCACCAAGGACAGCATTGCAAACGTTACTGCTTGCTAACTTTCCTGGGTCGTTCGGTGGGCATCTCAGTGTGGACTGGTCAGTAGGATGAACATTATTGGCAATCAGCTCTGCCAGATGAGTCGGTGAATTGTACCCCATGTTATATCCTTTTCAAAATCTTGCAATTGTTTCACAGTATTCAGATGGACCTAACTTTATTCCAAAGATAATTTCATATTTGATCCTCCGTCAGGAAATACGTTCCCAGTTGCCCATCCTCCTGAGTCTCACCAAACTCATGGCAAATAAAGTGTCTGTCACCTGAATATGAAGAAAGGTTTAATATTCTAGACAGTGGGCCACAAAGGCACCCAAAAGAAGTATTTTTAGATCAACATCGCAGTCCATGTTGCATGTAACCACCGGACCCAGAACATTGACTGTGAAGGGGAGATTTGATGTTGGATGATAATGGGTGAGTTCACCTGCCTCTGGTGTAGGTTTTCCTCAGCACTGGGGTGAACACAGTTCTCTTAAGGATATTCGACACAATGACGCTAGCCCTTCTCTGAGAGATGTCTATAATTGTTGGTGTACATGTCGTGACAGCTTTTGTAAAAACAAAATATATGGATCCAGTGCAGACCCTGAGGGATGCCCTAGGTGATTTTCTCTTCAGTGTCTGGCCTAGGGTTATTAAATGTCACTGTTGAAGATGAAGGTACCCACCGTTAGAAAGAACTAGAGCCTTCATAGAAACTATTTGAGTCACGCAACGACCTCCCTGCATCTATGTGAAGAGTTGCCAAGTGGCCAATATCAATGTGTGACATCTTCTCCCAGTCCTGTCTTTTAGTTACAATTTGCTGTACTGCATAGTTTTGCTTTTACCATTATGAGTATAGAAAAAAAAATCACAGCATGTAAAAAATAAACCCTCCAGGAACGCAGAACTGTTTGCAGGTGCCCACAGTGCATGGGGTTGCCCGCGGTTTTGCAGCCATGCATGTGTGTCTATATGCGAGTGGTTGTGTGTCTGTATGTGTGTCCCTGTGTTTATTTGTGTTCAAGGGTGCCTACTCAAGATAAGCCATTTTACGTATGGTATCTTCCCGCAAAAAGGCTACACGCTCCTTTAAACAATTATGTCAAATGCATTTGCAAGAACGTGTGAGAATGCCATACTTTGTCTTGCAAAAGGCCTGTTCGTGCACCTTTTCTGCCTGTTTTTCTGCATGCTGTGTAGTTTTTGTGTGTGAACTAGGCGAAAGCGCAACCCATAAAATTTATCAAGGCTTATTTGAATTTTTTCTAGGTCTTAGATATTTTGCCCCAAAGGAACATGAGCTATATCTGCAATCCAACTCCTCCGGAATGAAATGCAATTTAATTTCATTTATTTATGGGTAGTGCATTTTAAGACATGATCTGTGTCCATACATTGTGCGTATCCCATCTTGTTCCTGTGCCAATTGGGCGAGAGCCACCTTGAATCCCTTGATGGCAGTGACTGATAGGAGAAATGTCTCCCTTAACGATGTATAAACAACTTTATAAATTGGGCACAAAAAGATTGAAGTGAGGGCAATAGCTCAATCCAAATATTGTCAATCTTGCCTCAAATCTATATTGCTGTCATTCCACGTCATAAGGTTTGGGTAGCTGGATCACCAATTTGAATTAAAAAGGTAATAAACAAAATCTGTTGTCCGCCAGTTTTTTATTACACTAAACATCGCTAATCTCCGATTTACTGCAGTATTGCTGTTCTTTAAACAAGTCAGAAGGCCTACTATTACATAGTTGGAATAATAATATTTTTTTCTTGTATACAGAGCTTAGTACTACCGTTTTTTCCAGTTTCTGAATACTGTAAATAACAGGTGCTACAATTACAAAATTTAACTTCCCACAGAAGACTGATAAACTGGGTTGGTCGAAATTATGACGTCAGTTGCGAGGCCTTGTCCACGGGCAGTGATAGGGTCGGGTGGCGGCCCTATCTGTACTCTGGAGCGAGTACCAACAGAGATGGATATGGGCCTAATTTAAAAAGAAACATATCCTAGATATTAAGATAAGAATGTGATAAAGCACTGAACAGTAGCATCGATGTGGGAAATTGAACCGTGGAGCTCAAAATGTATTAATTCCACCTTATTCCATTAAAGCTGTAAGACTTTCAGGGACTACAACAATTTTCGTACGAAGGATGGTGATGAAGGAGGTTTGTGGGTACCCTGGTTCGCAATGTATTAGTCTAGCTGTCTCTTTTCTAAGCAGTCTACTAGTACCTGATCGATGAATTCACACATTTACCTGTAAGCACCACATCTAGGCTGAAGCCAATATTCCCAGCAAAGGTTTGTCTGCAGTTGGATTGCAAAATTGATTGGAATAGTCAAATGAGTAGAGTTTTATGGGCTGCCACCATCTCGCCTCTAAATTCCTTAGGTCTTAGCTTCACAAATTAAGCTATCCAATGGATGACCCCCTCTGTCTCCTAGGGTTGTATGTCAAAATATTGTCTATCAAAATTTTGAGAAGGCAAGTGTATGTAGAGTAGTATACATTTACTATCCTTAACTCAACCGCTACATACCTTGATGATGTGTACATACATACATCATCAAGGTGCATATATCTCGAATCAAGTATAGTAATCTATATCTAACTATATATTCTTACATTCACAGTATGTTGATAGCTGATGGCAGTTGGCTTGATATTTTCATATTATATTTTAAATTCAGTATTCTGACAATGCTCCCGCCAATGCTTTTTGAGAGAATACAGAAGAAAGGTTCCTAATGAAATCTCTGATGTATATGAAACCTCAAACTCTTCTCTGTGTCAGGCGCCAATATTATCTCACCAATGACCCATTTCCTCTAATTCTTGTCTCCCCAGATTGTCTCTTCAAGGTATGCCCTATGAGCCGATATTCCGCACAGAAGCAGTTCTGGAAGGCCAAGCAGACGAAACAGGACAAGGAGAAAATTGCAGATGTGCTCTTGCTGCAAAAACTCCAGGTGAGAGTGATGCGTGGTAGAAAGTGAGAGTGATGTGCTGTGAAAAGCTGTAAGCCTTGGGCTCTCACAGCTTCTACAGTTGTAGAAGTGGAGACATTATCACTGTAGCATGTCATGACACTGAGGACAATGAGTAAGGAGTGTTTCTGAGGAGGATCCCGGCCCTGGACCAAGGTGAAAAATGAAGAGGTGTGATGACGGCGGCTTCTCCGATATGGTGGAGGAGCATCACCCCACTGCTTTTAAGCAGTGTGAAAAGAAACTTAAAATGATAACTTTAAGTTATTATCATTTTATGCTTCCTGCTGCTTTGTGGGTGGGGGTGGAAGGCGGAGCTGCCCTGCTTTTGGAGCAGGGCAGGGGGGGAGTGGTTTGCCCACTCCTAAGTGTGCAATGACTGTTTAGTTGGCCCTCTTGGGCCATCCAAACCAGTCATTCACACTTTCCCCGTTCTCCATACAGCCCATATTACAGCCTGCATGGAGAAGAAGCCCAGGTCCCCATTACCTGGTTGAGCGTCGAACCAGGATGCTCAAAACCAATCATAACGCTGCACTGCTGCGTTGTGATTGGCCAGTGAGGCCTGCTTCCTGTTCTTTGAGTTCCACAAGGAGACCAGGAGCAGAGATGCTTGACCTGGTACACAGGTAAGTTTAATCCTTTTTTTTTATATGTACGAAGCGCGACAGCCCCCACATGACTCCTCAACCCCAGCGTGACCCGCCAACCCGCCACCTGTGAGCCAATGCTGGCCGCCACTGCTCCAGAGTCATGTGCCTTAATGAGTGAATTACAGAAGTGAACAGCCATATAATTGGGAGTCTGTCATGAATGACAAGACCATAATGAAAGCAGAGGTGTGGGTATCAGACATGCAATAGCAAGAATTTGCAATAAAAGTTGACTATTGTCTGTGGTATCCCTTAAGTACACCTAAGATAACAGAGAGTTACATGATATCCTGTCTTTAAAAATGTGTTATTAGTTCAGGAAATGAGATAAATTGGTGTATCAAACAAGTTATTAACAACAATTTATTTGTTCATTATTTTTATAAGTATGTTTTTAAATATTCCTAGCTTTAGGAAGCCATGATGGTGCCCATACATTCCACAGTGCTGCCGGTTGCAAAAAGGCATTCACAGTAAAACAATGGAGATGAAAAAATGAAAACTTACGGAATTAGTACTGTATGCTAACAATTACAATTCTAAAAGTAGATGCTGGCGGGGAAAGCAGGAAACCTGATAATACGCGTCAGCTTTCAACCTTAAGAAAAGGCAAGGCAATCTATAAATATCACACTCTACTCAATTTAATACTACGCAGGAATTCAATGGAACATTTTTAATTGCTCAGGCTGACATAGCTCATCCGAGATGTAAGGCTTCCTTGAAGCTAGAACCAGATTTGAAATATATAGAAAATAGGTTCTTACCATTAGCTCTGTTTTTACAAATGGTACGGTACGGTTCAGAAATAGCTCTTCATCCTTTTTACATGTGGGGTGTAAGGCGAGTAGGGCTTTTCTATCATACATTAGATGGAAACACAAAAATCCGGAGCACCATCAAAACATTTGTTTCATCAACAGACTACTGCTGCCATGATTTCCTCAAAGCACATTTCAGATAGATTTGTACCAGATCTATAATCTTGGCTTTGATGAAGGTGAAAATCTTGCTTGGTTTAGGGATTTGCAAATATTCCTTTTTGTGAAAGAAGGCAACAATTGATGTTGATCTTTTGATTAACCTCTCATTTTTAAGTAAAATTACTCTGGACTATTACAGAGGTTTATGTAAGTTTAATTATTCCCACTCCTGTGCAAATGTACTCATTCTAGTTCACATGTATTCCCTTAATTGAGTGGCATAAGATGTTTATGAAAATGCATATGGTTCAGAGAAAAATAAATATTAGATACAAACTCTTCTACAATTTCTGAGCATGGTTCCTGTACACAGCTAAGGAATGTTAGGTGAATTGTTTTAGAAAAAGTCCAATATTTTAAATAGAAGGAAAATATGACCCTGAAAACAAAGAAAGTAAAAAATATAGTTTTGATCCAGGACTTTGAAACAGTGTTGTTATCACTGAAAAAGAGAAACTGGTATTTACCTGGTATTTACCTTGCTCAGCAGACTACCAAGCAATTTTGATAGACCTTGTGACCAGGGCATACATAAGCTTTTTGGAAAAAAAGTCAAAAAATGCAATGACTAAAAATAGATTGCACTCAATTTGTTTTGGAAATCACTTCTTTGGCTTAAATTGTGGTAGTAAATGATATCCATCGCAAAGAAAATAGGAGATAATATTTAGGTGCAGTGCCAGGTTTCATGCTCCTTGGTGACTTTTATAATGGGAGGCAGGAAGCCAATTGAACCTGTTTGTCTGTCACCAAAAAAAAGAGCAGATGGCTCCCATCTGCAACCACCAGCTCAAATCCACTGCGCACAAGGAGATATTCAATGTAAATCTAATATGTCAAAAGAACATACTACCAAGACTTTACAGTTCGAATGAAGTGAAACTGAAGGAATCCTTTGAGTGTCTAGTTACTATTTCTGACCTTAAAATATGCTTATCTGAAAAAGTGCTTGTCGCAAAGCCAATTAGCAGGAATAACCCATAACTTGTTGTAATTATCTGTATATTTCTGAATTTTATTTGAGGCGTAGATAGCATGAAACAGTAACGGCTGGCTCCCAACGTGATTTACAAAGTTTCTGAAGACGTTAAAGGGGACCTGAGCAATAATCTTAGTTGAATACACTTGGGGAGTGGAGCATTATGAATTGGTGCATTAAGGTGAAAAAATAAGTACTTTTTCTGTAGGTGTTTCTTGTCAGAACTTTGTTTGAGCTGAGACAGACACTGTTAAATAAATTGGAAACCTTAATCAAAGGTGAAAATCATAAATGTACAGCAAACAACTAATTGGGCAATTGACCCGCCTCCAGACTCCTCTGTGGCTTCAGCATTCCAGTTTAGCTAAGCAACAGAGACAAAGAGGCAAGAGATCATTTCTATGAAAAAGCAGACGTGGTTCTGTTGAATCTGTAAAACCGACCACTAATCTTAAATCTGCCTGAATTCTGGCCGTTCTTCTATCTACAGGAGAAACCAACAGAAAAAAGTACGTGGCAGTAGCAATCAGGCTGGTGTACAGCCAGAAAAATCTGCATATACCTTTGAGAATTTTTGCTGCAGATGTTTCATCTGGCGTTTTCCTGGCAAAACTATGAACTCAGTCAGTCAGTTACATCATCTGAAAGGTTTACATTAAGGCTCATTTAGAGATATACTAGTACCCACAAAGGAACATGATCATCTGTCAATCCGGAAACAAAGGACTTTAAGAAAATGAATCTGAAATGCAACTCAATGTGCGAGTACTTTAAAGGTTTAGAACATCTTTCCAAAACAAGACCTATTGTGCTTAGGACTCGATGTCAAAAATAATGGCTCTACAAAAGTGTCTTTATAATGCCTTATGGCCTTAGTAGTAATAACATTGTTTATCAAAACCAAAGTTACTTTTCAGAAACATTTTTATCCAATAATATATACTTCCTGTAACATTTTAGACCCAAATGAACACTGCAATCTATAGCACACAAAAATCTTACGGTGGCATACAAATATTCAATTCTAATTTGACAATACTGTGTCAATTTAAATATCAATAAAGAACATTTTGTAATTTTTCGATGTATGTGATATTTCTTTACAATTAAAAAAGTGAATAGAAAATGAATTACAATTAAAAAACAAAATAATTGCTACAGTGATAATATGTTTAACATTAAATTTGATGTTCTAAGTATTTGAAAGGATGTGTGATTGGCATACTAAATGGACACTTAGAGGCATGGGGCACAAGGGTTGCCCCTTTAAGTTTAATGGCTGGAAAAGGATTTGTGGTAGTGTTGAGGGTTATCCCCATGGAAAGGTTATTGGTTCTATGCACGAGAAACATCTTATCTACCCAAATTTAATATTAGAGTAGACAGGCTGGTTCTGTCTTTCATATTAGTGGAACTGAAAACCCTTTTTATGTAGTACAGAAAAAACACAACTACCATAATCCTTGGAGCACATGTGTGCATCAGAGGCAGATGTAGGGCAGTAAGACTGAACCATTGATTACATAGTGTGGACATAGTTAATTGGATATTGCATTCATGTCTAGAACCTCTGAGGTAATAAAGTATATTCAGAGTTCTTCAGCGACTAAAGTGTCTTCCCATGGTAAAGTATAGGAAAAATGTAAAAAAATGATTCAACTCAAAACGAAATAGCCAACGGGGGCACCGTCGATGGAAAGCAGACTATCTAGTGTCTACCCAACTCTAAATAAGGGACGCAAACTAATGGTTTGACTGAGAGTCAACTTTCCCATGTTTATGGCAAGAATTCAATTTTGCAATTCTCTGGTCAGACACATGAAGTTATTACGTTAACCAATTGTGGTTTCATAATACAAAAGAGCGCATTTCCCACAGAAATCTTGGTTTAACTTGCATTTATTTTTTATTTGAAGAACGCTAGTCTTCATGCTCCTGGCTGTGTGTGTTATTTTATATGCAGTTACCTGGAGGTGAAAAAATAGCAAAATAGTTGCAGAAAATGATGTTCCTTTTAGCCACATCTTTGACCCCACCCCCAGAGCACTCAGGATCAGAGTTCCCATACTTTTTTAATGCACTTCAACCGCTGCATGTTAATGAAGATGTCATGGAAACACAACAAATAAATAGGGTCGCGCTTTTTGGCCATCTTTCTTAACATGTGCTTTCTGAGACATTTGCGCTTTCCTGTGGGAATGGAGCCACTGACCCCCATAAATCTTCAAAGGGTTTAGTTACAGAATTAACAATGAAGGGGCCACTCAGATGTATTTCTTCTGGCAGCATCTGTGGTATTTTGAAAGGCTGCATGCTACATATTCTCCATACCTTTACTGAGGTGATGTTACTGGCCAGCAACCCCACTCTAGAATTCTTCCAGCACCACTGTTGTCAGCCATGCCCTTTTTGCAGCTCATCTCTAACCATTCTCATGCCAGTCTATTCATTTTGATGAACTTGTCTGGGTGTCTGCCACAGAAGCCAGTCTGGCTCCAACGTGATGGAGCATAGTCTGCTTCACCGCCGCAGCATCTTAGTCTCTGTTGACCCTGGGTTTGAAACAGCCTGTTTGGTAAGTGCATCCGAAGTAGAAAGGAATGGGTCCTGTCTCTACTTGTAATGCTTGGGTGTGTATGCACCCAATCTTTAAATATCCAGTACCCAGTATGGATAGATTATTGGGTTTTATCTGGGGAATATTGTTGACAGCATCACATTTATCCCATATGCTTTTGGGTATGGCCAGATCAGGCAACAGGAATAAGTATTTCATATTGCCATTCAATGCACTGGACCAGTTGGTAACCATATAGGAAAAGGGTTGAAGAGCTAGGAACCAATTTAGGGATTACTTCCTTAGAAAGGGATAATGGCTTGACCCTGCAAATAGTAACATCCATAGCCGACCTATTCGTAAGATGCTCCTCCAGTGTTGCTTAAGCCAGTTTGTGACAGAACACCATGTGGCAGATCTATAAACTGTGATGTACTCGATCAGGAAAGTCTTGGGCGCGAGTTGCTCCAATCCCACTCCTGAGGCGACAGTATACACTATAAACAGAAGGGAGAAATCAGGACACTCCGATACCAGAGCATGTTGTAATTCCCCTATTAGGAGAAGTAAAGCTTCCTCATGTAGGTCAGTTAAAAACATCTAGTTAGGACTAGTCTTCTACTGTAAGGCTGAGAGTGTAGAAGTTATGGAGGGAACGTTTGAAATAGACCCAAAAGTACCCAATAAAAACTGGAATTCTCTGATCTCGTTCTTGTTGCGAGCCTGTTAATCTGTTTTAATGCTGCTCTTTTCTCTGGTGGAGATTTCACTGTACTTCGTATAAGGGTGCACCTGAGATAGGTCATGTATCTTGCTGCCAACCTGCATCAGGCTGGATTGGCTTCTGAGCACGTCTCATGGGTCTAAAACTTTCTGTAGGTGTTCGCGATGAGATGTCCAAGAAGGACTGAATAATATAGTGTCATCCAGTTATGCTGAGGCGTACCTGTCAACACCCTTTGGTGAGGTAAAGAGCACTAATATGCATGGCCCTGCCAAGTCTTTCAGATGGCTTATCATCCCTTGGCATGGGGTAGTCAATGAAGATGGAACTCAGTTGCCAAGTTTGTATACAAAACTGAAAGATACTGATGCAGCGGTTCTCCGGAAATAATTTCTAAAACCATGACACCTTTCCCTGAAGTACAAAATCATACATACACTCGACAGTGGGGCCCATTACACCGTGAGTCACTCACAAAACACTTACACCCTACTTCATGGATCGGTGAGATTCAAAGGAGAGCCGCTGTATCATAGTGGAGTGTCTAAACTATAACTGATATTTATACTATTTACACCTGCAGTTTGAATGAATTTTACCATGGTTTTCATTAACGAAACATTTATTTAGACACGCCACCACTGTGGTCGACGAATCTGCTAGTAAAAAATTAGGCGTGGGAAAACTCAAGACCAGCTTAATTCTCCATTTATCTAATTTTTATTAAAAGCAAATTTTAGCATGTCTAAAAGTTTATTCACTTTATTTATTTATTTATTCAAAATCGACATTTAAAAGAATAAGAGTTTTGTCTCAAACAGTTAATTTCATTTATTTTTAGAAAATTCAGAAATAGACATCTTATTTAGATTTCAGAAATGCAAGTATTAGCAAAGGACAGATAGTTCCCAAAATTCATTTATTCTCCTAACTTCCCTAACTAAAACCCTCAACTAAAGTTCAATTCTCATTCAAAAAGAAATAGAAAATTATTCAGAGTCTCAGGAAAATCAGCATACCGGCAGCATCTCGGGAAGAAATCGAAAAGAAGTTTTTTCCTCAGTAAAACCAGCACTTTTTATACCTTTTTGACTAGCTCTTTCTATCTAAAAGTGTAACTTTCAGCATAAATTCGAGTTCTGATTGGACAATTTTGGGGTGGATGAGCATCACCTCATCATTACAACATTCAATTTTCCTCCGTCAGCTAGATTTTTAAAAGGTTCATTGTTTAGTCACGTTCTCAACTACCTACTTCATGAGATCTTCAAACGTTCAGAGCCATTGTGCTCATCCTTTTTGGCAGCTATCTGGACTTCCAGGCCATACTGTCCTTGAACTGAATTCACTCCAGGCACAAGCAGCTCGCATTCGAACTCAGAGTCCGGCTTGCGCATGCTCAGTTCATCTTCTATTCGCAGTTTAGTAAGACAGCCATATTTTTACTAGGCCTCACAGGCCAGAATGGAAACTATCATAGAAACAAACACAAACTAACGTTAATTTTGGAAATCTAACCCTTCTGTTTACCTCCCCCCTTACTAAGGTTTTCCCTATTACTAGTTACCTAGCGAGATAAGAAACATTTAGGCGTAATATGCTCACCTGTCGTCATGTTTTGCCACAAAATATGTAAACAAAAAGCACATTTATGCCGCATTTCATTATTTCAAAGCTGCTTATTAGTTTAGGACACAACAAAATCACATAATTAGTTAATTATGATTGCAACATAAGCAAAATTAGTTCCCACGTATGTCTGTGTAGGTGCAATTTTTATTCTAGGTTGGTTAATTTCACACATCACTCAATTAGTTCAAGTTATGATTATGGAAGTGTGACTTTACAAGTAGTACACAAAATGTTGTTTCTCCACCTTGTTCCATCAGTACCAATGGGCTTCAGGACCAGGATAACTGGGTATGTCCAGTTGCTGTATGATGGTTCAAAGATGCTCCTCTGTAATATAGTCTGTTTTATGCTTAAGTGCATGGGTCCTCATTTCTGCAATCCAGGAAAGAGTGATCACAAACTGGAATGTTTGTCGGTTTCTTTTATGACACCCTGTGCAGCTCCACAACTACGTAACATGCAGCCACGCATACCATATGAAAGGGCAGCAGTCCTGTCACTTATACATAGATCTTCTGGGACCCAAACATGACAAATAAGACTGCCAAAGGTGATTGGGTGTGTGGAGGGATTTTAGACACAAATCTTGATAGTGAAACTCCGGCGGGTAGACTAGGTTGAAAGACACTTGCTAAACCAGACACTATCAGAGAGATACGCATGACCCAAGAAACCACATCACCCACAATGCGACAAATGATGGTCAAACCAACCTCCGTTTGGCAAATTCACAACTTATAATAGACATATGCATACAACGTGAAGCACCAGGAAACCACATCATTGTCAAACTGGTGTCAAATCCTAGAGCCAAAGGAAAAGTATTTTCTGAGAAGACCATGCAAATCTTGAAATAGGACCCTAAGGTGGAACTATTTTTGAAGGTAGCTTTTCCCCTCGCACTGTTCCCTTTGATGTGCAAACACCTTGAACAGCAGCACCCGACGCTCAGCACCGGGGCGCCCACGTTCTCCCTTGCCGTGCATTTACCTGTTTAAGTTTTAACGTGTCTGAGACCAACAAACATGCTGTAGGTTGGCAGCGACCAGTGAGCATTGTTTTACCTGTTTTGAAAAAGGCACGATTCCATTTGTATAACTATTGCATATAATTATATTTCTGCCGAATTTTAACGTGACATTAAACAAAAAACGGAGACTCTGGTAACCCCGTCATGTCTTATCGTTGTCGTTTTCGGTAGACACGAGGAGCACCGTGGTTGTCGTAGCCGAGCGCAAAAGGAAATGGAAGTTTCAACTTATGCAAAACCCCAGACTGAGCTTCAAACAGGCTGTCGGTGTACGTCATAGTTATTGATCCAAAACAAACAACAGCGTGCACAGCGATGTGTACAGGGTGTGGAGCATGTGAGCTCTTAGGTTCACGGGAGGGCTGCGGGGTGCCACACTGCAGTATTGTCGGTACCTGAGACGTATGCAGCGGTACTGACAAGGCTCATCCGGGTCGCCTCCGAGTGCCTCTGTGCAAGAAGGCGACATCTTATTACACCTACTAACACCACTGGACTAATTCTATTGATCTGTGTTATACAAAGGTAGCCGCCTCCTTTGGAGTTCATCCTATCTTCATTGTGCCAAGTAGACTCCCAATGCCTGAAACAGGAGACCTGATTTGAGAAAACAAGTTGGCAGAGCTTCTCATAACTTTAAAGAGGAGAGGAGGGAGCCAAAATATTCTATGCCAAAACCCTGGAGGCCAGTACTATTTTCTTGCTTTTTGAATACTTTCACGATTGAAAGTTTAGGTATAAAGTAAACCCCATTTCATGGAGCGCCAAGAGAAAACCCTCCTCTCTGCTTTGAAAGGCCAGGATGTAAAGGAGGGAGAGCATCAAGTCGGGTATGTAAGAGTCCCACTCTGGCACAAGGACTGGAGGAGACAATGAAGGGAAAGTGTCCGCAAAGAGAGCACTTAAAGACTACTTTTAAAGGTTCCGAAGCTGAATTGATGTTTTAAATATGCTGCAGTATATGGAACTCAAGGGCTTCCCGCCCCCTGTTTCTGGCTTTCTTCTGGCCTTAAAATGTCTAAAAGGTTTGAACTCTAGTTAAAAGGGTGGGGTTTAGAAAATAGTTTACATTAAGACACTTCGAAATAAAATCATCCACTTCCTCTTAGCTTGTCAATCCAGTAAAATGGAGTCTAAATTTCCACCCAACCCAGCAAGAAACACCATGGGAAGAAGGCGGTCATTCGTCCTTTCCCCTCCTGTTGGGTGGTTTCACAGTAGCAGCACTTAAGAGTTTTGCAGTTTTATTGAACTTCCTTAGAAATACAAACATGAGTACAGCAAGTGCAAATTAAGGTGGAATCTGGGGACACAGCCGGACAGCACTTGTGGTTAGCAATGACATCACATACTTCCTGCTACTAGTAATGGTATTTCTGGCTGCGGTCTGGGGCGAGGTTGAGATGTTTGCTTTTCTCTCGCTTGTCTCATCCTCCCCCCTCCTGGTCATGTGCTTTGGTCTCCAATAATCCACCTGCTTAGACGATCTTCTTGCATGGGAAGACGCAAGCGGAAGTGATGCGAAGTGATAGAGAGAGGAGATTCGAAGAAAAGAGATGAGATATGGAGAGGGAGTGATTGAAAGCCTGACCGACTCATTCAGTACACTGAAGTCTGAGCACGCTGGCAGAGCAGTTTTCAAAATGCTATCTCGACTTTGCCGTTTAAACTAATGACAAAGTCCAGACTTTTTCTTTTAAAATATTTAAATCACCCCTAAGGCAAGGTGTTGTATATTAAAAAGTGGAACATGAGTTTTTATATGTAAATTCTTCCCCCGTTTTTGATCACTTCACACCCATTTCACCTGAGCTTTTTCTTGACCTCCTTGCTAAGGTCAAGTCTGGCTCTCCGGTGGATTGCGCACCTGCTCGCATCCTCAGAACCTTATTCACTAGTTGTCCCACCCCCCCCCCTAACCTTCCTCAACTCCTGTCTGGCTCTGGGTTCTGTCCCCTCTTTTTTCAAGTCTGCCATCGTGCTCCCCATCCTGAAGAAAGCTGGCCTGGATCCCTCCCTTCCATCGAACTTTAGGCCGATCTCCCTCCTCCCCTATCTAGGGAAGATTCTCGAGAGCCACGTAACATCTTGCCTCTCTTCCTACATCGAGGGGAATAACATCTTGGCCTCCCATCAGGCCGGCTTTCGACCGGGCCACTCCACTGAGGGCGTGGTCCTTGCGGTCCTTGACGAACTGAAGGGCAAGGCCGATGGTAATCTTCCTCAGGCCTTAGTCCTTTTGGATCTGTCCGCTGCGTTTGACACGGTCGATCATACTATTCTTCTTGACCGTGTCAGCGCAGCGGGCATTCAGGGCGTTGCCCTTTCTTGGATCGCGTCCTTTCTGCAGGGACGCTCGCAGGCAGTCCACCTCTCCTCCTTCTCGGCCCCTCCCCTCCCGGTCACGTGTGGGGTACCCCAAGGTTCCTCTCTTTCCCCCCTCCTCTTTAACCTCTATATCCGCCCCCTCATTTCCTCTCTTCTTGAGCTGGGGGTCTCAGTGTATAATTACGCTGATGACCTCCAGCTCGTCTTTGATCTATCCTCTCCCACTCACTCTCTTCCCAAGCTCAGGTCAACTCTTGTCTTTATTTCTCAGTGGATGAGCTTCAATCACTTGAAGCTCAACCCTGACAAGACAGAGCTTGTCCTCACTGGTGGCCCCTCTAACCCCTGGTCCTCGGCCCACTGGCCCCTTTCTTTTGGTCCCCCACCTTCCCCGGTTCCCTCTGTCCGGACTCTGGGCATCAAGGTCAGCAATGACCTCTCGATACATGCGCACATTAGTTCTGTCGTATCCTCTTGTTTTCTCTCCCTCCGCCTCATCCGTAAGATCTCCCGGTTTTTTTCTGTTGATGCCCTTAAAGTTATCATCACTGCCCTCATCACATCCCGCCTGGATTATGGTAATGGCCTGTATGTAGGCATTCCTGCCTACGAGACCCGTCGTCTCCAGGCCATCCAGAACCAGGCGGCCCGTCTTGTCCTTCGTTTACCTAAGTTCTCTCACATCACTCCCGCCCTAAAAACCCTTCACTGGCTCCCCGTTCAGTTCAGGTCCCAGTTCAAACTTGCCTGCCTGGCCTTTAGGGCGCAGGCCCGGTCCGCTCCTCTCTTCATCAATTCTCTGATCTCCTCCCATGCCCCTCTTCGCTCCCTCCGATCTTCCTCCCTCTCTCTTCTTCACGTTCCCCGCTTCCGTAAGTCCCGCACAGGGGGCACCCGCTTCTCTGTGCATGCTCCACAAATCTGGAACTCTCTTCCCCTCTCTATCCGCTCCATTCCCATTTTTTCCCATTTTCGGAAAGCCCTCAAAACTTTTTTCTTTCTTCAGGCTTTCCCGGGCTAATCTCTCCCGCACCAGTTAGGCAGATTCCGATGTTTTCCTCAGCGCCAGGAAGCCGCATGGCCACAGAGCGCTCTATAAATTTCTTTTTCATTTCATTTCATTTCATTATTTATGTAGCACTTACGACTCTTGGGGAGGCATTGAAGCACTTTTTAGAGAACTCAAGATTAGTAGTTAGTAGCTTAGTAAACTTCTTTTCATTATCTTTTTCTTGTGCATTAGTTGCGTTAAGTCTGTGATCTTGATTTTATGTATGTTTAGTAGAGTTTGGGGTGAGGATAGAATGATAGGAATGGATTTTAAAAAGGAGAATTTGGAATAGAAATAGAAGATGGGAATGAATTTGAAGGGGGAAATAGTACGTTTTTTTAAGTAGTCCTAGTTTGTGCTTGTTAGTAGGTTGGCATGGCTAACAAGCATTTACAATGCAATGGTCTCGGCATTGTTAAAGTTAGAGCTATTGGATTTGCTCATGACATTATTTTTATTTATGTTTTGGTTTTTAAAACATATAAATAAATGGCATTGTCATTTACAATGCCAATAGCTTAATCGCTCGCAAATGCGAGACCTATTGCATTTGCACCCACACAGAGCCACACACACATGCAGAGCCACCCACACAGTCATTCACATGGAGCCACACACACAAAGCCACCCACACAGAGCCACCTACACACACACAGAGCCACACACACACACACAGAGCCACACACACACACAGAGCCACACACAGAGAGCCACACACAGAGAGCCACACACACACACACAGAGCCACACACACACACACAGAGCCACACATAAACACAGAGCCACACACACACACACACACACACACACACAGCCACACACACACAGAGACACACACACCCACACACACACACACACACACAGACCCCCCACACACACAGACACACACAGATACACACACACACACACAGACACACACACACACAGACACACACACACACACACACACACACAGCCACACACACACACACACACACACACAAAGACCCCCCCACACACACAGAGACACACACACACACAGACACACACACAGACACACACACACACAGACACACACACAAATACATGCACACACACAGAGACACACACACAGAGACACACACATACACAGAGACAAACACACACACACAGACACACACACACACACAGACACACACACACAGAGACACACACACACACACACACAGAGCCACACACAGAGCACAGAGTCCATAAAAAACGATCACAACAAGGGAACAGGGGCAGAAAAGCAAGCACAACAAGCCAACATACACATAAATCATACACGTTCATAGTCCGTTCATTTGAGTAATACTACAAGCCACCAGCACAGAGCTCCGGTAGACACATTTAAGTGTCTGAATCAAACAAGTGGTCAGTGCTCACCGTAACACCATACTTGAGTGCCAGACCCAGCAAGGTGTCCCGCCGAGGCTTGGGGCTCAGGGGAGTGTGGGCCGGGGATCCACAGGGAAGGAGCAGCCGTGTGCAGGGACTGTTGTGCCGGGAAACAGGGGACGGGGGCAGGAGTCTTTCTGAAGGGACTGAGCATGCAGCAGACAGCCAGCAACCATCGCGGAGCCGTCTACCGCTACTAAAGCTCAACAGGGAGCTTCACTGCTTGCCAGCAGCAGGCGCGAGCCACAGCAACCGAGCAAGGCAGAAGAGCCCTGCATTCAAAGAACGAACAGGCTGCAAGGGGGTCCCTAAAGAGAGGAGCGTGGCGCAGCTGAGCGCACACCATATTCCAGCACCATTTTACCAAGATACTACAAGGGGGCACTGGGTAATGGCATTCATCCATGCCCTTGTCCTTGTCCTTAGAAAGCCCTAACTTTTGGCGGCAACCAACGCCCAAGACGGCACAGCTTATGTGGCATAAGACCCAACCTGAACCTACATCGCACACATAGCTTTTTTAAGTGGACGCAAGAAGATCATTTCCTCTGTGGAGTGCAACCAAAAGGAAAATGACATGTTTTTGCACGCTGGGGCCGCACACACCTAGGCCAGGGATGATCACTAGACTCCTCCAAGTAAGCCCATCCGTGGGAACTCCACACCCACTCATAATTAATCTTCGTAGCCCATAACCGAGATGGTGTAATGTTACTAGAAAACCAAGACCTTAAGGATGCAGACAGCAGCCACTTCTGGGAGCGGTAGATCTGCTTTTCTTGGCCCTGTTGAACTGACACACCAGAAAACAACTTTTTGCAAAACAAAAAGCCCAGAACTTTAGTGACACCTCCTTGGTTAGCTGAATTGAAACCGCCAACCTTAAGAAGGGTGTTCATCAGACACTACCACTAACCACTGCAGAGAACGTCAATTATTACCATCTATTAGCAACCAGTCAGTCATCTGCCACAATCAACTGACCACGACCTTCAAATACCACATGTGACTCCGCAAAACGTGTGTCTTTAAAATCCCAACAAAATGCAAGTGCAGAAACACCCACTGATGCCAGTGCGGCTGCCAGATCGCAGCTCCTCCAATGCCTCTCACCTATGATTCAGCTGGTCTTCGGTCCTCGATAACGGGTGCACCACGAAATGAATGTCGCTGCTCCGGTAGCCTCAGCCTTGCTAGATGCAAACAAGGTGCTGATTGGCTGAGCGTGGCGGAATGGGAGATGTGTTACGTCACGCCTGGATTGGCCAGCAGGAGGGAGACGTCGTGATGAAAGTTGGGAAGTTTCGGATTGGGGGGCGTGTTTTTTTTTGAGTGACTGATGACGTCACAGCGAGAAAACTGCAAAAAAAACACGCCCCTCAATCCGAAACGGACGGGGCTTAAACGGAGTGATGCCCCTCTCCTCCAATGGCTGGCCTCCGTTTAGGAAGCCAGCCAATGGAGAAGAGGGGCGGGTTCAAGCCCCCGTACTAAGAAACATTAAATCTCCGGACAGAGACTGCGCAAGCGCAGCCTACGGTCCTCGACCTAAAAAGGAGGAGTGAAACTTTGAGATGGATGTTTGGGAGTTCATGCTAGTCAGAAAGGATTGGGACAAAAGAGAGGGAGAAGGGATGGGAAGTACAGGAAGGATTTTTTTTAGATAGCAAAATGAAATAATTTATACATACAGATGCGCGCCACAGATTTGTCCTCTATCCAGATAGGTAAGTGGGACACAGCCCTCACCACTGAGATCACTTTCTTACTTTCAGTTTGTTGGACCTGATATATTTAGCGTGGTTTCCCCAACTTTTTGCCTTCCATCCGCCTGTTTTTAATGACTTCGTTTTTACTGGCTCTGGGCACTTTACCACGGCTAACCAGTGCTAAAGGGCTGGTACTTTCTCACTAAAACATGGTAACATTGGCTTATACCTAATTAGCAAATGTAATGTACTTGTAAGTCCCGGGTAAAGTGGTGCTGCCTGTACCCTGGGCTTGTAAATGAAATGCTACTAGTGAGCCTGCAGCACTATATGTGCTATCCACCTAAGTAGCCTTTCAAACATGTCTCAGTCCTACTGTTGCAGGCTGTGTGTGCAGTTTTTTTACCTGCCCTTTGAACAAGGAAAAATACAACTTTTGCCAAGCCTAACCCTTCCCCCTTAATACATCTAAGGTACCCCCATGATAGCCTTCACACAGCTAGATGGCAGGATGCCATGCATTAAAAAAGTGGGGCATGTGCCTATATATTTTGCATGTCCTGGTAGTGAAAAACCTTTCAGTTATTTTTTCACTATTGCAAGGCTTAACTCTTCCATTGGATAACATTGGATTATCTGATAGCATTTAATAAGTGATTATTTTCAATTGGGAGCAGGTAGGAAGGTCAACTTTGGTCTTTAAATAATTGTAATGTAAAACCCTCTTTAATGATAATGTTGGATTTTAAATCACATTTCTGAAAATGCCACTTTTAGAAAGTTGTATTTTTCCTGCCCTAATCATTTGGTGCCTGCAACCTGTACCCTGGGTCATATGACTAAGTGTAGCTGGAAGTTGGTCTTGAGGTATTCCTCCTAGACAATGAGAAAAAGGGAAGATGGGTGTTGTCAGGATGAGGGAGAGGAGCTTTCACATACCACACTTACACATCACAAAGACTCTGCCTCATCACACTCACAAAGTGTTCCCAAATAAAGGCAGGGTTGTAGAGTTTCTTATCAGCAGTTCCCGAATAAGAGGCAGGGCTGTAAACACTTTTAACTGCATTTGTTAATTAGAGAAAAGAAGCATCCCAGGACCTGAACATTTTTCCATCTCACAAGCAGAATATTTGTATCATCAGATCTGAAAACAGTTCTCTTTTATTTCATCATAGTTTTGTCATATGGAAAAAATTAAGGAAAAGCACACGTCAGAAAGAAAAATGAGTTACAAAATTCAAACAAATCAAAAGCATAGGGCCCAATATTGTATCCATCAAATGTTTATATTTACATTAGGGAAATTATGTAAATACTGAAAAGAAATTCCACATAGTGCAAATGGCATAGTGATCCATGATACGTGCAACAAATATATACAAATCATAGAGATACAAATAATGAAGCTAGTCCTGTAATGATTTATAGAGACTTATCTTCTGCCATTTGGGAATGTGTACATCATTACACAAGTATTTATAGAATACTAATGCCAATGTTTTGACCCAAGTATGCACTTCTAAGGATGTCATCAGGCAAAACTTCCCACCGACTTTTGAATGCAGAGACAGGGATGGTTTGCCTGCCACCCACGTTGATCAACTCTGCACCATTAATTGAATCTATTAAGTACCCAGGCTCATATTCCTGTGACCACACTTGACCCATTGACACTTTTGAAAGAACTATAACACCACTTATGATTTAGCCAAATGATCATTATGCCCTGAGGAGACCCTTAGATAATTAAGGGGTGGGTGAAATACTAGGTGATTGGAGAGGTACTGCGAACAGAGCACTATAAAGATGAAAGAGCAGTAAACTGATGATTTGGGGACAGAGGAAGATCCTAGAGGAAAATTTGGGAAAGTGAGAAGTACCCCGGGTAGAAGGTCAGGGACATAGCTATCAATAATTCGGAAGGTACAGGGCCACTGGGGCACAGGGGTCTCACACTGCAACCCAATAATGGAAATCTTTTACTATTAATTTTGTGGTAGTTGAGATCGTCTTCTGTGTTTGCATAGGGCCCATGGCACATTGGGTTACCACCGGAGGCGATCGTTTGTGTTAAGAGAAACGTATACAGGAGAATTGGGAATGAACTAATGAAAGAGATTGAGAGTCGATGTTTTGAGGTTTACAAAGTACTAGGGGTGTTTAAATCTTAGGTATAGAGGAGGTACACGTACGATATGTTACTGAGAGCACAATACTAAGTAAGAGATCTCAACTCTAGTCACTCTATGACCACAAAGAAAGTGTCCCCCAAAAAGACATGTTACGTCTGCTTCCAGGAATTCAGCAGCTGTAGTTAATGCCAAGCTACCGGAAGTCCAAGTGCCTATGTCCTAACAGTAAAAACTCGGCTGTGCTAACTTCTGAATGTAACTACTAAAGTTGGTACTTCAAAGTATCAAAGAATGTTTACATTAAACCCAACTTGATGTCCAAATTGAATTTAATGTAACATTCTTCGTTAATTGGCAATATTTGAACATTTTCCCTCTGTTGCAGACGTTTTCCAGTGGCAGATTACGGTTGCTGGCCATGGGACAGCCTTTTGACCTCCAGAAGGGAGGTGTGAACGACTCTCAGGAAGGAACACAAAAGACTGCCATTGGAAGAGGTGTTATCTCTTCCTGGCAGGAAGGCTAAATGGGGTGTGAGCCCAAAAGGCGAGCTTCAGTGGGTAAGCTGCCTTTGAAGGCCAATGGTGAACACACACTAGAGGGGTTGTCTTTTGTTCTGGTAGACAAGTTAGTGTTGGGGACAGACAGGGGGAAACAGTTGTCAAACAACTTTTTCGTGGGTGTGTAGACTTTAGGTAGCCAAACTCTAGGGAGAAAAACCAAGCTCCACACACCAAGGGATGGGCTCTGCCATCTTGGGAGTGGGAAGAATATTGCTTTATGGGACAGCTAGATGCCACACTTGAAAGAAAATTGTCAGCAGGTGGGAGGGGACCTGGTAGCCAATTGGGTAGTAGACATGCATCTCAGAGGCAACTTCTGGGCATAAAAGTGTCACCCCTGGCACCCGGACCTCAGATCACCTCTGCACGGGAGAGAGGAATGAAGGAGGACTGCTCTGCTGTTCCCTGCAACTGGCAAAAGGAGGCTACACCAAACACTGGACTGCACCCACTGATACTTAGGCTAGCAGAGAGAAGACTGTACCTGTGGGGCCCTGCTCATGGAAAAGTCCTCCTCAAGCCCCAGGCAGAAAAAGTGACTCTTAAGAGTCAGTTGGCTGACTTCTTATTACAACTACAGGGCCTCAGAAGCTGAAGAAGGTGAGTTGCTAGCCCAGATTGCCTCATCGCTGCTGACCACCAAAGCGCAGCCTTGAAGGCTGAGTTTCAACACTCAAAGGTTGCACCTGTGTCTGATGGACCCAGGAGAGTCATCAGAGTGCAGTTTGGTCACTCAATATGGACACTAGCCTCAGTTAAAGGGAGCCCTTGGTAACTCTCACCAGTCTCAGTGGCTCGCTCCCGACCAGAGTTGGTTGCCCAAAGTGGGCCGGAGGAGCCAGACACAACTTCATAAAAGTGTTCAAAACTTTCCCAAGAAACTGCTAACCAGGATAGTTGCCAATACTTGTTTGCAGTTTGAATGAAAAGTAGACATTTATTATGTGTGCCATAATTATTTATATCTCTGAAACTCTACCATTAGACTTTATTTCTTTTGGTGTCTAAAAATTCATAAAAATAAGTGTTATTTTTATAAATCGGGGTCAGATTTTCTATGTGTCTTATTTCTATCTTATTCAACTGTTTTGGCACTTCATAATGCTTAGCACTTGCTCCTTTGACAAAGCCTAACTGCTCAAAGCCACAGTTACCCAGGGCTGAGCTGAGGTTTTGCAAGTGAGCCTGACTAGACCCAAGATGAGTTTTTGAGTTTATTACACGGTCAGGCCGCTCAACCACACAATATAATAAACCGCTTTCCTCACAAATACTGAATAAGACAGAGTGATGCAAAAAGAGATTTTAAGACAGGAAGATGGAGGAAGAAAAGCAAAGAAACTGAAAAAAGACAAAGATTGAAGAAGATTGAAGACGAAAAAGGCACACAAAAAAAATGAAAAGAGAGAAAAACACTGATAGATTGGAACGAGACCGGGAAATAGAGACTAAAAGCAAGGTCACTGGCGCTCTGCGATTCTGCTGCTGTGGCATTTTCTGCATAATGACGGATTTGGCATGCCTGCCACATAACTGATCATCATCGGCATAACGTGAAGATTTTAACAAAAATTATTTTGAGCTAAAAGGATCAACAGGTGCTACAAATGCTGCCACATGTGTTGCCGCACAGTAATAGGCCCTTTACTATGCAGTGGCATGTCTCTTTTCTTCTTTGGCTGATTGCTGTATTCAGGTGGTAACTGATCCTAATGTGATGCAACCTCTGACCAGAAAGCGTTAAGATTGTAAACATTACAAAATAGGAAAGTTATACTATCAAAAAATTTACTGCATTACATCACATAATTTGAGTTTTCTCTCCCAATAGAGTAATTATCCATGCCTCATAATGTGTTCCTTCCACTCCCTCATAATTCCTGTGGCCCTGAGGGAAAGAAAGAGATTGACATATATGAGCTAATTTAGAGATACTGAACTGAAAAGGACGAAAAGAAATAAACAGGTGAACCGATTGAACGGATGTGAACAAACTGACTTACAGATGGAATGGAAACAATGTAAATGTGTGTAAAAGACGTAAAACAGATATCTGCCTTCAGGAAGGAGTAGGCAGTCGGCATGATTCATTTTTGAAAACATATGTGGGGTATCATCTACTGAGCTCTGTTTGCCAACTGGGTGTCCAATTTCCTTTGACACTCAGGTTCCCTAAGGGGAACCAGGCAACCGAAAAGAATTCTTTGCCAGGATATTGTCCAATGTGCGTGTCAACACTGAGCAAATATTTGTCTCAAAATCTCTGCAGGGATCTCAGTTTAATTAAAAAACAAGTTTGAGAGATGCAGAGAAGAAAGCCGCCAGCTCCGCTGGTCTGACGTCCATGAGTTTCCCGCTAAACTCTGAACTGATGTGTGCTTTCATTTCGGGTGCCAAGACCACCTTGTGAGGAAATGGCTTTATGCAGGTTCGCCCCCATTTTTGACTATTAGGTGCTGGTGTTATGGCTCTGAGGTGCACTGGACCCTGCTGGTCAGACCTCAGTGCATGTGCTCTGATCCTTAAACATGTGGTTCTGATTGATTCAGCCACAATTGGCATAAGTTTACTTATTAGCAGAGCCACTGGAATTATGGGGCAGGAGAAGGCCGAATTATGCTGCTGGGTTGAGTAAATTATGCAGCAAGAAAAGAAAATTATGCGGTATAATGTGGCACATTTTATAATAGTAGTTTCTCTTTTTTACACTTGTTAATCACGGTTTGGGCTTTGGTTGCAACTCATTAAGAGCAATTTAGTATTCAAATACAGCAGTAAGCAACAGAAAGTTCACCAGTCAACTTTTGCAAAGGGCCTTCTGCTGCACAGCAACATGTGTCACTGCAATTTTAGTAACTTTTTATTTGTTTGAGCTAGAAACAATTGTTTTCTTAAAATCTGCAGCTTATGCAGCAGATGATGGATTCTGGCAAATATGGCAAATCCATAATAATGTGGAAATCACAGTACAATCGCTTAATTCTAGTGGCCCTGCTTATAAGTCACTAGTACATGGTACTAGCGTTACCCAGGACTTTTAAGTGCAAGTGTTCCTCGTGTACTGCAGCACTTATTGTGCCACCATAAGCGTGACATAGAAAGTATGTCTCCCATCCTGCCATTGCTGGCTGGCAGAGCAGACTTCAAACTGCCACCTCGACTTTGCCATTTAAAATAATGACAAAGTCCAGACCTTCCTTTTTAATATATATATAAGTCACTGTTAAGGCAGACCTATCGAGAACTAAGGCAAGGTGTGGGATACAAAAAAATGGAACATATGTATTTAGATGTACTAACAGTAAAAACCCCAAATTGTCATTTTTGCTGTAGAAAGCAGTAGCGGTCGGTCGTGGGAGTGCTGCCGGGCGGTGACGTGGGGAGGGGCAGGGTGGGGGGTAGTAAACTATGGATTACGGCCGATTACAGGTAAGTAAACATAAAAATAAATTAAACGAATTTCGTTGCGCACACTGCATCGTCAAATGCGATGCAGTGCGCGCAACAAAATTTGTTTTATTTATTTTTACTTACCTGTAATTTGCCATAATCCATAGTTTACTACCCCCACCCTGCCCCTCCCCCTCCCCACGTCACCACCCGGCAGCACTCCCATGACCGACCGCTACTGGTAGAAAGACTAGTAGCCTCATTGGCGAATACAGGGGTACATGCTGACAACTCAGCTGTGCTATCTACTGAATGGAAGTACCAAAGTTGGTACTTCAAGAATTCAAATAATCATTTCATTAAACCCGACCTGATGGGCAAGTTGAATTTAATATAACTTTTAAGTAAATGGCAACTTTAGGAAGTTGTCACTCTGTCACCCAAAGTTTTCCATTGACTGTTTACGGTTTCTGGCCACAATACAGTTTTTGTCCATCCTGGGGGGAGGTGTGTATGACTTTCAGAAAGGAACATAAAGGGGTTACCTTTGGGAGAGGTGTGACCACTCCCTGGCAGGAAGGCAAAACAGGGTGTGAGCCCAAAAGACAGGCTGCAAAAGGGAAGCAGCCTTGGAAGGGCAAGCGGTGGACATATGATCGGAACTGCTCTTTTGCTCTTGAAGACAGATTGGCATTGAGAACAGAGAGGGGAACACAATTGCCAACCCAGTTTTTCAGTGGGTGTGTAGTCCCAGGTAGCCACGCCTCTGGGGGTGGGCTAGGGAGCTCTAGACACCTGGAGAAGGGTGCTACCATTTTGGTAGTGGGCAGAATAGTGCTTTCTGGACTATCCAGATGCCATACTTCACAGGAGGTGGTCACTAAGCAGGAGGGGACCTGATAGCCCATTGGCTAGTAGTTGCCTCATCTGTGGGGCACAACCAGGCCATAGAAGTGGCACCTGTGCCACCTAGACCCCATATCGTGTCTGCACAGGAGTGAGGGCCAAAGAAGGACTGGCCTGCTCTTCCCTGACCTCAGTAAAGAAGGGCTGCACCAAAGACTGGACTGCACCTGCCGATCCTTGGGCTAGAAAAGAGAGATGCTCAGTGTGCCCGGCTCGAGGAAAATTCGTCCAGAGCCTCAGATAGAAGTGACTCCAAGTGTCAGTTGCCTGATTTCCTGTTACATGTAAAGGACATCTAAAGCTGAAGAAGGGGCCTTGGCAAGTTGGTAGCTAAGATTGCTTGACCGTCACTGACAGCAGAAGCACAGCATTTGAGACCGAGTCTCAATGCTCAAAAGTTACACCCAAGTGTGCTAGATCGAGGAGAGTCATCTAAAGTCACTAGCCTCAGTTAGAGGGAACTGCTGTTTTTTCTGTAACCAGAGACCAGTAGAACAATGGCAACTGTTTTTGGCTGGACTTCAAACGGACTTCGAGAATCATTTATCACTCTGACCACACTCGCCACATCATGTCCATGGACAGAGGGGTGGCCATAGGAAGGCTCCTGTCACCAGATTAGCATCCTCAGCATCCTTCAGCATCGTCAGCATCCTGTAACTTTTGTATCAGGACCACTTCATTGATGTCTATGGCGGTTCGCCTACAGAACCTGGAACTGGACTGTAGACTGCTTTAACTGCACGGTAACTGTCCTGCCAAGACTCAATCACCCCTGTAACTGGTTCCCTGCTGGAGTTTGTTGGCCAGACTGGGCTGGAGTAATGGTTGTCATCTTTCCCAAAAAATTGAAACGTTTTCTACGTAACCACTAACCAGGATGGTTGCCTGTGTAGAAAGGTGGATACCTGACTATGGTTACCCCAGATTTTTTGCCTTGTGTTTAGCTGGTTTTCGACTTAGTTGGCCTGGGATCCTGCTAATCAGGGCCCCAGGCTATCTGCTCACTCTATAAAATGGACTCCATGTACCTTTGGCACATACCTAATTGGGATTTGGGTCACTCTTATGAGTCCCTGTACAGTGTACTATAGGTACCTAGGGCATAGGTGCACCAAGGCCTACCAGGGGCTGCAGCATATCTTTTGCCACCCCTGGCTGGCCATCCAAACTGACACAACTGGCTGATCACTCAGCTGGGGCAAGGTCATGTAATCACCCCTTGCTTAGATATAGTATACCTATGTCTAACCTTATATCTAGACACATACACACCTATAAGTCACTCCTATGGCAGGCCTTAACAATCCTGAAGGCTGAGTGCTTGGTTTTATGTGAGATGGGGCTCTAGCATGAGTGGAGTCTGTCTGAAGCTTTCGGAACCATGTCCTTATAGCTGTTCTAGGATATTGCCATACCATATACTCTTAAGTGCATTATGTACCTCGCGGTCAGATGCTAACTTTGGTTTGGCTTTATCAAAACATGTCGTGTAAGGTGTCTACACTTTGGAATACTACCCCCTCGCCAATTCTGGCGACGGGGGTAGCATTCCACCCTTCTAGAGGGAGTAGACATGTTACTTCCATTATTCCCGGTTAAAGTTAACCAGAGCCTCAGCATCACAAAATGGATGCTGCTGCCACAGACACAAGTCTGACCTCCTGCTGCTGGGAGTCCTTCCAGCGAGGGAGGCTTGGACAATAGGTTTCCTGTCACAGGGAGGTGCTAGCACCACCCCAGACGGGCTATAGTGTATTGGGGCAGGGAGGGCTGAATGAAAGGAGACACTGCCTGGGGCACACAAGGTGTCCCATGCATAGGCCAGTTCAAACCGGTGCTGGGGAACTCCAGTCCCAGCTCTGGCGCGAAACTGGACAAAGGGAAAGGGGTATAATCACCCCCTTCATGGGTCCCACCCGTAGGAGGGACCTAGCAGGTAATCCAGCCCCTAGATTTGGTATATAGGTAGGAGCTGAGTCCCAAGACTTTAGATAATCCTAACTGAAACTCTGATATGAAACTCTGGACCCTTCGACATCCTACTCGACGTAGAAGACTGAAGAATCTCCCTTGTGGTCAAGGAGTGACCACCCTGTGCAAGCAGGCACCATCAAGCGCTCAACGGTTTGCTTTGTCGTTGCTCCCGCCGGAGCTTGAACACAGAGCCTGACAAGACCCGGACTTCCAGACATCCAACATCCTGATCCACAGTCACAGCAAAGCTGAGACCCGTGGAGGGGGCGAGAGACGTGGGACCAGCCATCTTGAAAAGCCAGCGAATCGATTTCCGTGCAGCTTCTGAGGTACCCTCGAAGTTGTGCATCGGGGATTGAGAAGCCCCAGCCCCGAGCATCCATTGCACCGAAGATCACCTCTCCACACTCACCGAGTGCTGTGTGGGGCCCTCTTGCATTTTCCTGCTTGACACGTCTGTCCGGTCACTTGCCTGTTGGCTAGTGGCCTCTGTGACGACGAACCTTTGAATCTCCAATGCTGGTCTGGTTGCTCCAGACTGGCCCTTGCTCCCCTGAAAAGGAGCAGGCCATCAGACCTTGCTGGTCTGATCCAGAAGCCATCTTTGATTCCTGCATGGGTTGCATTTGCCAAGGCCCGTTGACTCCGAATTGAGAACCAACACCGCCGACAACGAGAGCCTTTGTGGGACAGTCCGTGCCCAGCTCCTGGTTGTCGTCGACACCTCCCGGTGCACGTAGCAGCAGAGACAAGCTTTGCAACATCACCTGATTGCTCCCCGACATCGCCTGGTTCCTTCCTGGTTCCATCCTGGTTCCATCCTGGTCACTGGCTAGTAACCCAGACTCTGTCCCCTCTGCTTTCAGGTACTCTTCATCCTCGATCCTCCCTTGGATCCAACCGGACTCTTCTCTCCTGGTCGCCTGCAGCATCTTTTCTCCAAGGCTCCATAGAACTCCACGACGAAACCTGAGACACTTTGACACCTATCCACCCGCTTCCTGTGGGCGAGGTAATGCGAGTACTGCGGTGCTCCTGTAGAGGTTTACACTCCTAGTGTCCTAGTTTCAAGTGGTTATTTTCTAGTCCAGTCAGAAGACTCCTAAAACCTTAACTTTCTAACTTTACGCACCCATTGACTTCTATGTGTGCACGCGTGTGCATTTAGGCACTGCACCCGCATCCCGTTGGCCTCCTGTTCTCTAACTACTGTTAGTCCAGTGTATCCCCAGCGATTCCCAAGGCCCTAGGCCTTACCATTGTTCGTGACGTGGTTCTTATACCACTATTTTAGTATATGGTTTAACAGGCCACCAGGGCCTACCCATATTTTTGCAACTTTTGTATGTTATATTAAGATACTTGTTATGCGCTTGTGCTCCCTGTGCTCATAAAGAGTTCAGGGGGTTGTTTAGAAATAAATACAAATATATTTTGAATATATAACCTGTGTGGTGTCCTTTCATTTGGTTTTAAAATGATTGCATATGGTAAAACAGTTGGCTTCACATGCCCTCTTGAGTTTAGCCTAAGACTGCTTTTGTCCATGCTACCCCTATGATAGTTGGTCTATAAGGTTGACTTTACAACCATCACCACAAGGGTTGTTTGGACTGGTGCAAGGTGCTCACTAGAATAGTGAACATCATATACCAGGCCAACTTCTCACAGCCAATACTTGCTGGCGATTTGAATTAAAAGCAGTGATTTATTCTTTGCTTAATAATTTTCATCTCTAGAAACCTCTGGTGAATTTTGTTTGTTTTGGTATCTAAAAATTAATAACATGAAGAGCTATTTTTATGAATTTGTGTTGGATTTTCTTTATGTCACATTTCTTTTTTGTTCAGCTGTTTTGGTACTTCTAAATGCTTTGCATTTGTTCCTTTGACAAAGCCTAACTGCTTGAATCCACAACTACCCAGTTTAAGCTAGCATTTTGCAAACAAGCCTGACTGGACAAAAGACCGGTTTATGAGTTTATTACAAGGTGAGGTCGCACAACCATACCATATAATACCATATAATTAAAGCTTTCCTCAGACACCTCAAGCTAAGGACATAACTGTAATTAGAACATGGAATGTTGAGAGAGCAACTGAAGACAATAGAGTGACTCA
Organism: Lissotriton helveticus; assembly: GCF_964261635.1. Taxonomy (NCBI): domain Eukaryota; kingdom Metazoa; phylum Chordata; class Amphibia; order Caudata; family Salamandridae; genus Lissotriton; species Lissotriton helveticus. The sequence goes on from NC_136065.1 coordinate 1,348,375,669, forward strand.
GGGAAAATAATAACAGGTATCACCGTTTTTGTCCAACGTCACAAAACTTGTCTTTCTTTTTCTCCTTTTTTAATTTCGAAACTTTACACCATCAGTGGCTGGAATTTTTTAATTTAGAAAATCCTCTCGGTGGATGGAATTTTTTTATAGCTTTATTGTCCTTCCGCCTCAGGCTATACTGGTTGTCTGCTGTTTAAGGCCATCCCCCTTATTTAAAGGCCCTTGCCGGAGTCTTGGGCCTACATTTCGTTCAGGGCCATTAACAACTGGTATAGCCCTTTGCAACGGGCTAATAGGCTATACTGGAAAACAAAGGACTGAGCCCAGGGCATCACAATGTGCACTTGTGTTAAATTATAGCATGTATACATTTCTCAGGTTACATTTCTGTGGCTCAGGCCTACTACTCAGACTCAGGGCCTTTAACAACTGCTATAGCCCTCGGCAGCTGGCTACAAGGCTAAATAATATGTTTTCTAAAAGTCAGCATGTCAACATGCACAGGTCTAGACATGTTAAAATAAAAGTTACTCCACGCTTGCATATGCATATGTATACGATTTCCATAGATTTACAGATTCAAAAATTTGACACCCATATGCCCGATGAAACTACAACATCTCGAATTTCCCTTGTGCACACCTGCAAGCCCTGTTGTTGCAGAAACATATGGTCCTCTGAATGTCCTGCACTGATCGGAAAAGTGTCAATTAGCAATTACACCTTCTGTTTTTACTGCACACGGATATTATTTTTTTCTTGTGAGTAAATCTCTAGTCATATGTCCCCCAAAATAGGGGTGTTTCATGACCTATCTAACTCGTACCACAACCTGTATTGCTAGCTTTTGCACGTGCAAGTTTGTGTTCAATTACTTCGGGAAAGAATTTGTAAATATCAGTAAATACTAACAATTTTGCAACTTTGTGGGTGTTCCAATCATTTGGACTGCACACTTTCTTAATGCTTACCTGGGAATAGCCGTGTTCCCACCTGTAAACCACTCCCTATGCTAGTGGAAGATTACAGCCATGCAGCAGATTGTTTTCTCTCAAAGATCTGCACAGATCCTGATTCTTTTATTCGGGATCTGCCATCTGGGAGTATGTGCAATTTTTTGTTCACTTAAAAGTTTTACTAAGGTGCACCAACTTGTGTGGCTGTTTGCTGGGAATAGATGCCCCAAAAAGATATTTGACAATCGGATTTTGCAAAGCATTGTTAAGTTGTTGCCTCAAGTTCAGCTGAAGCAATGCATGGCTTGTGGTCCTGTCGATCAGCTGAAGGCACGCTGAAGAATTGTGCTTAGACGCAGTTATTGAACCAGTCCTAAATGTTGAAATATGTCACCAAACAAGCTTACTCTTCTTTTCACAGCATGCAGCACAGTTGGAACAGAAACAGAATGATACAGAGAATAAGAAAGTCCATGGAGAGGTGGTCAAGTACGGCAGTGTTATCCAGGTCAGTATTGGTGTCCCTTGCTTTGACGACTAATCCTTGCTTTCTCAGTAGACCTTGTGCCATCCTTGTTTGTTCCAGGTTAGACTTACCCAATCACACTACCTCCACAAGTGCAACTGTGCTAGGGGGACATACGCTTCCATAAGGCTCCCCAGAAAGAAGTGATGGTATATCATCCAGAGGTTTCTCAGCATGTCCCCACCAAGTCCTACTTCTCTCTCACCCAGAGGAAGAACAAAAACAGATACTTCGCTCTCATTGTCAATGATATCACTCACAACTCTCAATAGAAAAATCCCTACTGTTGATAGCTACTCATCGAGCATAGGAAAGATGATGGGAAGGATGCCTGCAACTTGTCTAACCCCTGGTGATAGTGAGAGAGCGCAAACTGACCTAAATGTATGAGTGCATCACACTTACCTGTAGTAAGCACAAATCATGAGGAGAAATGCCATGAGTGCTAATAGTATCTGAAATTATATTCTGAATGTATAGCTAATGTAGAGATTTAAGTAGAAGTGGAACTAATACAGAAATGTGTGACACTATATGATTTTATTAGATGTGATTATTTCTGAATCCATGTCGTGTAGCTGTTAAAATGTAAGATGGTATGTGGTTAAACGCAGAATGTGGTAGGCCTCAGGGCCAGAGCTAAAAGGGAAGGTGTTTCTTTTCACGACATAGATTGTACTAATGTTTTGGTCATTGCATTAATGGGCCATGATTAACATGCTTTAATTAATGAAGAAGTTGAATGCTATAATCATTATGAGAAATGCTGTAGGCCTGAAATGTTTTAACATTGATTTACACGTACATGTCTGGACCAAGAAATGTTGCAAACCTTTTTGGAAGTCTATGAGAGTTGGGTTCTTGGCTGCAGATGTCTGTCTGCAAGAGAAAGGGAGGATCCGATTATAAATAATATGAATAGAGGTCTGTTCAGTAGACGGCCCAGACATGGAGGAGGGTTCCGGAATGTTTAAGGGGTATCAGCGGGCCGGAGAAGAGTCTGAGAAGCAAGGTCAACTCCAACGTATGAGGCCCAATACAAAGCAGCATGGAAAAAGCCAGAAGCTACACCACGTGAGGGGCGTCTCACGAGGGGCGTCTCAAATGTTGTTGACTGTTTTGTATTAGGGACAGCACCCCTGGGTGGAGTTAGAGCAGATACCTGAGGACCCTTTAGAGAGCGGATGGGTAGGCAGAGAGGGGTCATGACTGGAGAACTATAGGTTTTCACCAAGAGACTTAGAGTGAGTGACTTCCCTTGGGGGTCATTCACTGCTGACACCTTTGTTAGGTTAGGATTTGGTTAAGTAGGGATACCATCTAGAGCAGGGTAGGGACAGCCTAACCTGTGTGTTTTCCTCCAACTTAAATGAAGGAGAGATATGCGTCAATGCTGATAGCTTTATTATTCTTAGAACTTGTGTTAGTAATTTCCGTTGCTCGTCTGAGGGCTTTCAGAGAGCACATGTATGTAGTTGGACCTGTGTATCTCGTGAATCTCATTCTGAGATGCCTGTATTTGCAGCTTATCCTATCCTTACAATAAACTTTTGAAAGCTAGAAGTTGTTTGTGATCTTTTGGAGCGGGGTCCTTTATTGGGTGAACTAACTTGGGAGAGAGACACTTTCTTCCTTCAAAGACAGGCAACAAAGGTTCAGTCGACCAGATCGAGGTTTGGATCAATAGTGATAAGGTATCGATCAAAATCTCGCCCTTCCAGTTGGTAGCTATAGAGGATGGTTGCCTTCTTGAGGACGGTGACCTAGGCCAGGTTAGCTTACCCCAAGGCCCCTAGAAATCGATGATCGGAAGAACCGCCCGCCGAAGAAGATCCGGATGACGTGAGACAGAAAAAGCAGCAGTATCGGTCGAGAGTGAGTATAAAGGGTCATGCGTGTTAGATTGCGGTGTTTTTGTATTGTATCTATGTTGTAATGTCTGGCGGAGTTGAATGTCTGTAGAGTGACTGTGGAACAGGTTGTGAGCGCGCGCAACCGGTGGAAATCTTAAGTTCAAGGAGAGCTTAAGTGGTTCGGGTGTATCGGACACCCAGAGTAATTGTTAACTAGTGTGAAGGGGGTCATGAGGTACCATTGATCACCCGAAAGACCGAGATAGGGGGAACGTAAGAGTGAGTGCGTGAGTAACGGACGCTGGTCGGAGGTTACTGTGTGTGTAAGCAACCTATCAGAGAGACGATAGACATTTCGTCAGTTGTGTTGACAATTACATATAGACTGTGGACGTACAGTCGAGGGAAGTGACCGCTTGGTCGGAAGTAGTCATTTTTCGGTGTATGAATGGGACGCATGCATGACCGGGAGACGAGTTGAGAAAGGAGGGGTGCTGCTGCGAAGCGGAGAAAAGTGACGTCAGGAAGTGTCGCGCAGTGATTGGCTGACCGGAGAAAGACCGCGCCGTGATAGGCCAGCTAGCAAAGACGTCAGAAAGTGTCGCGACGTGATTGGCCGACCGGAGAAAGACCGCGCTGCGATAGGCCAAGTTAGCAAAGCCGCGACAGGATTGGTGGATTGTCATCAGGAAGTAAACAGAGTAGCGAGGCTGGATATTGTGCGCATAATTATGAAGTGTTTTAAATGGCTGAGAGCGGTGTTTAAAAAAGAGAAGCGGGGATCGGAAGAAGGGGAAGAAGCCCCGCCGGAGGGTACGCCGGCTCGTTACATGGCAGTGAATGTTGGGTTGCATACGATCCTTTGGATATCAGAGTGGAGTAAGATTACGGAAGGAAATGAGGAACTGACGTTCCCGAAGTACGGGACGTTCAGATTAGAGGTGTTACATCGATTAAAATCAGTCATGACCTCAATGAGACCCTTGCCTAGACCGACCCAGTTTGAAGCTCTTGATGCATGGATTAGGGCAGCGCATGAAAAGAATATGAACAGACGACAAGAAAGGGTGAAACGATCGGTAAGGGCAGTGCAGGATGCCAGGTGGGATGCGGATGCTAAAAGATGGAGAGTGCATAACATGGAAGTAAATAAACTGTACCCAGTGTTAGAGGTGCCCGGAAATAAAAGCCCCCTAGAAGAAGATGATGAGAGCGAAACAGAGGATAGCCTGATAAACAGATTATTGACAGACAGGCCACCCCCGTATAATAGAGCAGGGGGAGAGGTCGAGCATAGTGAAGGAGAAAAGGGGGGCAATGCAGGAGAGCATGGACCGCTTCCCAGTTCAGAGTGGGATCCTGAGGCAAAGAAAGAGCTGTCCCAGCCTAGTCAGGTGCAACAGGTAGTCGGGAGGTTTGTGGTACAAAGAGCGCCGGAAACGGAGAGCGCCACATCCTACGCATTACCAGATGCACTACAGGTACCTGTTACCATAGGTCCTATAATATCGATATATGACCAAGAGAGAGCAAGAGGGGAAGAACGGGTACGGAAGGACAGAGAAAGAGCAGGGACGGCAAGGAGGAACGATACGATTAATTCCCCAAGTCAGATGCCGATACCAAGAGAGTGGAGCACCCCGATGCACACAGCAGGGGACCCAGGAGGGGATCCCGGGGGCCCTAGATGGCCAGTGGATCTGAGGGGATCTGGACGAAAATCCTTTCAAGAGCTAAATGAGTACATGAAGAAGTGGGATGAGGCAGTGGAGGCTCACAAGAGCATCATAGCTGCAGAAGCTGAAAGGGAAAGTCAGGACAGCAGAGCTCGGACTCACTGCAGGGCTGGGGAGAGCAGCCCGGAGTGGGACTGTAGAGAGAGAGATAGTAGGGGAGTCACCCATTGGGCCCGGAGTGGAGGTAGAACAGACCTGGAAAACGGGGGCCCCGGGAATGGGAGGGTGGCGCGCCCAATACTCAGTGAAGAGGAGAGGAGAGCGCAAGAGTACAGAAACAGCTTTAAGTGTCCACACTGTGTGCCCGGCACCAGAGAACTGAATGGGAGTTGTGAGAGGTCGCACCATAGTCCCTGTGATGACGGAAATGAGCGCAGCCCAGGGAATATGGGGAACCAGGAAGGATCGTATCGGATACTGAGCGATACTAGGCAAAGGGAGAGTAGCGACCAGAGGGAAAATAACAGAGAGGCGTACGGTGAAAGGAGAGAAGAAGAAGAGAGTGGGCAGAGTAAGAGTGGGGGTAACAGGCCCGTGTTCCATCACCTTCCAAGATCGGATGGCCGAGCATGGGACCTGGAGAGATGGGAGCAAGGGAAGGCACTCATTAACTCTCCCGAGCCCAAACGTAGAGCTCGAAGTTGGGATGGTAGGGAGACTAGTGAGCCCCCTTCGAAAGACATATTGCGAGCTGAGATAAAAGCCAAGAGACTCGATGTCGCCAGCTTAAGGTCAGACCTGGATGACATGATAGATGGTACCCTGCCTCTAGAAAGAATGGAAATGTATGAGCAAGATGAAATACTGTATATGGCAAAGGACATTACTCGAAAAGCGAGAGCAATCCATGAGAAGTTAGTCGAACTAGCAGGCAAATATATGGTGGACCTGTCAAGAACCAAAGCATTACAGGGTAACCACAGGCAACATTACACAGATCGAGACCTAGATGAGAGGAGAACGATTGGGCTGAAAACGCACATAAGGGAACTGATCACTGGAATAAGGACATGGAGGGCACTAGATAAGTGGGAAGAGAGGTGGTCCAAGAAAGGGACCGTCAGGAGAAGCACGCTTGGTATGACACCAGGAGGACTGCAGGGAATAGAAGCATACCCTTTGCGTGAAGTCGCAAATGGGAACTATGTGCATGTCCCTTGGAGTAGGGGAGATTTAGCTGCTTTTACCACCTCCTTCCCCAAATTGCGGGAAAACCCAGTGGAGTGGTACAAGCAAGTCGAGAGATTTGTAAAAATCTCAAAGGTCCTATGGATAGATCTGAACACGCTGTTTGACATTGTAGTACCAGGAGATCTGTGGACAGCATGCAAGGTTAGCGCTGAGTGGCCCACAACGGAGCCAGAGAGAGATGCTAAGACTAATGGGCCGTCCGAGATTGTGATGGCAAAATTCGAGAGAGTGATGACTTGGCTGAAAGAGAAAGTGCCAATGCAAGACATAGATTGGGTCAGAATAGATCGAACCAGACAGGAACCTAAAGAGACAGTCCACGAATATTACGAGAGATTGCTGAAGGCGTTTAAACAGTATAGCGGCCTGGATGTAATGGATCCAAAAGACATAGGGCAATTCGTGTCCAAGTTCGTCCTGGGACTGAGACCGGATATTAGTTTAATGATTCAGCAACACTCGATTTGTTGGCAAAGCAAACCCCTAGACGAAATACTGAGATATGCCAGGTACTGCTGTGATGAGATAGACTCCAAGGCTAAGAAACTAAAAGAAAAGTTGATGGTGGTACAGATGCAGGCAGCAGGGAAGGGGGGACAGCAGCAACAGCAGCAAGGAACAGGTACAGGAGGAAAGAAGCAGTACAGTCAGAACAAGGGCAATGAGGAGAGTTCCACCTTTAGACCCAGAATAGACATAGCTGCCTTGAAGAAAACGACTAGGTGCCACCAGTGTAACGAGGTGGGGCATTGGAAACGCGAGTGTCCCTACAATGTAGAGATAGGAGAACAAGAGATAGAGGAGGAAGAGGTCCAGAGCGCGCCTACAAGAGGGGTGACGCCATACCAGGGAAAGGTGCTCAAAGGGGGGGGGGCTCCTCCCCGAGCCCAGTTCCCGCAACCTCCTCGAGTAGGGACTATGGGTAAGACCTATAGACAAATGCCCCTGTTTGTAGAAGGAGAAGAGTGCTATTACGTGGACCCATTAACCGGACAGAGAGTGGAAAGAGAAGACTGCACCCTCGGGGCAGCCTTGGAGGTAGACCAGAGGGGACCCTATGTCGAAGCAGAAGTAGCAGGGTGCCCTACGACATTTCTGGTGGACACAGGAGCCACTAGATCCACGATCAGATCAGCTGCAGTTCCAGACCTGCCCATGTCTGGAGAGACCATACAAGTGGTGGGGGTCGCAAACAGGAGAATAACCAGCCAATTGACAGAACCGGTACAGGTGAAAATAGGGAAGTACAGCGATGAGCACCAATTTGTGGTTTGCGATTCAAGTCCTGTGTGTCTGCTAGGGAGAGACCTGTTGTGTAAATTGAATTGTACTATATACTGTACACCTCAGGGAGTGGAGGTATTGACCAATGATGATGACGCAGACTTCAAAGTTGCAAACTCAAGAATATGCGTGGAGCTGTACCCTACTTTGACAGTAGATGAGCTCCCCTGGGACTTGAGAGAGACAGTGGCACCAGAAGTATGGGATTTCACTGGGGAAGAGATAGGATTGGTCAAAGGGGTGGACCCAGTGAAAATTGTAGTGAAACCGCATGCTGAGTTCCCAAGAACACCCCAATATAAATTGACTCCAGAAACGATTGCAGGCATAAAACCCGTGATCGAGTCCATGATTAAACAGGGAATACTGAAAGAAATCGTGGGTAGTCCATGCAACTCCCCGATTATGGGTCTGCAGAAACCAAATGGGAAATTCAGGATAGTGCAGGACCTTCGAAAGATTAATAACATAGTCGTTTCGTGTTGTCCAGTGGTACCGAACCCATCAGTGATACTGTTTCAGATTCCATTCCAAGCTGAGTGGTTCACTGTGATTGATCTTTGTCAGGCTTTCTTTTCGATCCCTCTGGACGAAGAAAGCCATTTTCTTTTCGCATTTAAGCTGGAAGGTCGCGTCCTAACATGGTGTCGTATTCCTCAGGGGTATACAGAGAGCCCATCGATCTTTAACCAGCTTTTGAAGAAAAATCTTGAAAGTCTAGTGCTGCCCCAGAAGTCAGTTCTGGTCCAGTACATAGACGACCTCCTCGTGGCGTCAGAAACAGAAGAAGCTTGCAGGGAGGACTCTATTGCTTTGTTAAATCACCTAGCTGCCAATGGGCACAAGGTGTCCCCGGGAAAGTTGCAGTACTGCCTGACAGAAGTGCAGTACTTGGGACATAGAATAAAGGCAAACGGAAGGTGTCACCAGACAGGATAGAGGCGATCATGAAAATGAATGCACCTAGGACACAGAGAGAGGTCAGGATGTTCCTAGGGATGGTGGGTTATTGCCGACAGTGGATCGCGAACTTTTCACTGAAAGCAAAGCCCTTGCAAAAACTGACGCACAAGGAGGTGAGCGACCCGGTACCATGGGACAAAGATTGTTTGATGGCATTCTTACAGCTGCGAGAGGACCTGTGTCGTGCTCCGGCATTGGGAATGCCTGATTACAATAAACCATTTTCGCTTTACTGTTGTGAGAGAGAAGGTTGCGCGTTGTCTGTGTTAGTCCAAATCCATGGGAATGCCCGTAGACCAGTTGCTTATTTCTCGGCTACTTTAGACCCAGTAGCCGCAGCGTTGCCCGGATGTCTCAAATCCGTTGCTGCAACGGGTGTCAGCATTGAGAGATGTGAAAATATCGTCATGGGGCACCCGTTAGAGGTGTGCGTGCCCCATTCTGTTGAACTGTTGATGACCAGGACCAAAACACAGCATCTGACCAACAGCAGGCTCACGCGCTATGAGCAAGTTATTCTTGCTGCAGAGAATGTGACCCTCAAGAGATGCTCTGTTTTGAACCCTGCCACCTTGATGCCACTCCCAAATGATATCGAGGATGATGATGAATGTACAGACCATGACTGCCTCGATGTGACTGAACTATGCACCAAACCCAGACCCGACATCGTAGATGAGCCACTGACCGACCCAGACGAAATTTTCTTTGTCGATGGCTCATGTGTAAGAGACGAAGTTGGGCAGTTGAGAGCAGCTTATGCTGTTTGTACAATTACTGGAGTTGTGGAAGCTGGGTGCCTGGAAGGAGTACACTCCGCTCAGGTAGCCGAGATTATTGCCTTGACACGTGCTTGCTTGGCAAGCAATCAAATTCGAGTCACCATATACACCGACAGCCAATATGGTTATGGGGTGGTTCATGATTACGGGCAGTTATGGTCTCAAAGAGGGTTCATGACCTCTTCAGGCTCTCCCATTCGCAATGGAGAGTTTGTGCGCCTGTTGTTAGAGGCGTTGCAATGCCCAGCAGGTATAGCAGTTGTAAAGTGCACCGCACATACCAGAAATGAGGACTTCGTTTCGAAAGGCAATAGATATGCTGATGAAGTTGCGCGGTATTGCGCGGAGCAAGGGTACTCTTTCACAGAGGTGGAAGTGGGTGGAATAAATGTAAGGACTGAATTAGCCATGATACTGGAAACTGTTGATACTTGGGATGAATTGTCAAACATGCAAGAAAATGCTCCTGATTTTGAAAAAGAAACATGGGAAAAGGCAGGATGTGTAATGGGTGAGTCCCATTTTTGGGTCTCAGCAGACGGCAGAGCAGTGTTGCCCAATGAGATGGTGAGTCCAATGGCCAGACTCATACATGGTCCCGTACACTTAGGGAGAGATGCTATGCTGAGAGTGTTTAGACAGACTTGGTACAATCCTAAGTTTAGAATAGCAGCAGAAGCAGTGTGCCAGCGTTGCGTGACCTGTCAGCAGCTGAACGTAGGGAAAAGAACACCAGTTGCACTGAGTCACATAGGAAGGTCTGGAGGTCCATTCAATCGAATGCAGATAGATTTCATTGAAATGCCAAGGTGCAACCGCCTCCGCTATGTCCTGGTGGTTGTTTGTGTATTCTCCAGATGGGTTGAGGCATACCCTACACGTAGGTGCGACACCCTCACAGTGGCCAAGTTACTGCTTAGGGAACTCATTCCGCGCTTCGGGGTGCCGGCCTTTTTGGAATCAGATAGGGGAACGCATTTTAACAGCGAGCTTGTGAAGATGATTTGTGCAGCTCTGAATATCGATCAGAAGTTGCATTGCAGTTACCGACCAGAAGCCTCAGGAATTGTGGAGCAGATCAATGGCACGATCAAAGCCCGAATTGCAAAAGTGTGCTCCTCAACGACCCTGAGTTGGCCTGACGCCCTGCCATTGGTCCTCATGAGCCTTCGTAGTACCCCAGACAGAAGAACGGGGTTGTCACCACATGAGGTGTTAATGGGGAGAGCAATGAGGCTGCCATCTGTCCCAACTACTGCACTGTTAAATATCACAGATGATATGATCCTGGACTATTGTAAGGGGCTGTCTGACGCCATTCATTCTGTGTCCCTTCAGGTGCAGGCTGCCGAGGTTCCATCGTGCCAGGGCCCGTGCCATGACCTGTACCCTGGGGACTGGGTCCTGGTGAAAAAACATGTGAGAAGAAGCTGCCTGGATGTTCGTTGGCGTGGGCCCTTCCAGATCATCCTGATCACGAACACGGCTGTGAAGGTGGGAGGCCTGCCCAATTGGATCCACGCGTCACATACGCGAAGGGTTCCAGCACCTCTGGAAGAAACAGCTCCTCTCTCGGATAGACGTCCAACAGAGGACCGAGAAGCCATAGAGGGGGCTAGCCAAGCTGTAGAGGTGCCAGCGGAAGCAGGGAACGAGTCTGACCAAGCTGAGGACGGTCAGTACAACAGCGAAACAGACGACGCTACAGAAGGAGAAAGTAGCTGGGAGTACGAGTCAGACACTGACAGGTCTGACAGAGAGCGAGAACAGACAAGAAGGAGAAGGAGTAGAAGGGCACGTGGAGAAGCTAATTGGCCGCAAAGAAGGAGCTCTAGCCTGAGGTCAACTCCAGAGGTAACCCTTCCTCCGATATCAGAAGACTCAGACCCGGAAGAAGGTGCTCAGGGCGCTGAAGCACCGGACCGAAGAAGGTCAAGAAGAGTGCGTGTGCCAAGCAGAAGATACTCCACCCCTGAGTGGACATATCTGGCGACAAATGTCTGTGAAACAGGAGACAGGGAGGATCCGAGCGGTGGTGGTGTCCAGTTCTGAGCCCATCGTCACCGTGGAAATACGACTGTTGGTACCCGGAGTCGAACAAGAAGGGTCACTAACATTCATGCTCCCCAGACCTCCCCGCCTCAGCAAGTTAAAACATATGTTTCTCTCAGAATTGCAATTCCCCGACTTTGGTACAACGATAACAGCCCATGAAGAGCACAATCTTCGTTTGGAAATACTGAACTTTGCTATCGAAGCTGCAGGCACAAACTTGATAGTAGATGCTTAAAGGACTTTGTAAATAAAGCAAGCAGAAAAAGAAGATTACCTAGCGCCCAGGAAGCAGAGAATATTAGGGAACTTCCCTTGAGTTGATGGAGAAGGGCTAGGGTTGTCTTTATTGAACTGTTAAAGGACTTTTGCGAAGAAGGTTGTCAGCTTCCAGTTGTGTGGATTCTAAAGACAAAAGGATTAAAAAGAGACTGTAAAGGAACGAGAAGAAAAGAACTTTTTGCTAAGATAAGAGAGAGCCATATTGTCTGACGAAATGGAAGCCGGCACCCAGAACCGCAGAGCTAAATGTATAATAGGTACACTAATAGTAGGAGTGATAATATTAATAGCTTTAGTGGTAACAATTTCTTATGTAAAGGGACATGAGGAAGAGGCAAAGGTAACTGATGTGAAATCTGTAGAAACGCTTACACCCACTGTTGCTGGTGAGAAAAGGGAAAACACTCAAGAGAAAGCGTTATTAGCTGCAGAAGCCCGCAGGTTACACGTAGATGAGTCCCAAGGAGATTTTAGGTCAAATGCTTATGCTAAACTCTTATATGAATACGTGGATGCCATGGAGGTTAAGGACTGTTACGTCTGCATGCAGTTGCCGGCGTCTGTAGATGAAGGCATTAGATATCATCACCTCCCGCTGACATATGGCATTACATGTAGCTTATTGCTTAGTATATTTTATGAGAGAGATAGTTTTGAATACTATTTCTCCAACTATGATTCAGTGTTGCCAGAAGTCCCAAATTATAAGCAGATGAACAAATGGGACTACTGGAAGAGTGAAGACAGATTGGCCAAGTTCTTCATTCCTTGGATTACCTTAGATACTTCACATGCCCGTAGAAATAACCTGACATGCAAGGTGTCAGAAGTCGAGAAGAAGTTCATAGGGCAGGTGGATGATCGTTACAGGAGACAAAAGATTTTGAAAAAATCAGGACAATGGAAAACAGATTGGACCGAGGAAGAGAAGGCACACAAGAGAAAGGGTAGTAGTGGTCCAATAGCTTTAGATAAGACGCAGAGAGGAAAGCTATGTCTTCACCGAGCCAAAACGTATTATGAAAATGTATACGTGGGAGAAGTCGACTGTGAACATGCTTTCAATATAGAGTACTATACTAAAGATTTCCTGAAGGGAATGCAAGTGATTCCAAATGTGTATTTTGTATGTGGAAGAAATGCCTACGTGAGACTACCTGATAACTGGTATGGATCATGTTACCTAGCAATTGTCTTCCCCAAAATATATCATGCACAAGACTTAGAGATCATTGAGGGCAAGACATCATCGAGGGGAAGGAGAGATATAGGAGATGCAGAAATGGTTGGAGATGTCTTTGGAGCTATGTTCCCTCTTTTGGGTCTAATCCTTAATGATGTTAAAATTAGACGACTGGCAACAGTCGTCGACAGGTTGTCTGCCAGCACTGCTCAGTCCTTAATGCTGGTAGAAGGAGAGATGCAATCGATAAGGGCTATGGTTCTTCAGAACCGTCTTGCGTTAGATGTCCTACTAGCAAAAGAGGGCGGAGTCTGTAAGGCTTTGAAGGTCCAGGAATGTTGTACTTACATTCCAGACAATTCAAAGCCCCTTGAGAAAGTTATTAGGAACATAACTGATATTCACAAGGAGATCGAAGACTTGAGTAGAGAAAATGTCTGGGAAAAGGTGGGCCACGGAATGAGTGAAGTTGGAGGGTGGATTTCCACCTTAGGCAAAAGCTTTGTGTGGTATATACTAAAACCTGTCATCATAATATTGATCTGTGGGATCATATTGTGGGGATTGGTGAGGGTATTCAAATGGTACAGAGCAAGAAGGTCAGAAAGGGCCCAAAGAGAGCAGCTGCAGAGATTGGCTGCCATACAAGATAATCAGTACAGGAGTCTGAGGGCTCTGGAAGCGCAGAGACAAGTTATGCTAGCAATAACTACAGTTTAAATGTTAGTGATGACCCCGAGAGGTCATCAAAGGGGGGAACTGAGAGAGCGCAAACTGACCTAAATGTATGAGTGCATCACACTTACCTGTAGTAAGCACAAATCATGAGGAGAAATGCCATGAGTGCTAATAGTATCTGAAATTATATTCTGAATGTATAGCTAATGTAGAGATTTAAGTAGAAGTGGAACTAATACAGAAATGTGTGACACTATATGATTTTATTAGATGTGATTATTTCTGAATCCATGTCGTGTAGCTGTTAAAATGTAAGATGGTATGTGGTTAAACGCAGAATGTGGTAGGCCTCAGGGCCAGAGCTAAAAGGGAAGGTGTTTCTTTTCACGACATAGATTGTACTAATGTTTTGGTCATTGCATTAATGGGCCATGATTAACATGCTTTAATTAATGAAGAAGTTGAATGCTATAATCATTATGAGAAATGCTGTAGGCCTGAAATGTTTTAACATTGATTTACACGTACATGTCTGGACCAAGAAATGTTGCAAACCTTTTTGGAAGTCTATGAGAGTTGGGTTCTTGGCTGCAGATGTCTGTCTGCAAGAGAAAGGGAGGATCCGATTATAAATAATATGAATAGAGGTCTGTTCAGTAGACGGCCCAGACATGGAGGAGGGTTCCGGAATGTTTAAGGGGTATCAGCGGGCCGGAGAAGAGTCTGAGAAGCAAGGTCAACTCCAACGTATGAGGCCCAATACAAAGCAGCATGGAAAAAGCCAGAAGCTACACCACGTGAGGGGCGTCTCACGAGGGGCGTCTCAAATGTTGTTGACTGTTTTGTATTAGGGACAGCACCCCTGGGTGGAGTTAGAGCAGATACCTGAGGACCCTTTAGAGAGCGGATGGGTAGGCAGAGAGGGGTCATGACTGGAGAACTATAGGTTTTCACCAAGAGACTTAGAGTGAGTGACTTCCCTTGGGGGTCATTCACTGCTGACACCTTTGTTAGGTTAGGATTTGGTTAAGTAGGGATACCATCTAGAGCAGGGTAGGGACAGCCTAACCTGTGTGTTTTCCTCCAACTTAAATGAAGGAGAGATATGCGTCAATGCTGATAGCTTTATTATTCTTAGAACTTGTGTTAGTAATTTCCGTTGCTCGTCTGAGGGCTTTCAGAGAGCACATGTATGTAGTTGGACCTGTGTATCTCGTGAATCTCATTCTGAGATGCCTGTATTTGCAGCTTATCCTATCCTTACAATAAACTTTTGAAAGCTAGAAGTTGTTTGTGATCTTTTGGAGCGGGGTCCTTTATTGGGTGAACTAACTTGGGAGAGAGACACTTTCTTCCTTCAAAGACAGGCAACAAAGGTTCAGTCGACCAGATCGAGGTTTGGATCAATAGTGATAAGGTATCGATCAAAATCTCGCCCTTCCAATAGCTCGGAGTAGCATCCAAATCCATAGTTCTTTTGCTCTCCATGACACCTCAATTTGGACCCAGCCATGCAAATCAGCCTTGACCCTGCTCCTCTTGGGAGCAGTCCAGCCCGAACTGCCAGGCCAGGTCGTCATAGAGGCAGAGTCTTATCTGAGGTGGCCATGGTGAGCAAAAGAACGATGGGTTGGAATGTTACCGCAAGCAATTGCCAGGGGTTAGACGTTTTGCAAGCATACTCCTATTACCTTTTGTGTGTTTGAGATAGCTCCCCATTTTCAATTTAATATGCTCCTAATACTAATTCTTGTGGCTCGAACCAATAATGCCCCAGATGTTGAGCCAAATTCATCCTTATGGACACCGCGGGGCGGCAGCTTCAACAGTGTCCTGTTATAGCGATGCAAAGTCTCAAGATTCTGGAGAGTGAAAGCCTCACATTTTTCTTGTCCCAATAAGTTATAGAGCAAGGGTAAATGAGAGCAGATGCTTCAAGCCTACAATAGAGCTTTTTCCCCCTCGATTTTCACTACTAGATTGTAAATTCATACTCTATTTATGTTCACTTTCAATGGGTACTACATAAGGTGAGTAATCATAAAGGACTCCTCTACAAACAACAATTAGAACATAACTAAATCATTATGTATTTAACTCTGCACAGTGTGGTCGAAATCAAGAGGGCTTTTTCATGGAAATTTAAGAGTGCAGAATGTGTGAATACCCAGCCTAACAATCAGTATCTTGTACAAGAATTGGTGTGTCTGGTAATGTTTTGTAAAGACATCATTTTAGCTCCAAGAATACATGCTTTTAAAAAACCTGCAGCTTTCTGTTGTGAAAAGTAAGTCAGATGGTTAGATAAACAGCATTTACACATTGACTTGTTTGTCACTTGCTGTTAATTTAAATTTTGCTGGGAAAAACAACGTATCATGAAAATTCAGTTTCAATGTATTCTGTTTTTATATGCCCGTAGACATAGACCATTTTCTACAAATTGGAAAAAATATGAAGAATCAGGTGCAGTGAGTATTAGCTTTATTATAGAGGGGAAACGTTGGGTTGAGAATGTATCACGAAATTAGATAAGTGGCACTGACCCAAAATGACTTTGGGACCCTTTGGTCTCCTGAATCTGAAGGTAGTGAAAGCATTGAAGCTGGTTCATTTGTCAGAAATGTTCTAGGCAGATCCATTGGCAAAGTTTGATGAGTAGCCTTGAAGAAAAAGTGGATCTTTCCTCTCTAGCATTAGTTCACATGGAAAAGAACAGTTTAATAATGACGAGGTGTTTTGTAAATTGTTTGAGATGGGTACTTTAAAGAATGCATGATTTGAAGATGTAATTTTATTCTGAAAAGGCATTTAACAAATTCCATTTTGATGGCCTATGAAGATGTTTTAGGCATGTATTTAGGGGCAAAATATAATATGTGTTATGAGGTGTAGATGTCAGCCTGCATTTAGGTCTCCTGGTTAGAGCTGAGGGATGGTGTAATTGGGCATGACAATACTGCCATGGTTTGGCCTACTGTTAAGACTGAGGGTAAATCTGCAGCAAACATGGCACTCCATCTGGCACTCTAGCACCCTAATGTCTGAAATTAGATAGACACTGATTATAACCTTCTTCCAATATTATATACCTTGGATTTGACCCTAAATGAGCTATTGTTAGTCATAAGAGTTATGTTAATATTTTACTCCCCAGCCACCGCTCCAAGAAGTTGCAAAGCCTCCTTGACTCCCTTTATTTTGTACTAGAATTGTTTAATATCCTATCTTAATATTCTGTATCTGATATCTTATTGAGATAACATTACACTTTCCTTTTGTTCTTTGCTGCTGTTTAATAAGAACCATACTTTCTCCCCCTTTCGATTTATTTAGCTTCCAATATGTTTTTCTTGTCCATTCCAATGTAACTATACATTATCAGTATCCTTCATCTATTTATTCATTTATTTATCTCTCCTTAATTGATTATTTGTACGAAGTTTTGTTGATTAATTGAGTTTCTTCAATAAACTTACTTTTGAAACTTAAAGAGTTACGTTAACAAATTATTTGAGTCTTTAACTGACAAATTTGCTCTGTCATTCTGTACTTTGAGGTTAATCTCTTTTTTGATACTTCCATTCCTTAGTAAATATCACAATAGGAAAATTCAGCAAGGAGCTGTTATAGTAGGAGGGAAAATATTACACAAGTTCCTGACAGAGAGGTCGGGTGTCTTGAATTCTGAGAGCATGGTTGTCAGCTCACCAAGACATTATCAAGAGTGTCTCTAGCTGGAAACCACACAAAAAATCTGTTAGAGAAAAAAACCAAATAACAGAGAGATTGCATGAAATATAATTTTGTTATAAATAATATATGTGTACCACTTAAAAAGACTCGCTTTGCTCAGTAGACACAAACTGTATGGATTTATCTAGGCTTGACAATTGTATATGAAATACAGATTATACAAATGTTTCCCAATGAAAAGTGTATTTCATGCAGATAATTAGTCAACATCATAAACACATTACATACGATTCTCGTCTGAATGTATGAGAGATGTAAGATTGTATGAGTTATTTGTTAACATCAACTCGCTGATATATATCTGTCTTAACAGTTATGATCCCTTTTTAACAAAAGTCTTACATAAGAAAACTTTTGGAAAAATTGAGTAGATATAAAATAATCATCCAATAGAAGCACAACATTTCCTGGAATAGCCAGTTGTCGCTAACACAGATGATTTAGTATTTCTTTTTTTCAGCATTGGTCAGTGTAATACAGGGAAAAGGTTTACAACAGCTATCACAACACTGAATAGTTTTGTAAGACTGGGACAAATAAGTTTCAAATTCAGGTTGAGGTTTTCTGAACAATATTGTAGGAACAAGTACAAAGCTAGGCTAGTGGTGTCCAGACACAACCTCTCTTCAATGCCCCTCAAAAGGAGAGTTGTGGGTGTTTTTCACACACCTTGTTAGGGCCTTGTCTCATCAGATCGGATTGAGAAAGTAAATATGTTTATTTGTGTAACTGGTCCACCTCTCTTCCTGTGTTCTCTACAGCTGCTTCACATGAAGAGCAACAAGTACCTAACAGTGAACAAGAGGCTCCCAGCTTTGCTAGAGAAGAACGCTATGCGAGTGACCCTCGATGCAACGGGCAATGAGGGCTCTTGGCTCTTCATCCAGCCCTTCTGGAAGCTGCGGAGCAATGGAGACAATGTGAGTACCGACAACAGCAGCAGGGCGGTTTAAGGGGTAAGACTCTGTGTTTGCCGCAGTCACAGAACAGACAGTGGCAGATTGGCCCTATGAACACATATGATGATCCTGTAATGGAAATAAGGGAAAAAGCATAATTTCATCCATAGTGACAAAATTCCTTGAACCACAGTTATAGAAAAGTGCCTTTTAATGAACAGGCATCCAAGAAAGGCTGTACAAAGACCCTAACATCCCAGGATTTCTAATGACTCCTATACTTCTCTGGGTGCTTGGGGCGATGTCCAACAAAAGAGGTGGAACAAGACGAAAAGGAAATATAAACTTTACCAAGAAAACAACCACTCTGTAGACTATACCTTATTCTCTTCTTTCTTCTCAGACAAAAGCAAACAATTTCAATATTATGGTGAGTAAAGAAAACGTGACTAAAGCAGGCATTATGTGGTACAGAAGAAAAGAAGCAGAGAGGTCTCTGATATTATGCATAGACCCTCCTTGAACATGCATGCATCCTTCTTTCAAGGCATTTGGCCTTATAATCAAGGCATTTGCAATGGAGTGGGGTGAATGTACGAGAACTTGAATATCCCCAAACTCTAACTGTGACTTGATTCTGAGATGAGATTTAAAGCCATCCTATCAAAGAGATAATAGTTCTCTTCAATGCATGAGATTTCGTTTTTGTGTATTTTCCTTACAACTGGCAACTCTGTGCTATTCCACACAGCCTGAGAGCACACTCTCTGACTGAAAGGCAAGGTTTGATGAAAAGCTCGAGTTATACTTAGGGGCGAGTATCAAATTGAGATATGTTTCAGAATTTCTCCTGACTGACTCTTTTTTGTCTTCCTCTCCAGGTGGTAGTTGGGGACAAGGTGAACCTAAATCCAGTAAATGCCGGGCAGCCCCTGCACGCCAGCAACTACGAGCTGGCTGACAACCCCGGCTGCAAAGAGGTACGAAGATTTTTGGTTTATTTTTAAGGAGGGGCCAGAGGCCAGTTTTTGTTTGGAAGTGGTTGTAATATGACTGAAGTACATTGGAGTGCGAGTAGGAGGGAAGGTCTAAAGGGCTATGGGTAGGTAGGTCTGTGTGTGGTAGACAGTTTGAAGTGAATGTTGGTAAGTATGTTTATTAATGGGAGTGTCAAACGACAATAGGTTGGCTTTTGTGCAAATGGTATGAGTCTGTTGGTGTGTAGGAATTGGTGTGCAAGGATGGAGGAGTAGAGTTGTTAACATAATGTGTTAAGGCTGAAGGTAGGTTTGTACATGTAGGCTGATGCAAAATTACAGACTGGGTCCAGTGATATAGGATTAAGACTGGCGCTAAAGGGGATATGTTTGGGCTGAGTTGCAAGAGAACCAAAGTAGCTTTGTGTTTTAAAGACGGTGTCTTGGAAAGCCGGAAGTGGATCAGTGATTGGAAAGTAGGCTGAAGCTATGGATAATTGTCAGGATGAGGTGCGATGGGGGTTCCAGTGGAAGTTCTATTTACTGCATTCAGCCTCCACACCTTTGCAGTACTTTTCCTTGTATTCATGCATTTGGGAGGCAACAACGAGTTAAGCCTTGTCAATTAGGGTGACCAACCGTTCGTAAATTCCATGTACTGTCCGTAATTTAGACCTCAGGTCCGTTGTCTGTGAGGATCCTTTTTACGGACGCCTTTTGTCCGTAATTTGGGCCTTGCAGGGAACATAGCTGTTCCCCTGTGAGAGGCCTCAGCTCCCTGATGGGGCCCACTCGCGCTCATCTTGGGAGCATAAGAGCAGCCCCACCCCGCCCATTGTCATTCTGTATGCGACTGATTGCCACATACAGAATGACAATGGACCCGTTTAGGCTCTTACATCATGTGGTGGCCTCCTCCTGCTGTGGTCCAGGGCAGGGTATTCTGTTAGGGTTAGGTGGAAAAATGTACAAAACAAATGTACGAAGTTAAAAAGAAGAGGTTATAGTTCTTACACAGTCTCATCATTTCAGAGCTGAAGCATTTTTATTATTATATAAAACGAAGAGTTGCTGCTTTTTTATTTATTTTATGCAACTAACATCCATTGACAAAGCCAATAGTCCTGGCTTGTCCTATGTCTAATGTTACTGAATGCAATGATAGAAACAGCAAAATACCAGTTGGGTGGCACATTATGCTCAGCATATATTTTAAGTTGAGGTGTTTTAAGCCAAACCCTTAATTACATCAGACACGCCCCTTGGAGAGACCCCCAATTTTTTCATCCCACTTAAAGCCCTGGAAACAACACCATGTTACAGTCACCTTGTGCCCTGGCACTGTGCATCATGACTTCAAAGTTTTCAGATTGGCTATGTGCAGGGGCATAATGAACCCCCACCACATCCCACCCCACCCCACCCCACCCTTTGCTTTAGGAACTACAGCGTGGGTGAAGTTCTTGATGGGCCTCTTCTGTCTGCAACTGGAGGGGTGGGTGGATGGGTGAAGGATGGGTGGCTAAGTGAAAGGGGAATGGAGAGACAAAGGGATAATGGATGGATGGATGAATGATAGTATGGGTGAATGATTGACAGAATGGATGGATGAATGGGTGCATGGATGGGTGAAAAGAAGAATGTAAAGATGGAAGAGTGAACGGATGCATAAATGAGTGAAAGGGAGGGTGGAGAGCTGCAAGAAAGGATGGATGGATGAGTGAAAGGGTGAATGGGTGGATGGATGAGTGACTGGGTGGATGGATAAGTAAGTGAAAGGATGGCTGGATGGGTGAAAGGGTAAAAGATTGGATGGATGAGTGAATGGATGGATGGGTGGAAGAGTGGATGGATGAGTGAAAGGATGGCTTGGGTGAAAGGGTAAATGGCTGGATGGATGGATGAGTGAATGGATGGATGGGTGGAAGAGTGGATGGATGAGTGAAAGGATGGATTGGGTGAAAGGGTGGATGGATGAGTGAAATGATGGATGGAAGGATAGATGATGGATAGGTGTTCAAATGGTTGAAAAGCTTTGGATATGGATGGGCACACAGATGGAAGGACAGAATGAATGGTGAAAGACTGACTGATGGATGAAAGAATTCATAGATGACATTTTGAGTGATACTCACCTGCTACTTGAATGTTACGATAGTAATTGTAAATGATTGCATGTTTTGTTTTAGGGGTAAGATTTTAGGGAGCGTCTCATAGTACCGTGAGCTGTGCTTGAGATGTACATTGTGTTTGTAACAATAGGCAAGGCGTCAAAAATAAACTATGTAATAGTGTATTGACAGTGCATTCTTTAGGAAAGCTGCAGGGAAAAGCACCTTTGTGACTGCCGTCAGCTTGTGCAACTCTCTGCGAAGTCCCCATAAGCAAAGTCAGATTCCATATTTTAAGTTTCACTTGCTGAAACACCCATAATGCGTTCCCTATAGTGGGTTCATCAGAGCAGTCCTCCCTTTAGTTCACCTATGTGTGCCGCATTACATCTCACAAAGGCTTTCAGATATGAGATGCTAGTAATAAAGTCTATCCGAGCAGATCTTCCTGACCACTTCTCTCACCAAACATGCCTGCTCAGGACCTTGAGTTGTAAACAAAATATCAGACTGGACATATAAATAGATTATTTTGACTTGTACTTAATTGGGTGTCTATTTACGTACTTTTATACTATTGCGCAACTTCCTCTGATGTGTCTGTAAAACTTACCTTTTTTCCTGAATTTTGACCTTCTGTCCTGAATTTTGATCCTCTGTCCTGAATTTTTTCTCTTACCATCCCGAATTTGCACCCATGCCCTATTGTCAATATATGTCAGCCATAAATGAGGTTTTTCAAAAGGTAATCTAATGTGCTATTGATTTTATTTAAATTACAGAGGTGTGAAACTCAAGATTTATGACTGAAGTTAGAGATGGGCATGTTACTTTTCTCTTATTTGAATAATTAAAATCTTTTTATATGTATTTTTCAATTGCATATTAAACCAAATGGCAACATAAAAACACACACAAGCAGTGAAGTGTAGAAAAACGTTAACTTCACTTTTCTTTTTCATCTGAAAACGCACATAAAGTTGCAGCAGAAAACCTGTTGAAAAACATGGTGAAAAAAGCATACATTTTAAAACATTTAATGACATTGTTTAATGGGAGTATACTTCAGAAAATAAAATACCTTTTGTGGTCAAGTGATGCTTTTTATATATTTCATAATTTTGTGAAAAACTAAAACATGTCCAGGGAAATTGTGAATCATACATAAATATTGTTTTTATAATTGTTTTTGCCCTTCTTTATCTTAGTATGGAATACGGGCACTGAAAGACAGGAATGGTTTCTCTCAATGTAATATTTGCCTTCATTTATGAGGCATCTTTTGGAAGATTCTCTTTTTGTAAGAGATCTAGTTAGAAACATTACCCTTTGTGGTTGATGGTTTATCTTCCACCCTGGTGGGCTTCTGTGATCATCCATATAATTGTAATTGGATTAATAATACTATCCCTGACGAGGCGTCAAAGTGCTTTTTCGGTGAGGAGCACGCTACTCTGTAAGCCATAAAGGATTAGTGGTGAATTAGTATAGTGAAATATGAAAGTAATTTGAGTGGTGGATATTAGTCAGTTATTTGCATTGAGAAGGATAGTGGCGCTCTGTTGCTGTTTAGCCAGGCTCACTCTAAAAAACACACATGCATCTTCCATGCCCATAAATGTCAGAGTTGTAGTATATGTATGTATGATAGATTTCTACAAAATTAATAATAATGCAGATCAATTATGTAGTCACTGGTTGTCTTTCAATGTGGCAGGGATGCAGTCCCATGGAACCATGTTGCACTCCCCTGACAGACTACTGGAATTCCACAAAAAAAGCTGGTGTGGTGTGACTAACCTTGGTTTTCTCACACTAGATATTCAGAACATACCACACATCAATCTTTGACAGCCTCAGGTGTCACGTAGGTGGACATTCTGACACTTGTCTCAGGTAGGAATTTGAGCTTGGAGGGGATGCGAGATTTTCCACTGCAGTGTGAGGTGTCTATTGTTTGTCTAGAGATCTGTATTATGCTGAAGGGTGGAGTAATGACTGCTTTCTGCATTAGTGACATGCCTGCAACTCGAGTAGTGACAAAAAGAGTTTCAATGCGTAGTGCCGCTGGTCAAGGCATGAGATAAAGCTTGTGCTGCAGGACTGTGCTTTCAGCTTCCACCCTGCACACACTACAAATAGAAGGAAAAACAGGGCTTCATGTGACAAGTTACCACAACGAGCGGACCCAGAGAAAGAAATATAGCATTTCTTGAGAGCATGGGAAAGGTGCAAAATCATAGGATTTGTAACTGCCATTTCCTTAATTTAAATAAATTTCATAATTAGATGGAGTAAAACTACAAATGACATTATGGGGAGCAAGTCTGTCTGCTTGGTTTCCAAGGAAGAAAGGATGTCGAGGATCTGAGAGCTTTGAATGAACAAAGGTTGATGAGCTGGACGAGTAACCCATGGAGAATATCCTGTTCATATTATTTGGAGGGAGAACAACCCTATTTGCCTAACAAAAATGCAATAATCAGAGTTTCACAGGGGTAGAGTGAAGGGAGTGTAAATGATTGAAAACGTTCTTTAAATCTGAAAAGACAACACCAAAGTTGTCTCAATGAAGAACAGACATAACAAAAGCAAGACTTAAGGGACTGATTTAGAATTCGGCTAAAGGGTTACTCCATCACAAATGTGACGGATATTCTGAATGCCATATTTCAAGTGTCATTGGATATAATGCACTTGTAATACGGATGATGGGATAGCTGTCATATTTGTTACCGAGTAACCCTCACCGAACTCTAAATCAGGCCCTAAGTCTCTAAAATATGTGGAGTAATGAGTTAAATCAACAATTGTGGCCATCTGTAATCCACCCCTCTTTAACTGAGCTGAAGAAACATTTTTGACATTCCAAATTTATACAAGAACACTAAAGACATACCAGAAGGTCCCTATAACTCAAACAGGACAACACAGACCAACTTACTGAAGAGACAGGAGACTTTGGGGCTAGACGGCTGCTGCTCTTCTTCTATTTAATCTTTAGTTAACAGGGTGAACCAAAACTATTTAAACGCTTCCTGTTGTTTCTCCATCGTTCTATCTGGATAGGGCATGTTCACTATTCTGATCACAAAATCTGACAAGGATCCTCCTATAAAGAAAAATGGTAGACCAATTCGGATATTTAACATAGATTGTAAGGCCTTCATGAAGGTCTTGGCATTAAGATAAGCAAATTGTACTTGGTCTAAGTAAGCCTGGACGAAAAAAATTGCTAAAGGGCAAGCTATCAAATGAGAACTTCCGAATGTCAATTAATATGATGACCATGACAGATATAATTTGCGATGCAGTGCGCGCTACGAAATTCGTTTTATTATTCAAATTGTTTACTTACATGTAATTATCCATATGCCGGTCTTTAGCCCTCTCCACCCTGCCCCTCTCCCTCCCCGCCTCCCTGCCCCACCGTAACTCCCTCCACGGCCCGCGGCTGTATAGCGCACAATTCACCATACGGCATCTCAGCGCTGTTGCGGAGCAAAAACAGGAGTCGATCAGAGAGATTAAAATAATTGGGCTTTGAGTTGTTTCCTAAATTTACAGTAATTTGGGCATGAACGCACAGGAAGAAGTAGCTTATTTCAGTACATGGGGGCGAGATAGGAAAGAGCCTTTCCACCGCTGCGTTCCCAAATGGGGATCAATATCCTATAATATTTTTATGAGCTAGTCCTAAGCATCACTGCTCATATGTTATTATTACCTGAGAGTTATTCTCTACCATTATCTCAATTACTGAACTCATAAAGATTTTCGTAAGAAGTAATCGTAGGCAACTCATTATTGCTCTTATCATCATCTTTCTTTCACAAAACATATAAAATCAATAACAAAAGTGTATTGTATTACACAGTCCAAATAGACATATATTCATTAGTAATCCATATAGAAGTTTCACATGTGTCCTAACTGCTAAATAGCGGCATTTATCGCATAGTTAAACAAGCATTGTTCTCACCTCCAAGACAAGAGCTATTGGCTTTGTCAATGTTTAGCCATGTTCTACAGCAGTGCTGTGAAGCATGCCTTAAAGTTTAGCAAACAAAGTTCTAAGATGCAGTCAGCACTGGCTGCATAATAGATCTATTATTAATGCTGGAGGGAGGGCACAGTGGGAGGCCCATGGAAGCGAGTCAATACTGTGGGAGAGCTGACAAAAAAAGCCCTATCACCTGGCCAATAGTGTCTGTTCCATAGAGCTTTTTTGTTATTACTGGTGGAGGGTAGTGTGGGGTTCTTTGCAATGGAGGGTGGGGAAGACAACATGGACAACAGAGTGTGTGGGGCAATAAAGGGTGGTCCACCCTTCAGCGACTCTATCATCGACTTCATTGCTCCCCAAGCTCTCGCCTCTTTATGCTACATGCTCCTCTGCTACCTCAACTTTCACCTGGACAACCCCAACAACAAGAATACATCATGCCTGTTGAAGAACCTCGCCATCGTTGGACTCAAACAAAGGGTCACCTCCCCAACTGACTCATCAGGACACACGCTCGACCCCATCTTGTCCGTCATTGACAACAAAAACTTCAGCCACCCCACTGGGCTGCTTTGGACCAACCACTACTGTGTCCACTCTCCTTCAACAAAAACACCATACTCCACTATGCCCATCGCTACCCTCGGAGAAGTTGGAACAAAGTCGCTGAAGAACAGCTGACCACCTCCCTCAGCAAAACCCTGCCTCTGACTTCCGCGGACGCCAATACTTCAGCACACAACTTCCACCGATGGATCTCCAACTGTGCCGACACACTGGCTTCTCTCAAGAAAGTGACAGGCAAGTGACACTCCCAAATAGCCAGCTGGTTCTCTTCCACCCTTCATGAGTCCAGACACACGTGTAGACAGCTCGAGAAGATACGGAGGAGCAGCAAGACCCCGGAAGACCACTCAGTCTTCAAAACCACTGTCACCGCACACTACCACCTCATTAGCACAAAAAAGAAAGCCGTCCTACAAGAAAAGATCAACGCCTATGCATTCAATAGCAAAGAACTTTTTGCCGTGGTCAAAGAATTCACCAAACGTAACACAGAGACCGCAGACATCCTACTCTCCCAAGACCTTTGTAACAACCTCAGCACCTTCTTCCACTGCAAGATTAAGGAGCTCTATGACAGCTTTAACAGCCTCGACACCCAAGACCCTCTCATCCCACTCGCAACCACCGCACCCAGTGAAACGAGACCCCATCTCCCCTTCCCAGCTAAGATCATCGAGAAAGCCATCAAAGCCAAACTTTCTGAGTTCATTGAAGCGAGCCACATCCTGGAACTCTCCCAATCTGCAACAACAGCACAGAGACCGCCCTCCTCGCTACCACAGACAATGTCCGCACCTTCCTCGACCGAGGTGAAACTGCAGCCCACATCCTCCTGGGCCTCTCGGCTGCCTTCGACACTGTCACCCTCTGCACCTTATGCACAAGAGTCCATGACGCCGGCATCTGCGACAAAGCCCTGGAATGGAGAGCCAGACTACCACCGTTCCACTCGGAAACTACAGAGGTGGGCTGCGGCGTGCCACAGGGCGCCTCCCTGAGCCCCACTCTCTTCAACATCTACATGTCCCCGCTCGCAGCTATTGTCAGGAACCATGGACTCAACATCATCTCGCACGCCAACAACACCCAGCTGATCCTGTCACTCACCAACAAACCCACAGTCACCAAGAACAACTTCCACGGATGAAGGCTGTTGCCACCTGGATGAAGGAGAGCTGCATGAAGCTAAACTCAGAGAAGACGAAAGTCCTCGTCCGGGGCTCCACCCCCTCCAGCTGGAACGACTTCTGGTCGTCTGCAGATCTGGGATCCCCCCCACACCCACAGACCATGCACGAAACCTCAGCATCATCCTGGACTCCTCACTCACCATGAACCGCCAGATCAATGCTGTCTCATCGGTTCCATGTTTAATTATCGATGTGAAAAATATTGATGAAAAAAATATAGATGTACAAATATCGATTACAAAAATATCAACTCCCTATACATAAACAGGTAAGTACAATAATATTGACTAAAAAATATCAATGTCAAAAATATAGATGTAAAAAATATCGACTTGAAAAATTACAGAACTTAAATTAAATAATATTATTATTATTAACAAAATTATTTAAATGTAATATATTTTAAATAATTATAACAAATAAACTTAATTTAATAAATATAAACACAAAAAAGTGTACATATACATATATTTACTTAAATACATTTTATTAACTATTATCTTTATTTAATTTATGAACTTTTTTAAGTATATAAAAATTAAATAAACATATATAAATAATTTTAAATAAAATAAAATATTCTATATTTAATTAACACTTTAAACTATTTAAAATAAATAATACATACATTTAATAACAAAATAAAAACATTAGTAGTTAAAACGTTGGATAGCGAGGGGTAAAAATTACTATTCCCACTCCAGTGAGCGCAACAGTAGGGAAAGCGTTGGATAGCGTAGGGGTAAAAATTATTATTCCCACTCCAATGAGTGCAACAGTAGGGAAAGCGCTGGATAGCGGAGGGGTAAAATTAACTATTGCCACTCCAGTGAGTGCAACAGTAGGGAAAGTGCTGGATAGCGTAAGGGTGAAAATTACTATTTCCACTCCAATGAGTGCAACAGTAGGGAAAGCGCTGGGTAGCGGAGGGGTAACATTTATTATTCCCACTCCAGTGAGTGCAACAGAAGGGAAAGCGCTGTATGGCAGAGGGGTAAATATTACTATTCTGACTCCATTGAGTGCAACAGTAGGGAAAGCGTTGGATAGCGGAGGGGTAAAAATTACTATTCCTACTTCAGTGAGTGCAACAGTAGGGAAAGCGTTGGATAGCGTAAGGGTAAAAATTACTATTCCCACTCCAGTGAGTGCAACAGTAGGGAAATCCCTGGATAGCGGAGGGGTAAAAATTACTATTCCCACTCCAATGACACACAACACACACCTAAAATTAATTACACAATTACATTTAATAACACCAATTAATTAATCAAAATTAAATTATTATTATTTATTAACTAATCAATAAAAGAACTAATTACTTACCACCATTTACACATATAAACTTCACAACACACACCTAAAAATAATTACACAATTACAATTAATAATTACTAATTAATTAATGATAATTAATTTAAAAATATTTAATAATTGCTCAATAAAAAATTAATTACTTATCACCCTTCACACCATTTACACATATAAACACCACAACATACACCTAAAATTAATTTAACATAATTAATTATTAATTGACTAATTGAAATTAATGAACAACTATTTATTCAACTATTATTAATTAATCAATTAACACATTAATTATTCAATACATTGTATATAATTAAATTACTTCCCACCCTATTCCCTTATAAACCCACAACCCGCTACGGAACTAAAAACGCAGAATTAATCTTAAAATAAATTAATAACTAGTAAAATACTAAACATATAATAAAATGACAAACAATTCTAATAAAAAACACTAAAATACATAACATTATTAATAAATTGATATTTTTGTCAACTATATTTTTTCGTAAATTATATTTATTACAACAATATTTTAGTAATCGATATTACTTACCTGCCAGTCGATATTCTTGTCAACTATGTTTTTGTTGTCGATATTTCTTCCCCACAATATTTTCGCGGCGATATTTATGTCCCACGATATTTCTCTGTCCAATTCCTGCTCTGCACGTCTCATCATTCTGCTTCCAAACGCTACGCTTACTCCGAAAGATCTTCAAGTGGAACCCCGCTGAGTCCAGAAAGACGATCAAACACGCATTCATCAGCAGCAGACTGGACTACGGAAACGCACTTTACTCCGGCATTTTCTAAAAATGTCTCAAGAAATTGCAGAACATTCAGAATGCCTCAGCTACACTCATCTTAAATATCCCCCCTCTGCAGCCTCATCACTGGCTACCTGAGAGACCTCCAATGCCTTTCAGTCAACAAAAGAATCCACTTCAAGCTCCTGACACACGCCTACAAAGCCCTACACAACGCCGGATCAGCATACCTCAACCCCCGCCTTGCATTCCACGCACCTACCAGAGACCTCCGCTCCGCCCAACTGGCCCTGGCCGCCGTCCCACATATCCGCAAGACGACGGCAGGAGGAAGATCCTTCGCCTACCTCGCAGCAAGGACCTGGAACAACCTGCCTCTGCACTTCAGACATCACCATCACTGCCTCAATACAGGAAGGATCTCAAGATCTGGCTCTATGATTTAACCACAGTGCCTTTTGACGAATCAGCAGTCTCCAACTCACCCTCCAACCCCCCCCCCCCCACCAGTGCCTTGAGACCCTTATCGGTGAGTAGTCGCGCTTTACAGTCACCTGATTGATTGAAGTTCAACTGCATCACTTAAAAGTCCCATTCCACCATGCACCATGCCTACCTACCTAGCTAACTACTAACAATACCGGTCAATGCCAGATGAGCAGGTCTGACATTGCCAGATTAGAGCCTAATCAGCAAAAGGAAGAAGCAAACAAGAAAGCAAGTCTTGTCTGCCTATGCCCCCTCAAACGGAATTTAAAATCAGAACAGTACCAATCCTCCTACAATTCAGGAAGAAACTGAAAACTCACCTCATCAAGGAGCAAGCCGATTTCAAACACCTTCCACTACCTGAGTCCTATGCCTCCCACCCCCATGCTGACTCATTCCCGCCAACAACGTGAAATCTTCGGTAGTGCCCCTCTACATACAGTACGGTGTCTGTGAATTAACTACTTTGGAATCTTTCGTTTTTTTGTGTTTTTTTACTGCATTGTGAATTTTAGGAACCCCGTTATCGTCTCCCATGACCTTTGCCCGGCTGTCTGCGCAGAGTAGCTCTCAACACAAAGGTAATAATATTTAAACAATGTTTTAAACCAATTGTATTACTTTATTTGCATAAACATGTGTTGTCAACTACAAAGTACTGTTAACATTCAGCAGAGCATGCGAGCTCTTTCATGGGCGGGCTGGAGCTGCGCCACGGTAACCTGAGCAGGTGAGAATGAACAATAAACAACCCAGGGAAATTAACCGTGAGCGTCGAGTCCTCGTTTATCCCCTCGGATAGGCCTGTGAGTGTATTCAGCCGCCATCGAAGGTATGGGTCTGCTGATAAGGCCGTCTTGGCGCATAAGCGTCAGGTGGCAGGCATGCTAGGGGCCGTGGGCACCCACATTCTGTCTTTCCCCAGAGGGAGCCCCTCATTCTCTCAAAATGGATGGCCGCGCCGTCTGCGCCAGACTATGGTACATCTCTCTTCCACAGAGCCGTGTCTGGTGCTCTGGCTAGATTTCCAGCTCATAGCTATTCTCCCCAGACTTTGACCATGCAAAATCCACGAGTTTGCAGCTACTCTTTTGTTTCTGAAGGTGCATCAATAGGCCGAAAAGGTGTGTTTCAACTTAGTTACATCTGAGTATCCTGGCTGAGAGATATCTGAAGCCTCACACCTAGATGCAAATCCAATGGAGGGGGAACAAAGGCACACAGCTTGTTATTACTTCTCAAGTACTTAAGGGAGGCGTGCTTTTGACTTTTTTTAGTCCCTGTATATGTTAGACATGCATGCACTGTAAAAATGCCAGATGTATTGGTCTGTCCCAGTATTTACACAGTATTTACACAAAGAACAATTTAAATATCACTATTTTGTTGGGATATATGATGCTACAACACATACTTTTACAACGCATACATTTACAACACATTTTTTACAACACAACATCCATTACAACGCATTCCATTACAACGCATGCCATTACAACGATTTTTTTAAAACTACCTTTACAACGCATTCCATTACAACGCATACTACCTTCACAACGCATACCATTACAACGCATAACATTACATTGCATGTGTGGTAAGTATTAGATAGTGTATGGGTAAAAATTACTATTCTAACTCCAGGGGGGTGCAACAGTAGGGTAAGTGTTGGATAGTGTAGGGGTAAAAATTACTATTCTAACTCCAGGTGGGTGCAACAGTAGGGTAAGTGTTGGATAGTGTAGGGGTAAAAATTACTATTGTAACTCCAGGGGGTGCAACAGTAGGGTAAGTGTTGGAAAGTGTAAGGGTACTATGCGTTGTAATGTTATGCGTTGTAATGGTATGCGTTGTAATGACATGCATTGTAGTGGTATGTGTTGTAGTGTCATGCGTTGTAATGGTTGCGTTGTAATGGCATGCCATGTAATGGATGTTGCGTTGTAAAAGTTTTGTTGTAATGGTAGTGCTTTGTAAAAGTTGCGTTGTAAAGGTTGTTTCCCATTTTGTTGTATTCCTTTTACAGAGCTGCTCATCCCAATGCAGGGTGTTGGAGTGCTTTACATCACACGTACACATTATATATTTACAATAAATCAATAAATGATACTTGTGTAAATACATTTACAGGATGTGTTACATAAGACAGTGAGGGTTACAAGGTGTAGGAGTCACATGTCATTCGTAGCTCACTGTGCTATATTACAAGGATTACAATTTATAAATTGCAAGTAACTAAAGGATCTCTGACTAAAAAGCTGTAAACCACTTACCATCTACATAGAATACAAATCTGTTATCTGCATGTTACATGATGTGTTTTGCAGGAGACATATTAACTCTCCATGCTACTTTGATTCAAAAGCTGAGACCAGACAAAACACAGATCTCTCCAGCAAGTGCATAAACCTCCAGAGTTATCTTACCATTATTATTAAACCCTTAGATTTACTGGGTACACAAAGATCTCTGCAGCAGGTGCCTTAACCCCATAAGATATTTTAAAATACAGAATTTGCAATCAACTAAGCAACATGGATTTACTGCCCCGTTTCTCCTTTTTACCAATTTCTTTGTGACAGAGTTAAAAAAAAGTGTAAATTGAGGCCCAGGTTTTGCTTCGGGGTTGTGTCAATTTTTGGGCGGACGAGCGTCACCCCACTGCTCTCAGAGCAGGAAAAAGGAAAAAGAAAATGATAATAACATGGTTATTATAATTTTATTTTTATCATTTTATTTTTCAAAGCTACAGGGCTGGGTTAGGGTGGGCGGGGCTGGTGTCACAGGGGGGGAGTGGTTCATGCACTTAAGTGCTCATGACAGTTTGGCCGGCTGCCTTGGACCATCCAAACAGACATGCACACTTAGCATGTTCTCCACCGGGCTGTAATACGCAGCCTGGCTGGAGAACATGCACAGGCTTCCATCTGAGCTCTGAACCACCACGCTCAGACCAATCAAAATGCTGCATTGCAACGTTGTGATTGGCTTAGGGGAGCCAGTGTGCTTCTTGGACTCACCAGGAAGAGAAGCAGCGAGACAATGTTGGAGAGACGGCGGGGCGGGCATGATAAGGGAAGTGTTTTTTTTAAAAAATGTGTTCCCCACCCTGCAACGCCACCCCCACCACCCTCGTTCCCTGCCAGCTGCCACTAGGCTGATCATTCAACGCATACAAAGTTCAATAATAATAATAATGAGTAGGTTTTCATGGGCCCGTTCCTCCTTGCATAGGGGCTCCCAGGTTGGCTGCTCAGCCCTTCTGCGTCTAGGAGCATCAGTGCTCCCAGCGGTGCTCCTCTGGCGCCTTACCTCACTGATCACCTAACCCATGCTTTCGTCAGGACTGCTCTGACCTCTGTCTGCTTCTCTTTCCAGGTCAACTCCGTAAACTCGAACACCAGCTGGAAGATCAACCTTTTCATGCAGTTCCGGGATTACATGGAGGATGTCCTCAAAGGGGTAAGGGACGTGCCATATGTTTCCTGCATTTCCCTTTCTGCCGTACAAAAGTCTGCAGCCCTTCTAATGGCTTTTACATAACTTTAGTCCTGTCTTTCTTCCACACCATCATATGATTTCTTGTTCTCCTGTCAGGCCTGGAAGGAATTCTGCGCCAGCACAAAAATCCAGCCAAGAAACCGTATTACACTATCCGTGCTAAAAATATAAATCAAAAGCGGATCACTGTTTTTTTTAGAGTTCTGAAAATTTGAATTGTATATATTAGATGCTATAACTATATCGGCCAGCATTTGTTAGTATTTATAACCTTGCTTTACCTTACAATTAGAAAGATTTACGAGGGAAAGCTCTCAAAACGATGTAGTGAGTTTGTCTACACGCACTATTATCTGTAGAGTAACATGATACTCTATTAAAGCACGCACGAAGAAGTGTTCACCTATTTTCGTTGTAAAGCAAAAGTACGCAGAGTGAGGTAAAGCCATGGTTTGCCAAGAGTAACATCATTCAAGTAAGTGGTAGCAACAATCTGAGCTAAAGCTGCCTGGCCACACAGTCTCCAACAGCCATGTGAGTGATCCCCTCCTGCCTCTTTTTTTGCTAGAAAGAACTGAACGCCCTTTCCAGGGCTAAATTAGAACACTTTGTCCAATAAAGCTGACTTACAAAGTACACCCATAACAAGCTAAATCGCCCTGACAATGTACAAGGAATCGCTATAGGAGGTGACTCGTAACCCGAGTGTGAGTCAATCACAAAAGGGGCAAATGTAAAAAAAAGAGAATGATTATCTATAAAATGAGTAGAATAAATATTAGCAAAGTACGTTGAGTATATCAATGCATCTGTGTTGGCCTCCATTGTACAAAGTTAAAGGAAAGTAACAGAACTTTCGATTATTCTAATGACATCACTGGCCTTACCGGACTGGATACGCAAAACTATTTCAGAATAATCCATAAACCTCATAGAAACAATAAAATAGATGAACAGGACCCAGAGGCCATTGAATCTGCAAGTTGTTGCTTTGTCACTAAAAATGGTGCTTCAGAAAACCCTTAAATTAAACTGAACCTGGAAGAAGAATTCATTCATTCATTCAGAGGAGGAGGAAGGGGCACAAACACTAATAAACCTAGAATTATAATAACGATTCTCTCAGCAATTGCTCATTTCTGAGGGGATTCTCTGGGTCCCCTTTGTAATCCCAGTTAACTTCTCTCTGTGGATTTACCGGTAACTCTGGCTTTCTGTTACCAGTTCCTCTGGTATTGGTAGGTACGGGGAGGGGGGCAGAGGGGAAAGGCAAGCACAAGGCCTCACAACGAGGCTTGTAATGAGAACCTTACTAGGAAATATTTAGACTTTCTCCGGGTTTGCACATCTGTTTATGTGCTTTGGGGATATGCCTGCCTTTCTGTACTGAGTGTTTTTGCCCTAATGATGCTTATACTGCACCCATTCTGTTGTGTGAGTGACAATTACCCTGTGCCTGTGCTGTGACTTTTTTGTGTGTAAGAGGTGTTTGCAGAGCTGTGCCTTCTCTGTATCGATGAGGTAAGCTTGCAGTGCTGCTCCCTGAATGCTGTATCTGGTATCTATGAAGGAAGCTTGCAGTGGTGCGCTCTGAATGCTGTATCTGGTCTCAGTGAGGAAAGCTTGCAGCGCTGCTCCCTGAATGCTGTATCTGGTCTCAGTGAGGGAAGCTTGCAGTGCTGCTCCCTGAATGCTGTATCTGGTCTCTATGAAGGAAGCTTGCAGTGGTGCGCTCTGAATGCTGTATCTGGTCTCAGTGAGGAAAGCTTGCAGCGCTGCTCCCTGAATGCTGTATCTGGTCTCAGTGAGGGAAGCTTGCAGTGCTGCTCCCTGAATGCTGTATCTGGTCTCAGTGAGGGAGGCTTGCAGTGCTGCTCCCTGAATGCTGTATCTGGTCTCTATGAAGAAAGCTTGCAGCGCTGCTCCGTGAATGCTGTATCTGGTCTCAGTGAGGGAAGCTTGCAACGCTGCTCCCTGAATGCTGTATCTGGTCTCTATGAAGGATGCTTGCAGTGCTGCTCCCTGAATGCTGTATCTGGTCTCAGCGAGGGAAGCTTGCAGTGCTGCTCCCTGAATGCTGTATCTGGTCTCAGTGAGGGAAGCTTGCAGTGCTGCTCCCTGAATGCTGTATCTGGTCTCTATGAAGGATGCTTGCAGTGGTGCGCTCTGAATGCTGTATCTGGTCTCAGTGAGGAAAGCTTGCAGCGCTGCTCCCTGAATGCTGTATCTGGTCTCAGTGAGGGAAGCTTGCATTGCTGCTCCCTGAATGCTGTATCTGGTATCTATGAAGGAAACTTGCAGTGCTGCTCCCTGAATGCTGTATCTGGTCTCAGTGAGGGAAGCTTGCAGTGCTGCTCCCTGAATGCTGTGTCTGGTCTCTATGAAGGAAGCTTGCAGTGCTGCTCCCTGAATGCTGTATCTGGTCTCAGTGATGTAAGCTTGCAGCGCTGCTCCCTGAATGCTGTATCTGGTCTCAGTGAGGGAAGCTTGCAGTGCTGCTCCCTGAATGTTGTATCTGGTCTCAGTGAGGGAGGCTTGCAGTGCTGCTCCCTGAATGCTGTATCTGGTCTCTATGAAGGAAGCTTGCAGCGCTGCTCCCTGAATGCTGTATCTGGTCTCAGTGAGGGAAGCTTGCAACGCTGCTCCCTGAATGCTGTATCTGGTCTCAGTGAGAGAAGCTTGCAGCGCTGCTCCCTAAATGCTGTATCTGGTCTCTATGAAGGAAGCTTGCAGTGCTGCTTCATTAATGCTGTATCTGGTCTCAGTGAGGGAAGCTTGCAACGCTGCTCCCTGAATGCTGTATCTGGTCTCAGTGAGGGAAGCTTTGTATCTGATCTCAGTGTAGGAAGAGTGCAGTGCTGCTTCCTTAATGTTGTATCTGGTGTCTATGAGAGAAACCGTAGGGCGTTTCCCTGAATGTTGTATCTCGTCTCAGCGAGGGAAGCTTGCAGTGCTGCTCCCTGAATGCTGTATCTGATCTCAGCGAGGGAAGCTTGCAGTGCTGCTCCCTGAATGCTGTATCTGGTCTCTATGAAGGAAGCTTGCAGCGCTGCTCCCTGAATGCTGTATCTGGTCTCAGTGAGGGAAGCTTGCAGTGCTGCTCCCTGAATGCTGTATCTGGTCTCAGCGAGGGAAGCTTGCAGCACTGCTCCCTGAATGCTGTATCTGGTCTCAGCGAGGGAAGCTTGCAGTACTGCTCCCTGAATGCTGTATTTGGTCTCTATGAAGGAACCTTGCAGTGCTGCTCCCTGAATGCTGTATCTGTTCTCAGTGATGGAAGCTTGCAGCGCTGCTCCCTAAATGCTGTATCTGGTTTCAGTGAGAGAAGCTTGCAGCGCTGCTCCCTAAATGCTGTATCTGGTCTCTATGAAGGAAGCTTGCAGTGCTGCTCCCTGAATGCTGTATCTGATCTCAGCGAGGGAAGCATGCAGTGCTGCTCCCTGAATGCTGTATCTGGTCTCTATGAAGGAAGCTTGCAGCGCTGCTCCCTGAATGCTGTATCTGGTCTCAGTGAGGGAAGCTTGCAGTGCTGCTCCCTGAATGCTGTATCTGGTCTCAGCGAGGGAAGCTTGCAGCACTGCTCCCTGAATGCTGTATCTGGTCTCAGCGAGGGAAGCTTGCAGTACTGCTCCCTGAATGCTGTATCTGGTCTCTATGAAGGAACCTTGCAGCACTGCTCCCTGAATGCTGTATCTGGTCTCAGCGAGGGAAGCTTGCAGTGCTGCTCCCTGAATGCTGTGTCTGGTCTCTATGAAGGAAGCTTGCAGTGCTGCTCCCTGAATGCTGTATCTGGTCTCAGTGATGGAAGCTTGCAGCGCTGCTCCCTGAATGCTGTATCTGGTCTCAGTGATGGAAGCTTGCAGCGCTGCTCCCTGAATGTTGTATCTGGTCTCAGTGAGGGAGGCTTGCAGTGCTGCTCCCTGAATGTTGTATCTGGTCTCTATGAAGGAAGCTTGCAGCGCTGCTCCCTGAATGCTGTATCTGGTCTCAGTGAGGGAAGCTTGCAACGCTGCTCCCTGAATGCTGTATCTGGTCTCAGTGAGAGAAGCTTGCAGCGCTGCTCCCTAAATGCTGTATCTGGTCTCTATGAAGGAAGCTTGCAGTGCTGCTTCATTAATGCTGTATCTGGTCTCTATGAAGGAAGCTTGCAGTGCTGCTCCCTGAATGCTGTATCTGGTCTCTGTGAGGAAAGCTTTGTATCTGGTCTCAGTGAGGGAAGCTTGCAGGCACTGCTCCCTGAATGCTGTATCTGGTCTCTGTGAGGAAAGCTTTGTATCTGGTCTCAGTGTAGGAAGAGTACAGTGCTGCTCCCTGAATGCTGTATCTGGTCTCAGTGAGGGAAGCTTGCAGTGGTGCTCCCTGAATGCTGTATCTGGTCTCAGTGAGAGAAGCTTGCAGCTCTGCTCCCTAAATGCTGTATCTGGTCTCTATGAAGGAAGCTTGCAGTGCTGCTTCATTAATGCTGTATCTGGTCTCAGTGAGGGAAGCTTGCAAAGCTGCTCCCTGAATGCTGTATCTGGTCTCAGTGAGGGAAGCTTTGTATCTGATCTCAGTGTAGGAAGAGTGCAGTGCTGCTTCCTTAATGTTGTATCTGGTGTCTATGAGAGAAACCGTAGGGCGGTTCCCTGAATGTTGTATCTCGTCTCAGCGAGGGAAGCTTGCAGTGCTGCTCCCTGAATGCTGTATCTGATCTCAGCGAGGGAAGCTTGCAGTGCTGCTCCCTTAATGCTGTATCTGGTCTCTATGAAGGAAGCTTGCAGCGCTGCTCCCTGAATGCTGTATCTGGTCTCAGTGAGGGAAGCTTGCAGTGCTGCTCCCTGAATGCTGTATCTGGTCTCAGCGAGGGAAGCTTGCAGCACTGCTCCCTGAATGCTGTATCTGGTCTCAGCGAGGGAAGCTTGCAGTACTGCTCCCTGAATGCTGTATCTGGTCTTTTATGAAGGAACCTTGCAGTGCTGCTCCCTGAATGCTGTATCTGGTCTCAGTGATGGAAGCTTGCAGCGCTGCTCCCTGAATGCTGTATCTGGTTTCAGTGAGAGAAGCTTGCAGCGCTGCTCCCTAAATGCTGTATCTGGTCTCTATGAAGGAAGCTTGCAGTGCTGCTCCCTGAATGCTGTATCTGATCTCAGCGAGGGAAGCTTGCAGTGCTGCTCCCTGAATGCTGTATCTGGTCTCTATGAAGGAAGCTTGCAGCGCTGCTCCCTGAATGCTGTATCTGGTCTCAGTGAGGGAAGCTTGCAGTGCTGCTCCCTGAATGCTGTATCTGGTCTCAGCGAGGGAAGCTTGCAGCACTGCTCCCTGAATGCTGTATCTGGTCTCAGCGAGGGAAGCTTGCAGTACTGCTCCCTGAATGCTGTATCTGGTCTCTATGAAGGAACCTTGCAGTGCTGCTCCCTGAATGCTGTGTCTGGTCTCTATGAAGGAAGCTTGCAGTGCTGCTCCCTGAATGCTGTATCTGGTCTCAGTGATGGAAGCTTGCAGCGCTGCTCCCTGAATGCTGTATCTGGTCTCAGTGATGGAAGCTTGCAGCGCTGCTCCCTGAATGTTGTATCTAGTCTCAGTGAGGGAGGCTTGCAGTGCTGCTCCCTGAATGCTGTATCTGGTCTCTATGAAGGAAGCTTGCAGCGCTGCTCCCTGAATGCTGTATCTGGTCTCAGTGAGGGAAGCTTGCAACGCTGCTCCCTGAATGCTGTATCTGGTCTCAGTGAGAGAAGCTTGCAGCGCTGCTCCCTAAATGCTGTATCTGGTCTCTATGAAGGAAGCTTGCAGTGCTGCTTCATTAATGCTGTATCTGGTCTCTATGAAGGAAGCTTGCAGTGCTGCTCCCTGAATGCTGTATCTGGGTCTGTGAGGAAAGCTTTGTATCTGGTCTCAGTGAGGGAAGCTTGCAGGCACTGCTCCCTGAATGCTGTATCTGGTCTCTGTGAGGAAAGCTTTGTATCTGGTCTCAGTGTAGGAAGAGTACAGTGCTGCTCCCTGAATGCTGTATCTGGTCTCAGTGAGGGAAGCTTGCAGTGGTGCGCTCTGAATGCTGTATCTGGTCTCAGTGAGGAAAGCTTTGTATCTGGTCTCAGTGTAGGAAGAGTGCAGTGCTGCTTCCTTAATGTTGTATCTGGTGTCTATGAGAGAAACCGTAGGGCGGTTCCCTGAATGTTGTATCTTGTCTCTGTGAGTGAAGCTTGCAGCGCTGCTCTCTGAATGCTGCATCTGGTCTCTGTGAGGAAAGCTTTGTATCTGGTCTCAGTGTAGGAAGAGTACAGTGCTGCTTCCTGAATGTTGTATCTGGTGTCTATGAGGGAAGCTTGTAGTGCTGCTCCCTGAATGCTGTATCTGGTCTCAGTGAGGGAAGCTTGCAGTGCTGCTCCCTGAATGCTGTATCTGGTCTCAGTGAGGAAAGCTTTGTATCTGGTCTCAGTGAGGGAATCTTGCAGTACTGCTCCCTGAATGCTGGATCACTGAAAGAATATCGACTGAAAGAATATCGACTACCCAAAATATCGTTGAGAAAATATCGAGTACAAAATATCGAGTTTCTATCTACAAACAGGTAAGTACAAAAATATCGAGTACAAAATATCGTTTACAAAAATATCGTTGTTAAAAATATCGACTTTACTAAAAACAATGTTTAATTACATTAATATAAAAAATTAATTACTAAAATATAATTAACAATACTTAAAATAACTTTTAATAATTAAATAATTAATGAAAGTAAAAAAATATTTTTTTTTCATCATATTTCTTAAAACATATATATATAGTAACAAAATTTAATTAAATAATAGGCAATATTGTATATGTACCCCAAAAACCCCAAACTGACCCTGAACCCTAAAAATACCCCTTTACCCAAAAACTGAAAACTGACCCTGAACCCTAAAAATACCCCTTTACCCAAAAACTGAAAACTGACCCTGAACCCTAAAAATACCCCTTTACCCAAAAACTGAAAACTGACCCTGAACCCTAAAAATACCCCTTTGCCCAAAAACTGAAAACTGACCCTGAACCCTAAAAATACCCCTTTACCCAAAAACTGACCCTGAACCCTAAAAATACCCC
This sequence comes from Lissotriton helveticus, assembly GCF_964261635.1. Classification (NCBI taxonomy): domain Eukaryota; kingdom Metazoa; phylum Chordata; class Amphibia; order Caudata; family Salamandridae; genus Lissotriton; species Lissotriton helveticus. The sequence continues at coordinate 1,348,415,797 of NC_136065.1, forward strand.
TTTACCCAAAAACTGAAAACTGACCCTGAACCCTAAAAATACCCCTTTACCCAAAAACTGAAAACTGACCCTGAACCCTAAAAATACCCCTTTACCCAAAAACTGAAAACTGACCCTGAACCCTAAAAATACCCCTTTACCCAAAAACTGAAAACTGACCCTGAACCCTAAAAATACCCCTTTGCCCAAAAACTGAAAACTGACCCTGAACTCTAAAAATACCCCTTTACCCAAAAACTGAAAACTGACCCTGAACCCTAAAAATACCCCTTTGCCCAAAAACTGAAAACTGACCCTGAACCCTAAAAATACCCCTTTAATTTAACATAATTAGCAATTAATCAATTAAATTAAATTAATTACCAATTAAATTGTAAATAATTAACATATATTATTTAATTACCAATTAATTAATTATTACTACCAATTAATAAATTTACATATTTAATTTATTATAATTAAATTACTTCCCACCCTATTCCCCTATAAACCCACAACCCGCTACAGAATAAAATTACACAATAATTAAAAAAAATTATTAATTAAAAATAATTATTAAAAAAAATGACACTTTTCACATATATTATAACATAAAAACACTATAAATAATTAAATATTATTGAAAAAACTATATTTTTTACTATCTAGATTATATACTTGGATATTTTCACTGTCTATATTATTTACAGTCGATATTACTTCACTTACCTTAAAAACGATATTTTGACTGTCGATATTCTGTCTAGTCGATATTTTCTCCAAACGATATTTAAAACTCGATATTCTTTCCAGTCGATATTTTGGAGTCGATATTATGTCTGTGCACCCTGAATGCTGTATCTGGTATCTTTGAGGGAAGCACGATCTGCTGCCCCCTGCTGTGAGTGACTGCTCTTGTGGCCTTTTACATTATCACTACACGGTGGCATGTGCAATCTTCTGAATGACCACCTGCATGACAGCCTGCACAATATCTTGATGATATATGCCATGACAGACTGCATGATAGTTTGTGACAGCTTCTTATAACAGATTGCATGACATATTTGTGGAGAAGTGTGGCTCAATGGTTAGAGCGGCAGACCCTGATGCAGAGGTCTAGCCCGGGACCAGGGTTCAATTCCCCGCCTCGGCGGGTCTTGGGCTCAAAAATTCCACGGACCTGATAATTCTCGCCTCGGTGCCTATTCCAATCATGGAGTCCCCACTCTGCATCTCTGGGCAATAGCTTACTTAATCTCCACAACGGCTCCCACAACGCTAAGGATGCCTGGCCTCCACCTTGGGGGTGACCAGGAGTGGACACCTCACAGGGAAAACCAGGATGGGTTCCACAGCGGTATTCGTACAAGCGCCTTGAGACCCTTGCGGGTGAGTAGTGCACTATACAAGAATCAATTTACATTTACAATTTACATATTAGTTGGCAAACTGCATACAATTGTATGATAACCGACTGATAAACTGTATGACAAACTACAACTCTAATTTAAACATCCTGCAGAGTGGCATGCAGCCCATCTACAAAGGAAGTCAGCACCTATAAGTGACTATATAAATGGCAATACAGTAGAAGATCCCTGGTTATATGCTCTCGCTGAGAAGTGGCAGATCCTCCGCTGTCGGGAAGTGTACCCCACAGAACAAAAGGAAAAATAAAGTGATAATAACTATTGTTACCTCTTGAGCCGGCCAAACAGTCATGCACACTTTGCATGTTCCCCACCAGGCTGCATTACACAGCCTGGTGAGGTACATGCAAAGCCTCCCTGTCCCGCAGCCTTGTGATTGGCTGATGAGAGCATGGGGGCTGGGTGCTTCCTAATGCTGGCAGGGAGTCTGCAGAAAAATGACAGAGGACACAAGAGAGGAGGCGGCTGGTAGGGTGGCGGGCCAACCGTTCCAGGTAAGTGGGTTATTTATTTTTTAGCTCAGTCAGTGCTGGAAATCTCCTGACGCTTTTCATGGTTCTTGCTGCTCATCAGAGGAACATATTCCTTCATTTGTGAGTGCCTGCATGCTGACTGTGGGCAGCTCTAGTGAAATAAAAGACAGAGCATCTGTGAAGCCCAAAGGGCCCAGTCAGAAAAAGTCATTCAAACTTTCAAAACCATAACTGAGGGGCAAGAGTGTGGTAAACCTTTGATGCTTCCTGTAGCCAGAAGGACGTTTTCATTTTTAGAATCAATGCATATGATGTAATGCTACTGTCCGCATGGCATAAATTGCAATTTTCAAATGAAAATCCTGTTTTAGTGTCAGCCAAAAATAATTGTGAGGGCAAGCTGCAGATACTAATATAGCCATTGGCACCATTCAGACACTCCAAGAAAAATGAACTCCATATCATAGGACATAGTTCTTTATCCAAATGACCAGTACCAGAGGTGGCACAGCCCGCAGTATCAAACATGAGAGGCTCATGTAAGTCTGACAGGTGACTGATAGTGGCTGAAGTGAGTTTGGTGACCGCCAAGAACCTAAGGGCGAGAGATTCAATATGCATACAGCTTCTCTGCTAAGGAATTAATGAAGTGGATGTGTGCTACACTCCCGTACGGGAGACAGAGAAGTCCCTTTAACAGGAATGAAGCTTGACCAGGCTCTCCAGAGCAGACTTGTATCTTCCACGTGCACCCATTCAAATGGGGATGTGTTTATTCTGGGCCACAATGGCCTCTCCGAAAGAGTATCGTCCGGTTAGTAAGACCAAGGGCTCCTCCTCAAGTCCACCTTCCTATGCTGGACCACCTAGTTGTCCCACATCCTAGTTCAAGTGACAGCCTCCTCCTTCAAAGCTTTCCCTCTGATGGCACTCTCAGCCTCTCAATCAAATTTCTCAACCTTCTCTCTTTAAGGAGGAACCATTCATGCCCCTTGGGCAACTCCACCAATCATACTGCATATTGAAAACATTTTCCTGCCAAGCCAACACCCCATGTTACCTGTTTCAACTTAGTTATTTCAAACCCACATGAGGCATGCTGACCTAATGGGGTCAACCGGAGAATGCATAAAGGGCTCCCTCTCGCCCCTGATTGTAAAGCAAACCCATGACCAAATTACAGGCGCGTTCATTTATATATCCTGTGAGGAATGACATTTACATGATGTTCAAAGGATAACATAAGAGAAGAACTATTGATACTGTGCCTTTTGGATACAATAGCTACAGATGTACTAATCCACAAGGCAAGCATACACATTAAAACATTTTGTTACAATTTGTTTTCATGTCCTCCTTTGGATGAAATAGAGCTTTGCCTTTTTAGGTGGACCCCAGACTAAGAGCATCATTGTGGGAAGGAGAGATCTTGTCTCACTACACTTCAAATGACCTCTACATCAACCACTTACAACTCTTGTTCAAACCCAATTTTCATACAATGCCATGTCACTCAAGGAACACATTTGTCATTTAAACAAAGAAGGTCTCGTACCAGTTCCCTCTACTAAAGAAAGTGAAATAGTTTCTTCCTTTTAAGCTACTTCAGATTTGTTGTTCAAGCCCTCATTGCCTCGTATCTGCATGGTGGCAATCCCCACGCTATAGCACCCCAGAATCCAATCTGGCCTCACTTAAGGACCTCCTGCACGGAACAGCAAGTCGCTGCAGTTGTCAAAGTGATCAATATCTATCTCTCCAGCTTAGTAATATCCTCCTGTTACTCCAAACTAACCATCTAGTGGAACTGACTAGTTGCATCATCATATCTTAGACTATGGCCTCCCGCCCACATAGGAAGAATCCTCATGGTATTGTTGGACCTCTTAGTTGTCTTCAAAACCGCCAATCATCCAACCCTCACCAGATCCTGAAAGGACCTTCACTGGTTCTCCCACCTATCAATCCAACATCAGTTCATTCATACAGGCACCTACAGATCCCAGAAAATCCCTATCGGCCGTGAAAACCCATGGGGTTCAATCCTGTCCCCTTGTTATTTTCAACATTTACATGCAGATTTTTGGGTTTCTACTCACAAATAACAGCATCAAAAGTAAACTATTTGGCAACTCTACTTGAAAGAATCCTCTGCTCCAGACATCCAAAACCTCAGACACTGCCCACACCTCATCCAGACCTGGATGTTCAGCACCAACTTGAGGCTCAATGCCACCATGATAGAATTCCTCTTATTTACCAAGAAGAACAAGCACCAATTATTCAAAACTTGCCTCAGGACTAATTTAGACTTCAGGAGCTAAACCTCGGAAGTGGAGCCATGGTACCAGAGACAAATCTGGGTAGCACAATGCAGCAGCATCGGGCATTGTTCTGCATATTTCTTTAACTTAAGAAAAATATTTACTTTAAGCTTCCAGACGCATACTTTATCAAAGACATATGTAAATTTGTTTGATGAAGGGTGAAGAGCTGTTACTCCAAGGAGTGAAGAATCAGATATTTTCTGTTCCAGAAGGATACCAAAAAACTGTGATAGTGATTTTCGCAAAAGTGGAAGCTAAGAACTGACTGAGCTTCTTTGCCCTTTTGTAGCTAGGGTGGTCCATTTCCTTTAAATGACTAATCCTCATGTGTCCAAATGACGAATGAGCCACTCTTATGATACTGGAAGCACAATGGTTTTTGTGGTTCCTGGGTGAGGAAGTCCTTTTTTGAGAATATCCAGAAAAAGAATATCCTGCTGTTGAGTCATTCCTGTGCTCTCAGCACCCCACCCATTGTCAGAAATGGCTTCAATGGAAATTTACATCTGCTGCCTACCCGTTAATCATTTGTATTTCCCTTCTTTTTTTGCTTACTTATTATTTCAACTCTTTTAGAAACCTCATGTTTTTCTTCAACTATTCAATTTCATTTCCTAATTTACTGTTTTGGTGATAATAAAGATGGTGCTCATAATAATAATTATGATGATTTTTCTCCCATTATTAATGCTTCCACTATTGGTGATGATAAATTATCGAGGACTATGAAAATCACGATGATACCGATTTGTTGATAATAACAATACAGATGATAATACTGAAGATAAAATGCTGATAATGATGCAAACCATTGGTGTAACATCTCACCTTATCCCTTGCTGTTCTATCTTATGTCCCACAATTCCAGGGGGATGTTGTGCGCTTGTTTCACGCCGAGCAAGAGAAGTTCCTAACCTGTGATGAGTATAAGTCAAAACTACACGTCTTCCTGCGTACCACACTCCGCCAGTCAGCAACCTCAGCCACAAGTTCAAACGCACTCTGGGAGGTGGAGGTGAGAGATGATTATAGTGCCCCAGAGAGTTACTTAACTTTCACACTGGATCAATTCTGTAGATTTTATTACTCTCTGCATGGACGCTGTGACAGCGTTGGACTTGTCTTAAAAAGCCATTGACCAGGTAAAGCATGTAAGGCCAAGTGAACTCCAAGTGGCTGCCAATGAACAAAGGTATGCCCAGTTCCTAATGAAAGTCACACATTTACACTGATAGGCTTACAAATACATATTGAGCAAATTTCCAACTTTGTGGGATTAATCATGCATTACTCCATTTCACTTTTTGTGTACCTGTTTGCCAATAAGGTGCAGGAGCAGAAAAGTCTTCCCTACCATGTTCATTTTTATAATCAACACATACAGGCTGATGGCAGCAACATAGTAATTCATCTCCTTCATGGGCTCCAAAGCAAGTCCACTATTGTGCACTGATTTATATATGCCCATGCACTCTTGGACTACCCCTTTTTGCTAGACTCTATGCCCAACCCCTTTCTGGTGTCCAACCACCAGAATGCATAGCCTTCGTGTGCCGAGTTGGTTGCCTGCAGGGCTTGCCTTTGATAAGTCCCTGCTCTCAGTCCACCAAGGGTAGTTATCTCTTTCAGTGCAATTTTTCTTTTTCTTCTGTATTTTTTTAACATTTTATGAAGGGTTGCAGGACCCCATTGGAGGTTTGCGAACCCTTACAGGTTCCTAAACACTTGCTGGTACCTTCTTGGATTCACAGCCCAGGGCCTAGGTTTGCAGACCCAAGAGGGGACCTGGGACAGGAGCACGGTTCACAGATCTCAGAGACTCACTGGAGTCTGTAAACCATGCTTCAAGTCAGTAAACTCTACAGCAAAAATATATTTATATTTTCATCATAATGTAAGGGGGGCCTTCTTGCCCCTGATCCTCTGAGTCAAGTGGTCAGGAGGTGCTCCATGAATGATTTTCTCTTAGAGGTTATGGAAAGTGCTGTAGGAGTTAAAAGGAGAGCACAATTTAAAATTAATTTCTCAAAAACAGATTAACTGATTTACACCAAATCAGAACAAGCATTTGCAATGCAACAGGTCTGGCATTTATACAAGTTTGAGCTATTGGCATTGTAAATGACAATGCCTTTTATTTATGTTTTGGTTTTGAAACTTAAATAAAGTGCATTGTCATTTACAATGCCAATAGCTCAAACTCGTGTAAATGCGAGACCTCTTGCATTGCAAATGCTTGTGTGTTGATGTCATAGGGAAATGTCATCATAATGGAAGCGCTGTAATCTTGTCCAATTGGTTTATGTGCAAATGGACATATCTTGTCCAACTGATTGAATTGCTTCCTTGTCTGTGATTGGTTGCAAGCCATATCTTACATGCATATCGCAGTACAATGTTAGGGTCATGATGTCTGACGTGACGTTTGTGCATTGATGTCACCGTCTGAAATTAGTATCTGTAAGACATGTCCCAGTCTCATCTCTTTTTCTACTGTGAGTGCTCAGACTGTGACATGGCTTCAACAATCGGAAGTCAGCCATTGCCTCGGTAAGGACCTTCATTAGGGCACTTCACAATACAAAACTTTTTACCATCACAAACTCTGCTTGAAGAAAACACCATTACATAAAGTAGTAAAAACACACCATAAAAATTAACTCAGACGAAAAGAGAGAAAAATAATAATGAAACTGAGCGCTGGTCCATGGAGCGTGCGCCATGCTCAATATTACAGGTAAAAAGATTATAATAATAAAACCAAGGTGGGGTCCCTGAAGCGGGCGCCGCACTCAGTAGTAAAGTTAAAATAAAAAATAAACATCAAACTTTAAAATATAACATTTAATCTGAGTGTGGTGTCCCTAAAGTGGGTGCCGCACTCAGCATGCAAATACAACAAAGCAGCCCCCATTGTCCCCATTAGTGTCAATAAATAAAATAGTGCTAACCTACTAGATAAAGCAGACTGTGTAACCAACCAAGTAAGAGGTCCAGTTGTTATGGGCGTTAACAAATGGAGACAAGGAGGTACCCAGGAGGGATTAACAAGCCTTATAATGAATCGGAAGCCAGCGTTTACGAAAACAATGATGCAAGCCAATTAAAAATATGGGCAGAGAGTTGGCGGGGATTCCACTGCATACTCTATTACATCGGGCCTCGCAGAACGAGCAGCGCATGCGCGCTGCCGCTCAGCTCGATCTAAAAAACTCTCTGAGTAAACTTCTTTCTGTCAAATTTGGTGTAATCATGTCCAGCCATTTTTGTCTGTATTGGAGAGCAAAGTTTCTTATGGAAATCAATGTTTGGGGAGGCCCCTTTTTCTTGGCCCCGCTTGATGGATATAAACAAAAACAGTGGTTCTGTCGGAAATAGAAAAATTTCTTTGCTTCACTGTACTTACTACATATTATGTAGCAACATTGGATGTATGGTACACAAAGACACACGGCACTGAATTTAGTACCAAAGGCAATTCTTTAGTATATACTTTGCATGTATTAATCAATGGATAACTGACTGTCCGAAACAAAATAACATAAAGAACACATAAACCGTGGAATGCTTAGTGACTGGTAGTGAGTGGTGATGACCGTGCTGTACAAGGATGAGAAAGGTGACATATATTCATACATGTAAACAAAACATAAGTTCTTGTGTGTCCACTTTTGAAACCAATAGTCACAACAGAATGGAGTTTTTCCTTATTTGCGGTGCGACTTTGCATGGACAGATTGACATAAACAGCGTCGGTGTTTCGACCCTATGTAGTAGTGCAGACTTAAATGCCATCTGTGTCGGGTCTTCATCAGGACAAGGGGTGTGTTGGACAGCCTGCAAACATAAAAAGGGGGGTCAGAACTGTGTGTGTGTCAGGGAGGAACTAAATGTGAGAAAGCCGTGGCCAGGGCTAGCTTGATGGATCAGCACAAAATTGTCATATCTTTTTATAAGGTGGTGGTGCACAATGATTTTCTGGTCCTTTGGAAGACCACAAAGTTGAAACATGTTGCCAAATAAACCTTTTGCACTGTGGACTTTGAGCTCTTTGTGTCTACACATGGGCGCATTGCATTCTTGGGGGGGGGGGTGTTTGTGTGTATATCTAAATATATATATACATATATATATATATCTGGCATTCCTTCCTTCCAATGTGCACCATTGAGTTCAAACTCGGAGACATAGTTTATCACACTTCATGCTTCAGGGTGCCAGTTCATCTGGAGAGTACATGCTGTCTGACAATACAGATATGTCTTATATGGTAATTCTTGTTAAGACCTAAGTTTAATTTTTGTTAGATAGGGGTGGATCATCTATTGTGCTTATCTCTCCTTCTCTTGTCTGCAGGTTGTGCACCACGATCCCTGTCGAGGAGGCGCCGGGCACTGGAATAGTCTGTATCGTTTCAAGCATCTTGCCACAGGACACTACCTGGCTGCAGAGGTATGGAAGGAAGCAAGTAGAAAATAAGATTGTTCTTCATCAGTAATGACTTGTAAGCGTCTACGAAGATGGGGTATTTTTCAAATGTTTAGATGATACACAAACAATTACATTATGACACTTTTTTTTTAAAAACTGTGGGAAAAAGTATATGGTGTTGTAAGAATTTTTCTCAGTTATTGAAAAGTCTAGAGTTAGTATGTTTTTTTCCTATGATTCACTATTGGTAGTTTTGGTCAGTGAATTAAGCTTGTGAATTGATGCTTTACAAGAATGCATTTGTTTTTGTAACTAATTAGTTCAGTTTTTTTTAATTTGATAAGCCTGTTCATTTTTGTCACCAAATTGAGTTTTAAAACTCAATTTGTATTTTTTTTTCAAAGAACCAGTGTTTTTCAGGCAATGAAAAATTTATTTTTATAAAAAAATAACTTTTTAGGAATTTTCTCAGAGCAGATGTTTGGGTCAAAGATTTGGCTAATCAGAATTTATTGATAATAATGTTAAAGCCATAATCTGTCAAAATTGCTTTTGTGCAAATTCCGTTTATTCAGAGTATTTTGTGTAGTGCTTTCTAATAGCAAAATGTGTCAATGAAAGATCAACTCCTGTCAAAAATCAAGAATGGCTTGTCAGGAAGACCTGCATCCATTATAACAAAGAGTCCGCAGAAAAAATTATAAACGCAATATATTATATTGCTTGTCGCCATAAACAACTGAGGGATTCTGCACTGCACATAATCGTCAACCTAGCAATTATCAGGCACATAGTCCTACAATTACAAATATCTACAAGGTTGCAGCTGGTAAACACTATACAACCCCTCTGAAAGGGCTTAACAAGAATAATCACGTTTCAAATCTTCATCTCCAGATGGGGTAGCCAACAAAAAAAACCTTGCCTAAAATGAAAATCTGTGAGATTCCATGCTGCAAAATATTTTTCTAAAGCATTTACACAGTTTAATGCCAATCCACTCTTAACCCCTCCGCTGCGCTGAATATTCTGCGCTGGTGCGGAACGTTCTATTGCGCAGGCGGGGCCGCAACGTTCAGCGGACGTGCGCAGCACTATCGAGGTAGTGCACGCGACGTCTGCTGAATGTGCGCCGCACTTAATGGGTTAAAGGTCTATTGGCTTTCTCCAATGCTTTACATAATACATTGGTTGTAACCTTTCACATTAAACATGATACCTATGGTACCTGAGATAAATGTTCCCAATGAACCAATCAAAAAGAACAATTGATGGACAGAATACAGAACAATGTCATACTATCACCTCAGTACAGAGATCTGAACCTAGTTTTTTGCTCCCCATGCCATTCCAGTTTGAACCCAGCCATATGCAAATCAGTCTTCATCCTGCTCCCTATAGAAACAGTCCAGCCCAAACAGCTAAGCCAAGTCCTCCCTGGACTGGAAACAAACATCCTAGGACCAGTTTCGGGGTTTCACCCCTCATCAGCCCTGCTAGCTTGACTCCAGTTGCATGGAGAGCACGGGACCCATGTCTGGGTATACCGCCCCACTCAGGGTGACTATTCCAAAAAGAACAATTGATGGACAGAATGCAGAACAATTTCATACATTCATCCCAGTACAGAGATCTGGGCCTAAACAGCCACGGCCGGTAGTAGGTGTAACTGCAGGGCGGTGACGTGGGGAGGGGGTAGTAATGTATGGATTACGGACTTTAACAGGTAAGTAAACATAGAAATAAATAAAACAAATTTTGTTGCGCGCACTGCATCACATTTGGTGATGCAGTGCACACAACGAAATTAGTTTTATGTATTTATATGTTTACCGGCCGTGACTGGGCCTAAATACATCATTGTTTTGCTCCCCATGCCATTCCAGTTTGAAACCGGCCATATGCAAATCAGTATTGACCCTGTGCCCAATGGGAACAGTCCAGCCCGAACTGCAAGGCCAGTTCATCCCTAGACTGGAAATAAGCATCCTAGGACCGGTTTCAGGGTTTCATCCCTCATCAGCCAGAATAGCTTGACTTCAGTGGCATGGAGAGCACGGGACCCACGTCTGGGCATATCCGTGTCACTCGGGGTGACAAATGCAAAAAGAACAATTGATGGACAGAATGCAGAACAATGTAATACATTCACCCCTTTACAGAGATCTGGGCCTAAATCCATCGGTTTTTTTGCTCACCATGCCATTCCAGTTTGAACCTAGCCATATGCAAATCAGTCTTGACCCTGCTCCGTATGGGAACAGTGCAGCCCAAACTGCTAGCCCAGGTCCTCCCTGGACTGGCAACAAGCATCCTAGGACCAATCAGGCCTGTGGCCTTTATCTTAGCCTTGCCACCATAATAAACTCAAGCATACTGAATTCTGCATAAGCTTTCCCAGTCGACAGCCTTCAAGCATACAGTGAGAAATGTATAAATATGCCCACAATAATGTTATGTTATATTATGTTAAATCCTTTTATAGCACGCAATAGCTACTCCAAGGATTGTCCCAGCGCGGAGCCAAGAGGAGTTTCTTACTTAACAGCCAGCAATTACGGGAACAAATGAGTTTTTAATAGTTTCTTAAATACTAACGGGTCTTGAGTATTACGCAAAAAGAAAGGAATGGAAAGATTTTCATTTCCAGAAGACAGGGTTTATTTAAAACATCATAACAACTGATGCAGCTTCAGGTTGTGCTTATTAGTTGGGGTGAAATGTCCTCATTTTAGGCAAAATATCAAGTTGAAAAGTAGTGAGTTCATGAAACTAAAAGGAAAAACGTGAAGGCAAATGGGAAAGGCGCAGGAAAAAATAAAATAATAAAAAATATAATCATTTTACTGGGAGGGTACAAAAAGTGTTATGGAACCATCATTTGAATGATTGGGGCACACTGAAACGGAGTGGTAGGTCGGAACACTATAGTAAGGTCAAATAAAAAAGATAATTTAACCTATACATAAAAGAAATACAAGATCTGTATATTTCCTATCGTTACTTACATATTCATGCACGATATCTTGTTTTTTTAATGATACATGTATTTTGGGTGTTGTTGGGCACAATATTCACTCAAATTAATTTGAATGCAGAGGGTTTGTACTCGTTTTGTACTAAATATATTAAGGGCCACAAGCAGTGTCGCAAGATAGGCCAATCTTCAAAAGAATGTAGCTTTTTACTGCATGTTATAGTGGAATTGTTTTGGTTTTCATTGATTGAGGCTACAGGTAGTGAATTTTGCCCTCGATTGATGTGTGAATTTCTCAATGTTAGGACCACAGCTTGTCTGTGTGTGTAAATAAATACATATTATATGCCATGCAACTGAAAAGAAATGTCACCAAATTACACATGTATTATCACACATATATACATTTATACATTCATACATTTATTAAATTATAATGGCCAAATTAATTCCATGTTATTACCGCAGCAGAGGGCAATTTAAGTGAGAAAACAATGCTTATTGCCTTACAAATCCCACTCTACTATCACTTTACAAAAGAAAGCATTTGGGCCTTTGGGGGCATGCTGCCAATGCCAGCTTACTGTAATGTTAGCCTACTAGCTTGATTTGTGCTCAGCTAAACGTTAGATAATGTCTGTGTATATGAAAATAACAGCATGGCATGGACTGTGCATATAGATGTGCTGAGGGTAATATGCTATTTATTTCCTTTGTTAACGTAGTGGAGGGGCATCGTGATGTGCCCCTTCTCATAAGTTATACCCCCGCCCCACACTCAACAATATTAATATTACTATGAAAGCAATATTAATAAATGGATTGCCAGTGAGAAACGTGTGGCCCAATAAAACATGTTATTGGGAGGAGGTGCAATAATAAAAACAGATTCAGGCTTGTATTACTACCATGTTTAGGTCAAATCCTCAGATATTACCACAGCACGGGGCGGGGGAGAGCTCTGCGAGGGCATTAACATTTAGCAATGAACCTGAATTTGGTGACGCAAACTGCTCTTAGAGGTCAAGGAAAGACATTCACATCCCAGCCGAATCATGGTGCTGCAGGCCATGATTCGGGTCCACTGCATTAGTTCTAAGTATGTTCTAGAAATGAAAGAGCAAAGGTGCCACTGGCCTATATTGCACTGTATTTATTGCCAATGCTGAGTGTCTGTAACAAACTGCCAGCTCTCACCGCTCCCAAAGCTACCTCCATTCTCTTCCCTTAAATTCTGCTTTGTTGCCAGATCATTAACAGATAAAGATGAGCTGCAGACCCTGATTACACTGGTTACTGAGGAATGGCCTAAGTTTCCTGCCAGATCTATAGTTGGCCCTGCAGCCTGCTCAAAGTGCTGCTCCTGGCAAAAGCCTGGCCCCAGTATTCATAGAGGTGGACCCTCAGAACTCCTTACATGCCCAGATCAGTGGAAGCCTTGGCCTTGGCCCCCTTTATCAGCACTGTTGGGCGTACTCTCGCTTGCGCCCAAGCAGTGGCAGTGGAAACTGCAAGGACGAGAGCTGGCACCAAGTCCAGGCTCAGACACTAAGTGTAATTAGAAGTTGTCGCTTTGCTTTGAATGGTATTTGGAGACATGAAACATTTTTTACCTTCTTTGAACCGTGGCAAGTGCTGTGCAGGCTAAGTATTAGCTGACTGACAATCCCACCGTAATAACAGTTGGAAATGTATTCCTGGTGGGTTGCTCCTAAATTTGGAATATATTTTTTATTTTTGTGGGATTTGAAAAAAAGATTGCTGTGGTGTTGCAGGAAATTCACAGCTGTCATAGATTTCCACTGCTGTCATGTGCCCAAATTTACACATGCAAACATTCTAATTTCTCAACACTCCTGTCATGTTTAAGGTGTTGCCTCCCTGATTCTAACCGTAACAAGTATGTTTTTCTGCCGCAACAGTGTTTGCAGTATCAGGAAACTACCTAATAAATGTTGGTTACTAACAAAGTTGCAAGGCTTTGGATGTTTCCAAACCATTGCTGATGGGCCCACTGAAAAGGCCATTAAACCCACCCCAGCTTGTACATCTGCTTACATTTGTGATTGTCGAAATACCTCCATTCCTGAACATGTGTGTGAGGAACGAGATGTTGCCCTCACAGAAGACATTTTCTGGAGGGGGAGATGTTTTAAGAATAGAGCCATAAAATCCCTAGAGCCTTCAAAAAAGCTATCCCCTTTTGAAAAAACCTGGGGCAGATCCCCTGATCCTGATTAACTACCGCCCCATATCCTTGCTTCCCTTCCTGGCCAAGGTATTGGAATCCCATCGAGCAGTCGCATTACCTTGATCCCCAACAAACAGGCTTCCGACCTTCTTATTCAACTGAAGCAGTAATACTGACTGTGTTGGACAAGCTACGGAAGGATGCTAACAAGGGCACCCCTCAGGCTCTGGTGCTGTTGTATCTGTCAGCAGCATTTTAGTGGACCGTGTCAGGGATGTGAGACTCCAGGGTTCAGCTCTCAGCTAGATTATGTCCTTCCTGGAGGACCGTTCCCAGTCTGTTCCCCTCTCCTACTTTAATGCACCTAATCTGAAGTCAACGTGCGGAGTACCTCAGAGATCTTCACTATTCCCGCACCTGTTCAACTTGTATCTATTCCCCCTAATATTGTCCTTAAGAGAAAGAAATGTGAGTGCATTTAATTATGCAGATGTCCTGCAACTAATATTTACCATCGACAACACGTCTGATTTTATGTCCGAATTCCAAGCCACCATGCTACATATCCGCAATTGGATGACCAGTAACCACTTAAAGTTAAATCCAGACAAAACCGAGCTGATTCTGTAGGAGGTGCTCGAAATTCTTGGAACTCACACTTCTGGCCAACTGAGCTGGGCTCTCCTTCAACCCCATCCTCCTCAGCTAAGAGCTTTGGGGTCATAATCAACTCCAACCTATCTTTAAAGTCTCAGATCGGAACGGTAGTCTCTACCTGCTTCTTTCAGTTACGGAAGATAAGGAAAATCAGTAGACTTCTTACTAGGGAAGCACCAGTGCAGGTAGTTCTAGCCCTGGTCATCTCTCACATAGACTACACTAACTCACTGTACTTCAGTCTGCCATTATATCTAATCAAAAGACTGTAACTTGTGCAGAATCATGCCACAAGACGGATTTTTCATCTGCCCAGATGGCAACATGCCTCCCCTCTTATGAGGAAGCTACATTGGCTCCCCATATCACAACCCTGTGCCTTCAAAATAGGATGCCTCACTTTCAAATCCCTGCATGGCACTTGCCCAGAATTTGTCTCCAATATCACTCGGAGATACATACCCAACTGCAAATTGGGCTCAGCCAACATGAACCTTCTGCTCACCCCGTCCTATAAATCAGAGCTGCTAGGTGGCAGCAGATTTGCGGTGCTGGCCCCCCGATTCTGGAACGCCATGCCCCTTGACATCAGATCCTGTACAGACATCCCGAGATTCAGGAAACTCATTAAAACCTGACTGTTCACTCAGGCATATGAATAACTCACAAGAACCCAGGCTACTCCTATATATAGCGCTAAGAAACCACCTGGTGTACGTTCGCTCTACAAAAAATTTCTACATAACATAAAAACATAAGAATCAAGTCATTTTTCTGAAAAAGTAATTTGAAAGACATTTAGGGGCCGATTACGATGTCGGTCGGAAAGGCTCTGAACGGCATTCGGTTTGTCCGAATACGATTCAAAGCCCGCATTTCCGACCAACCACGGAAACATTTCCGACTGACTTATTATGATGGTAGGTAACCGTTTGGTCCTTCCGACTCGGTTCCGACCAGCATTCAGAGAAACCTAGGCGGTCGAAGCCGACTCGTATGACTCCATGGGCTGCGTTTTCAACTGAGCGATTACGATGTTGGCTAGCCCGTCTGACTCGGTTTGTCTGACACTGATCGGCTGTCAGAACCTGACTTTTGGGGGCCGTAGCAGGCCCTCCTTCACCTGAAGGCCTCCGGTTGGAGCCGTGGGGGTATCCATGGGTCCTCTCTTTCTAACCATGCGCAGTGTGACAGGCACCATGGGGTTTGCGCCACTGGGTGCAAGGTTTTCCACAACCACCCCTTTTTTCAATGAAAGTCTGTGTTACCAGTCAGAACACAGGCTCCCATTGAAGTCAATGGGAGTCTGACCCAACGGTGTTCGGAAACATCGTAATTGGTCAGTTGGACTCCCTGAATCCTATTCGGTCGGAAACCATTCCGACACCGAGTCGGTCTGAATGCTTTCCGATGACATCGTAATAAGGGCTCAGTTAGAAACTTAAAGTAAGAAACATACTGTTTTGAAATTTGGCAACCCACAATTCGAGAGCTTTACAATAAATGAATGCATACAGCAGTAACCATGGGCCTGATTCAGAGCTTGGCAGACATGGTACTCTAGCAGAGTACACTGTCTTCCAAAATCCCAGTTCACCTGCCTGATTTAAAGAGGGGCAGACTGCCAGGTTTATACCAACAGAGTAAAATGTACTCCATCCATGTAAACCTTCCTTCGATGGGCCAAGGGATACAGGCCTTTAGCAGTAAGCCATCCACCAACTGCTCTATTTTGAGTTGGTGGTCTACTGGCTTTTTTTTACTGTTTGTCAATGCCAGGAATATAAAATTAAAAAAACATACCCCCACACCATGGGAGAAAACTACCATGGTATTGGGGCCATTCGTTTTTTTTCCAACAACAAACTTCCGCTTTGAGAGTTTGTATTCGGAAAAGAAAATACTTTTTAAAGTTTGTGTAAGCGTCCATCACCAATGACGGTGGTACACCAAACCTTTCAATAGCTTTTTATGAACCTCCTTGATTCAGTCCATACAAACCCAAAAAGTTATGGCAGGGTGGAGGACACAAATGTCTCTGCCACTCTGAGTGCCCTGACTTCACCTGCCAAAGTCTAAATCCGGCCCTAAATTGTGAACAAATGTAAAGTAACACAACAATTCTTAATTGCATTACACTTCACCCCAACCTTTACTCTAGCATTAACTCTAATGTGATCTGACCATAACTCGGTCACTAACCCTGACCCTGCACCTCGCTCTTTCTCCAAGACTTCTCATAATCCTGACACAAACCCATAACCCTATGTCCAAATTATCCCATTACATCATTATAACACTCAGCCTAAACTCAAACATCAACCCTGAACCTTCAATTAAAATTAAAATGAAAATGACATTTTACACATCTACTTTACTAATTGCAATCTATCATAATTCAGATAGTTTTCACTGCAGGTTTTGCCACCATCTCCCTGGTTCAGTGTTTGTGTTGTGGGGCATCATGGATCGTGTAATTCTGTGTTTTATTCCCTTCAATACAATATGGGAATTACAATGTTCTTTAAATTTCTGTGCCTTTTTCCGAGAACACCATGGGTAGTGTAGCTCTAGTTTCCATTACTCTCACCCCAGTGTCGAACCAGATTTCAGGATGTACAAATAACTATTGTTTTCTTAACCTGAATGCTTGCTGGGGCGATAAGTGTGTTCAGCTCTCGCAGCACGATTGTGTGAGAAACAGCACACAAGGAGGGGTGACGTGAATCCCGGTAGGAGCGTGTGCAACTGATCTCTTTTTAATTGTGAACCATGTTTAAGGGCAGACAATGTTTAGGAAAAAAATAAAACGACTTGCTGTGTAAATGGAACTAGTCCTGACCACAAATATGGGTAAATGTTTGTGAAGCGGGAGTTGAAGCACTCACTGAAAATCGCAAAATGAGAGAGGAGATAATGACATTAAAGGTCAATTGTATGCAAGAAAACTAGGCAACCTAAACCTCTTTATGGACATTTATGGCATACCCCATTATGAAAGACTTATAGTAACGTGACGTCTAACGTGATTGTGCTCCCATATGAACTAGGAAGGGATAAAGCACATGGACAAGCATGAGTAGATTTGGATATAGACAAAGGAAGGAAATTAAAATATCACTGTGGCCATCCATCGACAGTCAAATGCGGAACATCTCCTAGTGACCCTCACCGGATTTGATCTTTTTAGTCTATCCAGGTGAAACACTTCATGTGGCAGATCAGTAGCATGGACTGCTGGGCCTTTTACCACCCAGATGACTGTATGATGGTGTCTAAAGAATAGCAGCCAATCTCAGGACTTTCTCACCCCCTACAAGCACAGATTTATGATGATAGAATGTAGAGGACGACATTAATACTGGGTTTCTTTCAACTCTCCTCATCAGATCATACTATACAACAGTTTATACAACAGTATACAAAGGCATTCTAATCCGCTCATTTTCAGATCTTCAAAAGTAATCAGTTAAAGTATGCATCTCAGTCAATATTTGTGACACACAACTGCTGTTCTGCAGAGAGCGTGCATGAGGTTGTCACTTTTTGTTTAGGCCAGGCCCAGACAATACTCAAATACATTCCATCCCTCTCAGAATACATATAGAACTCAATGGGGCATGTGCTCTCTCTGATCCAAAAAACAGTTGCCAAGACCTGAAAACAACTGACTCCTATGACAGTGGTGCTCACTGAGATCAGAACTGTTCAACCCAATCCGGAAGGTCACAGTCTGGAGTAAGTCTTCCAACTCTACATATTATGTGTGTATGCTATTGTTCTCTAATGCTGTCTGTACATACTCCTTTTAGAGCAAAAGTCATGGCATTCAGTTTCACTTTGAACTCTTATCAACTCACCCTTGCCTTTGAGTGCACACTGATGAGGAGGGTGAGGTGTGGACTTTTCCTGAAAAAATGCTATCAGGCATTTATGTACACTCTCAGAAGAAGCTGCATAAGGTAGCATGTAGTGACTATTTATGAAACTACAATGTCCATTAACAAGTCTGTCAGTTTTTAGAATGTCTTCAAAATGTCCCTCTAATTTATAGCTATTTGCTAAACTCTTTTATGGGGTTTTTTAAAACTGTGTCTAATGTTAACTCCTAATAAATTAAACATAAGATAGTTCTTCTGACTGAATTTAAGGTGACTCCATAATGCACTTCCCTCACATTGCCTCCTTCTTTGTTGTAACTTTTGGCTTGATCATTTTTATCCCTAATACAAATTCCTTGATTGCAAGTGGTCACTCCTCAGGATGCCATTTCTAAGACCATTCCTTTCCATCCAAGTCTCGCAGGGGCTTTTGTGAAGGTGAGCAAGGATATCCCGCAGAACGGTTCATATAATTAAACATAGGAACTGATCCTGCGAAGGAAAAAATAAATATTCCTTATCTAGACGTTGTTACACCAAAACGTTCAATGTTGTTTTTTGTTTTCAGCCAGATCTGTGAAAAAAGGAGGTTGGTTACAACTCTTCGAGGTAAAGGGTGATGTTGACACATTGTGCTAATTAAATAAGGCGCCCTTGATGTGGGTTAGAAGTCTTGTGTACACAGGCGTTTTTCTTATGAACCTTGTCAAACTCACCTTTGAAAGGGTGCAGCTCAGTCCTTTGGCAGGAGTTGTTGTTTTAATGCCGGAACTCAGCTACCCAAGTGCACCTGGTGCTGGGCCAACCAGGAAGATGTTTACATGTTTGACTGCAGACTCCAGGTACAGTTGTTTATTCATTGAAAGTCTGACAAAAAAAAAAAATCAGACCGTTCCTATGGTATGCTGCGTCTGGTCGGACAATTGGAAACTGTTGGAGTCTGACCCCTTACCTCCTTAATCCAATGTCTTAATGGTTGTTTGTCATACTACCCAAGTCTCGTATTTGAGACTATCTCTGGTTGGATCCTGAGATTTTCTAAATTACACATCATCTTCCAATCAGTTTCTGCAGCAAAACACCTGTCAAGCCCCTTGCAGCATCTCTGAAGGCTGGTGCGCCGTGAATAAGAGCAGTCAGTGCCTTACAAGAACATACATGCTTCCTTCTGACAGCCGCACTGCCATCTATCTTTTCTCAGGTGACTTTTAGGCATGGGTCTTCTGTGTTCTTATTTTCCTCCTTCACAGCTGCAGATTCTTTTGGCAACTTGCTGAAGTGCTCTCAAAAAACGTACATGTTTAGACTTCATCGCACTGAATTAATTTGAACGTTGCCTGGGGCGCCATCACCTGAATGGTCTCTGGTGGAACAGGATAACCATTCAGCGCTGCACATTAAAAGATGTACTCTGGGCACGGGTTCAGCTCTCTGCAGTGTTCGCAAGATCTGGCGCTCCTTCTTAATCAGGAAATGAAAGAAAAATAAAATGATAATAACTGGACGGTATTATCATTTTACTTGTTCCTACATCTTTGCGGTTCAGGGCTGCTCTGCTCTCAGAGTAGGGGAAGGAGTGGTGACACTCAGTAAAGTGTGCGTTAAAGTTTGACCGGCCCTCTCAGGCCGGCCAAACACTCATGCGCACTTTGCATGTTCTCCATTACAGCCTGCATGGAGAACATGCCCAGGCCCCCATTCCCCATCTGAGCGCGAACCACAGCCCTCAGACCAATGCTGCATTGAAGCATTGTGATTGGTCAGGCGAGCCTGGCTGCTTCCTTTTTCGGCTGTAGTGGAGGCGAGATGACGAGGGACGACACGGAGAGACGGTAAGTTTTCTTTTCTTTTATCTACACTACCCTCGATCAGTGCCAGATGCTACTGATATCATACCATACCATTACATAACATAGCATACAATAACATACTATAACACAAGATAACAAATGCCAATATTGGCAGTACTTCACAAAGTTCAAGTAAAGGGGGTACCCTAGTATCCACTGGGAGCAAAAAGCAAGCAGTACTAGCACCCTTAGAAATCCAAGTGATTTTACTTCACCAAGAGAAATTGGATAGAGTCTCAGGTGTAATCCTCCAGTACATGCTTGCACAGCTGCCCATTGCAAGCCTAGCTGCTAAATCCAAGACTGCATGAGGCAGGTGTTCAAATGGATGGAGGATAGGCGTCTCTAATCCAGTGGTGGTGAAATGATTGTCAGAGTGTGGGGGCTGCCATCAATGTTACATCTCTGAATTTATAAGCATGTCAAAATCCAAGTGTCACTCAAAGAACACATGTAGCAATGAGCTACACCCACCTGGCAAGAGAGTGATAAGGGAGTAGTATGGAGCTGGTGGTGCATTTTGGAGCACACTGTTGCAAATATATTACAAAAGCATGGTGTGGTAGAGCCAAGTCATTTACAGAAAGCACAGTATTAATTGAAATGGCTACTAAATTTGCAAAACATACAGCTTTAGTGACTTAACTTTATAGTGCACAAGAGCTAATGTGTGTAAATTGGATTTCAGCAAATATTTGACATTAGTGTCTCACCACATAAAGTGTCTTGATTTTTTTTATCCTATTAAAATATTTGTTTCCGTCTCACTTCTGAATTACAAAGCAGTGCTTCATATTTGCTTTCCTAATTGCTAATGTATTTTGCAATATTATACAGTTCATTTATAGATCTTAACATTTTGCTGTGAGTTTGAAAGAATGACATTCTGCAATCTTTCCTTTCACATGAGTAAGAGTCACATAGTTCATTTTACAAAACCCTCTCATTTTGCAGTCAGAGAAAGAAAAGAAAACATAATTTTCCATGTTAAAAGAATAAGTAGCAATTTATCAGAAGGCATGGTCTGACATTTGCTCTCTGTCTCTGGGCCCACAGCAAATCTGACAAGATATAAACTAAACTTCCAGGCATCTTTATTGCTCATTCACCTTCTGAACGCCAGTACCGTTATGTTGGGGGTGCTGCACACCTCCCAACACTTATGCACTATTCAATAGTATTCTGCTAAAAAACCCTGTCCTATTTCCTAATGATCTTATATTTGGGTTACAGCTGGTAGATGATCCTCTTCCTCTTACTTAAAAGTGGGCTCCTTCTTCTCAAGCTGCTCGTCTCAGCGTGCTTATATGGCATGGGCCTAAGGCCTGGTCCACGAAGTCAGAAGCTGGTCCACTTGACTCTTCTTTCTGGGTACAGGGATTGCAACAGCTTTGTAGGTCTTGGGTTAGTCCTGAGAGTCACACCTATAAAAGGTTTTCCAAATGGCCCTTGCTTTCCTCAGATGTGTGAGTACAAATCCAATGTGTGGTCAGTGTAGGGAGAACGAGTGCCAATTGACCGGGACTGTCACTTTTAAAATGTAGGTGTCCCTCAAATCGATATCAAGGTAATTATCCCAGATTTTCTCTACAGCTCAGGCATGAAAGATTCTTAGTGTGTGTTAGATGTACTCATACATTTTCAGCTCCATCAGGCTGCACAGCCCCACCACAATTTGAATCCAATGAATCAATTTCGTTTTTGGTTTTCAACTGTTTTTCTCCTTAATTTCACCTTGCTTTTCATTCGTTTCATTTTAACTTATGTTCAATCCATTTTATCCAAATGACGCTTATTATCAGAAAAACACAGGAATATACGGTAGGTTTCACATGCCATGACTTTAATCCATCACCCAATGCATTTCGGGAAATACATTTCCCTTCGTCAGGGGTATCTACAAATAAAAGTACAGGTTTTACAATTAAGCTTACTGTATTTTCCTGATAAAGCATATAATTAATGAAAAATATATCCCCAAAATTTAAAAACATACATTGTATCTAGACTGCAATCTTGTTTGCTGAAGCATATTGTACACTCGTTTAATGCATGCTAACGTATTTACTCTAACAAATCTATCTCCACCCATACTCTCCCTGTTAATCAAACCGGGTATCTACGTTGCATAAACAGTAACATTTTACCGTAATTGAAAACTACTTTCACCCATGTACACTCACCATGGCCTGCTACCAAATCTGTTCTATTAAAAGATTAATCCAGTTTATTCTTTCAGTCTAGGCGTACAAAGACGCTCAAACCTCCTTCTTGTGCGAGCTAGACATGAATGCTAAAACCTCTTCTTTTCCCTCCCCTTCCTGGTTTGCAATCACCCGTTTAATTAATTGCACATGTGGACACCACAGCTCTGAACCCGTCCTCTCATTGGGTTTACTTTGTTTCCTAATTTGTGTGAACACGATCTCACTACATTTCCCAGCATGCCATATATTCTAACACCCCTCCGTTCACGAGTGTCTTGTTGTTTATGCTTTCATTGTAATAAAAGAGTTCATTTGCAATCCATTCTTGTAATAAATCCTTCATCTTAAAAAGTGATGACTTGTTGAAATGCTTCCCTTTTTATCATCATATCTCACGGAATGAAACCCTGCTCCTGTGATTTTTCTCCGTCTATAATACTATAATTCTTCTGTTTATAACTTCCAATCTTCTCCTTGTCAGCATGGGTGCAATCTCAATTGAGACGAAAGAATTCATACTATGAAAAAGTGTGAAGAGAGATGCACACCTTTGTAATCCTTATTTTAACCATTTTAGACTTTTTAAACTTTCACTTCAATTTCAATTTTATCAGCGTGCAATGCCTGCTTCGCGCTTCGTCTCGTTGCGCTGTAACGTGACTAGACCCAAAAGAAGGAACCCATTTTCAGCTCCATCAGGCTGCACAGCCCCACCACAATTTGAATCCAATGAATCAATTTCGTTTTTGGTTTTCAACTGTTTTTCTCCTTAATTTCACCTTGCTTTTCATTTGTTTCATTTTAACTTATGTTCAATCCATTTTATCCAAATGACGCTTATTATCAGAAAAACACAGGAATATACGGTAGGTTTCACACGCCATGACTTTAATCCATCACCCAATGCATTTCGGGAAATACATTTCCCTTCGTCAGGGGTATCTACAAATAAAAGTACAGGTTTTACAATTAAGCTTACTGTATTTTCCTGATAAAGCATATAATTAATGAAAAATATATCCCCAAAATTTAAAAACATACATTGTATCTAGACTGCAATCTTGTTTGCTGAAGCATATTGTACACTCGTTTAATGCATGCTAACGTATTTACTCTAACAAATCTATCTCCACCCATACTCTCCCTGTTAATCAAACCGGGTATCTACGTTGCATAAACAGTAACATTTTACCGTAATTGAAAACTACTTTCACCCATGTACACTCACCATGGCCTGCTACCAAATCTGTTCTATTAAAAGATTAATCCAGTTTATTCTTTCAGTCTAGGCGTACAAAGACGCTCAAACCTCCTTCTTGTGCGAGCTAGACATGAATGCTAAAACCTCTTCTTTTCCCTCCCCTTCCTGGTTTGCAATCACCCGTTTAATTAATTGCACATGTGGACACCACAGCTCTGAACCCGTCCTCTCATTGGGTTTACTTTGTTTCCTAATTTGTGTGAACACGATCTCACTACATTTCCCAGCATGCCATATATTCTAACACCCCTCCGTTCACGAGTGTCTTGTTGTTTATGCTTTCATTGTAATAAAAGAGTTCATTTGCAATCCATTCTTGTAATAAATCCTTCATCTTAAAAAGTGATGACTTGTTGAAATGCTTCCCTTTTCATCATCATATCTCACGGAATGAAACCCTGCTCCTGTGATTTTTCTCCGTCTATAATACTATAATTCTTCTGTTTATAACTTCCAATCTTCTCCTTGTCAGCATGGGTGCAATCTCAATTGAGACGAAAGAATTCATACTATGAAAAAGTGTGAAGAGAGATGCACACCTTTGTAATCCTTATTTTAACCATTTTAGACTTTTTAAACTTTCACTTCAATTTCAATTTTATCAGCGTGCAATGCCTGCTTCGCGCTTCGTCTCGTTGCGCTGTAACGTGACTAGACCCAAAAGAAGGAACCCATTTTCAGCTCCATCAGGCTGCACAGCCCCACCACAATTTGAATCCAATGAATCAATTTCGTTTTTGGTTTTCAACTGTTTTTCTCCTTAATTTCACCTTGCTTTTCATTTGTTTTATTTTAACTTATGTTCAATCCATTTTATCCAAATGACGCTTATTATCAGAAAAACACAGGAATATACGGTAGGTTTCACACGCCATGACTTTAATCCATCACCCAATGCATTTCGGGAAATACATTTCCCTTCGTCAGGGGTATCTACAAATAAAAGTACAGGTTTTACAATTAAGCTTACTGTATTTTCCTGATAAAGCATATAATTAATGAAAAATATATCCCCAAAATTTAAAAACATACATTGTATCTAGACTGCAATCTTGTTTGCTGAAGCATATTGTACACTCGTTTAATGCATGCTAACGTATTTACTCTAACAAATCTATCTCCACCCATACTCTCCCTGTTAATCAAACCGGGTATCTACGTTGCATAAACAGTAACATTTTACCGTAATTGAAAACTACTTTCACCCATGTACACTCACCATGGCCTGCTACCAAATCTGTTCTATTAAAAGATTAATCCAGTTTATTCTTTCAGTCTAGGCGTACAAAGACGCTCAAACCTCCTTCTTGTGCGAGCTAGACATGAATGCTAAAACCTCTTCTTTTCCCTCCCCTTCCTGGTTTGCAATCACCCGTTTAATTAATTGCACATGTGGACACCACAGCTCTGAACCCGTCCTCTCATTGGGTTTACTTTGTTTCCTAATTTGTGTGAACACGATCTCACTACATTTCCCAGCATGCCATATATTCTAACACCCCTCCGTTCACGAGTGTCTTGTTGTTTATGCTTTCATTGTAATAAAAGAGTTCATTTACAAAGGTATGCATCTCTCTTCACACTCTTTCATAGTATGAATTCTTTCGTCTCAATTGAGATTGCACCCATGCTGACAAGGAGAAGATTGGAAGTTATAAACAGAAGAATTATAGTATTATAGACGGAGAAAAATCACAGGAGCAGGGTTTCATTCCGTGAGATATGATGATGAAAAGGGAAGCATTTCAACAAGTCATCACTTTTTAAGATGAAGGATTTATTACAAGAATGGATTGCAAATGAACTCTTTTATTACAATGAAAGCATAAACAACAAGACACTCGTGAACGGAGGGGTGTTAGAATATATGGCATGCTGGGAAATGTAGTGAGATCGTGTTCACACAAATTAGGAAACAAAGTAAACCCAATGAGAGGACGGGTTCAGAGCTGTGGTGTCCACATGTGCAATTAATTAAACGGGTGATTGCAAACCAGGAAGGGGAGGGAAAAGAAGAGGTTTTAGCATTCATGTCTAGCTCGCACAAGAAGGAGGTTTGAGCGTCTTTGTACGCCTAGACTGAAAGAATAAACTGGATTAATCTTTTAATAGAACAGATTTGGTAGCAGGCCATGGTGAGTGTACATGGGTGAAAGTAGTTTTCAATTACGGTAAAATGTTACTGTTTATGCAACGTAGATACCCGGTTTGATTAACAGGGAGAGTATGGGTGGAGATAGATTTGTTAGAGTAAATACGTTAGCATGCATTAAACGAGTGTACAATATGCTTCAGCAAACAAGATTGCAGTCTAGATACAATGTATGTTTTTAAATTTTGGGGATATATTTTTCATTAATTATATGCTTTATCAGGAAAATACAGTAAGCTTAATTGTAAAACCTGTACTTTTATTTGTAGATACCCCTGACGAAGGGAAATGTATTTCCCGAAATGCATTGGGTGATGGATTAAAGTCATGGCGTGTGAAACCTACCGTATATTCCTGTGTTTTTCTGATAATAAGCGTCATTTGGATAAAATGGATTGAACATAAGTTAAAATGAAACGAATGAAAAGCAAGGTGAAATTAAGGAAAAAAACAGTTGAAAACCAAAAACGAAATTGATTCATTGGATTCAAATTGTGGTGGGGCTGTGCAGCCTGATGGAGCTGAAAATGGGTTCCTTCTTTTGGGTCTAGTCACGTTACAGCGCAACGAGACGAAGCGCGAAGCAGGCATTGCACGCTGATAAAATTGAAATTGAAGTGAAAGTTTAAAAAGTCTAAAATGGTTAAAATAAGGATTACAAAGGTGTGCATCTCTCTTCACACTTTTTCTTAGATGTACTCATCCCAGATTCGTCTTTTCCAGACTGTCATGCCTACAGGAAGGGGGAAGGGCACCCAGGGCTCTTTAGCACTGGAGGTGTCCTGTTTCTGAGCAAACCTTTGGTGTTGTTCACTCGGATCCTTAAGACAAACGCAGCAAAACAACCCAGTGAGGGAAAGTGATGTCTCTGAGGTCGCGCCACGACAGGGGCCTAGTCTAAATATGTAGATACTAGAATGTCCTTCAATCGCAGTTGTAATTTATTTCCATTTATATCTATGGAGGGCTTATTTTGAAACGTGTGATGTTTTACCCAGTGTAAGGTCCCCTCAGATGCATTTGGAATCTAAAGCTGTAGCCTTAAAAGACTATCCTTCTCAGGAGTATTTGTTTCCACCCTGTAGCCCATTGATCAGCTTATTACCTCAGAAATATAGGTGAATAATTAATTTGATATCTGGAAAGCAGCACACAAGTCAGGTTTAATTATGGCTTTAAAGTGTTTTGGTTGCCCTGGGATGTCAGGTTAATTTAGAATCATATGACCTGATTAACAGAGTTTGGCCTTGACTTCGCAATCAACTTTTTGTATTTTTTGATTGAATCTCTTGAGCTAGCTCCGTCAATCCGCCTGATCAGGTGGTAAGGTTTACACTTTTCTCATCTGGTGTAGCTGTTTTTGCCTGAAAAATCGGAGGTGGCCTAGGATCCCCAGTGTAAAACATAGACTTCTCTCATTTGGGATTAGCCAATGTTTTTAGGACTGCTCCAAGAAGTTCTTAAATATGACTCTTGTGCTTTCCTCTGGTTTAGGTGTAAATACAAATGTTGTCTAAGTAGACAACACAGACTACATCCAGGCACCCACTTAAGACATTATCCATCAAGTACTGAAAGACCACTGCGGTGTTGCATATCCCAAAAGGCAATGGCCTTATTTTAAGACAGTAGAAACCATACTTGACCCGAAAGCTAGTATTCGACTTGTTGGTCTAGCGAAACGTAAAAAAGTGGTAAGCCCCTTGAAGGTCTAATTTTGTGAAAAGAATAGCCCCTGTGAAATGGCCTAAGAGGACTGGAAATAACAGCAGTGGATACAGATGTTTCTTTTATAGTGCCTCAATTTATAGCTCAGTAACCAAAACACTTGTGGAGTTCCCTCATCTCCTTCCAGTAACAAAGAGCAGAAATTACGCTGGAAATTCTGATGGTCTTAAATAGTCTGAAGCCAAATTCGACTCTGACCACCACTTTCGATACTGTATCTTGGGCTCCAGGTGGTCATAGGATTTGCTACAAGAGATGTGAGGCCACTGGCTGTAGATCTATCCGGCCGTCATAGTCATGTTGTGGTGGAAGAATATGGACCAATTGTTTATCAAACATGTACCTGAAATCCTTGTCACACTCAGGCAACATCGATAGGTTAGAGATGTACAAGGGAGTTGCAGCTGTTGCCAAGTACTTGGTTGGATGGTCAGGAGAGCCCATGAGAATAAACTGAGCTAATATGTACAGATCAATCTACCCACCGAATTATTGGGTCATGCAACGTTAACTTTGGTATTTCAGAATACGCTTAATTGCAGGGTCTCTTTTAGTTCAAATTGTATTTTTCTACACATTCTCCTATAGTTTACATTGACATGGTACATGTGTTGTAGCTCACAGGTCCTGAAGACAAGTCTACAACATCAACTGCCTCTATGGGTACCGGACATTCTTTTCTAACATGTGCCATCCCAGCTGCTCCACAATGGCCAGCAGCTCTTGAGTTTAACAGAGCTGTTACTTTTTCTTTGCCTTCCCCAGGTATGTTTATCCTGACTTTTAAGTAAATATGGGAAACTGATGCTTGCCGGGTGTGCACAAGGACTGCTTGCAACCTCTTGATTAATGGTCCTCACAATACAGTGATACATTAGTCTCAGAGTCCACTTAAGCTTGTGATTTAGCAAATACTCTAGTACATATGTCCTTCCCTTGCACCTTACGAAACGGCCAGACTGACCACAATATACACATAGGTTCAATTTTTTTTATTTTGTTTCCACGTTCCACCTTGATTAGGGGCCTTTTAACTCCCATACTTGCGGGAGTTCTGATCCCTCTGACTTATGTCCAACTTTTTCATGCTGGGATTTTCTAGGTCACACTATAGCCACCTTAGTGTCAGTCTTATATTCATCCGATCATTACGGGGTAAATTTATGGGAAACATCCTTTACCACGCGGATTTTACTCAGCAAGGCTTTAACAACGCGTCCATTACAACGCAAGTCGTAACCACGACTTGCGCTGGAGGGCGCTAGAGAATTAAGAATAGTATATTTACTATTCCAACACCTTCCCTAGTGTCCACGGGGACTGGTGTTAGAATAGTAAATTATACTATTCTCAATCCGCGCCCCCAACGCAAGTCGTGGTAACGACTTGCGTTGTAAGGGACGCGTTGTTAAAGCACGCGTTGTGACGGTACGCGTCGTACCGTCATACATCCTAAATTTATAATCCCAGATTTAGGGCCAGATGTACGACCCGTTGTTTTGCGTCTCACAAATTGGAATTTACAACATTGTCTCAGACACTGTTTGTGATTCATAATGGGTTCGCAAATCGCCTGCCTCATTAATGTTCATGAGGCAGGTGCAACTTGCGACCCCATTGAGAATGGCTAGCACTCCAAGGATGGTGGCCTGCTGGCGCCAGCAGGCCATCATGTCTGTGACTGCTTTCTAAATAAATCTTTTTTTTTTTAATGCAGTCTGTTTTTCTTAAAGGAAAACAGGATGCGTTTAAAAAAGAAAAATGAAATGTTAAAGTTTCATTTTTTAAGAGTAGGCGGTGGTCCGTGGGACCACTGCCCGTTCTTAAAAAATAATTCTATGTCAGTCATAAAGGGGAAGGGGTCAACTGGGGACCCCTTCCCGTTTACGAGGGGCTTACCACTCATTTGAAATGGGAGGTAAACTGCAAGTGTTTTGCGGACGCAAAACAATCTTACATTGAAGTGAGTCGCTAATAGGAAGGGATGTCCTTGGCACGCCCCTTCCTAATAGCGAGTTACAAATCCATATTTTGCGAGTCAGTAATACATTACCGATTCACTAAATAGGGTTTGTAAATAGGGCAGACCTGTTTTGCAGTCGCCAGTGGGCCAATTTACTGTTTGCCACAGGAAAAACAGTCGTACACCTGGCCCTTACTGTGGAACTAAATGCAATGGACACAATACCCTCATAAGGGGGGAAGAGTCCATTGATTTTGTCCCAGTTGATCTTTCAGGCTGAGAGCCTTGTGAGGCATTGGTGCACACCCAGTAGTATCTGCCAGCTCCCAGCACTGAGCTCCCAGCTCAGCTTGCAAGGACTGATCTTCTGTACACGAAGCACTAATTTCCTGGTGCAGTGTGCTAATGGGCTGCAGAATAGCTCTAGAAACCTGAGCCAAGTCTGGTCCTGTACATAAGGTAGGCAAGCTCTCAAAGATGCAACATTAACCTTGTGTTCTTCTATCCCGGGAGCGATGTAGACCCACCTATCCCACCAAGAAGGCATCACGAAGAACAGTTTTTGGAACAGCGAAATTGAAGCATCAGTGGGGTGAAAAGAAAGGGGAGGAGACACTGCTGAAGAAAGTCGACTACAAGCATCGGCATGTGGGGGCATATTATCAAGAACAGCGTTAAAAATTATCACCGGTTTAGCGGCAGAAAACTGCAGCTAAACCGGCGATAATGGGCTTGATAATATGCCCTTGAGAATTCCAATAGAAGTCCATGTCCTGGTGTGAACATGGGCTTCTATTGGAATTATCCAGGGCATACTATCAAGCCCATTATCGCCGCTTTAGCAGCAGTTTTCTGCCGCTAAACCAGCAATAATTTTAACGCCGTTCTTGATAATATGCCCCTTAGTTTTATTGTTGTTGCAGTTTTTATATAGCGCATACTGGACCCGAAGGTATCACCGTGCTTTACCTGAACATTAGTTGCATTACAGACTGACACACTCATTTTAGGCACGGGGAGATTAAGTGATTTGCCCAGAATCACAGGATGCTTGAGTCTCCGCCAGACTCGAACCTGGTTACCCAGCTTCGAGGCCAGAAGTAGATATTGACTTCACTTGACTCGGTGGCCGGTGCTGCTGATACGGCGGGATTTCTCCTCTAGAGTCTGCTTCCCATTCTCTAGAATCCCGTCACAGGTCGACTGGACCTTTTTACCTGTCATAGAGTGAATAAGGCAACCTAGTTGACACTAAACAGATCAAATTCATAATACCCAATTGCTTTCCCCAAAGAACCACTGACTAAAGACTGAATTTAGAAGGTTTATTACATAACCAAAAATAACTGGAGATACAGGCACCTCAGCAAGAGGTTCAAAAGATAAACAGGTACTAATACAAACATAATCCTACGGAAAAGTCTCAGTCGGCTAATGAACAGAATGAGAATCAATTCCAGGACCATCAGGCTAAACAAAATTGCTATCACTTGAGTTCTGGTACTCATCAGGATAATAGACATATATTCAGGTTAGTCTGTCCCTACTCTATACTAGATGACATCCCTACTCAACAACCGCCCGTCCTATCACAAAGGTGTCAGCCGTGGTGACTTCCAAGTGAAGTTCGCCCACATTCTCTTAGACTATCATTCTTGACTTGCATCTATGCTCTTTGCCCATCCTACCGCTCTCTATAGCTCCTCAGCTCGTCTGCTCTACCTCCACCCTCGGGGCACTGTCCCTAATACCAAACCCCACAATGTTAATGTCACGCCTTCTGGTACGCCCCTCAAGAAGGTGTTGGGTTCTGTAAATTTCCAACATGGCACTGGTCCATCCTTGTCCGTTCAAACGTCCTTGGGTCTCAGGCTCTTCTTCCTTTCAAGTCGCTTCTGTAAATTCCTAGTCTACTCCTCCATGTCTGAGTCTAGCATCCTAACGCCCATACACAATGGGCCCTTCTACTCTACTATCTGCTCGATGAGACGCCTGCAAAGAAATACGCACATAACTCACAGTCTACAAATGTTGCAACATATCCTAAAAGTTCTTTCATAAGCATTTCTATCGTTTATATGTTTAAGCAAGACATTTTCATACAGGCCTGCGCCATTTCCATGTACTAGGCCTCTGCTGGTTATAGGCCTAACGTTTTACTTTAACACTTTCTCGGTTCACTTAGGCCTCCAACCTTAACGACAAAAGCATTGGCTCTAACTTGAACTAATTATCTAGTACATAAAGCATGATTATACATTTCGCTGTAGTTCATCCAAAGGCACGTTATTAATCAATTAAACACTTCTATCATTAGTGAAAGATTTCATTTCAAAACACCTCTACATTGCAGTAAGCATGGAATTGCACCTTGTAACGCTGGTTCTGCACATTTTCAGATGCCAATTCATTCAAATGCCTTGTCATATATCGCATCTAAACATGATTAAAGGTCCTCTATATATCCGGGTGCTGACTACTTGTACATATGGAGCAAGAAAAGCAGAACCTCAGTGGGGACCTATATTTCTTTTAACATTGAGTAAATCTAAACGATTTATAAAAAAGATGCCAAAAAGAGAAGAACTTTTACATTATTTTTCAAACATATAAGTTTATTTAAATATTTTTGTCGTTTTTTATAAGAGTTTTTTAAGAGACATTTGTGCAATTGTACATAACATTGTCCATGTGGAATTTCTCATTAGTCAAAAGTGCCCTCTATTAGCGATTAATAACAATTGATCCTGCTAGTCAAACATACATACTTTCATACCAGTCATACTATTTTTTTTAAAAAAGGGGGGAGGCATACTTAACATAAACACAGAAGCAAAATTTTTACAAAACACAAATCTAATACAAATGGCAACTCTAAGGTGTACTTATTGGAATACGTGTGAGGATCTAGATGGTATAATTCAACTAGTTATGATGGAATTAACCAGTTCGTATCCAAGACAGTAGATGTTGGGCCGACGTACGTTTCGGTGAGTGTCACCTTCCTCAGGGCCAAGGACAAACATATATAAAAATATATAGTGAATAATATTAAAAGTTTGAGGGCATGAAACAATGTTCTATAATGTGAGGGGTCTAGGCGTGGGTATATTTGCGAAGCCGGTATTGGTAGATTTCCTTGAGGCAAAAGCTTGAAAAACGGCACAAGTACTCTTTAATTTTCAAATACGTGGAGCCATCAAAAAAGATGAGATCGGGGGTCTGTGACTGTCGGGGATTGGTTTCTAATCATTTGTGATGTTCCGTGTCTATGAAGCACGGAAGAGGCAGGGCAGCAAGCCTCTATCTATTTGCTTATTTTTTACAGTCTACGCTAAGAACAAACCCCAGAACCCCCGGTCGCGGCAAAAGCTCATCGAATACAAGGCTCCGAGCACATATATCCGAAAAAGTACCCGCATTTTGGCTAAGTCCCTGGACCCCCGGTCGTGACTCCAGACTGTAAAAAATAAGCAGACCCCCGATCTCATCTTTTTTGATGGCTCCACGTATTTGAAAATTAAAGAGTACTTGTGCCGTTTTTCAAGCTTTTGCCTCAAGGAAATCTACCAATACCGGCTTCGCAAATATACCCACGCCTAGACCCCTCACATTATAGAACATTGTTTCATGCCCTCAAACTTTTAATATTATTCACTATATATTTTTATATATGTTTGTCCTTGGCCCTGAGGAAGGTGACACTCACCGAAACGTACGTCGGCCCAACATCTACTGTCTTGGATACGAACTGGTTAATTCCATCATAACTAGTTGAATTATACCATCTAGATCCTCACACGTATTCCAATAAGTACACCTTAGAGTTGCCATTTGTATTAGATTTGTGTTTTGTAAAAATTTTGCTTCTGTGTTTATGTTAAGTATGCCTCCCCCCTTTTTTAAAAAAAATAGTATGACTGGTATGAAAGTATGTATGTTTGACTAGCAGGATCAATTGTTATTAATCGCTAATAGAGGGCACTTTTGACTAATGAGAAATTCCACATGGACAATGTTATGTACAATTGCACAAATGTCTCTTAAAAAACTCTTATAAAAAACGACAAAAATATTTAAATAAACTTATATGTTTGAAAAATAATGTAAAAGTTCTTCTCTTTTTGGCATCTTTTTTATAAATCGTTTAGATTTACTCAATGTTAAAAGAAATATAGGTCCCCACTGAGGTTCTGCTTTTCTTGCTTGGTTTGTTTTCTCCCCCCTCTGGACCTTAAAGTATCTGGGAGAACTCTTTCTTTTCACATATCATACTTGTACATATGGTGCACATCTACAAAATTCACTTTAAATGGCGCTCTCTCACTGCTACCTTCGGCAGACAAAAAAATAAAAAATAACTACACAAACAAGAAGTGATACTCAACTATCTAACTACCATGTGCTCTATTCAGGAGCCTTCTCCTACTCCCTATTTCAAATTCTAAATCATATATACCCGAGAGTCTGCAGTTCCAGCCTGAGCGCGTCTCGGGAATTCTGAGAAGAGAGCTATCAGCCTGAAATACATAAGAGAGACCATTATTATCCTGGAGTGCTGTAATCGCCCTTTCTACAAAACAATTATTATCTTTGTACATAATTACCATGTGCTCTTTAAAGCTTCGCTTCATCCTAAGTTATGTTACTTTTATTCTTTCCTATGGACTTCCCAGAAAATATATATTGTTCCGGTGCCTGTGTCTGCTTTCTTTCATGTTTCCTGCTCAATTTCACACAAATTATGCTCATATGAGTTACTTGTGCCCTGTCCTCGAAGTGGTTTTAAGGGGTACACCTCTAGCATTTAGTCAAACTGTGTTTTTTTCAAGCTACATTTTACGGAAGCGCAGAACAGTGTCTTCAACTACGAAGGTTCTGATTTTGCTTTTCGAACCAATCGTTTTGGGGGGGAAGAAACGTTGCCTTCTCACAAGCTGCCAGCAGATGTCCGCACAGGACAAAGATTTATTCCTTACACAGTCCAGCTTTTCCTTATCACTGTGTAAACGTCTGCACAAGTGACAGGTTCACACTGCCCAGCTAGTATGGCAGAGAGCGCTTTGCTTGTATAGCCCCAGTTCACCAAAATGCCTGATTAGAGTTTAAAATCGTAGGTGGCTCCTCACAGCACTGCTACTTAGAAACACCAACAAACAACATTGAGGCATCTATTTTTGGAGTATAATTACAATTTAGATTATAATTACAACAACCATTATTGTAGTACAATTACTATTGTTATAATAATAGGAATAATGACCACAGTTGGTTTACGTAAGGTCTGCCATACAGAGGTGGTTGGATTAATCAGCTTTGGTTTGGGATGGTAGAGGATGCGCGACAACCAGCCTCCTACTCCTCTTGCAAGCTCCCAGCGTCAATTGTTGTTCTACTGGTGTCCATGGTTTTACTGCTGTAATCATGACCTCATCTGACCCTGGGTAACCAGCCAATAGCAGCAGACTTTGGTGGGGCTGTAACTGCTTGCTCTTCGCTGAAGTTTTGTCGGGTATGAGCAAATCCTGTAACATATCCCGGTGTGACTGATCATGAGGACTTTCCTCTCCCTGAAGTTGTGCCACATGCACATCATTTCCTGAAGCAGTGTACAGTTCATCAAGACTTATCTTTGCATATCCTTAAAGTTCTTTATGTGCTATATGTACTTGTTTACCACAATGTACTATTATAGCCTTAGAGTCCGCCATAGCAGGCTAGCTCCAGCGTTTGGCTTGGGCCTTTATTGACTGGTAGAGCCTGCTAAGGAGGGCTCTAAGACGCTTTGAAGATTCTGCCCCTAGATGGCAGAGGATTCTAATTAGTGAAAACGAATGCCTCTCAGAGCCTGAGGGGGTTTAAACTCCCTCAGGCTCCGAGAGGACTTTGTTCACAGCAGCAGCTGTGAACAAAGTCAAACACTTGAACGTTGGAGCTCCGGGCTTCTACCAGACATTAGAAGTCTGGAGCACTCAATTGGTTTCAATGGAACTACCAACATTCCAATGTTCTAATACATAATCAGGACCTGGCCTGGCAGTTCGGTCTGGACTTTTCCCAGGAGGCACACGGTCAAGACTGATTTGCATATGGCTGGGTCCAAACTGGGATGGCGTAGTGGGCAAAGAACAATGGATTTAATCCAGATCTTTTGACTGGGGGAGAATTTTGCATTGTCAGCATTCCGTCCATCATTTGTTTGCTGTAACACTTTTCGCCCTAAGTGGGAGGATGGGTATGCCCAGACGTGGGTCCCTTGCTCACTGTGCCACTGAATTCAAGCTAGCCTGGCTGAAGAAGGGTGACATACCCTGAAACGGGTTCCAGGATGTTTGGTTCCGGTCCAGGGAGAACCTGGCCTGGCAGTTCGGTCTGGACTGTTCCCATGAGGCACAGGGTCAAGACTGATTTGCATATGGCTGGGTCCAAACTGGCGTGGCATAGTGGGCAAAAGAACGATGGCTTTAACCCAGATCTTTTGACTGGGGGAGAATGTTTGCATTGTCAGCATTCCGTCCATCATTTGTTTGCTGTAACACTTTTCGCCCTAAGTGTGAGGATGGGTATGCCCAGATGTGGGTCCCATGCTCACTGTGCCACTGGATTCAAGCTAGCCTGGCTGAAGAAGGGTGACATACCCGGAAACCGGTCCCAGGATGTTTGTTTCCGGTCCAGGGAGGACCTGGCCTGGCAGTTCGGTCTGGACTGTTCACATGAGGCACAGGGTCAAGACTGATTTGCATATGGCTGGGTCCAAACTGGGGTAGCGTAGTGGGCAAAAGAACGATGGATTTAACCCAGATCTTTTGACTGGTGGGGAATGTTTGCAGTTTCAGCATTCCGTTCATCATTTGTTTGCTGTAACACTAATGCATAATCAAGCATTTTTTAACCATTCCTTCAGCTCGCTCTGCAACCCTGTTTGAACTGGGACTGACTGGATGTGAGAATTAAAGGTGTACTTCCACTAATACTTTAAAAGTAAAAGATGGCCCTTTAGCTGAGTGGACTGTGCTGTCTCCATCTATCGCCATTAAGCAACACAGGTCTTTTGCCACTGCAAGAGTATTGACCTGGTGCCTGGTGCCTGGTGCCATGGCCATAGTGATATAAAACCACTATAGTAATCTCCCATTTTCAATATGTATTTATTTTTATTTCTTGGTTTGAGCAGATTGCCATGATTGATGTATAATATTTTAGATGGATGTGCTGCTTTCGTGAGAGGGGTCTGTAGTGGCTTCACTGTCATTAAAGGAGTAGCTGGGACTCCTACATGGGCTGTCAACCCCTTCCTGTATTTGTTTTTTATTAAATTAGCCCTAGTCAATTCATTTGACCCACTTCTGCTATCATGTCTTTATTGAGCTCTTCTTCTTCCAGAAGCATTTGTACTTCACTAGAAAGGCCACAGATCGGGTAGTCTATTTAGTATAATGATTAATTTACTGTATGTATTTCTGGGTTCTTCTTAGTTTGCAATGGGGTAACTGTTACTACTTTGCAACTTGATTTTGCAGCTTTCTCATCAGCAAAATTGCCTCTTGAATGGATTCTGTCACGTTGGTGTTTCCACATGTGCTGTACATCCACTAATTGAGACTTCTGAAGTCATCTGTCCCTGCTTAGAGCTGCTTTGCTGTTATCATATTTCTGCAAAAGCCTCTGTTAGCATTTGATTTGCAAGGTTTTAAATCTACTTTGTACCCCTGAACAAAAACGAGGAGTCCGAAATTATCTGTATTTGGACTGAAGCGTTTGCTATTTAAAGTGCTTAAATTGAGGTGTTCAATTTGGAAGTTGTGTTGTTAAGTCACCTAAGGACATGTAAATGCTGTAGATTTAATTCAGCACCCTCACACAGTTCTTTTACTGCTGCACAGGCAGCAGAGTATTATTGTTTGGTGCCTACTACTTCAGGCTATGCCAATCTGTCTGCAAAAAATACTGAGTGATCATCATTTAATAGTGTGATTGACGGTGTTGCTGGAATTGCTTACATAGGGAAACATCCTTTACAACGCAACTTTTACCACGCAGTGCTATTACAACGCAGGTTTTACAACGAAAACCATTACAACGCATTGCGCTGGGGGACATTCTAGGATAGGGAATAGATTTAATTTACTATCCAACACCTTCCCTAGTGTCCACGGGGACTGGAGTTGGAATAGTAAATTAAACTATTAACTATCCAGCACCCCAAAGCGCTATGCGTTGTAATGGTATGCGTTGTAAAAACTGCGTTGTAACAGCATGCGTGGTAAAAGCATGCGTTGTAACGTCATACATCCGCTTACATATATTCAAGTCTGTTCGGTCTTTGTAGTATTGGATAATACTCAAATTGAATGTCCAAACTGGTTTGGCTTACAGCGCGTTGCACCTGTTGCACTTATAAAGTTCTAGACTTTGGTATACTTGCTTTACTAGCTGCCTCTATTAATTATATAGGTATTACTATATTCAGTTTTTTGCCTTGTGCAGTGGGTCTCTGTAGGAGAGTAGGGTCTGCAATCCTATGATCACCCAGATTTTTGCTTTTTGCTGCACTGGTTTACGACTTTCCCTGGCTGTGGGCCTGCTAATCAGACCCACAGCCTAGCTGTTCTCTCTATCCAAATTGTACTCAGGTACTGAATTGGCACTGGGCCCTCTCCAAGTCCCTGTACCCAGGGCTGAGGTGTACCCAGAAGTCTCCCAGGGGCTGAAGCATGTATTATGCCACCCCTGGGCTGACTAACTAAACTGACACAACTGGCTGCACGACAGCTGGGGCAAGGTGGTGTACTCACCCTTTGCTTTAGATATAGTATACCTATATCTAACCCTAAAAATGGACACACAGATCTCCTATCAGTCACTCCTATGGCAGGCCTTAACAATCCTGAAGGCAGAGTGCTTGGAATCGTGTGAGATGGTGCTCTGGCATGAGCTGAGCCTGTCTGCGGCTTTCGGGATCCATCCCTTAGCCGTTTCCATGATATCGCATACCATATACTCTTAAGTGCATTATAATCCTCGCGGTTATATGCCAACTCTGGTATCGCTTTATCAAAACATGTCGAGTAAGGTGTCATACGAATTGGAATACTAACCCCTCGCCAATTCTGGCGACGGGGTTAGCATTCCACCCTTCTAGAGGGACACGACATGTATGTAACCCCTAACCCCGGTTAAAGTCAAACAGAGCCTCAGCTCCACAAAATGGATGCTGCCACCGAGACACAAGTCTGCCCTCCTGCTGCTGGGAGTCCTCCCAGAGCAGGAGATAAGGACAAAGGGTTTCCTGCCAGGGGCGGTGCCAGCACCGTCCCAGACAGGGTTTTGTGTATTGTAGGTAGGCAGGGCTTTAGAGGAAGGTGACTGCACGTGGCACCCCGGTGCTCACTGTGCATAGGCTGGCTGGAACCAGTTCCAGGGTCACTCCAGACCCTGTGCTGGGGAAAAGCCCGCCAAGGAAGTGGGTGTAACCACCCCCCTCCTAGTCCCACCCCTAGGGCAGGACTTAGTCGCGTGCCAGCCCCTTTTTACAGGATAAAGGTAGGAACTGGCCCCCTTCCAAATTAGATCATCTTTGAATCCTGAAACTACTTTCCACGAAAGGAACTCAAGACTTCTTCCTAAGATTTCTCCCTTGTGACTAAGGAGTAGTCACCCTGCATCCGCAGGCACCACCTTAAGAACACTGCGGTCTGCTGCAAGTCTCTCCTCCGGATCAAGACTGCCCAGCTCGACGAGAACCGGCTTCCCTGGCACCTCTGACCTCTACCTGCATCATCAGTCACGCTGAGATTCGTGGGTGTGACGAGACCTCGAGGGACCGGCCATCTTCAAGACTGCACGACTTCTTTCCAGCAAGCCCGCCGAGTAATTTCCTGGTGAGTGCTTTGGGGTCCGAGAAGCCCCGACCCTGAGCAGCTCCAGCACCGAAGTGCAGCCTCCCAGCATCTCCACGATCTGCGTGGGGCCCTTCTGCTTTTTGCTGCTCACCGCGTTGTTTGGCTACTAGCCCGCTGGCTTGTGGCCTTCTGAACGACGCCCGACGACATTTCCGCTGCTGGTCTGGTTGCTCCAGGCTGGCCCTTGCTCCCTTCCAAAAGAGGAGCCCCCCGGACCCTCCTGGTCCACTCAAGACGCCATTTTGAGTCCACCGCGTGGGCTTGAATTAGCCAAGGCTTGTTGCCCAATCCTGGGTAACTTCGACGCCGACAGCTTCATCCATCGTGGGACAGCTCGCCTCTCCATCCTGGTCGCCGACAACGCCTCCTGGTCCGTGAGATCTGCAGAGCCAGCGTCGCCCACTCACCTAGTCGAGGTGACTTCGCCCGGTGCCATCCTGGTGCCCACTTAATCACTGGCTAGTGATTCAAGAACTTGGTCCCCTCTGCTTTCAGGTTTCTTCTTCCTTGATCCAGGCTTGGATCCAACGAACTTTCCTTCACTGGTCGCCTGCCAGCAACTTCCTTCTTCCAGGCTCCTGGTCCGGCAACGAGATCCCCGACGTCTTTTCAGACCTATGCAGCTGCAGCCCCTGGGCTAGGTAACTTCGGCACTTCGGTGTCCCAGCATAGCCTCACTATCCTAGGGTCAGGATCCACTGTCGTTTTCTTCCTACCAGGTCGGGTTCGCCCGTGAACACTAACTTTGCCTTTACTAGCTTCCATAGACTTTGTCCCGCATCCCGCGTGAGAGTGCACACTCTGCACCCGAGTCCCCTAGGTCTCCTAGAAGTAATCTAACGATTCTATAGTCAAGTCCTAGCGATTCCAAAGCCTATTAGTACTGTACTTACCTGCTAGTAATTTCGCATTCCACTTTTAGAATATATGGTTTTTCGTGCCCCTCGGGCATTTGTGTATAACGTGCTAACTTAAGTATTTTCGTAAGAGTTTTGTTGTGTGCCTAGCACCCTGTCCTCATAAAGAGTACAGGGTTGTTGTGATTCTAATAAATACATTGTTTATTTTCATAACACTTGTGTGGTGTCCTTTCACTGGGTGTTCAAGGGGTAATGTGATGGTAAAACAGCTGGCTTAACACGCCCTCTAGAGTCTTAGCCTTAGACTGCTCGTATCCATGCTACTAGGATAGCTGGTCTATAAGGTTGACTTACAACCAATCATCAATAAGGGTTGTTTGGACTGATATATAGTGATCACTAGAATAGTGAACACTGCACATCAGGCCAACTTCTCACATTGGTGAGCAGCGGTTGGGATTTGAGCTTGCTGTTGTTTTACCACACATGCCCTAAGAATATCTTGTGAAAGATCACATAAGTACTAAAGGTACATATAACTTAGCTTAGAATACTCTGAGTTCTACTGAACCAGCTGTTGTAGCTCCTAGGGCCTAGCACACCCTAAACTACAACTCTAGCAAGGGATCAGTAGGCAAACATATAGTGTAGGTAAGTGCACCACTTACACCTCACTAGAAAAGCATGTCTACCCAGGGAGATTCTACTGAGACTCCCCTGGTCAGTGTTGACCCTCCACAGGTCACTTCAAGATATGCAGCTCTCAGTTTCCAGGAGATGAGACAGATCTGTGTCTCCAGAAAACTGAAGCAGGGGTCTAACCCCACCATTCCCTTTCTGATAGGTCTCTTAGAGACATATGATGCCAGAAAGCTTTCTCAGTTGCATGAGAACATGCCAGCCTTAGAGGGAACCTCTGGGGATCCAGACCTCCCCAACACTGCTACTGCAGTTGAGGAGGAGGAGGATCAGGAGGAACTCTCTGGGGATGAGGTAGACAAAGGTCTTGAGGTAGTCAGAAGGCTAACCAGGACCAACTTAGACTTACTTGGGCTAGGATCTGGGGGACCCCCAGTACTAACCCGAAGTGGGCCTAACCTTGGAGTTAGGAGAGATAGATCTCTTTCTAGGGACTCCAATAGATCTCTGCACTCTAATGCCTCTTCTCAGGGGAGAAGGAATCCTCCACAGAGGAGATTTACTTCCCCTCAGAGAAAAGAGCATGAAGCTAGAATGAGACAAGCTGAACTGAGGATTGAAAGGGAAGAACTTGCCCTGGCCAAAGAGAAGCTTGCCTTTGCTAGAGAGCAGCAGATGAGTGGGCTAGCTCCCACTGGTGGCAGCAATCTCCCAAGAGATAGAGAGAAGGGTTTAGATACTAAACACCTGACTAAGATAGTGCCCCCCTTTAAGCAAGGGGATGATATCCAGAAATGGATGGCTGCTCTGGAGAGGGCCTGCACTGTGCAGTGCATTCCCCAGAGTCAGTGGGCAGCTATACTGTGGCTCTCCTTTGATGGTAAAGGTAGAGATAAGCTCCTCACTACAAGAGTAGAGGATGCTAACAATTAGCAGGTCCTGAAGAATACACTGGTTGATGGGTTTGGTTTAACCACTGAGCAGTACAGGTTGCTGTTCAGAGACACCCAGAAAACTCAGTCTCAGGACTGGTCTGACTTTGTGGATTGTGCCACTAAGGCTTTGGAGGGCTGGTTGCTGGGTAGCAAGGTTACAGATTACACAGGATTGTATAATCTAATGATGAGAGAACACATTTTAAACAATTGTCAGAACCAGTTGTTGCACCAGCACCTTGTTGATTCAGATCTGACCTCTCCCCAAGAATTGGGAAAGAAGGCAGACAAATGGGTCAGGACAAGGATCAAGCAGAACCAGAACCAGAACCAGGGTGGTCAGAAGAAAGCAGACCAGAAGGGTAATGTTAAGAATGAGCAAAATGACCAGAAGTCTTCACCAGGTCCCCAACAAACCAAAGAGGGTGGGGGTCAGGCTTCCCAGAAGAAGAAGACTCAAGATGGCCAGTCAAAAAGGTGGTGCCAGTACTGTAAAAGTAAATCTCACTGGTTTAGTGAGTGCACCAAAAGAGGAGGACAAACTCCTGCCACTACAGCCCCTAAGGCAACTGCACCCCTAGTACAGTCAGTAGTGGTAGTGTACCTCCCAAGGCATTAGTTGGGTTAACCTTGGGTACTGAGGGATCTGACAACTTAGTTGGCACACTCACTCAGGCTGTCCTTGTCTGTACAGGGGATATGGATATGTCCCCTGAGATAAGTCCCAATACTTTGGGCAAATACAGGCAGACACCTTTGATTAATGGCAAAATGGCTCAGGCCTATAGGGACACTTGTGCCAGTGTCACCATGGTGACACCTAACTTTGTGGACCCTGGACAGATCATGCCAGGTACTGATTTCCTGGTGACCAATGCCAGCAATGTCACTACTAGTCATAGTGTGGCAATTGTGGCTTTCTCCTGGGGTGGAGTGAAGGGACAAAAGAAAGTTGTAGTCAGTTCAGACCTCCCAGTTGATTGTTTGTTGGGCAATGATTTGGAGTCATCACAATGGTCAGAAGTGGAGCAGAGGACTCACATGGAAATGTTAGGCTTGCCAGCACATGTGCTTGCTGTGACTAGGTCACAGGCCAGAAAATGCCCCACTGAACAGGTGCTGGATCCTGAAATGATGGACCAGACACCTTCCAAGAAGAAGAGCAGTAAGGGTAAGGCTTTGCCTTCCCCCTTACCCCAGGTTGAGGATCAAGTCTCTGAGGAGGCTGATCTGAGAGAACTGAGGGAAACTGAGCCTAAAGAGCTTGAACTTGATCAAGTTGAGTTTCTGGGCTCAGGGGGACCCTCCAGAGCAGACCTGGGGAAGGAACAATTGAGCTGCCCTTCCCTTGAACCCCTCAGACAGCAGGCTGCTGCTGAGGCTGCAGGGAATTCCACAGGTGCCCACAGGGTATACTGGGAAGATGGACTCCTGTACTCTGAGTCAAGAGACCCCAAGCCTGGTGCAACCAGGAGGCTGGTCATCCCCTTGTCTCTGAGAGGTTTCCTTCTCACCTTGGCCCATGAAATTCCCCTTGCAGGTCACTTAGGTCAGACAAAGACTTGGGACAGGCTTGTCTCACACTTTCACTGGCCCCATATGAATGAGAATACCAAGGAGTTTTGTCGCTCCTGTGTCACTTGCCAAGCCAGTGGTAAGTCAGGTGGCACAACAAAGGCCCCCCTCATACCACTACCTGTGGTGGGGGTCCCCTTTGAAAGAGTGGGGATTGACATTGTTGGTCCAATGGAACCCCAGACAGCATCAGGGCACAAGTTTATACTGGTGGTAGTGGATCATGCCACCAGGTATCCTGAAGCTATTCCCCTTAGGACAACTACAGCCCCTGTAGTGGCAAGAGCCCTAGTTGGAGTGTTCTCCAGAGTGGGTTTCCCTAAGGAGGTCGTTTCTGACAGAGGTACAAACTTCATGTCAGGATATCTGACTGCAATGTGGAAGGAGTGTGGTGTGAACTACAAGTTCACCACACCCTACCACCCACAATGCAATGGGCTTGTTGAGAGATTCAACAGGACCCTGAAAGGGATGATTCATGGACTACCTGAAACTCTTAGGAGAAGATGGGATGTCCTGATCCCCTGCCTCTTGTTTGCTTACAGAGAGGTCCCACAGAAGGGGGTTGGCTACAGCCCTTTTGAGCTTCTGTATGGGCATCCTGTAAGAGGACCCCTGTGTTTGGTGAAGGAAGGATGGGAGAGACCTCTCAAAAAGCCTGCAACCAACATAGTGGACTATGTACTTGGTCTCCGCTCCAGGATGGCTGAGTATATGGAGAAGGCATCCAAAAACCTTGAGGCCAGCCAAGAACTTCAAAAAGCTTGGCATGACCAAAAGGCTGTTCTGACTGTGTACCAGCCAGGACAGAAGGTGTGGGTGCTGGAGCCAGTGGCCCCAGCAGCTCTGAAAGACAAATGGTCTGGGCCCCACACCATCATTGAGCAGAAGGGAGAGGTTACCTACTTGGTGGACCTTGGAACTCCCAGGAGCCCTCTCAGAGTGCTCCATGTTAACAGGCTCAAGACATATGTTGACAGGAAGGACATGAGCTTGCTCATGGCCACAGATGAGGGACAGGAGGAAGAGAGTGACCCTCTCCCAGACCTGCTCACTCAGAATCCTGATGATG
This sequence comes from Lissotriton helveticus, assembly GCF_964261635.1. Classification (NCBI taxonomy): domain Eukaryota; kingdom Metazoa; phylum Chordata; class Amphibia; order Caudata; family Salamandridae; genus Lissotriton; species Lissotriton helveticus. The sequence goes on from NC_136065.1 coordinate 1,348,460,290, forward strand.
GATCAGTTGATGGTGTTGTCTTTTGTGGCAGCCTCAATGAACATCAGCAACAGGATTGCAGGCAAGTCTTGCAATCCTTCAGACATATGTTCTCTCTGACACCCAGCCAAACTGATTGGTGTACCCATGATGTTGACACTGGAGACAGTCTGCCTGTCAAGAGTAAAATCTACAGACAGCCTGATCATGTTAGAGACTGCATCAAAACTGAAGTGCAGAAAATGTTGGAGCTGGGAGTCATTGAGCCCTCAGATAGCCCTTGGGCTAGCCCAGTAGTTCTAGTGCCAAAGCCTCACACCCAGGGTGGAAAGAGAGAGATGAGGTTTTGCGTAGACTACAGAGGCCTCAATGCAGTCACTAAGACTGATGCCCACCCAATACCAAGAGCAGATGAACTTATAGATAAATTGGCTTCTGCCAACTTCTTAAGTACATTTGATTTGACAGCTGGGTATTGGCAAATCAGGTTAGCTGAGGAGGCCAAACCCAAGACAGCATTTTCTACCCCTGGAGGGCATTATCAATTTGTGGTAATGCCCTTTGGACTGAAAAATGCACCTGCCACCTTCCAAAGGTTGGTGAATCAAGTCCTCACTGGGCTGGATGACTTCTGTGCAGCTTATCTTGATGATATTGCTGTCTTTAGCTCCACCTGGGAGGATCACCTGGTCCACCTGAGGAAAGTGTTAGAGGCCCTGCAAAAGGCAGGCCTCACTATCAAGGCCACAAAGTGCCAGATAGGGCAGACACAGGTTGTATACCTGGGCCACCTTGTAGGTGGAGGCCAGGTTCAGCCACTGGAGAGTAAGATACAGGCCATCAAGGACTGGACTCCTCCAATCACCCAGACTCAGGTTCGAGCTTTCTTGGGCCTGACTGGGTACTATAGGAAGTTTGTCAGAAATTATGGGTCCATAGTGACCCCTCTTAATGACCTGACAAGCAAAAAGATGCCAAAGAAAGTTCAGTGGACAGCAAGCTGTCAGAAAGCATTCGATGACCTAAAGCAGGCCATGTGCACAGCACCTATCCTAAAGAGTCCAGATTACTCCAAGCCATTCATTGTCCAAACAGATGCTTCTGAGTTGGGTGTGGGGGCTGTTCTGTCTCAACTGAATTTTGATGGTAATGATCAGCCTATTGCTTTCATTAGTAGGAGGTTGACACCCAGAGAGAAAAATTGGTCAGCTATTGAGAGGGAGGCCTTTGCTGTGGTCTGGGCCCTGAAGAAGCTGAGGGCCTACTTGTTTGGCACTCACTTCACCATTCAGACAGACCATAAGCCCCTCTTGTGGCTAAATCAGATGAAGGGTGAAAACCCCAAACTGCTTAGGTGGTCCATTTCCCTACAGGGGATGGATTTTACAGTGGAGCATAGACCTGGTACTGATCACAGCAATGCTGATGGGCTCTCCAGGTATTTCCACTTAGAGCAAGAAGACTCACCTGGTCAAGGTTAGTTTATTGTCCCAAAGTTTGGGGGGGGTCATGTAGGAGAGTAGGGTCTGCAATCCTATGATCACCCAGATTTTTGCTTTTTGCTGCACTGGTTTACGACTTTCCCTGGCTGTGGGCCTGCTAATCAGACCCACAGCCTAGCTGTTCTCTCTATCCAAATTGTACTCAGGTACTGAATTGGCACTGGGCCCTCTCCAAGTCCCTGTACCCAGGGCTGAGGTGTACCCAGAAGTCTCCCAGGGGCTGAAGCATGTATTATGCCACCCCTGGGCTGACTAACTAAACTGACACAACTGGCTGCACGACAGCTGGGGCAAGGTGGTGTACTCACCCTTTGCTTTAGATATAGTATACCTATATCTAACCCTAAAAATGGACACACAGATCTCCTATCAGTCACTCCTATGGCAGGCCTTAACAATCCTGAAGGCAGAGTGCTTGGAATCGTGTGAGATGGTGCTCTGGCATGAGCTGAGCCTGTCTGCGGCTTTCGGGATCCATCCCTTAGCCGTTTCCATGATATCGCATACCATATACTCTTAAGTGCATTATAATCCTCGCGGTTATATGCCAACTCTGGTATCGCTTTATCAAAACATGTCGAGTAAGGTGTCATACGAATTGGAATACTAACCCCTCGCCAATTCTGGCGACGGGGTTAGCATTCCACCCTTCTAGAGGGACACGACATGTATGTAACCCCTAACCCCGGTTAAAGTCAAACAGAGCCTCAGCTCCACAAAATGGATGCTGCCACCGAGACACAAGTCTGCCCTCCTGCTGCTGGGAGTCCTCCCAGAGCAGGAGATAAGGACAAAGGGTTTCCTGCCAGGGGCGGTGCCAGCACCGTCCCAGACAGGGTTTTGTGTATTGTAGGTAGGCAGGGCTTTAGAGGAAGGTGACTGCACGTGGCACCCCGGTGCTCACTGTGCATAGGCTGGCTGGAACCAGTTCCAGGGTCACTCCAGACCCTGTGCTGGGGAAAAGCCCGCCAAGGAAGTGGGTGTAACCACCCCCCTCCTAGTCCCACCCCTAGGGCAGGACTTAGTCGCGTGCCAGCCCCTTTTTACAGGATAAAGGTAGGAACTGGCCCCCTTCCAAATTAGATCATCTTTGAATCCTGAAACTACTTTCCACGAAAGGAACTCAAGACTTCTTCCTAAGATTTCTCCCTTGTGACTAAGGAGTAGTCACCCTGCATCCGCAGGCACCACCTTAAGAACACTGCGGTCTGCTGCAAGTCTCTCCTCCGGATCAAGACTGCCCAGCTCGACGAGAACCGGCTTCCCTGGCACCTCTGACCTCTACCTGCATCATCAGTCACGCTGAGATTCGTGGGTGTGACGAGACCTCGAGGGACCGGCCATCTTCAAGACTGCACGACTTCTTTCCAGCAAGCCCGCCGAGTAATTTCCTGGTGAGTGCTTTGGGGTCCGAGAAGCCCCGACCCTGAGCAGCTCCAGCACCGAAGTGCAGCCTCCCAGCATCTCCACGATCTGCGTGGGGCCCTTCTGCTTTTTGCTGCTCACCGCGTTGTTTGGCTACTAGCCCGCTGGCTTGTGGCCTTCTGAACGACGCCCGACGACATTTCCGCTGCTGGTCTGGTTGCTCCAGGCTGGCCCTTGCTCCCTTCCAAAAGAGGAGCCCCCCGGACCCTCCTGGTCCACTCAAGACGCCATTTTGAGTCCACCGCGTGGGCTTGAATTAGCCAAGGCTTGTTGCCCAATCCTGGGTAACTTTGACGCCGACAGCTTCATCCATCGTGGGACAGCTCGCTTTTCCATCCTGGTCGCCGACAACGCCTCCTGGTCCGTGAGATCTGCAGAGCCAGCGTCGCCCACTCACCTAGTCGAGGTGACTTCGCCCGGTGCCATCCTGGTGCCCACTTAATCACTGGCTAGTGATTCAAGAACTTGGTCCCCTCTGCTTTCAGGTTTCTTCTTCCTTGATCCAGGCTTGGATCCAACGAACTTTCCTTCACTGGTCGCCTGCCAGCAACTTCCTTCTTCCAGGCTCCTGGTCCGGCAACGAGATCCCTGACGTCTTTTCAGACCTATGCAGCTGCAGCCCCTGGGCTAGGTAACTTCGGCACTTCGGTGTCCCAGCATAGCCTCACTATCCTAGGGTCAGGATCCACTGTCGTTTTCTTCCTACCAGGTCGGGTTCGCCCGTGAACACTAACTTTGCCTTTACTAGCTTCCATAGACTTTGTCCCGCATCCCGCGTGAGAGTGCACACTCTGCACCCGAGTCCCCTAGGTCTCCTAGAAGTAATCTAACGATTCTATAGTCAAGTCCTAGCGATTCCAAAGCCTATTAGTACTGTACTTACCTGCTAGTAATTTCGCATTCCACTTTTAGAATATATGGTTTTTCGTGCCCCTCGGGCATTTGTGTATAACGTGCTAACTTAAGTATTTTCGTAAGAGTTTTGTTGTGTGCCTAGCACCCTGTCCTCATAAAGAGTACAGGGTTGTTGTGATTCTAATAAATACATTGTTTATTTTCATAACACTTGTGTGGTGTCCTTTCACTGGGTGTTCAAGGGGTAATGTGATGGTAAAACAGCTGGCTTAACACGCCCTCTAGAGTCTTAGCCTTAGACTGCTCGTATCCATGCTACTAGGATAGCTGGTCTATAAGGTTGACTTACAACCAATCATCAATAAGGGTTGTTTGGACTGATATATAGTGATCACTAGAATAGTGAACACTGCACATCAGGCCAACTTCTCACAGTCTCTTTTTAATGATAGCTATTTTCATTTCCGTGAGCACTGTCTCTATCGGAGCAAAACACTCCTCTGTGTAAGTTTAGATATGGCGGTAAATGCAAGTGGTGTAGTTTGGACTTCACTGTATAGTACCTAGGTGAAACGTGTCGAACTTGGGTCTATTATTATTGCTACATTTTATTTGTTGTCCTATGTTTGTCAAATTGCTTTGTGAGGTTCCTGGGAATAGTTGGCACCTTTATTTGGTTCTGGTTTTTTTTCTCCATGATTCTGAGAAGAATGAAAATAGGGCTCACCGGAGGAGTTATCTCTCCGTGTCCTAATTTCATTTCTATCTCACAAGTTATATCCCCCTTTCTCTTATAATATTGTAATTTATTTCCTGAATCTACCCGGAGTCTGCGCACCACACCTGTGAAACCACTATGTTTCCTCTTCCTTTTCTTTAGGGTTCGCTTCATTCTTGGATTTAGATTTTAATTGGGGTTTCTGCCATTTTGTTCCGAGGGTGTCTCTTCCAATTGAGACATAAACTTGTGAAATAATATTTGCTAATTCCACTTCCTTCTGATCTAGTGGAGTCATGGCATTTCTTTGGGGTACAGCCAACAGAGCCGCGTCCCTTTCAACATTACATACAATTATTTCATCTATAAAATCTATGCTGTCTAACAGGTTTATACTACTTGGTACAGCCTACTGCATCATGCTTTTCTGCATCTGCTACATAACCTCAGGTAACACAGCTAAACAGGGAATGGCATGAGGAAGGGTTTCAAATATGCTTCCCCATTATTGGTATTGCAGTTTATGAAGCCTCATCTTTATTGAGAGACACATGTTCATTATTCAATATATATCCTGCGGAGATGATTGTGGATAAACCACCAACAATGGACTTTTTCACTTTATTTAGCTGGGCAAAACCCTACTATTTAATTTATTTACACTGGATTAATGGCAATGGGTTGTGCAAGTGTAGGTGTTTGGATAGTATCTGTGACCTCAGTGCCCCCTTCTACATATACAATTTGTCCACATATCGCTACTACTTCTGTCAACATTTTCCTGGTTTCTCCTATGGGTAGCCAACCCCTTTGTGGGAGAGATGTGTGTGTATTTAATGAAGGCAATATTAAAGGTCCCAAACTTACTGTTTGTGTCACATGTGGTGAGATCCCTTGAAACAGGTGCATATGCTCTATGTATCCTAATAGCACACCAGTTACTGTGACTGGATTGTAACATACTCGAAGCTCTATTAATGCATATCAAGCGATTAACCCGGATACATCTCGTTTTTCTTTTTCAATCCATGAATAGAATACTTCAGAGATGTACACACAGTCTGAACCAACCAATAACCTGATTTCACCCCTGGTTAATGGGATCTCCCTTGCTATCAACTGGATTGTAGGGGTGGGGTGTACGTTCTCTGTTACATGCACTGTTTCTATTTCTACTTTCATTGCTTTTCCCGCCATTGTTTAAAAAGACCCAGAATTTGTACCGGCCTCCAGATGCCAGATCCCAGACCAAACCCTCCTGTTCTACCAATACCGTCACTCCCCCCACATTAACTATCAGCTATTAGGACTCTTTTTGTCAATTCTATTTTGTTTTTTTTAATGCTTTTTATTTTCTTTTAAATTGTTCCTATTTCTCAGAATACACAGTGCTTCATAAAAACTCTTGCTGAATTAATAAATGATTAAATAAATTAAAATTGAGATAGGACCACATTAAAGTTGAGCATACAGGCAGCTAAACGTGTGGGGTATAGCTTTTATAACTGTTGGGTTCTCAACAAACCCCAATTAGACAAGGGGACTACATTCCCTCCCGATACATGTGTGTGCCTGACTGATTTTTGGGTTTCTGTGGCCTTTAGGGGCCAGGTCCCATGCTGGGCACCCTGGCATGTTACCCCCAAAATTTTGGGCCCAACTATCAGATCTCCTAAGCCCCAAAAGGTAAATGTCATTTTCAGAGAAAAGGAGAACTGGTAGGCTTCTTCCACCCCTCCCCCACTGAATTATGCGGTGGTGTAAAAAGAGTGCTAGGAATCAGACAAACTTGTCACCGAATCTCTCCTCCTCAGGTGGCATATCCAGAGCCCGCCGCATACTGCGAAATCAGTACACACAGCAATTGGGATTAAACAAAATATGATTATGTAATGTACTCTGTTCACAAATCATGTGTATTAGAATGATTGTAAATATTATAAACTGCAATAACTATACAAATTAGTTTGATGGTTAAAAAAGCGCAAACCTTATTTCATCACAGTTCTCCTATCCAATCATTTAAATTGGGCCGCCGAGATGCCCAAGGGCCTTCGTTCACGCTTTATAAGTGTTGAAATAAATAAATAAATAAATAAATAAAATAAATAAATAAATAAATAAATAAATAAATAAATAAATAAAACCTACCTAAATTATATCCAGCCTTCAAACAGCATGGTTGTAAAAGTTCTTCATTCTATTACAAAACATATAATCCCCCTCTGCATAGTTTACTGAGCTATGTGACCTGAAGTCAGAGCTCCATAGTTCAGCATCCCCTCCAGCAAACACCGCATGTCCAACCTGCCTCTACACCAGCACCTTATATACATTATTAAGCTTTGTGTTGAATGGAGTGAGGATGGACGGCTCTTGCTGGACTCTTGTTTTGTTACACGGAAGTTTACAGTTACATTTCTTCCCTCTTCCTACATGCTGGAACAAGGTTCTGCTTGTGGCTACATTTTAGCTACCATATTCATGAACAGTACGTGTGTGTACCAGAGAATTTAGATTCGCTTTCTCTGCTGCCTTAGCATGAGTTTATGAAAATCATGCCCATGTGTATTGGCTGCACCATTCAAACATACTTTCTAAGCCCTAAACTTACACCACACACTCCAGTGTTTTTAAATGCACGATTAGTGTTCATGATTACATACAACCAGGCCTATATTTTATGTAACATATCAAATACATTTCAAAGCCTTGCTACATCCTTTCTGGATGCTAGTCACCTGCTTGTTTGTCCCATGTCCCCTTTCCAGTCTTTGTTGCTGTGGGTCCACCTTTTGTGGGTGCTTATCCTCTCAATAAGTGGGTGCTTATCTGCCATTTGTTGGTGCCTGTTCACCATTTGTGAATACTTAGCCTTATTAAACTTGCATGATGGCACAAGTTCTCTGGTGAAGAATGCCAATCCTGGCCATATTAGCTCCCATCGTGTGTATGTATTGGCTAGAGATTAGCGTAGACGCAGCAAACGGCTTGAACTATGCCCTCATGCTTAAATACTCAACTGTCTAGTTTATATCACAGAGGATGTACTTTTAGCCAATATTGTTTTAGCATCCCTTTATCTGAAGTCTCTCACAGATGGAATGTGATCTAATCTCTACTTTGCTTTCTTTATAGGAGAACCCAACTTACAAAGGTGATGCTCCAGAGTCAAAGTCTGGATCAGCTTCTGCGGTGAGTGATGTAACATCTTTACTGAGCCTTGTATATTGCTCCATGCATTGGGTAGACACAGGCTATTCTGTGCTGTGCTCTAGGGCTGTGCCCTTTATACCCTTGCATATTACCATGAACTTGTGGCTCTGATTTTTTTTGTTCTCGCAGTCACTCTCCTCAGTTCGTCTCTTCATTCTTATTTCACCATTCAAATGATCATGTATGTCTTTTCTTTACTTTTCTGTCCTTTGAGTGTGACTAAAAAGACCTTTAGGTCCTTCAGACAGTCTTAGAGTATGGTAGTAGAAGTGGATTTACAAGATGAGTACAATACCATGAAAGGAAGTCCTCCTGAATGCAACATTTCCATGACAGGATTCCTTGAGTGCAATGCTGCTTCCTGTATGTCTGCACTGCCTGTACAAATTACAAAGTACAGACTTTCCAAAACTAAGCTATGCTTATGTTTGTGTTTTATAAAGCGCATGGCTGCCTGAGGGCTTCCCTGCGCTGGTGAGTGCTGTGCTGAAAGCTGAGCCCCCAGGTGCCTTAATGGGGAAACAACCAGGCCTTGAGTTTCGTCCTAAAGGAAAGTTCATTTTGCAGTGATCTGAGGCCGTGTGGGAGGTCATTCAACAGCTTCGGTACCAAGTGAGCAAATTATCTTTCTCCCTATCTCGACCTTTTGACTCTGGTTGTACTGAGGAGATGGAGTTGAGAGGGTCTCAAGAGTCTGGTTAGAGCATACATAGATACCAGCTTTCTGAGTTTTTCTGGACCCTTGTTATTTATGGCCCAGTGAGCAATTCAGAGGGATTTAAACTTAATTCATGCCTCAATTGGAAGCCAATGAAGCTGTTTGAGGGATTTTTTTTTACTGAAATGTTGCTAGGAACCTTTAGAAGGAGCCTTACTGCCACATTTTACACAGTCTGAAGTCTCTTTATAACACATTTGTGCGCAGTCACATAAAGAGAGTTGCCGTAATCCAGACGCCAGACTATGAGGGATTGAATGACAGTTTTTTTAAACTGGTCTGGGATCAGTGCTAGTATCTTCCAAATCATTCTAAGTAGCAAAAATCAGTTGCCAGACAACTTATTTGCTTGGAAATCCATTGCCAGGGAACTATCCAGCCAGACTACTAGATTCTTTATCGCTGATTTGGGATGAGGAGGGTTGCCCATGTCATTTGGCCAGCTATTCAACGGTCTAGGTATGGCCTTGTTTCCTATTATCATTAATTCCGTCTTATTTCTGTTCCACTTTGGATAAGATATGTGGAGGTGCAGGATCTAATTGAGATCCTGATTTGGTTGCCAGCTTTGTTGTTTGTCTCATTCCTCCATCGTTCTCCATCCTTTGCTTTGTGATTTGCCTGTGACTTCATGGGTCAATATTCTGCCAGCATTTACATTCTATTTATATCAGTTCTTTTTTGTCTCTGGAGTTCCTCTACCTTTCTAAATTGCTGCCTGAATGCTTCTATTTCTATTTGTTTTAAATTAATATATTTTCATTCTGTGTGAGCCACTTTTCCCTTCTCCTTTTCTCTCTAATTCAGTTCAGACTCTGATTCACTTTCCATTTTGCTCACTGTCTGTATGGCATTTTCATGTGTTCTCTGTCATGTTCTCGCCTTAAGTCCTGCGTCTCTCACTTAGTGCCTGTTTGTCACCCTTTTTTTTGCCTAAAGATATATTTCCGTTCATATAGAAGATTCACTACACTGTGATATCATACTTATCCCAAATAGCCTTGCTTACCAAACACAAATCCACATAATATTGTGGAAAAAAATGGTTTTGCTTAGTTTGAATTCTTCTGGAAGACATTTTCATGATCAGCAAAGGTATCGATAAAGTTGTAGCCTGAACCTTAGCAATGTTATTTCCCAATTAACACTCCATTTGACATTGTCGCTCACAAGGTTCCGCAGAAATATCTTAAACATGTTGCATGCGGTAGGCACATGCTCTACATTTAAACCAATGAGCAGTTTCATAGACAGTCCCAACACCATGAAGTGAGTTCCCCAGAGATGGCAGCTGGTATTATTGACATTCCATTTTCTTTATGCATTAGCACCCGCATGACCATGAGTGGGCGTGTCTGTCTCAACTAGCCATAGCGAGTGCTCAATTTATCTGTCCCTGATGGGCCTTTGGTCTTCTTCTTTGCAGGCCGCCGTAGCACGTGCCAACCGCAGGAATGCAGGAGAGATGATAAAATACCGGCTTGTGGCGGTTCCTCATGGCAACGATATTGCATCCCTTTTTGAACTTGACCCAACTACGCTACAAAAGACTGACTCCTTGGTTCCCAGGTAAATCCACATGTAGATTCCATGACTCAGTGGATGCTTGGGTGGGCCACTCTTGACAATAGGAAAACTGGGGGAGGCGTGGTGTTTGAAAACTTTAACCTCTGCCACAGGGTTGCCAGGTCATTCTTTTTTGCTTCTCAGGACTTTAAGTGAGGCACTATGCCTTCTTCACCCACACTACAGACCCCTTTAAAATCTCCCAAAAAGTTTCATGTCACCCTTATGCTTATTATAGACTAATGGTTCATTTATAGTGGATGGTAAGGAGCGAGGCTTTGACGAGTCTTTCTTCCACAAAGGGGCCTTTAGGGTGGGCAGGCTGTTGGCTTGGCAAGCAGGGTACTCTGTCGCATTGGAAACGGAATACCCTGTCTGTCACTTTGTAAATTACCCCTAGTTTTTTACAGGCTTGACCCCAAGTGCCAAGATTTCAGATCTAGAGAATCTTAAAGTTTGACTTTAGGCTTGTCATCATGCTATCTTGGGATCACAGCCGCAATACAAGAACACCCAATTTCCGGAGGAAGCCTACATTGTTGGTGAAATAGCATGTATTGATTAAAGAAAAGTTGTCCTGATTTCACAGAGCTGTTGCATTCCACAGTTTATCTGTGACCTTTCATGGTGATGACACGCTGAAAGTGCTGTCATAGGTTTGCGAATTGTGGAAGAATGTTCTTATGATCTGTGAAGAAATTGTGTTCTTCCTAAATTTGTCCTTCTAATCCGCACCTAAGGAGCTTGAATAGGGGAAAACAAATGAAATATGCAGGGCTGGCTTTAGGGCGGTGTGATCAGTGCCACTGCACCGTGCGCTGACTTGGGCTGGGGGCATAATTTTTGCAAGTATATTATCACTTTAAAAGCACCTGCAACTGCGTTCCTGGCCTCCAGCAATTTCCAGGCATCAATTAAAATGTCAAGATAACTTCAGTGATTAATCGTCTTCCTGGAAAGAGATCGGAGGTTGTTCTAGTGGAAGTTTTGACTCATCCATTCCTAAGGTAGTACAGAGGGTTAAAATGCCTGCTGCAAATATGCAGTTAAAGTGCATATAATGTAAATAGGTCAGTGGGTTACTGCTTCTGTAAGACAGCTCATTTTTTTACTTGTCGTTCATAAGTCAAAATTCTAATATAGAACATTGAGCTAATAACTGTCATCCTACAGCTGCATGCAAACTGCAAGGTATATGTTAGAGCTTTATGTTTTTTTGCCAAGTCTTTCATTTTCCTAATCTTGTCAAAAGGATTCATTTGTCTAGAAAACAATTATTAAAGAGAACCAAGGTACAATGATGTTATGTTTTAAATTCTGAATTTGTGCTTTTCCACAATAAGGACTCCTAAACTATATTGCCTACCAGTATCGATGACATGTCACTCATACACTACACCTTGTAGTCCTGTCTGATGCTATACATTGATTTACACACATATGATTGTCTCTGTGCAATGTGTGTGTGGTGTAAAGTGCTCTGACACCTTACACTGGTATGAGTGGTGCTACTATAAAACTAAATGAATCTGAGAAACAATGGTTATGGAGGTTTGAGGGGCACTGTTAAAGGGTGCTTGTGAGGGAATCCGTGGCAGAGGTGGTTATTGGATTGGGAGGGGGAGAAGCAGAGGTGTAGCTAGAGCGTGTGGTGCCCGGGGCTATCCCTCAGATTGCCGCCCCTTGGGGGAGGGGGGGTGCTCGGGGAAAAAGGACGGTGAGCACTTGAAAGATGTCCGAGAGACACGTAGCATAAGGCTGGCTTGAAAAGCACATATATGTATAACACACCTGATAACAACAAAGGAAAGTCAAGGACGCAATGCATGGAGTGAGTCTCCCTGACGCTCTGCAGGTCATTTGCCCAGAATCACAGGATGTTGAGCGTCGTTGCCGAGACTCGAACCTAGTTCACCAGCTTTGAAGTTAGCCGCTAGCCGTAAGGCTACATCCTCTCAGTCATTAGGAGGCTTCTGCCCTTCAGCAGATTGTTCATAACAAAAGACTGCAAAGGTAGCTTTTGATTATAACTATTTGTGCTGTAAGTAGTCACATTCTTTCCGCAGGTAGGTGATAACAAGATCCATATTGAGGACAAAATAACATTTAAATTGGGATACCTCATCCCTAGACCACTCTGACTTGCCATCCTATTTTTCTAATGCTCTTAAATTTTCAGATGGTTCAAGAGATCTCAGAAGCAAAAGCAATATTTTGCTGGAAGTCCCAGGCTTCAAAACCACTATTACACAGCATAAATCCTTCTCAGAACAGAGCCGCTACTCTTTTACGTAACTCTCTCTCTCTCTGCTGACCACAGAAATAAACCCATTCTCTTGGCATCCATCAACATTTAAAGACGCACACCTCTTCAAACTGTATTCAAGCCTAAAGTCGTAAGTGTCAGTATTTCACCCAAAAGCAGTAAATGTGTCTTTGACTATATGCGTTGATGCACTCGGTTCCTTTCATGATTCTCCATCTCTGTCTTTACCCTATCCTTCCCCCTGACTGTGCAGTTCTCTCTGTCCCTCTCTTTCACTGTGCTGTAGATTTGCTACCTATTACCTCCTTGTCCGCCTTCCCATCCCCTTCCTTACCAATGAGCAGGTTGTCTGCTCCATAGAAACCGGTTACCTAGCAAAGCCAAAATACTTTCCCCAATATTGCGCCGCCTACCCAGGCCGGCATGCATAAAGGGTGCAGTGCATCACACACACCTCCTAAGAACACCAAAGAAAACTGAAGAAAAAAGAAAAACACAAATCAATCGACCAAACAGAAACCAGGGAGGGAGGGGCATGCTCAAGGATGGAACAGGAAGACCAGGACTCGGAGTACTGAAGATTACCGGCAAGTAACCGGGCACTCCCTTCTATCTTACTCTTTCCCCTCGACTTTCTCAACATGTGTGTACCTAGCCAATTCCTTAGCTGCCTAACTACACCTGCTATTTCTTTTTTATCTCTCACCTTCAGCTTCTTCCTCAACCCTGCCCATAATTATTTGCTGTGAGTTTAAGTTGCGTGTCTCACCCTTTCCTGGACTCCACTTGCTCTCCCCCTCCGCGCCAACCCACGTGCCTCTATGATCTGACCCTGATTCTGCTCCCTTTGCCCCCATGTAACTCCCTCAAAGTTCTCCAGCTCTTTGTCCTCTCCACAACACCCTTCACTCCTCCTGGCCCCTGGTTCTTCTCAAATATCTCCATACTATCACGCACATCTTAAAGGTTTTGGGAGCCATGGGCCAAACGTATTTTGGGGCCTCTGTCCGTGGCAGCTTTGAATTTATGATCCAGTTTCAACACTTTCAGGCCCTCTTTGGTCAGGTCACTGACTGTGCACAGGGACACTCATGCAGATTCTAAAAGTGTTTATAGCTAATATTCAGGGATAGTCGTGTGTTTTCAACATTGTAACACAGCAGTAGCTCATTAACATTATTGCAAATAATATCTGTGACATATGACTATGTGAAGCCCTGTTTTTATCTAAAACAAACTTTTTTGTGGATGTTGCATGAAACATAAACACTTGTCTGCAAAATGCCTGTAATAGACTGTCTCTCACACATCACCCACGTTAAAAATAAATGAAAGGACATTGACATTTGAAACAATCTGTTTAAGAATAATTGAAGGTCATAGGAGCAAGACTCTATGCATAAGAGAGCTGGCTCTATGGGGTGGGGGGCGGGCGGGGCTGAAAGGCTGGGGCCCTGGGCCAGAGCCAACTTTTCCCATGCCTTAAAACGTCTCTGCATACGATCTCATAGTTCCCTCGCTCTTTGCCCCCACTTGTTGTCAGCTCATGTTAACTGGTTCTCATTACCAGTTTTCATTAAGATCATATGGTCACTGTTGGTGTTATATTGTAAAGTGCGCTTATACATCGCAGTGCATTCACACGGTAAAATAATGTCATTGTTCGTGATACCTTGTAAAGAGCCCATATACTGCTCTGTGCATATAAATCCAATAAATAAATACTTAGCTGCCTGACTGTGCCTTCAGTGCAACTTGCAAGTATGAAGCACTGCCCGCCGGCGCCACCAGGCCAGAATGGACTCAACAACACGACGAGAGCGTAGCGGTGAGCGCGTAACGCGTCACTGCTACGTTCTGATCGTGAGGCGAGGGCTGGCCAAAAATGTCCATGACAGCCTGGGCCGTCATTGTTTGCACTCGCACGCGCTACACCTGATTAACGGCCCTGGATTGGGTGGCGCCCGCGGCACTGGACGCCCGTTGAGGCCGTGGCCGCCTTAATTTATTTGGGACACTGTGTCATCGTTCCCAAATAAATTATAAAGGCCGCGGCGCCCGCAACAGGCCTCCAGTGCCGTGCGGCCGCCTCAAAAATTGTGCCGCCTGGGGCGGACCGCCCCCCCTACCCCCCATAGCTACGCGGGTGGGGAGAGGGGAGGGGGTGCCAAAAAAAATTGTCGCATAGGGCGCCACCAATGTTAAAGCCGGCCCTGGAAATATGATGCATAAAATCATGTTGTTGTAACAATATGCATTTCAAAATATGGAAGGATTTTTGTTCAGGAAATAACTATCCGCCCCCTTCAAATTCTTTTCCATCACAGTTAGAACGGGATTCGAGTTAACCTGTTACAATTTTAAGATCAAAGTTGATACTATAGGGCTTGGATAAGACAAACAATAATATTTTTGATACTACAAGTAGCTTCTGCAACAAATAATCTCAGTCGAACTTGCTGATGACTATATTTTAATCTAATATGTACAGTCCTGCCAAGCGTCACACAACAGGTGTGACACTCAAGCATTCCAGTGCGGTGATCCGCATCACCGCACTGAAATGCATTGTCACGCATTTTGTCACCAGTGCCAGGCATGCCACCAGCGGCTCCTGTGCCTAGGTTCTCTCGTGCTGCTTGCTGAGCTCGAGTTCGTAAATAGTTAACCGAGACTGCTCTGAGCCTCTGTGGAGTGGCTGAGAGCGCTACAGTGTATCCTAACTCTGCCCAGGGCCTGCTGTGTTCGTTGCCCTGGAAAGAAATGAATATGGCGCCGAGCTTAGTTACTCTCATCACACACACTGCAGGGGAGGGAGGGGCTGCCCTCTCTCGGCAGACCATAGTGCACTGCTGCTGTCAATTACCGGTGTTGCACGGAACACCGGTGGTGTGCCGTCATGTCCGGACTCGGAAGTAAGCAGAAAGCGGTGGGTGAATCTAGCGCAGGCAGGAGACTCGGACTCACTCTCATATCCCCATGGCGTGGCAAGAGGGGGTCATGAAAATTATCAATTGCGCCGGTGGGCGGGCAGCCGGCTGCGCCCCGCAAAACTGGGGGATCATGTGACCACATCCTCCTGGAAGGAAGTGAGCTCGGCAGGGGATTCAGGAAGTGGAGACAGGAAGCGTGCTGCGCACCGGCGCGCAGTCATTGCGTCTGGTCTGTGGGATAGCTGCCAGCCTTCCGCGTCCCGGTGTCCGCATTCATACCAGACAGTGGAGTGCGCTGACTGCGCACAATTTAAATTACTGGCGTCGCCGCGGCACTAGCATCAGCATTTTGTCACCCCCGAGAGGCCTTGGCCGGACTGTGGAGTGTGCCACGTTGGCTATAATAATATAATAATAATTAATAATCACTGACCCGGACTGAAGATTGCCCCGCATTAGACTGCTGCAGCTGCCTATGTGAGAATCAGAGTTAGTTGTACTGATTATTTGCCGCCAGTTTGAGTTGCAGAGCTTGAATTCCACCCCAACAGCAAAGTGTAAGTGGAGTGCGGTATCTTCGCTTTCATTTTAAAAAGGAATAAACTGACATTTGTTTTATGATATATAGCGATCCGATGGCTGATAACCCAGGCCAGATTCTGCCATCTGCAGTTTCACGAACCCTGCACACCGCCACTACACCATCAGCCCCCAGGCGCTTGTGGCCACCAGACATCAGTAGCGGCTCCCTACCTGCCGACCGTGTTATTTTAATTAAATTTCATATTAGCGTGACTCACTCGAAGGGTATCTCGGCGCTGCAAGTACTTAATAATCACAACCCAGTACACCCATTCATGCTGATCCAAGCCCTGTGAAAAGCAGCCCTCACCAATGCGGCCCCAGAGAGCTCGACACAGGCACACATGAGAGCTCCAGCTTCTTGCCTACACCATAGCTCCCAAATGAGAACATGTCTGACCAGACCAGGGCCATCAGGGGGACACAAACGGAGAGAGCAGGTCAGCACGGAGGCAATGAGGGGTCACTGCACCAACCAGGCAGGCCAACCCTCTTAACAGCACAGCCACCTTCAGTCAGTCTACAGCACTACTGCCTGCAGCTTGCGTGATCCTCTTCACAGCAACCTGGTAAAAGATGCTCTGGCTCACCGTGGCACTGCAGGGCACGTCATGGGGGCACAGGTAAGAGAGCACTGAAGTAGTGCAATGAAATGTCTGTGCGAGTGTCAGATTGGGGTGAATTTTGGTTTAATGGGCAAAATGTTCTGTATTGTTTAGATGCTCATATCGGGGATTTCTAGGTCTTGAAGTACGCTGGAAACTGGGTCTATGGGAGTGAATGGGGCTGGCAGAGTGTCTGACACTACAGGAGGCCCTGAGGCTGCCCTTGAATGGATCTGAGTCGATTTCAAAGAGCTGAACTGTCATATCAAATAAAGATTTATTTGTAACACGAGGTTGAGAAAACACACAGGAAGGAGAGTTTTGTTACACAGGCAAACTTATTGTTTCGAACCACGTAGTTTGGATGTTTCTGGATTAAATAAAACATCATAGTTTTATGTCTTGTTTACTCTCATTTACTTCTGATTCTTTGCCTGTATTTGTAGAAACAGGGCGCTTGCTTGAAATCCCTCATTTCCTCACCGTGAAAAGTCCTGTGGACTCAGATCTCTGCAGTGCATGCTCTGACTGAACCATTCAGTTTTCTTCTCAGCCCCAAACCCATGTTTTTCACTTTGATGGAAAACATCAAGATTAGATTTTGGGGACCTTTCTGTCATCCTGTTCTCAAGATGACGAACCTTCATTTGGTGACCTGGGGTGCACTCGCTTGCTGTGCCCTTGTTGTCACACCAGTGTTGAACCAGTTTTGTCCTAATTCCAATATTAGGCCACTGTGTACCTGATCCTGCCACACTGCCACAGAACTGCAGGGGGGCTGGAAAGTTTATAGATGTCTCTCTAGCACACAGCTCATCCAACATGAACCAGGCATGTTCACAAAACATGTATTTTATGAGGATTATCTGTGAGTTACTGCTTTTTGCTATGTTAGTGCTCATCATTTACTGGTGATTTACAGCAGTTTTAAGATCTACCTAGAGTTTCTTGTTGCTCAAATGGGTGTCAGTCAAACAAGTTTTATTCGACATAGTCATAAAAACATTACAGGTAGAAATATATTTATAAAAATAGAGTTAAAATTAACACAAAAATTTAAAATTCATTACAATAAAGGATTTCATTATGTTAAAATACATCAAGTGTTCAGGAAAAAAGTAGTTATTCAATAGCCTATCCCTTTACATTTTTATTTCTAATAATCCAGGCCCATCCTAAAAATCTCGCCACAGCTATATATGTTAAAGGACATGGGTTTGTACAGATGATTCTAGCAGCCACAATTCCACTCCGAGTACCCAGCAGTTTGGCCATGGGCCGCAACCAGACTCTGTGCGGGGCAGAGTATGCAGGGCACACAAAAAGTAGATGACTAACTGTTTCTTTGGGATCTAGGCAAGATGGACAAGAGGCACTTCCACCATTAGACCATCTGGATGTGAATGCTCTGACAGGGATGCTACCGAGTCTCAGTTGGAAATAGAGCTTTCTATCCAGTGGCTTCGTTATGTTGTCCCAGAATGACTCAAAGAGAGTCTCATCCTTGAACTCCATAAACACCCCCGTTAGTGAAAGTGGGGGAATGGTCCTAAACAGTTTTGAGGATATCATCTCCCAGTACAATCCCTTAATTGCCTTGTTCGAGGGGAATATACCATTGGTTGGGTCTTCCCAAGTCTCCGCCAGACCCAGCTCTCTGAGAACCGCTCTAATTCCAGAGAGCCATTTTATCTGGTGAAAGACATCACTTTTAATAATGTCCAGGAGTCCCATGGCGAATATTTTCAGCTCTGGCGTTACCCATATTTGCCTCCAGTATAATACTGGACGGAGGTTTGCGATAATCTCGATTGGTTTCATGCCAAGGTCCTGAAGAACCGGGCCCATGGGGGTACTATGTGGTAACATGATAAGATTACATAGGAACCTACTTTCGGAAACTTTTAACTTACTTAGATACCCGTGCCCTCATATCTCAACTCCATAGAGTGCTGCGCTCACAGCCTTCGCATTGTAGACCATGATTGCAGGGGCCATCGGTTTTGTCAGGGACTTGGCATGTTCACTGGTCAGTGCCCCTACAATTTGTCTCTGCTTTAGGGTTGATAGGTCAATCTGTTCATTCCATCGGAGATCATGCTGGATGGTTACACCCAGATATGAGAATGATTTTACTTGTTCCAGGGGTAGGTTATTCATCAGTACCTTCCCTCTGAATGACTTGTGTTGGTTAAAAGACATGAATTTGGATTTTAAAACATTAATTTCCAGCCTGTGGTCAATGCAAAATGTTTCGAAGATCCCAAGTGCTTTTTGCAAGCCACTTGGGGTCTTGGAAACAATGAGACAGTCATCGGCAAACATTAAGATTGGTATTTTAGCGCCTGCTAAAATTGGAGCATCAACATTTGCCTGTATCAAAACCTTTGCCACATTATTAATGTAGAGAGAGAAGAGGGTTGGCCTTGGCGCACTCCTCTCTCTACCGGAAACTGATTTGTGACACGTCCAGGGGGGCCCCATCTTATCTGGGCATAGTTATGCTCATGCAGTTTGACTATCAAGGAAAGAAGGGTAGGAGGCATGCCCATGTCGTTCAGGACAAACCAAAGATTTGCACGCTGGACAAGATCAAAGGCTGCCCTCAAATCGATGAAGGCAGCATACAGGCTACCCCCCCTAGTTGAACAACCTTCCAATAAAGCATGGCGAAATGTAGCACTTGGTCGACTGTGCTTATGCAGGCTCTAAATCCCGCTTGAAGGTGAGACAAGATATTCATCTCACGCTCCCACTCGTGGACTATGTTTAATACCAGTCTACCGTAGATCTTGTGGATGGTATCAATTAGACTGATCGGGCGATAATTGCCTGGGAGCGATTTGTCGCCCTTTTTGAAAACAGGGATTATTTCCGCCCCGTTCCAGGATTCAGGTATTGGGGATCCACTGGCTATCATATTTGCCAGTAATAATATATACTTTCCCCAGAGTTCTCTGTTGCTTAGGAAGATGTCAGCCGGGACACCATCTATTCCTGGCACCCTTCCAGGTGTGATAGAGTCCAATGCATGTTGGATATCCATAATAGTAAACGCATCTTCCGCCCAGGGGGTATATACAATCCCTTCTCTCTATTCTGAGGGTAATTCCAGCCCTTTGGCGTATTGGGGCCTAAAGTGAGCTACCCAATCATCCTGGGCTACCCAATTTTTGGGGTTTTCTGGGCGGCCTTCGGATCCCCATTTCAACAAGTCCCAAAATTGTTTGGAGTTCTTGATTGAACTAGCCTCTTTAAGCTCCTCCCATTTTTTTACATCCCAGGGGCGCTTGGATTTTTGGATGACAGTTTTATACGTGCTCCTAGCTATACGAACACTGGCGCTGGATCCAGTTTTAATGGCCTGCCCTAGATCCAGCCGTACCTTCCTACATTCTTTATTATACCACCTTGGAGATTTATCGGACATAGTTTTTTTCGGGTTGTTTGTTTTAACAAATAGACCTTTTATTTGTGTAAAGAAGGTTTCATGCACCTTGTTTGCACTATCTCTCTCTGGGGTTGAAGGTTCGGCATTGGTGCAGGCACTCAGTTCCATGGTAGCTTGCTCTAAATTCTTTAAAATAAAGTCAATGTTTGACTGGCTTTGGGCGACTTTGGCCCACTTCAAGTGGCGCATATCATTTGCAAGGAGGACGGTTTGGGAGCTTCCATCACTTGGGCCCTCTGTTGTCACTAGCACTTCCCAGTAGGAGAAAGTCATACACAGGGGGTTGTGGTCACTCTCAAGGCGGTCAACAACCATCATGTCCTCCAGATGGTGCCACAACTCGAGATGGACTAATATATAGTCAATTCTACTTTCTTTGTTGCCGCTCTTAAATGTGACCGCACCCACCCTATCTGTAGGGGTTCTGCCATTGGCTGCCCTTAGTCCTTTATTTAAGCAGGTAGAGTTAATCTGGATCACCAGATCAGTCCACCTTTTCACTGGGTCCAGTTCTAACTTAGGAACCCCCCACTGGCTGTCTTGTTCATCTATAAAATGAGAATCGCCACTTGACAAAGGTTCGAAGTTTACATTAAAATCTCCTGCAACAATCAACCGTGAATGTGTGGAGAATTTTTCAATAAGGCCATCGAGGACAGCAAGGGTTTCAGACTTCCGCCCCCCTGTGCTCCTAGCATACACATTGCAAATGTCTAAGGGTTTAGCCCGATTAAGTGTAAGGGACACAATCTGTATATCCTTATGATTCTAGATGAGCTCCTTTACAATGATTCCAGATTCCTGTTTGACCCAAATTGTTAATCCACCAGAGGGTCGTCCTCTATCGCTTTTTTCAGCGGGGACACTAAAATTTAGGAACCCTGGGAAGTGCTGAGGGTCAAGGAGCCACGTTTCTTGAAATATACAAATGGTAAACTGACTGACAAACAAAGCCCACTCTGGGCTTTGTACCTTGGTACTCAGCCCCGCAATATTCCATGACATGATAGAGCCAAATGTGTCGAAATCTGTCACCAAACTTACATTGAGGCTCTGATCTAAGGGACTACCCTCCCCATTGTACACCCCTGAGTCTATTATTACACGAGGTGTTCCCATGGGGGTGTCCTGTGACGCAGTTAGGGTGATTGATGATATGTCAACATACTGTTTAGGATTAGTGTCATCTGGCATTAGTCAATCATTGTATTCCAGAGACGACCCACCCACACCTACCCCCTGAGGTTGAGTTCCCATATCTTTTAACCACTGTTGGGGGGGTGAAGATCTAATTTGGATGGATGAATGATCAGGGGAGCAGGACCTGAACTCCAATAGTATCAGGTTTTGTGCCATGTTTAGACTTTTAAGTGTGAGTTCGATACAGTCGGCTCCGTGTCCTGGTTGCGAGAGCCTAGTGGCCTTAACAATATCTTCCCTTATCACTGATCAGCATCCTCTGGTATGTCTAATCCAATGTATAGCTTTGTTTGTCAGGGAGTCTTTTGTCTCTGTGTCCTTTCCTGGGCTTATTTTTGGGACATTTACCATATATTCTTTAGATAGATCAGGGGGTATAGGTCGAGGCAGGGAGAGGCATCTGCCCGACCAATTTTTAGGGGTATACTTGGTGGTATTGGGGATGTTGATAGGCCTAGCGTTATGCTTTGTGTACCCATTATTTTTTGCTCTATCGGGAGATTTGGGTTTAGGGATTTTCACAGGCAGGGGATTCGCTTGCGCCTCTATACCTTTACCTACTTTACTGTGAGGCGTGTGTACTTTAGTCAGGATACTACCCCTAGGTTGTTGTGACACTGGAGGCGGAATTATTGCCTTTTGCTTCTCCACAGTAACAATGCTCGACTGTTTTTTGACTGGGCTACAATTGGAGCATATATTTACATTAGTTATTACCTTGTGCACTTTAGAAGTTAAAATGTCAACTTTATCTTGCATACAATGAATAAAGTTACATAAACGGTTCACAAGGCTACATAACTCAGAAATTTCATTCCCGGTTCCAGAAATGGGTATGTACGAATTCGCTTCCAACCCCTGCCCTTGGGAAGCATCAGATGGAATTAGCTGAATCAAAGGGTCCCCGTTCTCCTTATTTGAACAATCAATGTCAGTGAGAGGAGAAAACCTATTTGAACACAATACAATTGTATCAAGCAAGCTAGGGGGAGTTTTTTCTGCTTCTACATCTACTCTTGTTGACCCAGCATTTAAAGCATCCCGTATGCCTTCATTAACATTGCGACTGTTCTTTTTCTTCAAGAACATCCCAGGGACAAGAGTCGCACGCCGTTTGCCATTTTTCTGAAATAAATCAATTACATCTTCCCCACTATTTTCACTCGAGATATACTCTGTTGGGGCTTGGATGTGAGAATAAGGCTACAGTCTTCTATCAGATCTTCAATGCGTGACATTACACAGTTCTCTCCCGCATGTTTAGGTACTTTGGTGGCCTTTTTAGACTTTCTCCTTTTCACCCGCGTGCTAGTACCGTCTATGACACCCTCCATACATTTCCTCTTCCCCATTGCAGTTATCCGTGATGACACAGTACCTTAATATATGGTGGGGCGATGCAGATGTATATGGCGTGGCCCTACCCTGCCTCCTCCTGCCCCGGACGGCCACAGACGGCCCGCCCTCTTCCCGGGCGCAGCCCGGCGCCACCCGTATGCGTCCCGCGGGACAGGAGGCGTTCCTATCTTTGTTGGCGCCTCCGGGCGCGTCCTGTGACGTCCCAGGTGCGCCTCTGCCACTGGGGCACCTGAGAGATGTGGTCTGCTGCTGGCCGTTTCCCTCACGGCGCTCGGTGGACTAGAGCAGGGTGTTGGGCGGGTGCAGGGCTAAGCTGTTGCCTTCACGGCGGTGTACGGCCCTGCTTTGGCCAAGAAAAGAAAATGCCCCCTCAGAGCGGTCGGCGCTCCGATCTTTGTTGGCGCCTCCGGGCGCGTCCTGTGACGTTCCAGGTGCGCCTCTGCCACTGGGGCACCTGGGAGATGTGGTCTGCTGCTGGCCGTTTCCCTCATGGCGCTCGGTGGACTAGAGCAGGGTGTTGGGCGGGTGCAGGGCTAAGCCGTTGCCTTCACGGCGGTGTATGGCCCTGCTTTGGCCAAGAAAAGAAAATGCCCCCCAATTGGGTGTAATTTCTGATATTTATATGTTTCCCTCATCTTCATTGCTTGATTTTGCTTGCGAGAAAGTGTCACTCATAGTCGTTGAATGTCACTCATAATTACACTGAAATTATGAAAATGTCACACATTGGCAATCTGAAACCTTGGCAGCTATGTATGTAGATATGAGGAAGTTCGCTTTTTTTCTCAATGGCGGGAACCAGTGCCAGGAACTTCTATCATTACTGGCGCTTTTTTTCAGGCTGATACGTTATTCTCCCTAATTGGTAATATTATCTGAGCAGTTGCGTCCCACGCTCCGTGCGGATTGTAGTCTTTGCCTGCTCTCTAGTGGGGAAATGTAAGAACTGCAGTTAGATTTGTAGCTCCAGGACTTGCTTACAAAATAAAATTACATACATATACTAAATGTGTTCTGTGGGGAGTAGTCGGATTACCAAAATAAACAATGCTTCAGGGTGAAAAACAGAATGAATGTAGAACAGCCATTACCTCCTAAAATGCGGCAGATGATCTAGGTTTATTTGGTCGAAAGGCTAGTAAAACATGTTTCCTCTGATCCTAAACCACATACGCTTGCTTGTAGTGAGTGGAAGAAGCATTGTTTTCGAAATTTGAATTTAGGAAGGGCAATAATCTCCAAATGCTGATTACAAAATTGAGACACTGAAATAGATTTGGACCTTTTCGAGGTATTACAATGACGACATCCTTGAGAAATTGTACTACTGTTCTTTAAGAAAAAAACTATTTAACAAAGTTTTTCCTGAATGTTCTTTAGTTGTAACAGTGATCCCTCAATAACCGCTTAAAGTCTATCACAGTAGACAACTAGAGCACAAGAATGGTTCCAAATGTAAAAATGACAACGCAATTAGAGTAAAAAAAAAACGAAAACAATAATTATGCTTAGAAAAATTCCAAAAATGAAAAAACATACATGTGGAACACTCATTTCGAGAACTCAAGAAACTACATTGTCGAATTTAATGTTTAGGAAGAAGAAGAATAAAAAGTCCTTGGTGCTCAAGTGATCGACAAGGGTGGTGCTTGAAACATATTAGAGTGTATATAAAATGAATGATACAAGGCTGTGCAGGTTGAATGCTAATGCTACAAGATTGATTTCAGAATAATTAAAACATTATTTTTCTGGGTTCAATTCGATGGCATTTTGACCTGTTTCTGATGGAGTCATCAGGACAATGGGCTATTTGAACAAATTGGAGCTCTGTAAAACATAACTGCAATAAATGTAGAAAACATTAATTAAATAGAAGGTTATAAGGCATTGGGAAGAGGAAGTAAATGTACATATAGTAGAGCCAGAAGGTCCTAAAGAACAGAAAAATAGTGGAGCATAGAATCGAAGAATGGAAATCCAATAAAATGGTGGAAATTAAAGTGCCATTAAAGAAAAGCTTATCGGAATGAGACTAGGCATGCTGCAGAGTAAATGCTTGCTGTCCCATTTGAGGATAGATTGAATTAACCTCCAAACTAATTGAGGATGGTCATGGGTCAGTCTGATTTAAAGGGGTGAATCCACAAATACAGTAAATTGTGATGAGAATCAGTTTAAAAGCACTTGGCCGGATAGGGGTAAAGACCCAACCGTCACTGCTCACCTGAATGTAAGGTGCTGAAAGGAGTCACCAGAATAATTCCTTGTTTATGATTAAGTGTGTCGTCGGAGTCAGACCAGCGAGGTTCGGTCTGCACGTAAGGCAAATGTAAGCATCAAATTGAAAAGAGCCGGACAACAATCAATATGAACTGAGTAGTCTGCTAAAAAACAAAGCAGAGACCCAAGAACACCGAGATGAACTGGAGATTGACCCACACTATGCACTGCCTACCCAGATCTGAGATACAACAGATGCTAACCAGTTTTCAGTATTTGTCAGGAAGTTTAAGTGCATGTGCAGCATATACATGAAAAGATATCCGACACACATATGGAAACGTACCCCACGTGATCTTAGGTAAAATAATTATATTAAACAAGCATTGGCATAGCCAATAGGTCTCGCCTTTGGGACCTTATACGTTTTTAGCCATGCAACAGGTGATGTTGTTGCATCAAGGATATTGTGCGGTATAACTAAATACTTATAAGGTCCCAAAAGCGAGACCTATAGGCTATGCCAATGCTTGTTTAGCAAGCA
This sequence comes from Lissotriton helveticus, assembly GCF_964261635.1. Lineage (NCBI taxonomy): Eukaryota > Metazoa > Chordata > Amphibia > Caudata > Salamandridae > Lissotriton > Lissotriton helveticus. The sequence continues at coordinate 1,348,485,432 of NC_136065.1, forward strand.
ACGTGGTTAGTGAAGGCATGACTACTATTTTATATCATGATTACCTTGACGAATGGGTTTGGGCAACTTCTAGTTAACTCGTGTTACTGACCTCTGTTTTTTAAGCACATTTGCCCCGTCAGTTTTTTTTCAGAAAGAAAAAACGCATGCGCAAGAAAGAAAAAAGCAGAGAGAAAACCCCTTCCGGAAAATTGTGCACACAAAAAACATAGGGGCAGATTTATGAGGACCTTGCGCCACGTTTACGCCGCTGTTGCGTCACGCAAGGCGGCGTAAACGTGGCGCATCCCTACGAACGATTTACAACGTGACGCATCTAGGCAGATGCGTCACGTTGTAAAGCCCTGCGCCGCTTGTGGGCGTTCCGGCGCAGGGGGGGGCGTTCCGGGGCAGGTGCACCTCGCAAAAGTGACTGAGTGAAATCTATGAGATTTCACTCAGTCACTTTCAGGCCAATGCTGCGTCAAAAGCCTGCGCCTGCTTGAAGCAGGCGTAAGGCTTGACGCAGCATTGTTAAGATGGGCACCCCCGAGCCTTGCTGGAGCTGCGTCGCGCTTGCGACGCAACTCCAGCATTGCGCCACCTTTACGGCACAGATGCGTCACGCATCTGTGCCGTTTTTGCCCCATGGTGCGCCGCATCATAAATGCGGCGCACCATGGGTGGCGGAGCAGTGGCGCACTGTGGCGCATGTTAACTGGCGCATCCCTGGGGATGCGCCAGTTAACATTAATCTGCCCCATAAAGCACAAATCCCACCGCTAACAAATGTTGCCTGTTCGACCCACACACCCCACAAAACTAAGCAAATACAGTGATGGTAAAGAACGACAGGCTCCACAGAGTAAAAGGTGCTAAAGGAGACACTCGTCTCTCTGGCAGAGGCCACTCCCACTGAAATATTGCAACCAACGTTCAGTATAGAATGGACAGAATTTATAAAGCACAAGACACGAAGGTTGGTAGAATGTTATGTTAGGGTGCTTGGGTGACGCCAGCTGTATCAACTATCTGCCAATAGCCAACCCAGTGATGCTGAGAATGGCAGCATAGGTAACATCAGTGAAGAGTTTGATGAAGCGGGTTTGGTAAATAAAGAAAGTCTGTGACACACTACGGACACAATCACCACCCCTTCCCAGGTGGACCCTGTCCTGTTATTTCTGAATGCTTTCTGTAATACTTCAGGTTTTCGCCTTTATTATCTCCCTGTGTTGATTTCTGCTCTGCACTGCAGCCCAGCTGAACTCACACTAGCGCCCCGAAGTGGCAGATTGTCGTAGTAGGCACTACATTATTGAACTGGAATAACACCACAGACCGTGCTTGGTGTAGACCCTTGTGTCTACAATAACTGTGCGTTCACAAAAAGAAAAAAATGCGAAGCACGCCAAAGACTTGGAAATGCCACACGATTATGTCCCCATGTCCCCAAGGATACCAGGTTGCACCTTTCTATTAGGCCGTAGTCAAATAAGTGGCAGGAACTAAGGGAGTGTAGACATCAGAGCCAGCTTTAACAAAAGGAAAATGGGAAAGATATTATCGATCCTCCACCAGAACCTGCTGGGGAAGGAGAGAAGAGCCCAGCACCCCTCCCAAACCTACAAATAAAAGAGCCCGCCCATGGCAGTTCTAGCAGAGGGTATACTCTGGCATATACCAAGGTAACGGGGTGCTGGGGATGGAGAGAAGGGCGGAGTCTGAGGGAGAGCAGGCTCTGTTGAGGGGGTGAGTGCACATTAGGGAATGGCCAGGGCGCCCCTCCTTCTCCTTATCCCCCACCGCACAGCAAAGATGGCTACAGCTCTGAGCTGTCAGTGCAATGTGCAGGAAGAAAGATACCAGATTATTGATACAGGCCTCATATGAGGCCATGAAAAGGTCACCTGCCGTGAGGTCGGGAGATACCAAACTAGGAAATTCCACGGGTGCCTTTAATGTCCGAGGAAGAAACACCTGGCACAGAACCACTGACCTCAGCACTCATCCCTCGAAAATCAAGAGTGTAGAACCTGGACCGAAGGTGGAAAGGGGGATGGCAGTGGGAAGAAACAGGGGTCAGAGGAAGAACCAAAACAAAAAGAAATAGGGGAGGTAACGGACGAAAATAACGGCACATCGAAGAAGAAAAATAACCTGATGTAGACACACAGCGCAATGACAGCATCACAATGTCACAACTATACTCTGCAGGGACAACAGGTACGAAACACAGAGACCAGTCTCAGCAGAATCCAATGCACACTGCCAGGCACAGATTTCGGATCACGGAAGCACCAGCATATACAGCATGTAACCCTTCCATGTGCACTATACGGGCTTATGCGCACTTACGTTAACACTGCACATGTGCACAGGTAGAGGCCGCCCTCGCCTAGTGGTACTACATGCCCTCCGCAGGGGCCAGGCCACACAGCATCTTCGGTATGCACCGAGTATACGCTACAGGGACACAGAACAGACTTTACCCAGTCACTGCATTTGCACTGGAGGTGTGCAGTCGGGCTGCTGCTGGTACCGGGTACAACATCCGGGGGGCTGCCAGTCAGGCCCGGCTCCAGGAATTTTTATTTGGGTGGGCCAAGGGTGCATTTGGGTGGGCCACTGCGAGCTTGATTTGTTGCATATATGTCTAGGCAGGCCTGCTTCAGGGCCCTCCTTTATCTCTTCTTAGTCTTACAAGGCCAGTAAAACTCACTCTTTTCCAAAACTCTTTTTAATGTTATCACTCTCAAAAAGTGTTTTTTCCATGTAATGTTACTTTGATGGTAAGAGAAGGTTTCTGAGGTGGGAGTATCAGGCAAGTGACATTCCTCGGGCTCCCTCTGTGCGGGCCTCAGGGAGAATCCCTCTTCATTACTACCTCCACCTGACCACGGACTCTGCAACGCACTCCCTTACAGGCTTGATTAGCCGCTATTCCTCTCCAGTACACCTTATCTCACAGATGACATTGGGCCTCAGCCCCATATCAGGCACCATCAGGCTCCACTTTCATTTTTCCTGGTAAAAACATTAGTAAAATCACCTTCATACTTAAAACATTGAATATAGCAGTAAATATAATTAGCAGGCACTTTAAAGTATGTTCCACAGTAGCCCTTATGGCCCGACTGCTAATTAAATAAACAAAAACAGAAAGGCCATGACAGGTCCGGCTTCAGCGCTGATGCGCAAAACTTTTTTGCGCAGCACCAATAACCTCTTTCTCAGCAAATACCTTTACTACCACCTTCCAACAGTGCCCCTCATCCCTCCATGGCTTCCCTATTGACCTCTTCCTCGGATTCACTCGCTGCCACACGCCACAAGTGCCCCTCATCTTCCCATAGCCCCTCCCCCTTACGACCTCTTCCTCGGATTCCCTCACTGCCACCCTCTAACAGTGCCCCTCATCTCTCCGTAGCCCCCCTATTGAACTCCTCATCAGGCTCCCTCACTACTACTCTCCACCAGTGCCCCTGATCTCTTCTTAGCCTCCCCCTATTGACATCCTCATCAGATTCCCTCACTGCCACCCTCCACCAGCGCCCCTCATCTCTCCGTAGCCCCTACTCATCATGACCTCCTCCTCAGACTCCCTCACTGCCACCCTCCATCAGTGCCCCTCATCTCTCCCTTGCTCCTCCCTTCACCCCATGACCTCTTCCTCGGATTCCCTCACTGCCACTCTCCACCGGCGCCCCTCATCTCTCCGTGCAAACACAACAATGATGGACAGAATGTGGATCAATGTCACACATTCACCCCAGTCCAAAGATCTGGGCCCAAATCCATCGTTTTTCCACTCCACACCACCCTGGGTTAGACAATGGCGATATGCAAATCAGCGCTGACCCTATGCCCCATGGGAACAGTCCAGTCCGAACTACAAAAACCATGTCCTTCCCAGAACGGAAACAAGCATCCGAGGACCGGCCCGGTTTCGAGGTAACACCTCTCATCAGCCCGGCTAGCTTGATTCCAGTGGTGTGGAGTGCCTGGGACTCACGTCTGAGCATACCCAGTACACTTAGAGCGGTACCTGCAAACACAACAATGATGGACAGAATGTGGATCAATGTCACACATTCACCCCAGTCCAAAGATCTGGGCCCAAATCCATCGTTTTTCCACTCCACACCACCCTGGGTTAGACAATGGCGATATGCAAATCAGCGCTGACCCTGTGCCCCATGGGAACAGTCCAGTCCGAACTACAAAAGCCATGTCCTTCCCAGAACGGAAACAAGCATCCGAGGACCGGCCCGGTTTCGAGGTAACACCTCTCATCAGCCCGGCTAGCTTGATTCCAGTGGTGTGGAGTGCCTGGGACTCACGTCTGAGCATACCCAGTACACTTAGAGCGGTACCTGCAAACACAACAATGATGGACAGAATGTGGATCAATGTCACACATTCACCCCAGTCCAAAGATCTGGGCCCAAATCCATCGTTTTTCCACTCCACACCACCGTGGGTTAGACAATGGCGATATGCAAATCAGCGCTGACCCTGTGCCCCATGGGAACAGTCCAGTCCGAACTACAAAAGCCATGTCCTTCCCAGAACGGAAACAAGCATCCGAGGACCGGCCCGGTTTCGAGGTAACACCTCTCATCAGCCCGGCTAGCTTGATTCCAGTGGTGTGGAGTGCCTGGGACTCACGTCTGAGCATACCCAGTACACTTAGAGCGGTACCTGCAAACACAACAATGATGGACAGAATGTGGATCAATGTCACACATTCACCCCAGTCCAAAGATCTGGGCCCAAATCCATCGTTTTTCCACTCCACACCACCCTGGGTTAGACAATGGCAATATGCAAATCAGCGCTGACCCTGTGCCCCATGGGAACAGTCCAGTCCGAACTACAAAAGCCATGTCCTTCCCAGAACGGAAACAAGCATCCGAGGACCGGCCCAGTTTCGAGGTAACACCTCTCATCAGCCCGGCTAGCTTGATTCCAGTGGTGTGGAGTGCCTGGGACTCACGTCTGAGCATACCCAGTACACTTAGAGCGGTACCTGCAAACACAACAATGATGGACAGAATGTGGATCAATGTCACACATTCACCCCAGTCCAAAGATCTGGGCCCAAATCCATCGTTTTTCCACTCCACACCACCCTGGGTTAGACAATGGCGATATGCAAATCAGCGCTGACCCTGTGCCCCATGGGAACAGTCCAGTCCGAACTACAAAAGCCATGTCCTTCCCAGAACGGAAACAAGCATCCGAGGACCGGCCCGGTTGTAGTTCGGACTGGACTGTTCCCATGGGGCACAGGGTCAGCGCTGATTTGCATATCGCCATTGTCTAACCCAGGGTGGTGTGGAGTGGAAAAACGATGGATTTGGGCCCAGATCTTTTGACTGGGGTGAATGTGTGACATTGATCCACATTCTGTCCATCACTGTTGTGTTTGCAATTACCGCTCTAAGTGTACTGGGGATGCTCAGACGTGAGTCCCAGGCACTCCACACCACTGGAGTCAAGCTAGCCGGGCTGATGAGAGGTGTTACCTCGAAACCGGGCCGGTCCTCGGATGCTTGTTTCCGTTCTGGGAAGGACATGGCTTTTGTAGTTCGGACTGGACTGTTCCCATGGGGCACAGGGTCAGCGCTGATTTGCATATCGCCATTGTCTAACCCAGGGTGGTGTGGAGTGGAAAAACTATGGATTTGGGCCCAGATCTTTTGACTGGGGTGAATGTGTGACATTGATCCACATTCTGTCCATCACTGTTGTGTTTGCAATTACCTCATCTCTCCGTAGCCCCTACTCATCATGACCTCCTCCTCAAACTCCCTCACTGCCACCCTCCATCAGTGCCCCTCATCTCTCCCTTGCTCCTCCCTTCACCCCATGACCTCTTCCTCGGATTCCCTCACTGCCACCCTCCACCAGCGCCCCTCATCTCTCCGTAGCCCCTACTCATCATGACCTCCTCCTCAGACTCCCTCACTGCCACCCTCCATCAGTGCCCCTCATCTCTCCCTTGCTCCTCCCTTCACCCCATGACCTCTTCCTCGGATTCCCTCACTGCCACCCTCCAACAGTGCCCCTCATTGCTCCATAGCCCCTCCCACTACCTCCTCCTCGGATTCCCTCACTGCCACCCTCCACCAGCGCCCCTCATCTTTACGTGGCCCCTCTCTCATATGCATTTCATTTGTTGTATAGCGCTACTCATATCAGTGTAGTGTGTGTCAGTACTTTACACCACACACACATTATACAGAGTCAATGAATCATACAAGTATGTAAATCAGTCTACAGGGAATGTCACATAAACCAATGAGAATTACAAGGTGTAGGAATCACAGGTCATCCATACTGATGAGCAGTATATTGTAAGGGTGTTTGGTCTGGGGAAACACAACCTTAGCATTTAAAGAGTATTCCATGGGGGTCAGCTTTACTGATAAAAATGTATATCTGCCCAAACATACTCATTTTAGCAACATTAGAATGATGATAGACTGGGGAAGTTCTAACTATATCACAAAACAAAAAAAGCGAAGTTCTAACTATACCATTCATGTTTGTATGCAGCTCTTTGGTGACAGTTCATTGGTCACTGTCCTATGTTAGGATTGTAACTTCTGAACTGCAAGTAACACAAGGATCTCTGTGACAAAGGCAGTAACCCACTGAGCTATCCACATACAATAAAGTTCACCTGCATTTAAAAACTATTAACAGACAAATGATTGCTCTCTAGAAGGATCATCAATCGCCAGCGTTATCTGGGCATTTTGTATTGTCTTATTGCTGTCCTGCATCGGCCATGATAATGATAAAAATGTTTAAATGAAGCACACACGAAGTATGTGTCCTGCTGGGTCTGTGCAGATTTTAAAAAGAAAAAAATGTAGTAACACATTCTCTTACCTACTAAATTAGTCAAACTTTGTGTCACAGCCTGATGTGATAAGCCGCTGCAGGGGTCAGGAAAGGTGACTAGGAATAAACAAACTTCTTTTCTCCTGTGGTGCTTAGAAAAAGAATTATCAATGCAGCAGGACAGTAGGCAAAGGTTACCAAAGGTTACCATTGCCAAAGAAAGGATATGTCGCCTTTCACCATGCAGAGATGAAGGGGTGAAACAATAAACGAAGCCTCATTAACATTTAAATGGTCTTTAAAGACCTGTGAAGTACTCGGGTGCGGCTGCGATCATCTCTAAAACTGTCTCTGTGTGTGTGCGCCCGCCCGGGAAGCTGTCTCGGCCCGGGCTGACACACACGACCTGCTGCACGCCTGCCTTCAAGGCCTCACTGCGAGGGCCAAGGCTCCTGTTTGGGTGGGCCAGGCTCATGTTTGGGTCGGCCTGGCCCACCCGGCCCACCCGCTAGAACCGGGCCTGCTGCCAGTCCGAGCTCTGTCTCACTTCCTGGTGTCTGCCCAACAGGTGTTTACATCACTGCATATCGTGACGCGTCAACAAACAGCTGTTTGCCAGGGTGTGCGGGCTGTAAACATTCCGTTGGCCAAGAAAGACAGGAATGCAGCCAGGCCTGCAACCGAGTGCCTGGCGCACACGGTGGACAACGTGTGACCGTGCACCTGCGGGACGGCCTGCCACTCCCCTTCCCGAACCACAGAATGTCACTACAAGCGGAGTCCTGGCTCGTTCCCTAGGTGTAGAGCTTAACACAGGGCACAGACGGGGCTGGGGCAGAAGTGTTGAGATAGTCTAGGCCTGGAATAGGAAGGTTTGAGAAGGTGCAGAACCGAGCACCATGGGGGAATTCAGAGGGTTCTGTACTGTATCTGTGTCGGTACTTCCGGTTACCTTTGTAGTACAAGGGCCATAAGTTTGATCTTTTATTTAAATGTTTTAAAAGGGCACAATTCAGTCCCGAGGCAGCAAGGTAAGAACAGTCACATTTTCTTATACAAGATGTTAACTAACAGGCGGCATAACAAAATGTCTGGGGACATGATAAAAGAGTGCAAAAATGCTATGTGCTAATAAATGATCGATTAAGCATAGTCGGGTTTGTATAAGAAAATAGAGAAAAATATATATGGAGTGCAATAATGAAGCAATGGGAGAGTGCGTGAAAGCGCCTGCCTGCCTGTCCCTGCGTGCATCACCTGTTAACTTGTGTGGGAGAACATGCAAACGCGCTGCCCCAAAAGTGAACGCGACCACCATCTGTTTCCAATTAACACAACTGCGCGACAGGCAAATGTAAACAAGCCTGGGCGCGATAAATGGAAACACATGGCGCCGTTGCTCGCTCCCGCAAGGTAAATGCTGTACATGCACGAGGGCTCATTGGAAACAGTGCAGTACATGCACGAGTTTCCGAAAACGTCCTGAGTGATTCCAAGAATTCATCTCCTTAGGCTCGACCTAAAAAAGGTCAAAATTGATTTGAAAGAGTACAAGACAAATTTAGAAAACTAACTAATGAAAGAATCACATTTTTTTAAAGATGGAAATTACTTTAAATGCATTATTTGGGAATCGATTAAAAAAAGGGGGAAAAACAACCTGTACTATTGGCATATTACAAGAGGGACAGGGCACTATTACCCACCGTCTAAATTGTGAAATGGTTCTATTAACCAAACAATGTCTGACCCACATCGTTAGTGTAATGAGCCATCCGCCCACCTCAATACTTTGTATCACACTTCAGCCTTCCGTCCCGGGCGCGGTCTGTAGGCTATAAACGTGCAGCAATGGCTCGTGGTTGTCGTCACACACAGAGTGCATCCAACGTAGCGGGTCCACTTTTCATACACATTTTGGGAGGCCCCCACAAACTTAGCCCACCCCTCCACATTGGCGACGAGGCCGGACTGAGTCTGCGATGTGCGCTGTCATCCAGCAACTAAGGTGAACAGCGTGGTGTGGTGCTTACCGTCGTTGGTTGTTGAGTGGCAGGAGCAGCGCGGTAGAGGCAGTCAGTGGTGCCGAAGTGCTGGACGAGCTGTGACAGGCAGCATGATCTGGCTACAAGAGGTGAGGAGGCCGTGCCCGCTGCGGTGTCCGGCGTCGCTCTGCAAGTCAGTGGAGGCAGTAGCTGGTGCAGTGGCCTGCTGTGAAGAACCCGCGCTAGGAGCAGCACAGTGTCACCTGGGAGCGCTGGAGGGTTCCTGCTAGGATCGGAAGAGTTTACCGCCCTCCCCTTGAGCACAAGCAGAGAGCGTGCGTCCGTGAGGTAGCACGTGGAGTAAGAGGCTGAAAGAGGAGTGTCAGCCTCTGAATATCTGGAGCACAATAGGTGAAGAAGACTTAAGCTCATGTCAGTGCAGGCGGGGGACGGTGCAGGTGGCGGAGCATCAGGGGGTGCAGGAAGAATGTTGGAACATTATTTGCAGTCCACGTAAGTAGCGTTGCCCTCATTCAGTTAGCTGGCGGACTCAGCCATGACTGCACCACAATTGACGAAGTGGATCTTACGCCTGGAAAAATTGCTTTCTGGCAACATGTGAGACAAATGGGGCGGTCAAGCGAACGATGATGCTCCACATGGGTGGAGATGAATTATATGAATTATTTCAAGATCTGCCTAACACCGGAGACCAGAATGATTACGAGGCAGCAGTGGCAACGCTCAACCCGCATTTTGACCCACAGCTGAATTCCAATTTTGAACATTTCAAACTGCGACAGGCGAAGCAACAGGAAGGAGAGACCGTAGACATGTTTTTCACGTGACTGCGAAGATTGGGGAGCTCATGCACAGGAATAGACAAACAACTTGAAATCAGGGCCCAGCTCATACAAGACTGACTTGAGGAAACTCATCCTCCGTCAACCCGGCATCACATTAGATGAAAAACTGATATTGGGAAGATCGCATGAGCTAGCGTATGTCAGAGCAGGAGGAATGGAGTCAGCACGGGCACGACGATTTTCAGGGATACCGCAATCGCACCCCATCACCATCATGGAGGAAGGGTGGAAGCCATCCAGAAGGGAGTCTGATGAGGAAAAACTACTCAAATGCCCACCAAGGCAGAAGGGGATGCCGCAACTACGGAATAGAGAACCACCAACCAAGGGGCTGTCTTGACTATGGAAAATTGTGTCTGAAATGCGGAAAGACAGGCCATTTCGCTAAAGTCTGCCAGAGTGCAGCGAGGCAAGCAGGCACTGGAGGACGTGGCAGTAGATTTGGCGAGGTCAAACAGGTTACACAAGGGGCCGAGATACTGGAAAGCCTGGACACCCTGTGCCATCAGCTTCATGTCATGGACAATGACAGAAATGAGGAGGTGTTTGTAATATCATTCACAGGGTGGCAACAAAAAGAAGAGATCCCCATGAATGTGCCAGATATAAATCAGCGACAAGGTGATTGCTCTCATAAATACGGGAGCATCAGTGTATGTTCTGGATGCCGAAAATTACTGCCAGCTAAGTCCTCGCCCACGGCTGCTGGCCACGAAGGCAAAGATATGTATGTATGGGAGTGATACTCCCATTCTACTACACAGAATAATTGAGGTGGACATCAGACATGGCAAAATCTCAGCATCGACGAAGTTCCATGTAACAGAGGACAGTGCGGGGACACTAATCGCTGTCATTCGTCAGAGGACCTAGGTTTAGTAATGTTTGTGCAACATGTCCACCGGCCTCATGCAGCAGAAATCATGGCAGAGTTTCACAAGCTCTTCGAGGGGCTGGGGGGGCCTCAAAGTTGTGAAGGTCAAACTGCATATAGACAGAGCAGTTAAACCTGTGGCTTACGTTACAGGAGAGTGCCATTCCATCTGCGAGCACTCGTGGAGGCGGAGCTGGGCAAACTCAGGAAGGCAGGTGTCATCAAGAAGGTATCAGGGCCGATGCCATGGGTGTCCCCGTTGGTTATCGCTCCCAAACCCAAACAGCCGGGAGCAATCAAGTTGTGTGTGGATATGCAGCTGCCCAACAAGGTGATCAGTAGGGAGAGACATATCACACCTACCATCGATGAAATTGTCACTGACATCAATGGGGCAAAATAGTTTTCGAAGGTAGACCTCAACACTGGTTACCACCATTTGAGGTTGGATGAGGCAAGCCAATAAATAACAACCTCTCAACCCATGTGGGGCTACTCAGGTTCAAGCGCCTGAGTTTTGGAGTATCTTCAGCAGTCAAGGTATACCAAGATGCCATTCGTGAGGTCCCTTCTGGCTTAATAGGGATCATACACATTAGCAATGATGTGTTGATCTTCTTGCAAACCCTGGAGGAACCATGCTAAGGGGAATGGTGGAACAAGGTTTGACACTGCACCGAGACAAGGAGTTCTTTGGCTACAAGTTCTCCAAGGACAGTCTACAGGTGGATCCCGCCAAGGTTGAAGCCATCCTTTCTGGGGATGGGGAATTATTGCAGAAGATTTATTCCCCACATAGCAACCATCTTGGAGCAGATGAGGGCGCTCACAAAGAAAGATACAAAATGGGAATGGACAAGGACAACTTCTCATGCCTTTCAAGAAGTGAAAAGTGTGCTCCTGAAAGGAGCAACAGTAGCGTACTTCTAGCCAGGGAGCCCCAAAGAGCTCATAGTGGATGCCAGGCCCGTAGGATTAGGGGTCGTACTCCTGCAACAGACGGAACAACCAGAATGGGTGCTCTTTGCACATGTGAGTAAAGCACTAACAGCCTTGGAAACAAGATATGTGCAGGTTGAAAGAGAGGCGCTAGCGATCAGATAGTCATGCCAATACTTCGACATATACCTCTGTGGGCATAAGTTTTGCGTGGTTACTAATAACAAGCCACTGGTGCCACTGTTTGGAGGAACTGCTAGGAATGGTCCCTGACGATTGCATGATGGGCCATTCAGCTCCTACAATATGGCTTCAAGGTGGTCTTTCGGCCGCAGTTAACAATCCGGCCAACTATCTGTCATGACACCCCATGGCTGGGGACCCTCGTTGTCAGCGGGAGGTGGATGGAAGTGCGGAGAGCTTCGTGAAACTGATAACGGAACTGGCTTGCCCGAGGGCGCTGTCTGTGGCTGAGTTGGTGGAGGCCACCAAAGAGGATGGCTGTTTAACGCCCATCAAGGACGCGTTGCATGGACGTAACTGGAGGAACTTCCTGGACAGAGTGTAGAGACTGACAGATTAAGAGTGAGAGGCAAGAAAGAGCTTGTGGAAATGCAGGGATGAGCTCAGTAAAAATGAAGAAGGATTGGTGTTGAAAGGGATGCAGATCATGGTATCCCAGAAGCTACTGAGGAGGACAGCAGAACTGGCACACCAAGGACATCAGGGAATAGCTAAAACAAAAGTGAGGTTGCGAGCCAAAGTGTGTTCCCGGGGGTCAACAGTATGATTGTGGAGATTGTGAGAGGGTGCCACTTCTGCCTGATAACAGGAGGCGAACCTCCCTTGCCTCCAGTGATAACAGAACTGGCTAGCACCCGCCCATGGTCAGCCATAAGCATGGATTTTGGATTTTTTTTCGATGGGCATCCAACATTGGTAATGATGGACAGCTATTCGAAATTTCCCATAGTGAAGTAGTACCATCTACAGCTTTTGAATGCATCAAACCAGTGATGGAGAAGACCTTTGACATGCTAGGGCTGCTGAAAGAGATCCATGACGGACAATGGGCCGCCTTTCCAGGGGATGGAGTTTCGAGACTTCTTCCACCATCGTAATATCAAGCACAGAAGAGTGACTCCCCAGTGGCCACAAGCTAATGGGAAAGTCGAATGCTTCATGCTAACTCTCAATAAGTCACTGAGGATTGCATGGACCAGCAGGTCGAGCTAGAAGGATATTTGCATCAGTTCCTGAGGGCATATCCACAGACACCCCATAGCACGACTTGGTGCCCGCCAATTGAGCTCATGATACGGAAAGCGGTGAGAAATGTTGTTCAGGTGAGTGAACAGTGAATGTCGGGAACGATAGATGGAGACATGGCTCAAGTCAAAAGGAAGAGGAACAATGATAGAGATGCCGAAAAGCGAGGAAGGTGAAACCCAGTGTGGGAGACCAGGTGGCTCTGAGAAACAGACATCCAGGACAAAGCTCAGAACCCCATTTGAGAAAGAGGTCTGGGAGGTCATCGGAATGAAAGGAACAATGGTTACGGCATGAATAGGAAATCGGCAAGTGTCAAGGAACGTTTTGTGGTTAAAAAAAGTCACATCGCAACAGGAGGCTGGAAGTAATGGCTCACAAGATTCCCAATCACAGGAGCCCCTAAGAGGGAACGAGGAGATAAAGTACCTCTGCCAACTTGTGAAGAGACGGATTTCAGGATCCAAGAAAATGAAGAAGATAGGGAGCTAAGTGAGAAAGTGAAAGACACAGAGCAGAGGAGTGAGGGGTTTCTCAGCATGGTCATCCTTATCGACTGAGAGAGAACCCCTGACCGAGTAAGAGACTTCGAGATTTCGTTTGTTGAACTATGTGTTGACCACAAGGACTGGAGGTGGACTCATGTTTTATTATTTTGATAACTTTCTGTTACTTTGTTTTTATGAAAGGATAGGAGGGATGTAGTGAGCCATCCGGCAGCTGCAATACTTTGTATTGTACTTCAGCCTTCCAGCCCAGGCACAGACCATAGGCTATAAATAAATGTGTGGCAATCGCTTGCTGTTGTTGTCACACACAGAGTGCATCCAACGTGTCATGTCCTCTTTTATACATATTCTGGGAGGCCCCCCACATACCTAGCCCACCTCTCCACAGTGAGGACATGTCCCACATACCCAGGGGCAAAGGACTGTTGCAAAATCAAAAATGAATAACTACGTTTTCAAGGTCCAATAAACATCTAAAAACGTGATGCAAAAATCAACAAGATTAAGTAGACCTTCTGAGACAGCTGCATATAAATCAATAAGAGGGAGCAGCACATTACAAATGACTGATACGGAGTAACGTTATCTAGAGGCTCATTTTAAGAATGGTTTGTGATACCCACAATTCAGGCCATGCTACAAGATGTTAAATCAGAATTTGACACTGGACATGTAGGGCCAGATGTAGGTAATTCATATTTACCGACTCTTAAATACCGGATTTTACCGATTCGATATTTAAGAGTCGGTAAATATGAAGGGGGGAGATGTAGGTATTACAGAATCTGTAAATACCGAATCTTTAAGATTCGGTATTTACCGATTCTGTATATACCGAATCGGTATTGCCCATTGATTCCTATGGGCCTTGAAGCCCATAGAAATCAATGGGCAATACCGATTCTGTAATTACAGAATCAGTAAATACCGATTTTAGCAAGGGTGCAGGGGGTGTCACTTTGACACCCTCTAGCACCCCAAAGACGGGCATGTTTGCCATGTGGCACACAGACATGCCCTAAGGGCATGTCTGTCTGTCACATGGCTAGGTGTGCATGCACACATGTGCATGCACACCTGGAATCGGTATTTTACCACCCAATTGGATTGGGAGGTAAAATACCGATTCTGTAAGGCCTTAGGGACTCTGAAGAGTCCCACCTACATGCCGAAGTTACCGAATCAGTAAAATTACCGATTCGGTATTTTACCGATTCGGTAAATTTACCGAATCGGTAAATGAAGCCCCCTACATACCGAAAACCCATTTACCGGTCGGTAAATGGCTCCTACATCTGGCTCGTAGTGTGTAATTTAAGAAATTGTTTGTTTTGGTCATGTAAATGGATAAAACAAGACACACAGTTTAGCAGCCACTCACGTGTTGCTGGAATTAGACAAAACACATTATAAATGAGTTGTCTCTCTAATGTGAATGGACTAGATAGTTTGCTTTGCTAAAGAGCTCCTAATGTATGGCTGGATGTAGAAACATTTGGTGAACAGTTAGGGAGATTACAGAAGGAGGAGGGCAATAATCAATCGAACCTGATGTAGCCCAGATGTAAAACCAGTATATTAGTTTAAGGACATATAGAACTGCTATTTGATTATGTGCAGAAAATGTTAAAGATACTGGGAAACACAGCACCATCATGGTAAGGAAGGTTAGAAGTTGTGAACAACAAATCATCATTAATATTTGTGTGTAAGGCAGCATTAGTTTAGAGAGGAATGGAAATAATTGTTAAAAATAAATCATCAGTATGCGCTCAACGTGGCAATTTGTAAGAATAATCGTATGCCATTCTTCCATTGGGTTCAGACCTTTTCCACAGTTTGCTTCTCATAATCCACTTACATTCAGTATTATTGAGTAGTAATTGCAAAAAAACTTGCTGCGATTTCTCAACATCCTCTATCACGTTTTATTTTGTCTGAGCCCTCTTCTCACACGTGTGGATTGAGCCTGTCTGTCTCATAGGAGATTCTGAACAGGAGAAGCAGCTGCCCAGACCCCACCCCCAGGGCAGCATACCATTGGCTATTCAGCTACCAGGCAAGTCTGAGACCTCCTCTCACACCTGCCCAGCCCCTTAAAGCCTTTCTGGGTGCACCCCAAATCATTCTCCTCCATCTTGTGAGTTGCAGTCTATCTGTGCCCCGCATTGCAGTGAGCAGAGTCCAGGAAGTGGTAAGGAGACAGGCTAGTGCTGTCTCTTCCCAAGACAAAAAGTTGTTTAAAAAACGATTTCCACTTTCTGTTTTTACTGTCTTTGCCTGTGGTTGTTACAGTTAAAAATTGTAGTTTTAGCCTGCCTGTAATTGCATATTTGATCACCTGTGTTGTTTTTTAAACTTGTGTCTTTCCCTGCTCATGATTGCCTCCATTTAGCATCTTGAATTGTGGGACTTGCAGTCCAGCCTCTATAGTTTGTCCCTCTCATTCCTTGGTGACAATTCTGTTTTCCCTTCAAATTTCTCCTTTGCTCTGTGCTAAGACCTGTATGTTAAATCAGTGCACTCCCAGCCACCATTTTGCGTTCACAAGCCAGTGAGACCAGCCCTCCCCCCCCCCACCCAGCAACAGGGATTTTCTACATCAGAGGGTGCTTCTGTGAGCTGTTTAAACTGTATTTACTAGGGCATGTGCTCTTTTTTTTTTTGGCCAGCAGAGGGAGTTAAGGTTTCTTCAAACAGTATTGTTAGATTTCAAGTTAGTGAGGCCCTTACCTGCTGAAGTCCAAAGTGTGGATTGAGCCTGTCTGTCTCTTATGAGATTCTGAACAGGAGAAGCAGCTTTCAACTCCCTGGCCAGCAAACCTTGTCCGAGTTCGCTGGGACCTTATATGGTCTGCTAGTGGTTGGTACATGTCTACACTGATTAGTGGTTGTATCTGGTGTTTCTATTGGATTAGGGTTAATGTCCTCATTGGTTGGGTGTTTGAGGGTTCTGATTGGTTTCTGGGTCTGTGATTCAATCATTGTAGGGTTGGGACTAGGGCTAGGGTTAGGATATCTATTGGAAGTAGGGACTAGGGCTTCCTATATTATAGGTCATTGGGAGTAGGGTGGGACTAGGGCTAGGTTTAGACCTTTATTTGGAAGTAGCGATTAGGGCTTCTGGTGTGATTGGTTGCTGGACTAGGTGTGGGACTTGGAGTAGGGTTAGGCTTTCTATTGGAAGTAGGGACTAGGGCTACCTGTGCCATTGGTTGCATGGACTTGTTTTGGGACTACTGGTAGGGGTAGGGCCTTTTTTGAATGTAGAGATCAGGTTTTTTGAACTGATTGGGTGCTTGGACTAGGGCTATGATTGGCTGTAAGGTCATGGTCTCCTATTGGTTCTAGATGTTAGGGCTAGTGTTGTGATTGAATAGTGTTAGGGTTCCCATTGGCTGAAGGGGTCACCTGATTACTAGGGCTATAAAAAAAAGGCAGGGTTAGGGCATCTCAATCCGGGCGTCGAGGCTAAGGGCAGAGAGGACAAGGGCAGTTGCCTGTTAGAGCCAGTTAAGGGCAGAGAGGACAAGGGCAGTTGCCTGTTAGAGCCTGTTAAGGGCAGAGAGGACAAGGGCAGTTGCCTGTTAGAGCCTGTTCAAGCCTGGTCGGGACTAGGGCCAGAAATGCTGCCCTTTTTCTCATTTAGCAATACTCAGCCCACACCATCCACATCCACAAACAGAGCAACACACTCACACCAAATGTACACCACGCACAACACTATGCACAGGTTAATGAACTAGCATGCACTAAAAACCAAACCAAACCACATCTACACACCCTATTATCCAAACTACCACACATATCCACCATCACCTACAAACAGTACACAACTCTATCCTATACCACTAACCAATACACTCATCACTAACACAACACCAATCAACACCATACATAACTACATCCCTTTCAGACACACTCTCCCTGCTGCAATTACACCTAACAGACCACCTTTTATCACTAACAAACATATAATCATCCTTCCATCAGTTGTCCAACAAACACCCTCCTCTCCCTTCTACCATAATAACACTAGCACACAACACACACTGCACACCACCACACCTTGTAACTCTTGCAACATACCGGTCCAAGATAAACACTCTCACCTCTTCTTCATTCCCTCCTACACACAACATGCACTCTGCTCATAAACACATCACCACTCCCTCTACGTCACAACCTCCTCTCACAAACAATACTACAAAACCAAATCCATTGCATGAAACATATACATCAGCACCCTTTTTCACTACTCCTCAAAAGCAAAACATATCACACACACCATCACAACAAGATCTTCAAAGCGCAACACCTCATAATACTTACCATCACAAAATACAAACATATACCCACCTTTCAAACCACACAAAGGAACAAACTCCAATGGCAAGCTTTCACTCTTCCACCACACCTAACACAGATACAGCAATACAGCACCTCTCTTCTAACCGCCTCTTATCCATTGGACAATTTAGAACATTACTACATGACCCACATGCTGCACCACCTACCCTGACTCATACACCTTTCGCCTTAAACACACGCAAAAAATGGATGTATGACATTACGACACATGCTTTTACCACGCATGCCTTTACAACGCGGTATTTACAACGAATACCTTTACAACGCATAGTGCTTTGGGGCGCTGGATAGTGAATAGTTTAATTTACTATTCCAACTCCAGTCCCCATGGATAGTAGGGAAGGTGTTGGATAGTAAATTAAATCTATTCCCTATCCTAGAGCGCCCCCCAGAGCAATGCGTGGTAAAGGTATTCGTTGTAAATACCGCGTTGTAAAGGCATTGCGTGGTAAAAGTTGCGTTGTAAAGGATGTTTCCCGCAAAAAGTATAAGCAACATGCCACACCTCACAACTTTGCTTCCTCATGTCTACTTCACAACAATGTTATACTACAAAAGCAATACAGCACTCCAACTCACTCTAAAACACCATCTCCAACACATACACATGCAGACTCACCAAAATGCCTTCTTAGCATGCTGGATGAGGAACACGATACAGAACAGCTACACGATTGCTATCCTAATACAGCTAATACCAGCACTAAAAACACACCTGATACGAACACACACAATACTGATCACTCTTCTACCTCTTCAGAAAACTACTCAAGATTTGGCTCTTCCCCACATAAGCACCATGCGCAAACAGAAATTTAAAGCATATCCCTCTGTATACAACCATTTTTTTCACTATAGATATGAACCTATCTTTGTGTATTACTTTGTATAAACATGTAAAATTATTATGTTGTTGAGAGAAAAAAAAATAATAAGAATAATAAATACATAAAAATCATCTTTGGTCTACATGTACATACGTCCATTGTGCATCTATGTACCCTCCATGTACTTGGATCTGTGTGTCTGTTACTTTTCTCCTGAAAAAGCATATCCAATGCACTACCCTATTTCTCAACCTGTGCCTCTATCAATATCTTTAATCTACATATACTTACCTCCTTTATGTATCTATATACTTTCAATGTAATTATGGATCTATATATTTATCACTTTCTTCTAATTTAGCATTTCCAATGCACTACCCTTCGCTCAATATATCTTCTAGCCCAACCTTCTGGCTTATCTCAAACTTCTTCTACTACTCCTTCCAATGCACTACCCTATCTCTCATCCTATACATCTATCAATATATCCTCTACATCCACTCTCTCATTTATCCCAAACCCCATACCACTACTATGATTGCCAAAATAACCCTTTCTAGACTCTCTCCTACTCTACCCCTCCTTGCATCATCTGACACCTCATTTACTATACCGATCCCCTAAAACAAACCTTTCTAAACTCTTCCCTTTGGGTCCTCCCCTCCAAAACTCTCCCAAACTCCTTTTTACTCATCCAAAAACCTCCTCCTACTGCTAAGACCTAAAAAATTTTTTTAAATCCTTCACTCTTTTATCCCTCCACTATCCTTTTCAATCGAAATTAACAGACTAACATGTTCACTTCTCAAATTCCATATTAAACTATACCAATACACTACCCAAATAACAGAATAACATATCCACTACTCAAATTACTTCATATTTTTTACTATATTAATTTTCAACAGTAATCCTTTAGGGTTCCGGAGTGGCATACTACTTGCCAGAAAAGCGCTTCAACACCCATCAGGGGTAACAAGTGCTATATGAATGCAAATCTTTCTTCCCCTTTTATCCCTCCGCTATCCTTCTCACTTCAAGTAACTGACTAATATCCACCACTGAAATTACTTCATATTTCACCATATTAATTCACCACTAATCATTTGTAGGCTTCCTGAATAGCGTGCGTCAACAAGAAATGAAATGAAATGAAATGAAATGAAATTGGGTTTATAAAGCGCATGGCTGCCCTCGAGCGTCCCAGCGCTGTTAAAATAATAACAATAGTGATAATAACAGAGAACTCAAGAAGGGAAGATCTAGGGTGTGTTAGGGAAAAGAAAGGTTTTGAGTGCCTTTCTAAATTTCGGATAGGAGGTTTCCATCCGGAGCTCCCTGGGAAGTGCATTCCATTTTTTTGCCGCATTCAACGAGAACCGGCGGCCTCCTGAACGTGCTTTCCTCACTCTAGGAGTGGTGGCCAGGTTTTCTCCCTCGGACCGCAGGGTTCGGGCTGATTTATAGGGGCGAATCATGTCTCTCAAGGCCGGAGGGCCTTTGCCTTGCAGTGTTTTATGAGCGATGCAGAGTGATTTAAAAGAGATTCGCTCCTGAATTGGGAGCCAGTGGAGGGCTCTTAACAGAGGTTTGGCTGAGGCCCGCCTCGAAGCCCCCATGAGCAGCCGGGCTGCGGCATTCTGTACTCGTTGAAGAGTATTAATGGAGGCCTGAGGTGCAGCCAAGAAGAGGGCGTTACCATAATCCAATCTAGATAGGATTAAGCCCTGGATTAGTAACTTTCTTGATTGGAAAGGCAGAAGAGGGAGTACCTTCCGCACTGCTCGGAGAAGGCCAAAGCAACCTCCGGCAACTTTCTCTGCATGGGTCTTAAACGTTAATTGAGGTTCAAACCAGACCCCAAGACTTTTAATTTTTTCCTTGGGTGGAGGGAGTTCACCCATGCAGGGGGGCCAAAGCTCAGCGGGCAAAGATGTCGCTTGATTACCCAGAAGCATGATCTCTGTCTTAGCTCCATTTAATTTGAGCTTAGAATCAGTCATCCACGCGGAGACTGCAGTTAGACATTTGTGGAGATCATCTGGGCATCCCCCTTGGCGTGCCAGCGAGACGACGAGTTGTGTGTCGTCTGCGTAGCTGATGGATTTGATCCCAAAGGGGGCTATTACCTCCTCTAACGGGGCCATATAGACATTAAACAGTGTGGGGCTCAGGGAGGAGCCCTGAGGAACCCCACACTGAAGAGGAGTGGATTTAGACATGGAACCATTTTCCCATATCCTGAAAGATCGTTTTTCCAGGAATGATTCCAGCCATTTGAGGGCAGATCCTGTGATGCCTAAGTTGGCGAGACGTTTGATCAGGGTTGCATGGTCCACGGTATCGAATGCAGCGCTTAGATCCAGGAGGATCAGAGCCGCTGATCCCCCTGAGTCCAAGATGCATCTGGCCTCCTCTGTCACCGCTATGAGGGCCGTGTCGGTGCCCTGGCCTGGGCGAAAGCCCGTTTGAGAGTTGCTCAATAGACTATTAGTCTCTAGAAAACCAGAGAGCTGCCTATTCGCCAGTTTTTCGGCCACTTTGCCCAATCCTGGAAGCAGGGAGATAGGGCGAAAGTTGGCCAAATCCGAGGTGTCTAAACCCGGTTTCTTTAAGAGCGCTTTGATTTTGGCCTGTTTCCAGCTCGGGGGAACAATGCCTGTGGTAAATGAAATGTTTAGCAGCTCTGTGGCCATAGGGGCTATGGTACTCATAATCTGTTTGAGGATGTGCATCGGGGCAGGGTCGGAAGGAGAACCACTTTTTATGTTCGAGAGAGTGGTGCAAAAGTCTTCCCTGGTTATAGCGCTAAACGCTTTAAATTGAAGACTAGTAGACGCGGTGGAAAGGGCTTCGATAGACGGTGTTGCAAGAGATTGAGGGAGGCTGTCAAGAATTTTCTGTATCTTTCCATCGAAGAAGTCTGCTAGTTGATCGCACCTTGCTTCGGGTTCATTATGCATGGTGATTGGGGCTGGAATTTTAAGAAGCTGGTTAACGATTTTATACGTTTCCCTAGAGGAGTTGGCTGACAGTCTGATTTTCTCCTCAAAGAAAACTGCCTTTGATTTTTGTCGTGCGGCTTTATAGAGCCTAAGGGCCGCCTGATAGGAGGCCTTGCTGTTAGGTGCCCAGTCTTTCCTCCACGTGCGTTCAGATTTTTTACAGGCCTTTCTGAGCTCTCTTAATTCGGCCGTAAACCAGGGGGATTTAAAAGTACTACTCTTTTTTATAATTGATTTGAGGGGCAGAACCGTGTCCAGAGAATTCGTGAGCCAGTTATGGAAATTTGTGTCTGCTTGCAGGACATCGGATCCAACTTCGGGAATGGACTGTTCAAGGGCAGTTTTCAGGCTTTCCACCGAAAGCCTCGGCCAGGCTCTTTGAAGTATACGAGGATGTGGAGCCTTGACCTTTTCGGGAAAAATTTCCCAGAAAAAAGGCACGGCGAAGTGGTCCGACCATGGTAGGGGCAGAGGGGACTTCAGTACAAGCTGGGAGTTGTTGGAAAAGATCGGGTCCAACAAATGGCCTTTGTTGTGGGTGACTTCCTTGTTTAAGAGCTCAAGTTCAAAGGTTTTAAAGTTTGAGATTAAATCTACGGCGGATCTGTCCTTGAGATCCTCAAAATGCAGGTTTAGGTCTCCTAATACCATAAAGTTGGAGGCCCGGGCTGCAGCTGCTAAGGTGGCTTCTAGTAGGGAGTCAGAAAAAAGCCTAAGACTTCCTGGGGGGCGATAGATGAGGAAGCCTGCGAGGGAAAGGGTGGGTGAGATCTGGATATTGAAACCGGCACTTTCTGCATCTGAAATTCCACCCTCCTCGAGTCTGCAGGTCAGGGAGTCTTTATAAATTATGGCAAGACCTCCGCCCTTCCCTTGCTCTCTGTTCTGATACTTAATATTAAAGCCGCTTGGAAGTGCGGAGATAATATCAAAGTCAGTGTTAGAGGATAGCCATGTCTCCGTGAGAAATAGCACGTCCAAGTTACAGTCTTCAATAAGCAGACTGATCTCTACCGAATGCTTTGGCAGAGATCTGCAATTGAGTAGCGCCATCTCCACTAATCGCCCAGCCTTCTTAAGGTTAGACTCCTTCTGGTCTGGGCAGATTTGGCAACAACAGAAAGGGGCGTCACTCTAGGCGTGCTGATGGCAGCCCGGGTCCCCAAGATGTTGAAGTGCCACGAGCACCTCCCGCGATAGTCGCGAAGGCCCCGAAGGAACCACGGGCAGAGTGGCTGGCCCGAGGCCCAGTCTGGCCCGGACGGGCCCAGACGGGCTTGCCTCTGGCGCACCTCCGGCGCGCCATCGGCGCGCCCGCTGCGCCCGCCCGCTGCGCGGACGGGAAATGGGCTTCATTTTAAGGCGCCCGGGCCGTGATTCGCCCGGACGCTAGAGCGCTAACCGGGCTTTCCCTCCCAAGATGGCGGCCAAAGTCGTCGCCCTCGGGGAAGCCCGTCAAAGTCCGAGTATGGCCCAGAATCGGCCCTCGGTAAGCCTAAGGTGGGTACAGTAACGCGCCCCAACTGTCCCTGGCCAAATGAGTGCTCGTGTGCAATAATGCAAAAAAACAACAACAATTTTTAAAATCAGTATTTAAAAGCAAGTTGTGCAATATGTGGCAGTTAAAATGATTTCCGTGGCCTAACTCCCGGCTTTCCGCCTCAGGAGTGCTCCGTTATAAAATGAAGTTACTGATGCCTTGTTGCCTGTGCTTTTTAAGGCGCCCGGGCCGTGATTCGCCCGGACGCTAGAGCGCTAACCGGGCTTTCCCTCCCAAGATGGCGGCCAAAGTCGTCGCCCTCGGGGAAGCCCGTCAAAGTCCGAGTATGGCCCAGAATCGGCCCTCGGTAAGCCTAAGGTGGGTACAGTAACGCGCTCCAACTGTCCCTGGCCAAATTAGTGCTCGTGTGCAATAATGCAAAAAAACAACAACAATTTTTAAAATCAGTATTTAAAAGCAAGTTGTGCAATATGTGGCAGTTAAAATGATTTCCGTGGCCTAACTCCCGGCTTTCCGCCTCAGGAGTGCTCCGTTATAAAATGAAGTTACTGATGCCTCGTTGCCTGTGCTTTTTAAGGCGCCCGGGCCGTGATTCGCCCGGACGCTAGAGCGCTAACCGGGCTTTCCCTCCCAAGATGGCGGCCAAAGTCGTCGCCCTCGGGGAAGCCCGTCAAAGTCCGAGTATGGCCCAGAATCGGCCCTCGGTAAGCCTAAGGTGGGTACAGTAATACGCCCCAACTGTCCCTGGCCAAATTAGTGCTCGTGTGCAATAATGCAAAAAAACAACAACAATTTTTAAAATCAGTATTTAAAAGCAAGTTGTGCAATATGTGGCAGTTAAAATGATTTCCGTGGCCTAACTCCCGGCTTTCCGCCTCAGGAGTGCTCCGTTATAAAATGAAGCAAGCTATATAAATGCAAGCCTTTGTCCTCCTCTATCCTTCTGCTATCATTCCAAATCCAATTAACTGACTAACCTATCCACCACTTAAAATGTACTTGCATGTTTCACTATATTAATTCAACACTCATCCTCTATGGGTCCCGAAGTAGCGAGCTACTCGCCGAAAAAGCGCTTCGACGCCTCGTCAGGGGTAGTAAGCGCTATATAAATGCAATTACAATACAATACAATATGCCAGAAATCAAATTACCGAAAATGCAGTTCAGAGAATGCTTTAAGAAATAGTTGATGTTTTCATGGATAAATTCCTATTTTCTTTCAGTAAATTGACAAACCTGGCAGCTGCCACGTCTGTAGTGTAGATTATGTATTGGTGCAGTGGGGCTTCAATGATATATTCATCTCTGTTCAAAGTTTTCCCACAAGGTTGCAATGCTACAGAAGGCTGTGTTTACAGAGGTCCTCCATGCCTGGAGGTTTTGAGGTTGTAGTGGAGATATCTTCATAGGTTGGTGCTCTGACAAAGCTGATATAAACTTGGTAGAGGTTATACACATGGTAAGACTCCCCTTACACATGACAGTTCTAACATGTTTAGAGCTACCATCATGTTAAAAAATCACTCATACACATATAAGCCACACCGCCTGTCATCAAGGATTTCTGAACATCCAACTACACCTCTTACTTACCAAGGTTAGTTCTGTATAGCAGTAAAAACATCAAAACAAAGGGGGAAATATCCAAAGTGAAAGACAGGAGGCCCTCAGCGGCCTGGACAACTGAGGCAGCTTCGCCTGACATGATGCTGAATCTGCCTCATCACTGCCAGCCTGGTTACCAGCTATTTTGGAAACTCTTAATTTCCCTATCACTCCACGCAGCGGTGCAGCAAGATGTCGCTGACAAGTGAGTTAGGAAGATGAAAAAGACAAAAGAATTGCTTCAAAGCAAAAGACTGCCATCTCGTTTTGTAAAACAAGTACACCCTCTTGACTGTTAATAATACAGACTTTACATTGTAGTTATTTCGCTGGTATGTGGCAAGTGGAGCCTCACAAAAACATTTTATGGAACATTATGGCACCAACTGTATAGTGACATGATGTAATGTTTGATGAGTTACGTGCACCTTACAACTGATTGGTAATATATGGACTGCTTTGAATTACTTGCTTTTGGAAGACAGTAGAGCCTTGTGAATTTAAATCTCTGCCAGATATTTCAGAAAGGGAAATTCCCAATAAATACTGTATTGGTAAGATCAAAATAATTGAAATCATTTTGGTAAGGAAAAGCTTACACATCCAACATTTCTCCAAAGTTCGCATCCCAATATTTTGTTACATTTTAAGTTTTCTCCTTTTTAAGGATTAACAGACTACAACTCCTAGACTGTGAGTTTGAAATAAATGTATAAACTACAATCTACCCTCTTCTCTGATTACTATAGAGAGGTAGATGTAATTGTTATTGTATGGTATAATGCTGAATAAGTTGAGGCATGTCTTTGACACAAGTAGTCAGTAACATTGGCTGATTGATTGCTATGTTTTAGGAACTCATTTGTGAGGCTGCGACACCTATGCACGAACACCTGGATCCAGAGTACCAACGTACCTATTGACATCGGCGAGGAGAGACCCATTCGACTAATGGTATGTCCGAGGATGAAGCTGCACTAAAGGTTCCTAGATGCAACGGCGGATGAGACCTTATGAACCTCTCAAGTTATAATTCTAGCACATTTTCAGATTCTGACTTTTTACGTAGAATGACCCAAAAGAGATCCCTTACTGTACAAGCTCTACAGCAGTGCAGATCAAGATTACTATAAGATAACGTAATTCTAAACAAGTTACTTAAATTAAAATAGCGGGTTTGAGGAAGGTATGTGGGATACTTGGAAAGAAAGTTGATGAAGCTCATAATGTCCTATGCAGTTTGCCCACCAAACTCAACGGATCTTAAAGAAACCAAACAATGAGTGACAGCAAAATAGGGCCCATCCTACATCCAGACATCGTCAAACAAAGAAACGTTGTGGAATCCTCATTGTTTACGGTTATCAATGAGCAAAGTTTTGATAAAGAGAACTGGATCTTTTTTCTTTTCACTAACTGCCCAATTAAAGAGCTCAGGTGTAATTCTGGAGAAAGTTCTCTTTCATTTGAGTATTATAACTTCCACTGGGCATTACTGCTAACCAGAGTCCTACACCTGGCAATAACTGACCTCACCAGATCCTACAGTTTCAACTCCATTGCTGACAGAATATGTTTCTTTGTACTAGAATGTGTCATGACACATCCATCCACCCTGGTCCTGACACTGATCATGTCTTCCTGTTTAGTTACAAGGGGGTGGATGCCGTGGTTGAGCCAGCGTTCAGTGCCTGGTTTTATCTAGTCACACGAGGGACAGGACATCTTCATTTACTTTAGTTGCCACTTACTGTTGCCTCGTTATAACATTAAGAACAATTTTCCAGGAAGATACAAACATCCAGTGCAGGACATGGTGAAAAAGTAAAGCAGCCCTAGTTTAACTCAGTTGCCATGACTTTCTTTGACTTTTTCAGCTTGGCACCTGTCCAACCAAAGAAGATAAAGAAGCATTTGCTATTGTCTCTGTGCCAGTGTCAGAAATCCGAGACCTCGACTTTGCAAATGATGCTAGTTCCATGTTGGCCACCACCGTCACCAAGCTGAATGAAGGCTTCATCAGTCAGAATGACCGAAGGTACGTGGCTTGCTATTGTGTTAGAAATAGGAGTTTTACAGAGACAATTGTGTCATTGTGTGGTTAAGCCAGTGGGTGCGCTCTGCTGCTTCAGAAGGATTCTGCTTTTGTGGTAACATTTGTTGCATCTCTGCTTCTGCTGGCTGCCTTCAACAATGGAGTCAGATACTTAATAACGAAGAGTGAAGAACACTTCTGTAACAAAGATAACAAATTAACAATGTTTGTGTACGCACAAGACACAGGTAAAAAACTTGGCACAAAAAAAAATCCACATGTACAGGAACATAAACTAGAATGATATATATATTTTTTTCACAAAACAGAAGAAACAAAAAAATAGAACTACAACCAATAGTGGAACTCCTTCAATCAGTTACAGGAATACAATGCTAAAAATGCAACAATTTCAACTTAAATTCATAAAATATGGAGCATATATTCATAAAATATGGAGCATATATTCATAAAATGTGTCTTATCTTGAAGTGGGGTTCATAATTTACAATGCATGACTCAATGGTAACCCCGTTGTATGTTTTATAAGATGTCTATGAAAAACACTCTAACTGGA
Organism: Lissotriton helveticus; assembly: GCF_964261635.1. NCBI lineage: Eukaryota > Metazoa > Chordata > Amphibia > Caudata > Salamandridae > Lissotriton > Lissotriton helveticus. Next base: position 1,348,512,632 of record NC_136065.1, read on the forward strand.
GAAAAAAGGGCTACTTCAGGTCTAGAAACCTAGGGCCCAATTCACAAAAGTAATCTGAGACAAAATCCTAAACTTGCTACTTTTGGTATTCACAGAATGCATACAGTAGTAGTAAAGTTAGGATTCCAAACTTTACTACTACTGCACTGAGACAAAATCCAAACTTTATGACTCTTGGTATTCACAAAATGCATTTATTAGTAGAAAAGTTACTAACTTTCTGTATTCATAAAAGGCATTTAGTATTAGTAAAGTTACTAACGTTACTACTACTACTAAATGCCTTCTGTGAATACCAAAAGTAGTACGTTTAGGATTTTGTATCAGATTAGTGCTGTGAATCGGTCCCCTAGTTCTCAAGACAAAAATGACACCCTCCACATGGCTGTATGTACTACTACAAAGATTATGGAGCATGGATATATAGAAAGCATGAAGGAATTGTCAAAAGGGCTGATCTTTCAAGTTCTGGTAAGCAGCTGGTTATTTTTTTTAATACAATATGAACTCAAGATCCCATTCTGACAGTTATTTCCCAATCCTTTTCTAGGCTTAGAAAGAACAGGCTTGCGCCAGCAATATGCCATATAAAAACACCAATAAATGATAAGGTATTAAAGAAAATCATACGACTTGGGAACACCACTTGTAATCTGCAAGCAGAACTATAGTTTATTCACCACAAAGTCCCTTAACTAGCTAATCTGACAAGAGAGATTGAAAAGCAACAAGTGATGTCTGATTTAATGTGCTAAACATCCTATCTGGCTTGGCCTGTTAGTATGACCCACACCCATCTTGAGTCTGACCTGAAATTCTACATACATGTATACTCCTAGAAAACATGCTGTCACTGTGTTCATATACTCCGGTGCGCTCCATTAGCTAATGACACCACCTATTACCATGCACTTGCATTCATACTTTTCCCAGTCAGCTCCACTTGAGGGAAAGATGCCCGTAAAGTCCCCTGCATAAAGGAAGGCTGAAGGGCGTCTCATGATTGTGCCCAGAATCAGCCGCGGCCCGTGGAGGGAGTTGCGCTGGGGCAGGGAGGCGGGGCGGGGGAGGGCAGGGTGGGGGTGATAAACAACGGAATATGGATGATTACAGGTAAGTAAACAATTTAATTATTAAAACAAATTTCGTTTCGTGCCCTGTATCGCAAAATGCGATGCAGGGCACGCTACGAAATTCGTTTTTTAAATTAAATTATTTACTTACCTGTAATCATCCATATTCCGGTGTTTATCACCCCCCACCCTGCCCCTCCCCCACCCCGCCTCCCTGCCCCACCGCAACTCCCTCCACGGGCCGCGGCTGCCCAGAATCCATGATCTTAAAGTAAAGCATAGACAGAAAATATTCAAGAATGCCACATTGAATGGAAAGGGGTGGGCAAGGGAAAGTAGGTTTTCTGATGGGACAGTATATGTTTTTCTTTGTTGTATATTTAAACACTTCTTAATTGAAGTTTCAAAAAGAGAAGAAAAAAAGTTTATGTTCTGAACTCTATGTATGTCACAACATCTACCCTCCCATCACTCCCCTTCCATACTTCACTCTCTTTCTTCAAACGTGATTACCCACCATCACCTCTGAAGAAATAAAAGGTAACCCCGCAATACCAAACTGGTTAATGGTCAAATTCTAACCTGCAAAATTCAAGTCAAAGGGGTAACTATTACAAGAATACCTAGAACACAAACATCTCCTAGATGAACCCCAAAGAGGTCTTAGCCCCGCACTTGGAACAGAAACTGCAGAAAATACCTTTTTATTCCCCTGGATGCAGACTAGTGGGCTGCTTTGATATTCATTGATGTCTTAGCAGCTTTCAAAACTGTGGATCACAAAGTCCTACTGAAGAGACTGAGTGTATAGAACAGTATTAGAGCGGATCATCTCCTACCTTGTGGTCAAACTTACTGGCCCCATTAGAATTATTGAGCCATTTGTAATGAAGGCCGCAGTGGCAAGCATGGCAGCTGTAGTCGCACACATTTAGTGTCTACTGCATCTTGCAGAGCAACAGCTTGCAGGGGCTCGTGAATGGATGCGCATCACAACTTGCACCAAATGCATAATTCCACACAGCAGGTTCATTAACTCACTACTCTGTCTTTAATGCATCCCATTGTGAGCAATAAACAAGTCAGAAAAGCTTTATTCACTTTCAGTTTCTTTGAGGGGAGAGTTTGTAAAGTACTATCTGTATTGGCAGAGCATGTTGTACGTTGACTGTAACTGACGATGCTCCTCATGAGCCTGTCCTGTCTGACTGCTCCCTTGTGCCTCCACTGCAGAGCCCCTGCCACCTCAGATGTGTGGGTTTCTGAAGTGGTTTTTCATTATAGACTCAAATATGAAGCCATCGTTAATGACTGAAAGCGAGCAGAATGGGCAAACAGCTTACATAGGGAGGACCATTTTGCACCTCTTTATGTGAATGGCTGCCTCAAATATCTTCCCATATCACACAGCTCCTCCAGCATGATTCTGACCATCCTTGAAGAGACCTGAGAGAGAGCAGTGAATTGCCCAGAACACAGACCTGCAATGATTTTTGTGGACTCTGGCACCGAAACCCAACACTGTATTATTTGCACTGGGCTTTTTTACCTTTGGTCCAAAAATACCAGACAGATTCTTGCAAGTGAAACCGCTACCTCTCCCCCTAGGATGACCAGGCGGTCGTTATTTGAATGGACCGCTTGTAATCATTATTGATTCCTTAGCGGATGCCTTTTGTCTATAATTATAGAAGTGGCACGACAAAGCCAGTATTTGTATATTTAAACCATACATGTGCCTGTTGTTGGACTGCTAACTCGGAAAGAAATTCAGTTTAGAAAAGGTGTGGTCCTAGACGCAAGAGTATAAACAGGCAGCACAGGCCTTCCTTCGGCCAGTGCGTGTTAACACTCATTTTGCCCCAAAGCCAGCTCTCAGACACTAGGACTACTTGCCATTGGTGGCCTGTCGCATAGACACAATCCAAGAAGGACTGGGGATATGAGACCTCGGTGCCGTAAAAGGGTGGAGGAGGAGCCTGCACCCTGAAGGAGCCCAACAAGACACGTGAAATGTTAGGGTCACAGTCTAAGAGCTGCTGCCAAGGAGGCAGGAAAAGTAACTGCACCACTGGTGAGCATACAAGGCCATTATGGTGATAGAGGGCGCAGGTCACCCGACTATAACTTTACCATATGCACACTTGGGCCCATAATTCAGTTCACCATATTTACTTAATCGGATAACCTACACTCTACTACCAGTCCTTTTTAATCCTACTGATTCCTATACCATTAACTTACCAATCCTTGTCCCTGGTACCTATGACCACAATGGATCAGGGAGTTAGTTGTAAAGATAAGCAACCAGTCAAAATTTACCATAACATTTGCACTCTTTAATAATAACCACAGACTCGAGAAGCTTTGAAAACCTTTATCTAATCTTCATCAAGAGTTGAGAGCCAAAGGTTTACAGCAAGCAAGCTATCGATAACCAGAATCATGAAAAGCGTGTAACTATGCAAAAGATATATTATGCCAACCATTTAGAAGTCTAAAGGGAAGGTAAGAACAGGGAACATGCTATAATGAACTCACAGAAATCAGACTAAAAATTGTGTTTTCTAAAGGACGGGGTATATAAGGGACATGCTAGAATTCACAGTTTAGTCGCTTTCAACGGATGGGTAAGCAAAAAAGAACTCAATTTGTAATGGCGAAAATGAAGTGACCATGTAGCTATAGGGAAGGTAAGAAAATGGAACACGCTAATAATTCAGAGCAACCACTTTAATTCTAACCCTGGGCGTAGTAGGCGTAGTGGGGCTACGCGAAGTGGGCAAGAAACTATCTCCACCTACGCACTTCGCGTAGCCCCACTACGTGCCACCCGCCTCCCTCCCTCCCTCCCTAAATACTACCCGCCTCCCTCCCGCTCTCCCTAAATACTTAAATAACCTTTTTAAAAAGAATAAAAACCACTTACCTTGTCCGCTGCGTCTCCGGGGCTCCCTCTCGTAATCGCGCCACCATCTTGGATACTAATGCACATGCGCGGCCGCCCACGCATGCACATTTCTCGTGAGAAATGCACGGGCGGCCGCGCATGCGCATTAGTGTCCGAGACGGTGGCGCGATTACGAGAGGGAGCCCCGGGGACGCAGCCGACAAGGTAAGTGGTTTTTATTCTTTTTAAAAAGGTTATTTAAGTATTTAGGGAGGGCGGGAGGGAGGCGGGTGGCGGGCAACTTTGCTACGCCCACGGAGTGGGCGTAGTGTTGCCTGCTAAGCCTACTTTGCAAATGGCGAAATAGGCAACACTTCGCCCACTCAGTGGGCGTAGCGAAGTACTACGCCCAGGGTTATTTAATTTGGCTAAAGGAGGGTAGATAAAAGGAACACCTAATTTTCATCAGCAGTTCTTTATCTTCAATTCTAAAGGATAGGAAAAATGTGTCATGCTAAAATAGCAAGAATCACAATTTATTAATCAAAAAGGAGGAGGAGAGAAAAAAAGAACATATGCAATTATGTCTCTAGCAAGATTCAGGAAGGGTAAGAAAAGGACGCAAATGTGTTTCCCTCACAGATTTATATTTACCTAGAACGGTGTGGAGACCAACCCTGGCCACGGGTCAGTTAAGGACAGAAACCCCGCAAGTTGCAAACGCCAGTAGGCCAGCAAGTGCAGGTCAGAGACAGGACAGGAAAACCAGATTTGGATCAGAACCGGACCACCAAAGTTGAGACCAGCACCCGCAGTTCAGTTGCAACGCCTACGCTACAACCTCTCTGCAGCTATCAGTCAGAACCCCGATTGGGTTATCGAATTTCCCGGCAAAGTGCTTCGCCAGCACTTCAGGTCCCAAAACGCCGATTGGGTCAGCAAGTCTTCTGACAGAGTGCTTCGCAGCACCTCTGTTCTCGATCAGCTATGGGGTGCGTTGGGTCAGTGACAGGTCAGCTATTCGGACAAGTCGGACAAAATCTCTAGCTAAACCTATGCTAGTTATACTATTTTCCAGGTCAGTGTACCACCCCCCAAATGTTGCAAATGTAAGAATCCCCAATTTCGATTGGACAGTAGAAAAGGACAGGTCCTCACACCACCTAAATTTTTTACTTTCCCAGGCTCCTCATTTGAATTTCATATACGCCCCTTGAATTTCAGGTTCTCATGACATATGCTTTATACATAACAATGATAAATTTAACATTGTATACAATGTTATAATTTCAGTACAGTTCAGCTTCTTCGACTAGGGGAGAGTTGTCTTCCCAGGCGCATCTTGGCTGGAGCTGCCATCTGGCTGGGATTCAATGTCAGATGATTTCAGCCCTCCTTTTATAACGTGCCGTGTGCAAAGAACTTTCAAAATGGAGTATTCCCTTCTCTCAGGCCCAAAGTTTTCAATACATGAAAGGTAAAAGAAAACAGTCTTAGAGCACAGAATAAATTAATACACTGTATACCATGAATCTCTACTCTATTCCCATTACTTTATAATAAACTATAGCATTAAGATTAAGCAGAACGAACAGCTTAGCAAAAGCAGCAATGCAAGCTTCTTGCATGTGAGAACACAAAGCAGCCATCTTAGCTCTAATGCGCAGATGCGAATAGCTTCCCTCCAGAACTGCGAGTACGTCATGTCACATGGGTTTGACCGACGCATGCGCAGTAGAAATTCCCGCGTAGCAGCAGTCATTTTATTTTGCAAGCATATTAGGATTAGAAAACACATAAGCAAGCTTCACTCGGACAACCAAAAATGTCGGAAAAGGGGCAAATTAATAAGACAAACATATTGATTAACCGCATGCGTGCGGCATGATTTCCGCCCGTACGCTGGATTTTGCGGATTCGCACTTTACATGACGAGCTGGGCTCGTCATGAGCGTGCGAGGAGGCTACCTCATGACGAGCCCAGCTCGTCATGAGCGTCGAAGGGGTTAAGCAGAACGAACAGCTTAGCAAAAGCAGCAATGCAAGCTTCTTGCATGTGAGAACACAAAGCAGCCATCTTAGCTCTAAGGCGCAGATGCGAACAGCTTCCCTCCAGAACTTGCTCACAAGACTCTTACCTAAATTAGAAAACCACCTACCTACAGCAGAGAGACCATCAGTAAGTCTCTTCCATGCACTGTCAACCTCCAATGGTTTAAGCTCTTTTTCCGAATTTGTAATGTTTCTCACATACCCTTTAATTTCTACACTTTTGTCTGGTATGTAAGTGCAACAATGTTGCGCTTTCAACATTCTGCAGACTCCGCCCTCTTTTGCCAATAACGTGTCAAGAGCAAGTCGATTTTGTAAAACCATTGATCTGATCGCAATCAATTCGGTATTGACCATCAGGAACCCTCCAGCAGTGTCAGTTGATAATCGATCTACTACTGTTGACAATTTGCAGATTCTGTGTGTATTCAGAGCCACTCCCACTGTAGGTATTAATGCACTAAAAATATCACCTACTATTTCACCAACACTTTCTCTTTTACTACGTACTAATTCATTAGTTCTTTCAGTGCTTCCAGTGATTTTACCCTCATGGTATATCTTTGGGAAGACAATACCAAAGTAACAGCTCCCGTACCAATGGTCGGGCAATTTGAAATAGGCCTTGTTTCCACATATATAATAAATTCCAGGAAACACAGGTTCTGACCCATCTTTGAAACCCCAACCCCCAATTACCTTGTAATTGTCTTCGCATTCACTGGAACCAATGAATATATTGGTATAATAACTGGTTCTTTCTCTTTGAAGACAAAGTTTCCCCTTCTTTTCGTAATCCAGCAACATAGCAGCATTAGCTCCACCATTTGAGGTGCTCCCTATGCTTTCAGCCCATTTAGAAGTTTTCTGATTCTTGTCTTTTGCTTTCTTTTGGAAACTTTCTCTTCTTTTCTCTACCATGTTCAGAAACAGTTTCTCTTTTTCGTGTAATGAACAGGTCAGGTTATCTTTGTGTGCGTCATATATATTTATTTTACCTACAGTTAGAAAACATTCACTCATATATTTTGCTACATCTCTAGTTGTATGTACAGGGTTCAGGTTTCTTCGCACAGGCAGTTCAGAAAATATCACATCAAAGTTTGAATAATAATACTGTAAAGGTCCTCTTTTGTAAAACAAGCTAGCTAAAACACTACAGGAAATTCCATAGGTTAGTGGCAGATGGTGGTATGTCACACCCTCAGCTACCGAAGTAGGCAGCTTCATGCAGACATAACAGTCGTCTATTTCCATAGCTTCTACATAATGTACTAACAGGTTTGCGAAAACATTTAAATGAGTTCTGTTCTTGATTTTGTTATAATGTATTCCTTCCTCGTCTGGTGCTTCTAAATCTACCTTTGTTTGCTTAAGGCTAAGAGCTTTCTCTGGTGTATCTACTCTTCGTGGTGTATTTCTAGTTTGTAACTCTTTGGTGTCTTTCGGCAATTGATTAGTAGGGTACAGGTTTGTGTCTTTACTCATCATAGAAGGAATAGCTATTGTTAGTCCTATCCAAAGTATAAGTACTATTGCTACACTACATAAACATACTTTGCAGCATGTTTTTAAACAACCTCGTCTCGGTCTTCCATTTACAGAAGGATCAGACATTTTAACTCAAAAGAAGCTTCAACCCCTCTTTGTAATTTTGCACAGCTTGATTTATTCGGGGCAGCTTTCAGGAGGTTTTCACCTCTTCGTCGGTCTGGTCTGCAATCAATTCTTCATCACTTTCGTCACTTATTTCCAGGGTTTCAAAGTCTTCCAATACAAGATAAGTCCATTCAGGACTCTGATACTTGTTTTTCAATCTTTTTATTCAGGCACTCCGTCTCCTGCTTTGTATCACACATGGATCAGCTTGACTTGAGACCTCATTCACCTGTTCAGGTTCTTCGTTAATTGTCTTTAGTCATAGTCTCAGTCTCTTGGCAAATCTAGATACCTTGTCTCCTTTTCTGAGTCTTTTAACTGGCACTGTGTCTTGGCTTTCTTCAAACGCTCTTTTATTTTCATTCAGTTGTGGCACATTTGTTTCAAGATCGTCCTCTGTGTTTCTCCCTAACTGACTAGGTCCAGGTCTTACATCAGCTTCTTCCGCCTGGTCCCTAAACTGGCCTTGTTCAGGTGTATGCTGGATTTGGCTTTGTTCTGTTTCGTCTTTTTCTTCCTGAACACAATTGTCTACTCCTATCTGGTCCTGTTCAAGCTCTTTGAACTTTTGATTTACTTCCGCTTGAACCTCCGCCCTAATTTCTATTTGTCCCTGTTGGGCCCGTCTGCTTCTGAGAGTCCCCTCACCACTATAATTTCTTTTGTTCCCCTGTACCTCCCAGAATTTGTCGCTTTTTATTTGTCTACCAGGACCTTTTTGTGTGTTGTTTCATGGGGCTAGGTGTTCCTTGACACCCAGTTGCTCACAAGGTTTCTGCCACCTATGTACAAGGCGCCTGGCGAAACCTGTGGCCATTAAAACTGAGGTTGGCAACCTGTGTGTGTTTAACCTTAAAATGGTGGACACATATTTTCCTCATGAGAGTGACTCCCATTGGAGCCTCCTTGAACCCTGACCTTCTGAGGTTTTGGCGCCCTTTTTGGTTGGCACGCTTTCCTGACAGGAATTCTTAAGATTTCTTCAGGTACACAAAATGGCCGCTCCAGAGCCCCAGTACGGTGGCTGTGAGTGACCATAAGACACCTCAGAATGTGTCAACCCATTGACACAGCCAGGGAAGGTTCTAGAACCTTCTGGCTGGTGCCAGTACCTCAGGGCTCTGGCTATATAAAGCCCAGACCCTGGCGGCCATTTTATTGAAGAGAGAGGGGAGTTGATTAGACTACTACACCTAGATGCTGATAGCTGCTGAAGAGGTGTGACCCCTATTCCTGACTTGACACCAGAGAAGACACCTGCCCTGCTTACCCTTGAGGTGGCTGAGAGTACAGGCAGTAGTGTGGCAAGGGTTAATATTGTGGATACTGACTGGCGTTCCAGTCAGGCGTAATTTTGAACCCTTGCGCCGACAGCGCCTGCCCAGCTAGCGCCTCTGTGCCCCAGAAGACTGTGGCCGAGTTTGTGTGCCTCCCCCCCCCCCCGGTGGCGTCAGACTGAGGAAGAAGTCGGGTCGTGAGGCGTGTGCCCGATCGCCGTGACCGTGACCTCATCCTGTGCCCCCTTCACGTGTAGCGCCAAGCGCGGGGGACTCGGACGTCTCCGAGCCCCACCGGCGTTGCGCGCTTCCTGGTTGGTGCCCAAAGTGAGAAGGTGAGGTGGTGCGCCGGGGCGGGGAGAGGCCGGCCTTTACTGGGCGGGATCTGCGTCCCTGCCCTTTCCGAGACCCGGGAAACTGTTGCCGTGGGCGGGACCAGCCCCCATGTGAGGAAGTTGGAGGGAGGTCCCGGGAGCCCGTGAGTTCCCTGATGCTGGCGTAGGAGAATACTGTGCCCGACTGAATCGCTAATCGATCCAGCCATTGTGAGGAAATCTGATTCCCCTGTTGGTGCGCCGCGGTATAGTGGAACTGTGCCCGACATTGAGTTAAGTGAGCGCTGAAGGCAAGAACCCCTGTGTGCGGCCGTTCGTCCGTCCAGCGACGTCGAACTGAGCCGCCTAGGAGCCCGCAGTAGCACTGCAGGCTCGAGTCAACCCCCACCGGCAGCGGACATCCTTCCCCGGTGGCCGCGTAGGGCCAAATGAAGGACTTACTGGGTTTCCTTGTCTTTCCAGTCATACGCGCATAGTTCCCGAATGAACTAAAAGGAGTCCCCGCTCACCGTGTGACCGCAGGCAGTCCTCAGAACTCCACAAGTACTGTAAACAACCATTTACTAAAAGTGTGTTACTTACCAGAGTCAACTGCATGACTTTCTCTAATTGGTGGCAGCGTTATTAAAATGGAAATGTGGCTTTGAAGACTAAATGAACTAGAAAGTAATGCGCTATGTACAAGTGGTATTTAATTCATGTAATGGTGACAGTTGAGCCTGCTATTTAATCTATTTATTGAACAGAGCTATTCTCAATATTTATGCAATACCAGTATTCCTGAATTCCTATGTATTGTATTTATTCCCTGTATTTATTCTTAACCTGAATCCCAGAGTTTTGTGAAAAGTGAAATGTAACTGTGCTTTCCAATTGATCCCTATTCACAAGCAGAGAACTTTTACATAAAGGAATCGTATTTTTCTACAGCAGTGGTGTGGTGTCCTTCTTGTTAGTGTGACTGTGCAGGGGGTTATTATTGGGTCAGAGCCGGCTTAGCACTACAGCCTTCACTGCCTTGACACTTGAGCCAAGCTACCCCCCTTTGTGCTGGGCTTGCCCATCGCAGGTCCAACATAAAATTGGTGGCAGCGGGTGGGATTGCGAGCCGTGCTTGTTCTGTACCCCATAATAATTCAGTGTGCGTCACAGGTACACACCCGGAGTTTTCTCCCAGCGGCCCTCTGATTTAACATTTTGTTTTTTTCAAATTCTCTTCTGGAAGTGGGTGGAGGTGACCCTTAGAGTCTCATATCCTTATAACCTACTTCGGGGTGGTTGTCCACACTTTTCACTGACAAGATGGAATTCGAAATGTCAGAGCTGGAGACCTATACTGTGGCACAGCTCAAGGATTTCTGTCAGGAAAGGGGAGTGTTCATTAGGCGAGGGGCCAAAAGAGAGGAGCTCCGTACTAGTCTGCGAGCCTGGGTGGAAGCACATCCGGAGGGAACGGTAGAGGAGGAGGAGTCAGACAGAGGTACTGTCATTGAGGTAACTGCAGAATGTCCCCTGGGGGTGGGTGAGATGTCAATCAGCCCCAAGGTAACCTCACGGGAGGGCAGCAGTGTATCCTCAAGAGGGTTGTCAGAGACCGAGTTAGCCGACAGGAGAGAGGAGAGACAGTTCAGATGGGAGTTGGCCAATCTGGAGATGGAGGATAGGAGAGAGAGAGAAGGGAGGAGGATGGAACATGAGCTCAAGCTACGAGAGCTCGACCTCCAAGCCCGTAACATCACTCGGCGGTGTGTCGAGTCAAAGGAATTTGTCAGGGAGCCCAGGCCTCATTTACCCAAGGACGTGGTCGCCAGTTATACCGCTGGAGACGACATAGCCAAGTGGCTGACAGCCTATGAGGTCTCCTTAAGAGCCCATGGAATCCATGAGAAGCATTGGGGTGGTGGATTGTACCGCTACATGCCTCCGACAGGTAGGGATGCCCTATTGGCCCTAGACCGGGAGGAGCAGGTAGATTACCCCGCCATGAAGGTGGCGCTCATCAGAAAGTTTGGGTTGACCCCAGAGAAATACCGGCAGAGGTTTAGGGGCAGCCACAAACTGAGCTCACAGAATTGGGTTGACTTCCTGGATTATGCCAAGAAAGCCCTAGATGGGTGGGTCCAAGGTAGTGAGGTGGAAGACTATCGAGGGTTGTACGACCTAATACTCAAGGAACATCTACTCGAGAAATGTCTTCCCGAGCTGAGGCAACACCTGGTAGACAGCAAACTTACTTGCCCCCATAAGCTTGCTGAGGAGGCGGACATTTGGACAAGTACCCGAGTGTCCACCAGGGGGACGGGAGGAGATTCTCAGAAGTCCGGACAGGGCGCTCCCCAGAAGAAAGAGGGGGGAGATAATAAGAAAAAGGAGTTCTCCAAAGGCCCCCAAAATAACTTTAAGGGGAAAAGTTCCTTCTCCAACTTTAAGGCTAACCCGCAGAAGCACCCTAATCCTGGCCAGAGTCAGCAGCCAAGGGTTGTCCATTGGTTTGAGTGCGGTGGTGTTGGACATTATAAGGGAGATGTGAAATGCCCAAAGAGACCACCCCCTCCCACTGGAGGAAAGGCCCCGGCAGTTGCTAGTGTAGTGCTCGGGGAGGAGATGCCCTTAGTTAAGGGGAGGGAGTGGGCGGGAGTCACCTTAGTGTCCCTGGGTGATCGGGAGATGGTTCCAAAGATGCAGGTGCCCTCAAATACTACCAAGTATGGGCAGTGGGTCACCATCAATGGCCATAGAGGGGAAGGTCTGAGAGATACAGGAGCCAGTATGACTATGGTAAGGAGTCATCTGGTGTCCTCAGAGCAGGTAATTCCAGGCGTACTTCATCCAGCCGCGATGGCTGACGGCAGAAGGGGCCACTATCCTGTGGCCGAGGTTCCCTTTGAGTGGGGCGGGGTTGCAGGTTCACTTCGAGTTGCCGTAAGCCCCGCCGTGCCAGTTGATTGTCTGCTGGGCAATGATATGGAGCACAATGCTTGGAAGGAGGTGGAATACCGGACTCATTCTGAGATGCTGGGTACACCTGATTGGGCCTGTGTGAGTACCAGGTCTGCGGCTGCTCGGGAGGAGAAGTCGCATGGGTTGGAGCCTGGAACAATGGCCCGCCCAGCTGCTGATGAGGGAGCATCTCGAGGACAGGAGGAGCCTGCCTCGATGTCCGTGCCCCGTGAGACGGATAGGCCACCTGTGGAGGTGGACCCGGAGTCCGCGGAGGAGGACATGGTTCTGATGGAGGACCTACCTATCCCCGCTGAGTGGCGAGTGGAGGGAGGACCGTCCAGGGAGGAACGAAGCAAGGGACAGAGGGAATGTCCCACCCTCGAGGGTCTAAGGCAACAGGCTGAAGCCCAGGCAGCAGGAAACGAGTCTGGGAACTATCGTGTTTACTGGGAGGAAGGTCTCCTCTACAGTGAACCCAGGGCGCCAGTGCACGGACTGTCACGGGCCCTGGTAGTCCCACAGTGTTACCGAGCCTTCCTATTAGAGTTGGCTCATGAGATTCCCTTGGCAGGACACTTGGGTCAGGACAAGACCTTTGCCCGGCTTGTCCCCCACTTTTATTGGCCTCGAATGAGGGTGGCGTCCGACACATACTGTCGGTCGTGCGTGTCATGCCATGCCAGTGGGAAAACAGGGATGAAGCTGAAGGCTCCCCTGGAACCACATCCCGTCGTTGGCACCCCCTTTGAAAGGGTGGGCATCGACATTGCTGGGCCCCTAGATCCACCGACATCATCCGGTCACAGGTTTATCCTGGTACTGGTGGATCATGCCACAAGGTATCCAGAGGCAGTTCCTCTGAGAACCATTACTGCACCGGTAGTGACGAAGGCCCTGATGGGGATCTTTACCCGAGTGGGATTCCCCAAAGAAGTTGTGTCTGACAGGGGGACCAACTTCATGTCAGCGTATATGCGGGCAATGTGGAAGGAGTGTGGAGTGACCTACCGGTTCACCACTCCTTATCACCCACAGGCCAATGGCCTCGTGGAGAGGTTCAACCAAACCTTAAAGGGTATGATCAGAAGTTTACCCGAAAGCCTGCGGAGGAAATGGGACGTCCTCCTACCCTGTTTGCTCTTTTCCTACAGGGAAGTGCCACAGAAGGGAGTGGGCTTCAGCCCCTTCGAGCTTTTGTACGGGCACCCTGTACGTGGACCTCTCAGCCTGGTGAGGGACTCCTGGGAAAAGTCTCCCCGGAAAGTTCCCCAGGATGTGGTGAGCTACATGCTGGCCTTCCGGAGCCAAATGGCTAAGTTGTGGAAGCAAGCTTCTGACAACTTGGAAGCCAGTCAAGCAGTCATGAAAGCGTGGTATGACCACAATGCTCACCCAGTGGAGTTGGAGCCTGGACAGAAGGTGTGGGTGATGGAGCCGTGGGAGCTGAGTGCTCTCCAGGACCGTTGGACTGGCCCCTATGAGGTATTGGAGAAGATGGGCAAGTCTACCTATCTGGTAGACGTAAGGACCCCTCGGCACCCGCAGCGGGTGTTACATGCCAATCGCCTCAAGCCCCACTATGAGAGGCCCGAAGTCATGCTGGTGATGGTGACTGACGGATCGGAGGAAGAGGACACTGAGCCTCTCCCCGACCTCTTTGCGTCTCAAGAAAAGGATGGGTCAGTGGAGGGAGTAAAACTCTCACCATCCCTGACTCCTGAGCAGCAGGGGGAATGTCGCCAGGTCCTGGGGACATTCGCTCCGCTGTTCTCCCTTGTCCCGGGTAAGACCCATCTGTGTACCCACGACGTGGACACAGGAGACAGCCCACCTGTGAAGTCAAAGTCTTACCGGCTGTCTGACAAGGTGAAGGCCAGTATCCGAAGCGAGGTAGCTAAGATGCTGGATCTAGGAGTCATTGAACCTTCAAGCAGCCCTTGGTCCAGCCCGGTGGTTTTGGTACCCAAAGCTGCCCCACCTGGCACCACACCAGAATTACGATTCTGTGTGGATTACCGAGGACTCAATTCGGTAACAAAAACTGATGCTCATCCGATCCCTCGGGCGGATGAATTGATTGACCGGTTGGGAGCTGCCCAATATCTCAGTAACATTGACCTCACTGCAGGGTACTGGCAGATTCCCATGACTGATTGAGCCAAGGAAAGGTCAGCCTTCTCCACACCTGATGGACACTTCCAGTTCTGCGTTATGCCTTTCGGGCTCAAGAACGCTCCTGCCACTTTCCAGCGGCTGGTGAACACGATCCTCACCGGGATGGAGTCATTCTCTGCTGCTTACTTGGATGACATAGCTGTCTTCAGTAGCAGTTGGGAGGATCACTTGCAGCACTTGCAAGCCATTCTCCAGGCCCTGGAACGGGCTAGCTTGACGATCAAGGCCAGCAAATGTCAGATTGGACAGGGGTCGGTAGTGTACTTAGGTCACTTGGTGGGCCGGGGAACGGTGCAGCCCCTTCAGGCGAAGATTGAGGCAATCATGGCCTGGAAACCCCCCAAGACCCAGACTGAGGTCCGAGCCTTCCTGGGCCTCACAGGTTACTACAGACGGTTCGTGAAGGGGTATGGCACTATCGTGGCACCCCTTACAGAACTCACGGCCAAAAAGCAACCTAGGAGAGTCATCTGGACGGAGGCTTGCCAGCGAGCCTTCGACACTCTGAAACAAGCATTGTGTAAAGCTCCAGTCCTGAAGGCTTCAGATTTTTCGAAAGAGTTCATTGTCCAGACAGATGCATCCGATATTGGCATTGGGGCGGGCTATCGCAACTCAAAGAAGAGGGTCTGGATCAACCCGTGGTCTTTCTGTCACGGAGACTGCTTCCCCGGAAACAGAGGTGGAGTACCATTGAGCGGGAAGCCTTTGCGGTGGTCTGGGCACTGAAGAAGCTGCGACCATACCTGTTTGGTTCACACTTCCTTGTTCAGACGGACCACCGACCCCTTCGCTGGCTCATGCAGATGAAGGGGGAAAACCCCAAACTGTTGAGGTGGTCTATCTCCCTACAGGGAATGGACTTTCGGGTGGAACATCGGCCCGGAGTTGATCACGCCAATGCAGACGGTCTCTCCAGGTATTTCCGCCTTAGTGTTGAGAACTCCCAAGGGGTTGGGTAGCTCTCCCCACTTTCAGCTGGGGGGGACGCGTGTTGGACCCGTCTGCTTCTGAGAGTCCCCTCACCACTATAATTTCTTTTGTTCCCCTGTACCTCCCAAAATTTGTCGCTTTTTATTTGTCTACCAGGACCTTTTTGTGTGTTGTTTCATGGGGCTAGGTGTTCCTTGACACCCAGTTGCTCACAAGGTTTCTGCCACCTATGTACAAGGCGCCTGGCGAAACCTGTGGCCATTAAACTGAGGTTGGCAACCTGTGTGTGTTTAACCTTAAAATGGTGGACACATATTTTCCTCATGAGAGTGACTCCCATTGGAGCCTCCTTGAACCCTGACCTTCTGAGGTTTTGGCGCCCTTTTTGGTTGGCACGCTTTCCTGACAGGAATTCTTAAGATTTCTTCAGGTGCACAAAATGGCCGCTCCAGAGCCCCAGTACGGTGGCTGTGAGTGACCATAAGACACCTCAGAATGTGTCAACCCATTGACACAGCCAGGTAAGGTTCTAGAACCTTCTGGCTGGTGCCAGTACCTCAGGGCTCTGGCTATATAAAGCCCAGACCCTGGCGGCCATTTTATTGAAGAGAGAGGGGAGTTGATTAGACTACCACACCTAGATGCTGATAGCTGCTGAAGAGGTGTGACCCCTATTCCTGACTTGACACCAGAGAAGACACCTGCCCTGCTTACCCTTGAGGTGGCTGAGAGTACAGGCAGTAGTGTGGCAAGGGTTAATATTGTGGATACTGACTGGCGTTCCAGTCAGGCGTAATTTTGAACCCTTGTGCCTACAGCGCCTGCCCAGCTAGCACCTCTGTGCCCCAGAAGACTGTGGCCGAGTTTGTGTGCCTCCACCCCCCCCCCCCCCCCCCCCCCCCCCGGTGGCGTCAGACTGAGGAAGAAGTCGGGTCGCGAGGCGCGTGTGCCCGATCGCCGTGACCGTGACCTCATCCTGTGCCCCCTTCACGTGTAGCGCCAAGCGCGGGGGACTCGGATGTCTCCGAGCCCCACCGGCGTTGCGCGCTTCCTGGTTGGTGCCCAAAGTGAGAAGGTGAGGTGGTGCGCCGGGCGGGGAGAGGCCGGCCTTTACTGGGCGGGATCTGCGTCCCTGCCTTTTCCGAGACCCGGGAAACTGTTGCTGTGGGCGGGACCAGCCCCCATGTGAGGAAGTTGGAGGGAGGTCCCGGGAGCCCGTGAGTTCCCTGATGCTGGCGTAGGAGAATACTGTGCCCGACTGAATCGCTAATCGATCCAACCGTTGTGAGGAAATCTGATTCCCCTGTTGGTGCGCCGCGGTAAAGTGGAACTGTGCCCGACATTGAGTTAAGTGAGCGCTGAAGGCAAGAACCCCTGTGTGCGGCCGTTCGTCCGTCCAGCGACGTCGAACTGAGCCGCCTAGGAGCCCACAGTAGCACTGCAGGCTCGAGTCAACCCCCACCGGCAGCGGACATCCTTCCCCGGTGGTCGCGTAGGGCCAAATGAAGGACTTACTGGATTTCCTTGTCTTTCCAGTCATACGCGCATAGTTCCCGAATGAACTAAAAGGAGTCCCCGCTCACCGTGTGACCGCAGGCAGTCCTCAGAACTCCACAAGTACTGTAAACAACCATTTACTAAAAGTGTGTTACTTACCAGAGTCAACTGCATGACTTTCTCTAATTGGTGGCAGCGTTATTAAAATGGAAATGTGGCTTTGAAGACTAAATGAACTAGAAAGTAATGCGCTATGTACAAGTGGTATTTAATTCATGTAATGGTGACAGTTGAGCCTGCTATTTATTCTATTTATTGAACAGAGCTATTCTCAATATTTATGCAATACCAGTATTCCTGAATTCCTATGTATTGTATTTATTCCCTGTATTTATTCTTAACCTGAATCCCAGAGTTTTGTGAAAAGTGAAATGTAACTGTGCTTTCCAATTGATCCCTATTCACAAGCAGAGAACTTTTACATAAAGGAATCGTATTTTTCTACAGCAGTGGTGTGGTGTCCTTCTTTTTAGTGTGACTGTGCAGGGGGTTATTATTGGGTCAGAGCCGGCTTAGCACTACAGCCTTCACTGCCTTGACACTTGAGCCAAGCTACCCCCCTTTGTGCTGGGCTTGCCCATCGCAGGTCCAACAGTCCCTCTTCTGGCTCAGGAGTTCTCGGAGGAGTGTCAATTACCTGTTCTTTCCCTATCTGGTCCTCCTCAGAATCAGATTTGATTTGGATTTCGATGATCTGAGTATCTTCCTCTACACCTGTCTCGTCCTCACTATCCCACTGTCTATCTAAATAGGTTTGTCTTCTTGTTCTCACAGGATCTATAGCCAGGTTGATTATTGGGACCCAATCATCTTGACTTGAGCTTGGTTGTTCTTCTTTAGCTACTTCAGGACCGATATCTTGGGACCCCTCAGCTGCACAACCTTCAGCCTCAGTTTCTTCAGGTTCAGTCACTTTCTTCGTATGGCTGGCATGGATCCACCGTGGTACCCCTGCACATTTCACAGCTGTGGTGGTACCCAGGATTACTTGTCATGGCTTTCCCCACCTTGGTGTAAGGCAACTTTTCCGAGTATGTTTCTTTATTACGACCCAATCACCTGGGTTCAGGTCATGTGCTGGAGTTGTTGGTCTGGCGACAGCGTCTTCCCCAACCCGGTGAGAGATAGAACGCACTTGGTCAGCCAGTTCTTTGCAGTATTCTAGTACCAAATCATCAGATATGCTTATCAGTTTGTAACCTGGCACCCATGCTTTCCGCATTGCTCTTCCCATCAGTATCTCATGGGGACTCGAGCCCATGTTCCGGTCTGGAATACTTCTAAGTCCCATCAAAACGAGAGGCAAATCATCTGGCCAGTCCATTTGAGTGGATTCACACATTTTTCCCAATCTTGATTTGATAGAGCCATTCAGTTGTTCTACCACCCCAGAAGCCTCTGGGCGATATGCACAGTGCAGTTTCTGCGTGATTTTGAATGCTTCACAAATTTGCCTTATCACTTCACTATGGAAATGCTTTCCTCTGTCTGTTTCAATTGTAACTGGAAATCCGTACCGAGGTATAAGTTCCCTAAGTAACAATTTTTCTACAGTGATGCTATCATTTCTGCATGTGGAGTAGGCTTCTACCCATTTTGAGAACAGGCAGACAATGACAAGTATGTACTTCATTCCTCGACAAGGGGGTAACTGAATAAAGTCAAGTTGTAATCGTATGAAAGGGCCCTCTGCCTTTCCAATCTTTCCTGGCAATACTACAGTTTTCTTTCCGGGGTTAAACTGCTGACAAACCAGACACCTCTGGCAGAGTGCCTCTGCTATGTTTCTGAATTTCGAATTGAACCATGCCTGTCTAAATATGCGTATCATAGCATCTCTTCCCAAATGTGTGTCTCCATGTATCAACCTAGCCATAGGAGCAAGTAGACAGTCTGGCAACATTGGCATATCATCAAGGTAAACAATGACACCATCTTCCACCCTCCTCTGACAACCAAATTTTTTCCAATTTTCCTTCTCTTTTGGCTCTGCTGTGCCCTGTAAATCTCTCCCTTCCTCCCATGTATTTATTCCTTCTAGCATCATAAGTTGGCAGCTGTTTCCATTCACCACAACTTTCTTGTTGATAGCCATTTAGTATTTTGCACAATGTTGGGCTAACTGGTCAGCATATCGATTACCTGCTGTCACTTTGTCATTGCCAGATTTGTGAGCAGCACACTTGACCACAGCCAATTCTTTTGGTAACTGGATTGCTTCCAGTAAATCTTGTACATAATTTCCATTTCTGATAGGAGTACCTGAAGAAGTCAGAAACTCCTTTGGCATCCACAATTGGCCAAAGTCATGCACAATGCCATAACCATACTGGCTATCAGTGTATATGGTTATTTTCGAGTTCTTCCCAAATTTACAAGCTCTTGCCAATGCTACCAATTCGACTACTTGTGCAGATTTGACTCCGTGTAAATAGGATGCTTCCACTGGACCTCCCAAAGTACACACTGAGTAAGGAGCGCTTAGGCCTCCCTCCTCATGTCTCATGCATGAGCCATCTACAAATAGCTCATAATCTTCATCAGTTAAGGGCTCTTCTTTTATGTCTGGGCGTGGTTTTGTACTAAACTCGGTCAAATCAATGCAGTGATGTTCAACTTCTCCCTTCACTTCTGCTGAGAGTGAATTAGGCAATAAGGTAGCTGGATTCAGAATATTACATCTAGCAATGGTCACGTTTCCTGCACCTACAAGGATTCTCTCATACTTAGTCAGCTGACAAGGTGTGAGATACTAACAGCATGTGGAACATACACTGTTACAGGATGTCCCATAACAATAGATTCACTTTGTTCAAGACTCATGCATGTCGCGGCTACTGCTTTCAGACATCCAGGTAATCCAGCTGCCACTGGGTCCAATGTGGAAGAAAAATATGCCACTGGATGTCTTGTTAAGCCAGGACAGGAGCTGTACACAGACATTCTCGTAATTTTACAAAAGCAATCATGCTCTCGTCATCCAACTCCACTGGGTCCTTAGCTCCTTGTCATTTTTATCAATGGTCTTGCTAGGACTGCAAATCCCACAATCCACTGCCTGCAGTATCCTACAACTCCAAGAAACATTCTGATTTCTTTCTGGGTACAGGGCAATTCCATGTTTCGAATTATTCTAATTCTTTCTGTGTTAACTTTCATGACACCTCTCTCTTTCTGGTGCCCCAGATATTTCACTGATGAGGTACAAAACTGCAGTTTTTCTGGCGAAACTTTATGTCCTCCTTCACCTAAATGGTTCAGTAAGGCAATTGTGTCAACAACACAGTCTTTCCTGCTTTTAGACGCCACCAAGAGGTCGTCTATGTATTGCACCAGGACTGATTTCCCGGGCAATATCAAGGATTAAAGGCATTTTTTCAGAATTTGCTTAAAAATCGAAGGACTTTCCGTATACCCCTGAGGAACACGATTCCAGACGTAGACATGGCTGTCAAATTCAAATGAGAAAAGAAATTTGCTGTCTGGATGCAATGGAATCGAAAAGAATGCATGACATAGGTCAATGACGGTAAACCATCCAGCATTCCATGGTATTTGGTATAGAATCACTGCAGGGTTTGGCACGACAGGACAGCAAGGAACAACAATTTTATTAACCTTGCGCAGGTCCTGTATGACCCTGTACTTACCACTTGGTTTCTTTATGCCAATTATGGGTGAGTTACAAGGACTGCTCAACACTTCTTGTAAAATGCCTGCTTCCAGCAACCTTTTTATTTCAATAGCAACTCCTGCTTTTACTTCTGCACTCATTTTATACTGTCGAGTATTTGGGTAGACTGCATCTTCTTTTATTGCTATTTTAATTGGGTCAACATTTGCCATTAATCCTACATCTTTTCCAGTAAAATCCCATACCTCCGGTTTCACTGTCTGTTGGATTTCTTCAGGTACGTCTTGTATTGTCAGTCTTTTAATTTCTGAGTCTGGTCTTGCTAACATTAGTTGGTATATTCCGTCTTCATCTGGGGTCTGAATTTCAACACCATTTGGAGTGCAAAAGATGGTGCAATTCATTTTGCACAACAAATCTCATCCTAGTAGGTTCACAGGACTTGTATCACAGACAACAAATCTATGCATCTCTTTAAAATTCCCTATTTTAATTTCCATCGGTTCTGTAACTGGGGTACTAATTAGTTTATTAGAAACGCCCACTACTTGGATCGCTTCTCCCGAGAGGGGTAGGTTTGGAAAGTCTGCTGTTCTCACAGTAGAACGGGTAGCACCAGTGTCCAACAGAAAGGTGACATCATTTCCTTCAACCTTTCCTTCAATGTATGGCCCTGACTGGTCCACCGGCAAGGAGGCGCCAAGCACGCACTCCTCGTCCTCCCCCCTCAGGCACCGTCAGTAAGGTTCGTCACAGAGGAATGTGTCATTTAACAGAAATTGTGAAGTTGCTGCATTTCTATCCTCCCTTCCTTCCCAATTTGTGGTGTCTTCACCCTGTTGTGCTTTGCTCCTATAATTTGGCCTAGGTGCACGAGGCAACTGATTCTGTTTTACCTGCTGCTGGGTCTCCTGTGGTATCTCATTCTGCGTCTGTGGATTTAAATCATTAATTTGCACATTACCATTCTGCACAGCCTTACACTCGTCCCTCCCGTGTCCCACCTTTCCGCACCCGTGTCAGGGAAACTTTTTTCTTGCCTCTTCTCTGCTCATTTTTTCCCTCGGCTTTTCCCCATTCCCGGGGCCCTGACTCTGATTACTAGTCAATTTGCTCAGCTGCTGTTCTTGGTGCTCTGCTAATTTGATCTGTGCCCACATGACCTTTTCTTTCAACTCTTTTCGTTTATTTTCTAGCTCATCTTCACAGTACTTAGCATATTTAAGGACCTCATCAATTGGTTTGGCCTGCCAACAGATTTTATTGTCTTTCATCCACTGTGAGATCTCAGGCCTTAACCCTAACACAAATCGATATATGAAGTGTCAGTCAGTAAGAAAACTTTATTTGGTTAGTTACAACCTTAAAAGTATACCCTATACATAAAATTCTATAAAAACATAGGCAGGATCATATTAAAAACGTGGCAAATGTACATCACATTAAATAGCACTTTCCTTCATACTATATACAAATGTTCCCCTTTGGGTAATTAAGTCAAGTAATTTTCCATCAGCATCAAATCCTTTCCAAGAGGTTCCATGCCATAACGTTAACCTTTACATGCACAGCCTCATCCTGCCCCAAATGCGCAGGATACGATATTTACTCTGTACACTTAAGGAACGCCTTGACTTTGCTCATAAATTTCCCCACAGCACAAGCAATATCTAAATTCGTCATTTCAACTATAAGACTAGCAGCTTGCATCCTATTTCTGATCCTGTATTTTTTAAATATCGGGCATAAAATCTCTTTCCGTAGATCTAAAAACAACATACAATCTAAAAAAATATGTACAATATCACAATGGGTACCTAACGCACAGGTACAGGTCCCATTATTATTCAACATAAAATTTTTAACTCCATTATTCCCATAACAGGGGTTTATCCCCATTCGCACTTTCAGTACCTCACGTCTTAAATGGAAGCTTGGCAATCTGTCTAAATAGGGAAACTGTTGGTTAAGTTCCCAAGCCAGGGTCATATGCGATACCGAAACTTTCCGTGAAAGATACTCTCTGTCATATGTGTGGGACCTCACAGCACCCAGTGACCTCAGTTCATTCTTAGCTATACCTGGATGACCCAGTTGCGGGGATAGTTTTAAACCCAACAGTCCATAAGCTTCACTTAGTGCGGTTCTTGTTTCTTTCGCCCAGGACAGTTCACTATCAACGATTTCGCTTTTGCACCACTGGGAAATTTTTAGGTGCTCTCCAGATCCTAGGCGCTGCCAAAAGCAAATTAGTGCCATACAGGCAGTTACTGCCCAGGAAGTAGTTCCCATCTCAAGCCTTGCAGCCTGTACCATAGAGGATTTCGGCAATGAGAACAAGTTTTTTAGGATATTTCCCTCCTCTTTATCCCACCCTTTTTTCCCACTTAAGTAAAGCACTTCTGCCCCATAGAGGAATTGGGGGGGGACCTTTGCTAAGTAGGCTTTTATAACCGGCCTATCTGAGTTTTCTCCATAGACGCTATTGAATCTTTTTAGCCCCTTCACAGAGGCAGATGCCCTCATTTTAAGAGCCTCCAGATGGGTATCCCATTTAAGATTACTCATAAACCAGATTCCTAGGTATCTGTATTCATTCACCCTCTCGAGTAGATTTGTACCCAGACACCAAGGGAATCGAGTTTTACTCCTACCGAAGCATAAAATTTTGGTCTTATCCATGTTCACGGTTAACTTTTTGTTCCGACAATATTCGTTGAACATGTTTAATTTCCTCTGGAGGCCTATCTGCGTCAGATCCATAATCACTAAGTCATCTGCGTATAATAGGCAGGAGACATGCTTACCTCCCAATTTTGGACTAGCCCCTTTAACCTCTCTTAGTTTTGCTGGTAGGTCGGCCAAAAACAGAGAAAAAAGCAGTGGGGCAAGTACACACCCCTGCCTTAAGCCATTTCCGATCTGGATCCTCCCAGACAAACCACCCACCTCATCCAAGATTATCTGGGCCCAGTTTTCAGTGTGTAAGGCTTTTATAATGGCCAAAAGGTCTCCGTGTAGATTGTATCCTTCCAGGGTTGACCATAACTGCTCCCTGCCCACTAGATCGAAAGCCGCGCGGAAGTCCACGAAACAGCAGAATAAATTACCCCTCTGTTCTATCGACTTCCGCGCGATGGCCCAGAGAGCAAAGCAGTGGTCCACCGTCGAATGTCCTTCTTTGAACCCACCCTGTTCTGGGGGTACTATCTGGTTATCCTCTGCCCATTCCTTTAGCAGGCCTAGGATTACTTTGGAGAATAATTTTTCCCCAATATCAAGGAGATTTATTAGGCGGTAGTTTTTGGGGGAATTTACATCACCTTTTTTGTATACCGGCCTAACAATAGCCCCTTTCCAACTTACTGGCATAATACCTGTCTTTAATATCCCATGGAACATATTTGAAAAAAACTCAGCCCACCAGTCTGGGTTAGTTTTTATGATAATTGCTGGTAGGTTGTCAGGGCCAGCGGCTCGTGTTAAGTTTAAGCCAGCTATTACCTTCCTAATATATCCTGAGGTGAAATGCACTAGTATATCTTCCCTGACTCCTGGCCAGCTTGTTGGAATTATTTCCCCTTCGCTCGGCCATTTACCATATAATTCTTCAAGGTAGGCTTCCCACTTAGCCTCTGGAATGGAGCACTGCATGGATCCCACAACATTTCCCGTGCATTCCTTAATCAATTTCCAGAATCCTTTAACATTTTTTTCTTCAATAGTCTCGAGTAGGATCACCCAGCGTTTTTCCTTAAAGGACCTTTTTTTATCTCTAATGGTCGCCTTGTATTTTATCCTTAGATTCTTTAGTTCTAATGATGATATATCATTATAATTACACCTGAGGCCTCTCTCGTGTTTCCTAATTACGGACTTTAAATACCGACATTCATCATCAAACCAAGGTTTATTGATTGAGGATGCCCTATCTTTACTTATTTGTTCAAAAATTCCCCGTTTGATTTTTATCCTGAGGCATTCCACCAGTTGTCTTATTGTATCCTCATACCAGGGTAAAGCCTCCCCTGGTAGGGTGTTTTCAAGCCCAACTAATAATTGGAGAGCTCTCAGTTTCTTTAAATATTCCTCGCTTATCCGGGTTGTAAGCCGCTTTGGGTATTCAACATCAGTTTGCAACACTCTCTGTCTCGGCGGGTCCCTGTTTACCTGTAATTCCATCAGCAGTGGGAAATGATCACTCCCCTCTACCCCAAGTACTTCAAAATGTTTTATTAAATAGAAGCACCAGGCCTGAATAAATACATAATCTATGGGGCACAATTGCTGCCCTATCTTAAAGGTACGTTTAGCGGGCCGATCCAATTCTTTCCTACCGATATATGAAGTGGGTCATGTCTTTCATTTCAATATTGTCCAGGCCACTGTATGTCTTGAACACCTGTAACAGACGTTCATAGTATGAGTGTACAGTTTCATCTTCTGAGTAGTTCTATCTATTCGGGTCAAGTCAGTCTCCTTGGCAGGCACCTTTCCTTTCAAATACAACATCACCTGATTATACTTTCTCATTACGTCCTCTGAAGGTGCCCCTGTCTTTGGGTCTCTGAGGTATTCTTCACTTGGCCAATCAACAGCAATTTTACATTCTGTCTACAAATCTATGGTAACTACAATGTCAAAGAAACCATCCAAGTCTTTCAGAAGGCATTTTGAAACTTTCACAAATCTCTCAACCTGCCTGTACCATTCTACAGGTTTTTCACGCAATTTTGGGAAGTCATTTGTAAAGGATACAATATCCTGTCGGGACCATGGCACATGTACATATCCTCCACCTGGCACTTCTCTCATAGGATATAATTTTTCCACCTTTTCTGCTTCTTTTAAAACATATTGAGAAGTCATTTGTTTTGATCTAATCTCTTCTTTTTTCTTTGCCCACCTGGCTTTCCATTTTTCTAACTCTCCCCATTTTTGTAACAGGTTTAGTAATTCTCTTATCTGCACCTTTTTCCCTGACACATTCATGTTTTCTAAATCTTTGTCTGAGAATTCTGCTCTGTAGGGTTTTTGCAACACTTTCGATTGGCCAATGTCTATTCCCATGCTAGCTGCAGTGTCCATTAATTTCTCATGGTACACTCTAGTATTACGAGTGATACTTTTGCAAATGAATAATAATTCATCTTCACTAAGAGTGTTCAGTCTGTCCAATCCCACATTACCAGCCATCAGTTCCTCTAATTCTATTCTTAGCATATATATATCTAATGGTTTTGGCTGGGGATTTGGTTTCTCTAATTCTCTGGTCCATCGATCTATTTCTTCAGGAGTCACTACCGTAGCACTTCTGGTACCAGAGGATGACTCAATCTGGACTTCTCTCGAACTTAAAGGAGTGTTCTTTCTCATTGAACTTCCTTCTGGTTCCCTTATGGGTAAATCCATTAAGGAAATTACGGATTCACATTCACTTGCCTGGTCGTCTATTACCAAGGGCTCTTTTCTTGGCTGCACTACAGATGTAGTTATAACTGAAGCTTTTGGACTACCTTGCTTATCCCGGTACAAAGGAACAACTGAGCCAATAGTTACTGGGATTGTCAGAGGATTGTCAGAGCTTCAGAACTGGTATTTAATTGGGAGATTTTCTGGATTAGTTCAGTTCTTTGTTTGATTAAAGCCTCTCGTTCCCTATCCTATAATACCTTTTCCATGGAGGTTTCATGTACTATCTGCGGAATCAAGGGAGGGTTAAAACTTGGAGCACTTGGATTTGCCATACTTGGTCCCTCATTATAGTTTGGTTTCAAAAATGGATTTCTCGTACTTAGGGATCTGGGTTCCTCATTATAAGGTGGTGGATTCTTCATTAACAAATCTTCCAGATAATCATCGTCTTAATCACCACTGGTCATTAAATGTTTTGTTTTCTCTGTCTTTTTACCTCCTGTGGGCTCTCCCACTGGTAGTACATGGTATAGTCCTTCTACTAACATGTTCTGTCTCCACTGTTTCATTCTCTTATCTCGGGATTCTTTCTGTACCTTCGGATAGAATTTACTTAACCCTTTGTCAATTCTGGCCTGTCTCTCTCGAAAGCTTCTATTTCCCATTCCTCTAAGGCCTCATATTGCGTCAGTCTAGGTCTGGGATGTAAATCATTCATTCGGGTCCTTCAGTTAAACAAAATTCTTCCATTAAATGTACCTTCTAAGGGAAATGCTAAAATTCCGTCATCTTTAGTATATTCCACCCAATTTTCTAACCATACACAAGCATGATAGCCTCTGTCAAACAACATAAATGATGCGGGAGTGTTTGGTGGTGGAATAATGACTCCTTCTCTAGTTTTGATGGGCTTGTCTTTCTTGAAGTAATTCTTAACTCTGTCTACAAGTGTCATTTTTTTCTTGCTTCCGTACATAATGTGAGATCTACCTTTTATCGACTGTTCTCTCACAAAACCTTGATATCTTGGATCAGGTCAAATCTCTGGATGGCTTGGATACAACATATACTTTTCACAAATTTACTTTGTTTACAAAATCACTTCCAATACTAACACTTCTTTTATTTCTCTGCAACCAACCAACGTTGCGATTTCAAAATAATTTCAACCAATGAGTGCGCAGCTTTTCTCGTAAGACGAGTTCCCACGCTCCTGTGCTCACCCCTCCTTTACAATGCTATCTCAGCTACACACCCGCTGTCTCGACCAATACCAGCGCGGCACTGAGTGACGTCAGCGCAGCTCCGCAACTGACTCCCTCCTTCACAAGGTATCGTAAAATTCAATTCTTTATTTAAAGTGCAAGTGCTTTGTTTTAATTTACACCATTAAACATTCGCCACTGTACTCGAGTGTCTAGAAAGAAAGATTTATTTCACTGCAAGTAAACCCCTTCTGTTTACTTTTCATATACTGCGGAGAGATCCCTTCTGCCTACCCTTCACGCAAGCATTAGAGAACCTGCTACTTCTCTAGACTCATCCACTCAGGGATATATACTAAGTCCAAAGTTTCACCAGTGAACCCTTTTGCTACCAATCAAGCTCAGACGAACCTGCTACTCCTTCCGTGTGACCCTTACTAGGTTATATCACAATAGAATATTTGCCAGCGAACTCTTTGCTATCATTTATTCATTCATTCATACAGAAACCCTAATTAGTGCTTCCAGTTCTGCACAACCATGCACTAACTTCCTGCAAGTAAGTGACCTCACTGCGATGTGGCTTTCACTTACCACCCGCTATTCTGCCCCCGGGGATTCCAGACAAACATATAACAATCACAAACAGGTTTTGTTAATACATAGATCAATATAGCAGCACATCAGTAATATTTCAAAACATTTCAAAAAATGTCAAACAATTTACATTTGATCGATCAATACTTATTTAGCAGCAATTTTAATTTTCACACCTATCTTAACTAATCCCTAACCATCAATCTGCTACCAGAAAATACTGATAGAGCGCGCAGGTCACCCGACTATGGGGCAGATTAATGTTAACTGGCGCATCCCCAGGGATGCGCCAGTTAACATGCGCCACAGTGCGCCACTGCTCCGCCACCCATGGTGCGCCGCATTTATGATGCGGCGCACCATGGGGCAAAAACGGCACAGATGCGTGACGCATCTGTGCCGTAAAGGTGGCGCAATGCTGGAGTTGCGTCGCAAGCGCGACGCAGCTCCAGCAAGGCTCGGGGGTGCCCATCTTAACAATGCTGCGTCAAGCCTTACGCCTGCTTCAAGCAGGCGCAGGCTTTTGACGCAGCATTGGCCTGAAAGTGACTTAGTGAAATCTCATAGATTTCACTCAGTCACTTTTGCGAGGTGCACCTGCCCCGGAACGCCCCCCCCTGCGCCCACAAGCGGCGCAGGGCTTTACAACGTGACGCATCTGCCTAGATGCGTCACGTTGTAAATCGTTCGTAGGGATGCGCCACGTTTACGCCGCCTTGCGTGACGCAACAGCGGCGTAAACGTGGCGCAAGGTCCTCATAAATCTGCCCCTATAACTTTACCATATGCACACTTGGGCCCATAATTCAGTTCACCATATTTACTTAATCGGGTAACCTACACTCTACTACCAGTCCTTTTTATTCCTACTGATTCCTATACCATTAACTTACCAATCCTTGTCACTGGTACCTATGACCACAATGGATCAGGGAGTTAGTTGTAAAGATAAGCAACCAGTCAAAATTTACCATAACATTTGCACTCTTTTATAATAACCACAGACTCGAGAAGTTTTGAAAACCTTTATCTAATCTTCATCAAGAGTTGAGAGCCAAAGGTTTACAGCAAGCAAGCTATCGATAACCAGAATCATGAAAAGCGTGTAACTATGCAAAAGATATATTATGCCAACCATTTAGAAGTCTAAAGGGAAGGTAAGAACAGGGAACATGCTATAATGAACTCACAGAAATCAGACTTAAAATGGTGTTTTCTAAAGGGCGGGGTAAATAAGGGACATGCTAGAATTCACAGTTTAGTCGCTTTCAACGGATGGGTGAGGAAAAAAGAACTCAATTTGCAATGACGAAAATGAAGTGACCATGTAGCTATAGGGAAGGTAAGAAAATGAAACACGCTAATAATTCAGAGCAAACAATTTAATTCGGCTAAAGGAGGGTAAAGAAAAAGAACACCTGATTTTCATGAACAGTTCTTTATCTTCAATTCTAAAGGATAGGAAAAATGGGTCATGCTAAAATAGCAAGAATCACGATTTATTAATGTCTCAAAAAGGAGGAGGAGATAAAAAAAGAACATATGCAATTATGTCTCTAGCAAGATTCAGGAAGGGTAAGAAAAGGACGCAAATGTGTTTCCCTCACAGATTTATATTTACCTAGAACGGTGTGGAGACCAACCCTGGCCACGGGTCAGTTAAGGACAGAAACCCCGAAAGTTGCAAACGCCAGTAGGCCAGCAAGTGCAGGTCAGAGACAGGACAGGAAAACCAGATTTGGATCAGAACCGGACCACCAAAGTTGAGACCAGCACCCGCAGTTCAGTTGCAACGCCTGCGCTACACCCTCTCTGCAGCTATCAGTCAGAACCCCGATTGGGTTATCGAATTTCCCGACAAAGTGCTTCGCCAGCACTTCAGGTCCCAAAACCCCGATTGGGTAAGCGAGTCTTCAGACAGAGTGCTTTGCAGCGCCTCTGTTCTCGATCAGCTATTGAGTGTGTTGGGTCAGTGACAGGTCACCTATTCGGACAAGTCAGACAAAATCTCTATCTAAACCTATGCTAGTTATACTATTTTCCAGGTCAGTGTACCACCCCCCAAATGTTGCAAATGTAAGAATCCCCAATTTCGATTGGACAGTAGAAAAGGACAGGTCCTCACACCACCTAAATTTTGAACTTTCCCAGGATCCTCATTTGAATTTCGTATACGCCCCTTCAATTTCAGGTTCTCATGACATATGCTTTATACATAACAATGGTAAATTTAACATTGTATACAATGTTATAATTTCAGTACAGTTCAGCTTCTTCGATTAGGTGAGAGTTGTCTTCCCAGGTGCATCTTGGCTGGAGTTGCCATCTGGCTGTGATTCAATGTCAGATGATTTCAGCCCTCCTCTTATAACGTGCTGTGTGCAAAGAACTTTCAAAATGGAGTATTCCCTTCTCTCAGGCCCAAAGTGTTCGATACATGAAAGGTAAAAGGAAACAGTCTTAGAACACAGAATACATTAATACACTGTATACCATGAATCTCTACTCTATTCCCATTACTTTATAATAAACTATAGCATTAAGATTAAGCAGAACGAACAGCTTAGCAAAAGCAGCAATGCAAGCTTCTTGCATGTGAGAACACAAAGCAGCCATCTTAGCTCTAATGCGCAGATGCGAATAGCTTCCCTCCAGAACTGCGAGTACGTCATGTCACATGGGTTTGACCGACGCATGCGCAGTAGAAATTCCCGCGTAGCAGCAGTCATTTTATTTTGCAAGCGTATTAGGATTAGAAAACACATAAGCAAGCTTCACTCGGACAACCAAAAATGTCGGAAAAGGGGCAAATTAATAAGACAAACATATTGATTAGTTAATTAACGTTATTCGAGGTTCATGAGTACAAGCAGGTCCCTTTACGTGCGAATCCTTGCTCCATCAATGGCATCCCTATAAGAGACAACCCGCGCTAATGCTATTCCAGCTAGAGTATAGGACGTGGCAGAACTCATTAGGGCATTTATGTATTTTTTCCAACGCCAACAAGAAGTTAACACAAGGTTTCCTCCGGAGTGGCATTTTTTTCACTCCTCTCTGGAGTGAAAAGTCTTATTTTACAGCATGGGTGGGTTTGCAAGCAATGTCCATGGACCGCCAGGCTACTCCATGACACTTCCAATCCCCGCCTGGGTCAGCCAGAATATACCCACAAAGCAAGATGTTCATGACTCCTGGTTGCAGCTTCCTGTAATAAATACGAAGATTTTCACCTACCGGGGCGTGGCTCATCTATAGGGGTAACTCTTTGTTTGTGGATATATTCCAGCTGACCCAGTCGGGGATTGAGCCTCGCCGCAGAGCAGCGGCCCGCAAATAATGCTAATCCCCATTTAACAGGACAGGAGGTCGTATTGGGAGTGTCATGGAGCAGCCTGGCGGTCCGTGGACATTGCTTGTAAACCCACTGGGGTTTTAATTGATGTAAAGACGACAGCGCACAGCACCCCACTGAGGGAATACAATTGAAACTACAGGTACCATGAGGCTTTGCCCGTAGCCACTGGACGGGTACCTTGTTGATAAAAGAACGCTTTGCGGCTGTTTAACCATTATGCCTGTGAAGAAGTGAAGGTGTTCACGAAACGCGTCGGCTGTTGTAACGTTGCAAGATGGCCATGACTCCTGGTTTCAGCTTCCTGTAATAAATACGAAGATTATCACCTACCTGGGTGTGGCTCATCTACAGGGGTAACTCTTTGTTTGTGGATATATTCCGGCTGACCCAGTCAGGGATTGAGCCCCTCCGCAAACCAGCGGCCCACAAATGATGCTAATCAGCATTTATCAGGACAGGAGGTCATATTGGGAGTTTCACGGAGCAGCCTGGCGGTCCATGGACATTGCTTGCAAACCCACTGGAGTTTTAATTGGTGTAAAGACGACAGCGCACAGCACCCCACAGAGGGAATACAATTGAAATGACAAGTACCATGAGGCTTTGCCCGTAGCCACTGGGCGGGTACCTTGTTGATAAAAGAAGGCTTTGCGGCTGTTTAACCATTATGCCTTGAAGAAGTGAAGGTGTTCACGAAATGCATCTGCAGTTGTAACGTTGCAAGATGTCCATGACTCCTGGTTGCAGCTTCCTAGGATATGTATATATATATATATATATATATATATATATATATATATATATATATATATATATATGTCACTCACAAATTGTCCGGTAGTGCGGGGCTCAGCTATGCGGCGGTCCTGGACAGATTGCGGAAATCCACAACTTTTCTCCTGTTAAGTAAAATCCAGGACACTCCAGAATACAGAATTAAATTTATTGCAGAAAACAGCCCTCTACCGATGCTTTTCACCTTTCGGCTTGTTCACGCTATGGCAGAATTAGAAAGCAAACACACGGGTTCCCGCCGCCTGGCCTTCGTCAGTGTTAGTTACCACAAAACATTTTCACCTTTAAATAACACATCATTTCATTTGCTTATTCAGAAAGTGTTAAAAACAAAGGACATAAAAAGAGTCGCTAATGCGTATTTCCATAGAGGCCATCTTTGTCTCGCTAATGCTGGGATCATTTGCTGTGTGTACACAATAAAGCTTTTCAATTCATTGTACATAGGTGGGACGCAGCTACTCCACATTACAATAAATATTCTACTATTTATAACAAACTATCTACTGCGTTGTCCCTTTCCGATCCGATATATATATATATATATAAGCACAACCCATACATCCTCACAGGTGTGCTTCCTTCAAACTCACATGCAAAGTCTCTTACACCTGTGGCACAATAATTATCTGGTGAAAATATAAAATGCATTGGTGATTATCAGGTTTTTTGCACTACATTTTTCCTTTTTTCAGAAAGAATGAAGCTCAGCAGACGCAAACAGCTTCGGTGTTCAGATAGCACTAGTTACCACAGCTTTTCTCAGCAGTTCTGGCAGTTAACATAAAATTTAGCTCATTTGAGTTAGCACAATTATCTCTCAACTCTTATTTTGACCTAGTGCAAAAACAGGCCCAAAAGTCATGGCTCCTATGTCTGCAATAATTTCAAACTCTAAGTGATGCCCTCAGAAGTGGGAATTCACATTGACACCAAGCTGACTTGAAATATACGGATAGATGTGAGTGCCCAGACATATGAAGGACAATGTTATAGAGCTGGGTGCATAACCGTATTCTGGTGTTTTAAGCAAGAATCACCATATTGGGTGAACATGCAGCCTTCTGTGAATTTGTGCCTGATTACTTTGCAGACACACCCACACTGTCAACTTTGCTTACTGAGCATCAGTTCTGATACCAAGATGTTTGTAACTTCTCATTAAAATGCCCAGGTGAGGCACAAAATTGCAGATTGAATTTCTTTGCCCAAAGATAGCTTCAACCAGTATGGTGCGCTAGTGATAGCAATATTGCCTTACCCTGTTAGATGTGTTTATAAAACTGATCCTTTGTCCTGAATTTTATCCTTTGTCGTTAATTTTTACAGTCACTGGCCAGAATTTGCCTCTGTGCCAGGTGGTCATTCTACTACCCATCCACAATCTCCAACCCGCCCCTCCACAATACTTCAACTCCGGTCCATGCAACATGCAGTGCTTCAGGACTGTCAAACTGTTATTGGGACAGTGTCAGTGTTTATCTGCAATATTTGTTTTTTGGAAGGGGGTATAGCGTGTCAGGAAGAGGGCTGCTCTATGTGGGGGTTGGGAGGATAGTAGAAGTGCAGGTCTGAGTGTTTTATGGCACATTACTGTATTTCTATTCGATGCCCGCATATTTAGCCTGAAAATAGGAACGCAAAATAAATGTAAATCAATTGCAAGAGATGGTACTAATTGCCCAAAAAA
This sequence comes from Lissotriton helveticus, assembly GCF_964261635.1. NCBI lineage: Eukaryota > Metazoa > Chordata > Amphibia > Caudata > Salamandridae > Lissotriton > Lissotriton helveticus. Next base: position 1,348,546,220 of record NC_136065.1, read on the forward strand.
TCATAACCGCTGATTTTTTTTACAACTACATTTGGATCAACACTGAATTTCGCAAACTGCTAAATATACCAGAATTCACAAAAAACACTCTGGAAACAGGAATCCCTCAAAAGAGCATTAGCATTTTTTTACATGTTTCTGAAGAGAGACAGATGAAGAAAAGCCCAATGGATTTAACGAAACATTTATCAGATACAGAGTGGATGTAGAATTCAGGCAGCATTCAGAGTCCATACCATACAATAGTGGGTGTTCCACATTGCGGAGAAACGATATTCAGAATTCCAAAATCTGACTCACTACACAAGTCATTTATAACTCACCCACGTAACATCGCTGGGATAATGACTAGATATTGATGCTATAGGCTAGAGGGTTCTGTTCACTTTGTCTCTCACCAATATTTAATCATGGATGTCCATGCACAACAGCAACCTCTCAGTCATTTTTCATGGAGTCTGCAATAAATATGAATACGGCAGCAAATCTGGCATTTTATCAAATGGGGTCTAATGCAGGGTGCTTCCCTTTAAGCAGCACCCCAAAGGATTACACTGATCTTTGTATTAATCATAATAAAGCTTAAAAAGACTGTCATATTCTGAACCTGTTTCCCTGTTAAATGATAGGGCAGATTTCTGCATGCTCAAAATCATGCCGTGCATTTTTGGCTTGTAGAGATCAGATCACACTTTCACAGCCGTGAGCACTACTGGCTTCCAGCGAAACAATGTGCCAATTTAAATATTTTCCACCTGACAAAGAAAGCTTTGTATAGCCATCGCCCATGCGTTCCAACTATGCCATTCTAGAAGGTGCCAGAAATTGCTCTCCCAAATTCAGCCTGCCAACCAAAGACCCGGTGTTTTAGAGGGCGGATACCTCCAGATCCAGGGTTCCTCCCTCTGGAATTTCCTACCACCCCCATCTCCATCGCAGATGTGAAGTTCATAAGAGTTCTGAAAAATCTCTGTTCTGATCTGCACACAGGTTCTAGGCTATTGAACTCATCCTGGCGTTGCCACACACAATATCTGTTAGCCCTCTTCACCTTTTGTCCTTTCATTTTGACTCTTGGAGCACTTTGAAGCAGCCTTACGTAAGCACAATAGTTAAGTTAAAGAAAAAATATTACAATTAAATGGGTCTTTTTGGCTGATCTAACAAGCCCTGAACTTATAACCTCGTTAAGGTGTGCTATCCCTTTTGTTAACTGAAAGCAGCTCTTTGAGATCGTTCTCCTGTTCTGTCTCCCCTCCCTGTGTGCGGTTGCACCATACCTTCTTGGCACCCTTGGGTCGTTGAACATCTTAGGAATCTCTGCCATCAGCGGTTATGATAATGCATAGCTAGATGGACCCCTTTGACCCGGCAGAAACTGGACAAAACCAAAGCATATGTATACATTTCCCCACCAGGATAAATTATTTTTTTAGCATGACCAAGAAAAGCTCACATCACTTTTGACTGTCCCTGTGTTCTATTTCATGCTTCCCCCACTATCTTACCTTATCTGAAGGTGCCTGACTCCCAGACTTCAAAGATATGCATTTGTGAATGACTCATCGCCGTTATCCATTGCATGGTTACTTTTCATTTAATACACTTTAAACAGAATAAAAAAATATTTGCTTTAAAAACATTATCCTAAACCATTACCAAAGTGCTCGCAGCTGATCTGTTAGATTCTTTTTCACAATGCTATATTTATATTTACAATACTAGCTCGGATAGATTGGCCACATAGGTTGACATGTTTGTAGTTTGCAAATAGGTCCTCTTATACATAGATGTTCCATATGGAATTCTTCTTTATTTGTATTTTGATTTCTGTTGGTTTATTTTGAGTGTATATGTTTCGAGCTCTAGTTTACTGGTGCTGACCATCACCAATACAATAACACGTTTCATCTTTATATGAATGCCAGGAGCTGGGTCTAGTTGTTTGCTTCCTTAGATCTGTATCATATTCTGATTTAGTGTTCTTTGACTGATTCAATTAAAATATACTGTGCTCTCCAATTTAAAATAACAGAATTACTTCGAACTGACCTTTGGATTTTAACCTGAGAGGGTGTCTGAAATCAGATCAGGGTAAATGCTTACGGCTCAGCTGTCCAGAGCGACATTTGTCTCCAAGCCTTTGAAATAAGCTTCCCTCACATGGTACTTGCCCAGCCTTAATACTCTTGAGAAAAGTTCTCAAAACCTATCAGAGTAACTGGGATAAGTGGATGACAGTTGTTTCTTTGTTGTTAAGTTTAATATGGTCTGGAGCGTATTTTTAAAAAAAGTCTTTTTTTCAGAACATTTCAGGGATTATGCTTGCTGGTAGATAGCTTTAAAATGCAGCGTTATCTAAAAGTCTCCTCTTTTGTGGATGAGAGAGAATAATTCCCCCTGCCTCAAACACATTAGAAGGGACCGCTGGCACATTGTTTCACATGCCATGTATCCAATCAGAATACGGTTAAAAGTAAAAAATGAGTTAATGTTAAAAGTTAAAACTTACAATATATATTGGTGTTTATTAAACATAGTCCTAGCTGCTGTCTGGCCTCCACCGACTGGTGGCACTAAAAGGTATCAAGAGACAACTTGCAAATTATTTTTCAGACTGATTTTCAAGTGAGTTCACCACTGTTAGGTCATTCTTGTCCCCTTGAACTGTAGTCTTGCTTCTGATACAGACTTGATACTAAAGACCACTCTGGGAGAAACAGAAGACATTTCCACGACGAAAGGCAAATGAATCACGTCTGAATCTCATTAGGTCAATCTTAACTCAGTGGCACAGCTGGTTGACCTTTCGAAAATTCAGACATTCACATTTCTCACATTCATTCATAGGTCCATCAATCTGTTCATGCTCTCCTTGAATCCACCGACCATACCACAGTCCACACAACAGCCATTCTTTTCAATACCTCACCATCAATGTAGAACAGTCACTGATTCTATATCCTTCTTATCCTGACTCAACATTCTGTTCCAGTTCAAAGTGATTGAGGGGGGCATTTAGGGATCTATTCACAATAGTAGATTGGGTCATACATATTTGTATATAACCGAATGTACCTTTTTTACTCCTGCCAGAAGTTTACAAAGAGATTCCTTTCTGGTGGAAATCCTTTTATGGATGTACAGATCTTCATCACAAATGAGGAGATGTGTGCAGCTGTTTATCACTTTCAATGGGTGGGAAGTGGGTGTTTGTTTGTCTTTGAAGCCTAAGAATATCCTTAAATGAATATTTTGGGCATTCCCAAACTTCCACGCATCTTTTTTCTACCCTGGAAAGCGTTGCACATTTACTGCATCAAAGGCCTGCATAACTTCCCTTCCAGGGTGGTAAAGTGACTGCATCATCCCCTGTTTGGAAGACGTGTAGGGAAAAGGTTTCCAATTTTTTTTACCCTTGTGCAAAATAAAGAAAAAAGTATGTTCCCACAGAAGTCCTATTCCGCCTTTGTGCAATCTCCATCATGGTGCACTCCACACACTGGGATTAGGACCCTGCCGTAAAAGTCACATGACCTTCCCTGGAGTTCCCCAGTAAGCCTGTGCTGATTTACAAGTGTATTCTGGAAATGTTGATAAATACCAAAAGTCGCAAATTTGGGTTCAGTCAAAGGCAGAGATCTCTGCCCGTAATTCTCTGACTTTGTTTGTGGATAGACCCTTTAGAGTTTGGCGGAGCGGGAGCAGTCCTGTTAAATGGTAGTGCTCCCCTCCCACCAAATCTTTGGCACTCTTAACCCATATGAAGTAGGAGAACCACTGGATTTTCTTTGCAAAGCCCCAGTTGGCAACACAGATAAAAATCCTTAACCTGGCAGCCACTGGGCTAAATTCCTGTAACTGACATGCATGGTGGTCCTGGGAACGGATATTGACCAGTGATCCCCCACTCCCCACGCAGGGGGATTGTTTTTTTTTGTTTTTCATCAACAACCCCATGTTGTGGCTCACAGCTTTTAAGACAACCCATGCCATGGTGGGTGCAGTCAAGGCCTTACAGATCCTCCCACTGGCAGCAGAGATCTCTAAATAGGATGGACGGTTATCTGACAGGAGAGTAGAGGCATTAGTCTCCTCTGTCCTGGTGTGCAACTCACTAGGCTCTAAATGAGCCTATTGGGGGTGAGACGGGTATAGCCATCTTCTGCTATCCATCCTTCTCATTCAGCAGCAGGTCCACTGACAACTGAAACATTCATCACATTCAGGATTACCATGTCAATGTGCATAACCCAAAAGTTTGAGAAGACCACCAGTCTGGCAACCCAGGGCAGGGATACATTAAAGCCTTGGAACTGAAACAAACGCACTATTACTAAAGCACATTCAAAGCACTGGATGACTAAGCCTGTGCATACATCATTAACAACAATTTAGCCACTGGGCTGTAATGTAACACACATTTTGTTTAGTATATCAACGAAATAGAGCAGCTGAAGCAGATGCATCAAATCCAAACAACTCCTAGCTCTCGATTTACAAACTTTACCACAGAAAATACATCACAGAGAACTTGGTTAATGGAGGGACACAAACAGCCTTATGTAGAGTCCAATGGAAACATGTAAAAATGTGTGGTAACTGGATTTTTGCACACTTGCAAACTAAAGTAATTTGTTATTAACGGTATAGGGAAAATGTGACCATGACTAGCTGCAAATGGCTTTTGTTAAATTTTCTGTGAATAATTAAACCCAAATGCAGAGTCTTATTTACAGCTTCAAGCTTATTTACCACTGATGTCAAGTTGAGGCCCGGAAAGGAACAGGGTGGACGACTTTGCCATGGGCATATTCTTCATGATGACAGTAATGTTGAAGATACTAGGAAAAGTGACAGCCCTGAGCCCAGGTAGAAACTCAGTAACTTGCAGCTTTCCATATGTCATATTTGCTAATTAAAATCAAATACAAAGGAATTTTGACACAATGCAAATCCAGGAGTACATTAGGTGAATCGCTTGTGGAAACCTAGACTTTTTCAAACTCTCCCTGTAGTTCAGCTTTTCACTTTCAACAAGGCTTCTTGTCTAGAGCTATCTTGACCTGTTTGGGGAAGTCCACCGAGACACAGCAAGCACACTAGTCTAGTTTTGTTCCATTGGAGAATATAATGTGTTATTGTCTTTTCTTGCAGATTTGTGATAAAGCTTCTAGAGGATCTGGTGTTCTTCGTGGTGGACATTCCCAATAATGGGCAGAACGTTTTGGATGTTACGATGACGAAAGCCAACCGAGAGCGTCAGAAATTAATGCGGGAGCAAAACATCCTGAAACAGGTGGGAAACACTTAGGGAAAAAAGGAGATTACACTATGTACATTTATAAAGCGCAGCATTTACCCGAGATGTCTTGGCGATAAGAGGTGTGGTGATAATATGAGGAGTGAGTTGAACATAATGAGGGAAAAGATGGAGGGATGGGATTATGAAGGTGCTGATAAGGAGCAGTAAGAAGTCAGAATAGAAGCTTGTGAGGAGAAGAAGCTGTTGTCGTGGGGTGGGTGGTGCCATGAGCCATCATCCAGTGGAGTGCCAGATAACTGTCAGGAGTGTACTCTGGACATCAACTGGAGGATTGTTACTTAGAGTCTGATTAACAGTGTGGTGGACAGGTTAGTCCATTGAAAACATAGTGCAGCCCCTTAGTAAATTCTCGGTCCACCCCCTCATTTAGAGACAGGCAGACTGTAAGCTTTCTGTCCTTGTTGCCTCTGTTGATGGAAAGCTTTCACCAACAGCGTGATGGAGTATGGGCCATCAGATAAAGGACATTCCATCAACTGCTCTAATTAGGGTGTATTGTGTAATGTCCTTTTTTCTGTCCCTCACCACCAGGTAAAACCTGTTGGTGATGGACACAAAAAAAGCAAATAATGACCCGCCCCCCCTCCCCCAACACCCTGGGAGAAAACTTCCAGAGTGTGGGAGCTTGATTATTCTTGTATTTTTGAGAAATATTCTCACACTTTGAGAAAAAACAAAAAATTAAAATGTTTAGTGAATGGTCATCAAAACCAACGGCAGCCGTCCTCAAATTGTTTACACCTTGAACAGAAATACAGTGTTAGTAGTTCCTCTCAAGGTACAGAGATTACCACTGGACCAGTGGTAATTTCTAAACTTGACAGAGAGAATATCCTTGGAATTGTGGAGGTAGTGTCCTTTGCTATCCCGATGGACATTACTCTGTCTATCAAAGAATAAACCAAGCCTTTAGCCCCTAGGGAGATGCTAGGTGAGATTGTGAGAAAGTGGTGGGAGAGGTCATGTGTGGGACTGAGAGATGTTGAGAAATGTACCTGGGTTCGGATGCAGAACAAATTAAAGGGGAGAGCGCAAAGGTCTAAAGAGGAGATCAGAAACCATTGAGCAATAGTACATGGGAGGGGTCTCTGCAATGATGTCCCTTACAAAGTTTGTAACTGGAGTCAGGAAGTGTAAATTACCAGGTCTTAAAAAGATATTTTTGGTGTTTTTCTATCTACCTACAAATACAATATTGACTATGTGCACTAAAATGCAATGTATTCTTTTTTTGTGTAGTATTTTGATGTGTACCAATTGTAGGCATTGCTTTTCAATTAGCCATGTAACGTTTTATTAGTGCAAACCAATTAATAGTGATTGAAATGAGCATGATTCATCTAGAGGTCAATGCTTGGTCAAATAATGTATTTTTAACATTGATGTTACAATGCAAAATTCTTAACCACTGCCATCTTCATTGGTGCATCACAGATCTTTGGTATTCTGAAGGCGCCATTCAAGGACAAAGGAAGCGAGGGACCCCTTGTGAGGCTGGAAGAACTCTCAGATCAAAAGAATGCCCCATACCAGTATATGTTCCGCCTCTGCTACCGTGTGCTGCGCCACTCTCAGGAAGATTACCGCAAAAACCAAGTAGGCATCGCAAGTCAATGCACTTAACATGGCCTGAGGTCAAGCATCCTAGGAGCATCGTAGTATAGTGTAGACTCTCATATAACTGCTTCGGACAAAGGTTTGCCTTCCTCATCTCAAAAACACATAGTAACTCCTTCAACTTCTACCAATCACTACAAAGCTGTCATAAGGGGGTGCAACCAGGGCCATTTGCCACTGGACCACTCTTACTCAGTGCTAAATGTATTTATATAACAAACTAGGCTTTTGTGATATTTTCATGAAGAGACATGTCACCTCAGATGTCATTAGGTGGGGCCATATGAAGGAACCGTCTCTAAATGTGTCCCAGAACATTTCTTTTATTTTGTCCGAGGTGCTTCTGCTACCATCAAACCAGAGAGAGGCCCTACATAGTATTTGTGACACAAGTCCTCAACACATTCTGACAAGCCTGAGTCTCTGCACAAGCTCCTTGCTTAAAAACTTGGGTTTTTTGCCTTTTTTCACAGTTTGCTAGCCCACTGCCCTCTTCCTATTTCTCTCAACCCAGACGCTTGTTGAATGTATCCCAGTCTAGAAAGAGCCAGGACTACTTCATTCAGCACCATTACTATCTACCACTCACACATCTAGCAATATTTTGTCCCTGCTCATAGCAAGGTAGCACGCGTACCAGGATTCCCTAACGGCCTCCTGTGTTAGGCAAACTCTGTCCAAATACTCTCATTCAACAGACCTGACACTCGCTCCTTTGTTTCCCACCTTCAGGAACACATTGCCAAGCAGTTTGGTGTCATGCAGTCCCAGATTGGCTACGATATTCTGGCTGAGGACACCATCACCGCTCTCCTGCACAACAACCGCAAACTCCTTGAGAAACACATCACAAAGACAGAGGTTGAGACCTTTGTCAACCTAGTGCGCAAGAACCGAGAACCCCGGTAAGTCTTCAGAGCTGAGAGCATCAATATTTCCCTAAAGTAGGCCTTTGCCAATGACACTTAGCGGTTCTGGGTTTATATGCTAATAAATATGTACACAATATAAATGAAGGTAACCAAAAAACAATCAACCCTTTCATTTCAAGTATGGTTGCGTCCATTTTCTTTAGGTTAAAGTCTTTTGAAGAAGCTGGCAAATATTTTTATTACCAAGGTATTAGTTCATCACTTCATGGAATACGTCTAGGGAACTCATGTTTCTATTCTACCAAAGAAGATGTAGTAACAGAACTTGAGCATCTCATTCTTAAAGACCACTGACACACACACAACCTGATAATTCCTTGTTACAGAACAGAGACATGAATGGAACCCAGACAAGTCATGAATGTAGAGCAGTGGCACACCAGAAACCTGATTATCTATTGTTAGTAAGGGTACTAAAATAATCACTTGCACAGCATCTGCAGGTGGAAGACAATTTAATTAACATATATGCAAAGCAAGTGAGAGCTATATTCATTTATGGATGATATCACTATAACCATAGGGCACTTACAAGATATATACAGTTGTAGTGAGCAGTCGCTAAAGATTTATAGAGAACAGCATATAACATACGTAAGAGTGTATATTTGTAATGAGCAGCAGTTGTCTGAAAGAGGACGGGGTAAGGGTTTGTGTGATAAGAACCTGACACAATGTGAATAATAGTGGTGCAACTGTCAGCATTTATACATTAGAGGTCAGTAATAATCTGACATAATCAAATCTCTATATCAGCAACATGAACAATGTGAGTGATGTCAATGTGAGGTGGGCAGGTTTAGATAGTGCTGCCTCATCAAAAAGTTCCTTTTCACCCAGATCATATCACTTTTAACCAAAGAACTCAGATTGTCAAACACCTCCTCTCCCCCATTGCTGAGAAACAGTTCTTAATATAACTAAGCAAAGTGATCATCATGACATTGTCCATAGAGAGAGAGTCAAGCAAGAAGTCTCTGTTTAAGTGAGCATTCTCCCTGGTCCAACCAGAAACCCAGTGGAGAAGGGGCAATGTCAAGGTATGAGAAAGATAAATTACACCTAACCAAAGAATTTGTTTTCACAAATCTGAAGTATGAAACAGTTAGTGTATCCCCAAAGATCACTACCATAAGCCACCTAAGAAATACATTTTGCTTGGTACACCTCTGTAAAGCTTTCAGAGCTTTTCTGCCCTATTGAGATGCAAAACCAGTGACTGAGAAGATCATTCACTTAAATTCCATGTTTACTGTTTTATTAAGGGGATTCCAACTAAATTGGGAATCAAGCAAAATGCCTAAATAAGAAAATAAAGGGACCTTCTGTAAGATATGACCATAGGCTTGAAAAGTCCTCGTTTCAGTGGAGCTAGGAACGGCAGTCATAATAAAAGATTTATTAAAATGAGTTGATAAGTCCTGGCGTTCCATAAAGGATACAAATGAGCCAAGAATAGTATGCAATACCTTGGCAGTCCTTGCTAAAAGAACAATGGCATCCACGTAAAGCAGAGCTGGAATAGGTCCTTCCCTAAAGGCAGTCTGCTCCTGTCACTAATAAATTGCTCTCTAAAGCATTAATATATTAAGTAAATAGGAATGGTGCAAGAATACCTCCTCAATTAACCCCTTTATTAGTACAAAAAGATCTTGAGCAAGGAGAGTCTCTGTCATAACATACTGAAGCAGTAGTATCCATATGCGTGGGATCCATGTACACCATATGGATCGTGCCAGATCTTGCCACTGTGTATTTATTTACAATTAAATATAAATTCAAGCACGTTTCATCAGTAGTCCTCTGCAACCTAAAAACAGGTCAGATAAGATATGATTGCTATCCGCTTAAGTTAATAAGCAGTTTAGAAGACGAAAAGGGTCTGTAACGTTGTGGATTTTCCTTGCCCCCTTCTTAAACACCTGTACCTGACCATGACCACAAAGCCCATGACTTATTAGCTGCATCCAGAAGATGAGTAAGCAAAGGAACCCATACAGAGGTTCTTTAATGTATAACTCTGGCTGGATCCCAAACTAGGCCCGGTGCCTTACTCATGGCTAGTCTCAAAATCCCACCCGCTCACCTTCCTCAAGGGTAAAAACTGAGTTTGACCCCCGCATTTTCCAACGACCCTCCAATAGGTGAGACGTCAGGTGGCTGGTTACTATAAATCTCAGCAAAATATAACACCCATCTTTCTGGAGTGATATAATTGCAGAGCAAGCCATTACCATGATGTACAAAGAGAGGGTAAATGACAATCTCCCAAAATACCACACTGTTCTTCAGACAGTGGGCTTGAAGGAGACACTCCCAGGCCTCATCTTTTAAAAGATGTTTCATTTTTTCAACCACCGCCTTATATCTAATCTTACATGCTGCTACCATGTTAGTGTCCCTGAGTTTGGTTTTCAGGGCAAGCATTACATTCTTGTGTGTAATGGAATAATCTCTATCGAACCACCTATATGGTTGAATAGAGACCATACAGTTAAAAGAGACCTGACTTTGCTAGCAATATTCCACAAAAGCATTTACTATCTCAAGAGATGGTATGTATTTGTTTAAGCAAATAGCAAAATCCTGGGTGTAACCAGAAAATAGTTGTTTTTTCAAGTTATCAGGCTCTATTTTCAAGTTATCACCTCAAGTTTTGCTCTTGGTCACTCAGTACAGGCTTTTTTTATACACATCCGTCACCTTAAGCATATGGATCCCGTTCAGTCCTACAGAGAAGTATATAGGATTGTGATTGCTAAAACTACTGATGGGAATAACAACGGGCCCGATTCACAGACCTAACTTAAGACAAAATCCTAAACTTACTACGATTTTGGTATTCGCAGAAGGCACTTACTCATTTTGGTATTCACAGAAGTTAGGAGGCCTAACTTTAGGGCTCCTAAATGCTTTCTGTGAATAACAAAAGTCTTAAAATTAGTTTTTTTCTCAGTTTACTAGTAGTAAAGTTAGGACTCCTAACTTTAGGACTCCTAAATGCCTTCCATGAATATCGAAAGTCTTAAAATTAGGATTTTTCTCAGTTTAGTAGTAAAGTTAGGACTCCTAACTTTAGGACTCCTAAATGCCTTCTGTGAATGCCGAAAGTCTTAAAATTAGGATTTATCTTTGTTTAGTAGTAGTAAAGTTAGGACTCCTAACTTTAGGACTCCTAAACTGAGAAAAATCCTAACTTTGCGACTTTAGGAATTCACAGAAGGCATTTAGGAGTCCTACTAAACTGAGAAAATCCTAATTTTAAGACTTTCCATGAATATCGAAGGCATTTAGGAGTCCTAAAGTTCGGAGTCCTAACTTTACTACTACTAAATGGAGAAAAATCCTAATTTTAAGACTTTCGGTATTCACAGAAGGCATTTAGGAGTCCTAAAGTTAGGAGTCCTAACTTTACTACTACTAAACTGAGAAAAATCCTAATTTTAAGACTTTTGGTATTCACAGAAGATATTTAGGAGTCCTTAGGACTCCTAACTTCTGTGAATACCGAAATGAGTAAGTGTCTTCTGTGAATACCAAAATGAGTAAGTGCCTTTTGTGAATACCAAAATGTGTAAGTGCCTTCTGTGAATACCAAAATGGTAGTAGGTTTAGGATTTTGTCTTAAATTAGTTCTGTGAATCGTGCCCAACATTATCCAAAAGGTCCAAAATTGGGCTGAAACAAGAATAAAGTAATTAGCCAAAAAGCGCCCCATACCAGTAAAAGTAAACGGAATTTGACAAGAAGGATTAAGAGAAATAAGTTTGTCAAAGGAATAAAGAAGGTTAAATTCACAGAAAAGATAATTTAAAAAATCCCCTGGCATAGTATGTTCCAAGTGCAATCCAGAATTCATTCCACTCAAAGAAGGAAACCTGAGACACCATTCTGTGTTGCCACATAAATGGATATTAAAATCTCCTAGCAGTATAACACCAAGTGGTGAAAAAGTACTGCCTACTGTCTTATCAAGGTACGATTTCAAAGTATGTAGGTTAACCATATTGCACAAGGAGGTATTATCATTGCAGAAATTCAGCAGTATAACATTAAATGTTAAGGGTGAGTGATCCTAATGGCATGGAGGTTAGGGGAACCAGTTGCTAGCGCATCAAATCTACATTTCAACAATAAGAAAGTTAATATCATCAGACCATTTTAGTGTGACCAGAGCTAGAAGCAATCACAAGGATGAAGGAAATCTTATATCCTTCCCAAAAAAAAGCTACACGAAGTGTCCCATGTTTCTTGCAGGCAGAATAAGTTAAATCGCTTGACAAAGGAAATCCAAATCTCATTATATACTATACTAGATATCCCTGCCGCATTCCAACTAATGACTCTGAGGTCTGAAACTTTCCTCAATCCAGGACGAGTAACCTCATTTCCAGTTATGGGAGCTAACACCTCACATCCATAATCCATGTAGAGTCAGTCTCAGCTTGCTAAAGAGCTCAGAGGCTCAAACCTTCTAAAAGAGCTTATTGCCAAATTTACAAGGGCCTCATTTGCCTGCTTCTTCAAAGTTGGAGTATTCCCCCTAGTATGAAGGAGTGCTATTGGTGTTTATAAAAAAAACTAGTGGGAGCCTCATTATAGAGGAGACAAGACCCAGTTTAAAAGAAAGTGTCACTGCCATCAAGTGACCTGCCACCCAAGTCGAGTTGAAATTGATTATGACATAGTCTTCACCAAAACTTTTATTGTCTCTCCCAGTCCAACTAACCCTTCGTACCATGTTAAAGCATTGTACGATTCTTGGTCCATCAACCGCATGCGCCCCTAACCAAGGACTCACTTTGTTATGAAGCTGTTCATAAGACTCATTCAAACCAGCTTTGAATGGGGGTGGGAGGGGCATTGCCTAGTAAAACAACATAAGGTGTTGCCGGGGGAGGGGGGGTTGGAGGGTGGGGGAGGTAGGTTAACACATGTATGTAGATCAAAACACAAACCTCCTGTACAACCCTGAAAAGGGCCAGGCCGTCCCCTGATACTGAAGAGGTAAGAATCTGGCATTCTCTGGGACAAAGATAAATGCTGAACTGTCTAAGAACCCTTTTGAAGCTGGGTAAAATGGGAGTAAACATTAGAAGGGATTGTAGGGCCCTTTTGTATTGTACTCCCCCCCCCCCCCCAATTGCTCACTATGCCCCCTAATTTATTGTGAGACAGTGGAAGAACCATGGCCTACTACATGCTTGAATACTAGACTCCCCCTCCCACCATACCCCAGCTCTTCTACAGAGCTTACCACCAACTTGTCACCCGGCTTAGCGGTGACAGACTTGAGGTAATCAAACAGGTAAGATAAAGTGTTTTCAATTACCTTGTCTCTTTTAACGAAGGCCTGAGGGAATCTTAAAGGCAACCTTATCTTAATGCTCTATTGGTTGCCCTGGGCCGAGACTCAGTCCCCTTTTTAGGTTTCGCCTGGGGCCGGAGCTCCTAGCTCCGCCCAGGAGAAATCTTTTGTTTTGCAGTATGGGGGACTTGAATCCGCCCCTTCTTCCATTGGCTAGCTCCATAAATGGAGGCTAGCCATTGGAAGCCGGATCTGTCCATCAAGGCCGGACCAGATTCGGGGGCGTTCCCGAGATTTTTTCCCTCTCCACCCTTTTCGCATCGTCATCGCGGCCGTGGGCGGGGTTTATTTTTGGTTTTGTCGAGGTTGCTTTTCGTCATTCCGCAGCCGGAGGAAGTCCAGGTGAGTGCTTTCCCGCACCCCCCCCCCTGTCCGTGTGCCTTTCCCCGTTCCCGCCCCCTCCCGCTGTCCGTGTGCCTCCCTCCAGCATTGTGGGGTTCACCGCGGAGCGTGTTGTGGTTGTTTATGGAGTTCGTGGTGAGTTGTGGGTTTACATTAGTGCTAAGGCCAGGATTTAACTACGTTGTGTCCCAGTGCCAAGGATGCGGACTAGAGTGATTGTAGTCGAGTACGAAGGTCAGGACTAGGGTTTTTATCGGGGTGGTTGTGAAGTTGTGTTTTTTCCTCAGTGCTCGAACGCGGGTCCGCGGTGAGTTGTGATTTTGCCCCAGCGCCATGACTCGTGCCTGTCGTGATAGTTTTAGATGTTGTGTCAGCCCTCGAGTTGCGATCTGAGTGGCGTTGTTGTGCGTTGGTTTCAGTGCTGCTCTGTTTTGGGTGGGGACAAGGTGTTAATCAGGACAGGGACGGAGGTGTGAAGGCTGTAAAGTTTAGTCCCAGGCCTGCTCAGTGGTGCTCAGCGCGCCCTCTGGTGGTCCTCGGCGGCACAGCGCCCAGCATGGCCTGAGTGGGGCCATTGGCACCCCAGCGGGGCTTCGGCCTTTCGTTAATTGCCTCTTTCTAGTTGGGGCGGCTACTGGTTGGTCGGGCTGCTGGGGGCTGTTTGTAGAGGGCGGCGGGTCCTGCATAAAAGGTCGAGCTGAACCCTCTGCCTCTTCAGATCTGCCGTGCACCACAGAAGTGCACACACTCACGCACTCCCTTCAGCCTGGACACCCCGAGGATGATGATGATGGCTCAGCAGCTGCCGCCCTGGGCCCTGCAGCCTCCGACCAAAGCCTTCTCGCAGCCGATGCCACCCTGGACCCATCAACTGCAGGCCAAAGCCCCCCAGCCTGGGAAATCCTTCACCATCGAGGCCCTGCTGGGCAGAGCGGACCCGCCTGCGCCGCCAGCCAGGGCCAGTCCTGCACGCTGGGGCTGGGAGGAGAGCTGGCTCCCCAGAGCCCCCGTCCTGCAGCCGCAGCCGCTCTACCCGCTCTGCTACCCTCCCGGAGCGCTCTACAGCACAGGTTAGGCCCGGCCCGACTTCGCTCTGGTGCTCTCGCGTGTCATCTTTCACTCCACCCTGCCTGTCCTTCTGTATCACTAACGTGTCCACCCTGCCTGTCCTGCTGTCTCACGAACGTGTCCACCCCACTGTCCACCCTGCCTGTCCTGTCTCACCAACGTGTCCACCCTGCCTGTCTCACTAACGTGTCCACCCTGCCTTTCCTGCTGTCTCACGAACGTTTCCACCCTGCCTATCCTGCTATCTCAACGTGTCCACCGCACTGTCCACCCTGCCTGTCCTGTCTCACCCCACTGTCCTGCTGTCTCACTAACGTGTCCACCCTGCCTGTCCTGCTGTCTCACGAACTTGTCCACCCCACTGTCCACCCTGCCTGTCCTGCTGTCTCACTAACGTGTCCACCCTGCCTATCCTGCTATGCCACTAACTTGTCCACCCTGCCTGTCCTTCTGTCTCACTAACGTGTCCACCCTGCCTGTCCTGCTGTCCCCCGAACGTGTCCACCCTGCCTGTCCTGTTGTCTCACTAATGTGTCCACCCCAATGTCCACCCTGCCTGTCCTGCTTTCTCACTAATGTGTCCACCCTGCCTGTCCTGCTGTCTCACTAACGTGTCCACCCTGCCTGTCCTTCTGTCTCACTAACGTGTCCACCCTGCCTGTCCTGCTGTCTCACGAACGTGTCCACCCTGCCTGTCCTCTGACTCACTAACGTGTCCACCCTGCCTGTCCTCTGTCTCACTAACGTGTCCACCCTGCCTGTCCTCTGTCTCACTAACGTGTCCACCCTGCCTGTCCTCTGTCTCACTAACGTGTCCACCCCACTGTCCTGCTGTCTCACTAACGTGTCCACCCTGCCTGTCCTGCTGTCTCACTAATGTGTCCACCCTGCCTGTCCTGCTGTCTCACTAACGTGTCCACCCTGCCTGTCCTGCTGTCTCACTAACGTGTCCACCCTGCCTGTCCTCTGTCTCACTAACGTGTCCACCCTGCCTGTCCTCTGTCTCACTAACGTGTCCACCCTGCCTGTCCTCTGTCTCACTAACGTGTCCACCCTGCCTGTCCTCTGTCTCACTAACGTGGCCTACCCGCTCTCTCTTCACCCTTCACTCTTGGACCTCGCACCCGTGCCCTTCCTCAACCCTGGGTGCCCTTTCACCTCTGACCGCTGTCCTCAGCCTCGTGCCGGTGTGCTTAACCCCCACCACGCCTGCTGCCCCCTCTGCAGTGCCTCCTCGTTTAATAGTAATTCCCTATTTTGTAGCGCTGCGTGTGCACGTTATAGCTCCTATAATACTATTTGTGTGTACGGGGTAAACGTGTCTGTCCTTAGGTGTGTCCGTCCGCAGTGTTCTGATCTCTGCGTGCCTGCTCTTTACATATGGCTTTCTTGACCTTACTCCGGCCGCCTGTACGTGGTGATAGTTTGTGGTGATCTGGTGTGTGATGCCGAGCGCGCCCCTGCTGCCAGTCATGCGTGCTCTCTTCTGTCTCTCACCATTCAGGTGATGTGCTTTATTCCACTGGACTTGTTGTTCTTGGGGTTATTTCTAGGTCAAGTGGACTTGCAGGCCTCAGCATTCCAAGGGCTTCACAACCAGGACTGACGGAATGTGCCACATATGGGGGGTGAGGGCGGGGTCACTTGGTGGCCACAGCAGCAGGTTAAGTCTCCCAGGTGGTTGCAGCTACTCTTGACGGCTGTAGGGGGCGCTCAACACTTCTGGGAGGCTGACCAATGTGATTAGCAGCCGGAAGCTATCGACCCTGATTAAACGAAACACAGCATGAACACTTTGTACCTGGGGGTGCCTAGAAGACCATGGCGCCTGCTCCACTTCCCATAGGCAGCGCTAGTGAAAGGCTAGGGACAATTGCCCCCAGATGATTGCAGTACCAGCCGAATCCAGAGTACAGGCGACTTTTTAAAGTCGGAGGCCATTTGATACCTGCCTTGAGGCCAATCACGAGTCTACCATGATAAATACGGCAAAGAAAATAACATTGAGGAAACATTAAAACATCTGAAAAGAGGTAACATGGTGGGACTTTCCCTTCGTTATCCATCCCTGCTTTTCGAGTAAAATTGAGTAAAGCCTTGCCCCTTAAACAATTATTGGGTGACGGCGATTCCCGCGCAGTGCACGTGACGTGGGGCACATGCCGTATTGAGGGAGTAGTTGTAAAGACTTGTATTTGTTTTTTAAAAGCGGATGAACAGTGTTTTACGGTGCCGGCGCCTAGTGAAGCTTTAAGAAAATGTAGGGTAGCGTTTGGAAATACAAAACTGGAGTTTCGTAGCACTGCATGTCAAAAGTGTTGCTGTTACTGAAGTGAACGATCATGTCCACTTTTGGAAGAAGAATGATAGACTGACAGTCTCGCTGTGATTTAAGTCTGTGGGCTGCAGGTTGCGCGAAGATGTCGCAGTGAGCGTTTCATCCACCGGATTTATTTGACAAGTCGAGGATGTCACTTAAGGCAATGCAGGGGCCCCTCGAGCATGACTGAGTAATATGGCCCCTGCGTGCCAGGCTTTTATCAAGATTTGTACGTTTAGGCGCTTCGCACTGTTTAAGAAAAGACGTGAAAAGAGGGTGGTAAACTGGTAATCTAGAGAAAAACGTTTGTAAAATGAACACTGTGTAAGTACTCGTCTCACATGAATTTTCCCTCGGGTGCCCGTTCCCTTTTAGTATCCGCCCTAAGTCACAAACTCATTTAAAGTTCTTCTCTAGATGTGCGCTTTACTGGGTGCCTGCAATTTGTCCTGTAGCTCATCCTGTACTGGTAGCGCCAGCCCGTCGATGCACACAGTCCACCTTCTCCGCTGTGTGACCACACGACTTTCATGTTTTTTATATAGCACTTCTACTATTTCTATAAGCACTAGACCTTTGTAAAGTCTTCCATTTTGCCCGTTCTTCTATATTTGAAAACACCAACGATCTCACCCGCTGTCTACACATGAGGGATCCCGAGTGTGTGCGTGTGTGACTGCTCCAGTGTGTGCGTGCATGTGACTGCCCCAGAGTGTGTGTGTGTGTGTGTGACTGCTCCTGGGTGTGTGTGTGTGTGTGTGTGTGACTGCTCCAGGGTGTGTTTGTATGTGACTGCTCCAGTGTGTGTGTGCGTGTGTGACTGCTCCAGTGTGTGCGTGCATGCGACTGCTCCAGAGTGTGTGTGTGTGTCTGACTGCTCCAGGGTGTGTGTGTATGTGACTGCTCCAGAGTGTGTGTGTATGTGACTGCTCCAGAGTGTGTGTGTGTGTGTGTGTGACTGCTCCTGGGTGTGTGTGTGTGTATGTGACTGCTCCAGAGTGTGTGTGTGTGTGTGTGACTGCTCCAGTGTGTGTGTGTGTGTGTGTGTGACTGCTCCAGTGGGTGTGTGTATGTGACTGCTCTGGTTGTGTGTGTGGCTGGCTCTGGGTGTGTGTGGCTGGCTCTGGGTGTGTGTGGCTGGCTCTGGGTGTGTGTGTGGGTGGTAGTAATTGCTGTCTGCTGAGCTCGTCCGTAGGGTACAATAGTTCTCACATTTGCGAGAGATTAAGCTATTGGCAATGTAAATGACAATGCCATTTATTTATCTGTTTTCAAAACCAACACATACATACAAATTTTGTCATTTACAATGCCAATAGCTCTAACTTCTCCAAAGGTGAAACCGTTGCATTGTAAATGCTTGTTTTATTTTCCCTTCGGACCCTGCTTATCTTTTGTTTTCTTCTTTCTTGCTGGAAGTTGATACTCCATATTCACCTCATCCACAACGGTGATAAAGGCTGAGCTCAGCTGCTGCACCTCCACTTGCACATATATAGAACTAATATCACTAGATAGTCTGTCCCGAGTAGTGACAGCAGGTATATTCCCATGTAAATGATCCGAAGATGTAATACTAGTCTTAACCGGGGCAGACGGTAAGCTATCCAACAATGCTACTGTGTCTGGCCTTGTGTATGAATCCAGGTCCTCTTCAACATTGGTGATCTGTTCATAGATGGATCCCATGGCCGAGGAGAGCTAAGAAAAAAATGTGAACTTAACCATGACCACCTTTCTGAGCTTTAGTCTGTAAAGAGCTGGAGGAAACCTGTGCTTTAGCTAACTTCCACTTAGCCATCGCCCCAGATGCCTGAAGCAGAAGAAAGAGCAGTGGCCTGATCAGGTCTCTTTGAGGCACAGATGAGCCCGCTCTTGGCCCGGTCTGCCCCTGGGTTCGTACCCGCACATGTTCTGTGCCATGGAAAGATGATAGCGCTTTTAGTGGTGTTGCCCTTAAACAGACCCTCCTTCACCTGGGCTTAGCTGGTGAAATGCTTTCTGGGCTCTAGAGTCCCCAAGTCCTGACAACAGTATCCCCCTTCCACCACATACATCAGAACGCTGATGCAGATTCCCCATCAACACTCTAACTACTCCGGCCTTACCAGCGGTGAATGAGCAATCAGCATATCTGCATAGTGAAAGGTTGCTTTTAAAGGGTTAAGCCGTGAGCTGGGTAGCCATACTAACTAGCTACTGAGGTCACTGCTTGACCCTCTCAAGGCATTCTTTCTATATTCTAGTCAAGATATCGCCTGTACACCCACATTGAAGTCATGTTTTGGGGATGAATTGTGTGATGTTATTGAAGAGCTATAAATATACACCAAGCAGCAGGGTTTTAAATGACTGGACTAGCAAGATGAGTCACAGTTTTTATACAGTATATTGCCCACCTCAAGTGGCCTGCTGCTAATAAAACACAAATAACTTCACTGCCTGAAAGACGGCCTCCGGACACAGCTCCGTATATACACTGCGACCATAATGGAATTCTGGGATATTCAGTGAGAAAATTTCACTCTCCTACTCGAGAGTATAGATTCTCTTTTACTCAGAGATAAGATTATTCTTTGCTGCCGTTTTCGCATTAGTTGATGGATCATTTTCTCACTATAAACTAATTTGTCTTCCCTGAAGAAGCCCATGTCTGGGTGAAATGCGTTGGCTGTTTGCTACATCTGCACTTATTTGCACAACTGAAAATAAAAGACGGAAAAACAAGATACATGACTGTGTTGTGTCATTAGAGACTATTACCTTGTTCTGTTGTATATATGTTGCCTCTCATCAAAGTGATTTTGTTATTGAAGAGCTTCAGGCGAAATCTAGCATGTTTTGTGATTTCTTTGATATGAATTACACTGATGCTATCCAGTGTGGGGACTATGGATTTGGCTGATTTACCAATTCTGTGGAAGACGTTTTGGGCCTGTAACTAGTAATCCAGTCAGACGGAAGGAGTTTAGAGCTAGGACGTGACAATTAGAAGAATTCCATATTTTGATGATTGTCATCACATAACCTCAGCATCTCATTATTACAGAACAGGCAAAATAATGAAACTTGAACATTTCATTCCTATCATTCATGTACAGCAGAGACAATCGTAACTTGAGCGACTCATTGTTAAGTAGCTGAGACAGGTCCATCTGCATAGCTCATTTTCACAGAGCAAAGGCACGCACAGTGGACCTGAGCATTTCCACTCTGCACACAAAGAGAAGATGGGCACCTCCTTACCAAACTAACACTAGACGCAAGAGATTGAATGGAATATATCATAATGTTACTTCTTGCTGTTGTCATCCTGCTGTTTTCTCTGGATGCATTTTTGCAGAAGATCTGCATGTTTTTGCATTGTGACAGCACAGTCTCACAGTGTTATATATAATGACCGTATGCTTTTGGCATTATTGAACGTTTATAGTCTGTGTTGGGGGGGGGGGCGATATTACATGTGATCAGTCTCCAAGCTTCACTGATATATGCCAGGGTAGCACATCTTGGGTTCACATTCCATAATAACCAGGAAAAGGTCGTGGCCCCTCCATTTAATAGTTTGACGTAATGCAGCTGGAGTGTCCGTCGGCAAATATACATATTGGAATTGAAAAGGGAAATATATTGTTTTGTTATTTGTCTTGAAAGGCCTTTCCTGAATCATGGATGGGCAAATTGTCAGCTGCTGCCACTTTCAACGTGGTTCCATCTAGTTTAAAATGAATCAACAAGCAGGAGATTCCATCAAGCAGCTCGCACCTGTGCAAAATTATTTGAACAGCATCTCACAACAGCAGGTGCTGCTAATAGCTGTTCTTTTGAATGGGCCTGGAACGTCCTCTGCACAATCTTTAGGCGGAAGAGAGTCATTTGAAAAGGTTTTTGGATGTGCTGAGGAAATCTTGTGTGGTAAACACAAACCTGCCCAATACAATTTGCTTATGAATTTGTGGCCAAAAACAATACAGACACCTTTCATGAGATTTTCATGGGCAAATATACGTCTAGTGCTCTGACAAAGACTGAAAGAGATTAATTGTGCAATTTGTTGGGAGTCACCTGCAATGTATTTGTTTTCTCAGGTTCTTGGATTATCTTTCTGACCTGTGCGTGTCCAACAACATTGCCATTCCTGTAACTCAAGAGCTCATCTGTAAGTGTGTGCTGGAGCCCAAGAACAATGATATCATGATCAAGACAGAGTGAGTATGACATGACCCTCATCTTTTTCCGGGGACCATCCCTTTGGTGACTTCGGCCAATGTGCCCACCCAGGGAGGCTTTAAGAGATGAGGAGGCCACAGAGATCAGAAGAGGTGAAAGTAGATGAGGATGTTTTCACACAATCATTTTGAGGTCTCCTCATCTCCTTCCCTGGATAACACACAGACTCTGTTGTTGAGTCACTTCAAAGAGCTTGTTGGCTATTGAAAGAAGCTAAGGGTAGTTGACTGATAAGAGACTGTGATGTTGGGGTTCCTCGTGATTCTGCAGTCTCTAAGGTTTACTCTTTCTGGTGCTTTTTAGGGACGTAAAATGAGAGAGTGCTGTGTCAACATGGAGAATGCCCTTGTGCTTTTTCCATGTATCTGCGAGTGTCACGTGGGAGAAACCTCAGATCTTTTCATGGGTTTTTTGGACTGGGGAAAATACAAAAGTTGTATTACTTTGGTCAAATAAGTGGAGGAAAAAACGCTTGTTAAATACCAGATACGTTAAAATATTGCTTTCTATGTCATTGTATATCATGGCACTTTACTTAGTATAAATGAGAAAGTATGATAAATAGAATGCCGAAAATTTAGGGATATTCCCAGATTAGATAAAGACAAAGCAAACAAGTTATGATTAGTTACCAAGGGGAGTTCTTAAGGAAAGCAGGTAAAAAACTGTGTTAATGAAGTTGAGAAGTGAAACATATCAAAGAAATGTAAATATCAGCGAGTAGAATTTGGGAGGGTTGAGTACAAGGAGTGAGATGCAACAAACAGATGTGAAGTGAAGGGAAGACTCAGAAATGTGTGAAAATAAACAAGATAATTGGTGGCGAATGCCAGCTTTACAGGCTGAGGTGGCAGAAGTATGAGAAAAGGGAGGCGCTAAGCAGAGTGGGAAGGTCATATGAAATTAAAGAAGCAAAGCCTTTGGACTTACTGTAGTTGAGGTAAAGAGATTTTGAAGTTCTCTATCCTTTGCTGGAAGTAAAACGACTAGAAAGAAGGTTTTGAATTAACAGAACAGGAAAAGATCGAGCTGCAGTGAAAATGATTGAGAAGGCAAATGATAAAATACCTCAAATAACATAATTGGTAAAAATTAGAAACCAGAAGAAGAACAGGATAATAAAACCAAAGCAGGGTCACAATGGTGAGACACAGAATGGAAATAAATACATACGGGCAGTGGTAAAAGGCTCTAGGGTCATCAGTCCTGTCCTAATCCTGCAGTGTGTCCAAAAACAAAGAAAAGATTAGGGTACCTTTAAATATGAGAAAAAGTTAGCGTTCTGTTTATATTTTCACTAGCCCAATGCAATTTGTGTGATGAGGTCATACAGAATGCAGACTGTTGTGAAGGAATATACAGGAGAGATATGTAGTAGGAACCGCTGAGCATGGACGGATAACAAGTTTATTGGCTATAGTCTCATCCAGACATAGGAAGTATGTAGTATCCAGTTCTTGTTAATATTCAGCCATTATATCACCACCTGCTCAGCCAGTGTGAATGTGCTGTGTGCTGCATGGAATGTTGGAGTGATGATGCGTTTAGAATGTTGGGTGCCTGTGTGGTGAAGTTGCCAGTTGAGAATGGTCTAGCAGGAGGCAGGCTGCTCCTGGTGGGGCGGCTTAGCAGCAACATATCATTGTGTTACTGAACTTAATACACCTTCTTAATCTACATTCTGCCTGCGTGGACCTCCTTACTACATTATCTTGGTGACGAGGATGGGATTACTTCTACTCCCAAAAAAACATTTTGTGATAGCTCAGTGTTTGAATTGAAAATAATGATTTAATGACACTGTACAAGGAAAGGAAAAACAACTCTCTGTTTCAGAGTTCAGTTAATGGCATAAACATTAATAATAATGTTTTTCTCATATTGAGAGGGGGCCTGTAATGAAGGCAGTGGGTAGAAGTTGTCACAGTAATGGATGTATATGAGGTCTGTATCAGGGTCCTCTTGAAGTCCCTGAGGATCTAATCATCTTTCTTTAAGGTTGAGACCAATGAAGGAGATGTCTCCAGAATATATGAGCATTGAGGACTGTGAGGACGAGGTCTGGCTGACCTGGAGCGACAAGAACAATGACACTCATGAAAAAAGCATCCGCCAACTGTCCCAAGAAGCCAGGGCTGGAAACGCCCACGATGAGAACATCCTGACATACTACAGGTAAGTGCGCTGGCTGCTTCATCCGTATGGAGCCTTGGTACTTTGCTCCCTTCCCCACCTATCCATATGCACAGTAGGAATGCCAAGCCTTTCAGGGGTTATGATAGGCACAATGTCAAGGTGACGCTTATACCGAGCCTAATTCACAACGATATTTCAGTGAGTAAACTTAACGTTCTCTGCACCCAGATTTTACAGACGTAAGTCACACTTACTCATAGGAAGCATTAAATCCTTGTTTTAATCTCCCAGCTAACACATTCCGGTCATTGTAGTCCTTAATTTGCTTCTAGACTACAAAGTCCATTAGAAAGCACTGTGTGAAGTTGGAGAAGCAAACTGTCAAGGAATATATCTATTGCATATGGAGTGTTGAACGAAAAGGTTATTAGCAAAAATATTTTCACTACAGTAGTTAGATGTACTGAATACATATTACAACATATTTCACTACAACATTAAGCTGAAAATACAAACAGCTATTATAACAAAACTGTGTGGTATTACCAAATGTGCCCTAAATAAATGTAGCAATTGTAAAGGATTTGATTTGGCTGCAATCCACCACCTAGCCCTGTTATTTTGTGTTTTCACTCATTTTCTTCTGTATTACCCTCTGTGAAACCTGTCATACTTAGGGTGGTCTTTACCCAGACTTTTTTCATTTCACCTTATACATGTTTCTGCTGATTATCTCTTTGTTACTGCTTACCAGAGGTAAAGTACATGTGCTTCTTCCTTAAACATGATGCTATTGGTGTATACCTGATTGGCATATTTAATGTTCTGGTAAGTCCCTTGTAAACTGATATACATATACCCAGGGCCTGTATGTCAAATGCTAATTGTGGGCATGCAGCACTGATTGTGCCACCCTCACAAGTATCCTGTCAAACCTGTCTCATGCCTGCCACTGCATTGCTTGTGTGCACAGTTTACTGCCACTTAGATTTGATATTCAAAACTAGTTGCCACGGCTTATACTCCCCTTTCATTACATATAAGTCACCCCTAAGGTAGGACCTAAGTAACCTTAAGGGCAGGGCGCTACGTAGGTAAAAGGTAGAGCATGTATCTTTATGTTTTACATAACCTGATAGTGACAAACAGTTTATTTTGTTGCTCACTACTGTGAGGCCTAATATTCTCACAGGCGAGCCTTGGAAATTCCTTATTATTATTATTATTATATTTATTTTTATAGAGCGCAACAGCTACCCTAAGGTTTCCCGGCGCTAAGACAGAAACTAAAACAAAGTAACAATGGAGAGGGAAGATAGTGAGCAAATGGAATCTGTTTATTGGTTAAACAACCATGTCTTCAGGTTTTTACGGAATTGCAGATGGCATTCATTTTTACGGAGTTGAAGTGGGAGCGAGTTCCATAATGAGGGGGCCAAGTAGGAAAAAGAGCGACCTCCCTGTCTAACTCGTTTAATCCTAGGTACCTGGAACTTATGTTGGGTCGAGGAACGTAGGATTCTGGGGGGGACGTATTTCTTAACCAAGGAGCTCAGATAGGCAGGAGCCTTATCAGCTTTGATTCTATGCATGAAACACAGAGCTTTAAATTTTGCTCGTTGTTCGATCCGGAGCCAATGGAGGTTCCGGAGATCAGATGATGTAGGGGATCTTTTTGGTAACATGCATATCAGTCTCACAGCTTCATTCTGCACTGTTTGTAGTTTTTTAATAACATCCTTGCGAGCTCCCAGGTATAGGATATTACCGTAGTCCAATCTGGATGTGATTAGAGCTTGGACCACGGTTTTTAAAGTGTCCTGGGGGAGCATCCACCTGATTTTTCTAAGCCACTTGAGTATGTTAAAACACGTGGCTGCCACTCTAACCGTCTGTTGTTTCATGGACAGGTCTTCATCAAAAATTATGCCCAGATTGCGAGCGGTACTAGAGGGGGTGGGTGTGGGCCCCATCTGGGAGGGCCAATGTTGTGGGCCCCACAAGGAGGCTTGTTTACCAAACAGAAGTAGTTCCGTCTTTCCTCCATTGAGTTTTAACTTATTCTCATGCATCCAGCTGGCAATATTGGTAAGGCCCAAATGGAGGGAGGATGGGTTTGAGTGTGCATTTGCTGAGAGAGAGTACACAATCTGGGTATCGTCTGCATATGAGTAGATTGTCAACCCAGATTGTTCTGCGAGGAAGGCAAGGGGACTAATGTATAAATTAAATAACAAAGAGCTCAGTATTGATCCCTGAGGGACCCCATAAGGTTGATTGTAGGGTTTAGATGAGGATGTGGTAGAAAAGACTTGAAAGGTTCTGTCGGAGAGAAAGCTTTCAAGCCACGCCAGTGCCGGTCCTGTGATGCCATAGGTTTGCAGGATGTTAAGGAGGATGGTGTGGGAGACCGTGTCAAATGCGGCACTTAAATCGAGTAATATAAGTGCCACGGTCTCCCCATCATCAACTTGCCGGCGTATGGTTTCGGAAACCCCAAGAAGGGTGGATTCCGTTGAGAATCCTGTCCTAAAACCAGATTGGGATGTGTGAAGGAGAAGGTTAGATTCTGTAAAGTGTGCAAGTTGGGAGACAATATGTTTCTCCAAAATTTTGGAGAATAAGGGTAATAATGAAATTGGACGGAAACTGGATGGATCCTGTGGATCTGCAGTGGATTTCTTTAAAAGGGGTGAGACCATGGCATGTTTCCACGGTTTGGGAACAACAGCCTCTCTTAAAGAAACTTAATAAACTTTTGAGCTGTAATTCCTGATCAGAGAGGAGTAGCTCTTTCATGTTTCATATGTTTGGAATGCTAATGATAAAACCTCCTTCCTGGTGGAGTTGGACTTAACATTACTGTTTGATAAATGCTACTTTTAGAGAGTAGACATTTCTCTGCACTTACTGCTGTGTGTGCCTGACAGCTTGTCTCCAATATATGTCTGGGATGGGTTAGAGCTACACCTTATCCATTCCCTCTAGACAGCCACAACACAGGAATGATAGGTGTGTCTGAGTACCCATCTACATACATCTGCATTCTGATGGCCTTGTCTGGGCAGGATGGATGGGCTAAAGCATCTCTTGAATAGGCTGTGTCCTGTCCCCACACAAATGACTGATTACGCACCACAGATAGACTGTCAGACAGGACTGGGTTGAAAGGGATCATTATGCACTTCAGAGAGCTACTTTGAAGTCACCCCCCACATGAAAGACACTTTTTGGTATAGGTACTGGGTCTCTGACCCCCTAAAATCGGACACTACTGGACTTGTAACTGAAGCTCCTCCAGAAGAACTGATGTGCTTCTTAAAGGGCTCAACTGGGCTGCTGATCTGGATGGCCTGCTTTTCTCTTTTTTACCTTGCTACAAATAGACTCTCACTCTGCTGAAGGAGAGCTAGACTCTTCCTTCACTCCAAGTGACCTCCACGGGCGTTTTGGCTTGCCCCCTGTCGCTGAAGACTCAGAGATATCAAAGTCTCTACTGCTGCTCCTGTGTTTGGCACTGGTAGTGGTACAGATACTTGCAACATGGATTTTTATGTATCTCCTGTCTGTGCGTAGCAGAGCTGGAACATTGACCTGGTTGCGAGAGCGAAATTGGCACAACGCCTCAGATCTGGCTCTTTGCCTCCAGAGATGCATTGGACAGCATATTGCCTCCGCTGTAGCTTGGTGAGATCGACGCATCTCCTCAATGCTGTGGAAGTATCCGGCCCATTGCTTGACACCTCTCACATCCGGGACTTGTGTTCGGACCATACCATTGTTTTCACTGCATTGAGCAATTTGACGCATCTTTTTGGTTGTGACCAGGAAAAATACTTTGTTCACTAGGGCCTGCGTGGGTCCTGAAGCCGGCCTGCGCTTCCACGAGGTTGGCCCAAACTTTGACTTTGCCTCAGTCCAGCACGACCTAGAGTGACCTTTTTTTGGGCTACCTGCTTTTAAGTGCTTTACTGCACATATTCTTTCAAAATTCAATATCTCAACTTCTATACATTGGATTTGTGTTGTGTTGGTCTTGTTTTGTTTATAATATAATAATCTACTTTTATAAACCGGTAACAGGTGTGGAGTCTTTTAGTGATGTATTCATTGTGTTACTGTGTGTGTGTGTGTGTTACACAAATATTTTACACATTGCCTCTTTAGTTTAGCCTGACTGCTCTGTGTCAAGCTACCAGAGGGTGAACACAGGTAACCGTTTAGTGTGTATCCTACTTACCCTGACTGGAGTGGTGGTTGCTGCCTGGTTTGGGTGCATACCTCAGCCAACCAGGAATCACATTTTAACACTATCTCAAACCCTTCATCCAGTGCTTAATTTGTGCTGGTGGTTGCAGGTGGTGAGCACTGGCCACCCATATTTGCGGACTGGGACATATCTTTCATCATAAGCCTTTGACTCAGCGCAAGAGAAAGAAAGCAAATGGAGAAAAAAGAAGTAAGAATAATTTGGAAAATGGTGACAAAGGGCATAAGAAGGGATCAAAAAGATCCTGCAAGAGTGAGATAAAACACAAGAATTTACTGCAGTGGAAGAAATAGGCACCTGATGGGATCAAAATTAGACTGCCCTAGTATTCATCAACCCAGGCAGCCCATACACTTATATGATTGTTATTATTATTATTAAGAGTAGTAGTAGTAGTATATTATTATTATTTTCTTTTTTTTTACAGATTAAGCTCTGTCTTCCTTCCTCTTTCCTTTATTCGGCTTGCACTCCACTACCTTTTCACTTTCTCCCCATCAATTTTCTTCTACTTATTTCTTCCTCTTTTCCCCAGCCTTCCTTTCCTATCATGTGCCCCTCTTTACTGCTCTTTACCTCTTCGTCAATCTTCTGCAGTCCCATTTATTGCTCCTTTCATTGTTTTCTTACCACTTTTTCTTTCTAGTCTGACTGTGCTCTCTGTCTTGCAAACAATCTCGTTTCCATATGGTGAGGTTTCTCTTTTCTTTTGATGTTCCTTTAGCTTTTCATAGATTTTCCTCTTTGCCTGTTTTTCACTTTCCTTTCTCTTTTGTTTCTCTTCTTATATTCGTCACTCCTCATCTCTCCTTTACTTCCTTCAAACTATTTCTCTAATATTTCCTTTGACATTTAGAAATGTGCTCTGTTTCCTACGCTTTTCACCTATTTTTCTCAATTCTCTTTTTGCTAAACGTTTGTTGTGCCATTTTCACTTTGTGACTTGCAGGTACCAGCTGAAGCTATTTGCCCGCATGTGTCTTGACCGCCAGTATCTAGCCATTGACGAGATCTCCAAACAGCTGGGTGTGGACCTCATCTTTCTCTGCATGGCAGATGAGATGTTGCCCTTTGACATTCGTGCCTCTTTTTGTCATCTTATGCTTCATGTGCATGTGGACCGTGATCCACAGGAGCTAGTGACCCCTGTGAAGTTTGCCCGTCTATGGTCTGAGATCCCTACTACCATCACCATTAAAGAGTAAGCCCTGAGTAACTCCCTTGGGTATTTAAAATGTATCATTGTATGGTGAGTTGTTTCTCCTTGTTAGTAGGTGGCAGGACATGATAAATTGCTGGTTGGATGTATGACTGGTGGTTCGGTGAGACAAAGTGATGATTGGGTGCGTCAGACTGTTGGTTGGGTGGGACACGTTGATGGCTTGATGAGACAGATGGAAGATTGGATGAGACTGATTAGTGGTCGAAGAGGAAAATAAATAAATTGAAATTATTAACTGCTTTGCCATTACTTAGATGAGTCCATGTACTGCATATTTGTAAGAAGGTGAAGGTACAATGAGATAGATTAATAGTTTAATGAGGCCGATTGATGGTAGGTTAGAAGGAGTGATGATTGGGTGAGATTATTTCATGGTTGTGTGGAACAATTAAATTGATGGGTCAATCAAAATGATATTTCACTAAGATGAATTAATGGACAATGTAGTCTGATTGGTGGTTCAGTGAAACAGATCAATGGTTGGGCGTAACATAGCAAAAAGGGAAAGAGATCAATTATTGATTTGGTGAAACTAATTGAATTGATGCAATAGGGAGGAGGATCAATAGTTAAGTCAGATAAGTTGATGTCTAGGGAAGATGGATTCATGTTTGAATGTGATGGTTTGTTTAGGAGATTGATAGTTGGTTTATAGATTGTTTGGTTGAGTGAGGCAAATGTATGATTGTATCAAATGAATTATTAGTTGTGTGAGAATACTGAGGAATGACTGAAGTAGTTATATGTTTGGGTTAGCAAGACTGCTTCTTGAGTGAGGTAGATGTAAGCTTGTGGGAGTACGAATGAGCGTTGTATGATTTGGGGATAGACTGATATGTGGGTGAATCGAATAAATTGTTGAGTGAGATGGCTTGATGATTCACTGAACTGAAATGGTGGTTTGGTGAGGAGGGACATTGGAAGGCATCATATGAAAGTAAATCAGCAAGATAAATCAATGTATAGAAGAGTTGAGTGCACAGCTGGTTACAATGAGTAAAACCCAATTTGGGATGAGTTGGAAAGTGGAAAGAATTAATCTATGACATGAGATATGTTCAGAAGCTGGATGAGACATGGCTGAGTGAGATAAGGCATAGCTTGGTAATGTGATTGATGTGTCTGAGTAAGATAAGTTGATTATGTGAGATGTTGATTTGGTAGGTTAATCTGAAAAGTAAGAGGCTGTGGGAGATGCATCTGTTCATTGGTTCAAGAGATAAATGGGCCATTTTCAATGTTACTGTAGCAAGCGACTAGGTCAAAAGAGTTGTTGATTTAATTATACATGTATCATCATTGTTTCATGGGTGACGAGGCTCCATGTGAAAAGGACGTAAATATGGTCGCAGAATGGAATGGGTGGGTGTCTCTGTAGGCCACTTGATGTTGAGGTGAGAAAAGTTGATGTCTGAGTGCAATTGTTTTAAATTGTCTTTGGGGTAGTAGTAGCCCAATAAGACAGAACCATAGTTCAGCATGATTGATATGTCTTTATATTTCATGACATTTACAGAAAATTGACTGAACTGTAGCTGTTTGAAGTTCATAGTTGTAATTCTAAACTTAATTAGTTAACAGTAACACAAACTATAGTAGAGGCTAATCAAGTTCGTAATGATCTCTCTATTCCTATCTGCCCTCCTTCATTTCAAGTTATGATTCCAACATGATTGATTCCCGGGATGATAAGAAAAACAAGTTTGCCAACACCATGGGGTTTGTAGAGGAATATCTGAACAATGTGGTGAATGACGCAATGCCCTTCGCCAACGAGGAGAAGAACAAACTGACCTTTGAGGTAGGAAATTTTTTTTTATCTCAGTATCTCAGTGAAAGGCCATATCCTCTCAGAACTCATCCAACAAGATCTGAGCAATTTCGAGGAAGTGCAAGACTCCTCTAGAGAACCCACTTTAGTCACATATTAAGTCAGTGCAGTCATTGGTTACTGATTTTTCCACACTGCTCCTTCTGCTAATGGTTTCAGGATTTTGAATTTGTACTGTCTGTCTTTCTATTCTTTTCAGGTTGTCAGCCTTGCTCGACACCTCATATACTTTGGGTTTTACAGCTTCAGTGAGTTGTTGCGTCTCACACGGACTCTTCTCAGCATTATTGACTGTGTACAAAACCCAAACATGATGCTCCAAGCTATGTACACTGACGATGGAACTGGTAAGATTTCATTTATTCTCTTGATTTACTCTCTTGATCACATGCTAAACGATCATTAAAATAATACAGAATAAAAGGTGATTTAAAATACAGAACTTTAAGGATGGATCTCCTGGTTATAAGCCAGGAAAACCATATGGCAGGTAGGCCATACATTGTTCCTTCTCACCCGTATGGCTCATGATCTTACTTCACCTTCAGAAGACCATCTATAAATAGGAGGTGGTTAATTGGTCTATAGACAATCAGTATCAAACTGAATATGGAGTATCGCTTCTATGGTTGTTTGAAATATTGAAATACAATGACTTCAAAGGAAATCGTATACTAATGTGAAATGTTTTTCTTTGGCTTGTGACAATTAAGTTCAGAAACTATGAAAACAATAACTGGAAATTCTGAATCTGAAAGAGTGTAGAGGAAGAAACATGTTGTATAACTGATGCCGCTGAGGACCAACATTCTATGACTCTGGACTTGCAAAACGTAGTCAGTTATGAGGATTAGAGCTAGGAAGAAATTAACTCACCCATATGTTTGGACCCTTATAGGGAAAAATGTTAACATATAGGGCATCTCATGGTTTGTGGAGGATGAGTAGTAGATTTAGTAATGAGCGGGTAGAAATGTGGCCAAAGAGGAAGACTGGTGTCAATAGTTAAACAAAGCTTGATATGTGCATAAACTAGGTCTTTAAGAATGGAATTCATAATTTCTTGTAGCTATGCTGCCTAAAGATATGCAATTGAAACCCCTCATTAGATTTTCCTTATGTGTATTTGTATTATAAACAGTGACATACAATAGGTATTAGCTGTTATCTCTCCTTTCAACCTCGGGAAACTGTAAATGGTTTGCAATGCTGAATTGTGCCCTTTAAAATGTAATATACAAACAGGACACATATACACGTGTGTGTTTATATATGTCTATCTATCTATCTATCTATCTATCTATCTATCTATCTATCTATCTATCTATCTATCTATCTATCTATCTATCTATCTCTGTTGTTTGGAAATGGAGATAAATTGTGTAATTTACCATGTCATGAATGATGTCATATGTACGGTCATAAGTAGTGCATAACTAGGGTTAATTTACAAAACTATATCTGACAAATGTCAGTTATTTTTAGGTTGGTTTCATTTTGTGATTTAAAAACTGAGCATAACTTGCACCCCATCATGTTCTGCTTATCACCTTACCGTTGACATCATTCATTACATGGTAAATAACATAAATGATCACCATGTGTCCAACCCGCAGCAGGTCACTAACCCCACATCACATAATATTCTGCCATTTGCATAGTCTTCAGCTAATTACAGCGGGGCTGATCACCTGCCCCCTGCCTACCATAGATTGGCCAATCCAGCTGCGCCCACTCTTTGGCCAAGTACTACTCCCAATCGAACCCTGTCCATCACACCGACTGCACACAGCAGTAGAAGTGCTCCAAATTCTAATTACATTTTTTGTCCAGGATTCATCCCAATATAGGATTTTACAATCCTACAACAAAAATCATATTGTTATATTTATTTTATTGTTGGTGTCCCTTTCTGAACCCCTTCATGGGCCTGGGTGCAGGTTAGGTTCATCATGGCCTCTAATGCCCTTTTTCTTTTTCCATTGTGGTTCTGCGACATGTTGGGTAATGGCGGATAAATTAGAAATTATTCTGTGCAAGCCAAACAATTGGAGTGTAGCAGATTTGCAAATCCGTTGCCCAATTCGCAAATACACTATGGCATACAGGAGAACAAGCTCTGTAGTCCAATTGTGTGCCTTAATTTTTTATACTGGATTCAGAAATCCACTGTGGATTTGCAAATGCATGGAGGATCACAGATTAACAGTTCAGATGTTGTTAAAATCTAACCTCTTCATGCACAGACTTGAACATTTCTTATTTGCTAATCTGTTGAAAGCTACTCCACGAATTCATACTATGCAGAACTTAAAGCATTTCCTTGAGCAAAGTTCTGCTATCATGACAAATTTAGTGTAATTCTGTTCAACCATTTTTTCAGTGTCAAAGTATAAAAAATGACTACTCTAATTCATTCTAGTAAGATGCACCTAATTTTAAGAGAAAGAGGCTGGTTGTTCACACTTAACAAAAATAATTAGTGCTTCTAAATCTCCCTAGGATCATGTCATTGTTACTTTACCAACAAAAGTACTACCAAATGCATGAGAATGGTGTTGCTCTCCTTACATACACCTAATAGAACACCTGTTTCACAAAAGCTTCCCAAGGGTTCATCAGTTGCTGAAGACATTAGGGCATTTAGTTGTAAAAATCAAGTAGGTGCCAGCAGAGTTGGTCTCAAAATAGAGATTCTTTTTAAGCTTAGATGTGAATTTCCACTTTGCCAATGACCCTCCCAAAGTGTCTTACTAATTGATCTGTTAAGGAAATCTGTATGTCTATGGAGGAAATACAATATAGTGGCACTGTGAGGGGCTTTAAACTTGACAAATAGCTATTTTTCTGATCCACGTCTGCCAAATCTGGGTGTGATTAGAGGACGGTAATGGTCTACTCAATAGTTACACTTAGTGATGCACTAATTCAGGTGCTGATTAGGTTCCTATATGATGGACCTGTCACCAGTGGTTTATGGTCTCGAGCAGTCATTCTTAACCTTTTGACTTCTGTGGACCCCCTCTTAATTATTATTGGAACACGGGGATCCTCACTAAATCATTATGGGAATCCAGGGACCCCAGTGAGTGATCACTGGAAAGCTAGGGCCACTTTAGAAAGTTTGAACCACAAAAGGTACACAGAATATACAGAAGCATTAATTCATCAAACGAATTCACAAATGAGTAAATATTTTATTTAATTCACATGTATAAAAAAGAAACAAAGAATTAATTTTAATAGGAAGGCTGGAGCTTTTCTAAATTCAATAGATGCCACTCATTGTTATACTGCATTGTGTTCGATGTTCTTGCACTATTCCCACAAATCGATCTCAGGATACTAAGTTCATTTTTACCCTCCAATGTCAAATTCTTTCACATTTACAGAATGTTTTGAAATTTGCAATTGTACTTTCTGCTTCTTTATTTACATACACTGGTCCAGAGGAGTCAAACTCTACAAAAAGAATATGAAAAGGGGAATTCATCTACCTCTGAGCCATCGGGTGCAAAGCAAACATAAGCAATACAATTGTAAGATTTTATGTGAACAGGGTAGTTATTCATGCCCCTTTTGCATGCACAAAAAGAAGAAGCAAATGCCACTATTTTGGGGCTCCTGGGTGGTTTGAAGATAGAATCCAGGCAATTTGCAAACAAAAGAAAAGAACTGTAGGATTGCAAATGCAGCATAGGCAACCCCAAAGATTGTGAATGCAGCATAGGTTCAGATTGTGAATCATTACAGAGATATTAAAAGATCCATACAAAGGTATGCAGTCTGTGGTAAATCGCTTTCAAGGTGTCGCAGGGATTCTGCTCCTACACAGAACTGTGCATAGAGACTTGGAACCTCAGTAAATTAGGGTGTACCAAAACTCACCTTAGTATCCAAAATCCCCTACCAGACTAGCAATCAGTGTCTCATACCCTCAATGATTAGACAACCCAGAACATGAACTTAGAATACCTCAGGTAACGTGGAACACACATGAACACTCTTTCGTTATACTATCATACCAGTCCAAAACGAGGAGTAAATGAAGACACGTGTAAGTTTGAAATATTTATTTCTAGTGCCGTGTTCTCAAGCGCAGTATTTTAGCTAAT
The DNA here is from genome assembly GCF_964261635.1 of Lissotriton helveticus. Classification (NCBI taxonomy): domain Eukaryota; kingdom Metazoa; phylum Chordata; class Amphibia; order Caudata; family Salamandridae; genus Lissotriton; species Lissotriton helveticus. The sequence goes on from NC_136065.1 coordinate 1,348,580,997, forward strand.
ATAAGCAAACATATTATAAGCAACAAGGTTATCAGCATAGTTACTATTCCATAAAATACAAAGGGAGAAAGCATGTTAAAATGCTACAGGGAAGAAGGCTAAATCGTACCTCAGTCTTACCCTCCCTTGCTAATATATTATATTATATCTATAGAAGGTCTCTTTGGGTTTACAAGGGCGGCCCCATACCTCTGGTCCTAGTAAAAAGGGATCACATCATTTTCTACACCAGCTCTCTGCATGCGAATGTTCTCCAAACTGTGTGTGCATGCTCTGTGCAGTGCATTATTAAACGTGCCAAAATCAGAGGTGGCCACAGCTGCATATGTTTTATGTCTAGGACGTGCGCTGATCAGACTGAACAACAACCACTGTGTTGAAATAACCTTGAAGGCCTCGGCACTCACTGTTCAGACATAGCTTACCAAGCAGGGCTGATACTATAGGAAAACATATGATTCTCGTGTGAAGCAAAATATTCTGCTAGACTCTAAACATTTATAATATTGTGTGCCGTGTGCAAAAGCAGCAGAGAGGAAAAATTGCGTTTAAACTTCTCATAAGCTCATGCTAGCTTAACACAGTGTAAAGGCAAAGCCCATCTCCATGACAAAGGTTATTGTAATGTTGATTAAAATCTGAGAGGATTTTCTCATGAGCCTTCACCTGCACAGCAGATCACACTCTCACGGTGCATACTCTCATGTCCTCTGTCTTAGACAGCCGCGGCCCGTGCAGGTAAGAGCGCTGGAGCTGGCGGAAAGGGGATTTCGACGTAATATATAATGAATTTTCCCTCATCGTCATCCGTCAAAATCCCTGCTCACCCTGGCCCACCACCCCTCTGCTCTTACCTGCACGGGCCGCAGGTGGTCTTAGCTCAATTCAAGGGGATCGTGTTGGACCTACCATAGCCTTGTTTTGCTTCTGTGGAGTGGTCGAGTTGGGCAGAACCTTTGAGAAGTGGCTGGGAGAGAATTCAGAGAATGTGCTGCCCCACTCAACTAGCTGCTTGAGACTAGTTAGGAATGAGGACAACCTACAGAGAATGTTTCCTTTGAAGCCATGTGGTGTTTGAGAACTGTGATGAGCCTTTATTAATTACTGGTATCAGACACCTCAGATAAATAAAAAAGGATGAACAGGCAGATATTGCTATTGTTCAGCAACTTGTCTTGATCAATCTTGACTAGTGTCTGGTCAAATCCTTCTCACGTTGCACCATTTTCATTGTTACAAAAATAAACAGTACAACAGTTTATATCTAAGCTTGGCCTGTGGCACTGGTGGAAATGGAATGAAAACCTTAGGCATATAAACAGTACTTAATTTGAGCTGGTGTTTGCCACAGGGGCGTAACACAGGCCCCCGCAGCCCACGCGGTATGGGGGGGGGCCTAGCTCCAAGGCGCCCCCTCGGCACTGAACTCTGGCCGGGAGAGCTCTTGATTGAGCCCAGAGGGGGCCCCCCTAAGTACCGTGCAGGGAGGCCCCCTCACTTTTCGTTACGCCAGTGGTTTGCCAGTTGGCACCACCAGCAGTTCTGCTAGGCGCAGGGGGAACTTTACATTTGCCCCGCTGAAGGTATTCTCTATTATCAAAGAACTTAACCATACTAATAAATATGGCTAAGTTCCTTCACTTGCTGCATTGAATCATCGACATGTTGGAGCCTTGCAGCACCTTGTGGCAGAATTGCAAACTCGAGCATAGAATTTCCTCCTGGTGTGGCTGGTTGTATTAAAATCCATAATGTCAGTCTTAACCACTGCACCGTTTATGAAACAATATATGGAGGTTTCCATTACTTTGTGGCCCGTGCCAGTGAAAAAGAGGCACTGATTGATTTATTTTACAAATTAAGCACTGCATATGAATGTTTATTCTGATGAAATGAAGGATAATGTTGAACGTGGAGTCAGAGGAAACACACAAAGTTGAGATGAGAGACAGTGTGAGCCTAAAGTTTAGCCCTGTGATGAGCATTAAAAGACGCAGGTGTCGTATGTGTGTTCAACAACGAATGGCGATATATGAACACTTTATAAGCTGACTTCAGATAAGTTTAAGAGGACGGTTATGGGTGATTGAACTTCAGTGAAAGGGGGGTCAAACATCCTGTTAATGAAGTTTGACCCATCAAACCATTGCATCACATCAAAGAAAAAATTTAATTGACAATATGACTTAGCATGGACAGGTGTTTGGAAGTTTGTTGTGCAGGATAAGTACAGAGAGGCCACTTAAAGTCTGGGTAAAAAAGTCAGTCAAAAAATCTTCTCCAGCCCAAATAACATTGGCGTTTTTTTAAATGCATTTTGTGCCTAATTTGTAAAAGAGCAGGAAGAAAGGGAGTGACTGCCTATAAGCTGTATTTGTACTATTTAGCAGCAATTATTTCAGATTTCGTGCTTGTTTCGTGCTTAAAGTTAGCACCAGCTAGTGTAGTGAGCCACCTGGCTCAGCGTAACAACCTGCTGAACCTCAAGCTGTCTGACAACCAGAAAGTAATACCCAAAGGAGACTTGGATCGCTCTGGGATCATTCCAGACCAAGTGGATCTGAGTAAGTGCTGTGCATTTTGCTCCGCTCCTTCCCCGAGACCCCGGCCTAGATCAGCAAAGTTGGGAGCTGTTGATAAGTGTAAACGCAACTTGTGAACTGCAGTTTACACTCAGCTCTAGATTGGCATTTGTGCTAAAATGACAGTAAGCACTGTTTGCACCAGTATAACCTCTATCCTGGGACTACATCAGGCCCAAGAGGGGAGTAGCTGTCAGTAGATGGTGCATACATGCAAACCCCTCTGATTTAGTCGGTAGACCACTGATTTCAAGGTTAGTCTCCCACCTCACGATTCTTGTATAGAACAAGCATAGGCTATATGCAGTTACACACGAAATGCTTGGCTCCTCAGAGCGCTTCTTATTGCTGTATGGTATTATGATAATAAGCATGCACAGTATTAAAAATTATAGGATGATAACCATCAAAGACATCACGCACAAGCTTTATAATTGGCCAATTGGGTTGGGAGTATTGCACACAAGCTTCACAAATTAAAAAGACATAAAAAAGGAGCATTTTAAGAAAATGTGCACGCTATACTATGTTATAAAAAGAAATTCTTGGAAGACATCCCACACAAGCTTCACGATAGGCCACTGCAGTAAGGATTATTGCACACAGCTTCACAAAATAAGGAGAGGAACAGGAACATTTATTTAGAAAAAAATGCATGTTATACTGTGGTATAGAAATTAGGCCGTAGAAGACATCGCGCACAAGTTTCATAAAAGGAGAGTAGAAGTTGAAATTATCCCGTAAAATCTTTTCAAAATAAAAAGACAAAAAAAGAATCATTTAGAAAAAACATACACACTATACCATATTATAGAAAGAAAGCCGCACATGCTTCACGAAAAAAGTGGCATTCGTGTTGAGGCAATGCTTGTATTCACTGTTCCTAGGGAGGAAGAAAGACATAATAAAGTGCATAGACACCTTGTTGGGGTAGTGAGTGCTATATAATTCCAGTACAATTCAAATTCCTACAAAAAAAACAGAGGCCCATTGTGAATACACCAAGCGCCGCAGCAGGAAAAACACTCTACTAACACAGCAAGTCTTTCAATTTTCTTGCACTCACCTTTAGTCAATGTTAGCTTCTCTGGTAAATGCTAGCTCCGTACAGCACTGTGTGCTGCATGGGTGGGCAGCAGCAGGCCAGCCCCCAATCTAATAATAAACTGGCCCGGTAGCCCCCCCACAAGCAGTGTTGCATGAGCACAAAGGCCGCGCTCTGACGGCTGGCTACAGGAACCATCAAGAGCTGTCGCAAACACGAACAGAGGCAGGAAAACCAAAAAAAGAGTGCTCACAGAGTATCATAAGTACCAGAAAGAGTAAGAGCACATGTAACAAGGGCAAGTCCTAATGGGAAGTTACAAAAGTCCAAAAGAGGGACTACTAAGTGTATTCACCAAGAGACGTCCTTGGAGGTATACTACCCCGCGTCAGAAACCCTTCCTTTGGTTCATCTGGACTCCCGTTCGGAGTGAGGCACGGTTATTTCTCGCTGTCTCCGTTTTAATCTATACACTGCATTAAGCCAGAAATAAAAGGCATCGAAGAATAGCTTCAGTGAGCGGGGTGCAAAAGACTGTCCTGTGGCATTTTATAATCCGAATTACCAAGAGGAAGAAGTTGATAGATCGTTAGCAACTATTTTTTAACTTTTTCTGAGAGTGTCGGCTGGTTATCATATATTCTGGAACTCGCTCCCTCTCAAGATATACTTGTGAGAGAACTCTCCGCAAGGCAAAAGATATATATTGAAATGTGGGGAGATTATATTTGTTGTGCTGAAGAAGGCAGGCAGTTATCTACTTTGGACCCGCCGAAACGCGTCGATGCTTTGTTAGTCTTGGAATATTACACGGATACATGACGGATACATCCTTGAGTATTTAGCCCTAAATATTAAATATTCTTTACTTGGAGCTTCTCTGCATCAAAAAACATTTATTGAATTGTCTAAGTACCGTGGTGTTTCCCTGATTTGATTTATATTGTTTCTTGTTGTAGCTCTGTCCCACTGTTAGGGTATTGTATTTCTATGTAATGTTTTTTATCTGCATTCATATTGTACTATGAATTTTTATACTTCATGTCTATTGTTGCCTCAATAGTTTTTTTTTTTTTTTTAAATAAACTGTTTGTGTATCTTATTTTTTAGTTGGTTGCCAGTGATTTGGTTTTCTGGTTCACTCTGATGTGAGAATAGACTCAAGAGTGTGTACAGACACCCTTCTGGGGTCTAAGTGTGAGTGGTAGAGTGGTGTAACATATTGGCATGTTAGATTGGTTTCCCAGGGGAATCTTTTTCAGACAACCGTTCACCAAGCAAAAGCCAGCATTTACGAAGGACAGTAAGATGAACCAATCAAATAGATGGGCGGTGGTCGAAACCCGTATTGTAGATACAGCAAGTTTCGAAGATACAGCACACATGCGCTGCGTAGGCGTGATCTGAAAATGGTCTACCTCTTTGAAAAATGCCAAAACTGGGGTAAAAAGATTTTTTTTTATTCCAATCTTCATGCTCTTAAAAGTTGTGAAGATAGTGACTTTAGCGCACCACACCATTCGTTGATGGCATTTTTAGGGAAAGAAAAGACACTTTTTTCCGGAGCACTTTTTTCCAATTTACTCCCCAAAAACTCACAATTTATATTTTTGCTATTAATTTCCCCTGTGCCCCTAGAGAGCTCCTGCATAGCCGCGCTATATAAATCTACTAATGTAATTTAAATTAAGCAAAAGAAGAAAAAAAAAGCAGCGATCTCTCAGAGAGGGTTGGGACGGGCAAGCAATGTTGTGGGAGGGATTGGGGGGGAGAAAGCACAAAGAGATTACATGACAGCACTGCACATGAAGTGGTAATTTAATTTAAATTAGAAAAAAGAAAAAAAAGAGCAGCGACCTCGGAGAAGTGGTGGGGTTAGGCAAGCAGCGTTATCGGAGAGGTGAGGGGTGGGGGATGGCACAGGGAGATTAAATGATGCTAGAGCAAATGAAGTGGACTGAAGTTTCAAGCATGAAGTAAACAAAACTGAACACTTAAGGGGCAAAGGCAGGCCTATAAAAAAAGATTGAACTCGAAGTGTCCTAAATAACCTGAAGCGTAGAGCATATGTAACTGGGTCTGTTCTCATGGGAGGATACAAAAGTCCAAAAGGAGGGACTACTAAGAGTATTCACGAAACAAAAGCCGGCAATTCCAAATGACAATAGGAGGAACCACTGAAAAAGATGGGCTATGCTTCAAGCCCATGTAGTCGATACAGCATGTCTAGAAGAGTCAGTGCAGGCAAGACCTAAAAACCTGATTACTCTTCGGGCTACAGCTGACAGGGACTGGTTTTGTGCGGCTCGGAGTATGCACAACCAGTAACCTGCTTCTGCAGGCCAGTGCACATTTGTCACACTCTTTCTGCCTTCCATAGTGCTTTCTCTGCGCTCCTTCCTGACAGGTGAGAAAAAACTTATATTTGCATTTCTCATATGCGATCCTGCAGCAGCACATTTGCAAGTCCCATACATGCCAATAGACCAGATTCAGGCCTCAATGGTAGTCAATGGGAGAAATACATTCTGCTGATTGGTTTTAAATGTCACACTTTACACTTCTAAAATGTTGGCATATATGATGCTGTGGTACCTGTGTGCAGGGGTCTGTGGAGCCACCTCTGTCCTGCAATCAGTTTTCTTTTAGTGCCAAACAAGGGAGCGGTGAGACAGGAGAATTCATTGCTTGCATTAGGGCCTATGGCGTCTCTGCTGTGCCACGGGGCACATATCTGTGTTTGATGGTTATACTTCAGATCTGAGTTTGGCTAAGCTTTTCAGAGCTCCAGTAGAAGGAAAAGCATGCATTTAGACATCTATTTCTGTCACATGTTTCCACTTCATCAGGCTAGCAGCTCTGAAACCTCAGCATGTCCTCCAGCTCCCTCCATCCCTTGTGATTTGACCAAACGGTATTTTAAGTTTTACTCTTGAATGCTTCTGTGTAACGCTCAGTATGATATCGGCCCCTTGAGCTGGTGAAAACTAACAACTGATTGGTTGTTGGTGGCTTGAATAGCTGGTAATCTTGAAACTTAGGCTCTCTGATCCCTCCACCTGTCACGTTAATTTCCTGACCACATCCTTCCCTTCTTCCACAAATCCTCTTCTTATCTGCATGCCATTTCTTCCCTCCTAGGAAAGAACGTCCGTCAATCTATCCAGGGTGTGGGTCAGATTATGTCTACCATGGTGCTGAACCGGAAGCAGTCCGTCTTTGTGCCACCCGGACTTGGGTCTGTTGTCACTGCAGACACAGCTATTAAGCAGAAGCCCTCAGAGAATGAGACTGTCATTGTGATGGAGACCAAGCTCAAGATCCTTGAGATATTACAGGTAGGTCCCTGGGAATGTGGGGCCCGAGTGTTATGTTGTGCTTTCACTTATTTCATGTGTATTGCTTTAAGGCTCGTGTTAGAGCGAGCCACTCTGTAGAATGCATTTGCTCCTGTAAGTTCGTATTCTATGTTGGGGCAGTTGAAGCCTTCCTGAGCTACTGTGCAGCTGTGCTTCCTGGCTCCACCTGTTTATCCTTTACTATAAATAAACCTTATGAAAGGAAACCTGCCTCCACCTCTACTTTACAATTGGCGACGAGGATGGGATCGACACCTTACAACCTACAATTTCGTGAGGATTATTTTTTTTTTCCTTTTGTCCTTCTTTTCACTACCGTCTAACAAGAAGAAAAGAGAAGCGTTTAAAAGAGAATCGTTTCTACTATCCTCCGAGCCATCTACATTTCAACAGCTATGAAATGTAGATGGCCTACTTTACACCGAGTCCTAACTTTACTACTCCTAAACTGACTTTAAGACTTTCGGTATTCACAGAAGGGATTTAGGAGTCCTAAAGTTAGGAGTCCTAACTTTACTACTCCTAAATTGAGAAACATCCTAACTTTAAGAATTTTGGTATTCACAGAAGGCATTTAGGAGTCCTAAAGTTAGGACTCCTAACTTCTGTGAATACCGAAATGAGTAAGTGCCTTCTGTGAATACCAAAATGGTAGTAAGTTTAGGATTTTTTCTTAAGTTTGTTCTGTGAATCGGACCCGTGGTGCAGAGAGGTTGCAATCAGGCTCATTTAATCTTTCTGCGGTCACTCAGCATCCCTCTTCTTCCTTTTGTTCATTCAATGTCTATCTCTTTCTTTTTTCTCTCTGTGGGATTCCTGTCCCTGACTTTCTCTTCCTCTCGCGGAGTACCTATCCCTACTGTCTTAGGGTGGGTATGTATTCCACCCTCTTTGCAGTATCTTTGTTTCCTAACGTTCTTTTGTTGAAGTGTCCCTCTCTTTGGAGATCCTACATTTATTGCTCACTTTGAGACGTCATGCTACAACCGCTCCTGTGATATTTCTCTGAGAGAACCTCTCTTTGACTCTCTCTTGTTTTTTTTCTCTTTGTCTTACCTATATCAAAGCAAAACTCGAACATTATTATGTTTCCATTACTGACACCCAAGTGAAAGAGATGTCTCATAGTTTAAGAGGACAGTTATGGATAATTGAACCAAAGTGAAAAATGGGCCGGACACCATGCCGATGAAGGGTGGCCCTACAAATCAAGTGCATCAAATGAAAGAAAAAGTTGAATTGACATTATGACTTTGCAGGTGTTTGCAAATGTAATTTGGGGGTTAAAATCTGAGGGAGGATTTAGAGTCTAATAAAAAGTACTTTTGCAGCCAATTTCTACGTGAGCAGATAGATAGGGAATTGTGTGTACAAACAGTATTTTCACAATTTGGTGCCAACTGTTTCTGCCCTTTTCTTGCTTTGTGTTTAAACCAGGTAGGAGCTGTTGAGAAGTGAGTGCATCCTGGGGACTACAACAGTTTACACTCAGTTCTAGATCATACTGCTAAAACGACAGAAAAATCCTGTTTGTACCAATTTAACCACTATTTTCGGGGACCAAATGTGGCCCACACCAGGCATACCTATCCATCAGGCAGCAGGTGCAGCAGCAACTCAAGCACAATGGATGGCTCACAGAGCTGCTTTCGTTTGTGACACCATCAAGGCTGTTTTGAATGCAATATACGTCACTAAGCAGTAGATGTTACAATTAATCCGTTTGGAGATGCCGAAACCCTAATGTAGTCTCTGCCTATCTCTATTGTAGGTTACCTATCTGTCCCTTCATGTCTCTCTCTCTCTCGCTGGTGACCCCTGTCCCCATACTCTGCTGTTTCGAGGCCTGTCTTCTTGGAATACGTGTATATTCTTCTCTAGCATTTCTGGTGGATGACAGGCCCTCTGTCTGGACCATACACGACCCTCTATACATGTCACACTTTGCACAACAGCAATATCCTACCTAATTCTTCTTCTGGTAGACTCTTGGTTCTATCTTTCTATCCATTTCTGGACTTTCCTTTCCTTCTTCCCATTGGAAAATGATCGTCTCGTTTTCACATGGAGCAAGATACCATGTCTCTGTGTTAAAATTGCTGACTTTAGACAGCTACTCATTAGTACCCGAACATGTCACAATAATACCACAAAGCCAATGGCTCCACGGGCGGTTCATGCATCCTGTTTTTCTCTCCACAGTTCATCCTGAATGTGCGTCTGGATTACCGGATCTCTTTTCTTCTGTCAGTGTTCAGGAAGGAATTCTTGGAGGTTTTCCCCATGCAGGATAGCGCAGCCGACGGCACTGCCCCAGCTTATGACTCTACAAGTAATATTCTCTTTCTGGGGCTGTGCTTAAGTCTTAATTGATTGTATTTATTATCACTGTACTGATCAAATGCCCTCATAATTGCCATTAACATATAGTTGGTCTTGAGGATGTTTTTTCATTGAGACTTCACATTTATGCATAGATATAGGTGTGTGGCTCCCATGGCTGACTTTCTACTTACATTTTTCTGCTGTCTGTTCCCTTATTTCTTTTCCACTATCCTTAAGTATTTATAAAAACCCATCTTGGGAAGACATGAAATCTTGAAAGTGTATGACATACTAAATAAGACACAAAATGAATCACACAAAAATCTAAGTAAGTACAAACATGATATCATCGTGTCCATTCATTAGCCTAGAGAGTTGTTCAGTCCTTATTAGGGTTTACCTTCTTTTTAACAAATGAAGCAAGTGCTTGCATTTCAATGGTCACCGAGATAGTTCAAATAAATAATGTGCCTTCACAATAAATATTGGGGACATTTCCTGAATTGGATTACCCTATATATAAATTCATTTCAAGCGTGTTCCTCAACTCCACCCAGATTGGCCCTACTCCTTGCACCTAAGTGTTCTTTTCCTAAAACAAAGTTTAACTTCCCAAAATATTACTAGGTTGTCATCTTCTCTTATTGTGATCTCAAAGAGCATTTTTGATACATGATCGTAAACTGTTTCAAATTCATAAATTCAACTTTGTAGTTGTTACTGATTTGTCAATAGGTAGTTTGCTGAGTAAGACTTTTTTATGATTTTGGAATTATTTGCTTTTATGGCACTAACCTAGAAAATGTTGCTGATAGTGATGAAAAGCAATATGTCCTTATTTTACTCATATTTTCTGTAAAGGTAGAGGAAATGCTACTCGGATTGTTTGTGCACCATCGGGATGTCTCCATGGTCTCATTTACTGACAGACTTTAAAAAGTCAGAAATCCTTGTACATTTCCTCCAGTATTTGGAATAGATTTCAAACTTTTTGGGATTCATAAAATTCCTGTGGAGTGCTCGTGCAATGCACGAGAGTCAATGAGTTTAATGACTACTCCTACATATTACATTTATACCTGCAGATTTTCCATCAGGTGGACATCCACGTAAGTACAGCATACATGTAAAACTCAACATGTAAAAACGTTTAACCTTTGGCTAATGTCTTTCAGCTACACCCTTACCATTCTTTCCTCAGCCTAGAAGCATATGTGTGCCTATCTTTTGCCAGACTAGTTTCTGTGTGATTTTGGGTGGAAAATATGATATGAAACCTCTGTGCATAAAGTTGTGGAGTGCACAAGTGTTTGTCCTGTCGTCATCCACTCTACCCTCTTTACTTCCCATGACATCTCTTTCCTCACATTTTCCCTCTCACAATTCAGAATTACTGGTTCTGATTTTTGGGATAATTGAGTATGAGCTTCTGAACATCCCTAAACCTTTATTTGAATTAGGATTTAAATTGTCTAAATGCAATTTAAACATTTTCCACACCTAAGGGCCAGTTAGATGCAGAAACATTTAGGGGCATATTATCAAGACAGGCGATAACATTATCGCCGTTTTAGCGGCAGAAAACTGCAGCTAAAACGGCAATAATGGGCTTGATAATGCGCTCTATGGAATTTCAATTGAAGCCCAAGTTAGATGTGAAGGACATCTAACATGTGATTTAATTGGAATTCCATAGGCCGCTAAAACGGCGATAATTTTATCGCCTGTCTTGATAATATGCCCCTCAGTGACTGGAGCTCTCATTATCAATGCCCTGCCCTCTTCATCTCAATTTCTAACTTTTTATCACGCTCACACACACACATACACACTGCCTCTCTCTCCTTTTGTATTTATTTATCTTGCACTTCCTCTCCTTGTCATGATCTCTCCCACTATCTTTGCATTATTACCCTCATATCTCTTTCTCTTACTATTTTCCCAATCTCTGCAGCTATAGAGCCATGACACAGCTATTGGGGCACCTCTTATGTTACATACTTTTCTACCTCAGGTGCCTCGATGAATCTGGATCGATTAGGAGAGCAGGCAGAAGCCATGTTTGGCGTAGGGTGAGTTTCATGTCTGCTTCCCCTGTTTTCAGATAATGGATGTCTCTCTAATGGTCACATGTATGAGAAATTTAAATTGTACGAAGATACATATTTTGTGCATCTTAGATCCCTGTCTACTGTTTTACTGGGCACTTGTAATCTTTTCTCTGACCAATCACCTTAGACTTCCTCCTCAATGGTATGATTCAATACATGGTTTGTTCTTTTTGCACCAGGAAGAGCAACAGCATGCTAGAGGTGGACGACGAGGGTGGGCGGATGTTTTTGCGAGTGCTGATCCGCCTGACAATGAATGACTATCCTTCACTGGTATCTGGCTCCTTGCAGCTGCTCTTCAAACACTTCAGCCAGAGGCAGGAGGTGCTGCACACATTTAAGCAGGTGAAAACATAGAAACACCCTGCAAGGGCTAAACCGAAGTGGCAGATTTGTTGTCTAAATCAAAAGTATATAAGAACGTGTACTTAATGCCTGCTCCAGTCCTTGTCCTATCGCGAGTTAAATAAATGATGTTTCATTGTGCACTTTTGTCTAAAAACCTGAATTTTAGAGCTGTTCAAGGTGCATCTATTTTGAAAGGAGGTTAAGAGAATTTTAAGCAATCGGTGACATAGCAGGCATTGCCACTTTTCACTTTATTTCAGTTTTGTTTAGGAGTGAATCATTGTCCTAGCACTTTTACCCAGTTGCCTTATAGGTGACTCCCAGAGTCTGATCTACCGCGATCGTGTTTTTTTTTTTTTTAACTGTGTGCAATTCTCCAAACATGTACATTAGGCAGTGATAAAAACAGCCAACACTGTTCATTTCAGGATTTTTTTCTCTTCTCACTGCACCATATTATTTCCCTCTTACCATCAGGTCCAGCTCCTCATCTCATCACAGGATGTTGAAAACTACAAAGTAATCAAGACTGAACTTGACTGTCTCCGGACAATGGTGGAGAAATCCGAACTGTGGGTGGATAAGAAGGGCAGCTCCGGAGGAAGCAGCACAGAAGAAGGTAGCAAGAAGGAAAAGAAAGAGGTGAGCACAGAGTAGGCTTCTGGGATGGGGCTGTGTCCTTAAGTTTCCAAGGCCGAGGTCAGATTCTTTTTTCCCAAAATTGTAATCAATGTGGGGAGAGGTGAATGATTCCAAGCCAAGATACGTTTGCCTCTTCTACCAGACTTGCTCCTTTCCTGGAGCTACTATTTCTGAGGTTTATAGTGTATTTATTTCATGTGGCTGGAGGATATATCTACTAGCGCTCCTTTTCTGGTGCCGTTGTTAAGCTTCCAGTACTACTTCTAAGTCAGGTTCAGGTAGACAATAACTTCTCAGGGTTCTGTCCCTGTGGGTATACTCCTGAGTCCATTCCAAGCACACAGATGTCACTATACCAAGGTTCTCCAGGGATACTTCTGAATCTATTCCAAGTAAGAAAATAATTCTTAACTAAAGTCCTTCTCCTTGCCCTCTCCACCTCCACCCCCTCTCCGATACGTTGGTGCAACTGAACCCATCAACCACCTAACAAAGCATGGACTTGTAGTAGATGTTTGTCCCTGACAAGACTTGATGATTCTGTGCCAGCATCAACCACTGCCAGAGGAGGTATCCACTGAATTGGAACCCTTCCATGCCTTTAGACATTTTTTTTATATCTGTTTGAGAGATGAATAATGGTCCAAGGGGTTCTTACCTGACATGGTCTCATTGTGTTTTACTCTTTACAGCAGGGTGAAGAGGGGTTTGAGAAACCAGCTGTTGAGAAGAGCAGTGATAACTACCAGACGGTGAAAGCGGTAAGACCCCCATGATGTGAAAGTGATATCCGTATGAAAAGGAACTTGTGCTCCTACTGATTATGGACAATTGTTATTGTCTGTTTATTATTCTGTGATATTTAATTTTTACTTTACTCTGATGCCCATATGCCTAAGGGGAGATATTGTTCTGTTAAATTAATACAACAAACCAACTACAAATGGAAAATGTCAATCTACGGCAGACGTAGTAAGGTGAAATGGATAACATGTTTGTATCTTTGTAAAGTATCACTTAAGCTTTCTGGGTGCGACTTACAAAGGTTCTGTTAGTTTTGGGAGCTGACATTCTGTGTATCTGAATTGCTAGAAGGACCCACACTGGGTACAAAACATGTCCTTCTTCTTTATCAAGTAAATACAACACATGCAATTTAACCGCTGTGGTGACCACAAAATCCAGAAATTCAGCGAAAGAATGATAGTTGCACTAAGATGAACCTTCTGTGTTATTGAACTGTGGCAAAGCAATGGTGGGAGAAGTCAGTTCTTTTTTAAATTAATAATATAATGTATACATTTCAATCAAAAGAAGGATCTGAATGATACAATTCATTCCAGTGATGGTTCATGGCCAGAATAAACCTCCGATATCCAAGCTCTGATCGGGTTCTATATGTGTAACAACTAGACACTAGGTAACCAGGTCACAGAACGGGCGCTCAACTCTGAATCGCGGACAGTGTAACAAATTACAACAAGTAAATTGTGGTGCTCATAGGGAAAGAAAGGTTGGTTACCTAACAACCCTACCTTTACCCTCAAACCCGGGTAAAAAACAAATAAGAAATATCCTCCCCGAACACTCTAACAGATATCAACTACCATTATATCAATTCATGAAATAGTGTATCATCCACAAAAAGTAAGTTTCAATGTCCATAAATGTGTTCAATTTCCTTTAATTCAGTTGTTCTTCTCTTGGTACAGCAAACTGTCCATAACCAAGTATCCAAAACATTCAATAAGGCAATTCTTCAGTGTATAAAATTCAGAGCAGCCAACACGTGTTTCGTCATGCAAAGTAAAGCATCCTTGACTTCTTCAGGGCTGCAAACCAAAATAAGCAAAATTTAAGCAACATTATTTCTAAAGTATGGTAAATACACATTAGTCAACCTCAATTATAATAAAACTTTAAACTAAAGAGTAATGAAAAGACAATCAAATTGTCATAGTAAACCATCACCCATTGTGCAATAGAACAAAGTCCCAGTAAAAGCTCAAAAGTATAGATCAAAGCACTAAGTATCCCTCGCTTAGACACCGGAGAACGTGAAAGCCCAAGAGCAAAGATTAAGTATAAATTTAGTTCACTAATATAATCAAATCACCTGAGATTCGAATAACAAAGTATGAAAGCTACGTATCTCCTCCTGTATAGAACGCATAACTCTATATCTGTAAAATCAAAAACCACAATATCAAAACTTGATAAACAAAAGTACATCTCCAGTAAGAACAAAACAATCCCCCAATATCATGATTTAGTCTCATGGTCAATTCGCTTATTAAAGAGATTGCAATATGTAACATACACGAACCTCCTCATTTAAAATACGTGAACCCGTTACTCCGTCGTATACTATAAAAAAAAAGTTCTTGTATTTATTAACACCCTAAATTATAGATGAAAAGACCCTAAGTTGAATATTAAACTGCGCAAAGCGTTACCATTTCTCTCTCCCAAGTAGACATAATGCATTAAATCATAATTCCTCCATTGTCGACACTCAGCATTATATATTCACGAACGAATGTCCCAATTCTCATATGTATTCGTATAATAAAGACTCCTCTCTGGAATCTGAAAATAACAAACATCAAGGGCATCCAATAAATATATTCCGAGTACCTCTCCACTAAATCAAGTCATATATTACCAAGCAACTGCATGGTGAAAGTCTATATTCAAAATATATCCCCGATACTTCAGTAGTTGGGTCAAGCATATTACAATGAAGGCCGTCTCACCCTTCTTCGCAAGTCACCCGAAACTCCACAGTTCATAACACTAAGGTACTCTCCAAAATCACACGCATACGTGGTCTGGAATCAAAAAGAAACCATTTGCCGACTTGATTAGAGTGTTCCTTGTCAACCACATGTAAAGCAGTTAAAAATTGTACTATTACTAGTCTCCCACTTAATAGACATAAGTCGTATGCTTCTATCTCCTAACAGAAACCCGGCGTTCTACACGGGCGCCATCTTGTCACTATCTTATAATTAAAGGAAATTGAACAAATTTATGGACATTGAAACTTACTTTTAGTGAATGATACACTATTTCATGAATTGATGTAATGGTAGTTGATATCTGTTAGGGTTCCACATGTGTATCAATTTGGAACTTAGGCTTATACTTTCTAGGATGGAGATTTATAAAGTGCAGGCGTTAACAAATTCATGCCTCCCAAACTGTGAGTGCGGTGCCTTGCATAGCAAGCAATGCCATGCCAAGACTAATATAGCCAGCAAGATAGCAAAAAAATAAATCCCCGCAACCTCTGATGGAATCAAGAGTATGATAATTTTGCAATTCCAGACAATATCAGTTTGCAATATCCCATTCAGTTTCTAGAAGATTTAATCCCAATACCCACGTATCCTTGTACAAGCAGAAAAGATATGTACCCCTCTGCCCTCCTCCTCCCCACACCTAAAACATTTTCCATCTTGCCTTAACCTCATTTTATACAACCGATATGGGGTATGGTAAAGATCATTTAGAAATTTAAATAGGTGCACCTCTCTACAAGAACCTTTCAAAACTGACTATGCATAAGTGGTCCTATTTTTAATTTAATTGTATTTTATGTCTACCCACAAATAACTTCTACATATACCTGCTCTAAGTTGGAAGATATTGACTTTCTCCTCAATCTCGGCCTCTAAAGCATTTTTTGTAGGCTGATCTTATGTTGCGCTTATGTGTCAAAATGTTATTCTGGGAGGAGTTTAATTCCTCAAATGCCAGACTTTTTACAAAGGGAAAGCCTACTCTGGAGGACCTTGTAAGGCAATGAAGTTTTGTCTTCACAGAGCTGTCTAAGAGTATCTCACTTTTCAAACACTGGTTGATTGTAAATGCCATTCACATACTGATCAGCCCGGGGAAGTCAACGTCAAATTGCATTCTGCCACTGAATTCCAAATGCCGAATTACTTATTGGAATTAGTCAGAATCCACATAAATTTAAGAGGTAGGTTTAATTTATACCCCCTGTTATGTCACTGTTTTATTCTCTCATCCATGTCTACTCCTACCCTTGTACCTCCCTCTACTTGTACCAATGTGTCTCTCTCCTCACTCATTCTCTTTCCTACACTATCCGTCTATTACTCCATGCTCCCTACACTTTTATCCCTTCTACATCTTCCCCAACCCTATCTTGCCATGTCTTCCTCTAACCAGGTCTCCATTTCTCCATGTCTTCATGTTTCCGTCAACTTTTACTTCTCCATGTTTCCCTTCACCATTTTGTGTACTCCTCCATTTCTCCGCAGTCATTTCCGGCACATTCCCATATCTCTGTTGAGTCCTTCTTCCATTTCTCCATGTCTTCCTTTCACTGGTACTATTGTCTCATTATCTTTTGCTACCATACCTTCCCCTATCCTTTTCTACCTATACCTTTTTTTTTTTGTAGAGTTTTATATAGCGCGAACTAGACCCGAACCGAATCAGGTATCAGAGCGCTTTACATAGCACCAGTTACGTTACATGAGGACACACTTTCATTTTTAGGCACGGGGAGATTAAGTGATTTGCCCAGAATCACAGGAGGTTTTTGGCATCGTTACCGAGACTCGAACCCAGATCCCCAGGTCCGAGGTCGAGCGCCTTGGCCGTTAGGCCAACCCCTCTCCCTCTACCTATTTCTCCATACTTCCCCAATAATATCCTTCTCTACCTCTCCCCTTCCTTTGCCCTAGCTGCCACCTCTCCATGTCTGTCTTTACCTCCGCATCTTCATTTTTCTGATTATTCTCCTCCATATCTCCAGGTCAGCCTCTTCTCCAGTTCCATATCTCCCACTACCAAATCTGCAATGACCCATTGTTTCTGCCATGCATTCGACAATTTCTCTGTTTATCTTGCTGCCTTTCTTTACCAGGTATGCAGGCATTTCATCTAGACACGTTTATGGGATGTCAGTGGTGTTGCTGCTCTTCATGTGTTCTCTGGTATTGCCCCAGCTCCATACTTTATTTACCAGCTGTTTGAGAAAGTAGGCATTCCTCAGAAACCACGACAGCCTTCCCCTCTTTCCTATCTTTGACAATCTAAAGCCAGTCTTGGCACCAGGACCAACCATCAAAAGCAGCCCCTGGGGGTTGATAAGCAGTTTGCTTTGTTTCCTGTTTGGATCACTCCATTACAGTACGCAACTGGAGGCAGTGGAGCTGGCCACAGCTCATCTTCCCACATACGTATGTTGTTGAGAGAGGAGGCGGAGTGTTGCTGCTGTTTACTCCTACAAAACCCTCATTTCAGACAGATGCACCCATGCACACCTCAGAAAGTCCTCATAACCATCAAATTAAAGAGCCATTCCAGAGATGTTTCTCCTGATGTAATCCACTCCTTACAAAACCCAGCAAGAGCTAGGAAGAATAATCAATGACACTGGTGAAAATGTCAGAAGTATAGTCCAAATAAAATGGGTGACTTTGGAGAATATTATAAGTTGACATCATTAACAAGTCTGTAATTTTGAGAATACATGCTCTCTGATAACTTGTCTGTGCCTAAAAGGCAATTTAATTTGCATGAATCTTCTTTTCCAAAGTATGTGAACCATTGCAGTTTCAATGTATTAAAGTGCAATTTCCTGTCGAGGGACAGACTGAAGGATCGGCAAAATAATGGGGTGATGTGGCATTTGGAAGAAGCTGAGTGGACTGGACCACTGTTGGATGGCTCTTCTTTGACTTCGCTCCTTCCTTGACTTCCTTGACTTCTGTACCCTACAGATTTTGGAACGATTGAATAAGATGTGTGGTGTCGGAGAGCAAATGCGCAAGAAGCAGCAGAGGTTGCTGAAGAACATGGATGCCCACAAAGTGATGCTAGACTTGCTGCAGATCCCATATGAGAAGGTAAGATTCGGCCTTCTTAAGAGTAAGACATTTTTAAGAGTGAGCAGACAGAAAACATCAGCCTTCTCTTCATGGATGAGCAAAATAAGTATGTGTTTCTTCGTACATGCGAACATCTCCCAGGTTTAAATTAATGTACATGATAGTTCTTGGTGTTATCCAAATTGGTGGTGCACATTTATAGATCTCAACATTGACACAACCCAATGTCTCTGGAAACTGTGACTGTTTTGTTGCACACGCTTGTTTTCAGTAAACATATCCAACAGTCCTATGTTCTCTGTAATGCATGGGTAAGGTATAATATCAACAAAAAGGGATTCTCAAGAGTAATTTGTTTGGTCCTCATTTCTCCTCATTTTAATATTTATTTCCTAGTCTCTGTCCCAAGTTTCTGCAGATGCAGATGCATGTGCAATGTCTTTTGGAGCTAACAGCTAATGTTATGTGGTGCTTTTTCACTGACTACATGTTTTGGAGTCACTTAAATGGGTCAGTGCTCTTACACAGCCACATCACCTGCTAGGATTTAAATATAATGCTCCCTCAATTTATATCAGTGGCACTTGAACCAGTGAATAAGTACACATTCAAACATTTATTACAATAAAATGGCTTTATAATAGCAATTACATCGTAGCGTACAATCAGTGAACTTCAGCCTTTAACAATGGGATTGCAGGGGTGACTCCTTAAGGTAACAACCATGGCTGCTCATGCACTGCTGCTGGTTTTCACCTTGGGCCCTGCGGGCTGCTGAACACCAAGTGATGCTTCTGACAAGAGACTTGTATGTTGGTACAAAGCCTGGTCCTGTCATTGGCTTCTGCAACATCTTGTGAGAAAACTGTAGCAACCAAGAGGTTCCCTCTTCAGGATTGTATGTATTGATAAGACAGTGGGGAAAGAGGCACCAGGGACTCAGGTTCAGGTGTTTAGAGCATTGTACCCCATCCTCCTTGGTTGCCATCTCCTCACACAGCCACCCTCAGGATATGGCGGTGGGAGCTCAAAGCACAGGCCAACTTAACCACCATTGAGCTGAGGTGCATTGGTCAGAATGACGGGCAGGAGGAGTAAAGTCTAACCCCAAGAGTGCATGCTTGACCGGTAGGCTCAGAAAGTGTTCTGAGGTGGAGTTATATTGGCATGACTAGAGTTATTCATGTAATGCCTGGTAAACAGTTAAGAAGATAAAAGCTATATTTTTTAAAGCCGTGGCAGAGGATAGATGGTGGAGATTTTGGAAGAGATTTGCAGGTGACAAGTTGTTGAAAGGCAAGAGTCTGATGACCACTGTAGAATAAAACAAAAAAGTTTAGCACCGTGAAGAAGTGTGTTACTGCAAAGGAAGCATGAGTGGGAAAGTTGGAAGAAAAGAGAGCAGGAGTGGAGGTTTCAGGGGCTAAGACAGTCTTGCAGATCCAAGAACTACAGGTCTTCCAGAACAGGGTTTTGGGCACAATATTACAGTTGGAGAACCGAACAGAAGTACATGAGAGAAGCAAGATGAACAAGGATGATACATTCTACCCCTCTGTCAGAAAAAGAGATTGTTTCTTTTGTGGTTTGTGATTTGATTGTGACTCATGACTGTACCTGAATGTTTTAACTTCGCAGTGGAAAAGACAATAAATTGGCAAACACTGTTTGACGGCAGACAGTGGGCACCGTCAATGATCCTTAATTGCAAAACATCCTGAGACAGGTCGCCATCCTAAGTCAGATTAAATGTAGTTGTGTA
Source organism: Lissotriton helveticus (assembly GCF_964261635.1). NCBI lineage: Eukaryota > Metazoa > Chordata > Amphibia > Caudata > Salamandridae > Lissotriton > Lissotriton helveticus. The sequence continues at coordinate 1,348,601,041 of NC_136065.1, forward strand.
TTATTGTTTATGGAAACAACTTGTGGAATTGCACAAGACGTTTCTTCACTTAGGGACACCAGCATACCTGTGGAACCTAGCCCAACACAAAGTGTCCCAAGAATGCAATTCCTTCATCTTCACCAAACCCGAGGTGGCCAAGGCTTATTTTGAGGAAATCGCAACACCTTATGGATGACCTTGATGAATAAGTCGCCTTTTTCTCCCTTGCTATTGTGGCTGATACTTTTGAAGATCTTGTACTGCCCAAAATACCGTTAATATCAAAAGGGAACATAGGGGGCATGACTGTATGCTGTATGAAATGTTTGGCAGTTTTCTGTGCTGTATGAATGGTAGGAAGTGTTGACTTCATTTTGGCAGGGAAGGGCTGGCCAATTATTCCATCGAGCCTTTGCCTGGTCGGCTGAAGCCCTTGAAGACCAGTTTTGAGAGACTAGGGCTGCTTTCTGGTGCCTCTGTCACTTTCCCCAACTTCCTGATGTTAATTGCAGCGGGTATGGGGAGACGTCAAGAAAGGGAAAAAAGCAAGGGAGGGGGCAGGTAGAGAGAGAAGCGATGAGTGAGGGGGAAGAGAGGAGGATGAGAGAATGGATGGAGAGAGATTGTTTGAGGAGACAAAGGGATCAAGCCTGTTTGAGCATTTTTGCCAGGGCTGCTTTTGGTTCCCCAGTACACATTTGCGTCTTGGGGCTGCTCTGTATCCTCCTCCTACCCTTTCCCCCTTTTCCCTTGCCCTTCTCCTTATTTGCATGTTGTGTTTTAAAGCATTTTTTCGACCAATCATGTTAATTTCTAGCAATATTTGTGCAGGGCCTGGGAATATTGGGTAAACAATATTATGCCTGGCGGAGTGTAACCCTTGTCTGTACAGGGCTCTGAGTTTGTATGGCTTGTCAAAGGTTGGTCCTTTTAGAACTTGGATATAATGTTCAGTGATGAAAGACGTTTGAAAAACAATGTAATAGACATTTTTTCAAATTATTAAAAACTAGCAGCCCGTCCCGACGTTGTCCGGGTATGAAATAGAATGTGTGCAATGTGTGTATTTGGCAAGGGCAATTTATTTTAAAATCTCGCGGTAGACAACATTTTTTGTTTCATTTGAATCTGAACGGAAAATAAATTGGTTTTGAACATTGCCGGACCTAGGGAGTGCGACATATAACTGTCCATGAGTGAAGCAGTCTTCTCGTAAGTCAATGCCTATGACTTTGTACGTTTGACCTTGAGATTTGTTAATGGTGGATGCAAAATGCAGTGCGCGGTATAGAGTCAGCGCATATGTGAAAGTGCAGTCTGTGTTAAGTTTAGTGTGTCAGCAGTGCCGCAAAGTGGAGTGAGCCGCCACCTGAGCCCGGTTGATGTTGGCAGCCGTGGGTAAATCCGTTTAATGAGCGAGTTGAGTGACAGCGAGTATGAGAGGCTGCAGTAATTGTCCCCGCAGACACGCTCATTCGCGTGTTCCCCCGCTTGAGTCCCAGCAGCAGCCCTGGTTGATGTTAGCAGCCGCGTGTAATTTCATGTAATGAGAGAGTTGAGTGACAGCGCGCAGGAGAGGCTGCAGTAGTTGTCCCCTCAGACACGCTCAGTCGCGTGTGCCCCTGCTTGAGGCCCAGCGGCGAACGTATAACAATTAGAATTGTGTGAGCCTTGAAAGTTTTTTCCCGCTCTTATTATATCTGTAAGACCCACACCGACGGTCTTTAGCCCGAGTGTTTTTGATTCGCACCCAGGGCAAGGCCCACACTGCATTCGGCCCTTTATGACGCACCCAGTCCAAGGCACACACTACATTCGGCCCTTTGAGATGCACCCAGGCCAAGGCGCACACTGCAGTCGTCCCCAGTATGTGTGAGACAACGTGCAGTCCCCCAAGGGAGTCGAGCGAACGGTTACTTACCACGCCTCCAGGTGAACGCAGACGCCCATTGAAGGCATACGCCCAGGTGCGCGATTGGTATCCTATTTTTAGAATGTGTGGCGATTGGTGGCTGCCGATTGCTGCGCACATTGTGTACGCCCCTTGCTTCCGTGCAATCCGCAATTGCCTTGCCCACTGTCGTTTGTGACGCCCATTGATGCGTCACAATTGCGTAATTGGCGCGCCTCCAGATGAACGCAAACGCCCATTTGAACGCTTTTGCTCCCGTGCATTTTTCGGTCGCTGTATGTAAATTAAATTATGCACACAGTTGAGTGACAGCGCGCCAGAGACGCTGCAGCAATTTTCCCCGCAGACACTCTCATTCGCGTGTGGTCTCGCTTGAGGCCCGGCGCAAGCTGTGAATGTGAGCCTTGTATTATTTTTCCGATATGATTATTTTGTATGTACGACCCACATGGCATGAAGGGCGGAACTTAGCACACGCCCCCAGCGTTTGTCACACCCCCAGCAGATGCCCAGAGCACACAATATGATTATTTTGTATGTACGACCCACATGGCATGAAGGACGGAACGTAGCACACGCCCCCAGCGTTTGTCATGCCCCCAGCGTTTGTCACGCCCCCAGCACACACCCACAGCACACGATATGATTATTTTGTATGTACAACCCACATGGCAGGAAGGGCGGAACGTAGCACACGCCCCCAGCGTTTGTCACTCCCCCAGCACACGCCCACAGCACAACGTGAACACGCCCACAAGGGACTACTTTGCTGGCACGGTTCTTTTACCTTTTAAATGTATATGGTGGGCGTCTGCATAGCCCATGTCCTTCTGCTGCAACTGCCCTTTCCAATGCTGTATTGGTGTTGTGATTGGTGCTGTGGTTACTGAGATTACCCGCCTCAAAGGTTTGGGCTGTCTCTTCATAATATTAGTATGGATGGAGCTGTGCTCAGGCTCAATATTAAAAATGCTTCTAAACATTTATTCCTAATCCATGATCAGCACCAGAAATATGTCTACCTACACTAGCTGTAAGGAGGGCTATAAAGTAATAAAATGATAGTGCAAAAGTTAGTTTTTAATAAAAACTAAGCTGAAACAAGAATAGCATCCAATTATACCAAAACTAGTATTTTAAATTGGATTTAGTTATTATTCATTAGCTCAGTACACGTGAGGCCAAGGGCGCATTGTACACATAAGAAAGTTAAAACTTGCCTTTTGTTAGTAATATATCAGATATGCACACAGGGGCCTAGCTTTGTGGGGGCTGGGGCAGGTGCCTTGCCACCTCAGTTTGGAACCAAGGTATTACTGGCTGATGAGCCCTAACTAGGCATATGGCTGGATCCAAACTGAGGTGGCAGGGTTTGCAAGCTAACAACGGATTAGGATGCAGCCCGAGTAATTACCAGTGGCGGCTGAGTTTAATTCAAGCATTCAATCCATAATTTTTTGTATACTTTAGTGGGTATACCCAGACGTGGGTGCTGTGCATACTGTGTCACTGGAACTAAGCTATGCCTAGTTGATGAGTCCTAACTAGGGCAAAACCAGTCCTGAGTTGCTTGTGTTCCGGTTCAAGAAGGACCTGGCCTGTCAATTGAGGCTAGACTGTTACCATTGAAGTGAAGTCAAGACTGATTTGCATATGGCTGGGGCCAAACGGAAGTGGAAAGGTGTGCGAAATAACGATGGATTGGGATGCGGCCCGAGTAACTTCCAGTGGCTGAGATTATCTCAAGCTTTCCATTCATCACCTTTTTGTATACTTTAGGTCACGGAGAGAGCAGAACTATGTTCAGGTGGTGTATTGCAGCAAATTTGCATGCGGCACTGCGTTGTTCCACGTCTTTGTAAATTTGCCCCCTCATTACCAGTTTACAAAAAAAGTAGAAAATCTACACCCATAGAAGTACTTCTTGAATGGATGCAAATGTACTACTTTATAAAATTCATAAACCTTGGCAGTAGTGGGATTGGACAGCTATGTCAGTCTAAGGTTTCCAAGCATACTACTGGCAATCAATCACCCAAAAAGCAATGGGTTGAATGCTCATAAACAATCTAATCACTGGCAATCTCTAGGGATAACTTTTAATACCATAGTTGTTTGCCCACTGTGCTATTTTAAATATAGTCTCTAAACTCTTGGCCATAGTGGGTTTCGGGTGATGTCATAATGTAGTCGACATTAAAAGTTTTAAGATTTAACCCCTTCTGTGCTCGCATCGGCCAATGGCCTGCTGGGTGCTGCGCGCAACCGTTGACCGGCGCAGCCCCGCCCTCTCCGTCGAAAGCCAGCACCGCGGTGGAATTGCCCTCACGGTAAACGGGTTAAGTAATCAAGAAGCGTTTACCAATTTAATCTCTAGATAGAAGTAGGATGTACTGCATGTACATCTATAAAGTCTTCCAGATTCGAAACAGTTTTTACAGAAAGTAGCTTGTTTCTTCCAGTTTCCTTGATTGGAATTGTGTACCCTGGAATGACTATCATGCATGTGTCAATGGTTGTTGTACCTCCAGCTTAAAAATGTAGAGGAGATTTTGCAGCTGAGGCTCCTTCTTTTTCTTTTCTCTCTTCTTTCTTCTTGTAAAAAAGATATACCTTTGGTTCATCATTGAGGGTTTGTAGGCCTTCTTCAAAGTGCTCTACAGAGACTAGCTATGTGAATATACAGATTTACTTTCTAATGCACTGAATACATAGTTTTGTAGATTATTAGATACTTTTGCTCAGCGAAGACTGTACCCATCTTGTTAGTCACATTTTTTTTCAAAAGAAAACCATACATTTTAATACCTAGAATGCTAAAAGCGATTCAATTTTTTGGAACGTCAAACTGGTTTCATCCATAAAATGTTAGATGTACATATCTTCATTGGTTAAATTGGAAGTTAAGAATTAAGTGATGACCCGTATGGCGTCCTCTTGCCATATCGTTTTTAAATTCCCAGGCAAAATATGATATCATTCAATCAGTGGGATTTGTAACAGTCCTAAGCTGTACACAAGGAATGCAGGGTGGTTAAAGAATACTTTAGAGGCTTCACATCTAGAATTCTTATTTAAAGAACAGTATATTTTATGGAGGCCTTCGATTTCCTTGCTTAAGTTTTTGGAGCTAATTTGTACTTTTCCTGAACTTCATTAAGTTAAACAAAATGCATAAAAGATTCACTGGCTGTGCCTATTGTTTTATACGAAGTCACTCACTCACTGCACTCCTCACTGAGGATGAATTTAGTCCAAAAGTTCCCAGACTTGGGGTAGTGTCCTTATTCTGAAGTAAAGCCATTTTATATTTGTTTTGAGTAGCAACATATGAACGACTAGAGTACAATGGTGTTGTGACAATGTGTTGGGGACTACATATGAACACACCTGCTTCTCCTCATCTCTTACTTTGTTTCCTTCCCTCAGACTGACACTAAGATGCGGGAGATTCTGAAGTACACCCACCAGTTCCTGCAGAAGTTCTGCTTGGGGAATCCGGAGAATCAGGCTTTGCTGCACAAACATTTGTCCCTTTTTCTCACTCCAGGGGTAAGTGCAAGAAAAGAGATATAGCCAGGAACAAAATAACCGATTTAACAAACAGCCATGTTTTTAGCTATCTTCTGAATGAGGGGGTCTCGTATTAACATAATCTCAAGAGGAAGGGAGTTCCATCTTGGCTTAGTCCCATTTAAGGGTGTCTTAGTTGGAATTATCAGGTGTGCCTTAGCAGAGGTTCTCAAAGTCCTGGTATGAGTACAGCATGGCAATCTGTCACTCACAATCGCGTGGTCTTCACTTGGAAGGGCATTATGGCATATGCTAAAGCATTCTGCTGGGCATAACATGAAGGAGGAAGAGGTTCATTCACATCAGTAAAATGTTACCCACCATTTTCATTCTGATTAATGTTATGTTATTAATTTTATGCAAAGTGCTGCTATCTATACGGGTGTCTTAAAACAGAAAGAAGGAAGAGGAAAAGAGGCTACTGAGCATATAGCCATGTCTTTAAGGCTTTCCTAAAGTCCAGCATTCTCTGGGTTTTATGTAAAGGTACAGGAAGAGCTTTCCACAGTTTGGCTCTTCTAAGAACAAGAAAACCCTGCCAGCAGTCCGGTTAAATCTGAGTAGTGAAAGAAGGGAAGCATCGTGGACTGGAGAGTACGGCCTGGGACATAATGTGTGAACTTATTTCCCAGATATTTTGGACCAGTGTAATTAAAGGATCGATGAACATGACAGAGAGATTTGAAAGCAATCCCCTTCAACAGCGGGAACCAATGCAATTGTTACAATGCAACAGTAGATAAAGCAGAGAAGGAAGACCAAGACGAAGTTTGCCTGCTACATTCTGAATGCGTTAGAGCTTCATCAACAGGCCTGATGATACACCCAGAAAGAATGAGTTTGCAGTAGTCAAGGTGACTAAGGATGGTCACCTGTACCTCTAAATGACAAACAACAGGAAGAGGTGGCAACATTTTCCTCCGTACCCGTAACCACAAGCAGCATGTGGACGAGAGCTGGCTAACTTGTCTTACCAAAGAAAGATCAGTAAAAAGCCAAGATTTTGCAGTGATTTCATTGGACCATGTGACACAGACCAATATATAGGCCAGGAATAGGTTGGCAAGGATCAGGAAGGGAGACTTTGAAGAATTTAAAGGACCTCTGTTTTGCCGCTCTAATTAAGCACATTGTAGCACAACCAGGAAGTGACCACAGACATGCAAAGATGGAAGTAGTCATTAAATGCCAACCCTTATTGATCCATGGAGATAATTATTTGAGTACTGTCTGAAAACGTCATGCAGTCTAAAAGATCCTACTAGTTTATTCAAAGGACAAATGTAGATATTAAACAATGTAGAGCTCAGCACTGACCCCTTAGTGACAACCTGAGTTAATGTTTTAAATTCTGGCTTATAAAGTGGGAGGTACGCAGCCTGACTGCTATCCTGTAGATTGGATTTACAATACAGTTGAGCTAATTCACTAATACTGACCTCCGACAGTCTAGAGAGAAGAAGAGAATTTGAGACTGTGGGGCATATGTACAAGCCTATATCACCACCACAAAGTCACTTTTTCCGACTTTGTGGTGGGGATAGGGGTTTAGCCTTATTTACAAGGTAGCGTTAAGCCACTTAAATAAGACCCCCTTTCTCACTATGGTTAGCGTGAAAGGGGTGGACGGTGGGTGTTGCGGATGTTGTTCCACCACAACACCCAATGATTTTGACGCTGCCCCCTATGTACAAGGGCAGCGTACATAGGAGGCTGCCCCAAAATTAAGACCAGTGAAAACTTGGTCTTAACTTGGCGAAACGAGGAGAAATACATTATTTCTCCTCATTTTTGTGCAGCACACATGGAAATAGTAAACTGCCATTACAGGAAGGTCCCCATTCCTGTACATAAACAATCTGTAAAAGAAAATGCCATTTTGTGACTTTCATGTGTACTGCATGAAGCAGCACACATAAAAGTGACCAAATGGCATTTTAGGATTGTTTATGTACAGGAAGGGACATCTTCCTACACATAAACAATCCTCCCCTGCACGCAGACACCCTTGCACACCATTGTGCCAGGGTGCCTGCATTGTCGGTACACTGCTAAGTGTAGCGCCAGCGCAGGGGGAAACCCAAGGCTGCACTATATCCTTGTAAATATGGTGCAGCTTTGCATTTCGAAGTGGCCAAGTGAGGCGTAAAGCCAGGATTGCTAATGCCTCACTCCGCCACTTCCTTCTACAAAGGCCCCTATGTCGAAGGTGAATGATAGTTTCACAAATAATGGTATTGATTGACTTCTTAGAATGATGACTTGTCACTATGTCATCTAGATACCTGGGCCTAGTTTTATTAAGCCCTTATGTTTCTATTGCGTCATACGAGATGGCACAAGGCAACACAAGGACTTAAGTGAGATTTACCTAGCTAGGCAGAGCCACCTTATATGGCTGTGCATGGCTTAGCTAATCTAGAGTAACAAGGGGAAATATATTTTCTTCTTCTTGTTATTTCCTCTTTCTACATGTGCCTAATTCTGCAGCACACTAGAAAGAGGAAAATACCTCTTGCGATTGTTTTGTGCAGGATTGTTTTGTGCAGGATTGTTTTGTGCAGGAAGTTGTCCCTTCCTGCACAAAAACAATTCTGCCTGCAACACAGGCACCCTTACACCATGGCGAAAGGGTGTCTTTGTTGGCACTAGTACTGTGTGCGCCTGCACAGAGAGAGAGAGCAGGAATGTGCCATATATAAGTAAATACGATGCATTCCTGCTTTCTCCATTTGGCGCGGGATAGCAAGTTGTCTTGCTGCATTTTGCCAAATAATAGTAAATCAGGGCCTATGTTTCTAGTCGAGGGCTTTTGGTGTACTCTGCAATTGTCAGTCATAGTGCATAATTAGAATGTGATTAAAAGAAGGGGGCATTGTATAAAGCAGTGGGCAGGACCGGTTATTATGTCCAGGCACTGTGAATAGTCAAATAACGTGGCCCATGCAGTGCCCTTCTAGAGAGAGAAATGTATTGTTACAGTGTGATGGAGGTTGGAGGACGTAGACATGGTCTGGAGTCTTGAGCTGTAATTGTTCTTCAGTCTGATCCAAGGACAATGAGTAGACACCCACTTCGGCCTCATGATGGCCTGAGATGTCAACCTAAATTAAAATAGATGAGATACTTATGGTGCAGCATAATGAGTAGGCATTGTTGACATGTTTGTTATACGAGAAAAACGTTACATAATTCTTGATTGTTAGGCTTTATGTATTTTGCATCATTTTCTTCTTTCTCCAGGTTACACTTTTTGATGTAATTTTCACTCACAGGAGACTGATTGATGGAGAAAAAGTCTATCAGGAACTCTACAACTGATATGCACTGCTGTCTCATAGCCAGTTTTGCTTGAACCAGTCTCATGCCAGTACCTTGCATGACTTTTGTGTGTGAATTATGTCCTCGTCTTCAACTCTCGTGCGGACCAGTGAAATATATTCTGAACATATGTTTATTTTGGGAAAATTATCCATATTTTGCTTGGAAATTATTTATCCCACTCCAATTTGTGAGATGATCTGAAGAAGTTTTCAAGCTTCTAAAAGTCACAAATGCAAGGGATAAAATGAAGGTGCACAGTGTGTGAGAAGGATTACTCGTAGGTTGGCAGAAAATCGTTTTGCGTTGCGAATGTAAGATGACCATGTATAGCCTTGTGAGTGGACTGAAGTAGAGAATGGTAGCTGATTGATTGGGGTGGTTGTGTTTGTTCCTTTCTATCATGCATAATAGGAGGTAAAGGCAGTACAAATATTCTTTGGAGTTTTGATATGATCTGTAGGTCTTCTAATAAAGACTGATCTGCGGTGAAATGAATAGTTCATTGAAGTCTATCTTGAGAAGGTTTTTAGCTATTGCCAGGCTGCTTAACATTGAGCTGGTATAGAATAAATTGTCCTTTGATGTCTTTAAGTAGTCACACCACTCTTTGACTTTGGTCTAAATTCAGTGTGACAGGAGTGGAAATCTTGTATTCTTAGTTATGTCAGAGTATCCGTGTTACACTTTTCATCCAATGCAATGTATTTTCTAAGGTGTAGTAAAGATGGGTCTTTGGGGTCCGTCATTCTTCCGTTTAGATGGATCTAACTAAGGAAAAGGAGTTTTGGGTTATTGGGGTATATTGCCTTAGATCTATGATTGTCCCCTTCAGCTGAATCAGGTGGTCGAGTTTTTTCAGGCTTAATGTGGGGTAGAAGGAGCTGTAGATTTTCAAATTAGTTTACAGGTCTTCTCTGTGGTTTTATCTTTGATGGAGGGAGCAGAGATTGGTCCATGCAGTATTGCGATGATCTAGACTAATTCTCCCAATTCTGATTCAGCAATTTCTTTGGCCTCTTCACAGCTTATGGAGGCTGAGACGATGCAGCACATTTTTCTGAACAACTACCAGCTCTGCTCTGAGATCAGTGAAACAGTACTGCAGCATTTCATTCACTGTCTGGCCACACATGGTCGCCACGTGCAGTATCTAGACTTCCTGCACACCATTATCAAGGCAGAGAACAAATACATCAAGAAATGCCAGGACATGATCATGACTGAGGTAAGAGTTCCCTTGTGTGTGGTATTTTGACAAAAAATGTACCATGAGTGAGCTTTGTAGGTACTCTGTGTGTTGATAATCTCTGTGATGGTAGTGGTGGTGGTACTTTACTTTTGCTCATGGCATCACTAGCATGTTTGTTCTAACTGATAGCATCCTTATCATTGTCTCCCTTTCATAGGTGTTTATCTGCGTGTTGTGATATAATGAGTTTGTGATTGTTAATTACACAAAATGCAGAGGGACGAAAAACCATCTAGAAAATATTTTACTGGTCACTTTGAAATATAGGTGTCATCTTCTTACTAGCAGTGCGACCCGCTCTGGCAACCTTTACCATTGTTTATACAAAATTGTGTTCATGATAAATAAACAAAATTTGAACTTTAGTGCCCATTGTAGCTGAACCATGCAGAGCACAGCTTCAACGATCTCTTGTTTTACAACAATGTGTGTTTAGCACAGCAAATATCCTTCATTCTAAAATGCTACATTTTTAACTATACCATTATCTTTCTAGTTTTTTTCTACAACCAAATACTGTAGTCCAGTATTCTGCTTCCTGTTTTCAGTAAAATTTCCCTAAAAGAAATAAGTTACATTTTCAAGTTAATTGCCACAAAATAAATATCTGTTGTAAACAAATGCTACTACCTAAGATTGCCCCGCATTGCCATTTTGGGGTTGTTGTGACTTTTACCACTTGGCTTGCAGGTTTCCAGCCATATTTCTGGAAAACATTTGTGAATTTCATTTTCGTTTGAGCAAATATAAACATGGAATATACCTTCTTTGGCATACTCACCAATTCGGAGGGTTTCCCTAGAAGGAATGTACTCCTGTCTTCTTCAGGAATAAATGTGTGACTTTTTTTTATGGTGGGAAAGGATCAGAAAAAAGTTTGTTATTGTGCACAAACTTGCAGAGCATAACAACCCTGGAGTGACAACTTCTCGGCCCTGTAAGTAGATGCATCACAAGAATAGCTTTGGGATACAATACTATTGCAAGTGCTATACCAGCATTTGACGTTTTGCAAAATTGTATTCACTCATGTTAGCCAGACTTGCACATGGAAATATCTTTTTGAATCAGACCCTGTGGAGCTATCTAGCATGTTGCAGTTCTTTAGATGATACTGGTGAACCAATTGTTGCTTATTGGGCATGTGACCATTAGACATCATGAGTCAATCTTGCTTTTGTTTTTTATTGTTGTGATACCGGTCTCTGTTGTGTTTTGAAAGCCAATCTTTGCCCAATGCTGTTTCTATTTTTTCCGCATGTGATGTTTATGCACAGTATTGTTTTAAAATGCTGCTAACTATAATGTTGGTTGTTATGGCGTTGATAATGGGCATTTTGATTTGTTGTGCGCACACACCATTGAAGTGGCCGACATTTGTGCTATGTAGTCACTGATTTCATCACTGGCAGGACTTCAGAATTATGTGGACATTAGTTCTTTCTAGAGGTGTTGATAATTTGCATGGCTTGGGTTGCAGTTAGCTCTTGAGCTGTTTTTTGGAAAGCATTGTTCATTGAGGATGCTGGTATTTCTATAAGTGTTAGCTGTGTACGTTTTCCTAAAGGTACAACTCTTCTACAACACAGGTGTTTCTGACTCAGGAGTTGTGATGGTTAATTTCAGATATTAATGTAGCTCACCCTAATCTAATTAAACCTAAGCGCTTTTAATGGAAGAACTTGAAGACATAGCAAGGAAGATAGAAAAACCTGCATGAGTTTCGTTGTCTTAAGACTGCACAATCATTCTCCAAGCAGGAGGTACATAGTACTTTTTCCAACTTTTTTTCCTGAATAGTGGAGGCACAAAGCAAATATCTGTATGGAAAGACATCAATATATTTGGAACTGTGCAGGAGGTGGCTGGCTTAAGCATCTTGGGTCCATAAGTACTAATTAGGTACTAACATTTTCCCATAGACACCGAATAGGGAATTTCATTTGATACATCAGGCCATTAGTGTTATTGACCGTGGGTATGCTGAGGGATTCTTTGTTTCTGCTTTGTCTTGTTTCCTTTGTCACAGACAATTTTCAGAGAGGCAATGATGCTCCTGGTCATGGATAGCTTTCTGTGTGATACAGCACACTTTAAATTTGATTCATACATGCAGGAGTATCGTATGGAGAGAACATAGAAGAGCAAAAGTAAGATGTGGTTTTCTACTCTGCTGATATTTCTCTTGTCACTGAGTGTGGAAAACTTTCAGAGAAGCAATAATAGTGCTGGGTACACTTTGGAAATGAGCTTTAACTTCATTGACCCATCACATTACAAGGGATTGAACTGCCACACAAATTCCAGCTATTTGTAAAAGAGGTTTCATGTTTTTTTATATATGATGGGGATAATAAAATGTTTCCCTATGCTTCCAAAGTGTTAGCTTAGTATCGGAAATAAAGCCAACAATGTAACTTGTGAAGGCACAGACAGTTGACTGTCAAGAAGAAGTGAAAGAACAATTCAATTGTAGATGCTAATAAAAAGTTAATTAAATCTAAAGGAAGGACCTTTTTTCTGGGGTTTTCTGAGGTTATCTATAACTGGATGCTAGAACATTGATATTATCTTCGTAGGAGCTCCTCGAATTGTGCTGTATTGTGATGAAGAATTCCATCTCTGTACCGTAAGCATTTGTGGTTCCAAGTAGAAATAGAATAACTTGGGAGTGATGATTGACTCCTGTGGGACTCCACAGCTGTTGCTCCTGGTATTTTTACCATTGAAGTTGGTAACCCATGACATTTTAGGTTATTGTGGGTGGAATAGCCAGTCCTTGAAACTCAGGGTTCGTTGTGTCTTCTGGTATTTCCAGACCCAGCATTGGTGCCAGCATTCTTTATGGTGGCACTTTTTTTGTAGATCAGGCTTGTAGAAGACAGTAGCCACTGCTGTCCCTGATCTCAGCCTTGTGTTTGCATAAGTGTTGCTAGTAGGTAGTTCAGCATTCAATTTTACTTGTGGGTTTTACAGTTTTGGAAGAGGTGATGTACCTGATGTACCTTGATGAAGGGATTATGATGTTGGCACTGAAACCTGTGTTGCTTATTCACTTGCAAATTTCTTTTGTTTCAAAATGAGCATTACTAAGTACTGAGAAAAAGTCGTCGGTATTTCTCGTGTTTCCCCAAAAATAAAACACATGTTTCTACCTCTGTCCCACAGTTGACAAATGCTGGAGATGATGTTGTGGTATTTTACAATGACAAGGCTGCCTATGCCAACATGGTGGAGATGATGACTGCTGCCCGGGATGGTGTTCCCGAAAACAGCCCCCTCATGTACCACATCTCTCTGGTTGAACTGCTGGCTGCCTGTGCTGAAGGGAAGAATGTGTACACTGAGATTAAGTGCACGTCCCTGCTACCACTGGAAGATGTTGTCCGTGTTGTGACTGATGAGGACTGCATTACAGAGGTACTCGCGACCACTGAGTAAGGGAAGAGACTGTGAAGGATGAGTCATACCCGACAGCCTTAATGAAATAAACTCCAAACCAGGGAAACATAAGGGATACCGTAAGAAGGAGACACATTGAAGACATGCTGACCAAATAATTGAATAAGTCTGGGATGTATCACTGCTAGACGATGTTTTGTAAAGTCACACTTGTAAAATTTGGATAATGACGTCAGGTGATACAAGTTTGGGGATTTAAAGGTTGGCTGGGTTATAATGGAAGAGAACGTTGACAGTGACTTGTGAGAATGCTTCTTGACATTTTCAATGAATAGTGGGCAGAAAATTAAGGAATTCAAAAGTATGTTAAACCTCCTTAACATTTCTGCTGTGCATGTTGGCCAATTCTGAGATCTGGTGGACTTGATCGAAATTTGTATTCCAGGACTAGTGCAGTTTAGGCTTATACCAATTGGTGATTTGTTTTCCCCCCTTTCAGGTTAAGATTTCCTATGTGAACTTTGTAAACCACTGTTACGTGGACACAGAGGTAGAGATGAAGGAGATCTACACTAGCAACCACATCTGGACTCTTTTTGAGAATTTTACTCTGGACATGGCAAGGGTAGGTAAAAAAAAAGATATTGCTCCTGACTATCATTTTCTCTTTACTTGGGGATGGGCCTGCTATGGTGAAAAGAGTCCAGGCCCAGCAGGCATCTGCTCAGTTCTTCCACTCACAGCACCCTGCTTCCTCCATAATAGCTCTTTGCTATCCTTGATTATTCGCTGATTCTTGGGCGCTCCTTTTGCATCCCATTTAGATTCCCCAGTGACTGAAATTTTCACTAAAATGAAACGAGGGTCTTAGACTTCAATTGTAATGCAAGGAACACAAAATATTTTCAGACAGTGTAACATAGAAAATTGTGACACACAAGGTGAGCGAAATGAGCCTTGTGCTCTCCAGCCAAGAGTCCCGTGCTATCTCCCCGCCAGACCCTGTCTACTGCCTGTTGAATAGGTTGGCACTATACAAATACCACATTTGTGTATACATATAAAAGCACATCATCTCAACTCTCTTCATCTCTGCCACGTTATGGACTCCCCTTTACCCAGTCAACAATATGACCTCTCCCCCCACCCACTTTTGCCTTTTACTTGAGCATAATCCACCACCCATGTTTCCAGCCTTGATGGACATAGACATTTCTCAGAGCAGAAATCAGGGGATTCAAAGGAAGTTGGTCAATAACTATCGGACACCAATTCGATGAGACTCTGACAGTGAGGTAGGAATACACTGGCACCAGATAGAGACCCATTAATATTGGTCTGGGACACACTTCTGCCAGTACAGGGTTATCCAGACAAACTGTTATGAACACACTTACACCAGACCAGGGAGAACTGATGCTAGCGTTGAGATTCACTCACACAGTTACAATCTGATTCTGGAATAGTACAAATTGGGCAATGGGATAGGGACACACTGACACTGGGCCAATTATACTAGCAGCAAGACCAGTGCCTAATTTGTGCCGGTGGTTTCCGGTGCTCGGCACCAGCACTTATGTGTCAACACCAGCGCTTATAGCGCGAACTCGACCCAAAGGTAGTGGAGCGTTTTTCATGAGCACCAGTTAAGGACGCATTCATTTTTTTGTATGCATCAGTAGATTCAGTGATTTGCCCAGTATCACAGGATGTTGAGCCTATGCCAAAACTCGAACCTGGGGGCATATTATCAAGAACAGGTGATAAAATTATTGCCGCTTTATCGGCAGGAAACTGCCGCTAAAGCGGCGATAATGGGCTTGATAATATGTCCTTGTGAATTCCCATAGCAGCCCAGGTTCTGGTGTTAACCTGGGCTGCTATGGGAATTCACAAGGGCATATTATCAAGCCCATTATCGCCACTTTAGCGGCAGTTTCCTGCTGATAAAGCGGCGATAATTTTATCGCCTGTTCTTGATAATATGCCCCCTGTTGGAACTGGGGTCACCAGTTCCCCGAGGGTAGCATGGCACGAGCGGGTAGGCATCCGAAAGCTTACGTGTAAAGTGACCATACAGCACACACAACCACTGAGACAGTAAAATGGGCACGCAATGACTGACGCCACTCCAGTGAGTATGTGTAAAAATTAAATAACTTTAATATATAGAGCAGAGTTAGGGTAATCAAGAATTACAGTATCAATATCTCATTATCTTTCCTTCAAAATACATAGGTTTCAACACTTTGTAATACATACTTAGAGGAATTATTATTAAATATTGGATAATATTATATAATAGATAAACACAGGTCTGACCTCCACCTTGCTCCTCGTCAGCACCTGTAAGGAATACATCACAAAGACAACCAAAAGACATGGCTTCTTATTAATTCTGTAGGCATTTTACCCACTTCTCACCAAACAAGGGTGAGCGTTCCACAGTAATAAACATGTAAATAGGTAAATGAAACATTCCATTATTCAGTACTAAGCAGTTCCTTAAATACCTGGAGGCCTTGAGTCAACAGCTTCCTTTGCAGGCCTAAACACTTTAATGACAATTAAGTAACTCCTCATTGGCAGGAGAACTAGCATCTCATGGTGAAGACATTAGCATCCTCATCCCTTTAGAACACAGGCGACCTTTTCTCAGTGAACCAGGGTGAACATTTCATTACTGGTCAGGCTGGAATAAACGTTTCCTTCTCTAGAAGTAACCCATTCAGTAGATAAGGACGACCATTTCCGTAGGGTAAAACCGTCCCATTACCTGATGCCTGAATAAACAGTGCACCCAAGATAAACCTTCCCTTAGTTTCCTTCATCCAGAGAGCAATTCAGTATTCAATATAACCTGACGCGGTAACCTTTGCATTAATCAAATGCAGATCATTTCGTTAAATTATTTCACCAAGAATGAACATTTCTTTGAAGGCTCAGCATTTCATTTCCTCCCATTTAACTTTGCATTGCGTCAGACCTTTGCATATCAATAAACCAGGGTAGAGCATTTCATTTTACACTGGTAGGCAATGCATCAACATTTCTCTAGGGAAGAATAGCCATATCAGTAGGCATAACCCAACATCCCACCACCCAGGGATAAACCGACCATTAACAATCAGGCAGGAAGAACCACCTCCTAAGCAGAGGTAAAGAAAACATCTTTGTGACCTGGAATAAACATTCCCATTTCAGCAGTTAAGCAAACATTCCGTCAGGTAAATACCCCTTCAAAAGGCCAAACATTTAATTAGGCTTGGATAGATCATGAACCCGCAGGGGATTTCTCCTTGTGAAACTCAGTCCCTGCTAAGAAGCAATCTGACTAAAGTAATTCCACAACTAGGGACTACTTTTTCCTCAGTCCAGTCACGAAATGAGGAATTTTGGGGGTTCTTATCCTGTCATTAAGGGCTACTGCCCATGTCAGAAGGGGGCGTCTATAAATAATTAGGGCCAACGGGGCCCATTGACAGTGTTCCCCAGGGGAGGGGCGAACTCGGGCCTTCCGCGGCCTCCTGCCCTCCTCCCCTGGGGGTTACCTTTAATCTTCGGCCTCCTCAAGACCCTTGCGGAGGTTTCTGGTGAAGTGGAGGGCCCTCCAAGGTGTTTCCGGTGCCAGGGGAAGTACTCCGACTCTCCCCGGAGCCCTCCCTCAGTGTCCGTCGGCCTCGGGTAAGGTGGACCGGTCAGGGGAGGCCCGCGCTACCCCAGCGCTCTTCCCGCCGGGCCTCCTTCCGGTCCCAGGGCAGTTCCGACTCTCTCCTCAGCCTTGTAGGGGGTGCGGTCGATGATGCGGCGCTCCCCCGTCACGTGATGCGGGGTTGAGGCTTCGGTGGGCTCAGCGAGGCCTAAGGCGGCCTTCCCTTTCAATGCGGCGGCCCTCTGAGGGTACCAGAGGCCGCCAAAGTGACTCTTCACTCCTCGGCCAGGCCGCGGCAGAGACTCCGGCCCACAGCAATGCAGCGGCGGCCCTCCACTGACATCGGGGGCCACCGGGGGAGGCTAGAAGATTCAGTGGATTCCAGCATTGCAGCGGTAAGTCAGCGGCGTGTTCTGGGCGTGACAGCCTCTTTCAGGCCAGCACGGCGCGGGGCAGTTATATCGCCTCTGGGCCTCAACAGTCACGGACACGGTGCTCAGGCCGGTAGCAGGTCTCCGCTCACAGCGCCAGGGTGAATGCAAGGTGGCCCTCACACAGCATTTCTGGCAGATATAGCGCTTCAGGGTCACTATAGCCTCGAGGATCACAGCGCACTCTGGCAGCATCAGCAGGCTCAGTGCTTCTCACAGTGCCTTAGTAGATAAGCGCTGGAGGGGCGATACAGCGTTTGGGCAGTTTCTTTAACAGCGCTACACCAGTAGTTTATTTTAGGTGAAGGCAGTTCATAGTTCGAACAGGACAATCCACACAACAGTGGCAGACCAACAAAAGGAACCCAGGTGGCGTCAGGGAGCGCAGGGGGTGACTCAGCACCAATACCTGGTTGATCCCTTATTAGTCCTGTGAGAAGAAAAGTTTCTTCTTGGCACTTTATGTTTCTTGCGCCCTTGTAAATACCAGTCTCTTGATTCCTTAAGAAGGGGTGGGGTTGAGTTGATGGCTGGTATCAAATCTCCTCAGCCAGTCTCTTCAGGTGGACTCTGGGTTCCCCTCCCGCCGGGCCAGATCAGAGGGTAAGTTCAGGATTCCTCAACACTTGGAAGGCAGCACCTTAGCCCTGTCACTCCCAGTGTCATAGGTCCCTGCCTAGGCCCCACTGTCTAAAACTCCTGCGTAGGTTCTCCCCCAGGTCCGTGCTCCCTCAATCTGACAGGAAAGTTTCCCTCCCTTTCCTTATATAGTGCCAGTTGACAGTTGGCAGTGGCAGTTGGTGTCACCTCACCAATTCCAGAAGGTTCCGGGAGGTTCTAGGAGGTTCCACCATTCTGGCTATGGGCAGGCTGGCAGGCTAGTATTGATACATTGTTTGAAGGGTTCCAGCCAGCTCCTGGCTACTAGAATGCGCCTGAAAGGACCACGCTGCAATAGCAGGGGTCAGGGGCAGCCATGTTAGGGGAAGAGGGCACCTGCACCTTAACATTAGTTTAACATTACGCAGGGCATCTCCACTACACAAGGCCTATTCACTTTTGTTACAATAGGGGGCACCCTAAATTAAAGGAATAAAAAGCGAAAAATTTCTGGGAAAAGGGCCAAGTCCCACACGTCTCCCCCCAGCCAAAAGCCAGGGTAGACCGATCATCACCTTGATGGGCTTCCCTGCTTGGGGCGGAAAAAGGTGGACGCAGGCCCGTTACTTCAATGGCATCCGCCAGCTCTTCACTAATCAAACCACCCCACTGGTGTTCCCTAGTGGGATGCGGCCAGGACTGACCTCTAGGCAATCCAGAAGCCTCTGGCCCTTGCTTTCTCTCAGAGTGGGGGGCAGTAGCGCCAGGCCCATGGTACCTTTGGACCACTCTCCTTCTCAACCTAGAGTCTAAACCCTTAGGTGGAACTGGTGACAGGGGTGAGTCCTCCCCCTCCCTGCACCCCCTCTCAGAGTTCTGCACCCTCCCAACTGGAGTAGTACCCCTGAGAGTCACCACTGGGGGGACTCTGAGTACAGAGGTCCCTCCCGCCAGGTCAGTCAACCCCTGAACCCGGCCACCCAACCCGGGATCTACACCCTGTGGCTGGACCAATGCCAGAGGAGAGTCCTTCCTCCCTCCGCACCCCCTCCCAGAGTTCCGCACCCTTCTACCCGGAGAGATGCCCCTGGGAGTCTCACCGGTAGGGTCCTTAGTTACCGGTAAGCCACCCGCCAGTTCAGGCAACTCCTGAACCTGAAACCCCAGTCCAGGTTCTACACCCTGTGACTGGTCTGAACCCCGAACCTTGGGTACGCTGCCACCATTAAGAGTACCTGGCACACATGATTCCAAGGCTTCCAGCTCTAACTCCTTTAGCTGAAGCTTGTGCACCAGCTTCCTTTCTTCCATTGCAAGGCTCTCACTCTCCCTCTCGTGCTCTAGCATCTTCAATGACGCACACCCCCCAGATACTCTACTCCCTGCCCCCGAACATCTTCCCGGTAGCACATTGTCAGGCACAACAATGTTGAGTAGGCCTGGGTCTTCTGGTGTGCCCGCCTCCCTGGGTGTGACCTGCCCTTCCTGTTCCCCAACCCCTCTCCCCTCTGGGTGGGCTCCCACCCATGCCCTCAAAGCGGTACGGAGTTCCTTCTTCCCGGTTCTCCGCCCAACAGGCACCCCTATCCCCTGACAAAACTCCATTATGCCAAGTGGGGACTCAGATAAATCTGGGAAAAGATACCAGGACGTGGGTGACAGGATTAGGTCAAACAGGTCTTGATACACTCTACAGGCTAGACAGTGGAGGGGTCAATTACTTAGGCTTGCACACACAATGGGTGTGTAGCCTAATTGCTGTGCACCCTGTCCCACTGGAGGGTGCTGCATGGCCACAGGTCCTGGATCCTACCGCTCGACACCAATATGTTGGAACTGGGGTCACCAGTTCCCCGAGGGTAGCATGGCACGAGCGGGTAGGCATCCGAAAGCTTACGTGTAAAGTGACTATACAGCACACACAACCACTGAGACAGTAAAATGGGCACACAATGACTGACGCCACTCCAGTGAGTATGTGTAGAAATTAAATAACTTCAATATATAGAGCAGAGTTAGGGTAATCAAGAATTACAGTATCAATATCTCATTAGTTTTCCTTCAGAATACATAGGTTTCAACACTTTGTAATAAATACTTGTAGGAATAAATATTAAATATTGGATAATATTATATAATAGATAAACACAGGTCTGACCTCCGCCTTGCTCCTCGAAAGCACCTGTAAGGAATACATCACAAACACAACCAAATGACATGGCTTCTTATTAATTCTGTAGGCATTTTACCCACTTCTCACCAAACAAGGGTGAGCGTTCCACAGTAATAAACATGTAAATAGGTAACTGAAACATTTCATTATTCAGTACTAAGCAGTTCCTTAAATACCTGGAGGCCTTGAGTCAACAGCTTCCTTTGCAGGCCTAAACACTTTAATGACAATTAAGTAACTCCTCATTGGCAGGAGAACTAGCATCACATGGTGAAGACATTAGCATCCTCATCCCTTTAGAAAAAGGGGGGGGGGTTGAGTTGATGGCTGGTATCAAATCTCCTCAGCCAGTCTCCTCAGGTGGACTCTGGGTTCCCCTCCCACCGGGCCAGATCAGAGGGTAAGTTCAAGATTCCTCAACACTTGGAAGGCAGCACCTTAGCCCTGTCACTCCCAGTGTCATAGGTCCCTGCTTAGGCCCCACTGTCTAAAACTCCTGCGTAGGTTCTCCCCCAGGTCCGTGCTCCCTCAATCTGACAGGAAAGTTTCCCTCCCTTTCCTTATATAGTGCCAGTTGACAGTTGGCAGTGGCAGTTGGTGTCACCTCACCTGTTCCAGAAGGTTCCGGGAGGTTCTAGGAGGTTCCACCATTCTGGCTATGGGCAGGCTAGTATTGATACATTGTTTGAAGGGTTCCAGCCAGCTCCTGGCTACTAGAATGCGCCTGAAAGGACCACGCTGCAGTAGCAGGGGTCAGGGGCAGCCATGTTAGGGGAAGAGGGCACCTGCACCTTAACATTAGTTTAACATTACGCAGGGCATCTCCACTACACAAGGCCTATTCACTTTTGTTACATAGGGGGCACCCTAAATTAAAGGAATAAAAAGCGAAAAATTTCTGGGAAAAGGGCCAAGTCCCACACCCCCTGGTTCTCCAGCTCCAAAATTGGCATCTCTTGCCACTACGCCACATCTTATCCCCACTTGTAGGGTCTCATGGTTACTAGTTTGTTCTGTTATAGGCAGCACTAATAGGAGCAATAGGCTGGTGCAAGCTGTCCCCTAAGGAGAGCCCTGCATTTATTTTTTCACAAATTGACCACTAAGCAAGAAGGGGGCATTACGACCCTGTGATGGAACCGTAGTGACAATGTATTATGGTCAAACTCTTGGTGAAAGCGGGACACACCGAAGGTGGTTACGTAGAAACGGACACTGGGAATGGGACAAACAGACAATGGGAAAGAGAAGTATTCTCCTCAGGCGATATAGTTTGGGGAGAGTAGTTGGCCTAACGGCTGGAGCGGTGGACCTCGAATCTGGGGAACTGGGTTCGAGTCTCGGCAATGATGCTGAACACCCTGTGATTCTGGGCAAATCACTTAATCACCCCGTGCATAACAAAAATGAATATATCCTCATTTAATGCAACTGGTGCTATGTAAAGCGCTCTGATACCCGATTCGGGTCAAGTTCGCGCTATATAAAACTCTGTAAAATAAAAAAATTAAAATAGTTATCATGCACAAACAAATTGGCAAAAATGTATTGTGCATGCATAGTGCAAGGTGCACTTCCAAGAAGTATCAGATTCAGAGTTTATGGCTCAGCATTACAGACCCGTCAGACGCGTCCAGGAGAGGAAATCATTGCCTCTCTGGGTCGAAGGAGATGAGGTCATGTCAATAGTGGAGGTAAACAGGGAATCACATATTGTATCAAAGAGCCTAACTCTTCAAAGCCTCACCAGTACGGTCAGCAAGGTGATGAATTGTCACCCGTTGTCCTTTCTAATTACCCCCCCCCTCCCCCGACAAGGACATGGCAGAGTTTAAAGTGACTGGACACAATTTGTCCTTCCAGGCTGAGCTATTGGCTCATTTCTTCTCCTTACCAGATCAATGCCACACTTGCTCGCAGCGTGGCCTTAAAGAAAAACTCTCTTACATGCAATCTGCCTATGGCGCCATACAACTAAACAACTAGCAAAATTATACATTGATGCTTTACAATATGTATGTGTGTTTTCAGGCAGGTAATGCATGTTCTATAATTTAAAAAGTGATTCCACCTGGCAATTATTTGAATGTTCCAAACCACAAGTTTCAATTAGATATTCTCGCTGTACAAAGAGATGCTTGTATTGTGTATCACTTTGCAGTATATGTTGGGATAGTTATATTTTAAATGGTTGTTTTACATAGGGGTTCACTGGCCTCGTACATGTATAAATGCTTTGCTATGGCATTAGCATTTTCAGCAACTGATGTGATGTCATGAGCTTGACTGGTTGGACGCTTTTACAGCATCTCACATAGTCAGAGGAGAGACACGAAGGAGTGATGCAGGTTTTCAAAGCTAAAGGCAAATGCACACTGTGGTGCTCCAGTCCTCAGAATCGTGTATCTCCTCTGCCTAGCGGAGGCCAGAGGATCAGAGAGATAGTAGAGGTGTTTTATCCTAAGATGAGTGCCAACCTGCTGAAAGAGACACTCGCGCGATTCTCTGGAAGCGTTGAAGCCCATCACGTACGAGCAAATAATTCAAGCTTTGCGAATTAGGTAATTCCTAAGAAGCGAAGGGGTATTTCAGCACGTGGTTAAATGACATGCAATTTTGTATGCATTAATTTATCTTATGAATGCTTTTATGTGCATCTGGCATCAAATACCGATTCTAAACTAAGGAAATAAGGTAACGTAAAATGCCAGGTAAAGCAACAGCTGAGAAGCAATAAAGGTTTTTGAATCATTCTGTTTGTTGTTGATCTGGGGAATCAACAACGTTATAATTTCCGACGTAACAGAAGGCAGCAGAAGATGTTTCACTTCCGAAACGGAATTGGAATATGATAAGTTAACCCTTTAGATGTTGGGGATTTCCCTTATTTTATATTTAGGGCTATTCGCACTTCAGCCTTTATAAAAAACATGTTCTCAAAAAAAATATCCATGTTAAGTTTGCTTACTTTTTCCCAAGTGTTGGGAATTGTGAAAATACCCATGTTTTGGGGGTTTTCCAAGAGGGAACTAAAAAAATTGTTAAACTTCATAAAAAAATTAGTTGTTTTTTCAGGAAAAATGGGGAAAAGTGCTGTGCAAGAAAATGTGTGCTTTTTCTCCAAAAACTGGCAACAAGAAAAACGGATAGCTGCAGTCATATCACCCTCTTTCCTGCATTCAGAAACTGGCA
This sequence comes from Lissotriton helveticus, assembly GCF_964261635.1. Lineage (NCBI taxonomy): Eukaryota > Metazoa > Chordata > Amphibia > Caudata > Salamandridae > Lissotriton > Lissotriton helveticus. The sequence continues at coordinate 1,348,624,531 of NC_136065.1, forward strand.
GATATGCAAAAAAAATATTTTACACTACAGGTTTTGCATTTTACTAAGAGATGGTCAATAGTTCCTATTTTTGGGGTTTCAATCTACTTGCAGTTTGTGAGGAAAGAGATGTGCAGCTCATGGGTGAACCCAGAAAGTTATAATGTTTGGAATATTAGACACAATTCCGATATCAGCAAAGGTTACTTTGTGTAGATCGCTCATAGTTTTCTCACATGAACTAATCATTCTGCTAGATTCATCAAAGACCCGTTTTGCGAGTCTTTAATAGCGATTCATAAGGAATCGCTATTAAGGACTTGCAAAACGGGATTCATGTAGGAATTGCAAAAAATATTGCGATTCCTACATGTTCCTTATTTGCGATTAGCAAATTGCTAATCGCAAATAAGGAATAACTCCCCATGCATTCCTATGGGCCTACAGGCCCATAGGAATGAATGAGGAGTTATTCCTTATTTGCGATTAGCAATTTGCTAATCGCAAATAAGGATGCGATTTCAAGGGTGCAGGGGTGTCCAAAGGACACCCTGTAGCACCCCTGAAATGTAAATTTACACTGATGTTGTGCACACACATGTCCAAATCGGGTGTTGTGCAAACCGTTGCAAACAATTAGAGGCCTAAAAATAATTCCAGTAAAAAGATAGGTTTATATCAGCTTGCATGCAACTTAGAAAAATGCATTTAAATGCATTTTTCTAAGTTTTCGCTATTTACCACGAGGTTTGACTTCGTGGTAAATAGCGGTCCTAAATTGCGAATTCGCAATTTTTAAATGTTTCATGAATAGCATTTAAGGAATCTCTAGTAGAGATTCCTTAAATGCTAATCCTCGCAAATTTGCGAATTATTTATTAGCGATTTTTGCATTTGGGATGATGAATCCCAAATGCAAAAATTGCACTCGCAAAGGGCCAGATTCTCAGAATCTGGCCCTTTTGCGAGCGCATTTCGCCAGATGAATCTGGCTGATTGTATTAAAAAAGTAGGAAAAAGTAAGTATGGAAAAAATAGATTACTTTCCTTTTTTTCATTGTATACTTGTAGCATACCGTTAAGCTTGTAAGTCTCGTCCAGTCGCATAAATATGCAGTGTCTTTATGTTGTCGAAAAAACATGCTACCCAGAGTCATCAACTAAGCTGTGACATATAATTTTAGATTGTGGTGACCATGCATCACTTCAAAAGGTGACATTTTATAAACAAAAATATGTATAAGGGAATGGTATGCACTTTTAAAATATGCCAAAGAGTGTGTTTTTAGGAATAGGGGTATTCATAATTATCTGAATTTAGCGTCACCCTTAACATCACGTGATTTAGAGGGGCATGTTAGGATTTGTGTTGTTTTGTGTAGACTCACTTGCATTCGGAAGCCAAATATGCAAAGAAATTAAATCGATAATAACTAATGTCCTACTAATCTGCATTCTCATACCTTTCTTTATAAAAACTGTACCTTATGTATGAGTGGGCCAATTGCACAGGACAGGAAAGGCACAAAAACAAACCAAGGAAACGTCAACATTTTTTATTTGACTTTCATAGATTCTTAGGATGGGGTAACTGTGGTATTTAGGACTTGCGGTTCATTGGCACTTAAGGTAGGGTACCAACCTAAACATTTTTGAAACGTAGAAACCCAGGGGAAGGGCAGTCCAGGGTGTAGCAGCCTGCATGGTTCTCACTACTTTTTCACACCTGGGATATCCTCCAAGGGTCTAACTTCGACTAAAATCAAAGAATATCTTAACATTTTCATGAGGAGAGGTTCTGGAATCTGCTTTGATCAGCAAAAGTCATACCACCTAGCATTCCAACATATCTCCCAATAAAAAGAGTCCTTCACTTGTGTGAGTGGGCCTATCGCATGCAACAGGAAGAGCCCTGAAATGCAATGCGATACATCAAGATTCTTCTTTAAATTTCAATCATTCTGTGGATGTGGGTAGCTGCGGTATTTGTGTCTGGGGTGAGCAGCAACCAGTAAACCTTACCAAACCTGGAAATGTCTGAAAACTAAAGAACCGGGGAAGTCCAGGATTCATGGGCTGACTTCAGTCCCTCTCGTTCTTCTTACCCAGAATGCCTTGAAAATGGTAAACTTTGTCTGAAATCACTTTATCACATAAAATCTCCTTGCTATATTCCTAAAAATCTGCATGAAATATTGACCTTGACTTAGACCTCCAATTTTTCCCTCCCATGTTTATTTTGAATGCGTTTCAACTTTGCTCCTAACTTGTGCATGACTCTTTTATATACGTAGACTTCTCAAAATCACATGTCTACCTTAATCTCTCCTTGTTTGGAACCATATCCCTGGAACCTAACAGTATTTATCCATTCCATCAACCATTTGTTTCTCACCTAACCCTCTCAAATGATCACACTGAAGTCATCAATGTATCATAAAGAAACTGTAGTAAATACATTGATGTTTTGAGAGCACTAGACTAATCCCAATAACCAATGGATTAACTGCTAACTTTGGGCATGAGACTCGCTGGAAAGCACTTTAACACCTTGTCAGGGGTAGTAAGCGCTATAGTAATGCAATTTAAATGTCAATTTTCCTCACATTTCAATGAATCTGCAGGGATCGACAAATGTCCTACCAACTGCAATCCTTACATTTCTCCTGACAAAAATGGTACCCCATTGTGTTGCTTTGTCTGTGGACTAAAGCAGGAAATGCCCAACAATGAATGGTGGAAGGTTCAAGGATTTTGCTATGAACTTTCATCTATTCCTGAGATATGGCTTGCTGTAGTAATTCGGGTTGACTGCCACCCATGAAAAAATATATACCCATTGAAATCAAGTGTCTTTGACATTTAAAGGGCATTTCCTATCTAAAATTCCATATAAATTTCGAAGTATTGGAGAAAAACAGAATTACAAAACTGGAAATCAACTTCCAAAATCCTGTGCCATATTATTCCTTAGAAATGATCTCTGTATTTAGATGGTTCTGCTGCCTATTTTAACATTCTGATATAATGGCAATGTGAAGAGGTGGGCAGTGGCACATTGTAGAGGCCTTCCAATACTGTATCACTGCACTCCTTAAAAAATAAAGTAGCCAGTCTTGCTGAAGGCCCGGTGGGCTATACACTCCCTATACTTTAGCTCTTTTCTCCATGAGGAGATAGTGTAGGTTGTACAGCACAGGGGAGATAAGATCACACCTTAAATATCTGAGGACCCCGCCTAGCAGACCCGGCAGCAAGAAAGCCCCATGGTTCACTGACGAACTCAAGAACTCGAAGAAGAACTGCAGAGCCCTTGAGAAAGCCTGGCGCAGAGACCCAACACCGGACAACATGACTGCCCTCAAGCTCGCCACCCGAAAACACCACCAACTGATCCACACCACCAAGAAAACTGCATTCAAGGAACGACTGGACAACAACGCACACAACAGCAAGGAACTCTTCCACATCGTCAAAGAGCTCTCCAACCCCAATGCCGGAAACAACGGCATCACCCCTTCGCAAGACCTCTGCAACTCCCTCGCCTCCTACTTCCACAACAAGATCGCTGACATACACAACAGCTTCAGCACTCAACCGACGCACGCCACGACCGACCCACCGCCCCCCACCACCACCCTCCGCGCCTGGAACCCGATCAGCACCGAAGACACCGTCCGCACGATGAACTCCATCCACTCCGGATCTCCGACCGACCCTTGCCCTCACCACGTCTTCAACAAGGCCGACGCTGTCATCGCACCCCACCTGCGGGACATCATCAACACCTCCTTCAACACCGCCACCTTCCCGGAGAACTGGAAGCACGCTGAACTCAGCGCCCTACTAAAGAAGCCATCAGCCGACCCCTCCGACCTCAAGAACTACCGACCCATCTCGCTACGCCCGTTCCCCGCTAAAGTCATCGAGAAGACCGTCAACAAGCAGCTGGCCGTCTTCCTCGAGACGAACGGATCCCTCGACCCCTCGCAGTCTGGCTTCCGGGCCAACCACAGCACCGAGACCACCCTGATCGCAGCCACCGATGACATCCGAGCTCTGCTCGACAACGGAGAAACAGCGGCCCTCATCCTCCTAGACCTCTCCGTGGCCTTCGACACTGTCTGCCACCGTACCCTAGTACAGCGCCTCAGCAACGTCGGAATCCAGGAGAAGGCACTGGAGTGGACCATCTCCTTCCTCTCCGGAAGGACACAGAGAGTCCGCCTCCCCCCGTTCAGATCAGAAGCCACCAAAGTCATCTGCGGCGTTCCTCAATGCTCCTCGCTCAGCCAAACCCTCTTCAACGTCTACATGAGCCCCCTCGCAGCCATCGCACGCCAACACAACCTCAACATCATCTCCTACGCCGACGACACCCAGCTGATCCTCTCCCTCACCAACGACCCCGCCACCGCCAGAGCCAACCTACACGAAGGGATGAAAGAGGTAGCCGAATGGATGAAGAACAGCCGCCTGAAACTGAACTCGGACAAGACGGAAGTCCTCATCCTGGGATCCTCACCCTCCGCCTGGGACGACTCCTGGTGGCCCCCCGCCCTAGGCAGCGCACCCAAACCAACAGACCACGCACGCAACCTGGGCTTCATCCTGGACTCCTCCCTCTCCATGACCAGACAAGTCAACGCCGTCTCCTCGTCGTGCTTCAACATCCTACGCATGCTACGCAAGATCTTCTGGTGGATCCCCACCGAGACCAGGAAGACGGTCACCCAGGCCCTCGTCACCAGCCGACTGGACTACGGCAACTCCCTCTACGCCGGAACCACCGCCAAACTCCAGAAGAGACTCCAGCGGATCCAGAACACCTCAGCAAGACTCATCCTGGACATCCCCCGTCGCAACCACATCTCCAGACACCTGAGACCTGCACTGGCTCCCGGTCAACAAGAGAATCACCTTCCGTCCCCTCACCCACGCACACAAAGCCCTGCACAACCAAGGCCCAGGATACCTCAACAGCCGCCTCAATTTCTACGCTCCCAAACGCCAGCTTCGATCGACCGGCCACGCCCTCGCCGCCGTCCCCCGCATCCGAAGAGCCACCACAGGGGGAAGGTCCTTCTCCTACCTCGCCGCCAAGACCTGGAACTCCCTCCCGACTCACCTCCGCCGGACCCAGGACCACCTCGCCTTCAGGAAGCAGCTCAAGACGTGGCTGTTCGAGCAGTAGCGGACCCCCCCTCCCCAAGCGCCTTGAGACCCTCCGGGTGAGTAGCGCGCTATACAAATGCTTTGATTTGATTTGATTTGTCAACAAGCATCCTGCAGCATTTTGAAGTCTTTACAGATGCCTTATAAGGGGGATTTTGAAGCCCCAGCATAGACTGTTTACATTGTCTGCTCTAGACATGGAATAGGTAAAAGATGGGTGGGGATACTGTTTAACCGGCTTGGGTCATTTGTACACACATATATTCAAGGAAGAGAAATAATTGTAGACAATGTCATGCATCAAAGAAAGTAAAATCGATTGCATTGCGCAGTCTCAATATGCCACAGTTATGCCAGAGCGTATCCTCAGGAGACATCACCCTTCTCTTATCTACATCCAGAACTGCTGGGTTTTAGATGTGTGACCTGATAGGCCACAACATTCTCAACCAATCATGGCAGCCACATTAGTTTCCACATGGAAAACATGCAGGATGTTGACTTGATGCCATTCAGAGGTTTTAAATGCTTTAGTGACTGTAATTCTGGAAATCGTGCATCTTCCTTACTAACATGCGTTCCTTCTGCAGGTCTGCAGCAAGCGAGAGAAGCGTTCCTCTGACACGCAACTGGAGAAGTATGTGCTCACTGTAGTACTGGAGACCATCAGGTCATTCTTCAACTCACCATTCTCCGAAAACAGCACCTCACTCCAGGTAAGTGGGGCAAATGTCGGTGGAGGTTGGTCAGGAGGATCCAGGCCTTGGAACAAGCATGAGGGGCAAAGTGTATCTCTCGGTGCCGTCTGCAGGCCAGGGCTGAAGTTATCCTGTGCATGAGGGAAGCTTGCGCTGAATAAAGCTGTACCTGTTTGGTGTGAATAAGGAATGTTAGCAGTACTGCTGTCCATACAACACCTGGATTTCGTTTGAGAAAATCTCCAGATGTTCATGCTTTGCCTGTATTCTGTATGCAAGAGAAGCTCGTACAATTGTTATATGTACATTTTGCATGTTTGAAGCTCTATTGCTCCGCTACACCTGTCATGGGGTCTTGACTGTGGTCTTTTTTTTTTTTACTTTTCTTATTGAGTCATAGGTTTATTGTCTCATACTACAAATGCAGAAAAATACATCCAGTATCAAAAAACCATTGGGAAAATAAGAGTGTGGTCTTTAATAGAAATCACACCAAATATTGGCTCAATAAATAACAATTTAATGTAGCTTTTTATATCGTATATAGCTGTTATAAATGCCTTCTCTATTATACCCTGGCCCTTAGGTTTGGCGATCGTGATAATGTTTGGCTTGAACATACAGCCAGACTAACAGCTGTTTGTTTTATTTCATGCTTTATTATCGAGCCCACGGGGTCTTTCTCCCCACTAGCCAATTCCAATAAGTACCTCATTGTACTTAAAAGCATGGGGTTTGAAAACACATATTTTAAAGTGTCACAGGTTGACAAATTAATTTTAAAAAGTGGATAGTTTGAAGTGCCTGTGCACAGCTCATGATGTCCCATTAGACTAAAAAGGTAACATATTCAATAGAAACAGAATTTATAGCTTGCTTTCATTACAGATAAATCAAGCACTTTCAGAGCTACAATATGTATTCTTAATGTACCACACAGTTATCATCTCTGTGCTATAAATTTAGTAGCATGTGCTATTAATGGAATGCAGATCTGGGTCAGAGCAGCCAAAAAAATTGATCTCTTCTGCCTTACAGACCCACCAGGCGATTGTTGTGCAGCTGCTGCAGTCCACCATAAGGCTTCTAGAGTGTCCGTGGCTTCAGCAGCAGTACAAGGCTTCAGTGGAGGCCTGTATCCGGGCCCTTGCCATGGTCGGTAAGTATGAAGGCCACAGGTTTCCTACCTGACACCACCTGTTTCTATCATTTCTAGAAGGATGGCCAGTGGCGTAACATAGGCCCGCATGGCACGGAATGGCTGTTAGTTTGTTTGGTTGGAGTATAATTTAACTGGGTGATGTACTGATGAAATAGGCCTGGAAGGCTTGGCAGAATTCTTGGTATATGTCTTTGTAGGAAGACTACTAAATTGGCACAAAGACTGATACCCAGTTTTGTATCATGGCCAGAGTTAGTCATGAGCTTATGTAGGTTTATTCATAGTTACAAGTGGCCAGGTGTGTAGGGTTCCTGATGGCTATTTGTGGTTTGTTTAGTAGAAGTTCTGTTGGCGAGGCATGTATTGCATACTACAGATACCAAAGAACATGGCAGCCAAGGAATGGCTATGTCAGCAAGGTCACTGGGTGAAATGTGTGTACATATTCATGGGTTTATCGGTGGCCAGCTTGCTGAATTTAAAGGGTTGGTAATGGGCAGGGACATATTGATTAGCTGAGTCACTTGTGGTCAGCTAGCGTTTCCTTATGAAAAGTTTTTGGATCAGCTTATTGCTGGACAGTACTACAAACATCTGTATTTCTCTCTCTAAGTGTGAGGAGCAACAACTCAAGCACCTTGTTGACTTCATACTAGAGGTTCACTCCTCTTCCTCTTTGGAACCCAGAATCTTCTCTCACCATCTTAGTGACACGAATCGCCTCATATTAGTAGAGATAATGAATCGTGATTACTCAGACAGCTCTAAATATTACAACAATCCCTAAAAACCATATTTGTCGACTATTTTGACATTCAAACACTGGGCAATAAATGATTAAACTTGATTACCACTCTTTTCTTAGACTGAAAATAAAAATTAGGACATTTTCCATCAATATTTGTCTACTACTTCGAGAGATGTAAACATTAAAACACTGGAAAGTAAATGGTCTTCTATTAGACTAAAAATATAAATTAGGACTTTTCATATCTGACAAAAGTTAATGTAAAAAGTACTTTTTTCCTGTAGCATCTGCTATGAATATGCCTCTTCACTCCGCATACCATTATCCGGTGCAGACTTTAGGGAAGGAGTTGGATTTTAAATCTAAAACCTTCCCCCCCCTACGCAAGTCGTTGTAACGACTTGCGGAGTAATGGTATGCGTTGTCACAATGCGGTCGTTTTAACGACCGCGTTGTGACTGCATGCGTGGTCACGGATGTGGGGTGAAGGTGGTTTACCATCGGCTACATTTAAATTTGAACCATTCATTAAACCAAATGACCTTTATAAAAATGGTGACATTAAGAGTGTGTTGAGTCACTGACAGCTTAGCATTTCCATTCCGATTCACCCATCAAAAAGGCCCCACAATTTCTATGCCAACGATATCTTGTCTCTCAAAGCAAGATATTCCGTAATCTTGTAATACTGGTACTGATGTTTTCTCTGGGATTTTATACCAATCAAGAAGCAATATTGTGTGCAACTGCAAATTGACCTGCAACACATTCTGATTTGGCATTGTAGGGGTCCAGTCATTGCATTTAATTGCTAACTTTCTTCAAACCCTACCTTTCCAGTATTGCTGTGTACACACATACACATGCACACATATACGAACACAAACACAGTACGTACCTACCTCTCACCCCTGACACACATGTCCACTGTATTCTCCTTCCCATCATCTGCACTTTGGACCTGACTTGCAGTGCCCTCCACTACTAATTCAAGTTAAGGGCCAGAGCACATAAAAGACAGCTGCAGCACCATCCAATGAGATACATTTGTCATTTGTGCACATGTTAGGTTTTACTATATTGTAGTGTTGTGGAGAGTCTTCGTATACCGAAAGGAAAGCGTCTCTTCAGCCGGTGTCTAATGTTAGAAGTTGTTGCACTGAATGTAGCCAGGTCTTTGCCTCCCACCGCACAGCTTCTCTACAAAATTGCTGCAGTTACTCCTAGACTTTGACAACAAAATCTACGTGTTACTTGAGATATCTCAGTTACTTGGCCCCAGGACGCGGATGTCTCCCCACTTGAAATCTCTCCATTGGCTCCTGATCCGTAAGAGGATCTTCTTTAAAGCTCTTGTCCTGGCCTTTAAGGCCCTACACGATACCGGGCCACCTACCTTAGGAAAAGAGTCCAGTTTGATTGCCCACAGCGCTCTTTGCGCTCCTCATCCCTATCGCTAGTAAGCAACCCCAGGTTCCTCCGCTCTCGCACAGGAGGTTGATCTTTCCAGGTACAAGTTGCCAAACTTTGGAACTGTATGCTTCTGAACTGTATGCTGCTTACTTTAAGACAGATGCACAATCTCCTTCCCTTCAGGAAGGCCCTTAAGACGTGGTTGTTCCAGCAATAGTCCCACGTTCTTCTATTGAGTCAGCCTGTCACACTCACTCAGCACCGGGACACTCAGCCGAGTAGCTGCGCGCTCTACAAATACCCTGGTAACATAACATAACAAGATATTTGTTCTCATTATTCACATTTGTAATCCATTATTATGAGTTAATATCACTGTGCCCTAATCCTTTGCCCTTCACACTTGTTGAAGCATAAAGAGATGAAAACTAAGTAAAATTGAGGGAGAAGAGGTGGCAGGGAAACTGACATATTGTATTTGATGGCGTAGTTTTCATGGAGTGACTGGAATTTATTACTGATGTCTCTTGCAAAACCAATCATGTGCCATGCTGATTCTCATGGAAAGACCCACTTCTGACTTGTCTTTCGTTTCCTTTGACTCTGATTGTTCCGTATTGGCCTTTCCTGGTTTCAGCTAAGAGTCGCGCCATTGCCCTCCCTATGGACCTGGACACGCATGTCAGTTACCTGCTCAACAGTTCCAACAGCTCCCTGCAGAGAAACCCATCCACCTTCAAGACCGCCTCCAGTGGCCGCTCCTTCCCACGAGTCACCAACACACAGAACCAGTGGGACTACAAGAACATCATTGAGAAGCTGCAGGTACGGGCCACCAATGCTAGGAGCGGTATGCAGCTTGTTGTTCGATGAAGTGCAAGCCTTTAAAGTTATGCATGCATGAAAACAACACAGAGTGAATTATACACTCTATGACTGCATAACATGGTAGAAGTGTCTAATGACTCACACACAACACACACAGACTAATCTGCATTATGATAAGATGCAGGAACATGATCAGAAATAGATACTTGTAAAGCATGCAACATTAACTTTTCATAGTTACAGGGACTGTTGTAGGATTGACTGTTCATAGAAAGAGATCAATAGATGTGTCTGTATGGGGATATAAAGCAAACACCAAGAGATATAGAAAAGTATTGAACTATTTAGCTAATTCAATCTGCAAAACTAAATTGATTTACAACATTAAGCTTACAGGTGAAGTCATGCTTTAGGACATCATTTAGAGCAAGGCGGTAACAGGACATCTGTCAAGAACTTATGGATGTTCCATGAGCCTACCTCTTAGTTATTCCCACTTCATTTAGAGGCAGGGAAAGCTCAGTGTTACTAATTAGTGTAATTCATATCTTGTGGATAGGACATCAGGGGTGATTATGTTGACTCGACATGTGGAGTGCCACAATACTCTCTCTTAAGGCCTGCACTTTTTTTTATATATATCGGGGCTTATTTACAAGCTCCGTGCACCGCCATGCATAGTCACCCTGCGTGGCTTTTAATGGCTTTATAAAGATGCTCCCTTTTCACGCATCACTTTGCGTGAAAGGGGCATGCCATGGGCGTTGCCAAGCAACACCCATGGATTCTGTCGAATTCCCAGATTTACATTTCATAAACCTGGGAATGCGTCAGAATTCATAGCCTCTCCAGGGGAGGCATACAGGCACAATGGCACATGGCAGCCAATTTTTGTAAATAGGACGCATCCCTGCGCTTTTAAAATGACGCAGCTCGGCATAGCAAAATGTGTTGTAAATAAGGCCCATGCAGACCTTTCAAAATCTCCTAATATTGTGGGGTTATGAATTCATATTTATGCTGATGATACACTAGCTAGAGGCATCCAGACTTTCTTACTGTAGGAACCTCTTCGCAGATAGTAGGAAAAATCTTTTTGGGACAGTTACAAAAACAACAGACGGTTGTTGCATGAATTGTCTAAATCAATGGGTTTGCATCAGATCCACTTTTCATATGCTCTACAGCTGCCCATAGGTAACCACTGGGTCTGACTATGGTAACTCACATTAATTTTCTATATAGTTCTGATCATCGTAGGTTGAATGGAAGGCCAGGATGAAGGTCTCAGGGCAAAGGCTGGCATGTTAAAGACATTCCTCCTCTAATTTCCTAATCTTTTCTGCTTATTGCCGTGCTGGCACTTAGGTGTTCATGGTTTTTGGTGCTTTATAAATGACCTTGACTCTAGAATAATACAATAACTAAAACACCATTTCCCTTTGCCACCCCTCCTTACTCAACATCACACTAAACGAATACTATACAACACCATAGTACACTACTAAGAACATGTAACAGCTCAATATACAACACTGTACCCCACCACTGCCTTACGTTTCACCCATAGAGTTGTGGCATCAATGCTTTCCTCGCTGAGACAAAGAACAGCATATCTATAGCATGCAGATACGGATTAGGCAACTTTTCTGGTTGTAGAGTTGCATATTTACCTCTTTATAAAAACATAAATGCATCTAATTGTCTACATACAGTGAAGAAGTAGGATTGCCTGGTGGCTCTATGGACTAATGCACCCACTCAAGGAATCTGTTTTTGACACCAGGTTCACAGGTTTAAATCTCAGCAGGTCCATTAAGCTTTTTGGGCTTCCAAGTCGATGAAATGAGAACCAATAAGTTGGATAAGACTACATTTCTTTTACTCAGCTCTGAGATGCCCCAAAGGGGGAAAGTGCTCTTTAAAAATATGTTTATGTCATCTTATACATAGCTTGAGACTGGCAGATTTTTTTTATAGTTACACAACTGAGCAAAACTGCATAATAAAAGATTAAGATGTGGGGAGGAATGATTAAGTTATAAAAACTTAAAAGGTAGAACTTCCCTCTGATTATAGAAGCATGGAAGAATAACAGTCCGCTTCTAAATGGTATTCTTTTGGATCCAATTCTGCCACCAGCTCAGAGGGAGGTTCTGGGATAATTCTTCTAGCTTATTCAGCGATGGAGCACAAGCAGATGTTGTGGTTAATGGAACTTGGTACATAAGCAGGTCTTTATGGTCAGTGTCCTTTCTGTTCCACAGGAAGTCATTAACACCCTAGAGGAACGCTTGAAGCCACTAGTCGAGGCTGAACTCTCAGTGCTTGTGGATGTGCTTCACCACCCAGAGCTGCTATTTATGGAAGGGACCGATGCCCGGATACGATGTGAAAGTGGAGGCTTCATCTCCAAGTAAGAAGCTATAAGATGGTGCTGAGAGAGTCTTCTTCAGACATTGGAGGACTTTTCTGCACCTCACCTTGCTAATTTTATAAAACCCTCTACTGTTTCATTAGCGTCATCAAAGGCTGTGTTTTCTGCTTTTTAGCTTTACCGCTATCTGTTTACCTATTTCTCTAAGTCGTATCTATCTATCTGTCTATCTATCCATCCATCTATCTATCTATCTATCTATAACCCCCAGTAATGCCTTCCAGCTGTGAATTCTCATAGGTGCTTTCTCAGGATTCACCTCTCTCATACAGAATTCAAAAAGCTCCACATATTAAACATACAGTGAACTCACTCTACCAGCCCTTGAACAATAACTTGGAAGATTCGCATTCCCATTTTATCTTAGAAGAAGATACAGCAAAAAACATAAGCACATAGGCCTGTGACCAAAATGTCCATTATCTCCTGCCTCAGGAAATTAATGGTGCATCACACAAGTCCATGCTAAATTTACTAATAATTTGCTAAGTAAACTCAATATAATTCCTTTCATCATAAAATTCCTTGATGTGACACTTCTGAAACATACTTAAACCACTGCAACCAATAGTGAATAAAGGGCTGCAACTGTCCAGCTATAAGGTTCAATGGGATCCAACACGCTTCTTGTTGACCAGGTTCATACTCTACTGAAGCAGAGAGACCACACTGATTGTAAAAGTGTTTCAATCTAAAGAGCTAACAAGATTTAGGTCTTCAAGATGGCTGACAAGATGGCAACTCAACTCTGATCAGATTGGCCCGGGATCGCAAATCATGGAAATTCTCAGAAGTCCCCCAGTGCTCCTCCCCAGCATCTGGTGGACTGGTTCACTATGGCATCCCTTATAATAGAGCGCAACAGAATTGTGGCCTCTGTCCTGCCTCCATTTTTGTTTACCTGCATCTGCTGCAGCAGAGTTAATGGGCCTGGACCCCAGACTACCTTCTCAAAGGAGATTGACTATATTTTTGCTTATCTTAGACATGTTGCTGGATGTCATGGTTCTTCACTCCTTTGGCACCGAGCTGAAGACGGTCTATTGTTTTATGGCTTATCTGCTGTATAAAACTATTTATTTTAATGAGGTTTTGCTCTAGTTGTCTGATTTTGATATGCTGCTTGGGCACACAGTATGCTGCTTACTGTTTTTTCTGATACTGCCCCATCACTCCCTTCTTGTCCCCTCTTTCTGGGCCTTATTTTCTTCATAACACTTTCCATCCACTCGCCTCTCCTTAAACATCAATCCAAGAGAGGACCCGATTACTTTAAAATTACCCACTCCACTCACCTCTCTAAATATTCAGGCACAAATTACAAGAACATGATACTTAGAGTTCTCCTGCACACTTATAAGTGACTAATATCATTGTGCTTGAAAATGGAGTCTTAAAACCAGCTTATTAATTTTCATGCACGGATGGAGCCCATTACCAATAAAGTGTCTGACTCTGTTGTATCCAGTAATCCCTACTGATAAAAGCTAACTTTCTTTACCCCTCTTTTTAGAGGCAATTTGAGAATCTAACAATGGTAAGACCAGGGTTCAATTGTCTGATGAGAGCCTTGGTGTATTTGAGTCTCTCTTTTGCTCTCTCCAACATGCCTTTGCTGGCTGGACCACTCGGTGTGCAGTTTTGGTTTGCATGGCTGTTGTGCAAGTTAACAATATTGGTCCTAACACATACTAGCAAATTCCAGTCTTTTTTCAGTTTTAATTCTTCAACATAATGACACTTTAACTTTGTCTTTTAAGTGTACTAAATATATGTTGTATATGGGTAAATATATACTAGTTAATATATCTCAGAAATCGATTATACACTTTCATAGATACATCTTCTGAGTTATAGCTTATCAATTGTAACTTCTCAGATGTCTTCATAGCTGTATATTGTTAGATGTGTCTTCCTCAACACTTTTCCTCAAACATATCTGCTCAAATACCACCTTAAATATATATTTTCAAAGATGTGTATTCTCAGGTGTGGCTTGCCACTTCTTTTATTTTTTTCTCATATAAACCTTCAGTGATATATCTTTTGCATCAATATTTCATGCATCATTCTTTGGTTTTATCATCATAGATATACCTTCCCCACTATGCAGTATCATGGGTGCCTTCCTTGACTAGTCTTCTCAAAATATTCTTCCTGGGGAGCTGTTTTTTTCGACAAGTGCTTTCTCATGGGTACATTCTAAAAGCTCTCCACTAGAAGAGTGCACAGTTAGTGGGCCCTTCCCAGATAAAACTCTGTGGGGTAGGCCTTCTTATGTGTGTGGGTCAACTCCTAGGTATCTAAGCAGGATACACCTCTGGAGGTTTGCAGCATGAATCTTTTCTGGATTCAGATGCTGTGCATTATTCTGCCATCTAGTGGTTGGGTCCAGAATTCTCCACCTTTTTGTAGTTCTTTGATATTTTTGTTTTTGTTGTTTTTGGCTATTGACGAATCCCCCATTTGGTGCTTCCTGTGACAACGTACTCCCTCCCCCGGAAGCTCTCACCCCTAGTCACCATCTCCATATTATTTTTTTACACTTTTGGGTCTGGATACTTGGCTGAAGGCTCTCCCACACGAGGACGAAAAGGTTTGTGAGAAGTTCATTGAAATGTTGGACAACATTGAGACAAGAACATCGACGAAGAGGTAACGGAGGAGATTCCTAAATTAAAGGAGAAGATTTCCTTGATGGTTTTGGGAATGCCTGGGCAGGGGGCTCCCTGTTCAACGTAATGGAGAAGACTGTTCCAGTTCTGCCTGAATTGTCAACAAATGCTTGCAGGTGGACCACCAACCCGTTTGCAACCTCTGCCCACCAATAGATCATCGAAGTGACAACTGCAAAACCTGATTAAGTCAAAGAAACTGAGGGTGAGGGAGAAGCAAAGAGAGACCTGGAACTGTTGAGCGACGAGGAAGAAAACGTCACTGAAGGTGCTGAGGGGGTAACATCAGACACAGACCTAAGAATCATGGAAGCCCAGGCAACCAAGAAAGACAAGAGATCACAGGTAGAAGACACACTGATTCCCCAAAAATTGCATGGGTCTCAAGAAACAGGCTCAAAGGTTTTGAAGAGGGCCTCGTTGAAAAACTCGCTGACCAAAGGCAGGCCCCCAGAGGAAAAAACCCTCAGATCCCTCGAAAGTGAGACTGCAGGAGAAATGTCTCCAGACAGATGAGGTTGAGATGGTTTGACTTCAAAGCGAGAAAGCTCTTGAGGCAAGCAAAGAAGCTCGATGACCGATATTTAGTCGACAGAATCCTTGAAGTCAAAGAGAACATCGACGTTGACTCTCGATCCAGAACAACATTTGGCGGAGATCGAGAAGAAGAAGAGGCACCTCAAGGCAGAAATGGCTGTGCTGTTACAGAAGAAGAAAGACGTCAACAAATCCTTGAGGGAAAATAGAATTCCTTTGAAAACGTCGATACCTAAAGACCAGGGAGGAAAGAACGTCGAAGATATCGAACCTCATTTAACACCTGAGCTACAGGAAGAGGAAGAAGACCTCTTCTATTAGGAAGAAGAGGAGCAAGAAGGACTGTGGATGTTTCAGGACTCAGAAGAGTCTGAATACACAGGGGTTTAGTGGCAGGACCTGAAGACGGACTCCCCTGTGGAAGGAGTAAACTGTTATACATCGAGGTCTTCACCTCCGGATGACATTGGAATGTACAACCAGTTCATCAAAAAAGCGGCTGACAAATATGGAGTGCAGCTGGAGGAGGACAAACAACTATCTTGTTTCCTGTTGGAAACTCTGTTGCCTTCCCAAGCCAAGAACCGATTTCTTCCAATGCTGCCTAGTGTCCTGGACCAAGGAAGGGAGGTATTTAAGGAACCCACCACTTGTAGGGCAGTGACTCCAAGGTTGGAAAGGAAATATAAATATTCTTCTAAGGACCCAGCGTACTTCAAGGGTACAGTACCGGCTGATTCCATTATGATCTCTACAGCACGGAAGAGGGCCAACATCCCCTCAACATCTGGTCACCCTCCTGACAAGAAGAGCCAGAGGATGGACCTTTTGGGCGGAAAATTTTAATGCAGCACAGCCAATCAATGGCGCATCACAAATTCAAATGCTCTACTGAATAAACAGGCCTACCAACTCTGGGAGGAGATGGCAGAGCTGATGAAGCACATGTAAAATCAATACAGAAATTGAGCTGCACACCTTGTCGAAGCGGGTAAAAATATCCCCAATCAATGCCGGAAATCGGCATTTGAAGCTGCAGATGATGAGATGAGGAGATCATACTATGTCATCATCATTGGCTTACTAGTAGAGGCGTCTTCCAAACGGGCACATCACACCAGTCCTTCCAGGGAAATAGCCAATCTTCTGGAGCCCAGCAGCACTGGCAGTATCCGCAGCAAGGAAGGCAGTGCTTTCGAGGAAGAGCACAGGGAAGGCGACAGCCTCACAGGGGAGGCACAACTCCTACCAACAAGTAACTTCCCATAAACACACAGCATCCTATACACAACACCAGTGAGATGCAGGGCCAAGAACTTTCTTCAGGAGTGCAGGAAGATAATGTCAGACAAATGGATCTTAAATGTCATTGAGTTTGCATATTGCATAGAATGGGAAATTATACCTCCAGCAAGGGGACCAAAACAGAAGGTCCATTCAAAGGAAGAGACATCTTGGCTACTCAAAGAGGTAGAGGAATTGCTGGAAAAAGAGCTATAGGAAAGGTGTCCAAGACAGAGAACAGTAAAGGAAATTACTCAACATATTTCCTGATACCAAAGGTAGACTAGTTTCTACACGCAATTTTAGACCTCAGATTCATAAATAAGTTTATAAAGACGCAAAGATTCAAAATGACAACCTTTTAGGATGTCATCCCACAATTGCAAAAAGGGGATTACATGGCAACTATAGATCTAAAAAATGCCTACTTGCACATCCCAATGAATGCAAAACACAAGAGATACCTGAGGTTATGGTGAACACAACTCACTACCGGTTCACAGTACTGGCATTCGGTATAAAATCATTACCAAGGGTCTTTACAAAGTGTCTAGCAGCAGTAGCAGCTCACCTAAGAAGACAGGGAATACATGTCTATCCTTACCTGGACCACCTGTTAGTGAGAGCAAACTCCCACGACAAGTGCAAAGATCATATACAGCAGGTAATTACTACACTATTCTCACTGGGTTTCTCTATAATCATTGAGAAGTCATCACCAACCCCAGAACAAGAAAAAATGTTTCTGAGAGCAAAGATCAACTCTATACAAAGAAAAGTATTTAGTCACTGTTGGTGAAAACTTGCGTTTATCAGAAGGGACAAGCTCTGTCAGTAAGGACTTTGGGGAAGTCCTTTTAATTCCATGTGCTAGATTACACATGAGACAAATTCAGGAATGGCTTCAGAACCAATAGTCACAAGCCACAGGGAGTTGGGAGAATCTAGTAGTTGTCATGTAGAAACTGCATCAGGAGATAACACAAGGTAGGACATTTGCACAACCCCAGCAGTAACAATAACAACAGATGCCTCTCATGTGTGTTGGGGAGCACACATGGGCACACTCAAAGTACAAGGAGTCTAGAAGGAACAGGAGCATGTACAGCATATTGATATCCTGGAACTAAAGACAGTGAGGCTTATTTACAAGCCCATTGCGCCACCAGTTCGTCACTTTTTTTGATGCACCGGCGGATCAGCGTGCCTGACCATATTTACAAGGCCACATAAACCCACATGAGTGGCTTTTATGGCCTTGTAAATATGCCCCCTTTCTCGCATTACTCTGTGTGAAATGGGCATTCCATGGGTGTTGCTGCGGGTATTCCCACGCAACATCCATGGAACCTGACGCATTCCCAGATTTACAAGGTTTTGTAAACCTGGGAATGCATCAGATTCCTATGCCTCCCCGGGAGAGGCGTAAGGGAGGCGCAGTGAGGAGAAATACCTTTATTTCTCCTCATTTTCCCTTTTTTTTTCTAAGGTGTTTCTTCCTGCACAAAAACAATCACCCCTACAACCAGACACCCTTGCACCAATGCGCAAGGGTGCCTGGGTTGGTGCATGGCAGCCCATGGTGCATCAATACAGGGAAATAGACAGGAATGTGCCGTATCCTGTATATACAGTGACTTCCTGCCCTTTTCCATTGATGCATGGCAGCGCAGCAGGAAGGCTTGCTACGCTGCCGTGCGTCAAAATATTGTAAATGAGGCCCGCTGTTCCTAACCGTAAAAACCTTTCAGCAGGAGCTATTGGGAAAGACAATACTCATCCAGACATACAATAAAATTACAATGTTTTACATCAACAAGCAAGGGGGGACTCAATCCTTTTCCCTTTCAAATCTATCCCGAACAATCTGGACATGTGCAATCCAGAAGAAAATGGAGATAACACAAGTTCACCTACCAGGCAAGGACAATGTAGAAGCAGACAGGCTTAGTAGACAAGCATCATGCTCACACGAATGGAAACTTAATCAAACAGTACTCAAAAAGATTTTCAGGAGTTGGGGATCACCAAAAATAGATCTATTCACAACCCCAGAGAACGCAAAAGGCCAACACTTTGCATCCAGGCAGCCATACCTCTAATCCCTGGGGAATGCTCTAATGATAGACAGGTCAGGGATATTTGCATACGCTTTTCCCCTGATTTCACTGTTACACAGAGTGATCAACTAATGCAGGAAAAGCAGAATGACACTAATACTGATTGCCCCTCAATGGGCGGTACAGACATGTTTTTCAGAGCTGATTGAAATGGCACATGGTAACATTCTAAAACTATCAACAGAACAAGACCTATTGTCAATCAAAGAAGGAAGGGTACTACACCCAGAACAGAACTGGAGTCTTTCATCCTGGCTCCTGAAGACTTTGGTCTTGTAAAACCACCAGAGAACATAATGGCTGTTCTTAGGTAAGCAAGAAAGCCAAGAACAAGGAAGTGCTACATTGCATAATGGAAGAAATACTCCTTGTTGTGCCTCAAAAAGGCATTATTGAGGAAAAACACTGAGGATACAATGGTGTTAAAATACCTAACACACCTACTAGACTGCAAGTTAACATTTGCAAATACTCTTAGCTGCAATAGTGACCTACACGAGAGGTCACATAGGAAAAAGCTTCTTTGCAGCTTCGGTAATAAAAAGGTTTTTAGAAGGGGCAAAGAACTGCATCACCAACATCCGCAGAAATGTTTCCGGGGGGGGGCAACATTTTAACTTCATCACCATCCTCCGACATGATTGAGCACAAGTATTAAATACATTAAGAAAAATCTAATAAGACAAAGTTCTTAAATAAACAATGAAACCCAAAGGGGGAAGAGAAAAATCTTGTGAGGCGACACAGCAGACGACCTGGCAACTACAATAAAACAGAGGGAAAAACTAAAAATGGCCGGAAAAAATCAAAAACATTCTAAATCAGGTTGATGTGGTTCTTGAGCATGGGTACTCACAAACTTTCTCTCAGGGGCCAAATTAACAGTGTGGTTTGTGGCCCGGGCGGGGTCAGTGGTGGAGGGGGTGGGGTTCTAGAGCAACAACAAAAACCTGTGACCATGAGGTTGAACACATGCCCCTGCAGCGGACGCCTTCGTCCACTGAGCCACCAGACCTGGCACACACACATCTTTCTTTCTTTCTCTCTCTCTCTCTCTCTCTCTCTCTCTCTCTCGCTCTCTCTCTCTCTCTCTCACTCTCTCTCTCTCTCTCTCTCTCTCTCGCTCCCTCTCTCTCTCTCTCTGTATCTCTCCCTCTATCTCTGTCTCCCTCCCTCTCTCTATCTCTGTCTCCCTCCCTCTCTCTATCTCTGTCTCCCTCCCTCTCTCTATCACTGTCTCCCTCCCTCTCTCTATCTCTCTCTCTCTCCCTCCCTCTGTTTCCTACTCTTTCTCCTTCCCTCTGTCTCCATCCCTCTGTCTCCCTCCCTCTGCCTCCCTCCCTCTGTCTCCCTCCCTCTGCCTGTCTCCCTCTGTTTGTCTCCCTCTGTCTGTCGCCCTCTGTCTGTCGCCCTTTGTCACCCTCTGTCTCCCTCTGTCTGACTCCCTCCCTCTGTTTCCCTCCTTTTCTCTCTCTCCCTCTGTCTCCCTCTCTGTCTCTCTGTCTGTCCCTGTCTCTGCCTCTATCTGTCTGTACCTGTCTCTATCTGTCCCTGTTTCTATCCCTCTGTCTCCCTCTTCGTCTCTCTGTCTCTGTCTGTCTCTATCTCTGTCTGTCTCTGTCTCCCTCCCTCCCTCTCTCTCTCTCTCTCTCTGTCCCTCCCTCTCCATCTCCCTCTCTCTCTCCCTCTCTCTCTCTCCTTCTGTCTCACTCACTCTGTCCATC
Organism: Lissotriton helveticus; assembly: GCF_964261635.1. Lineage (NCBI taxonomy): Eukaryota > Metazoa > Chordata > Amphibia > Caudata > Salamandridae > Lissotriton > Lissotriton helveticus. The sequence goes on from NC_136065.1 coordinate 1,348,645,311, forward strand.
TTCCTCTCTCTCTCTGTCTCCCTCTATCTGTCTCCCTCCCTCTCTCTCCCCCTGTCTCCCTCTCCGTTCCTCTGTCTCCGACCCATACACACAACCACACACACGCAACCACACAAACCACATATACAACCACACACACGCAACCACAGCCATACATACAACCACACACACCCACACACACAACCACACACACCTAACCACACCCATACACACAACCACACACAAAATCACACACACACACACACAACCACACACACAACCACATCATCAGTGCACGCTTTCACCGGGCACAAACACCACCAGCCGTCAGTGCAAGCTTTCACCAGCACACACCACCGGACGTCAGTGCACTCTTTCACCGGGCTCAAACACCACCAGCCGTCAGTGCACGCTGCCACCAGGCACACACCACCAGACGTCAGTGTACGCTTTCACCAGGCACACACACACCACCAGCCGTCAGTGCACGCTTTCACAAGGCACGCACTCACCACCAGCCATCAGTGCACGCTTTCACCAGGCACACACTCACCACCAGCCGTCAGTGCATGCTTCCACCAGGCACACAAACCACCAGCTGGCAGTGCACTCTTCCACCAGGCACACACACCACCAGCCATCAGTGCACAATTTCTACAGGCACACACACCACCAGCCATCAGTGCACACATCAATTGTTAACGTATCCACAATTAACTATTGTAGCAATCGCAGTATGGCGCACTTTACTTTTAAATATATTCATCTAAAGTGCAGCATGCTATCATTACTACAAAAATAAATACACATTTTTTTTCCTACAATTTATTGACTTTTGTTGCAATTGGTGTTGCAATATTTAGTAATGCCAATAGGTCAAACTTAATTAATGCGAGACCTATTGCATTGCAAATGCTTGTTTTTCCTTTTGGCTCTGTCTCTCTCTTTATCTCTCCTCTGCTCTTACACCTCCCTTTGTCTCAACATGGAGGGTTAATGACATTTTTCACTACAACATTGTCAAAATCGAATTTTCCTTTTTTTATTCAAATTTTTGTCATATTGTTCTTTAAATGTAGTTATTTCAGTCCTTAGTGTTTTTTCCAGAGTTTTTTCACTCTTAGTTGTATACAGCACTCATGGAATTTCATAAGAGAGAAATTTTCAATTTCAATCCGGTCTGTCACTTCACAGTTTTTAAACTACAAATGTTGGCACTAACCCTGCTCCCCAAACGCCCCCACCCGCGCCCCGTAGCTTTTTATCTGATCGTTGTGGCCTGCTGTGAGGGACTAAAGCTCACATCCCCTGCCTAAGACTTTCTAATTGTGCTGCTCGTAGGCATCAGCAGCTCCCCAAGGACTCAACATCATCTCCTAAGACCTGGGATGGGAGGAGATGCACCATGCTGTTTCTCCTCTGTCGGCCCATTGTCATTCTACCCATGAGGAACGGCTGACTCTGTGACCTGCTGAGAGTCACACTCGGGCTGTAGCAGCAGCCTTTCAGGTGTTGCCCCAGCAGGAAAGTCGGCCAAGGTACGTGGGCCCCTCCTCTAGAACCAGGCCTGGATCCAGGGGGGGGCAAACGCCCCACCTTGCCCCCCCCTGCGGACGCCCATGGTAGCCTGCATCCACATTGAATCTAAATCTGGTACTCACTCAACTAATGAAGGCACCCTTTGAGACTTTACGCAAAGCTACCTCAAAGATGCTCAGGCTAAAAACAGCATTCCTGGTGGCTGTAACATCTCTTTGCAGGGTGAGTGGAATACAAAACCTCACAATTCAAGAGACATATTTACAGGATCCCAAGGAAATAATTGTCATGAGGACAGATGCAGGAAAAGCAGAATGACACTAATACTGATTGCCCCTCAATGGGCGGTACAGACATATTTTTCAGAGCTGATTGAAATGGCACATGGTAACATTCTAAAACTATCAACAGAACAAGACCTATTGTCAATCAAAGAAGGAAGGGTACTACACCCAGAACAGAACCGGAGTCTTTCATCCTGGCTCCTGAAGACTTTGGTCTTGTAAAACCACCAGAGAACATAATGGCTGTTCTTAGGTAAGCAAGAAAGCCAAGAACAAGGAAGTGCTACATTGCATAATGGAAGAAATACTCCTTGTTGTGCCTCAAAAAGGCATTATTGAGGAAAAACACTGAGGATACAATGGTGTTAAAATACCTAACACACCTACTAGACTGCAAGTTAACATTTGCAAATACTCTTAGCTGCAATAGTGACCTACACGAGAGGTCACATAGGAAAAAGCTTCTTTGCAGCTTCGGTAATAAAAAGGTTTTTAGAAGGGGCAAAGAACTGCATCACCAACATCCGCAGAAATGTTTCCGGGGGGGGCAACATTTTAACTTCATCACCATCCTCCGACATGATTGAGCACAAGTATTAAATACATTAAGAAAAATCTAATAAGACAAAGTTCTTAAATAAACAATGAAACCCAAAGGGGGAAGAGAAAAATCTTGTGAGGCGACACAGCAGACGACCTGGCAACTACAATAAAACAGAGGGAAAAACTAAAAATGGCCGGAAAAAATCAAAAACATTCTAAATCAGGTTGATGTGGTTCTTGAGCATGGGTACTCACAAACTTTCTCTCAGGGGCCAAATTAACAGTGTGGTTTGTGGCCCGGGCGGGGTCAGTGGTGGAGGGGGTGGGGTTCTAGAGCAACAAAAAAACCTGTGACCATGAGGTTGAACACATGCCCCTGCAGCGGACGCCTTCGTCCACTGAGCCACCAGACCGGGACACACACATCTTTTTTTCTCTCTCTCTCTCTCTCTCTCTCTCTCTCTCTCTCTCGCTCTCTCTCTCTCTCTCTCACTCTCTCTCTCTCGCTCCCTTTCTCTCTCTCTCTGTATCTCTCCCTCTATCTCTGTCTCCCTCCCTCTCTCTATCTCTGTCTCCCTCCCTCTCTCTATCTCTATCTCCTTCCCTCTCTCTATCACTGTCTCCCTCCCTCTCCCTATCTCTCTCTCTCCCTCCCTCTGTTTCCTACTCTTTCTCCTTCCCTCTGTCTCCATCCCTCTGTCTCCCTCCCTCTGTCTCCCTCCCTCTGTCTCCCTCCCTCTGCCTCCCTCCCTCTGTCTCCCTCCCTCTGCCTGTCTCCCTCTGTTTGTCTCCCTCTGTCTGTCGCCCTCTGTCTGTCGCCCTTTGTCACCCTCTGTCTCCCTCTGTCTGACTCCCTCCCTCTGTCTCCCTCCTTTTCTCTCTCTCCCTCTGTCTCCCTCTCTGTCTCTCTGTCTGTCCCTGTCTCTGCCTCTATCTGTCTGTACCTGTCTCTATCTGTCCCTGTTTCTATCCCTCTGTCTCCCTCTTCGTCTCTCTGTCTCTGTCTGTCTCTATCTCTGTCTGTCTCTGTCTCCCACCCTCCCTCTCTCTCTCTCTCTCTCTGTCCCTCCCTCTCCATCTCCCTCTCTCTCTCCCTCTCTCTCTCCTTCTGTCTCACTCACTCTGTCCATCTTCCTCTCTCTCTCTGTCTCCCTCTATCTGTCTCCCTCCCTCTCTCTCTCCCTGTCTCCCTCTCCGTTCCTCTGTCTCCGACCCATACACACAACCACACACGCGCAACCACACAAACCACATATACAACCACACACACTTAACCACAGCCATACATACAACCACACACACCCACACACACAACCACACACACCTAACCACACCCATACACACAAAATCACACACACACACACACAACCACACACACAACCACATCATCAGTGCACGCTTTCACCGGGCACAAACACCACCAGCCGTCAGTGCAAGCTTTCACCAGCACACACCACCGGACGTCAGTGCACTCTTTCACCGGGCTCAAACACCACCAGCCGTCAGTGCACGCTGCCACCAGGCACACACCACCAGACGTCAGTGTACGCTTTCACCAGGCACACACACACCACCAGCCGTCAGTGCACGCTTTCACCAGGCACACACTCACCACCAGCCATCAGTGCACGCTTTCACCAGGCACACACTCACCACCAGCCGTCAGTGCATGCTTCCACCAGGCATACACACCACCAGCCGTCAGTGCATGCTTCCACCAGGCACACAAACCACCAGCTGGCAGTGCACTCTTCCACCAGGCACACACACCACCAGCCATCAGTGCACAATTTCTACAGGCACACACACCACCAGCCATCAGTGCACACATCAATTGTTAACGTATCCACAATTAACTATTGTAGCAATCGCAGTATGGCGCACTTTACTTTTAAATATATTCATCTAAAGTGCAGCATGCTATCATTACTACAAAAATAAATACACATTTTTTTCCTACAATTTATTGACTTTTGTTGCAATTGGTGTTGCAATATTTAGTAATGCCAATAGGTCAAACTTAATTAATGCGAGACCTATTGCATTGCAAATGCTTGTTTTTCCTTTTGGCTCTGTCTCTCTCTTTATCTCTCCTCTGCTCTTACACCTCCCTTTGTCTCAACATGGAGGGTTAATGACATTTTTCACTACAACATTGTCAAAATCGAATTTTCCTTTTTTTATTCAAATTTTTGTCATATTGTTCTTTAAATGTAGTTATTTCAGTCCTTAGTGTTTTTTCCAGAGTTTTTTCACTCTTAGTTGTATACAGCACTCATGGAATTTCATAAGAAAGAAATTTTCAATTTCAATCCGGTCTGTCACTTCACAGTTTTTAAACTACAAATGTTGGCACTAACCCTGCTCCCCAAACGCCCCCACTCGCGCCCCGTAGCTTTTTATCTGATCGTTGTGGCCTGCTGTGAGGGACTAAAGCTCACATCCCCTGCCTAAGACTTTCTAATTGTGCTGCTCGTAGGCATCAGCAGCTCCCCAAGGACTCAACATCATCTCCTAAGACCTGGGATGGGAGGAGATGCACCATGCTGTTTCTCCTCTGTCGGCCCATTGTCATTCTACCCATGAGGAACGGCTGACTCTGTGACCTGCTGAGAGTCGCACTCGGGCTGTAGCAGCAGCCTTTCAGGTGTTGCCCCAGCAGGAAAGTCGGCCAAGATACGTGGGCCCCTCCTCTAGAACCAGGCCTGGATCCAGGGGGGGCAAGCGCCCCACCTTGCCCCCCCCTGCGGACGCCCATGGTAGCCTGCATCCACATTGAATCTAAATCTGGTACTCACTCAACTAATGAAGGCACCCTTTGAGACTTTACGCAAAGCTACCTCAAAGATGCTCAGGCTAAAAACAGCATTCCTGGTGGCTGTAACATCTCTTTGCAGGGTGAGTGGAATACAAGACCTCACAATTCAAGAGACATATTTACAGGATCCCAAGGAAATAATTGTCATGAGGACAGATGCACAACTCTTCTCTTACCTAAGATACTTTTACACTTCCACATAAATCAAACAATACAAATTCCAAGTTTTTTCCAACACCCAAAAATTCAAGCAGAATTGTGCCATAATGTACTACATTGAAAAGACAAAAACAAGCAGGAAGATAAAGAAACTATTTGTCTTTTTTGCAAACAACAATAGGGGAAAACCTGTAACAAAGGGCATAATTGCCAGATGGATAACAAAACTATTCAACTATGCCACACAAGTACGGGGGACTCGCTAACCTTAACCCCAAAGGCACAATTAACAAGGAAAAAAAAGCAACCATTGCCTTTCAAGCAAATACACCCTCAAAGGATATATGTATGACAGCAACGTGTTGCTCTGTACACATGTTCAAAAGCACCACTGAAAAGACATTCAAATGAACAAGGACGCTCAAATGGGACAAATAGTGTTAAAACAACTGTCTACAAATCTAAGTACATCTTCAACCCAACCACTGCTAAACTAACAAAGATGCTACAGTTTCAATGCACAGCATGTGAATCCAAAAAAGATTCACTCTGCAAAATGAATAGTTTGTTATTTGTAGGTGTAGTTTTGCAGCTTGAAGGATTTTCTTGATTCTAAGCGACCCACCCGCCTCCACCAACAAGATTGAAGGAGAGAACCGACAAAAAATAGAATCCGAAGATGGCGACCAAAGGTGGGTACGACATCACAAGAAGCACCAAATGGAGGATTTGTCAACGCCCAACAATAACTAAAACCAAAACAAGAAGGACTACAAAAAAGTGGAGAGTTCCAGACCCAACCACTACATGGCAGAATAATGTGAATCCAGAAAAATCTTCAAGCTGCAAAACTACACCTACAGGCAAGAAAATATTTGTTCCACCTTTGCAGAACAATTCATCAGAATGTATCTGTTTTTCTTGCTGCATTCCCCATCTGATTAAGCCAATATCTGTTTGTTTCTAGGCTGATTCAGCACACAAAGAATCTTATGTCAAGTGAGGAGAAGCTGTGCATTAAGGTGCTCCGAACTCTGCAGCAGATGTTGGTCAAAAAGAACAACTTTGGGGACCGGGTGAGTAAGTGAGCAGATGATAAAAAGAAAGTACAAGAGTAGGTGGAATAGGAAATGGGTACATGAAGAAACAAGGCTGGAGGATCCTTGAACAGTTAGGACAGGGATAGTGCAGCCAGGTGTGGAGGGAAAGTGCTAAAGTACAGGTAGTGTAAAGAGAAAGGGTAGATGATGAGTAGTGAGTCTATAATCAAAGTGAAACGAGAAGAAAAGTAGAGTATAAGAGCAACAAGGATAGGAAACAAAAATAGGGGCTGGTTAGGCACGAAGGTCAATACAGGAGGTGGGACATGCTGAGTGTATAACATAGCTTGCATGCGAAGTATTGTAGTTAGCTTTGCAATGTAGGAGGGGAAGAGTATCTTCTGCTCTGTCACCCAACCTATAGATACGTTTGAGCGGGTTAGATGTGTGCACTATGGACAATGGTGTTCTCTCTTATGAGTTAATATTTTATGTGCAGAGGCCATCTCATGGAATAAAATTAATTTCCTTTCTTTCTTGTCAGGGGGGAGTTTTGAGAAAAATGCTTTTAAGTAATTATCTGCAAAACAAGAAGTCAAACCCTAAGGTGGAAATCCTTGACATTGGGGTCGGAGGTAAGAAAGTGGCGAGAACTGAGGCTGGCTGTGACTCGTTGTTAGTGTTGTGCTCTGTTGCCTAAGTGCCTGTCTGGAATGTGGTATGCTGCTGGCCCCGTGGATAAGTAATAATGTTTTGTGCTTCTGGCTCTGTGGCTCTGCATACACATCCACCTGATGCTATGGCTCCCTGGTAATGCTCTGTTGAAGTAAGTAACGTACCAGCCACAAGACTGTGAACATGCTTTAAAGAACCAGCTCAGGATCTTGTGTGCATTGTTCACTTTGGTAATCACTGTTAGTGTTTTGTTATTCTCTCTCCATGGATCCCTCCCAATCCTACTCTCTAAGGATTGTATTGATGTTAGTGGTGTTCACTAATAGTGCCATCGATATATGATAGTGCTAAACCTTCTCACCCTCATGGAGCGATAAAGGTGCAGTAAACTAAGGTTTGTGGATCTTTTTCATGCAAACTGGGAGTTATTGAGCTACAAGATATTAATCGTGTGCTAAGTAAATTCCTGAATATTGAATCTGCTAGTTACGATAGCTACTCATGACTTTAGCTAATGTAATATCAGATTTTACTGCTGGGTAGAGGAGAAGAAATAACTTTTTAATGAGCTTGCAATAAAACGTCAACATTTCATAAAAACAAGAGAAGATTTGTTCCTCAATTGTTCTTCATCCCATTGGGTGCTGTACAGGCCTATTTCAGCTCTGCTTTTTCCCTTCTCTACAGGCCAAGACCAAGACTGGGCAATTATTGCTGCAGTTCAATGCAAGCTGGACCGGGAGGGAGCCACAAAGCTTGTGTCTGACCTGATAATGAACTCAAAGAATGACAAGATTTTCCAAGAGAGCATCCTTCTGGCCATCCGATTGCTGGATGGAGGGAACACTGAGATCCAGGTATGCCTGTGGTAGGCGAATCCAGTGGATACGAGACTGTATACAAATGCTGGAAGGCCTAGATCAAACAAACTAGAGGTTGTATTTTAACACAATCTAAGCTATTCTTGAGCAAACCAACATGCTTGGAGGAGGGGTGGGGCCAATACACCAAATGGTCACAGTTGAGTTAATCTTGAGAAGATCCTGATAGTGAATGAGGAGGAGTAGGCACAGGCTGACAGGAATTAGCAGAATGATCCTCACAATAAAGGAGAAGATCAACATAGTGTTGGGGGATGGGGATCCTAGATTCTGGAGGCGAGACTGACAGAATAAGCGGAGATCTGTGCAGATTCAGCTAACTGTAGGGTGGGGTAAAGTAGGCAAAAGTAAGAGCAGAAGCGAAAGAGTAAAGGGTGGAGTATATCTTCATTTAAATAGCAAACTGAAATAGAAATCCAGGTAGGCCTGAAATAGGTTAATCCGATGAAGAAGGGTTTGTACACATTGAGAGCAAGATTTTTATGAAAAAGAATTTCAGTTTGAGAGAGCTATGCAAATAAAGCCGGATGCCGATCAACCTGGAGAAGGGAGGAGGGGCTGCACAGGTGATACTCCGGTCTGGAGTAGATTCACATACACATTGAGATATGCCTAAGTATCTAGGTACAAGTTGATATAGTGGTGTGTAAGAACACATATAGACGTCGGTAACGGGAGCAGTTAAGTGTGCAGTTTAGACCTACATTTCTTTAATCCACGATTCAGAACACCAGTGTCTCAAGTCTATGATGAGGCCACCTGGTGGGTCTTGTGCAATCAATTAATAACAAACTTGGTATTGTTGAAAATGGAAGTAGAAGGGTACAGCCCCGTAAAGCTTTACATCTGCAGGAAAATGAGGTCGCAATCTCCTCTTTACACAGTTCGGGAAACCTTAATGCATTCAAATAAACGCAATTAAGAGTGGAGCATACCAACATAACGATGGGAAAGGATGAATAGGTAAACTTTCAGCACACCAGGTTATTAAGGGATTGAAATCGACCCTGATAAGTAGTGATAGTCAAGAACAAACTAACGTGGTGAGGGAGAGAGTAAGACATAAAAGTGTAAACCTGGAACAGGCTAGCACTACAACGTCGAGGAATTAAAACATACAATTATAAGCTAGCCTGGAATGTACGAACATTGTAAAGGGGACATATAGAAATAAGTATGAGCACAAAAAGTCTAGGAGTGGCTTCAATTACAGGACAAGTTGCCATTGACGAAAATGGGAGGGCTCCAGCCCCGCATGAGTAGGAATGGGGACTGTGGATGGAAGGTCAACGCGGATGATCCTCTGCAGCTGGAGGGTAATGTATCAGGGATCCCCGAATAAAAAGAGGTGAGCGGGGATGGTAGATGCACTGAGTACCAGCAAGCTCACAGATGACTGCACAATACAAGATAGTTATGTGGAATGTCTGTGGTCTCATTGGCTAAAAAATCTATACAGAGTGCCGTCTTTTCTCAGGCAGCATAGGTGTTATTTCCAGAAAAAGTGGAAAGGCCAGTTTTACTTCTCCCCTTTCTCTTCGTATGCTCAAGGAGTGCCTATTTGGTGGCACCTGGGGTTCTCTTCCGGTTTGTCATAGAGGGCAGATACATCCTCCAACGTGGCACATTAGATGGAAGAGAACTGTGTATAGTCAATAATTATGCTCCTAACAATGATGACAGAGCATTCTATTGCAAGGTGTAATACCTACTGGTTGAGTTTATGGATGCCGTGATACTAAGGGCGGGAGATTGCAATTGTGTGCTGGATGGAACTATGGATAAACACCCCTCAAAGGAACGTGCTAAAACAGCTATGGTTTCAGCCTTGGAGGAGGTGATGCAAATATGCGGTGTGTGTATGGAATAACACACCACAGATATGGAATACTTGTGTCCCTCTTTGATGCATAACACATTTAATAGGCTGGATCATTTCCTGATTTCAGGTGAGTCACCCCATTGAAATGAAATGAAATTTGATTTATAAAGCGCATGGCTGCCCTAGAGCGTCCCAGCGCTAACTAACTAATAACAGAAGACTCTGGGGGTATCGGGATTTTTATGGTGATTTGGGGAAAAGAAATGTTTTAAGGGATTTCCTGAAATGAAGATAAGAGAATTCCATCCGGATATCCCTGGGGAGAGCATTCCAGGTTTTTGCTGCATTCAGTGAGAAGCGACGGCCTCCAGTGCAAGCCTTCCTTACTCTTGAGACAATTGCAAGATTGTCCCCATCGGACCGTAGAGCCCGGGCCGGTCTATAAGGACAGATCAGATTCCTTAGGGCCGGAGGGCCCTTGCCTTGCAGTGTCTTGTGCGTGATACAAAGTGATTTAAAGGCGATTCGTTCTTGAATTGGGAGCCAGTGGAGGGCTCTCAGCAATGGTTTGGCTGAAGCTCTTCTAGGCGCCCCCATAAGCAGCCTGGCAGCAGCGTTCTGCGCCCGCTGCAAGATGTTAATTGTGGCCTTTGGTGCTGCTAGCAGAAGGGCGTTGCCATAATCCAGTCTGGATAAAATTAGGGCCTGGATTAGTAGCTTCCTGGATTGAAAAGGCAGGAGGGGGAGGACTTTCCGTGCTGCGCGAAGCAGGCCAAAGCATCCACCTGCCACTTTCTGTGCCTGAGTCTTGAAAGTTAATTGGGGTTCGAACCAGACCCCAAGGCTTTTAATTTTCTCCTTTGATGGGGGTGGTTCACCCATGCAGGACGGCCAGTACTCTGTGGGCAAGGATGTGAATTGATGACCCAAAACCATGATCTCGGTTTTTGCTCCGTTCAATTTGAGCTTCAAGCCGGTCATCCAGGTGAAGATTGCAGTAAGGCAGCTCGAGAGGTTGTCTGAGCATCCCTCCTGTTGTGTCAGCGAGACGACTAGTTGTGTGTCGTCTGCATAGCTGATGGATTTGATCCCAAAAGGGGCTACTACCTCCTCCAGCGGGGCCATGTAAACGTTAAACAGCGTGGGGCTCAGGGAGGATCCCTGAGGGACCCCACACTGGAGGGGTGTAGACTTTGACATAATGCCATTTTCCCAAATCCTGAAGGATCGATTGTTCAGGAAGGATTCCAGCCATCTGAGAGCTGACCCTACAATGCCTAGTTTGGCAAGCCGGTGGACCAATGTTGCATGGTCCACGGTATCAGATGCAGCGCTCTGATCCAGGAGGATCAGGGCCGCTGATCCTCCCGAATCTAAGATGCATCTTGCCTCCTCCGCCACTACTATAAGGGCTGTGTCAGTGCCCTGTCCTGGGCGAAAACCCGTTTGGGAGTCGCTCAGTAGGCCATTACACTCCAAAAATCCTGAGAGCTGTTGATTTACTAGCTTTTCAGCGATTTTGCCCAATCCCGGTAGCAGGGAGATCGGGCGAAAATTAGCCGGGTTGGTGGTATCTAGTCCCGGTTTCTTTAGGAGCGTTATAATTCTGGCCTGTTTCCAGCTCGGGGGGACTACGCCATTGGTGAATGAGGAGTTTAACAGATCTGTGGCAAGGGGGGCAATGGTGTCAGCGATTTGCTTAAGGACGTGCATGGGCGCTGGATCAGATGGAGATCCGCTATGCACCAAGGTTAGAGTTTTACAGAAATCCTCCCTGGTAATGCATCTAAGCAGATCCAGCCGGGGACTAGTTGTTGAGAGGGGGGGGGTCTCAGTGGTTGGAGTTATGCCGTTTCTGGTAGACTATCGAGGATTTTCTGTATTTTATCATCAAAATATTCTGCCAGCTGGTCACACCTTGCTTTGGTGTCCTCTTGTGCGGTTGGTGGGGACGGGATTTTAAGAAGTTGATTAACAAACATAAACGTTTCCCTAGAGGAGTTAGCCGAAAGTTTAATTTTCTCCTCAAAGAAAGATGCCTTGGTTTTCTGCCGTGCAGCTTTATAGAGTCTTAAGGCGGCCTGGTAGGAGGTTTTGCTGTTGGCTGCCCAGTCCCTCCTCCAGATGCGTTCAAACTTTTTGCAGGATTTTCTGAGTTCTCTTAGCTCTGTGGTGTACCATGGGGATTTAAAGGTGCAACTCTTTTTTGTCACCATTTTGAGAGGCAGAACCGTATTCAGGGCGCTATTAAGCCAATTCTGAAAATTTGAATCTGCTAGCAAGACATCTGATTCTGCAGCAGGAGCCGATAGTTCTAGCGTTTGTTTCAGAGCTTCCACCGATAGCTTTGGCCAGGCTCTCTGTAATATGCGAGGACGCGGGGCACTTCTCTCCTCCGATCGAATTTCCCACGAGAATGGGACTACAAAGTGGTCGGACCATGGTAGGGGCAGTGGGGATTTGACTCAAAGCTGGTTATTATTTGAAAAGACCGGGTCCAGCAAGTGTCCCCTGATATGGGTGGCTTCTTTATTTAACAGTGTCAATTCAAAGGCTTTGAGATTGAGGATGAGGTCTGTGGCCATTTTATCATTGGGATCATCAAAATGTAGGTTCAGATCTCCCAAAACCAGAAAGTTGGATGCCCGAGCTGCTGCAGCTAAAGTAGCTTCTAGTAGAGAGTCTGTAAAATGTTTTATGCAGCCCGGCGGACGGTAGATAAGAAATCCTGAAAGGGAGCAGGTGGAGGTAAGCTGAATGCTGAAATAGGCACTTTCTGTATCTAAAATGCCACAGTCCTCAAATCCACAGATCAGAGAGTCTTTGTGAATTAAAGCAAGACCACCTCCCTTCCCTTTGTCGCTATGCTGACTCTGAATATGAAATCCACTTGGGAGAGCAGAGATAATGTCAAATAAATTCTGCGTTGGGAGATAACCATGTCTCCGTTAAGAAGAGCAGGTCAAGGCGGCACTCTTCGATCAATAGATTGATCTCTACCGCATGCTTAGGTAGTGATCTGCAGTTTAGTAGCGCCATCCTCACCTCCCTGCCGGCCACTTTACCGTTAGTCCCCACGGGGATGGAGTCAGGACAAAGTAGGCACCGACAAAGTTGTTTGTTAGTCCAATCAAGCTGGTGGCACCACTGACCGCTCTTGTCTTGTAGCGCCAGGGGTTCTTTATTTGAATATCTTATTGGTCCCGTAGGGTCCACGGGCATAGTGGTAGGCCCTAGGCCCGGTCTGGCCCGGACGGGCCCAGACGGGCTTGCCTCTGGCGCGCCATCGGCGCGCCCGCTGCGCCCACCCGCTGCGCGGACGGGAAATGGACTTCATTTTATAGCGCTCGGGCCGTGATTCGCCCGACCGCTAGTGCGCCAACCGTGCCTTTTCCCCTAAGATGGCGGCCAAAGTCGTCGCCCTCCGGGTGGCTGTCTACAACCGAGTGGAGCCCTAAATCGGCCCTCGGTATGCTTCGCACAGGTATTGTAAAGCGCCTCAACTATGCCAGGCAGGCAGGTTACACAGTGCAAAATTTACGAGTAAACAATTTTTAAAAACAGATTTTAGTGCAAATAGGCATAAAATAAAAACAAGTGGTCTGAGGCCTAACTCCCGGCTTTCCGCCTCAGGAGTCTCTGTTATGAGTGAGAAAGGTTGTAGTTTGTGCTGGCGCTTACCAATTTATAGCGCTCGGGCCGTGATTCGCCCGACCGCTAGTGCGCCAACCGTGCCTTTTCCCCTAAGATGGCGGCCAAAGTCGTCGCCCTCCGGGTGGCTGTCTACAACCGAGTGGAGCCCTAAATCGGCCGTCGGTATGCTTCGCACAGGTATTGTAAAGCGCCTCAACTATGCCAGGCAGGCAGGTTACACAGTGCAAAATTTACGAGTAAACAATTTTTTAAAAACAGATTTTAGATTCATGATGCGCATTATCTGGGCAGGTTCCTTTCTGACCCCTCTCCATTATTGTTTGAGTTTGAGGGGGAGAGGAAGCACCATCATCCAGAAGAATGCCTTCAGGGGGTCCTCTGGACCCTACATGCCGTGATGCTCTGGATGGCTCATTGGCTGCCTGGTTGGAGACCATCCAGGGTTTGCCAGATTATAGAGCCAATATATGGGAGGCGATTAATGCTCTGGTAAGGAGTGAATGCCTAGGCAAGGTCTATGGGGTTAAGCAGCAACTGCAGAGAGATCTGAAGCTACAGAAGAAGGTGCAACACAGTCAAACTGCATCCCCTGAGAGGCAGGCTGAGTTGTTAGGGTTCAGAAGAATCTTGGAAGAATTATGGGGCAGGTTAGATGGCCTGACACCAAAAGAGTATGGCCAGAGACTACACAAGGAGAGAGACAAGTCCAGTAGGTTATTGGCCCGGATACTTAAATACAGACAGGCATTACTCGTTTGGATGGTATGGGAAGCTGCAATAAACGGTACACTCTGCGATCATTTGCAGTGGCAGACCCTGACATGACTGATCAGGTTACTGATATCCTAGGGATGGTGGAGCTACCAAACCTCCCTGATCCACTCAGTGCAGGGCTTGAAGTTGAGATTGCCTTAAAGTTGAGGGAGGCCCTGAAAACTAAGCAGAAAGGCGAAATTCCAGGCTGGGATGGCTTCCCGGTGGAGTTCCTTTAGACTTTTGCACCAAAGCTATCTGAGACGTTTTGAAGGTATTTAGGGGTGCTAGAATGAGTGGCACCTTGCTTCTACATGATACTCAAGCTGGGTGGTGACCCAGTGTAACCCTCTGAGGCCTCTGACGATAATTAATAGTAAAAATAACGATCTGTGTAAGGTCCTTGTGGGGAGGCTGAGGTCAGTGGTGGGCTCTTTGCTCCACAAGGATCAATCCGGCTTCACACTGGGCTGGAGTATGGCTATAAATATTTATAGGCCGGGACATATCCTCCATTTGCTGGGAAATATGGAAGAGGAGCTTGCAATTGTGACCTTGAAAAGGCATTCAACACACTAAACTGGGTATATTTTATGGAGGTCCTGCAACTTATGGGAGTCAGACGGATTTTTCATAGCTGGGTGTGACTGCTATATACAAATCCCAGGGCCTGGGTTATGAGTGGGGGTATGGTCTCCACAGCCTGAGACATAGGTGAGGTACTAGGCAGGGTTATCCTCCTTCACCCCTACTCTATTCCGTGGCAATGGAGCCTTTGTGGATGAGGCTCAGGAAAGAAATTGGAGGAAGGGAGATCAAGGTTGGCGACATCACACATGTGGTCTCCCTAAATGCAGATGCTGTATTGTTCTATTTGAGGCGGCCCAGCAATTTGGTCCCATGGTCTGTTGGTTTGCTTTGATGAGTTTGGTGACAAAGCATGGCTTATGATTAATATAAAAAACATTGTTGTTCCCACTGGGGACATGGGTGGAGAGCCCAGGGCTGTAGCTGCCTGTCGGGCGTTAACTGGGAAACGGATATATACAGATATATTAGTTTTATGGTAGCAACTTCCACTGATAAACAATACTAGTACAATTGGGGGAGAGTGCCGAAAGGTTTGCAGACATCAATAGGTATTTAGAATGAGCTTCCCATTTCCATTATGGAGAGGATTGCTATTGCGAAAATGGTGTTCCTCAAGCGTTGCCTTTACATCTTGAAAAATGCAGCGTGTCCACAGCTTCCAGACACTTCTCAAAAGCTGAACAGGCTGCTGGTGTCTTTGGTGTGAGCCAGAACATAATACATAGTAGCCTTGGATATGCTAAAATGTAACTAGGAGAAGGGGGGGAGGGGCTGGGCCTCCCGGAGATGGAATTGTATTATTATGCTGCTGACATGCAACATGCTGCTCATTGAGGATTGGGGAGGATAACTGACAAAAATGCATGTTAAAAGAGACATGTGATGATACACCACTGATAGAACTGCTCATGAGGAGAGCCGGGGTGCCCAGGTAATACCACTATATTGTGAGACAGACTGCTCTGGTCTGGGAATGCAGAACTAGTAGGGTCCCTAAGCGATTGCCTTTTGCAAAGGAATTGGAGTTGTGGGATGAACAGCCCTTCAAATGCAGTGGTGGCTTGTGAACTTAGAAAGTGGTGGAACGTAATTGCATTCATCGATTTTGCAAGAGTGCAGTTAATGATGTTTGGTAATTATGTTCTCTTTTCTGTACAACCAAAAAATAAAGCAATTTAAAAAAAGCTGTCTCTAGGCCACACCTGAAATTCATGATAGCCAGTTCCCTATAAAAGAACTAGATCACATACATTTATCCTAGTCATTCGAGTCTCTTGAAGGCTCTCTTTATTGAGAGCAGTCACAAGTGCAGGCCTGACGGTGATGAGCTGGAAGGAAGGGAGATTCAGCAACAGGATGAGTTAGATGGGGGAGATATTCATTACATTTCAGGAAGCTCATGAGGCATTTACAGTGGGCCCCTGTCAGTTACTGAAGTACACCAGGATTGCCAGGACAACCAGAGAGATTTGGACTGACTTTCCAAATACGCCTCTCCGGACTGAAATACTATAAGCAGTCCCGTGACTTGGAACAAGTGGACACTTGATGATCTTGATGTGCAATTCCCTGAAGGCGGAGGTACCCAACAGGGTGTTGAGCACCGGGCTAACCTGGGAGGGTGGTTTGGGTGACCAACTCACTGATAGGGTGTGGGCTACGACATATGCCCTGGTTAAAGGGATCTCTGGTAATGCTAGATTTAAATCGACACATCTCAACTATGTGCATCACACATATCTAACTCTGATTAAATTAAGGAGAATTTATCCAAATAGGTCTGGTAAGTGCCCCCATTGGTGTGGGGTCGAAGGGCCCTTCTTCATGCACCTCATGTGTACTTGAGACAAACATTTTGAACGATTAGACTAAATTTGCAGAAAGGCTGCATTGGTCTACGGAGATATCTATATAGCTTCTCCCAAACAGTGTCTATTGGGTATAGTAGCAAAACTAAAGAAGAAAAGGATGCAATATAAAGTTGTGCATTTAGCACTGGTGTTAGCAAAAGGATGCATAGCTATAGGGTGGCTGGGGACAAGAAACACTAATACAGCTCTCTGGATTAGAGATATGACAGAGAGGACATTGGCTGAGGACACCTTTATGAGGCGATCCTGAAGAGACGACAAGGTGTAAAACAATCTTGCTACTTGGGCGACCAAATTACAGGGTTTTGGGTGAAAGGACGTTCAGATGTTGCAATTAGTAACACTTACGCAAAATGCAGACCATGCTAGACTGCACTAATGAATAGGTACTAGGCTGGGGCGAGGCACCTTATGCAGTGAGTGGGGTATAATCACAGATACGTACAGTACTGATATTGATTGGATTCAGAATAGCAGGCAGGGAGAGATAGTTATCTGGCTTAAAATGTATAAGTGGGTCAAAATGAGATGGTATTTTCATGAGAGAAGCATTCAACATAATTGTTGTTGTTTCCTAAGGTATTTTAACCTGAGAAAATGGCAAATACATATATTGAAGTATGAGTAGCCTAAACCATAGTTGACAACGATTCACATTCCATACCATAAGGTTGGCTTTCAGGAATTCTTAGCGTTTTGAATGACAACACTTTGCATACGCAGCTTTGGGGGGCCATACCATTAATGGAGAAAACAAGACTACAAGTTCCAGCATGCAACTTCCATTGGCTAAAAATATTTTAAAAAAACGTTTATGGTGACTCTGGCAGGCCGTTTGCAGCTCTACCGAATTATGAAAGAAGGAGAACAAACACAGAGATAAGACAGAAACTGCAGAGCCACAACAAAGGGATAAGGAGGGAAGCAGGTAATAGATACAGGCGAATATACATCACTATATAGATCACTGCACACACCTACGGTGTACTTCGATCTCACTGGAGCGCAGCCATTAGCATTTCACTTTCCTCCTCCGAGGCCGTTTCTGATGATCAGATGGTTAGACTTCACTAAAAAGAACGCCATTGATTGGTCCTAAGGCTGCCATGTCCTTACTGTACGACCTCCTTCAGCATCTGGCGTATCACTGACACGTGTCTATGACTCTAGGCAGCGCATTATGTTTTGTTTATTGCTCGTCTCCAAGCTTACTGTCAATCAAAGTTGAAGAAAGTGCTTTTGCATCCTTATGGCATTCCTGGTATGCAAGAAGTGATTGCTCCCTCTGCCCTTCTCATGGTTGATCCTTTACTCCGTTTACATTCTTCTGCCTTCTTCTGTTCCACACGAGTGCACAGTTTCACTCCTCCATTTGAAAAAGGAGCTGAAGTCTCCTCTCTTTTAACAGCCCTACATTCACCAGTGACAAGAAAACTCCCAGATGAGAACTCCTCATTCCTCCTTCGACTCCAGCTGCGTGTTATGGATCATCTTCAATCATTCCCTGCAAACCCTTTCTTTCCAAATTGTATGTTTCTTCTCATATAGCGCCCTCCTCGATCATCTACATGAAAGCGCTTACGAATTAGGGGTAAGCTCCATTAATAAGGTTTCTGATCATTACACCATCAACTAATCCAGCAAATAACGAAAACAGATCAGCATGAGCCTGGTCACCTGGATAAGCATCACTGTAGCTGCTTAAGTCAGTATCCCTCATTTTCCCTCTCGATTCTCCCACTCTGTACATACATTACAAGTGAGTTTAGCCAACAAGCGGGTCTCCATTTGTGAATATTCTCACATGAGGACTGATCTATCTGTACAGACAAGGTCCCCACGGTACTTTACGGTGTTCAGATGAGTAGTTAAAACGCATGCTCATAGTTTACTTTCGAGCTGTAATACCCTAGCGGTTTTGTCTCTATGCAAACATGATAATGAAGCTCTGAGGTGGGCTAGATGGAAAACCTTCTTAGCCTCCTGAGTTGTCTAGCTAGCATTATTGCCTTTGCATTGGCTTCCAGTGCATCTCATAAATAGTGCTACAAAATGTCAGATGCACAAAAATGTATAAGAAAAGGGTGTATTTTTTTCCGACAGTGTAGAGAGTGTCTGGCCGTGAAGAATACTTTTTAAATGAGATAATTAGCTCTTGGAATGTAAAAATTATGTTAACTGGGTGAAAATATTTTGCACATTAAACACAAAGTTTCTATTTAGGGAAAAAGTGTATCACAACCCCAAATACAGTAAAATGACTCCTCTACATCAGTAAGCTATTGTAGCTTCTGGATAAAGCTCTTACACTGTGCCTCCACAGAAATAATGCAAACGTTTGCAACTGTGGTATTACTACAAATAGCCTTACATACTCCAAACAAGCATTGTCAAAGCCTTTGGTACCTATTGGTTTTGTCAATGGTTGGCTAAAGAATTTAAAAGAAAGCCTTTTCCACGGCCATGTCATTATGTAAGTGTGCACACCACTCATGCGCGTGCCTACAAAATTACATGGGCGCTTTTTTAGGGCTCGGCCTACGCCCCCCCAGCGTCAGCAGGGGGCGGAGCTCCGAGCTCCTATTGTTAAGGGGTTTCTGAATCGTGCAGGAAAAATTCCTTAGTGCGCGAGATTTTTCAGTACTTTTAGTTCCAATCTGAATGGTAATTGGTCCTCGCTGTGCCGTGTTTATATTAGTCGTAATGCAATAGGCCATATATTTTACTCGTGGGCCACTTCCTGCATATCGTGTGCGGTTACGCGCAGGGCCGTCCATAAATTTTAATTAGGAGCTGTCAGGGAGCCGCTGTAATGGAATCCAGATGCTCTGGGCGCATTCACCATTCTGCAGTGCGTTTTGAGGGCGCGCGTTCGTGTGCATCGTTTCATGTGTAAGTGTATACGGTATGGGCTAAGGGATGGCAGAACACAATTTGATTCGTTATCAATTTTCACCTTTTGCAAATAAATGAAGGGTCTAGTGTTTTGACAACTCGTATAGAAGTAACCGTGTTTATGTATACATTTCTGGCAGAAGGCTAAAACGTGCAAACTGTCAGTCCTCTCTGGAAGCTGTTACAAAATATGATTTTACAAAGAGGCAAATCATCATCCGGCCATATCAGCAGTCGTGCATAACATTTTTTTCAAAATGCAGCAGGAAAGCCACTCGTTCAGTACGGGGGAGAGATTAAATAAATGTTACTTGACTTTTCATCTACAGTGGCAGTTCCTTTACACGATAGCAAATTACAACTTGTGAGTAGGCAGCGGGAGTGAAGAAACAGTAAGTGGAGCTTGTGCAGTGGTAGTGTTGCTTAGCTATGATTGTGCAGCAGGTGCAGTGGCACCAGTGTGTGGCGTAGTTGCCATTCATGGAGCAGGTGAGGTGTTATCAGTGTTACTTAGCTATGATTGCGCAGCAGGTGTAGTACCACCAGTGTGGCGTAGCTACCATTGTGCAGTAGGTGCAGTGGCATCAGTGTGGCGTAGCTATCATTGGTGCAGCAGGTGCAGTGGCACCAGTGTGTGGCGTAGTTACCATTCGTGGAGCAGGTGAGGTGTTATCAGTGTTACTTAGCTATGAATGCGCAGCAGGTGCAGTGGCACCAGTGTGGCGTAGCTATCATTGGTGCAGCAGGTGCAGTGGTACCGGTGAGTGGTAGCTACCATTGGTGGAGCTGGTGCAGTGGTAGTGTTGCTTAGCTATGATTGTGCAGCAGGTGCAGTGGCACCAGTGTGGCGTAGCTATCATTGGTGCAGCATGTGCAGTGGTACCGGTGATTGGTAGCTAGCATTGGTGGAGCTGGTGCAGTGGTAGTGTTGCTTAGCTATGATTGTGCAGCAGGTGCAGTGGCACCAGTGTGTGGCGTAGTTACAATTCGTGGAGCAGGTGAGGTGTTATCAGTGTGTTACTTAGCTATGATTGCGCAGCAGGTGTAGTACCACCAGTGTGGCGTAGCTACCATTGTGCAGCAGGTGCAGTGGCACCAGTGTGGCATAGTCACACACACCACCAGCCATCAGTGCACGCATCAATTGTTAACGCATCCACAATTAACTATTGTAGCAATCTCAGTATGGTACACTTTACTTTTAAACATATTCATGTAAAGCACAGCATGCCACCATTGCTACAATTCAAATCTAACCCACATTATTCCACTACACACCACATGCACACACTCCATAACACATGGCGAAAAGACATTGCCATTTACAATGCCATTAGCTCAAACTCAAATAAATCCGAGCCCGATTGCATTTCCAATGCTTGTTTTCTTTGTAGTTACCAATCCGAGTAGCATCGGTAACTAAAACATAAAAATGTGCAAAGCTTTTTTTTAAAATCAGGGTGGGGTGAAAGCAACACAGGATCGTGGCGATGAAAAAATGCTGGAGGATGCAGATGAGGAGACTGGACGAAACATGGAGGCGTGGGTGGGGGTTTGGAAGCAACGGAGGACGCAGGCGAGGAGAAGCAGAGGACAGAGAGAGAGCAAAATGGACTATCGAGGGAACAAAATGGCAAAAGAGCAACGTGGAGCAGGCAGGGAAAGTACATGGGCAAAAAAGCAATAGGGGGAAGTACACAGTGACAAGTGCAACATGGAGGGGTGGGGAAAAGCACATGGGTGACAGGGATCAACACAGAATGCGGAGGAGACAATGCTGAAAAATACATGCATTCCCATAGCTTGCCTAAACAAAAAGAAAAGAGTAGTGCTTTAAAAGCAAGCAAACAAACAGCAAGCAAAAGCAGTGGAAGCATAGAAGCCAGCAAAAGAGGTGGCTAAGAGGCTATATTTCATGGGAGGGGCAAACACAAGATTGACAAACTGGGATACAAATTAGAAGCAGGCAAATGACAGTGATAGGAAAGTCAACCAGTGGTAAGCAAGTCACGTGTATGTTCTTGGTAAACCCATATTGTCTTGCAACAGAAAGCAAATGCGCTGTTTAGTAGGCAACATTAAAGGAGGGCCTCAGTGACTTAGCAAAGATGCAATGAGCCTCCATTCAGACAATAAATATGTCCTCACACCTCCCATGCCCACCACATACACAACCAGGGAGCGTGTGACACTACAAAGCAGACCAGAGTGACAAATGGCAAATTAGGCTGAAATATCTTGGCATATAAGAGTGGCACTGGACCCTCAGAGCTCCACAGTGCACAAATTACACTGCCCCAGCTGCTCTTGACCCAAATACTGATGCACTCTACTGTTTCAATTGTAGCTGTACCCCAGAACTTACTAAAGCTCTCTCGACTCCCTCTCACTCCTAGAATTCCATTTACAACCTGATGAAGGGGGACAACAAATCAGAGAAGTTCTTCAAGGTCCTGAACGATCGCATGAAGAGCGCCCAGCAAGAGATTAAATCTATGGTCTCGGTGAACATGAGTGACTTGGGCAACCAGGAGGAAAGAGAAACGGTGCCAGAGCCCTCGTCCAAAGGTGAGAGAGCCGACACAGAGCATACATCAGAGGTGCCTTTGTAGGCTATATTCAAAGGTGAGATAGGTGGGAGACACCCTTACATGTCCCTCCCTAAAGGTGTGACTGTCTTCATTGCCTGTATGTACTGGTGAGAAGACTACTGTAGATCCCACGACTACAGGTGAGATGGCCACAGAGGGAGTGAATGGGTGAACGTAAAGGAGACTGACCCATCTGAAGGTGAAAGAGATTATGTCAGAGGCCATATCCAAAGGCAAGAGACAGAGCCCTACTTCCTGTCCAAAGTGTGTACACAGACCCTGTGTATGAAGGTGAGACAGACCGACACAGAGTCCATGATTAAAGGACTGGAGATTGGAGAAGTGTGGCTCAATGGTTAGAGCGGCAGACCCTGATGCAGAGGTCTAGCCCGGGACCAGGGTTCAATTCCCCGCCTCGGCGGGTCTTGGGCTCAAAATTCCACGGACCTGATAATTCTCGCCTCGGTGCCTATTCCAATCATGGAGTCCTACTCTGCAACTCTGGGCAATAGCTTGCTTAATCTCCACAACGGCCCTCACAACGCTAAGGATGCCTGGCCTCCACCTTGGGGGTGCCCAGGAGTGGACACCTCACAGGCAAAGCCAGGATGGGTTCCACAGCGGTATTCGTACAAGCGCCTTGAGACCCTTGTGGGTGAGTAGTGCGCTATACAAGTATCAATTTACAATTTATTAAAGGGGAAAGAGATGCATTATAGGCCATTTCTAAAGGTGAGAAAGGTGAGCGAGACACCCAAACAGGGCCAGACTGGCTACCGGGCAGTTGAGTGTGCTGCCGTGCTGGGGGCTAATTTCGTTGATGGGGTCCTGAGTGTGCAAAACGAAATTTGTTTTGCTTTTTTATTTAAATTGCACGCAGGTCCCCATCAACGAAATAAGCCCCCACCACAGAGAAATTAGCCCCTAGCTCGGCAGCACACACAACTGCCCGGTAGCCAGTCCGGCCGTGCACCCAAATGCTCACCTCTAAAGAGGAGAAAGTTGCTGTCAGTGCCCATGTCTAAAGGTGGATGTGTTGGTCACAGAGGGCATGACTAGAGATAAGAGAAACTGTCACTGAGTGCATGTCTAAAGGTGAGAGAGACTGCCTCCAAGAGCGTGTCGAAAGGTGAGACACCCACACTGCCTACATCTTATGGGGAGAAAAAGATCATCAATTGCCCTATGAAGATGAAAAAGACTGACAGTGCCCATGTTTAAAGAAAGAGGTGACTACAGTCCATGTCCAAAGGTGAGAGAGACAGCTACATGGCAATGTCTAAAGGTGGGATAGACTCCCTCTTGGCTAACAGGGAGAGAGACAGCTCCAAAGCGCATGTCTAAACATGAGCAAGCTGGCCACATAACTCTCATCTAAAGATGAATGGCATTACAAGCATCCACTACCAATGACAGTATTCATCTCTTTCTGATCCTCTCTCTCTCGCCTCCTGCTCTCTCTCTACCAGTTCTTCTGCCATTCTCCTCATTGTGCTCTTTGTTCCTCCATCATTACTGGTCATCGACCCGGAAGTGCTTTACTTTTTCAGCTGTCTCCTTGCTCTCTCCCTCATTGTTGTGCATCCTGCTCCAGCCCCTCGCTTCCGCTTCCTCTCTGGTTTGCATGCTGAAGCTGCAGTATCACAATCATCTCATTCTAGTGCTCAAACCTGGTGGATTGTCTCTAACCCTGAGTTCTACATGTCTGTCTAGGACATGTCGTGCTGCTCTCTCTCTGACCTTGGCATATATGTCCAGGACGCATCCAGCAGCTCTGAACCTAAAATCAGCACCTCTTCTCGTCTTGTGCCCTTCTCTACTCCTGAGCTCTGCGTCTATCTTGAACCCACCTCGCTGCTCTGTACTCACCAGAATGTGCCCTCACTCTCTAATAGGGAGCCTCAGTCTCTATCACGGACGCATGCTCCTGCTCTCACCCTGGGGTCTGCTCACTCTTCAGGTGCACCGCCCCCCCCCCCCCCCCCCCCCCCCCCCGCCTCCCCTCCTCCCAGCTCCTCTCTCTGTCCAGGGCTCATGGTGCGACTGTCTCTCTGGATTCCAGTTCTCTGTCTATCACTCTTCCCTCACTCGCCTCTGCTTTTGTATTCAGGACGCGCTGCCACTGTGGCACTGAGCAATGCTTCTTTATCCGGGAGCCACCCATCTCTTGCAGAACTAGGCTCTTCCTTTAAACCCCGAACAGACCCTGTTGCACTAACTTTGGGATCAGCATCTGTAAGGCGCACCCTACTACTACGTCACTAAGCCTAGAAGTTAGGTGGTTTATTGTCTCTTTAAACGTTTGCTGTGTTCTATCCATGTAATGGCTGGATCAACTGTGGCTGAGGTTGGGATTCCTGGGATAAAGTTCTGCTCTGTGATTAGCAGGGCACCCACAACGTTTATCCTTCCTGTGCCAGGCACGGTTTCCAGCCTAGTACTTTGGACTTTTTCTTTTGACCCCTGCACTGTGACCCTCCGCATGGATGATAATGTACTAGCACTGCAGCGCAGATGGTATCAATATTTTGAGGTTCTGCGCATTATAATCACCTCATGCCAATCCAGCTCACCTTCTGGCACCGGGTGGGAGGCACAGGCGCCATTGCTTGAACTCTGAAGCATCTTCTAGCTCTTTAACCCATGCTCTGCCTCTCTAACTAGGACGGAGCAACCAGTACATGCTGCCTCCCGCCCCCTCGCGCTACGCAGTGAGCACGCAGTTCCGCAAAGGGCACGAGCTGAGCGAGAGCGGCGAGAGCAACGAGATGGGGCCGGTGGTGCTGATCATGAAGCCAATCTTGCGGTTCCTTCAACTGCTGTGCGAAAACCATAACCCGGATCTACAGGTGAGTGACAGGAACTATCACCATGACTACAGGTGAATGACAGGTATCCATTGAGGTGACCGGCCATAGCCAATGCCCTGACTTGCAAGTGAGTGGCACGAGCCACACTCTCGACTGTGATGTGATTGACAGGAACGAAAGGCACCATGCAGGTCACATTAAATATATAAATAAATAAATAATACATGTCTCCGCTCCCTTCACTTATTGCTTTCTTCTCTATCAACCCCCACTCCGCTGTTTTTTACTCTTATTCAGTTTGATGACCATCCGTCCTCCTCCAATCTCCCCTCGCACATTCAGCATTCACTATCTGCCTTCTATCTTTTTAAAATCAACCATCCTGTCTGTCTTATTCTTATTGTTGCATTTTTCATCATCCCTTGCCACATCCTCTTTCCACCACCAATCCCTACAGACTTTATTTTCTGTCTCCTATGAACTTGTTTCTCACTTATGGCATTATAGCATTCCTGACCTGGTCAGAACCGGTCGCTCCACCCGCTCCTGAGCTGCCTGGTGTCGTTTCCATATTGCTACCTCCTTCTGCATTGCTCGCTCCTGGGCTGCCTGGTATCGTTTTCTTCATTGCTGTGCCTGCTATTGTTTCTACGTTGATTAGCCTAATTTTGTTTCTAAATTGCTTTGCCTGGTATCGTATCCACACTGCCTTTGTGAGTCGCATCTAGGCCTGCCTGGTATCATTTCTACTTTGCTTTGCCTGGTATCGCTGCTTTGGTGGTTCGTGTCTGTGCCAGATTGTGCCCCCGATCCCGTCTTGCATTGTTTTGGTGCCATTTGTTGTGCCTCTCCTGCTCCCCCGTGGCCCCACCCCGTTCCCTCCAGCATCTCCGGACCTCGCAACCCCGCTCCCGCCTCCCAGCTGCTCCTCCCTCCCTCCGCCCCCTCCGCTCTCCACTTATGGCAGTCGCATACGCGCAGCGTTCACGCACAGCGTGCGCGCCCTATGCACGCCGAAGGCGCACCAAAGGCAAGCCCGTCTACGCTCGTCCGCGCCTGGACCGCGCCCAGCGCCAGACCCCTTGGATCCCGCAAACTCCACCCCTCCCGCCGAACTTACGACGCCGCAACCCTCACTGCACTCAACACCGGCCGCCTCCACGACTGCCACCAAGCCGCCCCAGGCCGTACCCATGGACCCTTCACCTGCCAATCCTGCAAGTTCTGCTGCATCAGGACCCACTCTACAACCACAAACGCCAAACAGAGCTCCAAGAACAACCACCTGAAGTGCATCTTGCTCAACACCCGCTCGGTCCACAGACACGCCATTGAACTATGGAACCTACTCGACACCACTTCACCGGACGTCGCCTTTCTCACGGAAACCTGGATGAATGCCTCTTCAGCACCCGACATCGCCATAGCCATCCCGGACGAATACAAGATCATCCGAAGAGACCGCATCAACCAAACAGGAGGAGGCATCGCCATCGTCCACAAGAACACCATCCGCATCTCGACCAACTCCGACGACACCCTCATAGCCACCGAACACCTCCACTTCCAGATACACACCGACCCCAAGACCACACTCAGAGGCACCCTCATTTACAGACCTCCAGGACCCCACACACAATTCAGCGAAGACATTGCTGACTTGTTAGCCCACACGCCCTCCCCTCCGAAGACTACATTCTCCTAGGGGACCTCAACTTCCACCTGGAGAATAACAACAACAACAACACCACCACCCTGCTGGAGAACCTCGCCAATCTCGGACTCAAACAACTGGTGAACACCCCCACCCACTACGCCGGACACACGCTCGACCCAATCTTCTCCTCCAGCAAGCACATCTCCTTCAATCACACCACGGGGCACCACTGGACGGACCACAGCTGCGTCCACTTCAGCTTCAGAAAGACCACGACCCACCACCACCCGCAACAGGTTCCCTGCAGAAACTGGAACAAAATTACCACCGACCAGCTCACCACATCTCTGAACCAAAACCCTCCCGCCATATCAACGGACCCTAATCAAGCAGCCATCAATCTCGAACAGTGGATCACCCACTGCGCTAACGAACTAGCACCCTTGAAAAACCATTCCAACATCCAGGAAGCAAAAAAGCCTCCTGGTTCAACGACGACCTCAAGAACTCCAAAAAGAACTGCCGCACCCTCGAGAAAGCCTGGCGAAGAAACCCAACCACAGACAACATGACCGCCCTCAAGAACGCCACCCGCAAACACCACCAGCTGATCCGCACCACCAAGAAATCTACATTCAAGGATCGATTAGACAACAACGCCCACAACAGCAAGGAACGCTTCAGCATTGTCAAACAGCTCACCAATCCCGGCGCCGGCAACAACGGCATCACTCCCTCTCAAGACCTCTGCGATTCTCTAGCCTCGTTCTTCCACAGCAAGATTGTAGACATACATAACAGCTTCGGTGACCAGCCCACTCCCCTCACAACTGAACCGAAACCCCCCACCACCACCCTCCGCGCCTGGACCCCAATCAGCACCGATGACACTATCCACCGGATGAACTCCATCCACTCCGGACCGCCAACCGACCCATGCCCCCATCACATCTTCAACAAGGCCGACTCCGTCATCGCACCCCAACTCCGGGACATTATCAACTGCTCCTTCAACACCGCTACCTTCCCAGAAAGCTGGAAACATGCCGAGCTCAGCGCCCTCCTGAAGAAACCTACAGCAGACCCCACCGAACTTAAGAACTACCGCCCCATCTCGCTCCTCCCGTTTACCGCCAAAGTCATAGAGAAGACCGTCAACAGTCAGCTCGCCACCTTCCTTGAGTCTAACAACTCCCTCAACCGCTCACAATGTGGCTTCCGAGCCAACCACATCACCGAAACCGCCCTCATCGCAGCCACAGACGACATCCGGACACTGCTCGACAACGGGGAAACTGCGGCCATCATCCTCCTGGACCTTTCCGCAGCGTTCGACATGGTCTGCCACCGCACACTTGTACAACGCCTCAGGAACGTCGGGATACAAGATAAGGCATTGGATTGGATCATCTCTTTCCTCGCCGGAAGAACCCAGAGAGTCCGCCTCCCCCCTTTCAGATCAGAGGCCACCGAAGTCATATGCGGCGTTCCACAAGGATCATCGCTCAGCCCCACCCTCTTCAACGTGTACATGAGCCCCCTCGCAGCCATCGCACGCCAACACAACCTCAACATTATCTCCTACGCAGACGACACCCAGCTGATCCTCTCCCTTATCAAAGACCCAACCACCGCCAAAACCAACCTACACGAAGGGATGAAAGACGTAGCCGAATGGATGAAGAACAGCCGCCTAAAACTGAACTCCGACAAGACGGAAGTACTCATCCTAGGATCATCCCCCTCTGCCTGGGACGACTCATGGTGGCCCCCGGCCCTAGGCAGCGCACCCAAACCAACGGACCATGCTCGCAACCTGGGATTCATCCTAGACTCCTCCCTCTCGATGACCAGACAAGTCAACGCCATCTCATCATCATGTTTTAACATCCTACGCATGCTCCGAAAGATCTTTCGATGGATCCCCACCGAAACAAGGAAGACGGTCACCCAAGCACTTGTCACCAGCCGACTGGACTATGGAAACACCCTCTACGCCGGAACCACAGCCAAATTGCAGAAAAGACTTCAACGCATTCAAAACGCCTCCCCTCGGCTCATCCTAGACATACCTCGCCACAACCACATATCCGGTCACCTGAGAGACCTGCACTGGCTCCCCGTCAACAAGAGAATCACGTTCCGTCTCCTCACCCACGCACACAAGGCCCTCCACGACCTAGGACCTAGATACCTCGACACTCGCCTGGAAGAGGTGTGGCGCCGCGGCCAGGGCGACTGACTCTGGAATCTGGGGATCACGGTTCGATCCCCGGCTCCGGCAGCAGATTAGCCCAGCACCATGGGACTCTGGGCAATATCTTGCTTAATCTTCCCGACGGCCCCCAGCGCCTAGAGACCCTTACGGGTGATTGTGCGCTTTACAAATGTGGATTATTATTATTATTATTATTATTACCTTTTACACCCCCACCCGCCAACTACGTTCGTCCAACCAAGCCCTCGCCGCAATTCCACGCATCCGAAAAGTCACCATGGGAGGAAGATCCTTCTCCTACTTGGCGGCCAAGACCTGGAACTCCCTCCCCACCCACCTCCGTCTCACACAGAACCACCTCTCCTTCAGAAAGCAACTCAAAACCTGGCTGTTTGATCAGTAGCGAACCCCTCTTCCTTAAGCGCCTTGAGACCCTCTGGGTGAGTAGCGCGCTATACAAATTTCTGACTTGACTTGACTTGACTCTAGCTTTTTTCATGGGTTCTCTCTGTTTAGAGATAACCCAACTCTAAAGTAGTTCTCTGTACAAGGCGCTCTCCTCTTCTCGGTAGAGTTGAGCTTTATGAAAATTCGAAATTAATAAATAAGCCTGAACCCTGACTTGCACACGTGCGACAGAAATCACAAACCAGCCCTATTTGCAAGTCAGGGAATGGTGCCATAACCAAACTTGCAGGTGAGTGAGAGGCCCATTCCCCACCCACAAGAACACTGTGACTTTGTTTTGTGTAGTTTGCCCCCTCTTCTGTATTAACTGTACACCTCTGCCTGCAGGTATTCAAAGGGAAGCATAGCAAATAAGCATTTTATATGTTTGTTTTTGTGGTGCACAGCTCAGTGTGGAACACCGTTTTTGCAGCATTAGTCATGTTCTTTTCACACTCCTGTATATAATGGTGAGATGTTGGATAGTGGTAAAGATGTGTAACACTTTCACGCCAGGTTGTGTCCTTAGGAAGGTCTCTTAGGACAAAGACTGGAACTCAGGATGTGCTGCTATTTTGCATCATCCCATTCATTTGTCTACTGTTGCTTTCTGTTCAGGAATTAAGAAATATTTATCTTCAAGACTTCTGTATCCCTTTTTCAGCAGTAGGGTGGTACAGACCCTGAGTCTTCGAGCAGTAGCGCTATTACAGCCTGAGGCAGCCGCGGTTTAACTTTTTTTGAGTGTGTTAGGGCTCTTTCTGTTGATTACGGCTGCTGTGTGGTGATAAACTGTAAATATGACATCAGTTGCACTGACAGTCTGTGAAAGCGCCATGATACACGACCCTTCCAGTGCTGCAGGGCAGGGGTGGCTCTAGGCTAACGGTGGCCCTGAGCAGGGAGCATAGGTAGGGGCCCCGGAAGAGGGGGTGTGGGCGGGGAGGAGCCCCCCGGAGCTCAGGAGGGATGGGGTCAGGTTGTTAGGAAGTGGAACAGAGCCGGAGGCTGCCAAATCCCTGTCTGGGGCCACCACGCAAATATGTATCCATCCTCAGAGGATTATTATATTAAGGATATATATTGGCGTGGAGGCCCCTTGGGTTTGGTGGCCCTGTGCAGGTGCACAGCTTGCACATGCCTAAGGCCGCCCCTGTGCAGGGTGGCGGACTGCTCTTGCAGCCAATCGGTAGAGCGAAGAAAGAAGGTTCAGGGCCAAAAGGGGGAAGGTGGACTGCTCTTAAGCAGGGTTGAGGTGTCTGACATCATGCTGGTGATCCAGTCTATCGCTTTAGTGAAAGCCCCATACTGTTATGATGAGCAAGATGATCAAAGGAACATATGTTTCTATAATAGAGGATCACGCATGCATGCAATCTATACATATTGTAACAGCAGTAAAAAGAGACAGCCCTACCCATACATCTGGAGTGTAACAGATGGTTTATGTTTTTCTCTCCTGACAGAATTTCTTACGAAGCCAGAACAATAAGGCCAATTATAATTTGGTGTGTGAGACACTCCAGTTCCTGGACATCATGTGTGGCAGCACCACCGGGGGCCTGGGGCTCCTCGGCCTCTACATCAACGAGAAAAATGTAGAGCTCATCATTCAAACCTTGGAAACACTCACCGAGTACTGCCAGGGTCCGTGCCACGAGAACCAGGTACAGCACTGCGCTCATCAGTAGAGTCAGCTTCTTTGAGTGCTGAAACGTCAGCATCACACAAGGGGTGACAGTGATATTTCACCCCGTGCCCAGGTGCATGTGCTGGTAAAGGTACATAAGTCTAAACTAAGATTCACAGGGCATCTCTCTGGGTCTCAACAAAGGTGGCAGAATGGAGGGAATCACCTGTTGTCTCACAGGAGATCTTGAGGAGGGGAAATTAACATATCTTGATAGTACATAAGGACGAGTAATGATTTTTATCAAAACATTTCCCAAGGCACTAGACAAACATCTCTAAAATGAATAATTATGGTAGGGCACTCAACATACTAACCTCCTATAGATCGGGGATAGGCACATTTATAAAAGATTCTTCCTGTGGTCTCAGGAAAAATCCCAACAAATTAATCTTTGTGTGGTCTTTCAAACGTCAACCTATATGCTCTCCTTAGCACTCAGAGGGAATGATGAACTAAAAAACTTTCCTGGGATGTGCGGCAGCAACCTCAACAAGCAAACCTTCCTCGGTCAAGAGGATGGATAATGTATTTAGCAATCAATCTAGTGAAACAGGAAAGGCATCTCAGAAGAAATAATGGGGCAGATTTATGTTAACTGGCGCATCCCCAGGGATGCGCCAGTTAACATGCGCCACAGTGCGCCACTGCTCCGCCACCCATGGTGCGCCGCATTTATGATGCGGCGCACCATGGTGCAAGGCAGTGAGGATGCGTGACGCATCTCTCGGCCTACGTGCGGCGCATTGCAGGAGTCATGTCGCAGGTGCGACATGACTCCTGCAATGCACAGGAACCACCTATTCTATGCATGCTGCGTCACCCTTACGCCTGCTTCAAGCAGGCGTAGGGAATTGACGTAGAAAGTGACTGAGTGAAATCTCATAGATTTCACTCAGCCACTTTTAGGAGGCGTTCCTGCGCAGGAACGCCCCCCCTGCGCAGGAACGCCTCCTTATGGCGCAGGGGTTTCCAACGTGACGCATCTCCTAGATGCGTCACGTTGTAAATAGGGCGCATTGTTTGCGCCGCCGTTGCATCACATTACGTGACGCAATTGCGGCGCAAGGAGGCGCAAGAGCCTCATAAATCTGCCCCTACGTCTGTAGCATGTGTGACTGTAGATACACATACTCTGCATATTCCTACCGTCTAGTGTTGGCCCCAGTTGTTTGCAACTTGTTTTTCTTCAAAGACTTTTGAGTCATAAGAACTGTTGTGACTCCACCCTTGGTACGCAATGCACCAGCACACTGGGTCAACCTCAGATTATTTTCTTCCGCTAACGGACTCCGAAGTTGACACATTTATACACACAACATTTCTTGTTTTCTCAGGTCTGTTTTGGGTCCAGTAGCTCCCTCTTACAACCCAACATCCAAAACAGCTTCTGCATTGAAGAAAGCTTCAGTTCACACCTTCAGGACTTAAGAACTGATGCCCAATGCGAGGGACACCTCAATGCATTGCGCCTCGAGCCACCATCTTCTCCACGGTCCCGCTGAGGTGCACTCGAGAATGAACTTAGGACAACTATATGGAATGCACACTTTTCTACTTCTCTCCTATGTGTAATGTAAAATATACTGGTATGGGAGCTGAGCATCGAGCCCGGAATATATCCGTAACCAGCATAAACCTTTATGACCCGCACCACCAGTCAGTACGCACTGAACTTTAGAGATTTTGTTGCTATCCATGAAGGACCCACGGTAGAGCACTGAAGCTCACCATGCTGGCCACCCTCTCAGCACTGAAAAGCCACGCTGCTTGTCAGAATCACTCATGTGGAAGACCTCCTGGCAACCTTCTCCAAACTCAGCATCAAAGCCGCCCTCGACCATGAAGTTGGACATCTTGGATGGGTCTGTCTTCAAAAAGCTGGCTGATGTCATTCACTCAGACACAGACAAAATTCCTGCCAAGCCACTAGCACCAGGACTCATTCACATAGTGATGAAGCAACGCCTCACCGTTCACCTCCTATGCCCTTGAGCTACAAAAGGGTTAGAGACTTGGCTACCTGTCTTATTCCTTTCCTATCATTACCAGCCATACCTCCTCTTCTACCACTGTCGCTACTACCACAGCTCCCTTCTCCTCTGCCACAAGATTCTGGCTTAAAGCCATGCTGTCCATATTACCCCCAGGTTACCTATGATGAACCCTTTAGGCCACAAGGGGGAGATGACCCATGGGAGGGTTATGCCTTAAACCCACAGGATGTTTCAGACCTAGATCCATGCCCTGCCAAGCCATCCCTACCAGAAGGCACTTCAGCATACTATGCAGTAATTCAGAGGACCACACATCACTGCCATGTAAAACTCAATATAATGGAGGACGAGGACCACTTTCAGGTTGAATCCTTGTCCTAAACCATACACATGGTACAGTATCTACTGATGCTTAAAAGTATGCTGAAGTCAGCAAGTGACAACCTGAAGGAGCTAGTAAAGGCCAAGGCTCCTTGGTGCTGCATACTGCCTGTAATAGCCCCCCAGCACCGGCCATAGGAGAAGGTCCCCTGCCTGGCAAGGAGTCCAAGATGATGGACATTGCTGGCAAGTGTGTACTGCTTGGGGCAGCCA
The DNA here is from genome assembly GCF_964261635.1 of Lissotriton helveticus. NCBI lineage: Eukaryota > Metazoa > Chordata > Amphibia > Caudata > Salamandridae > Lissotriton > Lissotriton helveticus. Next base: position 1,348,678,819 of record NC_136065.1, read on the forward strand.
CACATTGGTGATTTGCCAGGTCGGTGTGGCTTCTATCCAGGTACTATTGCTACCACTGGGAGGAGATGGAGGAGGTGGTAAAGCACCTACCAGAGGACCAAAAGAGGGGACATGAGCAGGTCAATGAGGGCAAAACTGTTAGCAGCTCTTAACACAGCAGCTAGGGGCACCAACACTAGGGTTCTCCCCTGCAGGCAAACCTGCCTTAGGGTGTTGGGGTTTAGGTCTGAAGTGCAACAGCACCTCTTAAATATACCTTGTGATGGCGGGCACCTATTCAGACCTTTGGTTGATCAGATGCTTGAAAAACTAAAAAAGCATAAAAACAAAGCTCCCTGAGTCCCAAGTCTGCTTTCCTGGAGCAACAAACCAGTGGAGATTTCAAAACAGGAGACACAAGCCAGAGACCCCCTTATCAACAATACCAACTTTTCCTATGAGGACTGCCAATAGCATAAGCCCTTGCATAGACGTTGGGGGGATGAATGAGGTTTAGGCACTTTTACAAAAGGGCGCAAAAGAACTAGTACCTGAACGCCAATATGGCGTGGGGGTGTAATCCTTATACTTTTTAATCTCCAAAAAGGATTGGCTCCCTCCAACCAATCTGCGACCCCTAGCCACTGAATGGGACTACCTTCTTCGAACTCTCACATGGTCACTCTAGAAGACGTTATCCAAGGCAACATCATATGAATGCTGGATCTGAAGGATGCATGCTTTCATATCCTGATCCACTCAGCACATCAGCAGTACCTTTGGTTTGTGGTAAGTGGACTCCACTTTCAGTTCAGAATCACTACAGCCTTAAGGGTGTTCAGAAAGTACTTAGCAGTTGTAGTAGTGCAACTGTGCAGAAATGCTATTCACGTCTTTACATGCTTAGACAACTGGCTGATCAAGAGCCACAGGAAACAACAATGCCTAACGCACACTAAAAAAGCAGCCTCTTTGCTTCACAACCTAGGTTTTACCATCAATGCCAAAAAAACGCATCTCCAGCAAATGCAGCCCTTCTTCGGCTCAGCAGGGCCGGCTTTAGGACGGTGTGACTGGTGTGGCCGCACTGGGTGCTGACCTGGGGAAAGGTGCGCTCAGGGCCGGCTTTAGGGCAGTGCGATGGGTGCAGCCGCACTGGGCGCTGACCTGTGAAGGGGTCACTGACATCAGGGGGGGTGCTGTGTTTAGCAATGACCTGTGATTGGAGAGATGAGGGCCCCTTTTGCCCGGTGGTAGTGAGGAAATCCGACGAGGCAGTCATGGGTGTGGGGGCACCAAAAATTATTGTTGCACTGGGCGCCACCAGGGCTAAAGCCAGCCCAGGGTGCGCTGACCTCAAGGGAAGTGCTGTGTTTAGCAATAACTTACAATTTAAAAACTCCAGCTGCAGAGTTCCTTATTTGTCCAGCTTTCAGGCAGCAATAAAAGTTTCAGGATTACTCTTGTGACTCATGTTCCTGCTAGAGAGAGAAATGGAGTTTTGTCTAGTGGCAGTTTAGACGCGCCATAAAGTAGCCCAAAGGGTTAATATGCCTGCTGCAAGGAACACCCACCGTGCAGATCACAGATTTGTATTTTATCTGGATAGCTGAGTGGATTACTGCTTTTGTCACAGAGATCCAATTATTACAGCAGTTCATAAGATACAACCCTGATATAGAACAGTGACTGTTACAAACTGTCATCAAAGAGCTGCATGCAAATTGCATATAATAGGTTAGGATTCTATATTTTTTCCCCTGGTCGTTCATTAACTATTCCTAATATTGCTAAACATTGTTCGTTTGGGTAGATATACATTCATATTAGTAAAGCCAGCCTTTACTATTGTTTTAAAACAAATTAAATGCATGTGAGAGAGGGGAGAGTTGAGTGGCACTTTTGCCCTGTGGTAGTGAGGGAATCCGAGGAGGAGTTGATGGGGGTGCAAAAATTGATTGTCTCACCGGGCGTCACCAGCGCTAAACCCGGCTCCTCAGTCATCAATGTAGTGACAGGTAAGGAATACCCCAAAGATCAGAAGGCGATGGCATTCCAACAGCTGCTTCTTCTTTTTCTAACACACTATCCTATTACTGTCTGGGCAACCAAGCAGAAACATCAACAAAAACCTTGCTAAGTCTTCAGAGTTTGATGGGAAACCTTTGGGAGACTAGTTTGCAGTACTCCAGATTCATAAAGTTCTCCTAATTCACGTAGTGGGCATGAGGTAATGTTTTTTAAGATTGTTTTATGGAGCTCTTTGACCAATGGGGAGAGTGTCTTATCTGGTAAAAGCTGCCCTAACTTTGGTCAGTAGAAAATAACCAAGCATCAGAGGGCTGTTGTGGGCACATATGAGGGGTTGTTGTATCCTCATCAGCTCTCCTCATATATGAGAGCAGCAACATCATTAACATCATGTACAAATCCAAATGTTTCATAGCCTAAGGTGAAATGCCATAGTGAGCAAAATGCCTTTTAATCTATAGAGGAAATGAAATCTCACCAAACAGAAATACACAAACCCATTGGGGTCCAGTCTACAAAATAGATCTTGGAGTAAGAAGAGTTGCTAATTGCCAGATTGATAGGTCTAACCAGTAAATTTATCAAATGTGGCAGCATGCTTGAGTAAGAGCATTTTCATGGCTATATACATTGGACCCAACTCACAAACTACATTTTGTAGTACATAAAGTAGTACTACAGTAGTATTACTTTCTTTCTAATGCAATTCACAAACCTAAGGGTGAAGATTTCTACCTTCACCTCGTCTGTCTTTTCCTCATCGGGGAGATCTGTGCACATGTAAGTTTACTTCTTAGGAAACTTGTGTGGGTCTAGGGGAAGTGACAGGAAAATGTACTCCACCCCAGCCTTGGCGTACGTCTAGCAGCATATATAGCCACTCAAAGATATTGCAACACATAGAAAATAATCAAGACAAGGACTTAAAATAAATAATGTTATATCAATTTAAATAATTTCACTTTAAAAGTAAAATTATATATATAGATATATATTTGTTTAGTGGTAAACATTAAATTCTAATATATACATACAAATATTAGCTATTAACCAATTTTGAAAAAAATTATTAAATTGAACATTCAAAAAGCAAAAAGAAGTTAAAATGAATTTGGTCTAATTAAATATAACTTTTAAAATATATTTACTAAATATTAATATTGACATGCTAATGAGATTTTTAAATTGTGTTTAAAATATTTAGAGACTAAAATTAATATTTTCATTATTTAAAAATGTAATAAACTTTTAATTTGAAGAGTTAATGTGCCGTCACATGATTTTATTAGTTCTAGTTTAGTAATCATTTTAAATTAATGTACAATTTATGTTACATTAACGTATTTTAACATGTTCTTTTTAATTTAATAAACAGTATCATTTTTATTTATACTTTACCATATGACGATCTCAGGCCTGGTGTTCAAGATCTCTGAACATTATTAATAGTAACTGTACACTGGTAAATTCAGTCTTAGATTTCTTGGGGGTGGAGCAGTGCTTAATTTGTGTCAGTGGTTACAGGTGGGCTCACAGGCACTCATTCCAGAGCAGTGGGGAGAAAAACACAAATGATGGAAAGAAAGAAGAAGAAAAAGACAGAAAACCAGGGACAAAGGTAGAAAGCAGGGATGAAAAAGAACATGCAATAGTGAGATAAAGGGGCAGGGAGTGTCTGTTGGTGGATCAAAGAGGCATAAAGTGGAATTAAGACTACACAGCCTTGGTATAAACACTGCCAATATTTTCAGCATAAGCCACAAGCCTCTGAGCAAATCCTTGAGCCCAGGCACTTACTGTTTTAGAAATTCAGCACTAAGGTGGAGACATGTAAATATACACTTAGGGGTGAATCTAAACTCGGAAAGGGTCACTAACAAAAAGTGAAGAGGTGAAAGAGTGACTTTAAAGGTGAGCAAATCTGCATATGTGAATTTATGTATGCGAATAGGTTTGACAGTCTAGAAGGGGACCAATAGCATCTCTCTCACAAGGTAAACTACTCTGTCCACGATAGATGGTGGTAGAGTCTGTCTCTTGTTCTGTTACTGAGCTTCAAGATAGAGAACATCAAGTCGGTTTTTAATTATTAGACACTATGTCTTTTTCTCCATGCAAAGGTGTAATTTACTTTTAAATATGCCTATTTTTTAAACGTCATTACTGTCCATGAAACAGTCGACATACTTTCTCTTGTTTCTATGTAGATAGAGTGAAAAGTGGAATCTTTTGGTAGGTTGTATGTACGTATGTGACAAGGCGTGACAGGATCTATTTCTGGTTAGTTACTTAGGCCTCTTCTTAGTTCTTGAATCTTTCCAACATAAGCAGTGAAGTTTGCCCAATCTTTAATGATGCTCCTAAAGGTGGCAATGTGCAACCAGTCTCTGGTTGGTTAGAAACACATTTGCAAAACAAATCTACACATCCACACAATTTGCTGCGCACATGCATTTTGCCATGTACACACAAGAACTTAACCTGGCCCTCAGGTTATGTGGTCAGTGATGTGCAGATTCCAAGGTATACTTCATTTATGGATGGATGTGGTGATATGTGTACCTGCTCCATCTCCCCTTCCCTTGTGGCAGTCCTGCATTAGCATATGGTTGCCACATGTGAAAAGTCCACTGCCTGTGTTTCAGACTCCTTACTTACTCACCACTTATGACATACATGAGGGAGGAATACAGATTTATATTCCCACCACTAACGTTTAGGTTGAAATATAAATCTAAGCTTCGACATATATAGGTCCTCTAAGCCCATACCTGCCAAACCTCATCACGTGGTCATGCCCATGTGGCTCATGGGAAGCAATGTCTAACATAGCTTAGAGCTTCTGTCCGCGGCTCTGTTATTCATGGATAGAAGGGCAGAATATGCGAGCAAACAAATCCAGCCACACATTTGTAACAAGTATTTTAGCATCCCAAATGTGCAACTCATTTATGCAAATTGGGCCCCCTAGTCCAATCGAGAAAGCGCTGTTAGAGTTGGGTATTTTGTTTCTAGTTCATTATTGTGTGCCTCGGACCTGACACGGTTGGAAAGCTACTGCATGTTTAGGAAGCTGTAATGGAGTTTGTGTTTAAACATTATTCATCAACAAATTAACTTACCTCATTATTTGTGTCTCTCACAGAGCTGCATCGTGACACATGAGTCCAATGGCATTGACATCATCACAGCGTTGATCCTAAATGACATCAGCCCCTTGTGCAAGTACCGAATGGACCTGGTGCTTCAGCTAAAGGTAGAAAGAGGGACAATACAAGCAAACTAGTGATTTCATATACTTCCTTTTGCAGAAAGACTGGTCCAATATCAAGGTCACTACTTTGGGGTCGCCAGTGCACAGGTGCTATAGAGAAGCATGGTTGTTCAGACATGCCTTGTGTGAGTAACTGCCTATTTTAGTTCTTGGTGGATGGGTCACTTTGTCACAAGGGTGATGGATTTCCCGTCCGCCGAAATATAAATCCCATTAAAACCTATGGGATTTAAATTTCAGCGGATGGGATTTCTTTCATCGTTGTGATGGAGTAACCCATCCACCAAGATCTAAATCAGGCCCTAAGTCTATTGTAGGCCGATAATAACCTATTACAGGGCAGGAGTAGATATCAACTCAGTAATCATGAGGAAATGAAAAATGTTCTGTTCACCAAGGCAATTGCTGTAGTTGAAGCAGAAGCACACTGTAGCTTGACTCAAGCCTTTGCTGCAGAACGCAGTCATGTCAACTGGTACCTCATTTTAGAGTCTACCATTCAATGAAACTGCATTCTGTAGTTGTTGGGTGTCAGTGCGACGCCATTAGCAAATGAGAAGATTTCATTCTTTGAATTAACACCTATCCTAAGACAGCAGTGATTTAGCAATGACAGATCATTTGTTGATTCATTGCAACATTCCTTGAGCAACACCACAAGACGAGCAAATGCTCTGAGTACCAGTCAAACGTGTGCTTTATAAAAACACATAACATACACTTGCCCTAACGTAGGGAAATGGAAACCATTCTGGAAAGTGAAAGAACCTTGTGCTGCACACGAATCCCAAGGAAATTACAATGGGATAGATATCATGAGGTAGCAATAGTCATCTTAATGGAAGCTAGAGCTGCTTTTACATATTCTAGTCTATTTGACTGTACAAACACTATCCTGCACCTATCCTGCACAAGGTGAACATATGTAACTTGCTATTCCATTTCTGATGGATGGGCCAGTGGGTCATGAATCCACTGGATGACTGTTCATGCCTGTAGCAGAATGGCGTCCACTGTGAGTGATGAATCCCTTGGCCAGTGCTCCTCTCCATTACAAGAAGTGTAGTACATGACCTGATAAAATCTAGATCTTTGCATACTTCTGGTTTATTACAGGTGAGGTGGTAAGATTGGATTTAAAGCTCATTCAGCTACTATTGCCACATGATATGGAGTTCATGTTTTCCCCGAATTTTGAGATTCCCCACTGTTAAAACGAAATAACATGAAGTAACAGTTTTTGCAATCAGAATGGGATTAGCCCTCACTGTTTTGGCCATGTAAATTTCACCAGGGAATTTCTTGACGGAAGCTGCATGATTAAAACCCCAATGTCAAAGCGCAATTGGTGTGAAATGTGTGATTTCAAGTGTTTGCCTACCTTGGAAATTTACCACATCGCTCAAACTAACGTTGAAAGCATCTGGTATGTTTTATTTCTATTCTGCTATAATGTTCAAATGCATCAATTGCTTTCTCTGTTTATTTTTTGTTAGGACAATGCTTCAAAGTTACTGTTGGCCCTAATGGAGAGCCGACACGATAGCGAGAATGCAGAGCGCATTCTGCTTAGTCTCCGGCCGCAGGAATTGGTAAGCACCCAAAGGAGAATGAGTGGTCTTCAGAATACTACAGAACAGTGAATTTCAGACCATTATCGCTGAAAACTACTTTACTGAATAATCTAACACTTTTGAGATAGAAGATCTAGAATGAATCTAGAGGGTTTTTTGAATGAATAATAAAAGAATCTAAAAAGAAAATTCCTAAGTAAATTTGAGGGCTTGACTTCCTTAATGGCAGAGTTGTACTGAGAAGTTATGCAATGTCTGTTTCTAGTGAGTACAATTACAATGGAAGTAGGTTATGGACCTCTCAGCCAGCAAACAGATTCTCTAGTCTAAAGCAAGTGATGTAAACCAGAGAGTAACAAGAGGAAGTGGCGCAAGTCCTTTCAACGTGGAGGTAGCTCTGGAGTTGTTCTGAGACTTGCCTGTCTATTGGTAGATTTGAAATGGGAAGTGAGGTAGTAGTACCTTAAATCTTGAAGGTAATCTTCACATTGAGTAAAACTGTAACTACTAGAGTGGCTCTTCTATGGTAAATGAGTTGAGTTGGTAAGTAGTGTGATGTCTCTGACCTGGGATTTAAAGTTTTGAGTGGGATGGTTTATATTGTATTTTGTATAAGAGCATGTGTGGCAATTTAAATATACAAAGTGACAGCTAACTCAGTAGGTTAAATCACATGTTCCTCGACTTCTGCTTTAACAAAAGGTAATAGATCTAAGGCCCATGTACGGTCTAGGGAGGAGGTTTATCAACTGTTTATAATTATTCTGGAAAATTAACTGTATCTCTTGCTCATTACTGGTAATTCTTTTCAGGTTGACGTCATCAAGCAGGCTTATCACCAGGAAGAGGAATGTGAAAACTCTGATGTCTCTCCCCGCGAAGTAGGACACAACATTTACATCCTAGCACTGCAGGTAAGGGTTGTGTCTTCCATCAAGCTTACAACATTGGAGAGTGAAGGAGGGATAAGGGAAAGCCCTGGAGACACTAAAGCTTAGAGAGATGTCTGTAGGATATTTACGATCCTAGCACTGGTACAAAGCTATGAAATTTTGTGTAAGTGTCTGACCTCTCCCAAAACCATCCCTCTAGAGCATGTGCTTAGGTACCGAAAGGTTAATCAATAGGTGCATTACTTTATAATTTTTACCTACCACTTCTCATTTTTAGAACTTGCCGTTTCTTGAAGGTATAAACCAAGGCCTCTTAAACCTATGCATTCTAGACCTCTCAAGAATGGAAAAATTGTCTTTCCTAATACGATAACATGACTGATTTTTTATTTACAATTTTTTTATAAATCTTTTTATTAAACAATCTCGACATCAAGGTACATTGTCACAATGATTAGTGGGTAGGGTACAGCAGGTTACAAGAGAAAAGCATATGATTGCAATAGAATAATTCAATGGAAATTACGGGGAGGGTGGATCATCGCTGTCCAATTCACGAGGGGGAGTACAAATGTCCCCACGGTATGCATTCCAAGGGGCCCAAATCCTAGACCATTTCGGGGGCAGCCTCGGGCCACATAGACAGTTTTTTCACGTAACATACTCCAATCAAGGTCTTTTTCCAAATCAGTGACCGTGGGTGCAAGGGTGGCCCCCCAGAGCTGTGCTATATTCCTCTTGGCGATCATACAGGTGAGAGTGACCCATTGTGTTGCATGTGTAGTGAGGTCAGTTGGTTCCAAGGCATTGAAAAGGCACCTGGGTGCTTCTGGTTTGATTTTGACCCCCAATGTTTCGCTCATGACCGCATGGATGGCACGCCAGTATTCTTGGATGGAGTCACAGTGCCAGAGGATATGCATGAATGTGCCTGTCTGAGTGCATCCCCGCCTACACGAGTCGTCTGTCAGCCCACCTATGTGTACTAATTGGGGTCCAGTCATGTACACCCTGTGAAGGATTTTAAGTTGTACTAGGCGGAGCCGCGCAGGGATAGCAACAGTCCTGGGGGAGGAGACTGCCATCTGCCAGTCCTCATCATCTACTTCGAACCCATCCCTAGTCCATTTCTCAAACAGTGCCAGTAGGGGGTCACCTATATTATTGATCAGCTTCCGATAGGTAAGGGAAATGGCCCTCTCAGGTAGGTGTCCATCCAACAGTCTGTCCTTCAATGGGAAGCTTTCTGGGGGGGGGGACATCACGGGGCAGTGTTGTCTTTAGTGCGTGCCGGACTTGGAGGTAGCGAAAGCGCTCCGAGTTCGCAAGGGAGTATTGGCTTTGTAGCGTGGCAAATGGTTTAACGCCCTCAGAGTTCCACAGGTCTCTGATGTGGGAGATACCGATTAGGTCCCACTTGTCGAAGCCCTTAGATTTTCGCAAGTCTCCTCGTTTTTGCGAGTCCCATAACGGAGTGGCGAGGGTCAATGTATTACTCCAACCGAGGGATTTAGTTGCAGCATGCCAAATTTTAACTGTGTGCTCTGTAGGGCCGCTGAGTGGGTATCTGTCCTGTTTGGAGTATAATGCACGGGTAAAAGACCCGTTTGGGAGGAGCCAGCAGTCCATAATGAAACCCGGATCATCTGGACGGCCGTATGTGCAATGATTAATAGCCGCATGGTGTGCTGCTCAGTAGTACCTCTTGACATCAGGTAACCCAATACCGCCATCGTACCAACTGAGCAAAAGTTTGTGCATGGCAATACGCGGTCTTCCGCCCCACAAAAGGTCTCGCTGGAGCATTTCGATCTCTTTAAAATACGGGTTCAGACCAGGATCAGCAGAGTTTTGCATGGCATACAGAAAGCGAGGCAGGGACATCATTTCAAAAAGGGCCACCTTACCCAATAGTAAAAGCGGGAGTGTCTTCCAATACGTGATGTCACTTCTGAGTCGCTGCAGGGGGGGGGCAAGGTTACGCGCATGTCTGGCTAGTAGGTCGAGAGATATGTATATGCCCAAGTTTTTGAAGCCGTCCAAGACTATAGGTATGGGGCAATTCCGGGGCAATGGAGGAGAACCCCCATGTAGAACATAGAGGAGAGATTTCTGCCAGTTCACACGGAATCCGGAATACCTGCCAAAGGTGGCTAGGAAATCAAAAACGGCAATGAGAGATCTCTTGGGGGACGTAAGGTAAAGGAGAATATCATCCGCGTATAGGGAGATGCAGTCCTCCCAGTCTGCCGACCATCACATCCTTTGGATCATTACGTCCTTGCGGATCCACGCTGCAAGGGGTTCGAGGGCCAGAGCGAATAGCAACGGTGAGAGGGGGCACCCCTGATGGGTTCCCCGGCTGAGCTTGAATGTCTCAGATTTCCTGTTATTGACAACTACTTGAGCCATAGGCCCACTATGCAGCAAGCGCACCCATCGACAGAAAACTGGACCAAATCCTATTTTCCTAAGTACTGCAAAGAGATAAGGCCACTCAAGTGTGTCAACTGCCATAGTGGCATCTAAGGAGGCTATGACTGCATCCTCCCATATAGTAGGAGTTCGACCTAGCACCCCATGCACTCTGCGCAGATTCAGAGCTGTGTTCCTTCGCGGTATAAAGCCTGATTGATCGAGATGCACTAAATCCCCGATTACTTTAACCAGTCTGTTACCGAATACTTTAGCTAGGATTTTGGGTTCTGCGTTCAGAAGGTATATGGGGCGGTAGGAGGCGCAGTCTGTTTTTGGCTTTCCGTCTTTGTGGATTGTAACTATAGTGGCGATTCTCTGATCGGGGGCAGCGCACCCTTTTCAAGGCTGTCTTCATACATGAGTTTCAGATAAGGGGCTAATTTGTCGGGGCGGAGCTTGTACAGTTCAATTGGAATTACTTTTGGGCCAAGAGCCTTGCCCGGTTGGAGTGTTTGGATCGCCAATGCAATTTAGTCCGTGGTAAGGGCACTGTCAATGAAAGTTCGGTCAGTTTCAGAGAGGGTTGGAAGTGAGATATCTCTGATGAGTTCCGAGGAGTCTGACTCTGTGAAGGGCGCCACCGAGCTGTAGACTGAGTGAAAGTGTGCTGCAAAGTGATTGACTATGGATTGGGGGTCCGAGATAGGGGATCCGTCAGCGTCTCTCAGTTCTGGGACGAGTCTACTGGCATGTTCTTTCTTGTTACGCCAGGCAATTAATTTTATTTACAATTCTTAGATACTTGGAGTGGACTGATGAGTGATTCCTTACAGGATGTGTACATGCTGTATGATTTTGATGAGAAACCAATCAAAGGCTCTGCGTGTTTCAAAGCAAATATAGAGAGTTGGGCATACTCTAGTTTCAGTGCTTCTGGTGAGGTTGGGGGGGTGAGGGGGGCTTTAATTGCCACACATTGGGTTCTTTGACTTTGCTGATATTTGGGGAAAAGAGTGTTTACACTATGCATAATCTGACCACCTAGTGGTTGTTCTCAAAAAGAGTAATATGGATGAGTAACATCTTGGGACATAAATATTTTGCAGAACCAATATGTCTTATGATGAGGTTGACCTGAATTCTGCAATTCCATTAATGGAGATGCCATCTTTGAGTTGTATTTTTCGCTGCTGTCTTTGTAAGTTCTGTATGAGAGGTAAAAAATAACAAGCATTTGCAAAGCCAATAGGTCTTGCAGGCTATGTGTGCGGAGAGCAAAAGGGGAGCACGTCCCAGGAGAAGTCAACTCAGGGGGAGCAACATGGATCAGAGATGTGAAGGGGCAACCTAGAAGCTTCAGGGTGGGAAGAATTAAAGAAATAAAAAGCAAAAAGAAGCTGGCAGGAAAGAGTGGTGGAAGCCATGAAGGAGCAACATGGAGTAACAGAGAACATGTGGGGAGGGGGGCAGGAACATGAGGGTGAAAGCAGCACACCAGGAGAGACACACTGACTCTCAAAGAGGGCTAAAAGTAAAATAAAATAACTGGAACCCTGAATGTGAGTAGTGAAGGATATACATCATCCCAACAAAAGGACGGCAAAGAAGCTGTGCTCCAGAGGAATGACAAATGCAAACGCGAAAAGAAAGCTATTGAATAAGAAGCAAGCAAATGCGATTGACAAGCAAACCAAGTAATGGTACGCAGTTGGCTATCCCAAAGTCCACTGTAAGTATTGGCATTGTTCACAACAGGTCATCAACAACAGACAGCTAAACGCTGTCTGTAGAAGAGCCCTAAAACAGAGGAACCTTAGGAATTACCTGTGATGTACGCCCTTTTACAGTTCAGCTGAAGAACAGATTACATACACTTCAGACTCGTCACTATCAGAGCACTGGAACCATAAATATCTGTATTACATGCTGGTGCCTACGAATCGTCTGCCCTACAGAAGCCTGGGTCTTTGGTAATTACCAGATTAATCAGATTATTTAGAATGTTTGCAGAGTTATAATTTTGTGTCTTTGTGGCTAGTGATTTACAAAACACCTTTTAAGGTCTGCTCATGGCGTCACAGTCCGTACCTTTGAGAAGACACACAGGTTGTATGTAATTTGTGTCTTCCTCAGAATAATGGCGACACTTGCTGCCGGTCTCTTACTGCTTCTCTGTTAATAACACACAAAGAAAAACACAGTGACTTTGGGCCTGGGGGTTCCCTGCAGCACACAGCTTTTGGAGACAGTTCAGACAGATTAAGACTACAGCACTGATGCAAAAACACCTGGGACCGCATTACATTTACGGCACACTTTCCCTGTTTTCACCACGGCACACCTTTAAATAGGCTCTAGCGAAAGTGGGAAAGAAACAATTTGTGCCATATTGATACAGTCGGCCTGAAGGTGACAATAGATTTTGACACATTAGTACCAAAGAAATAATGTAACTGAGTGGTAAATCATCACGCTGAAAAAAAGTCTAAAGCTCAACACTGAAATGAAAGATTGACTACATTGACACTAAAAAAGTGGATTGACATCAAGTAGAAAAGGCTGTATTTTTGATGCTTCAAACACACAAAAGGTAATTGGAAGAATTATTGCAAATAGTCTAACCACTGGCAGTCACTTGGGGTAGCATTCCTAACTCATTATTCCCCCCCCACTGTGCTACTATAAAACGAAGCCCGCCTTATGCACATTGGTATTGACCGTGCTTCTTGATGTTCTTGATCAAGGAGGTCATGCCTATCTTCTCTCTGGTGCGCTACCTCTGTGCGGTGCGGTGATGCACCTGCCTACGGTGTCCTCCTGGGTCACTAGTTATAATTGAAAGTGAGTCACATTGGCAAGAACTGACAACGCAGCCCGTCGCACTCCTTCGTGGCACTGAATCATTTCCAAAATAGTAGTCCTGGGTATTCCAAATAAAACAATATAATCAATAGTATATTTCAATGGGTTATTTGATTTTCAATCATCACGTTTGGGTTCGTTTCAACAATTCAGTATATTGGATTCCATCATAGTATATACAATCCAGATGTTAATCTTCATATTTCATCTTGAACCAATTCATTTAAATCCCTACGCATTTCGTGCTCATGCACTTCATCAGGGGAAAGTGGTGAATCTATAAATCGAAACATGGTAGAACAAGTATAAATGATACGGAAGTAGATAAGGGTTATAGGAAGTGAAAAAATAAGAAGAGAGCGAATTCATGTAAGTCACATGCGTAGAACAGAATACGTGTGATCCTAAAAAGTGAAGCAGTATAAATGGTGACTGTCAAACTGGAAGCACGTATCCATAAGCAAAAAAACCTGTGCATGCTTGGGGAGGAAGTACTCGTGAAAGTGTCGACTGTGGTAGACCTTCACACAACCCCCGTGTCGAGTGTAAAAACGAAATGGAGAACAGTCTTAAAAAGTGCAATGAATCGTGTATAAACAAAGAGACTCTAATGGCGGTGATCAGGGTGCCGCTAAGAAATGGAAAGAAGTGCCCCACGTTCGGAAACCGAGTTAAAGACCCTGTGAGTTAACAAATATCCAGATGGTGAAAAATTATCTACAGTGCCCCGTAACGGCGGCTTACCGGAAAAGTATCGGTGACTGTCCTGTCTGGGTTTCTGCAAAAAGTTGTTGGTCGAACGCCACGCATGCGTGTTGATACTCTATATGTAGCGGTAAAAAGCGGACTGATCCAATCTTCTAAACTCGTAATGAGTTTATGAAACCGCAGTCCTGGTGACAAATAAAATACAAATAAACCGTGGAAACCAGACAGTAAGGATGCATTGTCCACAATCAGTCGGTAGACAATGGTGGAGTAAAAACCGGGGAAAAAAAGGCGGTTCGAAAAGTGAAAGTGTCGGCCATCTTGGAGAGGGCTGTATGACTGTGTAACCCAATGGGTGTGATGTGTGAGTGTAGAAAACAGAGCTCATAGAGACAAGTAACAAGAGGGTAACTAAATGGGTGAAAGGTGCATTAATAATAGATCATACTTTTCAAAATGCTTAGTCTAATACACATATGACCTTAAATAGATAAACTGACATTTCTCACAAGATATTACAGAATCATAAGAAGCAACTGTATTCCATCCGGTCATTTAACCCTTTCGGGTTAAATGAATTTAATTTCTTAATCCAGTACATTTCTTGTTGTAAGAGTCTCTTTCTGTTATCAAAGCCTTGTTTTGCAGAGACCGTCTCCAAAACCATGAATCTGATTTGGCTCACATTATGATTGTTGGCAGCAAAATGTGAAGCAATCAGCGCTTTCATTACCTTATTTCTAATTGCACTTTTGTGTTTCGTTAGGCGAGTTTTTATTTTTCTCACACACGGGAGTCCGCACGGACATTTGAGCAGGTAAATCAGGTGCTACTATAAAACGAAGCCCGCCTTATGCACATTGGTATTGACCGTGCTTCCGGTGGGAACAGTCCATAATGAACTGCCAAGCGAGTCCCCCTCCAGAAGAGAACACATGCAACCCCAGACCAGTTATAGCCTCATTAGGCCTTGGTAGTGAGATATAGTTTGGATCCTATGTCACTGCGAGCAGAGCATGACTGGCCATACCCTTGGCCACTAGGAGTATTACAGCAAACACACATAAGGTAGATGGTAGGAATGCTTGCAAATAGACTAACCACTGGCAATCACTCTGCAATCACATTGCAACCCATTGTTTTTCTCCCACTGTGCAGTGGCGGCTCCTCCACTAGGGCGGAGGGGTGTGGCCCACTGCTTTCTCGCCACTGTGCAACTCTAGACAGAGGCCTGCCTTAAGCAAAACAGTACTGACCCTACTCCTGAACTACGAGGCGTGGCCCCAGCCTAAAGGCAACACAACCAACACCAGGCAGATTTCGGCCTTAACAGCAGGTGTGGCTGATGACATTTCAAAGTGGTGGGTTCCCTTTCAGCATGCACAATGCTTCCGAATGCTCCTGGATGTTTTAGAACCCACAAGTCTCCAGTGTACATAAAAAAGCTTACCTGCGGATTACCAAGTCATGTTCTTGATCAAGGAGGTCATGCCTATCTTCGCTCTGGTGCGCTACCTCTGTGCGGTGCAGTGATGCACCTGCCTACGGTGTCCTCCTGGGTCACTCACTAGTCATAATGTCATAATGAGAGAGGACTTTTTCAGGAGAGAAATGCGTGCATGCTGTACAATATTTGATGTAGTTTTGGTTTCGGAATGCAAGGCAGACCCTTTAATTCATCAGATTAATACAATCCGGGGAAGCCAGTGTCTAACAAGGCGCATTCCGAAAGGAGATGTTTTCAATTCACTCATTATAGACCGGTCGACAGAGTTCAAGTTCAATGCCACGAAAAAGGAGTGCTCTCTGCTAGAAGTGACACCCACACATGAAAAACTGGAGGCAGAACCACATCAACCATGTAACCTATTTTTGAAAAAATATAAGAAAATTAGCTCTTCGTGCT
The DNA here is from genome assembly GCF_964261635.1 of Lissotriton helveticus. Classification (NCBI taxonomy): domain Eukaryota; kingdom Metazoa; phylum Chordata; class Amphibia; order Caudata; family Salamandridae; genus Lissotriton; species Lissotriton helveticus. Next base: position 1,348,694,464 of record NC_136065.1, read on the forward strand.
AATTGAATTAAAAAACACATATTAACAATTTCGTTTTGGAAGGTGACGGGAACCATAACAAAATAAACATATGCTCTCTGAAGCACTCGGTCCTAATGATGTCATTAGTATGCATGTTGCCGAGCCCACATGTAGCCTTTAATGGTGGAGGTCCTTTCAAATCTATTTGTTATAATGGCCACTTACTATTTTCAAAGTGGGATACGCAGAGACCAGTACTTTCTCCAGTCATCTGGCTCCGAGCATGGCCCGGGTGACGTCCCCAGGGCCAACTCCCCTAACCAATCCCGACACTGCTCTCATTCCATTAACCAGCATGAAAGCAGCGCCAGGATTGATGGAGCAGGCTGGCTCAGTGCTCATACTGGCACTGGGGTCCTGTGCTGTCTATCCACCCGGCTGTCTAACACAACTCAGATTGGAGAAGTTTAAACTGCGCATGTCAGGCTGGCTGTCGCAAGACAGTCGGCCAAAGTGACATGCACAGTTTAAAATGGTTTAGCCAGGCACCAATCCTCCCTTTTTCCAGGCTGCACTGCAGCAAGACCCCGCAATGCCCTCACACTCCTCTCTGGTGGTTGGCAGAGAAAAAAAATGGTAATAAAGTGACTTTATTACCATTTTATTTTTCACTTTTTTCTGTGCCCATATCAGGAGGGGGCAACGTTCCTCCACACAAATGGGGCAGCCGCAGCAGCTTAACAGGCCTCATCAGTGAGTTATAGCGTGGACCTGATGGCACAGTGAGCAGGGGACACATGTCTGGGCATATCCATGGCCACTTACTGCATAACATCAAACACCCAGCGGACGAAGAATGATGGATCGAAATGTTACCCCAAGCGATTCACAGCGATTAGACTATGTGCAAGCATTCCACCCATCACTTTTTATGAGTTTGCCATATTTTTGATGCAGCCAAACACACAACACCAGCCAGACTTAGCTGAGGTCAAGAAAATAGTCATTTTCAGAGAATGGGGAATATTGCTTTGAAGGATGCCCAGCATGTAAAACTAGAAATGGCTCACATTTCAAAAGAAGAAATAACTTGCTGCCAAAAATAATTTTGCAACTTGAAACTATTTTAAATGACACCTTTCCACTACCCTTTGTAATAATAATATTAAGACACTAAGTATAACACATATCTGCCTCCTATAATAACTCAAACTCCAGGGCATGCAAAACCAAAACCTCAAACTGTATCTGACATTAAAACATATCACCCTCCCTGACCAACATTGCAAACCGGAAAACACCACATATTTGGGCTCTATACCACAAATTACCATTACCTGAAGCAGAGACAGCAACACATTGTACATTTCTTCCCAACACTTTCTCTGATCTGTACCACAATTAATACCACACAACAGATCACATTCCAAGCTCAGTTCGTACCTGAAATAATACCAGCAACTTAGGATCACTAGCCTAGCCATGATCTGAGAGCAAAACAGATTGCTCAATGAACTTTGTTCATATCAAGCTTGAGCCAACTCTGTTTATTACAAGATACCAACCTTTCTTGGGAGTGTGTGATGCCTAAAGAGTGTTGCTGGGATCAGTAGTGGGTAGAGGCGGAGGCAGGTCGTAATCCTCCAGAGGGGCAAGTGCATTACATTACTGGCCTGGTGGGGAAGGCACTGCTAAAATGGAGTAGTATTTACAGCCTCCAGTTCCTGAAATGTAAGCAGCAGGGCATCCCATTCCATAGCAGTAGGGTATTTGCGAAGTCCCCAAGCTAACTCCTTGCAGAGCAGGGTGCGATCAGCATCATCCCAAGCCAGGAGCAAGAGTTGCCACACTGATGGGGATGGGGCCCAGTCAGCTCCCAAAGGGGTCAAAATGGCTTGAATCAGGGCTGGGTCCAGGACACAGGCCCCAACTTGGCACCTCACAGGGCATGGGAAGCAGCCTATGGCGTACGCCTCACAAGTGTGAAGAGGTGCTAAGTAGGTCAGCTGTGCGAGGTGGGCATTGATCGCTATCCAAAAGTGTGTAACCCAATCACACGCCCAAAACATGCGGCGCAGGACCATGTCAGACTGCATTTACTCCTGGGAAATCTTTGCCAGGTTTAGGCAGGCCCTGTTCAGTGTGAAGAACTGTAGAAATTTAAATCTAGCGCTCCTTGATACCATTGCCGAATAAGCTAATATTCTGTTCCATTCCTTGTTGGGAAGGGGTCAGTAAAGGTACACCTCCCATTTTCCATGCAAGTCTTAAGGGGTATCTGGTGAAGATCTCAAATGACTCCCGACAGGCTGCTGTTTCCCATATTGTGGAGGTTTTGGATAAGAGTATGGAATGGGGGCTCGGTGTCTATGAAATGCCAAGTGGTGCATTATGCATGGGATAAGGCAAGATATTTTAAAAAGTGTCCTGAGGAATGTTACATTGCTCAGTAAGGTCGTGGTAAGACAAAAGGGTGGCGTCATCGGGAAGGTCACCCAGGATGACATCATGCCCCCCAGTTTTGCTAGTCACCAAGCAACAATTGTGACATCGGCCCCCAGGTGCCCAGGAAGCCCTTCAAAGGAATGACTGAAGCATACGTCAGTGCAGAGTTTGGGATACATAAGCTTCTCTGATAGAATAGAAATGGGAAGAAGGTGAGGTGCTGTGAGCGGCTTGGTCTGAGCTGGATGAAACAGGCAAAGCACAAGGACTAGACACCAGGGTTGGAGGGTTGAAGCAGTGTCATCAATGTAGTGTTCCGCAAACCACTGGCATACCCATTGCAATTGGGATGCCAAGTAGTAGTGTTCAAAATTTGGAGTTCCTAGGCCTCCCCGTGTTGTGGGTAAGACAAATTTGGTCAAGACCACCCTGCAATGGCCCTCTCTCCAAATACGGTCACCAAAGATTTTGTTCAACAAACAACAAAACGAGGTTGGCAATATGAGGGACAGATTGGTGAAGTAGTACAACAGGCACTGTAGAATTATCATTTTAGAAAGACTACTCTGCTGGCATTAGGGAGGGGACAGAGTGTGCTAGAAGAAGGTCTTGCTTTGAATGACCATCACCGCTCTGCCAAGGTTGCCATCAAATAGGGATTCCGCTTTGTGTTAGATCACGGAAACGTGTATGGTTGCCAAGTCATCTGCCTACCTCCCACAACTTCGCCCGGATCATCAGTGCTGGGACCCGGCAAAAAGGCAGGTTTCTATCAGTTAACGTGAAGGGCTGATATAGAGGCAAACCCAGTAAGGGTGCCTGCGATGTCTGAGAGATAAGATCTTGCGTCTCGGATAGAGAGCAGGATGTCATCCAACTAGTGGAAATCCCCCTGGGTCCGGTCTCTGAGCGGGATACCCCATGTCATTCCCCCTCACACAGTCTGATGGCAGCCTCCAGAGCAAGAGCAAACAGGAGGGAGGATAGCGGGCATCCCGGCTTGGTACCCATGTAGAGTTTGAGAGCGGACAATACAAGTATGCTTGTTCAAACTCGCACCATTGGCACGCTGCCAAAAGTCAGATCATTCGTAGTATGTGATCATCCAGTCTGTATTGCTTGAGCAGGTCAAAAAGGTGCCATTGACTTTCCTCATTCACGTATCTACACTCATCTCTCTATCATTTTTTATCAGTTTTGATGGTGTGCCCATTATTGTGTAAATGTGTGTTGTTGATTTATGTGATTATTCTAGTCTATTTTAAGGCACCTAGTTATGCCACAGATATTGTATAAAACAGATAAATATATGTTCATCCACACAAGAAACCCCTCAACCAAAAACAAAACCTTAACTTAGCTTATGTGAAATTGTACTTCAAACCCAGCCTTTCCTTTCATACTTGATTGCTCAAAAGAAAGCATCATCATCACATCTTTCTCACATCTATGAATATGACATTCATTTCAGGAAAATACACTGAAACATGGTCTACTTTCGGTTTCACAGCAGTGTAGATCATAGACAATGACATAAAGAGGCCACCTACATAATTGCAGATACATCTGCAGTATGGTGGTGAGCGAACATCTAGGCATGTTTGGTTATTCAAGAGCCTGCCCGAAAAGTATTCTTTTGTCTCCTTCCTGTAGTTTGGGCCGCCACTTTTTGCTGTCATATTTGTAACAAGGGCATTTCATGCTTCTGGAGCTTTTTGACCTGAAGTCACCTGCCTCTAAACTAGGAGCATTTGGTGGAGCTGGTTACAAATGTTATAATGGACTATAGACCACACTTGATTCCCATCTCGAACATGGCTATTGATTGAAACATGGACCACTGCCCTCAAACCTCAAATGTCAATTATGAGCTCTAATGTGATCTACATTGACTCAAGCACTCGTGCATGTCCATCCCGGCACCAACTCCTCATAAACAGTTCAGTTGTGCACATTGCATGAATAGTCAAGAGCTGGCGACCACCTGATACTGCCTGCCTCATGACCCTTCCAATGTTTGGCTTGAGCGTTGCTATACTCTTATCAAGCGTTGCTTTGTTTTTCTGTTTTTAGCTGTCTCGTCACAATAAGCAGCTGCAGCAACTCTTGAAACCCGTGAAGCGAATACAAGAAGAGGAGGAAAGCATCTCATCTATGGTAAGACATTGATGCTGAGGACAAACGATGATGTGCAAAGTCTTCCATTCTCATACAAGTGATCAGTACTCTGATTTCCTCCATATTATATCACATTTTGATTTGAACTTCACTGTGCAGTGATAACCACCTTGGTATTGTGTTGATGAAGCCTAGCAGTAGGACATCACTAAACAGTAGTTTTAATGTCAGTATGATGTAGAAAACTTATCAAGTACTTTTATTACCTTATTGCACATCATAGAAGCTCCAGTTGTTTTCTTCTGGAAATCTCCAGTCAAGCGTGTTTATGCTGCTAAATGTTTAGGTTCCAAAGTCTAAGGTTGTAGAGAAAATATTTCTAGAGTGTCTGGAGGTTTATCTCCACAGCCTTCTATCTGAGGATGTAGAGAGTGTGCTAGTGGGGTTTGCCAGAGTACAGTGGAAATCAAGTGCATCACTATATGCACTGTGACTGTTGTGAATCTAGGTTCTAATCCTAAAATTTGTCTTTCCAGCTCAGTCTGAACAACAAACAGCTGACACAGATGTTAAAATCGACAACTCCTGTGCAGGAGGAAGAGGAGGACCCCCTGGCGTACTATGAAGGTCACACAGCACAGATTGAGGTATGCAAAGATAGGGGTATGAGATCTAGCAGTGCCCTGTCGGTGGCACAGAGGTTCTGCAATGCGACTTTCATTTGAGTGGTGTACAGTCGGTATTATGGTGGCACTAAATGAAATAAAATGATATTTATATGGTCCATTTAAACCTCCAAGTGCTCCAGTGTTGTCACAGGACAGCCTATTCACCATTCAATAGCCTTACCATGCTTTTTCTTGAAGGGCAGGGGCTTCTAGTGTGAGGTGAAGAACAGGAGGGACATGGATTGCTTTGTTCTTGGGCAATGTGTGACAGATTGAACGAGTGCATACGCCTGCAAAATGTTCACAACACTGATTTAACCAACTCTGTGCGTTAAAAAAGCCTTCAGCACTCGGATGATGACTCTCGGTTCCAAAAGTAGACCATCGGGACTGTGTTTATACCTAAAGTTTTTGGCTTGGTCTTGTTTTCTTTTTCATTTAAATGTGTTAGTGTTCATTCAGACTGGGGATATTTGTGTTCTTTGGCCATGGAATCTTTGACAGAGACCTTAATCAGTGTTATTTATCAAGTGGGTGAGCACTATTTTTAGAACTCTTTGTAGCTTTATCACTTTCTACCTTATTTCCCTGTTTTTATAAAGGCCTGAAATCCCTTTTCCATGTATCACTTGCCCTTTTCTTTCATAATCTGTCCTATTATAGGTTGTTATATTCTAGTGCAGACACGGGTTAAGTGATACTCTGCTTTATACATATTCCACTCAAGCCACAATAGGTTGTGGCAGCCCCAATGAAAGCATGGTGATTTAGGGTCAGTATTTGAAAAAGATGCATCGAGAAACGCGGAGATGGTTGTGTAGCATTTGAAGATGGCAGTTGTGTGTTCGCTTTCCCACCTTCGCTAGCCTGGAATCTGTGATGTGTAGGAGTTAGCAATATGAAGTGCTATTCAACCAGTAAGGCGGGTGCAGCAGTAGACTCATCACACTTGAAAGGAGTGCTCGTTCACGACACTACAAGATAATTTAAATGGCCTATGCAGCTTCAATGGGTGGGCAGACAGCCCTGAAATCGAATTGTAATGCAAGAAGCTATGATTGGAAGGCTACACCAATGGCATGGGCCCTAGTTGCTAAACATTTCCCAGTCCAAGGTAAAGGAGTGTAGATGGTGAATGGAATCTATATAAAACATTTAAATTCATGATTTATCTTTTTCTTGTTCACATGATGTGCCTATAACTATGCATCTGAGTCTCTCAGCAGGCGAAGGTGATGACTCACCGTAGAAAATTGGTCAGACAGCAAAATGGCTTCATACATCTAGACTAAGGTGTGAAAGATCTATTTTGTGGGGGAAAACAGGTACCTATTGAGGATGGACCATACTTACCAAGCTGAGATTTTTGTTCCTCTATTTCAATGTGCTTTCACTTCATGGCTTGAAGGATACTGTCAGAAGATTTGTAATACCATTGCCAGATGATATGTGCTCTTTCAGAAGTGTGGTGTATTGATGTCAAGAAGTGAGGATGTATGGAATAATTTTGATTTGTTATATATGGAAGGGACCAAGGAGACAATTGTAAGTAAATGTACATGAAAAATGGGAAGGAAAGAACTAGTCCTGTTTCTTTGGCCAGAACTAAGATGGATTTTTAGTTACAAAGTCGGGTGATGTTCATATAAGGAAGTCTCTGAAGATTGAAGGACAGTGATAAATGAAGGAGATGATCTAAATAATGAGAAGAGGAGTTAGTTTAAGCAATGGCCTACACCATGTGTAGCTTCTGCGATGGACTGTTTGAAGTCAAAAGAGGAGAGGCAGGAAATAAAGTTATGGATGGTTAGTGTATTGGAGTTAACCCATATGTCAGTCTTGGTTGAAAGGGGTTGCATGGTCTTGTATTACATAAAGTAAACAGGAGCGTTAGTGGAAAGTGGAGTTCGGTGGTAGCTGAATGAAAGGTCAGTGTATGGCTGAGGCAAATGAAACTGTTGTCAAGATGAAATTCGGTATATAACAATGATTTGTGTGTGTCAGACTTGGAAGAAAAATGGCATCAAAGTGGATTTTTTTTTGCCTGATAGTCCTCGTAGACCGCCTACAAGGTTTTGAATGTAACCAATTAATATGCACCTATTTCTACATCCAAATCCATTGCAATTAAATTTAGTTCAGTATTCATTTTGGAAATCCTGAACACTCAACAGGATTTAGTCATAGAACGTTACTCTATTTCATTCTTTGATGGCACCAACAGTGGGAGCTACATTCCAGTAATACAAGGTAACAGCTGCAACAACAAAACTGTAAGACTTCCAGTTGTCACATTGTTATTGGCTGTCTCCATTGTTTGGGAATTAAAGGAGACTCAACCATTTGCCTTGTATACCGTATTAAATAACTGTTTCATTTTGTGCCCCAATCAGATAGTGCGACTGGACCGCAGCATGGAGCAGATTGTCTTTCCTGTGCCCAACATCTGTGAATTTCTCACTGAGGAGACCAAACACCGGGTTTTCACCACCACCGAACAGGATGAACAGGGCAGCAAAGTCAGTGACTTTTTCGACCAGTCCGATTTCCTGCACAATGAGATGGAGTGGCAACGAAAGCTGCGCAGTAAGGGTCCTGTGTCCCGTCATATGGGTGTTTAAATAGGTGTCTTATATGAGGCCTTGCCAAATGATACATTTCAGTCTTAGTTAATGAAAAGTGGTGTCATCTCATCAGTTGTCCATTACATTGCATTGGGGAGGTGTGGGCTCCAATGTGGTGAATGTCATGCAGATATGTTACCAAATCAGAGTGGCCATAAACAAAAGTCAAATACTGTGACCCACTTTGGGATGTGTCCACAGTGCCATCAAGTGATTGGGACTTGCATGGTGAGACAGAGGACCAGCTTGTGGAAGTGGATAAAAATACATAGGCTGTGACTGCCCTTTATAAGATGTTTGTGATGGGTCAGTAACTGTCCTACTGGGTCAACAGTTGCTGGAACTTGTCCCACCTTACTGCTGTTCTTATTGTGAAAGGATGCAATGATTAAGTCAAACCTGAATAAGCCAATTCTGCTGAATATTCTTTGACAATTGTTGCTTTATTTTGGCAAGCAGAAGGCAGAGAAAGAGGTGGGGGAAAGTGTGGAGCTGATTACCCCATTAATTGAAAAATAAAGTAGCAAATCTAATTGCATACGGTTCTATTAGATAGTTCCATTGCATGTAATATAAATTAAGATATACCAGTACATAGTATTTTATACTTATCAATTTAGATAATATTGCATTGGGTGCAGAAAGCACTCAATTTTTTCAATTTCAAAAGTACTTTATTCGTTTTTTTTTTTTTGTAGAAAACCATAAAAGCTCATGACAAGATATATTTCAAGCTTTGAGTTAAAAAAGACATGTTAAAATATACAATAGTTCAAACAAGTGTTTCATAACATTAAAATCCATCTATTACATGTTAGAAAGAACATCATTCAGGGGATTTACTTATACAGTTCTATGTATCCAAACATTTTCTATACTTCAGTGAGCTTTTTAAAAAGCCGGTCACATGGGGTATACATTCGGGTTTTAACAGTTGTAGGTACAATAGGGCAGGGCGAGCTTGTACAATATGCAATCTTTCTAACCCCTTCGGTGCTCATGACGAGCTCAGCTCGTCATGGCATATACCTCTCAGGTGCTCATGACGAGCTGAGCTCGTCATGACCACACCCGTTTTGGTTACTGTCCAGCACAGCAGGGGAATCGCTCTAGCAGCCATGTGGTTAAAATGGGTTTAAGATAAAAAGCCCTTGGGAATTCATAATATTTACAAAAAAACATAAAGTGCAGCAGATCCTGTGGAGACAAATTGTCTCAGCCACAGGGTGCTAGCACTGTCCCTCTATGACACCCCCTGGGGACTGCTATTAAAAGGTGAAACAAATTAAACCTAAACCTAATTAATAAAAAACGCTCATGTACTGTTAGTGGTCAAAGTAGGTATGGTTTCTCGCCAAGCGAGGTTTTGAGCATCAATTGGAGACACACGTTGGGCTTCAACAGGTACTTTTTTTGCCTGTCCATTCGTTTTCGTGTAATGAAAGACTGTTTTATATATGCTACATCATTTCTAGTGATTCCTTCCGGGTTTAAAAAACAAGTCCAAGCGTCCTTCGTTCCCAAAACTAGTTTTAAGATATTTCATCCAGGGAATCTTGGTCATACAATCTAGGCTCAATGTCTCTTTTAAGAAACTATGAGTTAAACCAAGCTGTTTATTGAGCCAGCATTGTAACCAAAAAATAAGGGGACGCATGGACAAGGTGTCACTAATGAAAGGCATACCAGTCTCTTCATGCACGGACATATTCGGTGTCCCCTGTGGGACACACAGGAGCTGTTTTAGAAATTTATTTTCAACCACCTGGAGGCCCTCTAGATTACAGTATCCCCATAGTTCGCTTCCATAACTGGCTATCAAGACGCTCTTTGCACGATAAACCTTCAGCATGGCCCCCACTGGTCTGTTGCCCATTCTCGCAGCAAAGTCAAAGAGGGCTGCATTAGCCCTTATAACCTCTCCCCTTTTTTTATTTAAGAGAGGGGCCCAATTCAGCTGGTGATCCAAATAGACACCCAGGTAGGAAAAAGAGGTGCACAAAGGCACCCTGGTGCCATTTACCATAAAAGGGTACTGTTTTTCAGCTCCTTTCCCCACCTGCATCACGTAAGATTTGGTATTATTTATGGATAGGTCACGACTATCCATGAACCTGTCCCACTGGGTCAACAGTTGCTGGAACTTGCCCCACCTTACTGCTGTTATTATTGTGAAAGGATGCAATGATTAAGTCAAACCTGAATAAGCCAATTCTGCTGAATATTCTTTGACAATTGTTGCTTTATTTTGGCAAGCAGAAGGCAGAGAAAGAGGTGGGGGAAAGTGTGGAGCTAATTACCCCATTAATTGAAAAATAAAGTAGCAAATCTAATTGCATAGGGTTCTGTTAGATAGTTCCATTGCATGTAATATAAATTAAGATATACCAGTACATAGTATTTTATACTTATCAATTTAGATAATACTGCATTGGGTGCAGAAGGCACTCTTCCATTGTTTGCAATGAAAACAGTAGACAATCCTGTTGCATGGAAAGAGGGATCGGTCACAATGAGCTTTTGAATATAGGGGTCAGCCATTCCCATTCCACTATAAATGGGTGACAGGTATGTGTGTGGAATGATGGGACTGTTATTTTTAATATTTTACTGGGTGGTATACTGCAGTAGATAGCTGAGATGCATTTTGTGTTTGAAGTGCTCCATACATTTGATTAGAGTGGAGGTTTCCTTGTTTTGTGGAATTATTTAGAAGTGTCAGACTATTTCAATAGACTGAGCACAGGAGACAAGCTTGATGTGGAGTGGCCAAGAGAGCTTAAATGGATGGAGCGTTAGACTGTACTATGCAGGAAATGACATGAGAAGGACTATTCCATTATTAGTGGCCAAATGGTGTGCTCTACTTATCCATATAATTCGTTTTTACTCAGTTTTGTTTTTGAGAGGTTCCTTACATACTTTTATCCATATTCCACTGGGCTTAGAATTCCAGTGGACATACAGAAATGTTTGGAGCTGAATAAAAAACAAATAGACACCAGTCTATGTTATGTTAGGGACCGTGCCTAGACTATAGCGGTACCTGAAAAGCCATCCGCCTCCACTGAGAACCTTTTGCCCAACTAAATGAATTGGGCCTGAGCTGGCCATTGCGTACAAGACTGTTCCTCCCTGGGCACTTCCCAAGCCTTGACTTCTTCGGAAGCCATCTTTCAATTTGAAATTCAAGCAGTTTTGCTCCACGGATGCGATTTAGGATCGCTTGTCCCCTTCTACAGGGGCATTGCAAGAAGTCTTAGGACGTATTCCAGCATTGCACAATAGGACTGGCAATTCACCCTGGGACTGAGTCCCGCTTCACAGATGTCTCAGTTACTGGGTGCTCAGCCCCCATCCTGAAGATGACCTCATATTGCCAGATGTCAAAATGCTGTAGACAATAGAATTGATAGACTCCACTCCGTGAACGGTAATAGTAGCAGAAAGGAGTCGTATGTATTTTTATCTGTGATGTACTGTTTCTTTTCATATCACCTATCACTGTTCTCTTTTTTCACTTGTGTGTGAGCGCTGGATCTCTTGACAAACAGAAAAATCATTATAATGATATGAGAAAGTATTTACTGAATAGATTATTATACAGTACATATTGCCTGCCTTGGCTTTTACATAATATGTTTTTGTCTTGCGCTGGGTACAACATAATGTGTCCTGAATGAATAGAGACATATTGTTCTTTTGTGTTGATTTATATCCTAGTGAACCATTGTTTTTCTTGATAAATTGTAGCTTTCCCCTTATTTATAACACTGTTCTGTGGTGAGGAGGCTCCAATTTGTTAGATGGTGAGCATTGCTGGTGATGTGTGGCTGCATGATGATGTCCCCTGTGGCGGATTGTGGTGCGCAGTTAGTGTAGATCTTGAGTATTATGTTGTGGAAAAGTCAGAAAGGTCATCGAAGAAGTCCTGTGAGGGGGTAATGGAGTTGGTGGTTGCCGTGGATTTGTGAAATCTCTGACGATGTTATAAAGTTCTTTTCCAGAGTTGGAGCAGGTTTCTAGTCTCAGTACGAGGGCAGCTTTCTTGGCTTCTTTAATCTGGGTGTGGTACCTCCTGACTGCAGATTTGTAGACTTCTCTAGAGTGTATCTTCGCTGATTCTCTGTCTTACCTCTAGTTGTTTGCAGTAGCGCTTGCGGTCTCTTAGATCTTCCATGTACCAGCATGCTTGGGCATGAATTCTTGCTTGCCTGATTATCTTTAGGGGAGCCAAAGTGTTGGAGCAGTCTGAGATGCAGTTGTTGAATGTGGTTAGGTTGTTCTGAACGTCGCCGGTGAGGATAGGCTGGTTTGATATGAGGATGGATCTCAGGGTGCACCAATTTTTCATTCTTTTTGAGCCTATTAAGTATCAAAATGTAGCTTTACACAGCATATTAGTGGTTTCCATTCTACAGAGCTATTCAGATAATGTAAGAGCTTTTCAATGAACTGATTGGATTTGGTTTGAAAAAATTAACCACTTTTCAGTAGATCAAATATGAGTTTTAGTTCAAGGGCTTCATAAAATGGAATAACTCATATTCTTTATATTTATTTGACAAAATACGGGAGTAGAAACATCTTGAGAAATTATGTTGTATGTGACCATATGGCCTGCTAAACAAACCTCTTCAGGGTATAAATCTAATGCTCTCTCTTTTTGTCCTCACCCTTTAAGGTATGCCCCTCATGTTCTGGTTCTCCCGTCGAATGACGCTATGGGGAACCATCTCATTCAACTTGGCTGTCTTCATAAACCTTATCATTGCCTTCTTCTATCCTTACGTGGAGGCCACTTCTATGGGTAAGTCAAATTCAAATAAAGAATGAACATCTTAGAGCAGCTCAATCAACGAAATAAACCAATCAGCTTAAACAAGTGATTTCTCTATGGAAAAAACATCGCAAGTAGACACCCCATTGCTCCTACTATACCAGGGAGACATCTCAATCTTGTTAACACCCCACATAATGCGATTGTGTCTACAGGCCATTATTCTGAAGAGGATTCTTACATTTATATGTGTTAGTAAACCTTAGAGGAAGAAGTAAATGTAATGATTGCCGCAGTTATCTTTCTATGAATTTCATATTGATTCATATTCATGGTTGTCCCTCTTATATACACTGAAAGTCATGTTTGGCATTTAATCGTGCTGGTGCACAGTATCCAATCACTAAGAGGGCTCCTTAAAAGTGCCCTGGATTTTGAGGTTATAATCCCGCACTCATTAATTACTGATACGATAGAGGATGTAATTACTAGGTTCAGGATTTCTGCATTAGTCTGAGTTTCGTAGCTTAAAACGGGGCATAATGGAGCAAAACCACATACATTCATTTGTTTTGTGTTGCAAAATTCCGGATTGTGTGGTGTTTCCACTCACATATTTTACCAGGTTTTCCTGGCAAAACATCTGTTTGGAAAATCGTGGCATGTAATAATGTACTTCACACAACTTGTAATACTGATTGAGGTGTTAACTCCTCTTTCTGCCCAAAATGGAATTTCAATGACATTGTACCCAGAAGTGTCTTACAGGCCAACCACCTCAATTGAAGAACATTTGGGGTGATGTCTCTATTAATATCCTAATGAGTCACCATCTGTAGGTTCTGATGGTCCTCTTTGTCTATGGTCTTCTACAGGAAAATTGCATTGAGCAAAAAATGTGGAATTGAAATAATCTGCAAATATATGAATAGTTTCAGTTTTGTCCTGGTCTGGAATATTGGATCCAGCTCTGGCTCTGTGAAGATAATAATAATAATAATAATAATAACAGCTTTTTTCGATTTGATACACAACCCATAAAAGCATATAAACAACAATCAATAAAAATACACTTTACTAAAATGACTAAAATACAATATCATTACTAAAAAATCAATGACCTACTATGTATCACCAGTGAAATAAAACTCATTAATATACTCCATCCCCCCTTGTTGTTCTTAACCTTAGAGCGCCTCTTAAAACATTTGCCACACATTAAAGGGTAAAGACGTCAGATGACAGTTTTAAAAACAACAAGGCTACCCGTGCCTGTCTAAATCTAGCTTTTCCTATCAGGCCTTTTAAAAACAGTTTCCTGGAAAAGGCATAGTACGGGCAGAGTAAAACTAAGTGAAGGGTGTCCTGCGGAGACTTACTGTCGCAGCCGCAGGGCCCCCTCTCTTCTGGATTTATGATGAAACCTGCCGGTACTGCCAATAGATGATGAATATAGTTTAGTCTGAAGCAGGAGACCAAAAAACGATCATGGGCACTTTGTCATTAGTGTTAAGTAGGGTTCTGTGAAGATATCTGATGATAACCGATTTCTGTGTGGTGTTCTAGCTAAGGAATGCAGTCTGGGCTAAAATTTAAAGGAAGCTTTGGTGGAAATATTTTGGCAAGTTCACATCATAAAGAACTGAGGTTGAGCATGATATCTACCCAACGAAGTCCAGGAGGTTTGAGATCAAGGGACATGTTATGCTTGAGCATAATCTAGCCATGGGGTCTTATGAAATGATAATATTACAGCTCAATAGGCACGGATATAGTATGGCTGTGATTTATACCTTAGCATACAGATAATGGAATTTGCAAAGGGGCACTATTAAAGTGAACATATTTTTTACTGACAACTATAGTCCAAAAATCTGATTGAATAAAAGATTCTGGCTATTCATCAAAGCACTGGCTTTACAAATACCCTCAAAGACAGCATAAACTGTTTGCACAGGAGTCCTTCAGGAAAATACGGATTTCTGTTGATTCTTTTTGCTTCTTCTACATAGGAGTGCTGGACTCACCCTTGACAACCGTCTTCTTCTGGATGCTCATCGGCTTCTCTGTCATGTCCCTGTTCACCCGACGGTACGGACTGAGGCCCCTCATTGTGGCACTCATTCTGCGCTCAGTCTATTACCTGGGCATTGGGCCCACCCTGAACTTGCTCGGTGCCCTCAATGTGAGTGATATAAACCCATTCATCATTTGATTTGTTGGCAGTAGGAAAAGTTGCTCTAGTACACCAGCCCCAATATGAAGGATGCCAAAAGAAGAAAAGCAGTGATAGAACATGTTCAGAAAGATTCTTGCTGCAATCTCCTGGGGAATTTACATATGTGGGATATTTACATGGCGATCCAGGTTATGGTATTTAACACGAAATGTAGGAAGAGGGTTCTCACGTTTATTGGTCTTTGTGTAACCTACTTATTCACTTTGCAAATTAGGATATTTAGATTTGCATACTTAGGGGCTGTATTTCAGAAGCGTTTGTTTTAGCAGTATCGATGAAGCAAGCCAAGGATCATTTTTGTCTGTGATGGACTTACTAATCTATCCCTGTCCATAACACCCTTTTGGGAAGATTTGCAGTAACCCTAGGCCATGCTTTAATAAGGCAGTATTCCCTCTGTGAATCCTACTTAACAGCTGCAAATGCAGTGATAGAAGCCTGCAAAGGACCTCTTTTCCTGCAGTTGTAAATGGTATAAACAAGTTATTTCTGTTTTTACTCTTTCCGCTCTTAGCTGCATTGATTTTCTTTTAAACTTTCCACCTCTCTCAGTCACTCACTTCCCAAAATATATTCTAATGCAGTAGTGTAACTCAGGCCCCTTCAGGCCCTAAGGCACAAGGAGGCACATATCCTTCAATGAGCGCCTTTCAGCCCCAGGCCTACAAATATTTATGAGATATGAAAGTCTCAGGGGCCCCTCACCACAGTCTGCAAGGAATCCCCTTCATTATGCCACTACACCAATGCCTTGATGTTTCATGTCTTTACATAACATTTAATACTGTTGTTTGTTCACAATACCAAACAATCCTTCTCTGCTGCCTCTGCACTGACCCTTCTTTCTCTCACACTTTCATCTATTGCCTAAATATTTCTATTCTCTATTGTCTTTGTAATTAGGGGTTCATTATTCTGCTAACGTGTCCCTACTCTTTCTTCATCTTTTCAGGGTTATCACTCTCAATATGAACTGTCTCTCTATCTGTGTTTTCTTCTCTTTCTTTGGCCACACTGTTTTTTCTTTATCTCAGCCTGTTTTCCGGTTTACATTTGAATCTGTCAGTTTATCATTCTGTTGTATTTTTCTGATTCTTAACATTTTACCCCACCAATCTCATGCTAAATATTCTAATTTCATTTGCCCACAGCTGACCAATAAGATTGTGTTTGTGGTCAGCTTTGTGGGAAACCGTGGTACCTTCATCCGAGGATACAAGGCCATGATCATGGATATGGAGTTCCTCTACCACGTCGCCTACATCCTTACCAGTGTGCTTGGCATCTTCGCGAATGAGCTTTTCTACAGCATCCTGGTACGTATCTTAGCATACACTCACATCTCTGCTAAAACACGAGGGCACCGAGGCATGTGATAAGCTTATTAGATATTCTGAGTATAGTTTTCTTGAACATCCACAACACTACCAAAGGGATTATAAGGTATAGAAGGATTTGGGCAGCAAAACGAATCAGGAAGTGTTTCCTGTACAGCTGTGTTAGAAAACTGAGTCTGGGTCACCATGTTTGTCAATGCACCAGCTCTGAGAAATTCTAGTGTTCATTTGAATTGCTTACGGTAGCAAAATTCCACTGTGTTTAAAAGAGTCGCCCAAGTCCCATGGAATGGAACATGCCTGTATGAGTAACAGAGACATTCATGTTGCCTGACCAGGCCTTCGTAAAAAATGTATCCAAGAGTAGATGGTACAGTTATAATTTATGAACACCTAGCTTTGTTTTCTATGACTAACCACATGGCAAGATATGTGTTGTCTCCAGGTTCAGCAAAGAATAGTGTAGTGAAGACCAACAGTGTTGTATTGTCATTGTCATCCATTCCCTAGAAGCATCTATCAGGCATCAAGTGCTGTGCAGTGTTTCAGGCCCTCCATTTATGTTTCCCTTTCATGACATTCAATACAATGTGTTTTTTGTGGACCACCAGTCATTTATTGTAGAAAGGTTCTCTTATATGGAGGGATAGCATCTTAGCACAGTGCAGTAGAACTGTCTTGGAAGGAAATACCTTGGTGGATGTTTCTTTCTACTGGAAGAAGGTAACCATGTATATTGGGGGAATGTGCCCCAGTAGCATTAGGAGTATTCTAATAGTTCAAAGGTGTATGTACTCTTAGAAGATGATGGATTAGGGTCTCTTGTTTAAATGGTTGACTTTACACCCGTGGCCAAGCTGGTGCAAGGATTTTTCCAAACAATCCGATGCTTGCTCCCTGACTCCTGTTGATCAACCACTTACAGTCTGACTTCAAGGTTTTTTTTTGTATCTTTATTTTCCAGTTTTAATACACAATAATCAGGATATAATATTGAAGCGGTACATTGTCAGGCATTTCATCACATAGCAATATTACTCTATGATATGCATATCATAATATGTGGCATCATCAGAGGAAGACCTGTCCAAAGGGCAAAGGAATTTAGCAAACTTCAGGTCCCTAGTTCGTCCGTTCAGAAATGCACTAACATGGCGTGTCTTGGTATAATGTAGCAATTACACAATCTGTAGTCTGTTTCACCCAATGAAATAAGCATATGACAGAAATATGAGTATAGAGCACACTAAATAAAAAGAATTAGATGTCTATATTATATCATCTCAACCCACCCCTTCTGGCACAATGCCACATTCAACTTGTGTCTCAGTGTCCCTGCACCTCTCAGCAATATACGCCCTATATGGGCCCCATATGTCTTTGGGGCGTGAGGAGCTCTGCATTAATGAAGCGTACATTTCACAATTTACATTACAATAAGCTAGGCTACGCAGCCAGGCCTGCAATGAGGGAGCAGTTCTCTTGCCCCATACCAGCGCTATCTCCCGCTTAGCCAGCAGAAACCCAAGTGCCGCAAACCTCCTTATCTTCTTGGGGAAGTTGACCGTGTATCCCTTAAGTGCGATTTCCGGAGTAGCGGTCAACCACAGGGAAGTCATGTCACCTAATGTGGCATGCACCTGTTCCCAATACGGCTGTAGTTTTGGAAAAGTCCATGTAAGATGGGCAAAGTCCGCTTGAGGGGCAGAACATTTCAAACAATGGTGTGGTCTACAAGGATCTATCTTGTGCGACCAGGGTGGAGTGTGGTACAGTCTGCAAAGAAATTTAAAATGAATGAGTTTGAGCCTGCTGTTGAGGGATATTTCCTTCGTGACCATGCAACATTGAGCCCATTGATCATCCGATATGGGCCGGCCTAGATCACGTTCCCAAGCAGTGCGAATGTTGACGTCGGCGATTGGACGTACATTGAGGCATGCTCTGTACATTTTAGAAATTAGATGAGTGTCATCTCACACTCAATTATCAGCGTTAATGGGGCCACAGGGTACAGTGCCACTGGATATGTCGGAAGAGCGGCTCGTAGTATGGAATGCATGCGTCGCATTATGAAGGCATCTGTCTGACTTCAAGGTTAATATATAGTGGGGATAATTGACAACTCTACCCTTGATCTGTAAGAATTCTACTTACAACATTTTGTTTTACTGGCTTAATTTAAATGTGTGCATTTCAAAATAATAAGTTAAAATTTCACAATAGAGATAGGCCTATTTTGTCTAAAAGCTGCATTGGCACTGGTGCTATACATCGCAGTTTAGCGCTGTGCACACACACCTTTACAATAAATAGTAAGTCAATAGATATTATCTTTTGCATCACCTGGGCACCCCTTGAAAACTAATAAATGTGTGCTATGATGCCATAAAACTACACTCCTCTATGTTGAAACTTACCATATCTGGAGCTAGGGGATTCTCTCATTTAAATATATTTTATTGCTAACAAAAAGAATCTATTATTGTGCACAAACGTACTCAATATTTTACAAACTTTTTATTTCATTATCTTATTGTCTGTAGTTTTCCTTGTGGGATTTTCTCTTTTGCCATTTTACTTTCTTTGCCCAGCTTGTTTGTTTGTATGAAGGCTTATTCTGATTCATACAAGCAATCCAGTTTGTTCTATCTGGAAAGTATTTGATAAACAAATGAATATCATTGCTGGTTGATTGCAGCTTTTCGACCTGATCTACCGGGAGGAGACGCTGTTCAACGTAATCAAAAGTGTGACACGCAACGGGCGGTCCATCCTGCTCACTGCCTTACTGGCCCTCATCCTCGTCTACCTCTTCTCCATTGTTGGCTTTCTCTTCCTCAAGGATGACTTCATATTGGAAGTGGACCAACTACCCAAACCCAAAGGTACCTCTTTTTCATACATTCAACCTGGTACCTCTAGGGCACCAAACAGCAATACCTGACTGGCAACAGCACAAAGCTATAGAATTGGGCATCCAGAGTTAGGACCTGTGTGGCTAATGATGAAATCCTCGTAACCTAGTGGCAATTTATGTCCAGCAACTCCGTTGGGCCTCATTTAGAGATGTTTGCAGTAGGTATTCTGTAGGTGAAGGTGTGCTTTATTTTTAGAGGGCTTTCATGGTAGTGGGTTTTTCTCAATGGTGACAGATGTTGCCATGGTGGGAACAATCTGGACGGAGTGTAAATAGCATTATAAAGAATATATATACTCAGTTTATAAGGTAACGCCGACTCCTCCTGGAAGTGTAGTTAATCGTTTTTTTGATTAGTACAAAAAGTTAAAAATAGCCACAGAAAATATTAATACTATCTACCTCCATAAAGTGCAAATGCAGGGAGCCTGTCATAACAGTATGTATGATAGCTACATATCTGCCTTCGCTTCTTCACACTAAGCACCCTTAGCCCCAAATACTGTCTGTCCAAGTGTCTGAGCTGGTGGCTTCACACAATGTACAGAAGGTTCCACACTCCTCACATAGAGGGCACTGTGGCAGTTTATCACCACTCTTAAATTACAATATAACCATGCTGTGTGCATCTGGGGACAATATAGCCCTTAGCTGATGGTGTACTAGGCAGAGGCCTAACGTTGCTTGGCTATAACCATGCACCTGCTGACACTGCTCCCAGATCATTCCAGTGTCTGGGCTTATGATATTGTCTATTAATTTTAATTCCAGCGCCTGACACTTTCTCAACATGTGCCAAAACCCTGCCTTGTCTTTTAATGCAGCCAATGCTTTTAACTATGTCCATGTTCCTCAAACTCCGCATACTGTCTGTTTGGTGAATAAGTCCTTTGTTCATCCATTCTATGGTATTGCACATTAGTATTTATACAACGGGCAAGAAGCTGAAGCGCATTCACAGACAGACTGGTAGCACGCTACACTGCGCTGGAGTGCGTGGCTGCGAGAGTGTTGGCGATTGTGGTATGGCTATGTGGGCAATGTTTTAGTATCATGCATGAGTGACAAGAGAAGTGATCTTATCTTTCTGCGGTACTCTGCCTTTAGCGCAGTGATGGATGAGGGGGTATGGGAGATAGACAGACACATTTATGGCTAACTAGGATTAGCTCTGCTGATCCCTTGATTAAGGTTTCTTACATTATTAGAATTCTTCCCACGCTTATTGCAGCAGAAGTTCACCCGCTTTGAGGTCTTACAGAGTAGGAGAGAGTAGCAGGAGAGGAAGGGGATAAATAGATCTTTCTAGATGATCTACTTTACATTCATCCAATACATGATTATCATTATCATACGTATGTAATGGCCATAAGCTGTTACATTAAAATAGGTCAATTCAGCAAGTTCACAGCTTCCATTTACATGCAGTTCACACCCTATGGAGTAGTGCTCTCTCTTGGTCAGCTCCCGCCCTACCTATTCTCATCAAATGCATTCCACAGTACCGAAGTTCCCTTTATTTTAAATTTCAAAACTAAAGATCATAACACATCAATGCTCCAACTAAAGTGTACAGCATCACACAACACAGAAGATCAGAAATCACAAGGCAATGCACAGACTACCTACATTGAAGCAACTGTGAAAAGGAGCAGACCTAATTGCATACAAATACAACCAGCCCACAACAGCAGTATATGATACATGTAATACATAGGTGATGCTCAACCAGCACTCAGAAGAGCCCACCACATGACATCCAGTGATTCAACACACTCACAATACCAAATTATGCCTAGCATGAACATACTAGCAAACCCCATCATGCCCTGAACTTTCCATATGACAGTTCCTAAACACTGATGGGCTGTTGAACAAAATGCACTTCAACTACCACATGAGTAATGCATGGCAATGGATATTCAGCAGTTTATCTGTTCTCGAAATATCTACTGATTCACACGTAATACACTAATAAATACACAAAGCAATTACACAACCATACACCAAAGAGGGTATGACAGATTCACCACCAACCACGGTGTTTACGTGTGTAAATAAGCTAGAGTGGCATACAACTTATTGTTCAGGTCAAAAACACAACATTCAAACCAATGAAAATGCAAAACACATTGGCCAACAGTTGTGGTGTGTAGCATCTACACCAGCCATAGTGGTACACACACAACACTCCTGATGATTAACCAAAACTATATACCACTAAGCAAGGTGGCATTTGGTGTGCATACACCGCGGGGGGTGCTCAATACCTTTTTCAGGCCATACAACATACTGAAAACCAACAGAACAATAACCGGCAACATCTCAAAGATACACAGAAAGAAAGAGGAATTAACACAAACATGCCAACTAAAGCACACATCACCACACTATACGCAGAGCAAAATAACAAAATGCCCCCAACCATGTATAAAACTACTACAGGGAGGCAGCTGGGCCTAGGAGCATGATTATTCCTTGGTTCATGCAACCAAAGATGGGACAACAAATAGCAGGACATAACACATTACTCAAAGCTTCTCATACTGTCTGGATATTTGTTCCAGGCTCCTTACAATATTTGCTTGGTGTCCAGCTCTTTCCACTGTCTTTGTATGAGTCTCCCACACAACCTGGTCATGCGCTCCAAGTTCTTAACACTCTCCATGCTCCGTTACCTTCTCACACGGCCTGTCCATGTGCCCTAAGACTTCACAATTGAGAGAAATTAGCTATGTGGATTTGCAAGCCCAAAGAGAGACGTGCGAAGTTGCTGTATTCCACACGACCAGAGAGACAATACTAGAAGCCATATTATTCCCTCCGTAGACCAGGAATATCCCCAAACACCTGAGTACTATAAGCAACATTTTTGAGTACTGCTGCAGAAATTCTCAAGCGAGTGATCGCCACACGCTGTAGGTTGCTCTAATTAAACAATGTTCAACCAGTTTTCCTGAGTTCTGCTAGAGGTTTTAGAGCATAAATATGGCAATATAGTGATGAGCAGTAATCATGGCGGTTTTTTTTGCGCGGTTAGCAAAACTCAATTTTGTATGTTTGCGTGTAAGGTTTTCACTCTAAGTTCATGTGTGCCTATCACACTGCCTAGCCATGTGCTTCAAGTTCATGGAACTGTCTATCAATGCTCCTTAAACTCTTAGCGTGGTCTGTCACTGTGCCCCAATAAGGTTCAAGAGGGTAAAAAGGAGCTGTGTTGTGTTAGAGAAATGTAGAGATAATTCTATGTGTTAAAAATGGCATAGTTTTTCATCTTTAATAAGTCTTACTAGCATTCGGGTAAAATTGGCAGAAGACCGCGTTTATCACAGAATACCTACAAGTAATAGGTGAAGTGTGATGTTGCATCTACCTGCTTTCTATTTTTAAGAGTAATTTCAAGCACTAACGAACAACAGGCGAATGGATTTTCAGTGAAGGCCTCAGTGAGCCACTCAGAGAATTGCATAATTTGAAATAACTACTGAGGTTTTATTGGTGCTAGACACATTGTAATCTATGAACGTTTCCAGTTTTCTACTCTTATACTTGGAAGTTGTATGCATTTTTTCTGGACTTTAAACATCAAAGGGGTGTTTGCACGAGGCTGTTTAAATGATAAAGACTCCTCTCCCACAGGTGCTCTCGGCATGGCACAGTCCATGGGCACTGCCTTCGCAGATACGTGCAGCGGTGATAAAGAGAGCTGCACAGCTGGAATGGTGCTGCCTGACCCCCAGGAAGGTAACTGATGAAGAGCACATTCTGAACCTCTTGGGTCCCAACCTGTCGGTTGAGAGCATTTATGCGTTTTAATGTCTGACCTGGTAGTAGCTTTTTTAATATACCAGAACAGACTTGTTCCTCGGATTAAAAATGTATTACATTATGAAACTCTTTAAATATAAAAATAAAATCATCTGGTCTTCAAGGATTGTAATAAATTGTACAACGTGCAAAAAACAGGGTTGGCAGGGCTTGCTTTTGTAAAACAACTCTTAAAGAAATAAAAAAACATCAATATTCCAACTGCCCAAACCTAACATCACTTTTCCCACTGTTTGTACTCCAGAAGAGGAGGAGGATGATACTGAGCGGGCCTGTGACACCCTGCTCATGTGCATAGTCACGGTAATGAACCACGGATTGCGAAACGGAGGCGGCGTGGGCGACATCCTGAGAAAGCCTTCTAAAGATGTGAGTTCACTGGACACGAGCAGATGATATTTATTTAATTTGTGTGTACGGGCACTTAGAAAACCTTTTTGAATAATCGTACAAGAACCAAGACTTCTCAATATGTGTGTTTCTGAACGTTGAGGGTATGTTCCATATGCACGCATGCATCTTACTTAATACGTGCACATGTAGTAAAGAGATTTCCTCAGTGTATTCCTTTTGACAAGGAAATACCTCTTCGGTAGATGTACATTGACAATACATTTTCAATATATATATATAAGGGCACCAAGGAGAATTTCAGTATACGTATATGAACACTGAATAAACCTATTATAAGTGTGTACATACGAACTATGGAAATCCTATTATGTGCTTTTGAGCATTAACAGGTGCTCATAAATATATGTACAAGAGCTTTAATGACCACTTCAATATGTGTATGAGACTCTCTTTATATTTATTTAGAAACAGAGATATCTCCATAATATGAATGTGAGCATAGAAGGCCTTTTCTACACGTGTCTCTGGATACAGTCCAGTTTTTTTTGTATTTTTGTTTCTTGAAACATGTCAAAAAGAAACAATTTGTACAGAATCGGTATGGTACTGTATTATATAGAATAAAGTAAAACATAGTTTGATTTGTTGATCAGCGTGGTCAGCAATTTTATATCCATGTGTAATGCATCCATTGTAGCAGCGCCTACAAAATGGCAATGTGCAGCGTTGGTGTGGAATTAGTGAGATGTGGGCCATTTAAGGATGTAGGAAGTAGTTAGGGGCTATTTAGGTGGAGGATGGGGATGCAGGTAGGAAAAACAAGTAAAGATATGAAGAGAAGACCAAGAGGCATTTGAAAAGAGGAAATGCTGGTGTTCATCAGGTTCCATAAATTCTCAGTTTTCCTAATTTCTTGCCTGTGTAGCTCCCCCATCTCAGTGTGTTCTTTGCTTTCTGATATTTGAAGTCCTGTTCATCCCACTAAGAATTCAGGGCTACAATTACCCGAATGCATTGAAAAAAATGCGCACTGGATGCGACACTCGCACATAGAATGGGGAAACTTGAAATATCAGATTCAGTGGGTGGGCTGGACAAGTGGGTTTCCTTTTCATCAAAATAAAAGCTGGTCTTACTCTGCATTGGTATACAGCAGGTTGGAGTCAGAAAAGATTGGAGATAGGACAGAAAACTGCTGGCCTGCAAATATTTGCTTGGGGTTGTGAGATGCATGGCTTGGTCAGATCGTAGTTGACTGGATGGCTTGGTTGCTAAAGAAAAGTTTTGAATATGTCTCCCAAATGATTGATGCCTCTCTAGCTGTACACAGCACTACTGAAACATCTTTGAAGTCTGTATTGAAGTGCTGATGGGATGTCTGTACTCATGAATTAAACATATTCACACACGTGTAAGTGGGCACTGAGGACACCTCTTGTTTTGGAAACATCCTGTCATGTACATTAGAGCACAGAAGATGTGACATGAACATTAGTAAATCCATTATCTGAATGTACAGAGCTCCCTAGAAGGCCTTATATCCATGTGCGTGCTTGAGCAATAAGAAAACCTCCTATATACATACATCGTAGATCTATAGAGATCTTGTGTGCCTTAAGGAGCACTAAGAAGACAACCTGTGTGTCTGAAGGTGCACTGACGAGGCTCCATATGTACGAAGGAGTACAGAGGAGACCTTCTGTGTTCAAAGGTGAAAGAAAAAGATAAGTAGTTTCTGAAGGAGTTTAAGAGGAGAGGAGTTGGCTTAAAGGCTAGGGTGGTCGACCTCCAATCTGGGGAACCAGATTTGAGTCTCGGCAAGGATGCGCAACATCCTGTGATTCTGGGCAAAGCACTAAATCTCCCCGTGCCTAACAAAAATGAATGTGTCCTCATGTAATGCAACTGGTGCTTGTGTAAAGCGCTCTGATACCCAATACCTTCAGGTCAAGTTCGAGCTATATATAAATTAGTAAAATAAATAACATTTAAAAACAATAAGAAGGCCTTACATGTCCAAAGACATAGTTTGTGAGTCTGAATTTGGTCTGAGACCACCTCATGTATGTCTGAAGCAGCACTCAACGGATTTCAGAGTGTCTTAGGGGACATTGGCACAACCTTATTTGGTTGAAGGATCACAGAGCACATCTTAGAACGGATGAGATCTTGTTTGCAGATGAAGCACTGAGACCGGGTTGAACGGAGGACTCAAGCGATCCTGTGAATGCCTTAAGTGCCATTAATGAGAACTTGTGTGTCTGAAGTGGCACCAAAGACACCTTGCTTGTGAAGGAGGACCTGAGGGACAGTATGTGGTTAAGGGATTGCTGAAGGGGCATTAAGAAAATCTCTTTCACTTTTGGAAATTGAGGTGACCTCATGTTTGCCTGAAGGAGCACTGTGTGCGCTTGACAGAAAACTGAGGACACTGAGGGTGTATGCCTTTGAAGAGAAGAGAGCTAAGCAGACTTTAAACGTAATAAGGGCATATTTGCCTCTCAGTTTCTCTAAATGAAGTTTTCCTTTCCTCTTTCCTTACAGGAGTCACTCTTCCCTGCCAGAGTGGTCTATGACCTGCTCTTTTACTTCATTGTCATCATCATTGTCCTGAACCTCATCTTTGGGGTCATCATTGACACCTTTGCTGACCTGAGGAGTGAGAAGCAGAAGAAGGAGGAGGTGCTGAAGACTACCTGTTTCATCTGCGGTAAGGAGTGCTGCATGGGGTTGCCTCTTGATAAGGGCTCTTTTAACTCCTCTTTGCTAAAACAGCAGAGTAAAGGGCAGGGAATGAATGAGTGCCAAACATGGGAAAATGGAAGATGGAAAGCCCCGAATCAGTTGTTCTCATGACTCCTTGCAACATATAGGTCATGCACGCCACTCTCGGCCCCTATGCACTGGCCACTAACAGAGCAGATGGATATTTTTGCTGAGCAGCTATTCATGCATGCAGTCAGACAGTAGGAACATTTTGAAAATTATGAAGAAGATGCACTCACCCACAGGCAGTGACAGGCAAGCCACATACACCACCAGCCATAGAGGAGGCACTTAAATCGGTGATCAGTGATTTGTTACCGATACCTGCATTGTGTGTGATTTTGCCGAGGGCCAAGCAGAGACCAGCGACAAAGAGGCGGTGACCAAACGGCCGCACAGACGTACACGTGCAGAGCAGATACACAAATCGGTTGTTGTAACAAATCAACTTAATGCATAACATTGTAGCACATACTAACTGTTTTGAATTGTGCATTTTTTATGGCATCCGGTCGGTATCGGTTGCACTCAAATAGACAGCCCCTAGATAAAAATGTCGGCATGCTTATATTTACCCAGAAAAAAATGCAGAGAAAATACAAGGACAGGCAGTTTTGGGTGCAATTAGCACCCATATCCACGCTATGCCCCTTTTTGCTGGCAATACTTGTAACGTGATCATTATTGCGCCTGATCATGTGCGAAAATAATTTAATTCTAAACCCGGTCACCACAAACGAGGCCCACATATTTTACAAACAGTACTATGATAGTTTTATAACACATATGGAAAAAAACACAGAGTAATATTACAACAAAGAAATTAGTTGATTTGGTACTATAGCACTAAGAAAGAGCTTTGCTTAAAAAACAACTGACCCGGGGGTAGGGATCCACTAAATGATGATCGCTCTGTCACATTTATCATTCTGGAAAACACATGACGTAGCTTTGGATCACTGATATACCCCCATCTTTGAGGGCAAGGGTTCTTTAACTAAACACCACCATTCACATAGAATTAGAATGCATCTTTCTAAAAAAAAGTCAAACATTTTCTTCTTCAGGTCGTATATCAGCACAATTAATGTATACAAACTCATGGTAAGAAACGACCTGTCTTAAAGAAACTTGCACAGCAAACTCATGTAACAAGTCTGCTCCCTGAATGTAAAGCACATAAACCACAGTAATTTATTCAGCAAAAGATGCTATAATAGACCTTTGAGTGTGACAAACAAGAATGGATGCATTACAAAGAACCCCCACCCCATTGGGCCTAAGAATGTTAAGGAATTCCATTTCGCCAGTCTTGCATTTGGTTTCGACACATACATTAGCAGATGCCAAAACTGATGCTGCAATGACACTGCACATGAAGTGCATCTCTGCATGAGGCTTTGTGCAGCTAACCGGCAAGTCTCAGGTCTGGAGATGTTTTATTAGCCCTGAGAGTATCTTGCCTGTGTAGTGCATAAGTGAGGACATCAATCAAGTGTTCGGAGCAGGAGGTGGATAGGAGCACCTATCTGTGTAAATTGGCTAGCTAGTTGCAATTGAGTATTTTGCCTGAGAAATGCTGTTTACTATGAGATAATCTTGCCAAATTTGCTTTTCTTAGGCACAGTTGACTTCCTTAAGCTTCTGCTTTTTGCCAGTGGATTATTGCAGTGTTTTGGTTTGTTTCATCCCCTGAAACTCTTGTTTTGGGGCTTTTGTATCGCAACTAAGGCGCTGAGTGGAAGCCTCTGTTGATGTAGACCACATAACGATTCAATAAACCACCTTTGAATGATCCTGGCCTAACATTGACTGGAAAATGTAAAAGGGCATGGCCACTTTGTACCATCATTGTTCTTATGGAGGAGGAAGACTTTGATACAAATCAAATTTTATGACCCAGCCTGCTTACCATTTGTGCTTAGACATTAACATAATAGGAACAATTACAGAACGTAAATGGTATCTATACACAAAATAATAAATAAACAGAAAGGTTTACATACTTAACACCTACAATTGGAAGGGGAAGGAGTCCTGTAGCAAAGCGGTGGGTAGTACTTTGCCCATGAAGCTTACAGAAGAGAGGGGCACATCAAAGTAATTAAGGGCAAATGAAAAGAGAATAACCCAGATTCTGATTATAGAAAGAAAGAAAAACCAAAGGTGGTGATGGACGTAGCGTTGACAATACAAACACTCACCCCCAGTCAACTGATCTGGGTTTAATCCATCACCGTTCTTTAGCTCACTCCGCCACCCCAGTTCAGCCCAGTTCGGTGGGTAGTACTTTGCCCATGAAGCTTACAGAAGAGAGGGGCACATCAAAGTAATTAAGGGCAAATGAAAAGAGAATAACCCAGATTCTGATTATAGAAAGAAAGAAAAACCAAAGGTGGTGATGGACGGAGCGTTGACAATACAAACACTCACCCCCAGTCAACTGATCTGGGTTTAATCCATCACCGTTCTTTAGCTCACTCCGCCACCCCAGTTCAGAGATGGCCATATGCAAATCAGTCTAACCCTGTGCCTCATGGGAACAGTCCAGCCCAAACTGCCAAGCCATGTCTTCCCTGGACCGGAATCAAGCTTCCCAGGACCGGTTTCTGGCATTACAGCCGTCTTCAGCCGGGCTTGCTTGACTCCAGTGGCAAAGTGAGCAAGGGACTCACGTCTGAGCATACCCTGCCAACTTAGGGTGAACAAAGAAAAACCAAAGGTGGTGATGGACGGAGCATTGACAATACAAACACTCACCCCCAGTCAACTGATCTGGGTTTAATCCATCACCGTTCTTTAGCTCACTCCGCCACCCCAGTTGAGACATGGCCATATGCAAATCAGTCTGACCCTGTGCCTCATGGGAACAGTCCACCCCAAACTGCCAAGCAATGTCTTCCCTGGACCGGAAACAAGCTTCCCAGGACCGGTTTCTGGCATTACAGCCGTCTTCAGCCGGGCTTGCTTGACTCCAGTGGCAAAGTGAGCAAGGGACTCACGTTTGTTCGCCATAAGTTGGCAGGGTATGCTCAGACGTGAGTCCCTTGCTCACTTTGCCACTGGATTCAAGCAAGCCGGGCTGAAGACGGCTGAAATGCCAGAAACCGGTCCTCGGTTGCTTGTTTCCGGTCCAGGGAAGGCATGGCTTGGCAGTTCGGACTGGACTGTTCCCATGAGGCACAGGGTCAGACTGATTTGCATATGGCCATGTCTAAACTGGGGTGGCAGAGTGGGCTAAAGAACGGTGATGGATTAAACCCAGATCAGTTGACTGGGGGTGAGTGCTTGTATTGTCAACGCTCCGTCCATCGTTTCCTTTGGTTTTTCTTTGTTCGCCATAAGTTGGCAGGGTATGCTCAGACGTGAGTCCCTTGCTCACTTTGCCACTGGATTCAAGCAAGCCGGGATGAAGATGGCTGAATTGCCAGAAACCGGTCCTCTGTAGCTTGTTTCCGGTCCAGGGAAGGCATGGCTTGGCAGTTCGGGCTGGACTGTTCCCATGAGGCAATGGGTCAGACTGATTTGCATATGGCCATGTCTGAACTGGGGTGGCAGAGTGGGCTAAAGAACGGTCATGGATTAAACCCAGATCAGTTGACTGGGGGTGAGTGCTTGTATTGTCAACGCTCCGTCCATCATTTCCTTTGGTTTTTCTTTGTTCGCCATAAGTTGGCAGGGTATGCTCAGACGTGAGTCCCTTGCTCACTTTGCCACTGGATTCAAGCAAGCCGGGCT
The DNA here is from genome assembly GCF_964261635.1 of Lissotriton helveticus. NCBI lineage: Eukaryota > Metazoa > Chordata > Amphibia > Caudata > Salamandridae > Lissotriton > Lissotriton helveticus. Next base: position 1,348,724,242 of record NC_136065.1, read on the forward strand.
GAAGACGGCTAAAATGCCAGAAACCGGTCCTCGGTAGCTTGTTTCCGGTCCAGGGAAGGCATGGCTTGACAGTTCGGGCTGGACTGTTCCCATGAGGCACAGGGTCAGACTGATTTGCATATGGCCATGTCTGAACTGGGGTGGCAGAGTGGGCTAAAGAACGGTGATGGATTAAACCCAGATCAGTTGACTGGGGGTGAGTGCTTGTATTGTCAACACTCCATCCATCGTTTCCTTTGGTTTTTCTTTGTTCGCCATAAGTTGGCAGGGTATGCTCAGACGTGAGTCCCTTGCTCACTTTGCCACTGGATTCAAGCAAGCCGGGATGAAGATGTCCGAATTGCCAGAAACCGGTCCTCTGTAGCTTGTTTCCGGTCCAGGGAAGGCATGGCTTGGCAGTTCGGGCTGGACTGTTCCCATGAGGCACAGGGTCAGACTGATTTGCATATGGCCATGTCTGAACTGGGGTGGCAGAGTGGGCTAAAGAACGGTGATGGATTAAACCCAGATCAGTTGACTGGGGGTGAGTGCTTGTATTGTCAACGCTCCGTACATAATTTCCTTTGGTTTTTCTTTGTTCGCCATAAGTTGGCAGGGTATGCTCAGACGTGAGTCCCTTGCTCACTTTGCCACTGGATTCAAGCAAGCCAGGCTGAAGACGGCTGAAATGTCAGAAACCGGTGCTCGGTAGCTTGTTTCCAGTCCAGGGAAGGCATGGCTTGGCAGTTCGGGCTGGACTGTTCCCATGAGGCACAGGGTCAGACTGATTTTCATATGGCCATGTCTGAACTGGGGTGGCAGAGTGGGCTAATGAACGGTGATGGATTAAACCCAGATCAGTTGACTGGGGGTGAGTGCTTGTATTGTCAACGCTTCGTCCATCATTTTCTTTTGTTTTTCCCAGATTCTGATTATGTCATCGGAGTTCTCCTGTTTGTCTTGTTGTGTAACTGAAGGCCATGCTTTGTTTCCTAACGCTTCACAAGGCTCATATTATGTCCCTGCTATAGATTGATTTCTCGTCAATCCTTAATATATGGTTCTTGGCGTTTCTTCCTTAGGTCTGCAAAAAACATGGGAGCTTCTGCTTAGGGACACATTAGGGGCGGAGTGTAAAATGCTTATATACTTCTGTCCTTTGCCTAGTTCTTCGCACTCAGGACCTTTGGTAGGTTTTGATCTCTTATGTGTACCTGATTGTGTAAGGAATGTTTATGTAGTATGGCCTATATGTGTTCTTGCTCTGGGCCAACGAGGGATCAGGGTTACGTCACATGTCACTTTGTTACATGCCTCCACTATTTCTATTAGACCCTGATATGGAGGTGCTGGACTGGACCTCAAAGACATTCTGAATGGGAACAACGGTTTAAAAATGGGAAAATGGCATCTGGCCAATATCTTGGTAGAGAGAACACTTCTGGAACTTATTGTGCCCCCATGATAGTAACGATGAATTGGTAACCCTGTAGTGCTTGAGAATAAGATCTCTATAGCTAGAGGTTGTAGATGCTATTCTCTACTTGTCCAACAGGCCAGATAGCTGCACAAATATTCTGCATTTTTCACTGTGGGGGCTTTCATCTTGGGCAGTTTATTAGGGCTTTACTGTTATGGAACCATAGATCAAGAGCATACAGACTTATCCCAAAGCCAATGTGTAAAGTATTTGTACTCAAAACACAGAGTAATACAGTGATAACACCACAAATGGACACCACACCAGTTTAGAAAAATAAAGTATCTTTATCTAAACTCAACAACATCCAACATACATGCAATAAGAATATGACTTTAAAAAGGGTTCAAACAACTTGGTCCATAGAAAATGATGGATGCTTGATTTCTCTCAAAGTACCTGTAGTTGCGACAAAATTCACAAGGCCAAACAGCCACAGAGATGGGAAGTGTCAAAAAACAAAGAGATGTGTCAGTTCCTGAGACCCTGCGGAGGCGATGCAACCGTTCTGTTGCACACAGAAGTGATGCTTAGAATTCGGTCTGTATGGGGAAGTGATGTGTCAATTCCGAGAAGGTTCTTTTCCATATGTGATGCATCGGGAAAACTTGCCGCACAGGTACGATGTGTGGAAATCCAGGATGCATCGGTGATCGATGTGGCAGTGTCAAGCGCCGCTGATTGGTGGTTTCTTCAGCCGTGATCCCTCTATGTGTCAGTTCTGGCAGCGGCGATAGGCACTGCTCCTGTTTCATCAGCGGCGCAGCGATGCGTGGAGATTCTTCTCGCACAGCGTGCTGGGTCGGAAAAACAGCCGCGAAAAGAGCGATGCGTCGATTTTCTTGTAGTTGCACTTTTCCAGCTCCCAACAGCAGGAACAACCTCCAGAGTCCCACCACAGTCACAGGCACCTCTTGGCATGTCAGAAGTCCCAGGAAGGAAGCTCAGGGGAGCTGGGGGGGAAGTCTTTGTGACCCTGAGACTTCAGAAGGAGGCAAGCTCTACTCAGGCCCTTGGAGATCTTCCTCAAGCAGGGACACACAGCACACAGCAGAGTCCTTGTCCTTTCCTTGGCAGAAACAGCTACTGCATGTCAACCCCAGACAGCACACAGCAAAGGGGCAGTACTCTTCCTCCAGTTTTTCCAGCTCTTCTCATTTGTAAAGGTCCTTCTTGATTCCAGAAGTAATCTAAATCTCGGGGGTTTTAGGTCTGATACGTATACCTCAAAAGGTCTTTGTTCTCTTTGTGCAAGGGTCTCTGAGCCCAGTCCAATCCAGTTCTGTCCTCACTGGTGTAATATGACCACAGGGGGTGGAGACAGTTTTGTGCAAAGGAGAAGGCCTTATTCAGGTGCAAGGAAATCTCCTCCCACTACTCTAAATGCAGCCCAGTCTTTTCAGCCCAGCCCTGACTCATTCATGAGAAGCAGGACACACATCAACCCCCAGTGGGTGGCTAAGAGAATGCACATCCCCAGCCCCTGTCAATCCAAAACCAGACAGTCCATACACAAACAGGCAGAGGCACACAGAATGGTTAAAAAAGCAAATGCCTACTTTCTAAAAGTGGCATTTTCAAACACACAATTTCAAAACCATCTTTACTAAAATATGTTATTAAATTCTGAGCTCAGAGAATCTAAACTTTACTACTCTATCTTATCCCAACAGGAAGTTATACTTCTACGTTGTTACAAAGCTTCTCCCATTCTATCCTACGTGGCAAGATAGCCTTTCAATAGTGAAAAACGAAATTGGCAGTATCTAGCAAGTGCCGAGGTAGGCATATGAAAGCAGTCGCAGAGTGGATTCATGAAAAGTTAATTTAAAAATAGACTAGAACAAGCAGTGTTAGACAATCTGCGCAGACTTCTACAGAAAAATACAAATCGTGAGGTGTGGGTAGTTTCAGAAAAGGCAACATCAAAGTCTGACTTGTACAGTCAGTCCTAAAGTAGGCACAGAAGAGAACAAGAATGTGCAAGAGTTCTCGTAAAAGCATACAAATTAATTCTAATATGTCAGATGCAGGTAGGCCTGAAGTTAACAGCCTTTGTAGGCAGTAACGAACCATGTGGGCTACATGTATGAAATGTTGAAGATTCACGTGTAGTCATGTCAGGCATTCTAAAAGCAACGAAATGCAGGCTATCCCAGAGTAGCAGCAATCAATTCGAGAACATGTATGTGCAGGTAAAGCACACAAGCTGACATTCCCTGAGGCATCACGGTAGCATGAAAACCAGAATCGGTGCCAGCGCCTGGATTTTTGTTTCCAATGATCTCATCTCATCCCTTCTTTTTCCAGGTCTAGAAAGAGATAAGTTTGACAATAAGACGGTGTCATTTGAGGAGCATATCAAGCTGGAGCACAACATCTGGAACTACCTGTACTTCATTGTGCTGGTGCGGGTGAAGAACAAGACGGACTACACTGGGCCTGAGAGCTACGTCGCTCAGATGATCAAGGTGCACAGTGGGATCGGAAGGGAGGAGGGCTTTTACCTTCATTGAGCAATTGATTTGGGGTTGTCACTGATTATCTGGCCTTTTACAGAAAATATTTTTTAAAAGGGTGAGGTGCTCCAGTGTCAAGGGAAGGCAGAAGAACCTTTATAGTGAAAGAGGGCACAGAGCTTGCGATAACAACAAATGTCTATTTAGAGCAAGAGTGATAGATACATGATATTATCTGAAAGAGGAACAATAGGCAGAATGAGCAATAAAATAAGAAGACATGGAGGAAGAAGGGAGCAGAGGTGCAAGACAAGTAGAAAGTATGAAAGAATAAGGAGGGATTAGAGGGTCTGAAATTAGCGCAACAGGAGGCAAGAGAAAAGGGTAGGAATAAGAGGGGAGCACAGAAATATGGAAGACTAAGTGTAGGAAAGAAATTAAAGTATAGGCAGTGATAATTAAGAGTAGTTGACAACAAGGTGGAAACAAGAGTATGTGTGATGAGGAAATGAGGGCAAGGGTATGATATAAAATAGGGTAGTTGAGGGAAACAGAGTACAGAAGCAGATAGTAAAATGAAGCTTCGGCAGAGGTTGAATGAAACTCTTGTGACCATGGGAATTTATCTAATGGGCATGAGCTAATACATCTCTCACTCACTTTCAGAGCAAGAACCTGGACTGGTTCCCTCGAATGCGAGCCATGTCACTGGTCAGCAATGAAGGGGAAGGGGAGCAGAATGAGCTTCGCTGCTTGCAGGACAAGCTGAACGGCACAATGAGGCTGGTGTCCCATCTCACCGGGCAACTCAACGAACTAAAGGAACAGGTACAGACTTAGGCCCAGTTATCTCTGATCTGACAGGTCAGTGGGATAAGGGAACAGGTAAGGGGACAGGTATTGGTCCAGTACATACAGTTATCACCACATCGCTGACATGGAAGACCAGGGATGTGTCCTCTCACAGAAAGCTCAAAAATGTTACTTTTATAGAGGGTCTGGGTTGCACTTCAATGTAGAATGATTCTTTCTTGAAGGCAAACGTTTCCCCTAGTTCACCCACAGCTGATGTGTTAAGGCCAAAATGCTAAGGGCCTCATTTATGAGGCTGTGCGTCACTTTTACGCCGCCGGTGCGTCACTTTTTGTGACGCACCAGTGGCGTAAAAAATGCACCTTGTTGCGCCATATTTACAAAGTGACGCATCTAGGTAGATGCGTCACTTTGTAAACCCCTGCACCACATTATACCTGCGCCAGGTATAATGTATGTAAGGGGGGGGGGCGTATTGACGCAAGAAAGGGTCATGGAAGTGACGCAGTGAAATCTATGAGATTTCACTGCGCCATTTCTAGGACTCGAATGCGTCAAAATCTTACGCCAGCCTCACAGCAGGCGTAAGATTGGCGCAAGCCCTTTCACATGGGGCTTGCCCCATGTGAAAGGACACATTGCTGGAGTTGCGTCACTTTTGTGACACACTCCAGCAATGCGTCACTTTTGCGCCTACAGATACGTCAGAAATACTGACGTTTCTGTAACTCCTTGCGACATGATGCATCATACTGTAAATATAACGCATCATTGGTGTCGCAAGGAGGGCGCAATGAAAAGTGATGCATCGCTGTTTTCACGCAGCGATGCGTCACTTTTCATAAATGAGGCCCTAAGTGCGGGCATAGGTCTGTCGTAAATAGTAGATGTGATAACCACATGAATTATTGTGAAACAATGGAAAGGGCTAGAAGCACTTTTAAAGCACGAGTTCCTGTTTGTTCACCAGAGTAGAGATTAAATATCTGTACATACTGATGGGATCTTTCCCAAAGGGTTACTGAAAAGAACATTATGGAATCATTTTTAAGCGCGTTAGGTTAGGTAGTTACATTAATATCAAGTTAGTTACAGTAATAACAATACCTCCACATCATTATAAAATGTGCCAACCTTCACGAAAAATCCGGCAAATAATTGCTGCAACACGTACATGTATCCAAATGCATAGCTATCAATAGTGCAGCAGGTGCAGTGGAACCAAGGGCACAGGGCTCTGATTGGCCCACTTCACCCAGTCAGTACAACCATAATAAATCCCCTGCTTGCAGTAAGACCCATGGAACCCTTGCTACACTACTGAATGTGTCCCTATTCTATATTGGTTGTCATAAACTAGCATGAAATTATACAAAGTCACCGGGCAATACCATTAATTATATGGACTGTACACCAAAACGTACAAGAACTAATGTCAGTATTAACATCAAACCTCTTTAAATCACATAGGTCCTCGTCAGAAGTTCAAGATTAAATTCCCATCCCTGTGCAAACTCTTGTTTGCACAGGTATCGTATTTACAAGCTGCGTGGCAGATTCTGGCAGGTCAAACCAGCTGAAATGTATTGTGTGAAAACGGCCAGAAAAAAATTTAAAACATGCGGAATGTGTGTAAAAATGGTTCTGCATGTTATTTATAATTTTTCTGTTGAAAACAGACAATTGGAAATTTTTACTACATTTGGTAAATACCTTACCCTGGGTTACTGGAATTTACCAACTGTTTGGTACATACCACACCCTATTGTGCGCTACGTGACAAGAGTGCACAGATATCCCCTAAACAGATATGTTTTTATCTAAATTATGTCAAGGCTTCCTGAAAATCTATATAAGGCCAAGAATGTATAAATAGGTCTTAAAATATTATTAAAATGTTTACCAAGTTGAGCATGACATTTTATCTAATATCAGCACTATTATGTCTTTCCTAATATACTTCAGATCTCTGTAACGGAAAGGCATCTTTAGCAGTTAAATATAGATAAACATGACCCCTTCTGAGCATTAGAGAGGTGTGCAGGCTGTTTCTGCCTACCCAGAAAAAACACTCTACTTTTCCTCGTGTAGCTGTCGCTGAACCCGCCCTATTATCTAGTTCTGCTCTGCAAAGCACAAGTGCAAAGTGTTTGGTGTATTGGGGCAGATGCCTGTCAGCAGGTGATTGTGCAGGTGAATCTAAAGTCAGGGGATGGCTGGAGCTGATGTAGTCTGACCCACACATTGACCAAGAATATTGACACTTTCTGGGCACCTGTGATAATCTCGTTGTGGCTTCTTATACCCTTACAACATTATACCCTTACAACAGTAAAAGGTGTGGGATAGTGCCATGCGACCTTTGGGGCAGTTGTGTGCAAGTGAAGACATATTTGCCAACCCTACTGATTTAGAAGGTAGGCTACCACTATCTAGTGATACCTACCTCCTAACGACTTTACATGTCATCCTTACAGCTGTTTTAAAGCCCACCGCTGGCCTATAACTGAGTCCAAATTAAATGTCTCCAAGTCCAGGCGAGAGAGGTACGCCAGCAGCAGTAAACACAAGGCCTGAGGCACATCTGACCAGACAGTGACATATCATCCAACACTTTGCCAGTTGGATCGGTCCCCCTCATCTACCAGCCTCCTTCTCAGAATTAATGGGATAAAGGGATAAATAAACTTTGGGTGGAATGCTCGAGGCCAGTCCTACACGAGTAACAGAGTGTACATATGTAAGTGTTCTTTCGTTGGCCCAACTGTATCCTGCATAACCTAGTACCACAGTTTACACTGGCGACAAGGCCCCATACCGTACCCTGAAGTGTAAGACAGTGGTGCCCATGTGTTTATCTTGAACGTGGCCGCAGGGGTTCCACACCTTCCCAATGTGAGGTGGTGCTGGAATGCCACGCCACCCTGACTGCCTCTGCCCACTCTCCCATCTGGGGACACACATCCAACCATGCCTGGAGTGCCTATATGCCAATTTGGGTGAAGTAGCCCTCACCTGTTCACTGCATTCCCACCAAATGAACGGCTCCACCTTCGGGCTGATGGGAGCACAGCAGGCATGGCCCTCTTGTACACAGCGCTCCAGATCAGAACCAGCCCCAAGGACTCTGCGCAGAAGAGGCAGACGCTAAAGTCAACGATATGGCACAGTCAAGTATTTGGCCCCCTAATATCCAGTGCTGGTTGAAGGAAGTAAACAGTTACTAGTCCTCTATGAGTGCTAACATTCTTACAGGTGGCACGATGGTTGACAGTACTGCACAGCACTAAGCCTACTTCACCCACAGCTGCCAGCCTGAGGCATCCATACATCCATGATTGCTTAGCTACCATTAAGTGCCCTCATTAACCCGGCCAGGGCTGGAGGGGGAACCGAAACCGGCCCTGGCAAAGTGCTCGGCCATCCCCTGGCGGGTGGAGGGGGGCGGAGTTGTTTGCTAGGGACGGTTTCAGCCGATTTTGTTATAGGGGGCCAATATTGCTGCAAATGCTGCTAAACCGGACCCTGGTAACATAAACAGCCCCATAGGGGCCCTCACCCTGGCGGCCCACCGGGGAAACGCCTGTTGGCCGCTACGGCCAGTCCTACCCTGAACCCGGCAAGTGCCACCGATGTGGATTGGCAGGTTGAACTACTACTTTTGCAAAACAGACGGTACTGTCAAGCAGTCATTCCTGCTGCATTTTGGAGGTGAGGAGATCTATCAATTCTTCAAGACACTCCTGGCCAAAGGTACTAATGATGTGTATGATGCAGCGGAATGGTAAATGTATACTTTGATCTGAAATTGAACCCCAACTTTGAAAGTTTTAAATAGCGCCAGGTCTGACAGCATGAGGATGAGACAATCAATGGGTTCCAGTCAAGAATAAGAGCACTAGCTAGCACATGCGGGGATAATGATCAACTCAAAGAAGTTTGTAACCAACTCATTCACAACATGTGTCTGCTGCGGAGTGCGCCTGTGGTCTATTTCAACCCGCAATGCAACACAGAACTGATAGTCTACATTAGCCCAGTCAGCCTACTCCTCCAGGAAAATAGCAAGGGGCAATAGGTTCTGTATGCCAGTCACGTCCTAACAGTCACTGAGACCCACTACATCCAAATCGAGCCAGAAGCACTGGCCATCCTATAGGGATGTTGACATTGTCACCTATATCTGTATGGAAGACAGTTCTGGGTCATCACTGACCACAAACCACTGGTTCAATTGTTTGCTGGCACGTCATGAAGCCCGTCACAAAGGATCTAGAAGGGGATGATTCATCTACAGCTGTATACCTTTAATGTTGTGTAATACCCAGAGGACCCACTCCTGTCAATTTCTAGTCCACACACCCTCTGGAAAACCGCCATGGCTGCAAAGAGGAGGACAAGTAAGCAGAGGACTACAGATCGTCTCACTGGGCACCTGTCCCACGGTGATGCCGCTGAAGGAGATCCAGTTTACCATGGCTGAAGGCTCAAACTTACAGAAAGTAGTGCAGGAGCCACACCACAAAGCCTGGTTTCTAAACTAAGCGAAACTATGGGAAACTGTTGACAAACAAGTGATGAACCAACTGAGGCGAGTACGTGATGAGTTGAGCTACACAGGAAACCAGTGCATTGTTGTCCTGCGATCCTTGTGGGCCTGAGTGATCAGCTTTGCTCACCAGGGCATCAAGGTGTGGCCAAAACAAAGGCGAGAGTCTGACACAGAGTCGGGTTCCCTGGGATGGATAGGGCAGTTGAGGAGAAAGTGTAGTGGTGCCATCCTTCTCAGGTGACAGGTGGTAGGACCAGGCCCATGCCTCTCATAACTAAGGGCTTCCACCCTCACCCCTGGGCCCACCTGAGCATGGACTTCGCCAGCTTTCCTGATGGGGGGGAAACTGTGGTCATCATAGTCAGCCACTTCAAATGCCCTGTGGCAGAGTTGACCCAATCAAGGTATTCAGTAGAGTAAAGCCCGTCATTGAAAAGGTGTTTGCCCAGTTTGGCCTCCCAGACGAAATCAAACAAATAATGGCCCACCATCCCAGGGTTAAGAATTCAAGAAATACGTGACTAGCCTAGGATTACAGCACTGAAAGTCGCACTGCAGTGGCCTCAGGACAACAGGGAAGCAGAGTGCTTCATGTGCACCCTTAATCTGGCCATACGCAATGGGGTAGATCAAGGAAATGACCTCGAGTTCTACCTACACCAGTTCCTGTGGGAATACACACACCACCCCCGCAGCACTACAGGGTGCGCCCCCATTGACCTTCTGATTTAGCGACCCACTGGGGACAGTATTCTGGCACATCCTGCCTGGCATTCCACCCTTTGGATGCGGCATCAGCCCAGCAAAAACATAGAGAAACAAACGATACAGCCAGTAAAGACCGAAGGCTCGCATCCCAACTATCCAGATAGGAAACTAGGTGCTTATAAGGGATTGCCACCCTAGGTGGAAATTCAGGATACCCTTCGAGAAGGATTTGTAGCAAGTCACAAAGATCCAAAGGACCTTGAACAGGGCCACCCTGCGGTGAAGAGGTGGTCAGAATCGTATCCTGGTTCCGAGACACAGGTTACTGATGCCGGCACCGACCATGTCAGGGCTCTGCTAAACGCATCAAGCACATGCGCTGCGCAGGGTGTGTATCTGCGATGGTGGCAAGAGACTGGGTTGACGCTGCATGACGGAGTAATCCCGGTACCAACAATGTAAAACCGGTCACCCTGAGCACGATGAACTGTTTTCCCCCTTTTCTCTCCGGTAGAGTTTCTTATTTTTTTTTAAGTTTGAGTTTATTGAAATAGAAAGAGGCAGAGACAGAAAATGAAGAAACAATCAAAAGTTAAAAAACAGGAAAGTATCTCTTACATGAAATATATATGGTTGATAAAACAGAATGTAAAACACATTAAGCAATAATGTTACAGATAAAGAAGTAAATGAAGTCATGACCTGTAAAATAAAACACGAAGATGATATGAAAAAACATTAAGTGTATTGAAAAGAAAAGTCACGGTGGCTTTTGCACTTCATCAGTGTGAACTTGGGGGATAGGGGGAATTACAGCAGTTTTAGATAAATAATTAGTAAGGGGTAGCCATAAGAGATCACGCTCGATTGCCAGGGAAATGGGGGAGACAAAATTGGTATCTAGACGGTGGTTAAAACATACTGCATTCCACCAAGCATGGAACGTAACATCATTGGCTTGCTTCCAATGAGAGGTAATATGATGTAAAGCAATAGCTATTAAAATGTCAATTAATTTATAGCGGTGTGGGGAATTGGTAAAAATGGGGGAGAGAGAACCAAGAAAAATGTTGAGAATGGAAAAAGGAAACTGAAAATTGAAAATCTTCTTAAACTGGGACCAGACCAAGTGCCAGAAATGTAAAATGGGTGGACAATCAAACAGCATGTGCTTCAAATCAGCTGAGGGGCAGGGACAGGACCAACAAGTAGAAGGAGTGTCTGGAGAGAAGGATGACAAAATTGATGGAGTAAATAAGGTACGGTTATAAATAAAAAATAGGGTTTGAGTAGTGTTAGCAGCTCTAGAGGTACTATGAATTTTTGACCAGATTTTATCCCATAAAGGGAGAGACCAAGTCTGGGAACAATCTTTTTCCCAAGCCAACTCAACCTTGGATTTGATTCTATCAGTGGAAAATTGAATTGATTTATAGAGAAAAGAAGCAGAGGGTGAGTGCTCGAGCGCATTAGACACGGGAAGACACACAGTAGGGATAGAATTTGCAGTAGGGAGTGAATGTAGGTATTGGGTAAGACTAGGAAGAAGTGAGATATATTGTGAACTAGAGGAGGAGGGTAAGGAGAATTGCTTCTGGAGATCCTGAAAGGAGAGTGGTTGATTACCCGAAAGAAGTTGAGAGATCCATTTTAAGCCATGAGAGTGCCAGGTTCTCCAAAATAAAGAACGATTACGAATTTTAAGATGCTTATTATGCCAAATAGGTTGGACATGAGTGGAGGAAATAGAGGGGTAAGAGGATGGTAAGTATGGCTCAAGAAGAGTACGAGAGTGAGAAATGATAGGAGAGCGAAGAGAGGTCACATTGGAAGAGAAAGAGAGAACCTCGTTAAAATCAAAAGGAATGAGGAAGGAAGATTCTAATTTAAGCCAAAGAGGAGGGTAGAAGGGGAGGTCAGAAGAGAGCCAGCGTAAAGCTTGTTTTATTGAAAAGGCGTTATGATAAATTTTAAAATTAGGAAATTTAACTCCTCCCAGTGATTTATCTTTTTTCAAAGCAGCAAGAGCTATTCAAGGTTTTTTACCTTTCCACAAAAATTTGAGTAGAATAGAGTCTATCGATTTGAAGTAATAGTCGGGAATATGAATGGGGATCATGGAAATGGAATAAAGCACAAGGGGAGCCAACATCATTTTGATGGAGTTGAGACGCCCCTACCAAGAAAGGAATAGAGGATTCCAGCGGACGATTGCCTTATTTAATTTTGTAGAAAGAGAATCAAAATTATACTTAAGAGTATCCGAGAGACGTGGAGCAAACCAAACACCTAGGTATTTAATCTTAGAAGGTTGCCAGGAGAATCCAGAAGCGTCAAAGAGGTGCTTTTGACAAAGAGGATTTAGGGCTAAAATTTCGCATTTATCAATATTAAGACGATATCCGGAGATACTAGAAAAGGAGGAAACGATTTAAAAAGAAAGGAAGGGTGGAATGTGGGTCAGAACAATATAACAAAATGTCGTCGGCATAAACTGATAATTTAACTTGTTGCTGGGAACCAAAATGGAAACCAGAAATGTTTTCATCGAGTCTGATTTTCGTCAAAAAGGGTTCTAGAGCTAAAACAAACAATAGAGGAGATAAGGGGCAACCCTGTCGTACGCCCCTTTGAAGGGGAAAATAGTCCGACACTATATCGTTTGCAAAAATTGATGCGTGAGAGCTGGAATAAAGTAAAGAAATAAGAGAAATAAATTTAGAAGAAAAACCTGTCCAACGAAGAGCTTGAAACATGAAGTCCCATCCTATCCTATCGAACGCCTTCTCGGCATCAAGGGAAATAGCGGCCAAGGGATAGGAAAGTGAAGGAGCCTTACTTAAAATATCAAAGAAAACACGAGAATTATCGGACGAAAGACGACCTTTAACGAAACCGGATTGTTCTGGGCCAAGTAATTCAGGTAAAAGGGGATCTAATCTAAGAGCTAAAATTTTGGTGAAAATCTTATATTCTGTATTTACAAGGGAAATAGGGCGATAATTTTTACACAAGGTATGGTCTTTGTCTGGTTTGGGAATTAAACAGATTAACGCTTCCTGGAAGGTCCCCCGGGAAGAGCCAGAATCAACAAAAGATTGAAATAACAGGAGTAGCTTAGGAAGGAGAAGAGAGGAAAAGTTATTGTAAAATTCGATAGTGAAACCGTCAGGTCCCGGCGCCTTACCACGGCGGAGCACAGAGACAGCATGCAAACTTTCAGAAATCGAGATATCTGAATCATGCGTGTGAAAATCAACATGAGAAGAGAGGGGGGAGGAATGCTTTGAAAATATGCGAGAAGATCAGTGGAGGACAGGATTCAGGAGTATATAAATCTTGATAGAAAGAAACAAATTCATGTAGTATGTCTTTATCTTTAAACAAAGATACTCCAGTAGGGCCTTGGACAGACTCAATCTTTGTCCTTTCTTTCCGAATCTTAAGGTAATTGGCTAGTAACTTTCCCATTTTATTCTGGCCTCCATAGTAGCGGGAGTTGCATTTTAGTAAAGAATTAGAAGCAGCGTTCGTAGTGAATTTATTAAAAGCGAATTTAGCTTCGATGAGTTCACGAAGGGAATTTTCAGAGCCAGAATTATAATAATCGTATTCCAATTGTTTAATTTTATCCAGAAGTTGAGTTGACTTAGATATTGATTTCATTTTCTTTTGGGAGACATAATTAATGACAAAGCGTCTGACAGCTGCTTTAAAAGAGTCCCAAACCATCACAAAGGAAGAATCAGGGAGCTGGTTAAGTGTAAAAAATTCAGTGGCAAAAACATTAAATTGGGTACAAAAATCAGAGTCAAGGAGTGAGGAGTTATTAAATCTCCAGCGCCCAGGGTGGGGAGAAAAGGAAATGAGGTCAATATCAACAAAAACGGGAGCGTGATCTGAAATTAAAATGGAACCAATATCAGAGTGAAGGACAAGTTGAGCTAAGGATTTGCTAAGGAAAAGGTAATCAATACGAGATTGGGAGTGATGAGTAGGGGAATAAAAGGTGTATTCTCTGAGGTCAGGGTTGCAAAGTCTCCAAATATCTACTAAAGCATTGTTATGAATAGATGTAGTGAATTGGGAGTGCATTTTGGAGGTAACAAATTTGACTTTAGAATTCCTGTCTAAAATAGGATCGAGCACTTGGTTACAGTCACCACCGAAAATAACATATTTCTCATCAAGTGTAACTAATTTATCAGAAATAGCAGGCCAAAACAGTTTATCAACACCAGTAGGAGCATAAATGTTAAAAATAACTATAGGTATCTTATCTATATTTAGATTAACAAGTACCCAACAACCATTTACGTCACATTCTTGAGATATAACAGAAACATTTTACTTCTTATGACATAGTATTACAGTTCCATTTTTCTTACCAATAGCTGGAGAATGAAAAACATGACCCACCCAGCAACGTTTTAGCTTCAAAGCCTCCTCTTCCGAAAGGTGGGATTCTTGGCGGAGAGCTACATCAGCTTTAAGTCTAGTAAGATGTGTTAAAACTCGTTGACGTTTAATGGGGTTATTTAAACCCTTAACGTTCCATGTAACTACTCGGAATGTAAATCAAGAAAGAAATGATATAGGGAATTAGATAAAATAGAGAAAGGAGATGATGTAAAGAGATGAGAGTACAGGAAGTTGAGGTAAAGAGGCAGGTAAGAGAAGCAAATGAAGAGAAAAAGGAGAGAATCAAGGAAGAAAGAAGGAGAGAAAAGAATGAAGAAAAGAGATAGAAAAGTAAGAGATAGTAGAAAGAACGGACAGAGCAAAAAAAGAAACATACCAACACATACAGAACGAAGAACGGGGGTGAAAAGAACTTTAAGGAGATCGGTGTATTGCAGGAACAGCATGATGACGCCGCGAGGCTTAGCAGGGATTTTAGGACCTGGTCATGCGCGCGTTGTATGTTGAGTGAAGAGGAGGGAGGAAGATCCAAAATTTTTGGCAGAAAAGATTGAAAAAATGCAGTAGGGTTGGACCCCTCTGTATGTTCAGGAAGTCCATAAATTCGTAGGTTATTCCTGCGATTTCGATTTTCCAACTCCTCTGTCTGCCTCCTCAGAAGTGAAACATCTTTCTCCAGAAGTGAAATCCTAGAACATGAGGCCTGAAGGGACTCCGTGGATTGTTCCACTAAGAGAACACGCGATTCAAGAGAGGACCATTTATCATGAAGAAATTGCAGTGTCCTAGTGGTTTCAGCCATGAAGGGTTTTAGCGCACGAATCTCCTCAAGAATGAGATCCATAGAGGCAGAATGTAATGAGGAACCTGGGGAGGAGGGATCTTTCTTCAGACGCTTTGTCGAAGCAGACTGCGGAAGTTTAGTTGAAGAGATTGTTTTTGGAATTGCCCCAGGCGCTAAGTCAGATTTGTGAGAAGCAGAATCTTCCATAGTTAGAGGTGCTGATTCAGAATCTGAGGAATTGCGTGGTTTAACCGAAGAGGTAAGCTTGAGGGTACGCAATTTTCCCATGTAAGAAGAGGATATGCAATGTCACAGCCACAGTCCTCAGAAATACCTCCGTGAGATTAGCGCTCAAAGAAAAACACTGAGGCACACAAAGAGTCAATGTTCATAATGGAATGTGTTGAAAAAAGGCGCCAAACAGACACAGCAATGCTGAGGAAATGCAGTTCCATTCAAAATGGCGGCCGGAATAAAGTAGGCGAAAAGGAGAAGTAGAATGCTAACGTATCATATAGAGTCCTGAAAATTGCAGAAAAAAGGAGGCAGACAGCATGAGGGGCCGCAAAATGCAGAAAGGAAACATGTCGTTGGAAAAAATCGGCAGTTGCAGAGAGTCAGGAAGAAAACAAAATGGCGGCCGCGGTAAAAGCGGTCCGCGTCACGGCGAAATTTAGCACATGGCTACGAGTTGAAAATGAAAGGAGCAGAGCTACTGGCTCACCTCATGCTCCGACGAGTGATACAGGGCTTTATTGCTGAAGTACTCCGGTGAAAGCGAGAGAAATTCACCGGAATCGGTGCTCGAGAAGCGGAGCTCCGACGCTAAGCCGCCATCTTGTGCGGCGCTCAAGCCACGCCCCTCCGGTAGAGTTTCTGTGCACTCCTTACAATGCGCTGTAGAAGCGGATACCGCGTTCTATAAAAGGGCTTACTCTTCTGTCACTGCACACTCCCAGCACCTAGCTTCTTGTGGCCTTTTGTTGCGGGAGTGCCTTAGTGTTTTATAATAATATGTTTATGTCAGCCAAGCTCTTACATTTCCCAAGTACATGCTTGAGTAGCTCATCTAGTATAAGTGTTTGCTTTGCGATCTGGGACTATCAGTGATGGCCCTGGGAGACTGAAGAGCTCAATGTGAGACTTGTGGCATGCTTGGACATGAAGAACTATGTCCACCTCTATCATTGCAGGGGCGGCTCTAGGCTCATGGCGGCCCTGGGCAGGGAGCGTAGGTAGGGGGCCCCGGAAGAGGGGGTCCGGGTGGGGCGGGGCACGGAGGCCAAAGAAGAGGGGGGGGAGGGTCAGGGTGTTTGGAAGTAGAACAGAGCCGGAGGCCGCCAAATCCCTGCCAGGGGCCGCCATGCAAATATGTATCCATCCTCAGAGGATTATTATATTAAGGATATATATTGGCGTGGTGGCCCCTGGGTTTGGTGGCCCTGTGCAGGTGCACAGCTTGCACAAGCCTAAGGCCGCCCCTGATCATTGTCTGGTCGAAGATAATGCAATGTTATTTTCCTGTACTAGCGTCAAGTTAAAGGGCACATGTCATTGCTGTGATGTCAACATTATTCTATATACCATTTTAGAAGTGTGAAAAATCTACCCCTTTTTAGTCAAGGAATGTTAGCAAATAAGTAGAGCCTCTGAGGCCACTTTTGGCACCAGATATCCCATTAAAGCAGAAACAATTGTGATGCTTTAAGGGCAAGAAGGGGGTGAAAGGAAGAGAGGAGACTTGATGTGGAAAAAACAGTAAGGAGTCAAAGCAGAAGCATGGCAAAATGCCTCAGAATATGCAGTCGTTTTCAGTGATTCATTTTTCTTGCTGTGTAAGTTAACTGTAACTTCTCTTAATGTGTGCATTGTATAAAGATTTAACAGGAGACTAGTTTGTTAATGTTAAGTCTCACATCCTCGTTGATGATTATATTTTTTATCATCAACATGTTAATGTTTCCTGATGTAGCTCTCTTCCTTGAGGACCAAGCAGAGGATAGGGGCATAAACAAATATAGTCAACCAATCAACTATTTTCCACATTCCTAACGTGGTTCTATCTCTCTTGGATTGTGTAGATGACGGAGCAGAGGAAACGACGGCAGCGCATGGGCTTCGTGGACGTGCAGAACAGTACGAGCGGGAGCAACCAGATCGCAAGAACCCAACCTGAAATGATCAGATAGCCATCCCTTCCCTCTCCCAGGAATCAAGACCTCTGACTGCTCAGCAGTGGAGGTGGACAATGGGCCATTCTTACCTGACCTAGGTGGCTGGATACATGACCGTGTGCCCACAAATCTTATCCCCGAGTTTCTAGGTTTCATGAATTCTAAAACGCATTAGAACGCAGAGAGAAAGAAAGGGGGATGGGCATGCACATAGGAATGCAGTGGTCTCTCATCACTAGGAGTTGTTGAGGTCTTCATCACAAATTCACAGATGTGTTGCAAACCACTATCCTTTGGATCACCTTTTAGCATGTGTGGAGAGAGAATTTATTTAGGAATCCTGTCTTTGGGTGACTGTTTTAATCCCTCATCTTCAACTTGTCATCTCCTTTGAGTTCTCAGTCTTTATTCCTTTGTCCACTGGAGCTGTTAGCTCACGTCCAAACACTGAATTCCTATCTCCCTTCCTAATGTTCTGAAGAACTAGACATCCTAGTGACCACTGACAGTTATGTCTAGTTCCTCTAGAGCGGCTTCTGCTGGATTTTGAATCTGCGAGGATAAGGCTCGGAGGTGGGGCCTTTAGTTCTGAATTCTAAAGCTTCCCTGGTTTTTTGCAAATGCCAAGTGGGCAACCCCTACCTAGCAAACAAATATTGACCACATTGATGGCACTATTCTTTCTTGCCATGCCATGGACAGGTTTGTTATCATTGTTTACTGTATATATGGACGGGAAGGTTTTGATACTGTAAATTTTATTCGCTCTACACGCACACACACACTACATATTATTGCTTGTAAGTACACATCAAGAAGACAGAAGCAATATCACATTTGGTCATTATTGTAAAGTAGGTGATTTAACTTATTGCTTTCATCCAGGAGAGGATTCCAAACATTTGTGCCACATGCTGTACCTCAGAAATTTCTCCAAATGACCTTTTGACTCCCTTTTCGGAGTGCTCAATCCAATGTGTTCAATTTGTTCTCTGCATCTCTGCAACATAAACAGATGGCGCGGAGGGTTGTTGGTGTGAATAGATTACCCTGTATCGGGTCTTAATTAACCAGTCAGACACATATCAAGGAAGGCACAGAGGTGAGGTGCACTGTGAATGGTGTTTGTGATTTTTTGTTGTGCAATGGCGGAGGGAAACTGAGGGAGTGTATGTTATTGTTTGGGGTTATGTCCTATTGATCTCTGAAACTTGAGATGTAAGATGTACATTTTCTTTTAACAAAATAAAAATGAGAGAACTTTTAATGAAACGTGGGTACTTAAAGAACAAAGATGGAAACTGGACGAATTATCAGAAGTGGATGGATGAGACACCAGTAAGTCGTTTGTTGACCAGATCCTGGTAAAATGTATTGGTGGTCCACACAACTCATGCAGACACAGACTAACTTTTAGTTAAGAGTACAGTTGTTAAAGACCTTGGAGTAAGGTGTGGGTCACCACATTGGCATGCGGAAAGACCTTTTAGTAGCAAGGACCATTATATTGCAAAGACATGACAACTAATCTGTAGACTTTATTTGTAGTAGGACACCATATTGTTTAGAGGGGGCTCCCCAGTCAGCGTTTTAACTTGGGCTCTAAAGTCTGCCACGAAATCCATCATTCACTTGTCTGTGGGAGAACGTACCTTGCAGTATACCAATGACTAAGCTAGGCATTGAAGCTGATACTACTATAGTTTAGAAAGACAGTCTGAAAAGCAGGTCATCAATAAAAAGCAAGAGTAAAGAGTTACTTTATTTCATCTTGAAAATACTCCAATTTTCAGACGCCCTGAATAGTATCTTCTATCATATACAGCCTAATGCTTGAACTAACTCGACTAGGAAGGGAGTTGGCTGAGGTAAAGGCTCAAAGAGGGTCTAGAACGCGGTCCGAGCAATTGACAGTTGCTGAGATTTATTCAAGCATTCCTGTCACCACCCAGTTGTCTTGAAGGTAAAGGCTGAACTAAAGTTCTCATTTGTCAGTATACACAGGAAGAGGCCCCTGGATTGACCCACTTGGAGCCAAGCACCTACATTTTTTGATCTTTGTCCTTGGAAATGGGGCTTAGGCGTTGTTCTCCTCATTGAGGTGGTGTTAAACATGTATAGGTCCACGTTACTACTGGATTCTTGTTGAGGAAAGGCATTCTTCACAGGAGGAAGATCATAAATGATTATGGCATAAAGTCTTACAGGGTAAATTCATTTTCAATTGATGTTAGATGCCACAGATTCCTTCAGTGGACCTTTCCAAGGCGTCATTCTGGATCCAACATGTTTTCCACAGCAGTAACAGGTAAAGGGCATCATGCTGTGCCTCATAAAATCATGTCTGATGTGTGCTTGCTAAAAAGTGATGTCAGGAGATCACTAAGCAAGCCACTGGTGCTACTAATGCCAGATCCATTTTTATGCTCCTTGCAGACACAGGATCCGTATATATTCCTCCCCTGAAGGTGATTTTGCTTTTGAGACACTTTTTCCCTTTCAAAATCTTTTGGATTTAAGAACTGAGGGGCATATTACCAACCAATAGAGATAATTTTTGTCTCTAACTTGTTTAGAGACAAACATTATCGCCGCAAATCGGCGATTTTTATCGCAGATATACCTTGCTATTAGCAAGGTTTATCGCAAATGCGATAAAAAAACGGCCGCAATGCATGAATATCGCTGAAAAGTCAGCGATATTCATGCATTATCGAGCAAATGCTCTTAGCCATGTTATCCACCTCCCATTAGATAACATGGCTAAGAACTGCTCAGGGCAGGTGTTAGCTTTTGGAGATATTCGCGCTTAGTTGGTAATAGGAGATAGCGATGTTAGCGACTGTTTCCAGTCGCTAACATCTTGGCACGCCCACTTTGCATGTCATTAGTGATAAATATCACTGACATGCAAAGCGGGGCCCAAGATGGTCACTATCTCCTATTAGCTGTCGCTAACTGGTGTTAGCGACAGCTTGGTAATAGGGAGATAATTTTATCTCCGCTTTCTTGGCTTTTAAAGCCAAAAATGCGGAGATAAAGCCCCTTGATAATATGCCCCTTTGATTGGTGTTGAAAGCAAATAGTCAGTACTGACTTACATGACCCTTAAGTTTGGTGATTGGGCTTTAACCACAAGTTAACAGAAGTCCTCATCCTCGGCCCCACCCCCTCTGCCTGGGACGACTCCTGGTGGCCGACCACACTGGGAACAGCACCAACACCCACGGGCCACGCACGCAACCTAGGATTCATCCTCGACTCCTCCCTCTCCATGTCGAAGCAGGTCAGTGCCGTCTCCTCCTCCTGCTACAACACCCTCCACATGCTTCGCAGGATCTACAAATTGATCCCGACCGAAACCGAACGGTGACCCAAGCCCTCGTCAGCAGCAGGCTGACTACGGCAACGCACTCTAAGCAGGAATCCCGACCAAACACTTACAACAGCTGCAACGCATCCAGAACACCTCCGCCCGCCTGATCCTCAACATCCCTCGACGCAGCCGCATCACCTCCCACCTAAGAGACCTGCACTGGCTCCCCGTCGACAAGAGGATCACCTTCAAGCTTCTCACCCACGCACACAAAGCACTCCACAACACCGGACCAGCCTACCTGAACATCAGACTCAACTTCCACACCCCCGCCCGCAAGCTCCGCTCCGCCAGCCTCGCCCTCGTCGCTGTACCGCGCATCCAACGAATGACCTCCGGCAGCAGATCCTTCTCCTTCCTCACCGCCAAGACCTGGAACACCCTCCCCACTCATCTGCGGCAGACCCAGGACCTGCTTACCTTCAGGAAGCTCCTTAAGACCTGGCTCTTCAAACAGTAGCAGCACCCCCTCCCCTCAGCGCATTCAGACCCTCACGCGTAAGTAGTGGGCTTTACAAATTCACTGATTGATTGATTGAACAGATGAATCCTAAATCGGCAGGCAACAGTCACCTTGACAAGTCTGACGGAGCCATCTTGTGTGCCTTCAAAATCCCATTCTAGGAGTCAGTGCCCCAAGTTTGGTCAACTAAGACACATGAAACATTCTTCTCTTTTCATAAACAGAAAAGAAGGTGCAAGAGATCAAGGTCTGTGGGAGAGACAGGGACTAATCTGCAGAATATCATTAGCTTCTGTGGGAGGCATCTAGGCTCACATCTGAAGCCTTTTAAAAGGCTATATTTGATATCTTTCAAAAGTATCGCCTTCTGGTGCAGCTTCTCAGGATTCCAGAGGCCCGGGTTTGCCGACCATTAAGGAGCCAGGTGTGATGTGCTGCACTTCTACCTCAACAGCTTCAGCCTGAACCTCGAGACTGGTCTTGACCGCCACACCTGTGGTTCAGCCCAGGACACTCGCTTCAATGCCAGTAGTGACATTTACAAGGTTGATGCAAGAGGCACTTTCAGTGCCCATGAAATCTGTCGCAATGAAGGTGACTCATTTGATCCTGAGCATCTCCTTCAAGCATTCTGCTCCTTATGTGAACGAAAGTAACCCCATATGCCTAAATTAACCAAACAGCATGCATTTCCGAGGATGTATGGCCCTTCTTGGACTAGTATGCAAGCCTGTTTAACAACACCCCACAGGTGGGTGAACATGATTAAAGCAGCGATTCACAGGATTTGCTTCATCTTCTTTCTCCTGCCTAAAACTTCTGAATACATCATTAGAAAGAGATCAATTTTTTCCAGGTTATCCAAAGTCCTACTCTTGATTTGCCCATGCACGTAGAACAGCCTCATTTTACGTTGCTTTTAAAGATAAGCTCACTTCTGAGTCAATCTGGCAGTTCAGTGAGGCTTTGCTACCTCACATCAAGGAAGCCTGGGCAAAGCCATAATCAGCCCCATCGACAGGAAAAGCAGTTTTAACAAAATTTAAGGCAGCTTCTTCTGATCCTGACTGGTGATGAGGCACAATTCCTCGTTTGAGCATTTAAAGCAGAATGAGGCCACTTCCTGAGCTTTGTAAAAGTTTCACTAACGCGCCATGTGTTTTCGAGGCTTCAGTCAACAGTCCCACAGATAGCCCCTAAGCATCAGTTTTTACGTCTCGCCTAGGCAGCGCTTGAGCTCTCTCTTCGAGACATGCTGTATTCAGGTATAAATTTGGAGCTCTACCCATTTTCCGCCCATCTTTTCAATTGGCTCCTTTCACTGTCCGTTGTAAATGGTTGCTTTTGATTTGTGAATAAGTTTGGTAGTCCTTCCTTAGATCTTCCTTTTGTAACTTCCCATGAGGACTGTCTCTCTTATGGGTGTTGTTACTTACTTATTTACACTCTGTGGCCACTATTTTGTTAAATGAATTTCTCCTATTGCACACACAACTTTTTAAGCAGCTCTTTATGTTATGTTTTTTTCTTCAAGAATGGCGGCCGCGCCATTAACACAGCTCACGTCATGATATATATTTTTTAAAGCACTGTTGTTTTAAGACTCGCTTTATGTTCTCTTTTTCAAATGCGAGTAACGCTTTAGGTTTGAGAATGGTGGCCGCACGTTTCCTTTGTTATGCGCGGCTCACCCAAATCAATGAACACACTGTCAACAATGGCACCCATGGCTCGCAGCCCTTCATCCCCATCCAGCCCCAGGGCGCCATGGTTTAGGTATCAGCACAGCGCCTGGTTTTATATTAACAACAAGGGCGCCAAATTTTATTTGGAGCACAGCGCCCGGTTTTTACTTTCATATTAACATCAAAGGCGCCACACTTAATATTTTAGAAGGCGCCCGCTTTTTTGATTTCTTTAGAATTAGTATTAGCATTTTTTTTACAGTAGTGCGACATGCCGCACAAAATTTTCAACAATGGCTGCAGCACAGCTCGCCCAACTGTTTTCCAACATCTTTCTACGTTTTTTATTTAAACACTGCGGTACACCGCTGCTAATCAGCAACAATGGCAGCAACGCCTTTCTTTTTTTTCTGGCGCACAGCTTCCTTTGTACCCTCCACCCCAGCAAACAAAAAAAACATAAATAAAAGCCATTATGATTTACAACGCCAATAGGTGTAACTTTCAGAAATGTGAGACCTATTGCATTACAAATGCCTGTATTACTTGCTTTCGTTTTAAGCATGCTGACCCTTCCACCTCTCCTGCGACACTGTGCCTGCCCCTCACCACCACTCCGAGATAGCTTCTTTATAACGCAGCGTAGGTGTTGTCCTCTTGACGTTCCTGGTGCAGAATCTAATCGCTGTTGGTGCCTGGGAGGTCAGAGTTACAAAACTTAAACCTCAACAGGAAGCACTTCGATAAATAAGGAAAACAAGTGCCTGAGTTAAAGCTCCACTTCTGCAATGTAGGCGTGCACGTGGTCAAGGATAAGCAAGTGTGTTTTCTCCACATTGCCACCGTGAAAAGTTAGCTTTAATCCTTGAAGGGAGGTGTTTGTATCCTTGCTTTTCTCGAGTGCAAAACCTCAGATAGTTTATGTGACTAGGAAGATCCTTCTCGTTATCTATTACATTGAGCCAGGCGGCGGGGAGGAGGAGTGAGCACAGACATGTTCTATTTTTTTTTTTTTTTTTAACACTAGGATCACTGCCCAGGGACCCACGCTCTCAGGGACCACATTATGCCTATTAACAACCTGATCCAGATGGGACCTTTGTCTATATGGCTGTTATGGTTAGCTCTTTGTGCCACTGGACATGCTCTAAGGGGAAGAGACCCTACCAAGATGGCTTCTCAGTTCACTCCGGAAAGGGTTATTTTTCAGAGCTATGTTACTTAACAATTGATTCAAATCAACCCTTCAATCTGCTGCTGCACCTGCAGCCTTGCTTTGCAATGCATTTGCAAAGCAATAGGTCTTACATTACTCAAAGTTTGAGCTATTGGTGTTGCATTATTATTTGCAATACCAATAGCTCAAACTTTCAGTAATGAAAGACCTATTGCACTGGAAATGCTTGTTTTGTCTGTTTTTGAGCAGAGTACCAGGCAGAGGAAAACAGAACCAGTATTCTACCTCTGTCCCTTTCCACACCTGTTGCGATTCATTGATGCTACAGACGTCCAGTACTGCAGTCAAGGGATTATTTGGTGGCTTACTTGAAGAAATGGAAGCCTATAATCAGATCAATGCATCCTGATGATTGTTTGTCAAAATTACGTACTTACTCTCCCCCAGGCCTGCAACTCTCCCCCTATTAAATGGCCAACATCCTAACACATCCATCTTCATGCAAGACATTAAATCCTCTCACTATTGAAATGTGCGATGCAAAACGTCCCCTAATTTTGTAGGGGAATGGAATGCTTTTTCCATTACATAATAACTTTGATGGAAAATTCCTTGAACAATATCTTAGACCTGCCCTTCCTGAACACATTTTTGAAAAGAGAATGGTTAAAGATTAGTGAATTATGAAGGCCAAACAGACTGAAACAAGTCTGAGGTTGCTTATGTTCCCAGAGTGAACCTGGCCTGGCAGACCAGCCCGGACTGTTCCTATTAGAGGAGGGCTAGAGTGGATTTGCATATAACTGGCATGGTATGCAAATAAACAATGGACTGTATTGCGGCCAGTACTGGCCTGTATCAGGGCAAAGTTGTGGGGTGGGGGGAACAGGGGACAGACACATTTTTTTTAAATGACTTACCTGTATCCACACACTGATCTGGCTCTAACGCTCCAATCTGGCTCCATGCACTGCAGGCACATGCTCCCAGAATCCCCTGCGGCCAAACCTGCAGCTGAATTAACGCTGATTGTGGCCCAGAGTAATTATCAGTGGATGGGATTAATTCAAGCAGTACACCTTTCTCCTTTTTTTGTTTTCCTTTGTGTGCCACCATTCTAGGACCCAATGCTTCATTTTTGCACAGTCAGCACCGGTCCCACAACCAACAACCAACATTTTGCTTACTTGGTTCAAGCCATTAAAACTCCACATAAAGAAAAGAAAACTGCAAAGCAGAAAGGGCTGTTTTATTAGACTGCCATGACATTTTACATTACCTTTACCTGGGACTCACTTGGACTAGGTCCCTTAGCCATTCCCTGTGGATTGTGGGGTTAGATTGTAGTGTAGTTCCTATATTCCCAATAGGCTCTATGCATTGGAATAATATATCCTATAGATATGACATAGCACTTGGTCAGTAGGTCTCTATCGAATATACTAAACTTAAGTGTGAGTGCCTGCTAGGTCAGAGGTGACTAGAAAAGTTCTCGAATTCACAAGAAGTGATTAGTTTCTGACAACCGCATAAACATGACAACTTTGTTTCCCTAGGACTGGAATAACTATCTTCAGAGTCGTGAAAACAATAGATAAGTATTTCAAGCAGTCAATTGTGCATGCTTCGTTTCTACAGAGTTTGTAGAGAAATAGTGAGATGGGCGTTTTCAATAAAAGTTTTACTGAACAGTCTTCTTTTTCATGCCAGATAGGTGAACTGCTACAATCGTTAGACAGAATGCAAAGTATAATGCATACAGCGAGAATAGTATTATAAAATAATACTGTAAGAGCATTGTATGGTTTCTAAGACATATAAAAATACATACATAAATAACATAGACTAACATACTCAACTGGTGCTTCTAAGATACGCCTACCCCAATGTACGTAACCTATGTCTAGTACGAGGGAGTGTTAGACGGGGACCTGGAGGGTCGGCCGAGCACAAGGGGAGAGGCCTCCGGTGAGGGCCGTCTCCAGCGATCGTACAGACAAGTAACTTCCCCCCCCCCACAGATGGACACCACACGAAGATCAGAGTAACACCTTTTATAGGCAGTTCTTGAAGTAAGGTAGTACGATACAAGGAGATCAGGACACGATGATCCTCTCAATTCTAGTCTCTAGTAGGGAAAGGGGGTAGCGGGACAGTCTTGGTACCTACGGGTACTGAGGTGAAACGGCGGTAGCTCACAATCCTCGAGCTCGGCGGTCGGACGGGTCGGACCGCGGCAGCGCCAGCAGGTCCCGAAGAGATCGTAGGTGGCAACGGGCCGCGGCAGCGCCAGCAGGTCCCAACGAAGATGGAAGTTACAACGGGCCGCGGCAGCGCCAGCAGGTCCCACGAGGATGAAGGTTGCAGAAGGCCGCGGCAGCGCCAGCAGGCAGGACGATAGTTCACAAGGCAGGGCTGCGGCAGCGCCAGCAGTCCGTCAAGGATGAGTTCTTCTCGGTGTCTCTCGACTCCAGGATACAACTGTCTTCCTGCTCTGGGGCTCCTCGGTTATAGGTCTGGCGCCCTTTGATGTCCGGACCCTCGCACTGGGAGGTCGGGAGGTCCGGGATGAGGGAGTCCAGACACCCAGCAGGGGGGTGGAGCCAGCACCCGGGGAGGCTGGGGGCGATCGGCACCTGGCGGGGGAGAGCCATCGACACTTCTTTCTCCCATTAGCCTGCCAAGTGGTCCGTTCACCTCCTGGATGGATGGTGGTGCCGGGATGGCGGGGCCTGGCCGGGCCCAGGGTTGGGGTCGAGCTGAGGCCACGCGGCCGCGTGGTGCAGTGTCCAAGATGGCGGCTGGGCCGGGCAATGGGGCTGCCGGGGGCCCGGGCCCGTGACACAGAGATATCCGGGAGCAGGCGTCCCGGAGGGGACGGGTTGCGGGTTGCTTCTGCGGGTAGCCCCCGGAGAGCCGGTGTCTGGGCCCTGTCATGCGGGGAGGGAGTGAGCCCTTCGTGGGGCCTGTCCAACATGCGTCCCCCCCAGCTGAAGGCGGGGAGAGTCACCCATCCTCTTGGGGACTCTCCTCGTCGAGGCGGAAAAAGCGGGACAGGCCATCCGCGTTGGCGTGGTCTTGGCCAGGGCGATGCTCCACAGTGAAGTCCATCCCCTGCAGGGAGATGGACCATCGCAATAGTTTGGGGTTCTCCCCCCGCATTTGCATTAGCCATTGCAGGGGCCGATGATCTGTTTGTACCCGGAAGTGGGTTCCGAAGAGGTAAGGCTGGAGCTTCTTGAGGGCCCATACTACTGCGAAGGCCTCTCGCTCAATGGTGCTCCAGCGCTGTTCTCGGGGCAGGAGGCGTCTGCTGATGAAGGCCACTGGTTGGTCGACTCCCTCGGGGTTCAGTTGGGAGAGGACGGCCCCGATGCCATGGTCTGAGGCATCAGTCTGGACGATGAACTCACGGCTGTAGTCGGGGGCCTGGAGCACAGGAGCGGTGCACATGGCGGCCTTCAGCCTCTGAAGGCCGCTTGACAGTCGGGAGTCCAGTTGACTGTTTTTGGGTTGGTCTTGGATGTGAGTTCCGTGAGGGGCCCCACAATGCTGCCATAGTCCTTTACGAACCGCCGATAGTATCCGGTGAGCCCCAAGAAGGCTCGGACCTCGGTTTGGGTTACGGGGGGGCGCCAGGACTGGATGGCAGCGATCTTGAGCTGGAGGGGGACCACCAGACCGCTCCCCACTTGGTGTCCGAGGTAGGTCACGGACCCCTGGCCGATTTGGCACTTGCTGGCCTTGATTGTGAGGCCGGCCCGTTGGAGGGCCTGCAGGACCCCTCGGAGGTGGCGGAGGTGGTCTGACCAGTGGCGGCTATACACCGCGATGTCGTCCAGGTATGCGGCGCTGAACTCTTCGAGGCCCGCCAATACCTGGTTCACAAGTCGTTGAAACGTGGCTGGAGCGTTTTTCATGCCGAATGGCATCACTCTGAAATGGTAGTGTCCATCCGGGGTGGAGAAAGCGGATCGTTCTTGTGCCCTGGGGGTGAGGCCGATCTGCCAGTAGCCCGCCATCAGGTCGAAGATGCTTAGGTAGCGGGCCGCCCCCATGCGGTCAACTAGTTCGTCGGCTCGGGGGATGGGGTGAGCGTCGGTTCGGGTTCTTCAGATCTAGGGATGGTGTCGGCAGCCATGGACCGGGTTGTTACGCACGCCCAGCCCGGGAGGCCTAACATCCCCAGGTGCTCTCTTCTTTCAACGGCTGCCCACGGGGAACTCTCGAGATCGTTCCCCAGGAGGCAGTCCACGGGGGCATCGTCGCGGACAGTCACTTTTAACATACCGGAGACTCCTCTCCATTCGAAGGGGACGCAGGCCATCCGACACAGGCTCTCCGAATTGTCGGCCGATCGGACGGGGCAAAGAACATTTGGCAGAATTTGTTCTGGGGTCACCAGGTGACAACGGACGGCCGTCACACTGGCCCCTGTGTCACGCAGGGCTTCGGCCTTACGCCCATTTATGTTCACCCACTGGCTGTATTTCCTGGTGTTGGCTGGTAGGGGAGCCCGCGGGATCAGGTCTCTTCCCCCTAGGCAGGCCAGGGTCATGGCGGCAGGTTCCCACTCGGGCTGCTCCTGCTCATACTCTTCAGGCTCTTTGGAGACTTGCTCTTCTCCTAGGGCGGCGGCAGCCACCTGGCGGGGTCCGGGGGTCTGGTTCTTTGGGCAGGTTGGGTCACTGGCATAGTGGCCGACTCGCTGGCATCGATGACACGTAACGTTGGCTCGGAACCCCGGGCGCATCGGGGGGTTGCCCCGGCCGGCCGGGGGCGGGGTGTTGTTGGCGGGAGCGGCCGGGACGGCGTCTCTGCCCCGGCCCTGTCCTCCTCCTCCTCCTCGGGGACGATGATGACCTTGGTTGGTTCTGTTCTGCTCGTTTGGCCCACTCCGGGTCACTCGGGTGCTCTCCCATCGGTCAGCCTCGGCGGCGAGCTGCCGTGGGTCAGTCAATTTACTGTCGAGGAGGTGCTGCCTGAGCTCGACGAAGCAGTTGTTGGAGAGGTGCTCCCACACAATGAGGTTGAAGAGCTGTTCGTAGGTTGTTACGTTGCTACCCTTGATCCATCCCTCGAAGGCTCGGCTGAAATAGTTCACATATTCTATCCAGGTTGTACCCGGGATCCGGGTGCAGTTGCGGAACCTCTGGCGGTACATCTCGGGCGTCAGCCCATATCGACTGAGGAGGGCGGCCTTCATGTGGTCATAGGACGTCATTTGATGGTCCGGAAGCTGCAGCAGGGCATCCCGGCCTTCATTGACGAATCTCCCCCATAGACCGGCTCCCCAGTCACTTCGAGCGATCCGGTGGGCAGTCATGGCGATCTCGTAGGCCTTGAACCACTGCTGTATGTCGTCGTTCCGATAGTATTCACGGACCACATCCTTGGGGATGTGGCCCTTCTGTTCGGTAGTACCTGGGGGGCGCGGTTGCTCGGGCACCCCTAGGTCTTTGTTCTGTTTGCGCATTTCTATCTCCGCTAGCTTGCACTCGTGTTCGTATGCCAGTCTTTTTTCTTCGAGTTCTCTCTGTCTCTGCTTTTCCTCTCGCTCTTCTTGGAGCCGTAAGTGTTCTAAGTTCATCTTTTGTTCTGCCAGTTTCAATTCTCCGTCTAATTTGAGCCGTGCCAACTCTAACTCGTGTAGTCTATTTTTCTCTCGTTCTCGGATCTCTTCCCGGGAGAGATCCGTTCTCCTTTCTTCCGTCAGAGTGGTGTTTGTCTCCGGGGCTTCGGGGTCCTGGGGTCCGGCGATATTTGTCTCTGCCCAGGATTCTAGGGCGTGTTTGAAGTCCTCTTTTGTGCTCAGACCGGTGGTGGCAATGCCTAGTTCTATGCAAAATTGTTTTAGCTCTCGGTGGTTGTACTCTTCCAGTTTTCCATCTGGAATTTCTCTGCAGATCCGCTCTCTCTGGTCGTCATTGTGGATTAGTCGTAGGGTGAGTTACTCTCTGTACGGTTACGCGTTGGTTCGGATCGCGCCGCTGGCCACCAATGTTAGACGGGGACCTGGAGGGTCGGCCGAGCACAAGGGGAGAGGCCTCCGGTGAGGGCCGTCTCCAGCGATCGTACAGACAAGTAACTTCCCCCCCCCACAGATGGACACCACACGAAGATCAGAGTAACACCTTTTATAGGCAGTTCTTGAAGTAAGGTAGTACGATACAAGGAGATCAGGACACGATGATCCTCTCAATTCTAGTCTCTAGTAGGGAAAGGGGGTAGCGGGACAGTCTTGGTACCTACGGGTACTGAGGTGAAACGGCGGTAGCTCACAATCCTCGAGCTCGGCGGTCGGACGGGTCGGACCGCGGCAGCGCCAGCAGGTCCCGAAGAGATCGTAGGTGGCAACGGGCCGCGGCAGCGCCAGCAGGTCCCAACGAAGACGGAAGTTACAACGGGCCGCGGCAGCGCCAGCAGGTCCCACGAGGATGAAGGTTGCAGAAGGCCGCGGCAGCGCCAGCAGGCAGGACGATAGTTCACAAGGCAGGGCTGCGGCAGCGCCAGCAGTCCGTCAAGGATGAGTTCTTCTCGGTGTCTCTCGACTCCAGGATACAACTGTCTTCCTGCTCTGGGGCTCCTCGGTTATAGGTCTGGCGCCCTTTGATGTCCGGACCCTCGCACTGGGAGGTCGGGAGGTCCGGGATGAGGGAGTCCAGACACCCAGCAGGGGGGTGGAGCCAGCACCCGGGGAGGCTGGGGGCGATCGGCACCTGGCGGGGGAGAGCCATCGACACTTCTTTCTCCCATTAGCCTGCCAAGTGGTCCGTTCACCTCCTGGATGGATGGTGGTGCCAGGATGGCGGGGCCTGGCCGGGCCCAGGGTTGGGGTCGAGCTGAGGCCACGCGGCCGCGTGGTGCAGTGTCCAAGATGGCGGCTGGGCCGGGCAATGGGGCTGCCGGGGGCCCGGGCCCGTGACACAGAGATATCCGGGAGCAGGCGTCCCGGAGGGGACGGGTTGCGGGTTGCTTCTGCGGGTAGCCCCCGGAGAGCCGGTGTCTGGGCCCTGTCATGCGGGGAGGGAGCGAGCCCTTCGTGGGGCCTGTCCAACAGGGAGGAAGTAAGTATGGTCTTTAGCATAGGTTTAGTTTTGTCAAGAATCTACCAAAGGTTTCTCTAGGTTCTAATCAGCTCCGTACCTTAGAATGAAAGAGGTCTGGTATCTCTGTTTCGGGACTCGATTTCCCAACACCCCGCTAGGGGAGCCCGAAATACTGGAGCTGGATTCTCGGCAGAGAAGGGCAGCTTCCTGATCAGTGCGTCAGCTGGAGAGTCGGCTTCCTTCAGCACTTGCTGTAGCGAGCTGCTTCGGGTAGGTAGGTCATTGAACTGCTCCGAACCACCGTGCTTTGTGAAGGTATATTTATACCTTGAAGGTGTTTAGGAATGCCATGTTTGACGCAAAGTCGGGCATATGAACGTCATGAATGAATCCCTGGGGAATAGGTGTTCATTGTAAAACTGAGTTCTTGGAGAAATCAATATTCAAGCAAGGGGAAGTCCCTAACGGCTTAAGCTGGTTTTCCAAGAAATTGTTGTGACATTTGGTGAACGGATATAAGTAGCCATGCCTGTATTTGGGTGGCATGGGCTATGCCTAAATAAGGTCTGGATTTCTATGCCTATATAAGGGCAACGTGAATTGTAACTATATAAGGGCATGAATTGGGAAAATCCATTCGGAATCTAAAACGATATACTACAAGATCTTCCTCTGTTGAGGCCATAACCTCGACATTAGCACCTACTTTTCAGGAAATGTGGTCACCTGAAAAATAAGTGTTTCAAAGGGGTTTACAGCCTTTTTGGCGCAATGAAAGTTGCACTTCTTGGACAAGCTTCATTAGTTCAAAACAGAACAAACAAATGTATCACTAGTCTTACCTGTTACAAAGGATGCTTAGATGTGGTAAACACCGCCAATTGTGAATCAAGGTCCATGGCTATTCCGCTTTTACAGACTTAAAGCGGTCGACCTGGAAGCTGGGGAACCGGGTTCAAGTCTCGGCAACGACACTCAACTTCCTGTGATTCTGGGCAAATCACTTAATCTTCCTGTGCCTAACAAAATTGAATGTGGCCTTTTGTAACTAAACTGGCGCTATGTAAAGCGCTCTGATACCCGATGGCTCGGGTCTAGTTCGCACTATATAAAAAAAAAACTCTTAAAGGAAAATACTAATATGTCTTGAGTGCTGACACACCACTCAGGAAGCACATGTAGGTCTAATCTCAAAGCAGCCTGATTCTCATGATCCAGTGACCTAGATAGCTCAATCCCAAATATATATTTCTGTGGCTACATGAACCGACGATGCAGCATCTGCTGCCGTCTATCATGGTATGCTGGAAAAACTGAAGGACGCCTTTGCAACAGTAGCAAATACAACAGAAACCACCACAGAAATCAATCAACAGCCAAGTATAGAGGCGCAAGAGAAAAGTAGCAGTCAAGCAGCCTGGCATGCACCTATAAAAGCAAGACTATTTGTTGATAATTGCCACATATGAAGATATTACAGAATGTGTCCCCTACAATTTCCATTGCAGCATTGCTGTTCTCAAAACCAGAAGACCTCTACACCAACCAAGGCCTTATGTTCCTCATGGCCATCTTGGCTTTTTCACTGATCCAAGATGATGTCTCAGTCATTGTCTATGGAGATATGCTCCAAGATGGTGTCAGACCTAATGCATTCTGGGTATTGTCGTCTTGGCTTTGAAAAATGGGGTTTGGCTAATTAATGTAGAGTGTGTATTTTACAACACGTGCTGCATCAGTCTATAAATCTCTATTACGTAAGACTGGAATTTGGCCCATATCAACATCAGGTCCTCCAACAGATCAAAGAGTTGACAGGGATTTGGCAAAAGATCTAGATGAATATCCCCCTCATGAGGACCTAGAACAAATATTTTTCAAACCACACTATATATAACTATGATAGATCTCATTATTTACAATAATTAATGATGACAGGCTCAGTTTCTCTGTTACTTTGCTTTTATCTATTATTCTTTGTAAAGCATATGAAATGGTCAAACACAGGCACAGTAATGAATTAGAATCATCACACAAGAGAACACAAATCTGTAATTCACAATAACATCTCATTTAAGGAGCATGAGTTGAGTGGATAGAGTAAGAGACAAAAGAGCATTTTCATATGATCAATGCAATTATAGAATATCATTCAAAACTAAGAAATCCATAGCACAGCGTGCTAATAGTTGAAAAGGTAACCTTAAGGCTGGAAGGGAAAGCTGGAGCAATCCTCATAAGGTATGAGGAGCAAAGATAAAGAGTCAGCTTACAGACAGCTTCAGCTAAAGGATCTCAAAGAAACAGCTCACACAAATGCTTCTCGGTCTCCCTCACCGCGTTCCTCCCAAACATGGGATCTATCACTAATAGTTATACCCTACAATTAAAGTCCATCCCAACTTTTTGGTAACAAAATGCAGAAAAGTCTCGCTCTCATTGGTCTAGGAGCATAGGGTGTCAAGTCACACCACTTCCGTCGCTCTTTTCTCTCAAAGGTTCTTTGTTTAGATTCATGCTGTCATCATCCTTCAGCAGAGGAAATCAAATTCTTCTTCTTCCTTGACAGGCAAACATTTGAAAAAGGTTGTAACATTTCTTAGCACAGTTATCCACAAAATTATTATTTTGCTTCAGGCAGTAGGAAGTTACTCTGATACTTGAAACACGCAGCAGCCATTTGATAAGAAAGAACACAATAGTCATTTTTAAAGAATAAAGAAAATATTTCGGCATTTCTACATTTTAAAGCAAAGTCAGCTGGAGGACTTCTTTGTAAAATTGCAGTTTTCTCTAGGAGAAACAAACAGATAGGGTTATTTGCTCAAAATAAATCTCCAATTCAATTTTCATTTCAATCTTTCATTAGTCTATTATAATGCAATAATTTAAAACTATTATTCTATGTAATTAATATTGCTCTATTAAGCGATAAAAAGAACACGTTTCTCATTTCCTATTTGCTCATGAAAAATACCATTCTGCCCTTAATTTTGCTGTTTTTTCATGCAGGAATCATTTATGGCCTACATAAACCCATTGTCATTATCCCGCATCTTTCATATTTTTCTTTCTCTCAACTATATTAGCAAACATTTTTTCAGTTAATTTCAAAACTTTGCTAATGATTTTCACACAATGGGAAGTTTAATCCAAGCAGGTTTATTTATGGAAAACCCTGCTCCATCAGTTTCCTTCCATTTACCTACTTCGCTTAACCCAGTTGACAGCCAAGGGCTCTTAGTTAAAATCCTATCTTTGGGAACAGTTTCCAAGATGACATGGAGTGAGGTGGTCTCACTATTTAAATCCTACCATTAAAACACACTTGGAACGCAGTAGTCAGACACACATTAAGAATGCATAAATACTTCCTACTGCAGTTTCACCAAAGTCAAGAATAGAGCAACTACATAACAGGACCACAGGCAGAAATAGGGCACATTGGTGCCACTGGTAAAAGGCACGGAGAACTGCTACAAAACTGGACTGAAAGCCCTAATAACATTTTGCACAGGTTAGACACTGCTCTGCATATACTAAAATCAAAATGATGGGAAGTTGTTTCTGGCGCAAATTCTTCCATATTAAAAAGCTTGTAAAGTGTAAGTTTAAGTAGCTGGAATTTTCAGTATACCAGAATAGTGCATAATGAGGGATGGTGTACTGATATTTTAGGGCAAAGGACAGTACTTTAATGAACAAGGCCCTTGGCTTTCTCTTATTGCATTGTCGAACTGCATGAATGCCTGCTGGCCACAGGAAACAGACTGTCAAATCCACAAGAGTTTGTCCTTCAAAATTAAAAACTTTTAAGAGCACAAAACAGAACTAACAACACTGCAACCCACATTACCCTACACAAGTAACAGTGAATGTCTATCCCCTCTTCACCATTTCAGAATTCCAGAAACTAGTCTTTACCAGCGGGATAGTTGGCTCACCACTGAACCATGCCCACCATTTGACTTCAAGGACCGCCTGATGTCAGCCACTTTTGTGATAACTTAACTCTCTTTCTTCAACCCTCACCAAAAAGAGGGATGTTCTTCATCAAATTTAAAAGAGCATATATTACCCTCTAAAGAACCTTAGATTTAAACCACAAAATCCAGATTGATTTGAGATAATCTCAAACAATCCTCTATCATGCCAGTCCAAACTGACCTATGAGAAAAAGCTCAATTCAAATTCGGATCACCCAGACACAGAGGCGGATGGATGCTCACAACAATGAGGTTGACATTGAGCACTCATCACCATGGATACCTCATTACCATTTGACTCGGTAAACCTCTCCGTCCTAATGGCTCATCTATATGACTCATTTATAAACAAGCTTGGGACTAGAATTCTTCATTAATCTCAGAGATCACAAACGGTCTATCTAGCCTCTTTCCAATTCAAAGTCAATCACCCACAGAATTCCACACTGTCCCAGCATCTATTTATTGCACAGTTCCTACCGCTTCATCCTAGTTGATCCTTCAGATTAATTTCCTACAAAAATGATGACAACTTTCTTCATCCTCAAAATCAACAGAGCATTCCACACCCCAATCTTTTATAGTTGGACTTGCATCAGGTGAAGCGCGTACAAAGTTGAGTGCTGGCAGTCACATAACCACAACATGCTATACTAACCGAGAAGTTCCTCAGAACATCGCTGACTGTAACTCTGCTGGCTGCCTCCTAAGATCAAAGCCTCTAGAGTGAAGAAAGTATAAGCATGTACATGAACTGTTACTCATTTCCCCAGAAAATGCAGTAGACAAGTGTACCATTATTGAGCACTAAACCTAATATTAACATTCCTAACTTCCCTCAAAAGGTTTTCTGCAGCAAGTACCATGGGGCTTGTAATAAATAGTATTATTATTTTGGGTGGGTGACTACCTACCTCAAGGAATAATCATTGTCAGAGTAAACCCTAAAACTAATTAAGCCGGCCTGAGCTCCACACTCTGGTAGCTATGGAACACAGCAGACAGGCTTAACTTAGGGCAACATGTAAAGTATTCATTCAGTACCAAAACGGTAAAACGTCTAAACGCAAAATAACAAAAATTATAAACCAAATTAGAAAGATAGACTAAAACTCAATAAATAAAATGAAAAAAATCCAATAAGGGGAACTGGATATATGAGATTTAAAAATTTTAAGTAGCAATACCGCCAAGAAGCACAAAATGGCAATGATAGTCAACGGTTTCATTAGAGTAGACCGTGACCTAAGTGCAATTTGAAGCTGGCGGCGATGGAGCACGGGTCGGATACACCAATCAAGTTCGCCCTGACCTGATTTTACTTTCTGACTTAGTCTTTTAAGTTCCAATCCATCACAGGAGTGAACTTATAAATCCCCTCAAGGGAGGCAATTAGAGACCCGCAAAGTTTCAGGCAGAGGCCAACAGCAAGGTCCACTACCCACTGGTCAGCTGCAGGAAAATTCCTTCTGTAGCTTGTTGTGTCCCTGTAGCTTTCACAGGACATCAGGTAATGACCATTGGAGTACACTTCTTTGTCCTGGGTACAAGAAGGAGCAGATCTAGTGTTTCAGAGTTCCTCTCAGGTCAGAGACAGTAGGTCCTGTCACCTGTTCTTCCTCTTGTCCAGAAGTGTTCAGAAATGGCTGCCTGGAGATGCCACATTTAGGCCTGGCACAAGCTTCTGGCTGGGAATGACTCTTGGGTATGCCCGTACCAATGTAGTAACCGTTCCTGATGGCCAATGTTCTAAAGGAAATGATATGTGAAGAAATTACGCTACAGCAGACATCAGTAAAAAGCAATAGAAAAGTATATGTGGTGAAAGAGCAGTGCAGGCCGAAATCTTGTGCCGATGCCAGAGAGATGAAGAGTTCATTTGAAAATAGAGTGCATGACCTGCAAGACTCTAGTTAAAGAACAACTCGTGTTTGTAGACGTGAAGAAATTTATGGTCTTATTACACTTATTATACAATCTTTAAATGCCATATTCTTAATGCAGCACACATGGAAGTCACAAAATAGCATTTTCTTAACAGAATATTTATGTACAGGAAGGGGCACCTTCCTGTACATAAATAATCCAATGCATTTTCCATGTGTACTGCACAAGCATTGTCTGACTAAGTATAAAATTGGCTGCCTTTAAAGCAGGAAATTGAGACCAGCTGTTTGCCTGTGTGGAGACAGCTACTCTCCCTTTCGTGACAGTAAAAATCTGAGTTTGCCTTGTCAAAGAGGAGTCTTGCCTTTTTTTCTTTATTTAAGTTTCCCCGCCTACAACACCAAACCTACCCCTTTGGGATATTTTTAGGATTGCAAAAGTCTTTGGCTACTTTAAACTTGCCTCTGAGGGCCAGGGTGTGTGTATACTATGGTAATCCTAGTGTCATCCCAAATCTAGCCCTAAAATTCAATTTGGGGTAGATACTGTACCCACAATATGTCTACCACAAATCTTCAAAAACATTAATTTAAATACCTTAGCTGCCCCACCAGTAAGAAGAATCATCAATAATTCTTTAAGTATGGGAATCTTTATAGAAGACCTAAAAAGGCATGCATATGCCCATTATTAAAGAACAATACCATGTACTCACATGATCCAGACAACTACATGCCAATTACAAATGGACCTTTCCTGGGCAAGCTAATACAAAGAGCAGCACTCGCCCAGATGTCACAATTCAGTGAAGATAACTCCATACTTTCAGACTACCAAACAGGATTCCACCCAGGAACAGGTACAGAATCTGCCCTCACCCACATCTGGGAAGACCTTAAAACCACAGTAAAATGGAACGGAGTTGCTGCACTACTTCTCTTGGACATATCTTCTGCCTTTATCACAGTTAACTATGACCCTTTAATACAAAAACTCTACAAAGCTGGCATAGAGGGTACTGCTCTCCACTGAATCTCATCCTAGCTTCAAAACAGAAAAAATATTATCTATACACCAGCCTTTCTTATCCAAACCGTACTTCACAAAAGCAGGGTCCCTCAAGGTTCTATCATCTCGCTCATGCTTTTCAATATTTACATGAAGTTATTACCAGCAATGACCAATACATTTCAGCTCCCTTGCTATAACTATGCAGATGAAACACAAATACTCCTTAAACTGGAAAGCCCCAAAGACATTGGAAACTCAGAAATCTTCTGTTGCCTCAGAGCCATTGATCAGTGTGGATGACATGGAGCCATCTCAAATTGAATGTTTCCAAAACTGAAATACTCACATGTGGCAGATGGAAAAATTATGTCCCACTCTGCGCCTGGCCTGAGGATCTGGGACCACCTTCTAAAGTATCTAAAAAAGTAAGAAACCTTGGGATTACCATGGACTTCAAGCTATCAATGAATGCCCAAGTATACAAATTAGCAAGATCAAGCTTTGTTACATGTAACTCTGCACGCATCTTCCCTCACCTGGGATTTCCACACAAGGTCCAGGCTACTATCTCTCTTGTACTGTCTAAACTTGATTACGCCACTGACCTCTGCCATGGATCTTCTTTATCATCAATGAAAAGACTACAACAGACTCAGAACTCTGCTGCCAGACTACTCCTACATGTAAAGTCAAAAGCCCACATCTCCCCTGCCTTGAGGGCCCTACATTGGTTACAGATAGCCTGAAGATACACATTCAATCTGCTTTGTATCAGTCACAAAGCAATACATGGAACAGGACCACTTTTCATCAGGAATAAAATCACCAAATACCTTCAACAAAGGAACGTCTGAGCAAGAGTGGCACCTCAATTCAAACCCCCCATGCATGAAAAAACCCATGGGTGTTACACCTTTCTCTGTACAAGCAGCCAAACTATCAAACTCATCACCCCCAAACCTACAATCCAAGGATCTCATCTTCAGAAGGCTACACAAGACTTGTCTCTTTCCTACATATCCACCATAATCAAACACTAATGTACAGCATATTCCTGTGTTTGTAAACATTAATAACTTGATTATATGTATGTATCTAGATATGCGTATTTTTGCGTCCAGATATGTATAACTAATTTTTTTTTTATATACAGATACTCTTTAGTTCTGCTTAACAAATGCATATATTGTTTATAGTTACATATATTTAAAACTTGCAGTTCACATATACCTTGTGACCTGCTATTGGTGAGCCTATACATCAGGGGTGGAGCGGGCTTTGACTAATCAGCATTGAGCAGGACTTACATAGCGTGTTGTTTTCAATGCCTCCTGAACACATTTGGCGCTGACGAAGGCCGACTGGGCCGAAATGCATTCGCCGCTGTAAAGCTTGAATAAATGTGCCTCCTTGGTTTGTCCCCAGTGCGGCCTCTGCTCTTTCTTTGGAGGAGTTTCTGTCGATATTTAAAACTATATATATATTATTCTATGTTTATCATGTCTATAGGTCACTGAATAGTTTTCATGTGGAGTGGTGTGGCTCACTGGTTAGAGGCGGCAGACCCGGAAGCAGAGGACGGCCCGGGACCAGGGTTCAATTCCCGACGCGGCAGGGTCGTAGACCAGGGTCAGCGGACTCGATAATTCTTGCTTCGGTGCCTACTCTAACCAGGGATCACACTCGGCAACTCTGGGCATTAGCTTGCCTCATCTCCACAACGGCCCCCCACATACACCGGGGATGCCTGGTTTCACCTTGGAGATACCCAGCAGGGATCATCTCACAGGGAAAGCCAGGACGGGTTCCCCAGTGGTCTACAGCGCCGGGACGCCCCATCGCTGGGGTAGCCATGCGCTTTACAAGACAACATAACATAACATATAGGTTATTTGATTAGTTAAACAACTATGCCCCTGCACATATACACATTCAAATGTCCTGATCACGTTGTACGTCTAGTGTAATAGTCACAAGAGTAGATAGTAGCATCAATATCAAACGCAAATAACTCTTCAAGAATCAATAATTCTAATTCTAGATGTACAGATGGTCGACGACTACTTTTGACTAAACGCCCCGACTGGGTGCCATCCTTTGTACTAGTAATCTCCTCTGAAGCCCTGAAGATTCGCAGACTGTTCCCTGCGATGAAACACGTGTTGGCTTGTGTTATGGAACAATAAACAGAAGTATCTACACCAACGAAACTGGACATCCATCTGTACATCTAGAATTAGAATTATTGATTCTTGAAGAGTTATTTGCGTTTGATATTGATGCTACTATCTACTCTTGTGACTATAACACTAGACGTACAACGTGATCAGGACATTTGAATGTGTATATGTGCAGGGGCATAGTTGTTTAACTTTCCGTTTGTGAAGATCAGCTTGCTGATCATCCTGTTGGAGCGGTTCAGGGGGTAACACCGCTCGCCTCATTGCCGACACACAGCAACTTTTTGAATCCATCATCTAGTGGTAACCCGGGAGATGCGCCTACTTAATCTGGAAAATATAAATACCTCTTAGCTGCTTAGGTTATTTGATTAGTTGCTTATGGGTCTCTGTTTAATTTATATATCACAATATGTAAATAGTATGATTAGTATTTTATCCACTAATGCTTCACTATTGTAATACTGAGGAAAAGCTAAAATATAAACAAAAGCAATAGTTAGAAAAAAAAAAAAATTAGCTTCAAGTACAGCAACACTTGAAAGTCCTACTGTAGAAGAGAAAAAAAACTTTTGAATCTCTCAATATATCCCTTACCTCTACTCTCTGACTCTTCCCAAACCTCATTCTATAATTATGATCCCCAAAAATAACCCTTTCTAGACTCTTCACTCCTCTATCCCTCCTTGGCTCACCCCAAACCTCATTTTACTGTTATGGTCTCCTAAACAACCCTTTCTAAATTCGTCCCTCATGTACCATTCCTTTGACTCAACCCAAACTTCATTTTACTACTATGATCTCTCAAATCCCTTTCTAGAGACTCCTCCCTCCTCCATCTCTCCGTTTACTCATCCCATAAAGAACACACAATGGTCCAGCACTCTCATTTCAGTTGAGGTTCACAAGAAGGAATTAGTTTTATACACACATTAGTAAATCACATTTCATCAAAGGAATGGCAGTTCAGCAGAGTTGTTTTCTTCAAATTCTTTAATCATAGCTTCTCTTTCAGCAAGATAAAAAGACCGTAGCCAACGCGTTTCGTCCTCTCGGACTTCTCCAGGGTAAAAAACAAATATTCTTGCGGTCTGTGCTGAATTCATTAATCGGTGTGGTTTCTCCTTTTAAAATCTGATTGTATCTGAAATTTCAAATACAGTATATGATGTTTAGTCTAAATTTGATTGCTGAATTCTCACGTTAGGGGGTCAGTCGGTATCAACCGTCCTCCGTTTCATTTCCTGACTGTTTTTTAAAATCGGTCGGCCGGCACATCACCTACCGGGTTCCGGAGCAGCTTTGATGACTCATCTGGGGTAGTAAGCGCTATATAAATACAATTACAATAAAGACAGAGACAGAGATCTGGTAGACCAAAAATAGAGTTTTCCAATAACCAGACAATAGTCCGCTCTGCTGGAGGTCACTGATGCCATCAGGGAAGTACTCGATTTGGGGGGAAAGGCCGTGTTAGTCATGCTTGACTTGTCGGCGGCTTTCGACACCGTTCCTCATGATGTCCTCCTTGTAAGACTCTGGGAGTGTGGCCTTCGAGGAACGGTGTGGAACTGGCTAAAATCATTTCTGGCCGACCGCCGACAAACGATCTGGGCGCCTCCTTTTTCCGCTGATATGGCTCCGCTAGAGGTGGGAGTCCCGCAGGGCTCCATTCTTAGCCCTATGCTGTTTAACATCTTTATGGCCCCTCTGGCGGAAGTCGCGGAATCTTTCGGCGCCCAGATCGTGTCTTATGCCGATGACACCCAACTCCTGTTCACATGCGACAGGGGTGGGTCATTTGATGGCACAAAGATCAGGGATTGCCTTGGTGCGGTGTTTGAGTGGTTCAGAGGTCATGGCTTAAAATGCAACTCTGATAAGTCAGAGTTGCTCTTTTTCGGTTGCGCACCGGAACATGACTGGAAATCTTGGTGGCCGCAGGATATGTTTCCCCCTGACAAGGTCGCTGTTAAGGCCAAGAATTTGGGAGTGATAGTAGATTGTGATTTATCTTTTGGACCTCACATCCTGTCCATTGTTGGGAAATGCTTCGGCATCTTACGGATGTTGAGGAAATTTCTTCCTCTACTATCACTCAACCACAGGAAAACAGTCGTTCAGGCACTAATCGGGTCGCGACTGGATTACGCAAACGCTCTTTTCTTGGGTCTACCAAAATATCTTATGACCCGTTTGCAAGTTGTCCAGAATTCGGCAGCCCGTTCCATCTTTGGACTCCCGAGGAGAGCTGGTGCCACTGCCTTATTGAACACCCTTCATTGGCTACCTATCTCCAAGCGAATCCTTTTTAAATGCCTGACTGTGGCCTTTAAGGCCTTACATGGTATTGGCCCCAAATATATTGGGAAACGTCTTTCCTGGTACGTGCCAAGCAGGACTCTCAGATCATCTGGTCTGTCTTTGCTTACTGTTCCTGCAATTCGCCGTGCACGATTGGGAGGTCGATCTTTTCGCTACCTGACACCCAAGGCATGGAACGAATTGCCATTGTCCCTGAGATCGGCCCCCTGTCTTCTTACTTTCAGAAAGGATTTGAAGACATGGCTTTTTGGGAAATAGTCTTTTTATTTCTGCTCTTTTCTGTTGTGTGGTTGCTTTCTATGCTGTTTTTCTTTGCCAAAGCGCCGGGATGCTCCTCTGGAGTTGCCGTGCGCTATAAAAGAAATAAAGTAACATAACATAACAGATACACAAGAGTTGTTTGGCATTCTCCTTTGCCAGCAGAAATGTCAAGCAGGATTCAACACTCCTTCAGAAGTCAACACTGTAATGTCAAAAAGGATGCTCAAAGCCCTGCTCGGCATATTCTGGGAAGTTCAGGGGAGTTATCTTTTTTTAATGTTTTGATTGATTTTGAAACATAAGCAAATACATCATAAACAAAATAAAGCAGATCACATTGTCAGCCGCACCGTTAATATAGTGCACATAAAAAGTAAGAAACACATTGGCGTGCATCACAGTGAATTGGCCTAGTGTACAGCAATGCTACAATTCCCAAGCAGCGACAGATATATACATAGAAAGGCAGCTCATTACAAACAAAAAGGCACAGTCGGCATAACTACAATACTCCAGAGAGGCAAATCCAATGGACAGTGGTCGTTACATAAATAGCATCATTCCTGCTCCTTATCGTTGTGTCGACGTATCATCCGATATTGTGTAAAAAGCTCCCAGAAACCTTCTGGCTGGTTGCAGGGCGGAAGCAGTTTGTTATAGACATCCGATTGGGTATTACAATACAACATGTCTTTTTCCCATTCAGCCACTGTGGGAACTGGATCCCTCATCCACTGCATTGTGAGTCTACCCTTTGCCAGGAAGAGACCTATAGCAACCAGTTTGCGAACATTCTTTGGGAGAGGTTTCGTATAACTCAACAGCACCAATAGGGAGTCCGGAGTGTGAGAGAGAGACCAACAATAGCATTTAATAATCTAAAAATGTTCCTCCAGAAATTCTCTGATGGGGGGCATTGCCAGGCAATGTGGAAAAAAACGGCATCTGGTATGTTGCATCCTTCACAACTATCTGTGTCCCGCCACCCATATCTATGTAGGCGCTGTGGAGTGTAATGTACTCTGTTTAAAAATTTAAAGTGGTGTAACTTGTGCCGTCCGTTGAGGGAGACCTTATGTGTAACTTCGCAACAGTAACCTCAAATATCATCCGTGAGTGGAATCCCTATGTCAGTCTGCCAGGCCAGTCGTGCTTTCGTTTAGGGAGTCGCTTTAGCAAGTACTGTCGAAGGATACAAACGTGAAACTTGCTTAACAGAC
Organism: Lissotriton helveticus; assembly: GCF_964261635.1. Lineage (NCBI taxonomy): Eukaryota > Metazoa > Chordata > Amphibia > Caudata > Salamandridae > Lissotriton > Lissotriton helveticus. The sequence continues at coordinate 1,348,768,233 of NC_136065.1, forward strand.
GACTGTGAGCGCAATATTTTGGACAGGGGTGGAATCTCCATTGGCTCTAGAAGCTTATCTCCCAATACAGAGCGCACAGCATGGCGAGTTCTAAAGAAATGGAAGCGGGTTAGGCTGAGGGCTCCGCCATGCCAGCAACCACCTCCTCCCATGATACCAGCCGCCCATTTTTAAACAGACCACCCATCTCATGTATATGTAGGCCGTGCAGCGAGCAAAGAGTTCCACGCTCAGAGCTGAGAGTAAACCACTGACACCACTCAACTCGCAACCGGGGCAAATAAAGTTGCGCACCAGAAAAAGTTTTAAGGAATACATGCCAGGCATGGACCCTGTAGTTCACCAAGTCTAAAACCCCACAACGCCTCATGGGCGCCTTAGTCAAGAAGCGAGGTAGAGGGTCCAGGACAGCAGCAACGTTTTCAATCTGGAGGTGAGGCAGATCCGGTGGGCCATGGACCCAACTATGGGCATGTGAGGCCTGCGCTATCCTGTAATAAAGCTCTAAATCAGGCGCACGCAGTCCACCCGCCGAATATGGCAGAATGAAAGTGTCTAGTGCAATGACCGGAGACTTACCCGCCCATGCCAGCCTATTCATCAGAGCACGCAACTCCCTAAACATGTGTTGGGGCAACACTATGGGAATATTGATGAAGAGAAAAAGAAAGCGAGAAAGCACCACCATTTTCATTAAGGAAACCCTTCCCATAAGTGAGAGAGGGAGGCAAATCCATCTGTCTATATCCTCGCCCAGCTTGACAATAGCCCTGCAGTAATTCGCCTTATGCACCAGGTCAGCATTGGAGTGAACTTGGATACCCCGGTAACAAACTGGGTCAGACATCCATTGGAGCGGGAAGTCGAGAGGGGTCGGCACCGTGGCCGGAGTTAACAGACAAATTATGGACTTATCCCAATTGATATTTAAACCTGAAAGACCCCCAAAGCGCAACACTTCACAAATCACAGGAGCAAGATGTGTCTCAGGGTCACAAATATACAATAGCATGTCATCAGCATAGGCTGAAATAAATAAGTTGTATGTGGGAAAGTGTAGTCCTCTGTGTCCATGATACTCCCTTACGGCCCGCAGCAGAGGTTCAGCAGTCACTGCATACAATAGTGGGGAGAGGGGGCACCTCTGACGAGTGCCCCATGATATTAGAATTAGGGCAGAGACCGTGTGCCCAATTCGAACCCGGGCCATAGGTGAGTTATAAAGTACCGAGACCAATTGGAGAAGGTGGACCCCTTGATTGATCAAGTGCTGGGTCTAGGACACAATTAAAGTCCCCCCACCATAGTAGCGGTAAGGGAGAACAGTCCTTGAGAAGTGTAAAAATGGACTGGTAAAACTGTGGATTATCGTAGTTCAGGCCATAGGAGTTAACAATAATAAAATTCTGCTCTTTGCCATAGCATCTGGATATCACATACCTCCACCATGTCAGTTTCACAGTGTTCTAAGTGGAGCCCCGATTTAGGGTTAACCCATGTCAAAACACCTCTAGAGTGGGAAGTAAAACATGCAGCGTGAAAGGGACCTGTTAATGTGCTGCCTGAGAGCAATGCATAACCAGGGTGAAGGTGGGTCTCCTGGAGCAGAGCGATGTCAACCTCCTTCCGCTTCGAATATGCCAGTATTTTACGTACCTTTCTGTGATCGTGTAAGCCCCTGACATTCCATGTCATGAGGCTCAATCTCTTAATATTTCCATGTTTAGTATGCTGACCTGCCATATAGTGAGTGCTTATATACATTGTCGCTAACCTGTAGTACTTTGTAGACTGCCCTGCCCAATCATGGTCAAATTGCGACATGTGATCTGTGAAACAAAAAATATAAAAAGCACCCCAGTCCCACCCCACACCCACGCCTTGCATTCCCCAACTAGGCAAAGGCAAGTATCAGCCCACCCTACCTCAACTGAGACATACAACAAATTCAAATATATCACATAGATAAAACAATGAACTTCCAAAATGCAGAAGAAAACAGCATGTGATGCATTGGGGCGGATGTTACCCAGCAATATCACACTAGTTCATCTCCTGCCCCACCACCAAACAGCAAACATTATGCTACAGTAGTAACAGCGACAAGTGGGAGATACCCATATTACCAAAATCGCACAACCTGCTAGAACCAGATCCCCAATCAGAGCACTCTGTAGTAGTTTGCCCCAGCAACAGAGATGTATACAGAGTGGAGAAGTGTGGCTCAATGGTTAAAGCAGCAGACCCTGATGCAGAGGTCTATCCCGGGACCAGGGTTCAATTCCCCGCCTCGGCGGGTCTTGGGCTCAAAAATTCCACGGACCTGATAATTCTCGCCTCGGTGCCTATTCCAATCATTGAGTCCCACTCTGCAACTCTGGGCAATAGCTTGCTTAATCTCCACAACGGCCCCCACAACGCTAAGGATGCCTGGCCTCCACCTTGGGGGTGCTCAGGAGTGGACACCTCACAGGGAAAGCCAGGATGGGTTCCACAGCGGTATTCGTACAAGCGCCTTGAGACCCTTGTGGGTGAGTAGTGCGCTATACAAGTATCAATTTACATTTACAATTTTATACACATAACCAAGTAGCCAGGAGTATGAAAGATTCACAATGAACAGCGCAGTAGGACAGCAGTCTTCATAGTAAACTATCGTAGTTCACATCCCACAGCAATATGTTAGAATAGAGAACTAGGAGGGATCCGGCCGCTGTCAGCCTCCTCATAAGCTGCCCAGGCATTGACACCAGACAACCATCCATGACAGCAGTTCGATAAGTCGTCAGTCTAACCCAATCCATGTGCGTCAATCCCAATCGCATCTCCAAAAAGTCTTCTGCAAGAGTTAGCAGCTTCGTAAAGATCTAGGGTAGCCCATCAATATCTGAGCCCCAATCAGGTAGGCCCTGCATAGTGCAGCCACACATAGCAGAAACAATCCCACCCCAACAAGGAACTGTAGGACAGAGTGAACACTGCATGTAGTCCCAAATAACCTCAGGCGACACAATGAGTTGATAGATCCCCCATACAGCGACCCCCAAAATTGATAGCCAAAAGCATACTTGAACTTGCCCGGTTCCAACACCAACACATCAGTCATTGTCATCAAGGTCACCTGTTGCATCATCAGCGCTGGAACCGCCTTTCCGTCCCGATCCATGTCTGCCAGCTTTGTCCCGGTCTTTAAGAGCTTTCTGCATGTCTGAGAATATTTTAGCTCTCCCATCAAACACCACCTTGAGCCGTGCAGGGTATAACATTGCATACTCGTTTTTCTGATCCCTCAGCTTCCGCTTCAGGAGAGTGAATTGTCTCCTGGCTTCCTGTACCCAAAGAGTAAAGTCAGGGAATAAGGAGAGAGATGACCCCTCGTATTGCAAGCTGCCCAGTTCTCTCGCTTTCCGCAACGCAGCATCCCTTTCGCGGTAATTAAAACGTTTGGGAATGATGGGCTGCGGAGGGGCACCGGGCTGGGGCCTATGGCCCAGCGATCAGTGTGCTCTCTCCATGACAAACATAGGAGAGAAAGTATCAGCGCCCAGCAACGTCGTGAGTAATTTTTCCACAAAGGTCTCCATATTCCCCGTCGCAGTGGATTCTGCCAGGCCTGTAATGCGGATATTACACGCAGCGATCCTGCTTCCAAGTCTTCAGCTCGGTCTTGCAAAACAGTCCAGGTCTTCTCCACTCGCTTCTGGGCAGCGTCTAAGTCAGACTGGGCCTCCTCCGTTTCCATAATGCGACGTTCCGCCATGTCTAAACGATCTGAGTGCTTGTCGACCCTCTCCGACATTCTGTCCATTCTATAGGCCAAAGTGTTGGTTTTAGCGTCGATGGCCGACAGGCCCTGTTGTATGGACACTATGATTTGTTTTATATCACCAATAGGATCTACGGGTAAGTTGTCAGGCTCAGACATCACAGATTCCGCTGTGTCCTCACAACGTCTAGATTTCCGCTGTTCAAAGTTGGTTTTCGGCTGCGTCTTATCTGGTTTGCCCATTGTAGCACCTCTAACACGCAGGCCCTCCAGGCACATGTGTGCCAACCTCTGCCAACGGGAAGTTTCAGGCCTAGTGACCGTGATCGACTTCCACAAGCTGTGCCAAGCTAGGACAGCAGTGCGCCAGGGCAAGAGACATTCAAACACTTTTGAAATTTCCTGCATCCAACTGGACTCTCCCAATTATACACCTGAAAAGGTTACTTAACAGTGAACTTTTTTAAAAGTGCTTCAATGCAGCGTTTCGGTGGTCACAGGGCGACAAAACTAAGTTTCTTATAAAATCCTCTCAGTATTACACACTATGGCTCTCTGGCCTACAGGTACTTTGGAGTAGGTGGAAAGGTATCCAGGGATTGTTATGAAACTTTCAATTTGTGCAATAGGTAAAACAGTAATAGAAAAACGAGGCTGGGGAAAATAAATCCATTTCCTTTTTGGTATCGGGAAGCAACTGAAGAACTATTTACAGCGGTTTAAAATCCTATCTGCATTAAGGTGAGTCAATGCTACAATGTTCACAAAAAAGGCCTCTCGAACAATTAGCAGAGCAACCATTTTTCACCATTTGCCCATTCATTTTGGTTAGTTTTTCTGGCATCCAGTATGCCTTGTGCCAGGTATGCCCTGTGCCCAGTATGTCCTGTGTAGGGTGAAAAGATTTTTTTTCTGAGAGGTGCAGATACTACTATATGCCATGGTAAAGAAAAAGATACTTGCCATAACTGTTGCAGGTCTTGTGCAGGGAAATTCTTCTTCCATTGGTCCATTGGTAGAGTAACTTCCTCTTCTCCTGCTTGTATCATGTGCCAGTACCAGTTCGATACTTCTTTTCTTGCTGGTGCACTTAGTAATTCTTTTTCCAACTCTGTTTTATCCTCCTGGGGGTCTTTCAGATCTTTTGCCCAGTTTGCCAATTGGTAGTATTTAAATCTGGCCAATTTTCCATCCGTACTTGCTGGTAAAGAGTCCCAGCTTTTCAAGGAGCCTGCTTGAAGCAATTGCCCCCACATTGTGATGCCGGCCTTTTTTAATGCATCTGCCAAGATGTCTTTCAGGCATTCGTGGGTTCCTGGTGAATTCCAAACGGGTGCTAGACTGCTATAGTACGAAATGTCCGTATTCTCCTGATCTCAAACCACTGTTTGCATGCTGCCCATAGGACCTTCAATTTGACTTTCTTGAAGTACTTTGGGTGACCCAACTTATTTATTACATGGTTAATGCCTGTAATTGCTTGTAAGTAGGGTGTAAAGAAAGAACGATCTTTGAGAAGAATTCTGATATTCTTAAGCTGAAAAGCCTTGTAATAAAAAAAATATCTGGACTGGCAATACCACCTTGGACTTTTCTCCAGCGTAATTTCTTCCATCAATCCTTACTCCTTTTGAGGCCCATATGAATTATGTCGCCTTGAATCTTCTTATTCCAGTGAGTTCCACACTCCTAGGAGATAGCATTAAAGATTAAGGAAAACTTTGGCAGAATGGACATTTTTATGATGTTTGATCTTCTAATAAAAGAAAGGGGTAGACCTCCCCAAGATCGCAACAGCTTCCTTGTTTCTTTCGCTCTTATAGCGAAGTTTACTTGAGCAATTTCATCGATTTTATTTAGTATCTCAATGCCTAAATATTTTATTCTGTTTTTCGTACTTACTGTTGGTAATCGAGAGTTCCATGCCATTATTTTGGTTTTCTGGTGATTGACCTGGTATCCGGAGATTTCGCCAAATGTATTTAGTAAATAAAATAAAGCAATAAAAACAAATTCGGAGATGGTAACCTTGGTGGTTCCATGAAAGACCATCTTAAGGAATTTGGAGATTTAAGATATACTCCCACAGAAAGGTGTGAAGGCAACCTCTTCTTCGAAAGTGTCAGTCAGAAACAGACTGGAAATTTTGGGATCTTGTCTACTCAGATCTCAACTTTTGCATAAATGAGGAAAAAAAAAAGAGTAGAATAGAACAACAGGGACGAGACTAACAGGAGACCCGCCATAGCATTGTGAGAAAAAGCACACTTGGTAGTCCAGACCTGCGGGGAAAACAAAGGGAGCCTCCAGGCTCCAGGTATATCATTTTCTGACCACTATATCTGTTAATGCACTGGAACAGTTCAAGGACATGGGCGGGAGCTCGGTGCCCATATTATATCCTGCTGCGGCCATCTGTGAGCCATATTACATGGACTCACAGGTGCAAAGCATTGCAGCTAGAATCCACTGACCCAACAGCAAGGTGTTGGACTTTGTATGTAAATCCTGAGCATACAACGAAACATCAGCAAAGCAATGTTGTAGATGCAGGAGAAACCTGCCTTGCAGAGAGATGCAAGGTGTTTAGGGACAGCTCAATATGCATACAGCAGAGGGAGAGGTCCGCCTACTACAATGACAGCATGAACGACTATGTTTCTTTAACAGGATCATTTAGAGTACGTATCAGGAGGATTTCAACCTCAAAATCTGGATCAGAAACAACTCGCACAGAAGGCAGAGTGGCTGCTGGCCACATACAGCAAGGAACACAGATTCAGCTCCCAACACTACTAACGTCACGGGCCAGGCCAGTGTGAAATAGTGCTGTACATCTAGTGCTAGATATTATCCCAGGAGACACTGCTCCTGTCATACGGGAGGTCTGAAGAGAAAACGATGCTGGGCTTACAAATTACATCTGGTTGGGTGGATTATGGATGTGATTGCAGTTCTCATCCTTGAGAGGACTGAGTAAACTAATGCCCAATACACTGTGCATTCACAACATTTTCTTTCACAAAATATCAATAGGCATTGTCCGAAGAACACATCACTGACCAGGTTAATCATTACCGTAAATATCTGCTGTTCAAAATACAACTACTTTATGGAGCAGTCCTGCACAGCGCACTGCTATGCGCATCATGCAGTAGATGTATAAGACAGCGAGACATACGAACACAGAGTATGCTCTACGGCTTATACAGATATCTGAATCCTGATTTTATCAGTTCACGTGCTGGTATAGTTACATCTGAAGGTGTGTTTGTGAGGATTCAGGATTGGTTTTGGAAAGTATGGTTGTCTGATCAACTCTTACTTTTGGATTTAAAGATTTAAATTACCTCCTCATCTCCTTCCTCATCCCATTACCTACGTAGCTGAGGTTTAGCCTCGTGCAATTTACTCATCACCACTTTCTAAAGCTTCTTGTCTTTTCATGCTTCTTGTGTGAACAACCCTCTATAAACACTTCTCCTTCACATACTTCCTGTTTCTTTTTGTGGCCTTTTCAGTTGCTACTTTCAGGCACTCCGACAGTCGCCGGGCACTCATGTTTCTTTTCATATTTCTGTTTTAGTTGTAATTGTTTTTAATTTTAAGACTGTTCTGTCCTTTATTTTCTAGTATGAGGCTGTAAATGGGCTTGGATATGGAGAGAACACGGCAGATATAGGCGAGTCTGACATCCAGCATGGCATGGGAACCACCAATGTGTTCTGCAAAGCGTTGCCACCCAATCAGGGATCTTTGCTACTTTTTGGGCAGGAGTCCATGGTGGACATAGCGCATCTGGACTGAAGCAGGAAACAGTACAGGGCCCACTCTAAGGCTCAGGAGTAGTATTGAATATAACACTCCCGTATAGTGAAGTGGAAGGCAAGCACTGGCACGCTTTGCTAAGGGCAGCTTGGATGCTTACGTCGCTGGCTTTGCCAGGAGTCTTGGAACCGGAGTCCATACTCTTCTGCAATACAGCTCCATGGCTCAGCACATTCTTCCACTGTCAGTACTTTCCCTTTTGACACCTTCTCCCAGCCAGCATTAAAGTGACAAAAATGTTTATTGATGGTCGTTACAGAGCGGCTTACTGCTGAAAGCAAAGCACTTTTATCAGCATAATGCTTCTTTTGGCCAGAACAGAGTGGATCATGAATGGCAGTTACACCCGGAGGTGGAGCAAGGTCCCTCTGGGAATGAGGAGAACCTTCACTCAATCTATTTGCCACAGCTGAGAATGTGAAATGTCTGAGCGTTTACACATTGGAGTTTCCAAGGTGTCTCTTGCTTAGAGAAGCGTTCCCCCTTGTGTATAACTCGGAACTCCTGTATGCTTTTCCACCAAGACAATTCCTGCCCCAAGTTCTCAAGAAGATCAGGACAGAGTAGGCATCATACTGGTCTGGATTGGTCACAGAGACTATAGTTTCCAGAAGTCCTGGGTTTGAGTTTTGCTATGCCACAATGGGACCATGATCTGGTCCTGACTTATCTGATGTGCACTCAATTTTAACTGCTTAACTGCTGTTCCTTACAACTCCTTTCCATCAAGACTATGTTCCCTATTGACATCACCTCGGCACAGCATGTGAGTGAGCTTCAGGCCCTTTGTGTCAATCCACCTTACACTGTCTTCTTCCCAGACAAACTGGTTCAACAGACATGGGCACCCTTCTTGCAGACAGAAAATTGTGGCACTGTTTCACATCATTTTGCAAATTCCGAAGCACACACAACTTATAACAACAAAGCAATACATATATATGAAGGAACAAATGATTCTGTTTCTTACGGTTTGTTCTGTCTTTTATTATACACGATCTTCCATTCCCTTACGCCAATGTGTTTCGTCGTCCTTGGGCATGAACCCTACGACTTCCTCAGGGCTGGAAGTATCACAGACAATCTATTTGTAATATTTCAAAATTAAATACAGATACTACTTACATGATGTAAGCCCAAATATAACCTATTGTGCGTTAAGGGACTAGTCAAAGCAAAGAAATTGTGTACACGGTACATGCTGAAAAGTGAAAATGCCTGTGCAAACTTATATACACATCAATAACGTTCAAAATTTAAAATAACAATTCTACAAAAACATCCAATTCTATACTGACACCCTCATGTACGTGAGTCCGCACAGAGCTAAGAGAACAACCAATGTGCAGTTTATGTTAATGTACCACAAGTGCATTGCATGCACAATTGCAACACAAATACATTAAAGATTGAGAAGGATGATACCTTCATATATTACGCCAAAGTCGTCACTGCAGGGGTTAAATTACAATTAAAAAGCCTAAGTTAGCTTTAAATACTAAAGGCATGATGCATGAGGCATCGGTCATTCATTACGTCATATCATTATCATGATCACAAATCACCAAACTGTCAAGGTAACGCTTACATCTCTAAACACTCTTGATTCCAAGTAAAGGATAATCTTTGTAATGTAACGGGAAGTCTTAAGTAAACGATATGTTAAAACCCCAATCTCGACCCTGTAAGGGAACGCAAAGTATTCTCATAGATTATTCCATGTAACCCTTCCATATCATATTTCTCAAACAAAGTGCTTACCAGTAGGTATCACGGAATATCCAAACATCACACCGTCAAAATTCCAAAACACATGAATTCAATTTCCAACATCGAAAAAGGATTCTCAATCTATGCCAATGATCCCTGGAGTACGGGGCACAAAATAATGCCCACATTACTTATCAAGCAATTATAATATTTGCTGATCATCAAGTTGACACAGTAGTCAAGCTTACCACTCATATAATAAACAAGCAAATCCAAGTCCAAGTCTCTTAGGCTGAGAACAGGAATGGAAATAGTAATTCCATTATTTACGACAGGCCCCTGTATTATGGGGCATCCTGTGCAAAAGTAAATAAAGAAACAAGCCAGTTGAGTGTCAATGCCGGCTATAAAAAAGACCCAGTGCTCCCAATGTCAATAAGAACCACAACGTTGCACGTACCTGTAAGAAAGTATCCTCGTGCCACACCACGATAAGGTGAAGACAAACTCCTCATCCTGTTCACGATTCAAATACTATTCCCAAAAATCAAAAAGGTGACTACAATACTGATACCACCAGCACCATATTGGAATGGGTGGAAAACAGTAAATCTACTATTAAAGTGTCAGAAAAAACCGTTTATCCCTACCCCATATTTGAAGTTATTAAAATATATACATCTAACTATTTCTATTACTACGAGCTTTATCAAATTCAAAAGTATACAAACATTCTAGTGAGTTCTTTTATAATGGAATCCGATATTGCCAACAAGATATATTTACATATAAAGAGCAGTAAAATGATAATAACCACTCACGAGTTTCAAGGAAAAGCTACAATTCATATCCCGCAACGTTGCACTTCCCTTTTATCTATCATATTGCTAAGCCAAACTCTGATATGGCGAGTGTACTTATCCAAATCTATTCGTAGACCAAATAACTACGGCGCGCTAGTATCAACAGCGCCATCTTGAAAGGGTTCTAATTACGTCAAATCTAACCATGGTTATCAGCCAACAAGCGGTTAGCACTACCCTGTATTAAACAAAAGAGGGGTTTTTATATAAAAGTCAAATACCCTGACTACAAACAAATGTATATTGAAAATGATAACTGTAACTAAACTATTTCCAAGTGAATGGTACCTTGACTTATTAGTCCATCCGAGGCTGATATATCTAATCATAATATTTGGGAAACTTACAGCAATTGAATTCTTCCCTCATCTCAAGACCATCTTATATTGAGATGCAATTTCTTACTCTATATGCCTCATTATACTGAGAAGGTCACTCAATGCCTCACACACATCAATTCCAGTTTATAACTAGTGAGCTATATATATCAATAATGAACAAATTAATACATCCATGCCATGGACACTACAGCCATTAGTCTGAAAATACTGCAATTCCTGATCATAATTGAGCCCTTTTTCCACAGCCAGCAAACGCATGATCCACCGCGCCTCATGCCTCCGCAGTTTCAGCTCTCTGTTTCCACTATTTGGATCTAGTTTAATATGTTCTATTTTCTTGGTGACTAATGGGTGTAGTGTCCATGGCATCATTATTTTATTTGTTCATTATTGATATATAGCTCACTAGTTATAAACTGGAATTGAAGTGCGTGAGGCATTGAGTGACCTCAGTATAATGAGGCATATAGAGTAAGAGATTGCATCTCAATATAAGATGGTCTAGGGATGAAGGAAGAATTAAATTGCTGTAAGTTTGCCAAATATTATGATTAGATATATCAGCCTCGGATGGACTAAAGTCAAGATACCATTAACTTGGAAATTGTTTAGTAACAGTTATCATTTTCAATATACATTTGTTTGTAGTCAGAGTATTTGACTTTTATATAACAAAAAACCCTTTTGTTTAATAGAGGGTAGAGCTATCAGCTTGTTGACAGATAACCATGGTTAGATTTGATGTAATTAGAACCCTTTCAAGATGGCGCTGTTGATACTAGCGCGCCGTAATTATTTGGTTCACGAATAGATTTGGATAAGTACGCTCGCCTTATCAGAGTTTGGCATAGCAAAACAATAGATAAAAGGGAAGTGCAAAGTTGCGGGATATGAATAGTAGCTTTTTCTTGAAACTCGTGAGTGGTTAATATCATTCTACTGCTCATTATATGTAACTATATCTTATTGTCAATATAGAATTTTGTTATAAAAGAACTCACTAGAATGTTTGTATACTTTTGAATTTGATAAAGCTCTTAGTAATAGAAATAGTTAGATGTATATATTTTAATAACTTCAAATAGGGGGTAGCGATATACGTTTTTTCTGACAATTTAATAGTAGATTTACTGTTTTCCAGCCATTCCAATATGGCGCTGGTGGTATCAGTATTGTAGACACCTTTTTGATTTCTGGGCATGTTATTTGAATCGTGAACAGGACGATGAGTTTGTTTCAAGTAATGTGTGCATTATTGTGTGCCCCGTACTCCAGGGATCATTGGCATATATTGAGAATCCTTTTTCGATGTTGGAAACTGAATTCATGAGCTTTGGAATTTTGATGGTGTGATGTTTGGATACTCCGTGATACCTACGGGTAAGCACTATGTTTGAGAAATATATGGAAGGGTAACATTGCATAGGCTATAAGAATACTTTGCGTTCCCTTCCAGGGTTGAGGTTGGGGTTTTAACATATTGTTTACTGAAAACGTTACGTTACAAAGATTATCCTATATTGGGAATCAAGAGTGTTTAGAGAGGTAAGCGTTACCTTGGGAGTGTGGTGATTTGTGATCATGATATGACGTAATGAATGACTGATGCCTCATGCCTGGAGTATTTAAAGCTAACTTAGGCTTTTTCATTGCAGTTTGACCCTGCAGTGACGACTTTGGCGTAATATATGAAGGTACCATCCTTTTCAATCTTTAATGTATTTGTGTTGCAATTGTGCATGTAATGCACTTGTGGTTCATTAACATAAACTGCACATTGTTTGTTCTCCTAACTTTGTGTGGACTCACGTAAATGAGGGTGTCAGAATAGAATTGGATGTTTTTGTAGAATTGTTATTTTAAATTTTGAACGTTATTGATGCGTATATACGTTTACACAGGCATTTTCACTTTTCAGCATGTACCGTGTACACAACTTCTTTGCCTTGACTAGTCCCTTGACGCAAAATAGGTTATGTTTGGGCTTACATCATGTAAATGGTATCTGTATTTTTTTGAAATATTACAAATAGATTGTCTGTATTACTCCCAGCCCTGAGGAAGTCGTAGCATTCATGCCCAAAGACAGCAAAACGCTTTGGCATAAGGGAATGGAAGATCTTGTATAATAAAGGACCGAACAAGCCTTAAGAAACAGAATCATTTGTTCCTTCAGATATATGTATTGTTTTGTTGTTATAAGTTGCGTGTGCTTAAGAATTTGTAAAATGTTTTATTCACTCTTTGATTGAAAACTTGGGGAATTTGGGTGAATATTCTCCCTCTTTGAATGCACGGCAGGATATGTGTAATTGTTTCAGATTAGATTTATAGGTGTGAACGCCTGAGGACTCTCTTCACCCAACTTTAGTTAACCGTTTCCCATCAGTCTAACCATCACCCTGCCTGTGGTCTATGCCCTGCCTCAGACCTCTAAGGAGGAGAAGAAAATGCATGGCCTGGACAACAAGAGAGTGTTGAGCTGCTATATCAATTGTACTAAGAACCCCTGGGTGGACATCAGCTCTGTGTGGGGTTCTCTGGAGTGAAAAAAGGCAGGACAGTGCAGAGGAGAACTGTCTCCTGCTGTATTATGCTCCACATTACGATCTGCTATGTATTGGCCAAAAACCTTCCTCCAGAAGGATTGTGTGATCATTCTACCAGGCAGTAGCAGTTCCTCCTTTGTGGTGGAGGAGCGTCTCCCCGCCTGCTGCGAGCGCAGCAATAAACCTTAAACAAAAATGGATACATTAATAAAATGGTATTACTATTTTTATGATGTGCTCACTGGTAAGTGTGAGGGTGGGTGATTCCTGCTGTGCTGATTGATTGGCAGTAGCCGGGTCAGGGATGATACAACAAGTGCAGAGTGGACTGTGTGGCGACGGCCAGCCTGACAAGCACACCTCTGGCCGCACTAATCAAGCAGCTGTGTTAACAGTTGGGGGATTGCAGACAGACTCCCACTTGCAAAAGGAGCACTGGGTTAGCCTACTCCATCCAATCCTGATGCTTCTCTCATGCTGAAAACAGCAGGAGAGCAGCTGCGGGACTGGTTAGGTTTGCTTGACTTCAGTAAACAGCAGCCTCGAGAGATAGAGCAGCACGCAGAAGAGAGACAATCGTGACCAGCTGGCTACAGGCTGAAAATTGGGGAATAAAGCCTGAACGGCACAAGGTAAGTTCGCAAAATTAAGTGAAGTTACTGTGTTGTCTGTCAATGTGTATGCACGCTGTTCGAGTGGTCAGTGGTAGTATGCGTGTGTTGTGTTTTGACTGTGTGAGTGTGCGTTGTGTTATCCCTGTGTAATGGGCAATGAAGGACCAGAGAGGAAATGCTGTGCACAAGAGGTTTTATACGAAGTCTCTTTGAGGTAAACTGTACAACACAGTTTGGCTTCTCTCCTGTCTTTGCTTCAGAGGAAGGTTGTAGGGGAGGACCCCGTCTGTTAGGAGTCAGGCTTCACGTGGGATTCTTACACTACATCACCCAGAGGGAGTAGAGGCAAAGGGGGCGTTGTACACTCTCCCACACTGCTCTGGTTTGGTCAAGTGAGGGGGAGGATTTAAGCCAGCAGCTGCAGTGACTCACTGCTTGGCTTTCCGTCGTTTGCTGCATCCCTGCCTAGCTATTCCTGCTTTGAATTCCTATTCTTGCTTTGGATTTCAAGTCCCTGCCATTGGTTCTTGTGAAGCGCGAGTTCGTGCTTTTCTTCCCCGCCATTCTCCAGCCACTTCCCCGCCATTGGGGCCCATCGGGAGACGGGCAGGGAAAAGACCGACCGGAGACAATTTAAGGTGTGATAAACGCCGCTTTATTGGGAACAGGTGCATCTTAAAAACCACATCCTTGGCCTTTGCCGTACAAAACTAGTCCTAAATAATCAAACACATACCTGCTCAATCCCCACCCCACCCCTAAAAGTTCCCCCGCAACAACATATACATATTTACCAATTACCCCAACGCCTGCCTCAACTGTTTTAAAACTCCTGCCACTGTACACTCCCTCACCCTCTGTCCATGAAACCTCATTCCTCCTATCCTACCCCCCCCCCACTAGGAAAAGCGCCATCACAAAACCATTTCCAGCACCTGCCCCCAGCGACATCATACCGTCAACCTAACCAACACACCTGCTCCCAACAAAACCCCTCCAAGAAAACCCCCTTGTACTCGGAAAAACCCCCAAGCACCCTCCCCCCCATAATCTACCTCCTGGGGCAGGCGGGTGGGACAACAACTTCCTAAGCTCGGCTGCTGGGTCACTGTCACCAAAATGGTGCCCAGTGACCCAAAATGGCCGTAATTATACCCTCCCAGCCCAAAAGAAGCCCAACCAGCCCAAAACTCCTTCCTGTCCCCCAGTCAATGTCTTCTCCCTCCCTTCCTCCCGGGGCCCCAAACTTCCCCGGGGGGCGAGCCTCCCTCCGGTCGGCCACCCCCACAAAGCTCCATTGGGGCCCATCGGGAGACGGGCAGGGAAAAGACCGACCGGAGACAATTTAAGGTGTGATAAAGGCCGCTTTATTAGGAACAGGTGCATCTTAAAAACCACATCCTTGGCCTTTGCCGTACAAAACTAGTCCTAACTAATTAAACACATACCTGCTCAACCCCCACCCCCACCCCTAAAAGTTCCCCCGCAACAACATATACATATTTACCAATTACCCCAACGCCTGCCTCAACTGTTTTAAAACTCCTGCCACTGTACACTCCCTCACCCTCTGTCCATGAAACCTCATTCCTCCTATCCTACCCCCCTAATTAGGAAAAGCGCCACTCGAAAGCCCCAAACAGCTTTCGATCCCCCCCCACTAGGGCCCTTGCACCTTCGGATGCCTGCACACCCCCACCGCCCGATCCACTGCCTCCTTCATCTGCACGATATATAGCTCCATCCCGTACGTTGACAAGTGCACGCCATCCTCCCTGAAAAAATATACTGCCCCATATCTCAACTCCGGATGCTCCATCCTACCCACGCCTTCTTTCTCACAAAAAACCCTCATCTCCCTGTTGATTTTCCTCTGTGTCCTGTCAATGGCCGCAGGCCTCTCTGCCCCTCTCCAGGACCGTCTAGGAATAAATTCTGACCAGATGACGTAGCACCCTGCCCACTGCCTCCTGATCTCCATCAAGTCCCTTTTCATTTGTTTCACCAGCGCCAGTCCCTTACACTGCACCAAATCGTTTTCACCCAAATGGATGACCACCAAATCTGGACAGACCCCTCCCCGCACCACATTGTTTAAAACCAGTGCCAACGCATACCCCCTTTTCCCCGCCAATGACACCTAAACAACTGTTCATCCAGCTCCAGATTGAGGTTCCTGTGTTTTTCCCATTCAGCCCTCTCCGCTCTCTTAACAAAGGAATGGCCCACCACGTAAATGCTCATTGCTATCGCCACCGCACCTGCAAAGATACATATGTAAGTAATGGGCCAAACATGTCAACCTCACTCCACCCATCCTGACGTACTTCCTATAGCAGTCCGACTTCCAACGCCCCAGCCGCTTTATTTCCTCCGTACCCCATCCCCGTCGCGCCGCCTCCGTCGCCGCACCGATGCAAAAGGAATGTGTCCCAAATTCCTTTGGATCCTCACCCATAGACCGTAGGGCGTGCCGCAGGACCCATAGCAACTGAGCCGCCGTCACTCGCCCGGCCCCCCGCCGGCCAAACACCTCCGCCCCGTCCCGATCACGCCCTTCCGCCAGCCGTCTCCCCCATTCCACCGGACAGACCGCCTCCGACCCCCCAGGACCCAGTACCACCCACGTGCCGACTCCGCGCTGATCCGTCTTAGACTGCCGCAAACGCACCGCTACCTCCCGGCCCCGCAATTCCACCTTTGACCAACGCACCCCCGTGCCCCCGCGCAACCCCACCAGCTCCGATACCCGGAAGGCACCAAAAACATCCATGACATTAATGTCGAAAACAACACCGTTTTCGCCTGATCACTCGCGCCCCCTTCTCTCTCTCCCAGCCTTCCAACAGCCTACCCCCAACTCCCCCGCCGAAGGCGCATAACCCCACCAGAGCTTCCCCATGAACGCCAGCCCAGCCAATTTCCTCGCAATCGTCACCCTCGCCTGTCCTTTGTCCATCAGGCCGAGCATGTACCGCACCACCTGCTCCTCCCGACGCCACCTGCCTCGCCGCCTTACCGCACCCGAACGTAGGAACTCCAACCAAGCCTGCTCATAAGCCATCCATGTGGACGCCGCCACTGACGCCTTCACCAGCTGAACGACCCGCGCTCTCCCACCATCCAAAGCTCCTCCGGCACCTCCGTCTTGACTGCGTCCGCCTCCGTGGCTAGCCCATGGAACCTCTGCCACTGTGAACGAGACAAAGCATCCGCAATGTCATTGTCCACCCCCGGTACATGCTGGGCTTGAAACAGAATATCATGTTCCAGACACTTCAAAACAAAGACGCGCATCAACTTCAGCACTTGGGCCTCCCTCGCGGACTGCCTGTTCACCACCTGCAACACCGACCTGTTGTCCACCTGGAACACCACTCGCTTGTGCGCCAACTCCTGCGCCCACACCGTCACTGCCACCACCAACGGAAATAGCTCCAAAAACGCAATGCTCCTTCCCCCCGCCTGCCACCGCGCCGGCCACTGCTCCGCGCACCATCCCCCTGCCCAGTAAAGCCCGAAGCCACCTACACCCGCCGCGTCCGACGACATAGTGACATCCCACTGCCAATCCTCCGGCGGCGCCATGAAACGCTCCAGAAATGCCAGCCACATGCGCAAATCCTCCCTCGACCCCGCGGAGAGACGCACGTGATGGTGTGGTAACGTCATACCGGACAAAGCCAAACCTAGCCGGCGGCAAAACGTCCGCCCTGCCCGCACGACCCAGCACGCAAAATTCAGATGCCCGAGCAACACCTGCACCTCCGGCACCGTCACCTTCCTCCTACCCAGCATGCCCGTCACCAAGTCCACCATCACCACCCGCTTATCCTCCGGCAGGCGTGCTTCCATGGCCGCAGAGTCGAGCTCTATCCCGAGAAAGGACAGCACCGTGCTGGGACCCTGAGTCTTCTCTGGCGCCAGGGGCACCCCATGGTAACCCATCAAGTCCGTAAAACTGTCCAGTCGCCACTGACAGTCCGTCGAACCGGGCCGACCCACCAGGAAGAAGTCGTCCAGATAGTGCGTCACCGCCTCAGAGCCAGTGCGCCAGGAAAAAGCCCACTGCAAGAAGGTTCTAAATCTCTCGAACAATGCACATGACACAGAGCACCCCATAGGGAGAGCTCTATCGACGAAAATGAGGCCATCCAACTGTATCCCCAGCAGCTGATGATCCGCTGGATGTACCGGCAACAGCCGAAACGCCGATTTCACGTCACCTTTCGCCATGAGCCCACCCCGCCCCGCCGTCGTCACCAGCCTCCTCGCAACGTCCACGGACGAGTAGGACACCGACGCCAACTCCGCCGAAATGTAGTCATTCACCGACGAGCCTTCTGGCCAAGACAAATGCTGAATCAGCCGAAACTGACCCGGCTCCTTCTTTGGGACCACCCCAATCGGTGAAATGATCAAGGCCGGCAGGGGCAGCTCCTGAAAGGGGCCCACCATCCGCCCCTCCTTAACTTCCTTGAAAAGCTTCTCCCGGACGATACCTTTGTGCGCATTCACGGATTTCAGATTCTCCGTCCACCAAGCAATCCTGGGACCCTCATACCCCAGCCGAATACCATCCCTGAAACCCCGACGCAGCACGTCCGCATCATCCGCCCGCGGATAAGCCGCCAACAGCAGCTTGAGCCTGTCCAGCCTAACCGGTGTATGAGCCTTTTCCCAAGGCACCGCTCCCCCCCGTCTTCCCCCCTCCCGCCAAAGGAAGCCGCAGCCGGCTGCTGTCCCTGTGGGGGCCCTCCCCCAAGCAGCACACCACCGGGTGTCTCTTCCCGCACTTAGAGCATTCGTGCCGTAAACGGCACACCTGCCTGAGACAGGACCCCTTGTTGAAGTCCCAGCAGGCCCCGACGCTATTCGCACTTCCTGTATCCCCCGACCCCACCCCACCCCGGGTGGGACAGGCCGTAAAGGGTGGTGGCGCCAGCGGAAGCCCGCTGGCCGTGTAGATGGTGCGGCCAAACTTTGCGCCACTCATCGTCTGCTGATACAGGTCCGCGTCCAGTTCCCCCCACTTTGCCTCGGGGTCCGATGCCATACGCGCTCGGAACTCCTCGTCGTAATGTGACCACGCGTAACTGCTGTACGTCACCTGCGCCCGTCGCACTACATCCATATATTTAAATAACGCAACCGACCTGTCCGGATACTTCTCGCAATACACACTGGCGTATATCAAGAAAGCCGCCGACCAGTTCTCAATGGTTACGGGCACCTTGGGGCGCCTAGCCAACTCCTGTTCCTCCTCCTTCGAACCTTCCTTAGCCATCAACTCCCTGTGTAGCAATTTTTAAATCTCCACATATTCCCCCTTCCAAATCTTTTCCTTAGTCGCCAGGGACAAGTGCGCCCCCAAAGGTTTTGCCACCCCCATGTACGGCATCCTCTTGACTGGCACATCGCAACTCTCCTTCGCCCCGACGCCAGACGCCGACCCCGCCGACTGCACCGCGACTCCCGTTCCCGCGCTCGCCGTTGCTGCCTCACCCGCAGCCCCCTCCGACCCCGTACCTACCCCCGGATCCACCACATACCTGCCCTTCACCAATCGCACCAATTCCCCTCCCTCTGCATCCGTACCCACAGACACCTGGCCACACCCCCTCGTGCCCCCACCATCCGTCTCTCCGAGCACCTGCCCTCCATGAGGCCCGCCCAAACCACTCCCCAACCGTGTACTGGCCTTACCTGGCGTCAAGGCTGGCGTCCGCACCGGATCCCGCCGCCTAACCAGCTCCGTTGGGGGGGCCGTCCCTCCGGCACCAACTGCCGGGGGCATACCTGTAAGATACTTTCAACAGCATTACTTGTTTCCCCCTCCCCCTACTCTCCTTCCTCCTCCGACTCCATCTCCCCATCACCTTCACCAACCCCCCACTGCTTCGCCCGACCAGTGCTCACCCTGCACAAACCAGCTTTTTCCCTGCACGCTGTCATCAAGTCCCCCAGGTCCACATTTCCCCTTCTCCCCCTCTCCGCTTGGTAATCCGAGTGTCCATACACATTATCGCTCCAACCCCGTCCCCCGGCGGCCGTCTCGATCCATCGGGAGGGGGGCGGCAGAGACCTATGGCCCTGCCATCCATTGTCCTCACGCACATGGTCCCTCGTTGGAGCGCGACCGCCCGTACAAGGCAGAGCCGGCCCATCCTCTCGGCGGGTCGGAGCCGCATGCTGCTCACTCAAGCCCCCTGCCAACTGCTCTTGCCAAGAAAAATTTGGGGAAGTCCAGCATGCCGAGGAAAACTCACCCCCCCAGCCTCCTGGCGCGCCCCTCCCCCAAGCCGCCGAATGCCCCCCCGTCGTGCCGGAAGCCCCCCACCCTCCTTCCCCCCAGCTCCACCCCACGCCCCCCCATCCCTCCCCTGCACCTCCCCCCAACCCCCCGCACCCCCACGATCCACCCTGGCCACCCCCGAACCCCCCCGCCCCCTCGACTCCATTCACTGCAACCTCCCCTCCCCCACCCCCCAGCCGCTCCCCTCTGGCTTGCCTCGCCCCTCCCCCGCCCACCCTCGCCTCACCCCCCCTCCTCCCTCCGTCCCCCCGCCCGCCCCACGGCGACGCCGGCCTGCTGGGCCCAACCATGTCCCCCTCCCCCTCTGATGAAGATCCCCAGTCCAGGTCGCTCTCCTCCCCTCTCCCCCCCTCCCCCTCCGACTCCTCAATCAGCAGTGGGGAGCCCCGCCCCTGCCTCCAACGGACCCCCGGACCCCTCACCCCCACCCCCACCCTGCGTCACCCCCTCCCACCCTCCCCAATCCCCCCCTCCCGTGAATCAGGCAACCCCCTCTCAGCCCCCCCCCATTCGCCCCACCATGTCCCTTCTGCACACCCCCGGTACCCCCTCCACGCACCCCTCCTCCTGCACCCGGGGCTCCTGCCCCCCTTCCCCCCCCCGCCAAAACCTCTAGCTGTGTACCCCTCCACGTCTCCTGCGTGCCCCCCTCACCCCTCCTCGCATCGCCCCCCCAACCCCCCAGCGCCTCCCTCACGTGTCAGGTCTGTGCCCCCCCCCACTGCCCGCCCCCCCCCACCCCTCCGCCATCTCAACAAACACTAGCGGCGCTTTCTTCGCGCCCCCACGTCCTTCCCTCGGCCTCCGTGCCTTCCCCGGTGCCCCAGCCGCCCCAGCCGCCCAGCCGCCCAGCCGCCCGCCGACCCGCCCCTCCCCCTCCCCCCCCACCCCCCCTCCTCCCTCCGCACTCTCGCTCGCGGTGGCTCACAGGCCGCCACTTCCGCCACGGCGCCGTCTGCAGCGCGCCGCGAGTGCCTTACCTGCACTTCTCCCTTCAGCAGGTCCATCCTGCCCGCCTCTCCCAAGAGGCGCAACGCCTCCCGCACGCGAGGGTCCGCGATCGCCGACTCCGCCATCACTTACCGCTCCTGCGTCCCACAACCGGCTCAATCGTATCACCGCTGCCTTGCCGCTCAGCCCTTCCACGCTCCTCCGCCTGACCAACACGCCCGCTCCGACGCCTGAACTACACCCTAAACTACACCCTACCAACCTACAACCACAATAAACCACCACCAACTACCCACACAACAACTTCCTAATCTCGGCTGCTGGGTCACTGTCACCAAAATGGTGCCCAGTGACCCAAAATGGCCGTAATTATACCCTCCCAGCCGAAAAGAAGCCCAACCAGCCCAAGAAGCCCAACCAGCCCAAAATTCCTTCCTGTCCCCCAGTCAATGTCTTCCCCCTCCCTTCCTCCCGGGGCCCCAAACTTCCCCGGGGGGCGAGCCTCCCTCCGGTCGGCCACCCCCCGCAAAGCCCCATTCTCCAGCCTCTTACCCACCATTCTCCAGCCTCTTCCCCACCATACTCCAGCCTCAATCCCACCCATCTCCAGTCTCATTCCTACCCGTCCCCAGCCTAATATCCCTCAGCAACTTTTCTGGTAGCGTGTGTTTGACGCGCTATTATTTTTGGCATTTACTCACGGTTTTGTTTTTGCGAGTCTGCACATTTATCGTGCGTGTGTTTCTTTTTATTAAATACGCTACTGGTTGCAGCTATTCTCTCCCAGGCTCCGGTGAAGCAACATCAGACCTTCCACGGGGGACACCCCGCCTTCTTTGGCTTCACTTCACGGCTTTCCATGTTACCAAGTACAGACTTTAGTTTTGTATTTTGACCGCGATATTGCGCGTAGGCTCGGACCTTTTTTTGGGCCATTTTTTTTAATTTATTTGGACAACACTACTCTTCCCTCGAGAATAGCACAGGAGTGCATGAACTCTCTTGGGGGACCAGGACATTGAGGTTTTACCAGAAGAAGCTTACTATCTGGATTTCCTTTTATTTCTGCTAAGAAAGAGGATTGTTACTAACTTTTATTTCAAGAAACCATTCGTCAAGGCACTACCAGTATTATACCGGGTAAGTGGGGGAGAGTGCACAACTTAATAGAAATATGTTCAGATGTATATGTTTAGTAGTATGCATTGTTATCTCTGACAAATATCTGTTCTTTTTATTTCCTAGCTTTCACCTTGGCGGGAGTTGTTCTTATTGGCTGCGATTGGGACTTCTTTATGGTTCTTCTTGGTCCTTTCATTTTTTGGAGATATAAACTCTTGGTTGTGTATTCTGAATATCACACTGGGAGCTGTATTTCTGAGAAAGGAGGGGATATTCTCTTCGCTACCGGGGAACAGTATACTGTGCGGCTCGTGGTATTGGCCTGGGCAGCAGGCCAACACAGTCATCGTCCAGGCAGGATGTCCCAAGAAGCATGAAATCAAAGCATAAATAAAATAGGATTTAGGGTGTGCATTCAATCGTCTGCACGTTTTTAATAGGGAGGGGAGTGAGGGACGAACACCCACACTCACTACCGTCACCAGGTGGTTGTTAACATTTGCATGAATATGCTACGAAGGGGTTGTTTGTTACGCGCTTATCCCTCCTCTGCCCTTACTACTGGCTGTCACGCTGCTGCGCTTCCCCTCCTCAACCACCCCCGGATGAGGGCTCGCACCTCTGGTAGCCAAGCTCCTCTGGGAGTGTGGCTGGCTTGTGGGTGGTACCGGATAGGGTCCGGATCCCTCTTCGCTTCCCAGTCCCGCGACCCTGGAGCGGTTAACAACACCCTCTGCCCGGTTCGCCCTGGGTATTCTTAGACGCCTCTTCTCCGTAGTAGTAATTCCTGCTCACTCCTTCGGGTCCTTGGCTCCTCGTCCTCCTGGAATTCCCGGCTTCTCATTTCCGTCCTGGTACATCCGGCTTTGAAGTCCTCTATCTCGTCTTCCTCGTAGTTCATTGTAGGAAGGTGGCTAACTGACTATGGTTACCCCAGATTTTTTGCCTTGTGTTTAGCTGGTTTTCGACTTAGTTGGCCTGGGACCGTGCTAATCAGGGCCCCAGGCTATCTGCTTTCTCTTTAAAATGGACTCCATGTACCCTAGGTGCATAACTAATTGGATATTGGATCACCTTATCAGCCCCTGTACAGTGTACTATAGGTACCCAGGGCATAGGTGCATCCAAGGCCTACCAGGGGCTGCAGCATATCTTTTGCCACTCCTGGCTGGTCATCCAAACTGACACAACTGGCTGATCACTCAGCTGGGGCAAGGTCGTGTAATCACCCCTTGCTTAGATATAGTATACCTATATCTAAACCTATATCTGGACACATATATACCTATAAGTCACTCCTATGGCAGGCCTTAACAATCCTGGAGGCAGAGTGCTTGGTTTTATGTGAGATGGTGCTCTAGCATGAGCTGAGCCTGTCTGCAGCTTTCGGAACCATTTCCTTATAGCTGTTCTGGGATATTGCCATACCATATACTCTTAAGTGCATTATAATCCTCGCGGTTATTGCTAACTTTGGTTTGGCTTTATCAAAACATGTCGTGTAAGATGTCATACACTTTGGAATACTACCCCCTCACCAGTTCTGGCAACGGGGGTAGCATTCCACCCTTCTAGAGGGATAAGACATGTGGGTAACAGTAAATGTTTAAAACTAACCATAGCCTCAGCATCACAAAATGGATGCTGCTGCCACAGACACAAGTCTGGCCTCCTGCTGCTGACCGAAACTTGGCAGGGGAGGCTTGGACAAAAGGTTTCCTGTCACAGGGAGGTGTTACACCACCCCAGACAGGAGATAGTGGATTGGGGCAGGGAGGGCTGAATGAAACTAGACACTGCCTGGGGCACACTAGGTGTCCCATGCATAGCCCAGTTCAAACCGTTGCTGGGGCACTCCAGCCCCAGCTCTGGCACGAAACTGTACAAAGGGAAAGGGGTGTAATCACCCCCTTCCTGGGTCCCACCCATAGGAGGTACCTAGCAGGATATCCAGCCCCTTGATTTGGAATAAAGGTAGGAGCTGTGCCCATTGAAGATAGATTTATCCTGACAAACTTTGATACAGATCTCTGGACCCTTCGACATCCCACTCGACGTGGAAGACTGAAAAATCTCCCTTGTGGTCAAGGAGTGACCACCCTGTGCAAACAGGCACCATCCAGTGCCCAACGGATTGCTTTGTTGCAGCTCCATCCAGAGCTCGAGCGACAGAGATCGACAAGAACTGGATTCCCAGACATCCAACAGCCCGATCCACAGCCACAGCAAAGCTGAGACCCGTGGAGGCGACGTGAGACGTGGGACAGGCCATCTTGAAAAGACTGCGAAGTGTATCCTCAAAGCTGTGCATTGGGGTTTGAGAAGCCACAGGCCCGAGCAGCTCGTGTACCGAAGCTCACCCCTCCACACTCACCGAGTGCTGCGTGGGGCCCTTTTGCATTTTGCTGCTTGACGCGTCTGTCCGGTCACTTGCCCGTTGGCTAGTGGCCTCTACGACGACGAATCTTTGAAACTACTCTGCTAGTCTGGTTGCACCAGACTCGCCCTCACTCCCCTAAAAAGGAGCTACCTCTCTGACCTTGCTGGTCAGAGTAAGAAGCGATCTGCAGTTCCTGCGTGGGTTGCATTTGCCAAGGCCTGTTGACTCCGATCTGGAAGCCGACCCCGCCAACAGCGAGAGCCTTCGTGGGACAGCTCGTGATCCACTCCTGGTCATCCTCGGTGCCCCAGAGTCCAAGTGGCAGCGGAGACAAGCTTCACGACAACCACCTGATTGCGCCCGACATCGCCTGGTTCCTTCCTGGTTCCATCCTGGTCACGGGCTAGTGACCCAGACTCTGTCCCCTCTGCTTTCAGGTACTTCCCATCTTCGATCCACCCTTGGATCCAACCGGACTCTTCTCTCCTGGCCGCCTGCAGCATCTTCATCTCCAGGCTCCATAGATCTCCACGACGAAACCCGACACACTTTGGCACCTATGCACCCGCTTCCTGTGGGTGAGGTAGCGATTGAACGCCGGTGCTCCTGTAGTGGTTTACACCTCTAGTGTCCTAGTTTTAAGTGGCTAAGTTCTAGGCCAGTTGGAAGACTTCTAAAACAGTAACTTTGTAACTTTTACGCACCATTGACTTTGCACTGGTGCATGCGTGTGCTTTTAGCGCTGCACCCGAATCCCGCGGGCTACTCCCGTCCTAACTACTGTTAGCCCAGTGTAGTCCCAGCGATTCCCAAGGCCCTAGGGCTTACCATTGTTCGTAAAGTGGTTCTTATACTAGTTATTTAATATATGGTTGGAGTGGCCACCGGGCCTATTCATAATTGTGCAACTTTCATATGTTTAACTGTGCTTTTGTTTAAACGCTTGTGCCTCTGCACTCATAAAGAGTACAGAGGATAATTCTAGTAATAAATACATGTATTTTTATAATATATAACTTGTGTGGTGTCTTTTCATTTGATATTACAGGATTGTATATGGTAAAACAGCTGGCTTCACATGCCCTCTTGAGTTTAGCCTAAGACTGCTTAGTCCATGCTACCACTAGGATAGCTTGTCTATAAGGTTTACGTTACAACCACCACCATAAGGGATTGTTTGCACTGATACAAGGTGCTCATTAGAATAGTGAACATCATACATCAGGCCAACTTCTCACATTGGTGTGCAGCGGTTGGGATTTGAGCTTGCTGTTGTTTTACCATTGCAATCTTTATATCATTTGAAAGATCACATTAAGTACCATAGGTACATATAAACAAAGCTTACATACTTACGTTCTACTGAACTTAGTAGTTGTAGATTAAAGGGCCTAGCACACCCTGACTACAACTCACTAGCAAGGTTCTAGTAGGAAAACACATAGTGTAGGTAAGTGCACCACTTACACCTCACTAGAGTCATGTCTGGCACAGGTGAGCAACCCAGTTCTCTACCTGTGACAGGTGACCTTACCAAGGCACCTTCCAGCTATGACAAACTCGGCTTCAGAGACTTGAGTGTCTTGTGCACTACAAGGGGGCTGAAAAAGGGTCACAACCCTACCTTTCCAATCCTGATAGGAGTCCTAGAAAGGGATGATCTTGAGAAGGCTAGTGCAGGTCCCTCAGGTAAGAGAAGGAGTGAACCCCCCAGATGATTCTAACATCACCCCAGAAGAGGAGGAGGAAGAAGAAGAGGGAGGTGGTCATGAGTCAGATACTCAGGGGGACATCCAGGTCCAGGTTAGAAGGCTTAGCCAAGCTAACTTGAGCCTACATGGGAATGGAGAGGGTAACCACCTCCCCAGACTCAATAGCAGAATACTCCCTGGCAACAGAAGAGATAGATCCCTTTCCAGGGACTCTAACTTTTCTGATGCCTCAAGGGCTTCTCAAAGGGGAATGACTTCCCCACAGAGAAAAGAGCATAAGGCCAGGATGAGAGCTGTCAAACTCAAGATAGAGAGGGAAGAGATAGCCCTGGCCCAAGCTAAACTTGCTTTAGCAAGGGAA
The DNA here is from genome assembly GCF_964261635.1 of Lissotriton helveticus. Classification (NCBI taxonomy): domain Eukaryota; kingdom Metazoa; phylum Chordata; class Amphibia; order Caudata; family Salamandridae; genus Lissotriton; species Lissotriton helveticus. Next base: position 1,348,794,746 of record NC_136065.1, read on the forward strand.
CAAAGATTGAGTGGATTAGATTCCACTGGTGGCAGCAATATTCCTAGAGAGAAAGACAGGTCCTATGACAATAGAAACCTGACACAGATTGTGCCCCCCTATAAGGAAGGGGATGACATCCACAAATGGATGATTGCTCTGGAGAGGGCGTGCATGGTACAGCAGGTTCCCCAAGATCAGTGGGCAGCAATCTTATTGTACTCCTTTCCTGAAAAAGGGAGAGATAAGCTCCTCACAGTTAGACCTGAGGATGCTAAAAACTACACGGTCCTGAAGAGTGCTCTTATTGATGGGTTTGGCCTAACCACTTAGCAATACAAGTTGTTGTTCAGAGATACCCAAAAAGCTCAGACTCAGGACTGGACTGATTTTGTAGATTGTGCTACTAAGGCTCTGGAAGGTTGGTTCCTTGGCAGCAAAGTACATGACTATACAGGATTGTATAATTTGATTATGAGGAAGCAGATCCTTAGTAATTGTCAAAACCAGCTTTTGCACCAGCACCTGGTGGACTCAGATCTGGCCTCTCCACAAGAATTGGGCAAGAGGGCAGACAAATGGGTCAGAACCAGGATTAGGCCTAAGAATCAGGGTAATGACCAAAAGAAGGATACTTCCAAGGCTCAAGAGAAAGGCGGGGATAAATCAAAAGACAAGTCTCCCACAGGGCCCCAAAACTCCAAGGATGGGGGTGGGTCCCAAAACACTTCCTCTAACCCAAAGAAACCTTATTGCCATGCCTGTAAGCGGACTGGCCACTGGGAGACAGATAGCTGTTGTCCAAAGAATAACAATAAAGAAAATATTCCTCCAAGTAAGGCTCCAACACCTCCTGTTACTGCTACTGTTAGTAGTTATCCCCCAGGTGGTGGGAGCACCCCCAAGAATTTGGCTGGGTTTACTTTTGGAACTCATGTGGACTCTGGCCTAACCAGGTCCCCAACTACAGCTACTCTTGTCTGTGAAAATGGCATGGGGTTTGCCAACTTCACTGTGCCCCCAAACAATTTGAGCAAGCACAGACAGGAGCCCCTCATCAATGGTCAAAATGTTGAGGCCTATAGAGACACAGGGGCTAGTATCACTATGGTGACTGAGAATCTAGTCCCCTCAAGGCAACTTTTACCTGGTGCCACATATCAGGTGACTAATATTGATGGAGTGCAGACAAATCATCCCATAGCAGTAGTACATCTTAGCTGGGGAGGTATCACTGGCCCAAAGAGAGTGGCACTGTCCCCAAACTTGCCTGTAGATTGTCTACTTGGGAATGATTTAGAAATCTCAGCCTGGGCTGAGGTAGAACAAGTAACTCATTCTAAAATGGTAAGTCTCCATGGAAAGGTTAGTGGGGCGGTGATGGCCACAGCCCCAATCCAAGATGTCCTTCCTGAACAGGTTAGGAGGGCTGTGCCAGTCTCAGCTCAATCTCAAACAGATTCCTTCCCTGAAAAGGTTAGCAGGGCTGTGATGGTAACAGCCCATACCCAAACTGAGTCCCTTCCTGAAAAGGTTGGTGGGGCTGTGATGGCCACAGCCCAAACTCAAACAGATTCATGTGTTGTGAAGCCTGAAACTATGGATCACTCCACACAAACAGAGAGCATTGAGGAGGAAGAGAAATCTCCCTCCCACCAGACTTTAGGAAAGGATCAGCCTCCTCAGGGAACTGATCTTACCCCTTGTGAAGAAACTGCCCCAGAGGTAGTCAGGCCTAGCCTGGCAGAGCCCCTGATGTCAATGAACCCTTCCAAGGTGGGACCCAGTCTGGAGCAGGTAACCTGCCCCTCTCTACCCTGCCTCAGCCAGCCCAGGGCTGCAGAGGTCAAGGAGGTCAGTGGACCCCAAAGGGCCCCCTGTCAAATAAAACACCCCCATCAGCAGATTAGGGGCACCAAAGCTAGCAGCCCTAGCCAGGTGAAAAATTCAAAAACTCCTGAGGGATCCCCCTTACAACTAGTTAGGGACCTCCCCCAGATGGACACTGTTGGGCACAGCCAAACCTGGGACCCCAAGGCCCCAAACCTAACCTGTCCTGTCCCTCTAGTAAGCTGACCAAAGGGACCCAGCCTCCAGCTGTAGGCAGCCAGAGGTTGATCCTGAGAGCACAGTGCAACTCAGTCACGGAAAGAAAGGCATCCATGGTGGACAGTGATTGGAGGAAGTTGAGCCCTACATTAGTGGAGCCTCACTTCAGTACTCCATCTCAACACCAGCCTTTTGCTTTGCCAAAACACACCACAGGTAGTGATTCCCAATGGTGGAGACCCTCTGATACCCCTAGGGTGAGGGATTGCTTAGTGGACCATGAGACAGGGGGTACCCATGCTAGTGCAGGTACTTCCTTATATGGCCACTTAGGCAATATAGACTTACCTGGTCAAGGATAGCCTTATCGCCTTTCGTTTGGGGGTGGGGGGGTATGTAGGAAGGTGAATACCTGACTATGGTTGCCCCAGATTTTTTGCCTTGTGTTTAGCTGATTTTCGACTTAGTTGGCCTGGGACCCTGCTAATCAGACCCCCAGGCTATCTGCTCTCTCTTTAAAAGGGACTCCATGTACCCTAGGTGCATAACTAATTGGATATTGGGTCACCTTATCAGCCCCTGTACAGTGTACTATAGGTACCCAGGGCATAGGTGCATCCAAGGCCTACCAGGGGCTGCAGCATATATTTTGCCACCCCTGGCTGGCCATCCAAACGGACACAACTGGCTGATCACTCAGCTGGGGCAAGGTCGTGTAATCACCCCTTGCTTAGATATAGTATACCTATATCTAAACCTATATCTGGACACATATGGCGTGCTACTCGCCAGAAAAGCGCTTCAACACCCATCAGGGGTAACAAGTGCTATATGAATGCAAATCTTTCTTACCCTTTTATCCATCCGCTATCCTTCTCACTCCAAGTAACAGAACTAATATCCACCACTGAAATTATCTCATATTTCACCATATTAATTCACCACTAATCCTTTATAGGCTCCCTGAATAGCATGCGTCAACAAGCGAGCGATAAATAAATACAAACCTTTGTCCTACTCTATCCTTCTGCTATCATTCCAAATCCAAATAACTGACTAACCTATCTACCACTTAAAATGTACTTGCATGTTTCACTATACTAATTCAACACTAATCCTCTGTGGGTCCCGGAGTAGCGTGCTACCCGCCGAAAAAGCTCTTCGACGCCTCGTCAGGGGTAGTAAGCGCTATATAAATGCAATTACAATACAATACAATATATACCTATAAGTCACTCCTATGGCAGGCCTTAACAATCCTGGAGGCAGAGTGCTTGGTTTTATGTGAGATGGTGCTCTAGCATGAGCTGAGCCTGTCTGCAGCTTTCTGAACCATTTCCTTATAGCTATTCTGGGATATTGCCATACCATATACTCTTAAGTGCATTATAATCCTCGCGGTTATTGCTAACTTTGGTTTGGCTTTATCAAAACATGTCGTATAAGGTGTCATACACTTTGGAATACTACCCCCTCGCCAGTTCTGGCGACAGGGGTAGCATTCCACCCTTCTAGAGGGATAAGACATGCGGGTAACAGTAAATGCGGTTAAAAGTAACCAGAGCCTCAGCATCACAAAATGGATGCTGCTGCCACAGACACAAGTCTGGCCTCCTGCTGCTGACCGAAACTTGGCAGGGGAGGCTTGGACAAAAGGTTTCCTGTCACAGGGAGGTGTTACACCGCCCCAGACAGGAGATAGTGGATTGGGGCAGGGAGGGCTGAATGAAACTAGACACTGCCTGGGGCACACAAGGTGTCCCATGCATAGCCCAGTTCAAACCGGTGCTGGGGCACTCTAGCCCCAGCTCTGGCACGAAACTGGACAAAGGGAAAGGGGTGTAACCACCCCCTTCCTGGGTCCCACCCATAGGAGGGACCTAGCAGGATATCCAGCCCCTTGATTTGGAATAAAGGTAGGAGCTGTGCCCATTGAAGATAGATTTACCCTGACTGAAACTTTGATACAGAACTCTGGACCCTTCGACATCCCACATGACGTGGAAGACTGAAGAATCTCCCTTGTGGTCAAGGAGTGACCACCCTGTGCATACATGCACCATCCAGCGCCCAATGGTTTGCTTTGTTGCAGCTCCATCCAGAGCTCGAGCGACAGAGATCGTCAAGAACCGGATTCCCAGACATCCAACAGCCCGATCCACAGCCACAGCAAAGCTGAGACCCGTGGAGGCGATGTGAGATGTGGGACCGGCCATCTTGCAAAGACTGCGAAGTGCTGACCGTGCAGCTCCTGAGGTATCCTCGAAGCTGTGCATTGGGGTTTGAGAAGCCCCAGCCCTAGCCCCGAGCAGCTCGTGCACCGAAGCTCACCCCTCCAAACTTACCGAGTGCTGCGTGGGGCCATTTTGCATTTTGCTGCTCGACGCGTCTGTCCGGTTACTTGCCTGTTGGCTAGTGGCCTCTACGACGATGAATCTTTGAAACTACTCTGCTAATCTGGTTGCTCCAGACTGGCCCTCACTCCCTAAAAAGGAGCCACCTCTCTGACCTTGCTGGTCCGAGTAAGAAGCGATCTGCACTTCCTGCGTGGGTTGCATTTGCCAAGGCCTGTTGACTCCGATCCGGAAGCCGACACCGCCGAGAGCGAGAGCCTTCGTGGGACAGCTTGTGATCCACTCCTGGTCATCCTCGGTGCCCCAGAGTCCACGTGGCAGCGGAGACAAGCTTCACGACAACCACCTGATTGCGCCCGACATAGCCTGGTTCCTTCCTGGTTCCATCCTGGCCACGGGCTAGTGACCCAGACTCTGTCCCCTCTGCTTTCAGGTACTTCCCATCTTCGATCCACCCTTGGATCCAACCGGACTCTTCTCTCCTGGCCGCCTGCAGCATCTTCATCTCCAGGCTCCATAGATCTCCACGACGAAACCCGCCACACTTTGGCACCTATGCACCCGCTTCCTGTGGGTGAGGTAACGATTGAACGCCGGTGCTCCTGTAGTGGTTTACACCACTAGTGTCCTAGTTTTAAGTGGCTAAGTTCTAGGCCAGTCGGAAGACTTCTAAAACAGTAACTTTGTAACTTTTACACACCATTGAATTAGCATTGGTGCATGCGTGTGCTTTTAGCGCTGCACCCGAATCCCGCGGGCTACTCCCGTCCTAACTACTGTTAGCCCAGTGTAGTCCCAGCAATTCCCAAGGCCCTAGGTCTTACCATTGTTCGTAAACTAGTTCTTATACCAGTTATTTAATATATGGTTTGAGTGGCCACCGGGCCTATCCATAATTGTGCAACTTTCATATGTTTAACTGTGCTTTTGTTTAAACGCTTGTGCCTCTGCACTCATAAAGAGTACAGAGGATAATTCTAGTAATAAATACATGTATTTTTATAATATATAACTTGTGTGGTGTCCTTTCATTTGATATTACATGATTGTTTATGGTAAAACAACTGGCTTCACATGCCCTCTTGAGTTTAGCCTAAGACTGCTTAGTCCATGCTACCACTAGGATAGCTTGTCTATAAGGTTGACTTTACAACCACCACCATAAGGGATTGTTTGGACTGATACAAGGTGCTCACTAGAATGGTGAACATCATACATCAGACCAACTTCTCACATTCATTGGAACATGTGATGGAGTCACGTGGGGCGGCCCGGAATTACGCCAGTAGGGGAAGTTAAAGAGACCGCTACTGTCCAGCGATGAGTGTACCAATGGTGACTGCAAACAAAGTACAGGAGAGGCATAAGGGGGGAAAAGGTAATCAGCCTCCTCCTCCTCCTCCTCCTCCTCCTCCTCCTCCTCCTCCTCCTCCTCCCTGTCCTGGGTAGGCACAGCCTGACACATCTCCCCCCCTTGACGGTTCACGTTCGGGGACCTGGGGAACACAGGATAGGAGGTCCGCATTCCCGTTGCAAGCACCTTTCCGATGGCGGAACCTCGGAGTACAAAGGGCTGGAGGGAGAGGAACCACCTTAGGACACTGGGATTGTTCCCTTTGTTTTGGCTTAACCACTAAAGGGGGGCGTGGTCTGTTTACAAGACAAAGGGTGCGCCTTCCAGGTAATAGCGGAGATCATCTACCGCCCATTTGACTGCCAAACACTCCTTTTCAATGATAGGGTAATTCATCTCATGGGTAAACAGTTTTCTGTTGATGAATACCACTGGGAACTTCAGTCCATCCTCCGACAGCTGCAATACCGCGGCCCCTAGGCCTGAGTCAGAAGCATCCGTCTGGAGGATGAAGGGCTTCGTAAAATCAGGGGATATCAGGACAGGACTGGAGGTAATGGATCGTTTTAGATCTTGAAAGGCCTGTCGTGCTAGGGTGGAGGGAGAAAGGAGGTATTTTGCTTTAACCCCTTCGCTGTTTCTGATGGCCCACGGCCGTCGCGCGCACTACCTGTCTGTTGGCTGACGCGGCCCCACCCACTGTGCTAAACTGCCGCATTGCGGCGGAATTGCCACTGCGGTTTAGAGGTTAACGTCCTTTTGGAGGAGATCGGTCAGAGGGAATGCTATCTCACCGTAACGGGGAATGAATATACGATAGAACCCCAGCAGACCCAAAAACGCCCTGATGTCCCTTTTCATTGTGGGGAAAGGGGTATTGGTGAAGGCTTTTATTTTCTCTTGTTGTGGTTCAATAACCCGTTCCCCAGTAGGTAACCCAAGTAGCAGACTTTCTGATACCCTACCCTGGAGTTCACATGGAGCCCAGCTTCAATAAGGGCATCGAGTACTCTATGGCAATGCGTTAGGTGTTGTTCCCAGTCAGGACTGTATATCACAATGTCATCCAGGTATGCGGGGGAGTAACCCCGGTGCACCCACAAAACCATGTCCATGAGTCTCTAGAACGTGGCCGGAGCCCCGTGAAGACCAAAGAGGGGGGGGGACAGTGAACTCATACAGTCCGGAGAGGGTTGTGAACGCTGTTTTGGCTTGGTCTTTTGTAGACAAAGGAACCTGCCAATACCCCTTGGTGAGGTCTAGTGTGGTGATATATTGGGCCTCGCCTAGTTGTTCAATCAACTCATCGACCATACGTTCAGCAACCATTATTGTCTGGACAGTGAGGTTCAGCGAGAGGGACATTTTGTAGGCTCATTCCTGCTGAATTTTCTGGTATGAGTGCTCTCACAGACTCGCCACTAAATAGGTATTGCTTTGGTTCTATTCAAAGATACCAATATCTGTACAAGCCTACTACTACCAATAGAGTACTTCTATATGTGAAGATTTAGTACTTTTTCAATAAACCGATCACTATAATTATTTAAGTTTGTGATTTAAAAAAAATACAATTCAAAGCCTCTTGGTGAAACAAGGCTGACGAGAAAAACCAGAAACGACATAGCAGACTCAACTCAGGGCCCTAGAACAGATTACCAAGCCTACAATGCTGGCTGATTTATACTTGCAAATTAGTAAATAGTGCCCATATAGGGACGTGGATTTTACTAGTCAACTCATGCTTTTGATGGGAGTCCTCTTTGTTGTTGTGCTGCCTCTTCCATGTGTGAAGCACTGATACATGTTGTCTCCACTGATGAGTTCTGAACTCCAATACCGGATGAAATATTATGCTGCAGCTAAATTGGGATAGTCCTAAACATTCTCAAGATAGGAATAGATGATACACGATGTTAACATGTGTGGGCTTAACACGATGTACAAATGGTTATCTTTTACTTTCCAAATATATAAATAAAAAAAAACTGGCTCAGACAAGAATCTATCATTTAAAGTCACTCCATGAACATGCTAAACATTATGCCTTAGTCTGAGGGTGCTGCCCTGCTCTGCCTCCTTGCCTGGTGTTCTATGGCTAAGCTCACCACACTGGTCTAATCGCAGCTATCAACATGTATTTTACTTTTCTGACATGTTTAAGATCAGGTATTTCCAAACTGTGAAGTGTTCTTCTGATTTTTGAGGAGGTTAGGGCTGCTGACACATAGAATTTGATTTCTTCCGCAAATACACGTTTCAAATAGTGAAGCGCTCAACTCTGTGTATAGATTGTGTTGTTAAGTCAGTACAATTGACGTTAAATTACACCCTGAAAGCCTGACGATATTGGAAGTTATTATCAACAATGTTTCTCCCCCAATGCTAATTATTCGAGTACTTTATAAAATAGTCTTATTTGATTTGGATCGATTTATAAGTATGCACATATGTATAGAGGAAATTTGTTTTATATTTATAGTATGCATTTTGTGTGAGTTTATGGATTTTCCAAAATAAATCTCAAATACTACAGTTTAACTTTCCGCCAAACTCAGACTTTGTGAAAGCCTTCCGACCGACGACTCTCGCTGCTGGTGGTTTTTCTCCTGGTGGTTTTTCCGCTGGTAGTAAAACCACCACTTGCTTATTGACAGGGATTTAGGTAGTAGATCTTTATTTGGTTCTCTATAAAAAAGAAGAGCAGAGGTCTGTATCTAATCTGAGAGTGGCAGGGAGGCATGAGCTTCTCGGAAATCTGAAGGAACTCTAAATTTGTACATTTTTTTTTTTTTAATAATCTTTATTAACATGAAGGCAATGTATACAGGTATTATGGTACGTTCAAGCTGTTATAATCGTGTTTGTTTGATACATTTCTTGAAGTATTAACTTGTATTATCCATTCTGCATTTGTGTCTGTCTACCTGTCTAAAATCTGTATCTGCTTTTCCAAAATAAATCTCAAATACTACAGTTTAACTTTCCGCCAAACTCAGACTTTGTGAAAGCCTTCCGACCGACGACTCTCGCTGCTGGTGGTTTTTCTCCTGGTGGTTTTTCCGCTGGTAGTAAAACCACCACTTGCTTATTGACAGGGATTTAGGTAGTAGATCTTTATTTGGTTCTCTATAAAAAAGAAGAGCAGAGGTCTGTATCTAATCTGAGAGTGGCAGGGAGGCATGAGCTTCTCGGAAATCTGAAGGAACTCTAAATTTGTAAATTTTTTTTTTTTTAATAATCTTTATTAACATGAAGGCAATGTATACAGGTATTATGGTACGTTCAAGCTGTTATAATCGTGTTTGTTTGATACATTTCTTGAAGTATTAACTTGTATTATCCATTCTGCATTTGTGTCTGTCTACCTGTCTAAAATCTGTATCTGCTCTTCCGTATAACTGTACATGAGTTATCATAGTTCGTCTATTTTCTCCCGCTATGTGTTAACTAACATGTGCAGCTATCCTATAACTACAAGAGAAAGCCCCCCAACCCCCCAAACTTCAGTCATCACTTTTTGATTACGTTTCCACACTCCCCCTCCCATCAGCAATACTCCGTGCCCCCTCTACTTCACACAGGTGAGATATTCTTATACGTTGCTGCATTTGGTTCGTTTAAGCAATCCTCCCCAACTCCATTCGTCACTCATCCTCCCCCTCAGAGTCCAGGTCGTCTTCGTCCGGTAAGGGTTCACAAATCTCACCCCTATAAACATTCCATGCTGCCCATACCGTGTTCCATTTGCGGGGGGAAGCTCGAAGGACATATACCGTTCTCTCCGTGACCATCAGGATGTCCATGTTTTTAGCCCATCTGGTCGCAGTGGGTAGGTCCGGAGCCCCCCACTTCTGTGCAATATCACGCTTAGCCACCCTCATGGCCAGTGTAGCCCAAAGTACCCCATATCTATCTAGGTCGTTGGGGTCCCAGATGTTCAAGAGGCATTTACGTGGTTCTGGTAAAATGGAAATCTTGAGTGTCTGTGAGATTGTGCGCAGTATTTGCCTCCAGAATTCCTGTATGTGCGGGCATTCCCACAGTGTATGAAATAGTGTTCCCTCCTCCCCGCAACCCCTCAAGCAAAAGGGATGGGGTGCTCTATTTATTTTACGGAGTAGCGTCCTGGTGTAATAGATGCGGTGTAAAATTTTTAGTTGCACCAGTCTAAACTTTGCCGATATGCCCACCTCTCTCGGGGAGGCCAAGGCTTCGTTCCATGCCGATTCATCCGCCTCGCCTATTTCTCCCTCCCATTATTCTTTAAGTTTCAACGTGGGGTCTTCTAAGTTATTGATCAGTTTTTTGTATGTGAGGGAAGTTGCGCTCTGTTGCATAAATTCTGTCAATAGTCTGTCCTCAAGTGGTGAAGATTCCGGCAGATCAGTGCCCGTAGGGATCGCCTGGAGTAGTGCGTGCCTAATACGTACGTAAATGTTTCAGTGGGTCTGAGGCCATACTGCTGCTGGAGTTGTGGGAACGCTATTACCGTGTCTTTGTCCCAGAGGTCCCCCACCGTGGAGATACCTATATAGTCCCACTGCGCAAATCCTTTACATGTTCTAAGGTTCCCCAGTGACCTCGTGTCCCATAATGGTGTCATTTTGGTGATTCTTCCTTTCCATCCCAGTCGTGCCTGTGCTATATGCCAGAGGGCCGCTGTGTGTTGTGTTGGACCGTGCAGATGTTTGAGTTGCGGTTTATTATACAGTACCGAGAGCATACAATCCGTCCCCAGCTGTGACCAGTCTGCCCGGTACGCTGGGTCGTCTCTCGGGGTGTGGATCCAGTGGTTAATTACTTTAAGTTGGGCTGCCCAGTAATACAGCTGAATACTGGGAAGCGCAATCCCTCCCTCATACCAACTTTTCACCAGTTTGTCATAGGCTATGCGTGCTGGGCCATTGTTCCAGAGTAGGTTGGAGACAAACGCAGCGATCTGTTTGAAATATCGCGGTGGGACAGGGTGTGGGGTGTTTTCCAATATGTATAGGAACCTAGGGAGTGCCATCATCTTATACAATGCTGCCCTTCCCAGAAGGGTGAGGGGCAAGGTCGCCCAGTGCTTAACGTCCGCTCGTAAGCGCTCCATAGGTGGTTTGAGGTTGGCAGCAAAGAATTCCGCTTCAGAATGTGTGATGACCACGCCTAGGTATTTAAAGGAGGTCGTCGGTGCCGCCAGGGGACAGTCCTCCTGTAGCCTTGGTGCCGGGCCCATGAGTGTATATATCACCGATTTAGACCAGTTCAGGGTATAGCCTGATGATTTCCCGTGTGTGTTGCAAAGTTCCAGCAGGGCAGGGATCCCGTCGTCAGGTTCAACCATATAAATGAGCACGTCGTCCGCATATAGGGAGATTTTATCCTCCCATCCCTCCTCCCATTTAATGCCCTTAAATAGGGGCGTTGTTCTAATCAGGATTGCCAAGGGTTCGAGCACCAACGCAAAGAGTAAGGGCGACAAGGGGCATCCCTGTCTGGTCCCTCTACCCAACGGGAACGCCGGCGAGATGTGGCCATTAGCCACTACCTGCGCCACCGGTTTCGTGCAGAGCAGTCTTATCCAGGCTATATATTTCGGCCCAAAGCCCATACGTGCAAGTACCTCAAAGAGATATTCCCATTCTACTAGGTCAAAAGCCATTTTGGCATCTAGGGAGAGAATTACAGCCTTCTCCGAGAGGAGGTGTGAACGGGCCAACACTCCATGCACCCTCCGGAGATTCAGCGCTGTACTTCTATGGGGCATAAAGCCCGATTGGTCGGGGTGGATCAGGGTGCGCAGGTGTGGCAGCAGACGGTTGGCTAGAAGTTTTGCCAGCACCTTGGCCTCCACATTGAGTAATGATATCGGGCGATATGAGGTGCATTCGGTGGAAGGTTTTCCTGGCTTTGGTATGGCCACTATTGTGGCCGTGCGTTGATCCAGCGGCAATTCCGCCTTTTCCCTACTCTCCATATACATGTCCAGTAGGGGTCTACTGAGCACTGAGGCCATTGACTTATACCATTCCACTGGCAGTCCATTGGGACCCAGTGCTTTGCATGATTGTAGTGATTGAATCGCCATTTGAATTTCATCCTCTGTTGGGTCTGCCTCTAAGTCTTGCACATTTTCTGGTGTTATGCTGGGGATGACCATGTCCGCTATTGACATTGCCGCCGTTTGTGCAGTGACGATGTGGTCTGGGGTGTATATGTTCTGAAAATGTTTTGCCAGAGTGCGCACAATGTCTTCCGGATGTGTCAGTTCTCGGCCGTCATTAGTACACAGTCTCTGAATACCTCTTGCGCCACCCCCTCTCTTGTCCAACCATGCCAGCATTTTCCCTGCTTTGTCGCCCACGTCATATATTCTATATACAGTGTTCGTGATGTAGCCTTGCACTGTCGTTTTGAGGTGGGCCTGGTATTGCTGTTGCCGTAACAGCAGTGTGTGTGTCGTAGCTGGAGAGGGGTTCGTCATATGCTCAGGGTTTGCATCGTGGAGTGCTAGTTCTATTTCTGTTAGTTCTTGCCGGGAATCTCGTTTGTGTCCCGTAATGGCTGCTATTGCAGCACCTCGAAAGACGGTTTTATAAGCCTCCCACAGGAGTGACGGTGAAGCTACCGTTCCCCTGTTTTCAGCAAAGTAATGTGTCGTCGCTAGTTTAAGTTTCCTCCGAATTTTAGGGACTTTCAAATAATTTGGGTAAACTGGGTAGATTCTAGCGCATTTCTTTTCTCTGGTGGTAAGAGTTACAACGATTGGGGAATGGTCAGATATACCTCTGGGCAGGATATCTATTTTGTCCACCGATCCCAGTCCCACCCCCAGGAACAAAAAGTAGTCTATACGAGATAGGCTATTATGTACGGCGGAGTAAAAAGTGTATTGGGACGCTGCGGGGTGTAGATGTCGCCATACGTCTATAATGCCCAGTGCTTCTAAAAAGTCAGGGAGCGATGCATTCCCTCTTGGGCGGGCTCTAACGGGAAAGGCGTCCATCGCAGGGTCTACTATTGCATTCAGGTCACCCCCTATGATTGTGTCCCCCTCAGGGAAATCTAGGAGGAATTTGCCCAGGGCAGGTAGTGCTATGGAGTGGAGCGCCGGGGGGATGTATACTGATACTACATTAAGCGGTTTGCCCTCCCATTGGCCATGTACAGCTGCGAAGCGTCCCTGGTCATCCGTCGCTCGATGCGTAATTATAAAGGGCGACGTCTTTTTCAGTAGGATCCCTGTCCCCCTGGACCCAGAAGTAAATTCTGCATGTACTGCCATTGTGTAACCGCGCCTATCAAGCGCTTTGTATGTCGTCCCTGCCAGGTGTGTTTCCTGGAGTAGAACTACGTCCGGGCACTGACGTTTAATGGCTTGTAGGACCAGGCCCCTTTTAATTTTGTCCCCTAGGCCTCTGACGTTCCAAGTTAGCATGCGCAATGGGGGGACCCCTACTGTCACCGGGGCACCCTCAGTGGGTGTAGCCTGAAGTGGTTGGGCCATGTAATCGTTGGGATAATGTCGTGTGGAGTGTGTCGTTAGGTTCCGTGCAGCCGTAGCCTCTCGCGATGGGGCGTAGGAGTCCGCTGATTTGTAGAGTGGTAGTATGACGTGTGGATTGAGTGATGACCATGAATAGAAACTTGAACAACAAAACTATACCCCCATCCCTCCTCCCTGCTCCACTGCTCCACGGACAAAACCCCGCCCGCTTCCCCAACAATGCAGAGTGCTTTAGTCCCTCCCCAACTATCTTACTTGCTCTTGGGGTTGGTGAGTCCCTTACAGGCACTAACTGCGCCCACCTTACTCAGCCGCAACAGGTCCAAGGTCCATTGCGGCACGCTCAGTTCTGTCCTTATCTAGTCAATTCTCAGACCGGAGCCGGTTGTCCAGAGTCCAGCGGGACTTGTGAAGTGGCAGACTCTGTTGCTGCCGTGCCATCCTGATGTGTCGAGTGGCTGGTCTGGCTGCCCGTTTGCTTGCCGTTACGGTGATTAGGCCGATCCCTGTGCGGACGTTGACGTTGTCCCTCTTGTCTCCAACCTTCCAGCCAGTCTTGGGCTACCTCAGGTGTGTCGAAGAACCACGCTTTACCATCGGCTACTATCCGTAATTTGGCAGGAAATAGCATGGAGTACGGCAATTCTCTGTCCCGTAGTGCATTTTTCACCTCCGTGAAAGATTTGCGCCATCTGGCCACCTCCGCCGTGTAGTCCGGGAAGAAGGACAAGGTTGCGTTCTGAATCTTAACAGGTGGGGAGACCCTCGCTGCTTGTAGGATTGCATCCCTGTCTCTAAAGTTGAAGAGCCTGGCCAGCACAGGTCGTGGCGCCGCTCCCGGCTTAGGTGTTCCGCCCGGAACCCTGTGTGCTCTTTCCACCGAAAAGAAGTGGGATAGGCCTTTGGGTTTCAGTTTGGTCTGTATGAGATCTTCGATGTAGAGGTCCATTGCCCCCTTCCCCTCAGTTTCTGTAAGTCCAAGGATGCGTACATTATTCCTTCGGGAACTCCCTTCCTGGTCGTCCAGCTTATCCTGTAGGAGTTTGGTGACTTTCTCCATGCGTTCCATGGCTATTTGTAGTTCCGACGTGTCCTCTACAAGAGACTTCGTGACCACCTCTACCTGGGATACTCTTTCAGTCATTTTTTGGAAGTCCGCTCGCAACAGCGCGACTTCAGAGGAGATGGAGCCCACCGTGGCTTTTACTTCTGAAAGGGTTTTCATAATGTCTTCGAATGTTACCTTTTGTGTCCCTTCTGTTTCTGGGGTAGCACCCATGGAGTTGCGCCCATTGCTTTGCGGTTGTCCGTGGTGGGTGTACGCAAACTTATCCAACTTGGCCTGTGTGGTGCCACTCCTAGTTCCTCTGCCCGTCATTCCGTCGAGGCCTGCGGGGTCTGGGGCCGTCCTTCTTTGCGCCGTGGTCAACGTCGGGTGATCGTCTTTGTCTCTTGCGTGTAGGTCCGAGGGACAATGGGTCGGTGTGTACTCCTGTATTTCGAGCGTTTGGACGGACTTTCCTCTCATCCACTCACTTCCACTGCCCCGACCTCTTTTTCAGTCGTGCTTCAGGCCCGTATTTGTGGATCGTCGTGCTGGTATCGTCCGGCAGGCCGCTGCAGTGGCCGTGGTAAACGTGGCATCCTGTTCCTCTACTGTCAGTGTCCAGCGCACTGTGTCGCTTTCTGTCTGTGGTTGCTTCTTGAGCAGGTACGGCGTCAGCGGTATGTTTGTTGGATCTCGTGGGCTGGAACAGCCCAGCCGCCACGCCGCCAGACAGAATTCCTTGTCGGGTGCGCACGTCACCGATGTGCCCTCTACGGTGTTATCACCACTGGTCTGGTTGAGGCCCCGCCGGGGTGTTTGTTATTCCTGCTTGAGGTCCGTTCCCTCTCTAGTGGGTCCGGTTCGCCACTGTCGTCATGTTAGGGTGGGCGCTGCTGGCATTCCCTCGTGCTGTTGTGAGCGCTAGCACCGTAGCCCTCCGTCCCCCGGGGGCACCCGCATTCACCGCACTCGGCCTAGTTTCAGTGTACTCGGCCGCACTGTCCCTGAGGTTGAATGAGGCTTGTCGCACCTGCAGTGGCCGCCGGTGTGTAGGCACGGACGTTCTGGGCTGATCGCTCGTTCCCTTGGGGTGCTCACCGTCTTGCAGCACGCTGTCAGCAGTTCCGTTCTTCTCTCGCTTCCGAGTCTGCCTTCTCCCTTTTTCGGCCGTGTGTAGACGCCGGTAGTTGTACACGCCGTATGCCGCCTTCGGTAGCGTCTCAGAGGACGTCTCCACTGTCCCGGTTTCTGATGTGGGCAGTTTCGCGCTCCAAGCAGGGCGCCGGGGAGTGTTTCTTCAGGCAAGCCGGCCCGGTCCCACTTCCGCCGGGGCCGGAGGATCACTTGAGGTCGGTGCTGTCTTTCTGGTCACAGGCCTCAGTGCGCCAGAGCGCAGTTGGGCGGGCTCCGGTCCTCGGTTTCCGCCAAAAGTTAGTCTGGCGATGCCGCTCCGAACCCGGACCCGATCACTGCCGCTTCGGGTGGGTAATGTAGCGGATTAATGCGTCGGATTTAAAGATTAGGCCGCAGTGCCCTCAGGAGCTCTCACGCTATGCTGCCGCCATGTTTGGTTGCTAGCCACGCCTAAATTTGTACATTTAGTAGAATACAATTAAATGTTAGATCATAGTAGAAATTTCATAACAGGATGTTGCCTCTGACGGCTAGTATGGCAGGGGATAGTAAGAAAGGTGCAATTAAACCACTTTCATCTCTCTGAAGGTGATAACAAAAGCAAACTGAGGTAGGCACTATGTCAAACAGATGTGGCATTATTTTACTGTAGAATGGAGTCAACAAGTGTCCCTTGCCTGAAGTCACAAACCAGGGATGGTAGGAAGTCGTAGTACAGACAATTCTGTGTGTACTTATGCCGGTGTCTGCACCTGGCAGATAAAGCATATACAGAGAGGAAGATGAGCTGCTATTCCACGGTGATGTGCACACCGAAGCCACAGAAAACGATAGAGTAGGAAAATTGACCTTTTCCATCCAGAAACCTTGATGGACATCGCATCAATGAAGGTCTATTTTGTGACAAAGATTAGCTTGGAGAACAGAGCACTTCTAAGGACTGTACCATTTTTAGTTAGAATCAAGTGAGGTATTTTATTGACTGACAGGTTTTATTGCGAGTGAGGCAGCTTCTTGACAATTGCAGGTAACTTTTTCGTAGTGCGCGATTGGTGTTTAGTAAAGTATTGCTTGTAGAATGACATTAGTAAGTGTATACATTAAGCCCTGCTGTATGTGTTTTTGAGAATATCTGGGTACAATATGGCAGTGCAGGACTTCACAGTAAGTCGAACACTTTGCTGGCAGACCCTGCCTAACTTGAGGGTTATTCTGTCAGACTTCTGTGTCATCAAGATTGACAGTAAGTGAAGTTGAGAGAGTGAACGACTTATTGTGTCTGCATGACAAAGTATTAAATTCTTCTGAGGAGAATAACAGGAGTACTAATCAGATTTATTGTAAGGTAATGCCTCTTTTTGCATTAAACCCCAAAGTTTTGGACTGATACTACTGATTTTCTTTTCCGTTAGAGTGCACTTCGGCCTTCTAACCAAACCTTGGTGCTAGTGCGCACACACATTACAATATGTATGGTGAATTGTCTACCCCCAACTGGCATAGGGTGTCTTACTGATAAGTACCTGGTATATGGTACCAAGGGTGACCAGGGCATGCAAGACAGAGTACCTCCCCCAGGGCTGCAGCACGAATGGTGCCACCTTGTGTGTGACATAGTACAAACTGGCTCTCTACCTTCCACTGCAGCCTGGAAGAGCAGTTTTAAAACTGCTAGTTCAACTTTGCCATCTAAAGCAATGGCAAATTCACCACTTCCCTTAATATACATGTCTCCCGTAAGGAAGGCCTATGAAGCACTAAGGTAGGGTGTTGTGTATCGATTTAGATTCCGTATGAATTTCCATATTCATGCCCTTATATAGGTACAATTCACATTGCCCTTATTTAGGCATAGAAACCCAGCCCTTACTTAGGCATAGTCCATGCTACCCAAAAACAGGCATGGCTACTTACATCCTTTCATCTACGTCACTACAAGTTCTTGGAAAACCAGACTCTTAAGCCTTTAGGACTTCCCCTTGCTTGGATATTGATTTAGAACTCATTTAGTATGCAATAGAGATCGCAGCACAGAACGCCGCCAGATACCGAACTATAGCATAGCCAGCCCAGTACAGACACCATTGTTAGACAGCATTTGACTATCTACATGCAGTCTTCCTTAATGGACGAATGCGGTCCCACAAACACTGAATATAGGTTCCTTTGTATGTGCCTTCAGCGCTCGGCTGACACTTGAACTGTTATAAAAGATTTGTGAGTCTTTATTGGCACATACGCCATAGGCAAACTACATTCTTACCAGGGCCCTGCGTTTAGCTCTAGAGCATGGGTACTCACAAACTTTCTCTCGGGGGCCAAGTTTACAGTGTGGTTTGTGTCCGAGGGCCGCACCAATCGGGGCAGAGTCAGTGGGGAGGGGGCGGGGCTAGAGCAACAAAAAAAAAACTGACCATGAGGTTGATCACTGGTCCCGGCAGAGGACGCCTTCGTCCACTGAGCCACCAGACCTGGCATACACACATCTGTCTGTCTCTCTCTCTCTCTCTCTCGGTCTGTCTCCCTCACTCTGTCTCCCTCACTCCGTCTCCCTTTCCCTCCCTCACTCTGTCTCTCTTTCCCTCCCTCACTCGGTCTCCCTTTCCCTCCCTCACTCGGTCTCCCTTTCCCTCCCTCACTCGGTCTCCCTTTCCCTCCCTCACTCAGTCTCCCTTTCCCTCCCTGCCTCTCCCTCCCTTACTCTCCCTTCCTCCCCTCCGTCTCCCTTTCCCTCCCTCTTCCTCCCTCACTCTCCCGGTCTCCCTTTCCCTCCCTCACTCTCCCTACCTCTCCCTCTCCCTTCCTTACCCTCCCTCTCCGTCCCCCTCTACCTCCCTCCCCGTCTCCCTCCCTCTATCTATGTCTCCCTCACACTCCATCTGTCTACCTTTCCCTCCCTCACTCTCCATCTGTCTCCCTCTCCCACTCTCCCTTTCCCTCCCTCTTCCCGTCTCCCTTTCCCAATCTCACTCTCCTTCTGTCTCCCTTTCCCTCCCTCACTCTCCCTCAGTCTCCCTTTCCCTCCCTCACTCACTCTCCCTGTGACTCCCTCTCCCTCCCTTCCCTCACTCTCCCTTTCCCTCCCCCGGTCTCCCTTTCCCTCCATCACTCTCCCTCCCTAGCCCTCCCTCCCTTTCTCCCCCTTTCCCTCCCTCCCCCTCTGTCTCCCTGTCCCACCCTCACTCTCCCTCCCTCCCTTTCCCTCCCTCCATCCCTCTCCCTTCCTCCCTTTCCCTCCCTCCCTCCCTCTACCTCGGTCTCCCTCCCTCCCACTCCCTTTCCCTCCCTCCCTCTTGTTCCCTCTCCCTCTTCTTCCCTTTCCCTCCTTCCCGCTCCTTCTGTCTCCCTTTCCCTCCCTAACTCTGTCTCGGTCTCCCTCTTCCCCTGCCTCCCCTCTCCCTTCCTATCCCTCCATCCCTTTCCCTCTGTCATCTTACCCTGACTGTGTATCAGCCGGGGCTGAGACAGCTTCTGGGCACACACACATCCACACCCGAGCACTTCACTGGTCTTTAAAAGCCCATTGGTATGTTAATGAGGCTTTGTTGTATTTCACCTCTTAGCCCCCTGCACGGTCCCCACAGATCAGCAGAGTCTCTGAGTCGCGCTGCTGCAACTGGCAGTGTTTGAAGACACTCTTTAAAAAAAAAAAAAAAAATGAAAACACTGGTACAATGTCTGCAAGGTCAGCGGGCCGCCAAGGCAGGCTTGCCAGGCCTCTGGCAGCCCGCGGGCCGTACTATGAGTACCTATGCTCTAGAGCTTACAAAGAAGCCATGGCCAGTTTGGGCATTGGATTGCGGTACTCTTCTCCATTCCATCTAGAGAGAAATTCTGTTGTGGAAAGAAAAAAACGGGACATAAAGCATTCTATAACAGCTAGGGTATTAGGTTCCGGTGACAGGTGGGTCAAACATCTCATTGGGTTTCAACGTGTTCTTAACAACTTGCCAAGACGTTCTCTAGGAGGCATCACTCCATATGAGGTCCTATTTGGGACAAGAATGTGGATTCCGGACCTTGATTGTCATACAGCAGTGGTGGATATTAAAAAATTTGATATCAAATGAACTAAGAACGAAACAAAGCAACGTGTTCCCGAAGCCAACCACCACTGGGGAAAAACCAACTGTCCCAGCAAGGCCTGTCTTGATCTCAAAGCTTGGTGTTCTAGTCAGAGAAAAGATCGCGGACAAGAAGGAATTTGGGCCTTCTTGCAGGCAACCAGTACCTCTTCTAGCAATCCACGGATCAAGAATAGTTTTACTGCCGCCACTTGCTGTTAAAAAGAACAGGTTTGTGTCCATCAACCTGATCAAACCACACTATGTGGCCGATACTATGCAGTAGGCCAAGTGGACTCTGACAATGTAGCAGACACACTCCTCTAGCTACAATCCAAGAGGTTCAAACTGAGAGACTCATCACCATTGAAGAATCTGCAGTGAGAAAAGAAGGACTAAGCAACAAAGCTATGGAACTCATTCCTCTTGAGACCCAAATAACAGTTCATCCTGAAGCACCTGTTTACAACGAAGTAACAAGTGATCAAGTGGTTCCAGCGTTTTCAACAAATCCGGATGCAATTCCAACCACTGACAGAACTGCCTCTGGCTATGTCATTAACTTTGATGCGTTTTCTGAGGATCCCAGTAAGCCTGAAATGATGCCAGCAAAAAGAACTTTCAAAGAACAAGCAACTGACTTTTTTCATCACCTGGAAAAAACTTATCTGGTTTCACCACGGACTGAAATATGGATGGTGTTGAGAATATTTTTTTTCAACTTTCGTTAGCTCTGGTAATAACTCTGGGTATGCTGATAAATGGAAGATATGTAAAAATGGACACAGCAGGTACACAAGTGAACTTACTTTTCCAGCCACACAAGTCATCTCATCGTGAACAAAGAGACTTGTCAGCAGTGAACATCACAGCCGAAACTATACCCGATGGTATAGCTCGGGACAAAACAGAATGACATTTTTGGCCCGTCTGAGCTGTTGATTCCACATTTATTCAGGATTTCATTTAGTGACTTTGTTACCTCTAGTACCTTTATTGATGATTGGGACTGTTGATAATATGATGTCTGATCTAAAGGTATCTGCAGTATTCACAAATCATGAATATTTAGAAGGTTCATTAGAGATTTAACAAATGTATTGTTATAACCATTATGGTCATTTCTTGCACAAATCTACAATGCCTAGAAATGTATATATGTATAACCAATGGAAACATTGTCCTACACCTCCAAGGGGTAGCTCAAAAAAGTTTGCGAATCAGTTTCCATATTTTTCAGGGTTCAATGTATCCAATGCAGAAACATTTTACTTTAGAAATGTGAACAAAACAGGAATGAAAATTAGGTTAACCAATACAAAACAGATTTATTCTGCAGCATTTTTTTACCCAACTGTCTAGACAGAGATTTGACTTTTGGAAAGACAACATTGAGACAAAAACTGTCTGGGGTTCAAAAGACTGGCAAGTACAGGGGGTAGAAGCTTTGTTTAGGACCTGTTTCTTCCCTGGGCAAATTATGTTTTTGAATTACACTGTCCAACAAACGTCTTGAGTTGGGTTAGCCAAGATCAAAAATATGAACACACCAACCATACCAATAGCTGAAAGTAATAGCTCATCACGGGGAGGGGCGGAGGTGTGTGTGTGTGTGTGTGGGAGGGGGGGGTCGACGTACATAATATTTTGCATGACAACAGATCAGATCCATATTGGAACAAATGGTTCTTCTGGTCCATAGACACAAATACATTTCAAGATCGATTCCTGAACAAAACTCAAGGTTTCAAAGTTAATAGGGCAGACCCAAGATATGTTCAAAGACAGCATCCTGGGGTAATAACAACATACAGTGTAGGGAAGCTATGCCTTGATTGGCAACAAAAAGCTACACTACAGGATGTAAACCAACACTTATCTTTACTTAAAGATGGCGCAGACCTTAGGGAATTCTTGCTAGGACAAGAAAACCGTCTCGAAAACGTTTCATATATGCTGGTAAATATGCTGCACATAACGAAATATGGAAGATTACGCAAGCAGAGTCTGCAGAACGAATACGAGAAATTGATTGTATTAATTTAGAGAAATCTCTCTCTGTAGTAGACAAAGGGTTAACGACTCTGTCGTCCAGGAGATATTCATTCGACAGCATTGGGTCTTCTGATATAGACATCATGGAACAAGACTTGGTCATGTTGCAACATGGTCAGTCTCAGTTATGTTCTATCATGCTATTAGGCTGGACGCTACAAAATTTGCATGCAGGATATGTGCCTTGGCGTTTAATAAATACTACGTCACTGTTTTCAGAATTCAATCTCACTAATAAACAGATCAAACTGGCACAAAGGGGAGCAGACTATACAGTGCTGAGCATTGAAACACTGGAAAGATGACCATTTACAGTGGCAGAAAAAACGGCTACTGAATGGATTTTACACTGAACAATCACTCTGCCAGTTACAATTTTCCATTTTCAGTATTGCCTAAAATGCATATCAGCAGGCAAATATGAAAGGTTGGGTAAAGAATAAATCAAGACATCCTGGGATTTACCATACACACACACAGATGGAGTGGGGGACGTGAAATGTTTCTTAGCGGTTCAAACTGTGAAAACGCACTAAGCGGTTCTCTCCTTTGCCAGGGTATTAATTGACACGGGGCCTGCGATGGTTCTTTTAACAACTTATCTCGTCACCTGCAAGGTTCACCAGCTGCAGTGATTGAGCCAATTTTTGGACAACTTTCAAATGGAAGTTACCTCATGTTGAACGATCACAGCTGCTGTGGCATGTTGCCAGGTATTCCATACCTAGTAACTGTGTCATCCAGGGTCACTTGCTATATGCAAGTATTGTTTCCACAAACCAAGACAGTCAGGGAGTCACCTCGATGGCCTTCACTGAACATCTCTTCTATACGAATTGATATTCTAAGCAGAATGAAAGCCATTCTTTTGCAAAAAACTATGTCACTGACATCGGCCAAAGAAACCTATGATCTACAAGTCGCAAGGACTTCTGCCGAGATACATGCCCTTTTGAATACAAACTGCTCTATACATTTCTCAGAAATGTTAGGTCGCATCTTAAACATGTCTGATACGAGCGGTATTTTAAATCTATTTAAGAACGTATGTTTAGGACTGTAAGCACCTTTTCAAGCAATCCTCGCAATAATTCCAAACTTCGTGCACTCTGTGTTTGGCGGACTGCCCCTCCTTTTGGGACTCGTTGCAGAAATACTATTTTTGCTCCTACTGCTACGATATGGCAAGCCAAATCACCAACGCCACTCCAAGTACCATAGAGAGAGCTCTATTGGAGATGAAGTGTCGTGAGTGTATCGTTCAAATTCTGGGTTTACCTCATCTACGAGAATTAAATACTACATGGTTTCTGTCATTCAGACCAATCTGGCAAGATTGCATCTTTCCTGTTCTACGCTGCCTGCTTTGCGGTGAAGAATGCATGCTAGACATCTGTCTAACACTCCCATCAGTCATGCCTACGAATATCGATACTCTGCTGGGCCCAGTAACAGCCCATGCTTTGTGTTGTCCCCAGCGGCTACCAATTCGGATGACAGCATTCATTGAGATCTCACAGACGCAAAATGCGGATGATGGGGTACGAGAGGAAATAACAGGCGCGCAGGTAACATCCCGTATGAACATTGCTGATACGACCAATGCTGAAGGCGATGCTTCACATCTATGCGCAGTTAATCTTCTAAACAAGGTAATCCAACTTTTGCCTACAATGACGACTTTTTGTCTACAGACATAGAAGATTTCATGTTTTCTTCAAGCCCTAACACTGACTTTTGATGTTGGCACACAGTGTTCTGAGAGACTTTGAACATGACCTTCATTTTTCAAAAGAAGGTACTAACATTGGAACTTTTTCCTACGATTATTTTTTCACTTTTTGGCACAAGTAATCTGCTTATAGTAAAACTATTCATAGAGAACAAGAATTATTTGAATACTTCCAGAGACAATATGTGACAGTGTCCATAAACAAACAATTTTATGTAATCCGACATGAAATGGTTTTGGCCTGTATTTACAAGCTATTTCATAAATGTATATTTTCATGATTCATTCAATTTGCATTTCAAATGTCAACATATGCTCAGAATGAAACATTGCTTTAATGTGTACAGCACCAATGCATTTTCATGTGTAAATATATTTTAGATATGTTCAACAAGTTTAGTATTTAGTAACATCGTACATAAGAAAGAGGAGTGGGTTTTGTGTAACGATTTAGATTCTGTATGAATTTCCCGATTCATGCCCTTATATAGGGTCAATTCGCATTGCCCTTATTTAGGCATACGAAATCAGCCCTTATTTAGGCATAGTCCATGCTACCCAAATACAGGCATGGCTACTTACATCTGTTCATCTAAGTCAATACATGTTCTTGGAAAACCAGACGCTTAAGCCTTTAGGACTTCCCCTTGCTTGGATATTGATTTCTCCAAGAACTCATTTATTATGCACGAACATCTATTCCTTAGGGGTTCATTCATGACGTTCTTATGCCCGACTTTTACGTCAATACTGGCATTCCTAAACGCCTTAAAGGCAGAAATATACCTTCACTTGCTATGGCAAGGCACGGTTCGGCTACCTACTTGCATGACGAGGCTTGCCACAGCAAGTCCCAAAGGAAGTCAACTCCCCAACTGATGCACTGACCAGACACCATCATCCTCCTCGCCGAGAATCCAGCTCCAGTGTTTCTGACTCCCCTTGAGGGGTGTTAGAGATCGAGTCCTGGGAAAGAGATGCCAACTGCTCTCATTCTAAGGTATGGAGCGGATTAGAACCTAGATAAACCTTTGGCAATTCTTGGCACAGCTAAACTATAGCTAAACAGCACCTACTTCTTCCCTCGTACTAGACTTAGGTTAGGTACACTGGGGTAGGGTTATTTTAGAAGCACCCGTTGAGTATTTTAGCCTGTGTTATTTATGTATGTATTTTTATATATGTCATAGCTACAGACCATGCTATTACTGTATTATTTTATATTAATGTTAACGCTGTACGCATTATACTTCGCATTCTGACTTACTACGATTGTAGCAGTTCATATCTCTTGCATGAGAGATAAGACTGTACAATAAACCCTTTTTATTGAATGCCCGGTCTATTTCTATGCAACTCTGTAGAAACGAATCATGCACGACTGACTGAGTGAAACTGTAATCTATTATTTCCACAACTCTGAAGATATTGTTCCGACTAAGGGAAACAAAGTTGTCATGTTTATGCGGTTGTCAGAAACTAATCCCTTCTTGTTCATTCGAGAAAGTTTCTAGTGACCTCTAAGTTAGCTGGACACAAAAGTATTTAATTTTGATATACTCGATAGAGACATACTGACCTCAGTCCTATGTCAAAACTATAGCGTATATTATTCCAATGCGCAGAGCCTATTAGGGATATAGGAACTACACTACAAGGGAGCTGTATATTAAGTAAGATATATACTCTTATTATGTCCCAACATCAAAACTTCCAAATTGTCATTTTTGCTGTGGAAATGTTAGAAGCCCCATTGGCTAACACAGATTTACCGCCAGACCTCTAGGTTAGTTGACTTCTGAATGGGACTACTGTGAAAAGGGTACTCAAAATATCAAACTAATCCTGGCATTAAACCAGGCTTGACACTCAATTCAAATTTAATGTCACTTGTAAGAAAAGGCAACTTTTAAAAAGTTGCCCCTCTGTTGCACAGCTTGTCCGGTGGCCTTGCACAGTTGCTGGCCACCAGACAGCCTCCTGGGTAGTTGTATGAACGACTCCCAGGCTCGGGAAAATAGCCTGCAACAGAGGGAGGTGGTACGCCCCCCTTGCAGGAAGCCACAAAGGTTGTTGACCCAAAAGGCAAGCTTCAAAAGGTAAAGCCGCCTTTGGTGGGCAAATCGTGATTTTGCCCACCAAAGGTGGCTTTTTTCCGGTAGACAGGCTGGCGGTGAGAACACAGAGGGAGACCAGTACCAAAAACTGCTTTTTCTATGGAACTGTAGACCAAGGGCCACAACACTCCTAGAGTGGGCTACCAAGCTCCTAACATCCGAGGAAGGGTTCCGATAACTTGAGAGTGGGCAGAATAGTGCACTCTAGGATAGGTACATGCCACACAAGTTGTTACAGGGTGAGAAGGATCCTGGTAACCCATTGGCAAGCAACTGCATCATCACCACAGGTCACTTGCTGGGCATTAATATGGGACCCTGAATCTCAGATCACAATGGAACTGGAGAAAGGACCAAAGAAGGACTGCCCTGCTGACCCCAGGACCTGGCAAAGTGAGTCTGCACTGACTGCTGGACTGTATCTGCTGCACCTTGGGCTAGCAAAGGGAGGGCTGTGCCAGTGGCTCCTGGCTTGAGGAAAAGTCGTTCCTGGGCCCCAGACTAAAGCAGTGACTCCAAGGGTCAGTCAGATGACTCCCTGGAACCAGCATCAGAGCCATCAAAGCTGAAGAAGCCACACCGGCAAGTCAATTGCCACATTCTTCGAACTGCCGCAGGCTCACCAAGAGACCGATCCATGATGGTCCAAAATTGCACCAGAGTCTACTGGACCTGGGAGTATGGTCCAAGTTCAGATTGGTGGCCAAAGACAGACCCCAGCCTTCAGCAAAGGATATCACTGAACCCGCTGAGTATGGAGCTTGGTAGCCCAGCCCCAGTTGACCTGCTACTGGCTTAAAGAGGACGGTGTGGGACACAGACTCCTGTGGCCAAAGTCGCCCCACCTTACCCATGGATCGAGGAATAACCGCAAGGACATAACAAGGTTAATTCAAGTAACCCTATTTAAATCCAACATCAAATGTACTCTCCCCACAGTAAGATAGTTGTGCTACCTTAAACTAGCACCTAAAAAAAATACACAAGTATTCCTAGTTTGCATCAATTTCTCAGACTGCAGGGTCGTCCCTAAACCCGTTCTTTACTGTGCCAGATCTATGGAACATACTTGCGATCTACAGTGATATTTTTCTAAACAGTTGTATATATGACCGATGTTCTAAGACAAACCTATGGGAGAGGAGATGAAAATATTGCACAGTGAAAAACCAACAACATTAGCCACAGATTAATTATTTCTTCTTCTCACAAGCAACCATAGGGCTGCATTTCGGTGAAAAGGGGTGTATGGCTTTGTCAATCACCAAATAAACAGAGCAGAAACAATCGGAAATGGGGATTACTTTAATATGAAGGTTTTGCAGCAATTTACAGAGCATTATAAATATATACACTTCATTTAGGCTATGATGCGGATAGACTTGTGTCCTTACGCATGGGCTAGGCGTCTGACGTGCAGAGGATATCTATACTTTGGGGGCTTCGTCCGGGCCTTTTGTGCTAAACTTCTCCATCAGTTTCTTCCAAATGCCCTTCTTGTCATCTTCCATCTGATCCAAGCTGTCTGTGACAGAGAAAGAAATCCAGGTCATAGTTTCAGTTATTAACTGCCCCACTACCTCTCTCACTGAAGTCCGGAAAACTCACACACCAGGTCTGCGTAAACTTAGTTGGCATAATTCTTGCTCACCCAATCATCAAAGCTTTGAAAAAAAAAAAAAATTACCTAAATTTAAAACAGGATTATAATGGTTAGGTCTCAGGGTCTTAATTGGAATTCCAGGTGACAGTTTAGTCTCAGGGATGCTTTTTTTAGGGTTTCCATGATTAAGTCCTCCAGCTATTACTGTGGTCTTAGCCAGGGCAACATAAATGTGAACGATTCAATGGCAAGGCCAGGAGAGCCACCCAAGGGTGGTGCCTGATTGCCCATGCTATGGAATTTAAAGGGTGTGGCAAAACATGGGGTGAAATTATTTGCATGGGCCCTGCTTCTGCATCAACTCTCCACTGCAATTCCAACACGTCCATTGAAAAATAAAGTAGCAGATTCAATGCATTGAAAATAAATTTGAGGTATAATCCAGGCAAAATCTCTTTCAATGTCTTGAGAACTTCACTGATTTTTAATAAATTTAATTCTGATGGAAGGAATTGGAAAATATGAGTTGATCAGTTAATATTTATGAATTATATATATTGTTACCTTTTAAAATATATTAAATTGTCACTTAGGCAAGTGGAGACACTCTTTGTCCTGATGCTTAGTCCGGAACAGTTGATACGAATTTAGAAAATAAAGCGTTTAGAGGTCACTTTTTAATCCAGTGTATAAACAATCATCATGTGCTTTTACACTGGGTTAATAAGTGACCTCTAAACGCTTTGTTTTCTAAATTGTGACTTCTAAACGCTTTGTTTTCTAAACTAAATTAGATTTTATTTGAATCTACTATGTTGCGCTAATTTATAGCTTTTCACGTTCTTAAGTACACTGGAGTTTTACCGTTTACCTCAACTAAGACTACATTTTACATACTTTACATTGAAAAGAGTGAAAGACGTAATCTGTAGCTTTTCACTTTAAAACAATAAAACTTGTTAATGTTATTTCTGAATTAGTCCAGCAAAAGAATGAGCTGTCTGTTAGAAGCAATGTATTAACTGGCCCTTTAATGAACTAGCAGTGTTAGATTCCATGGTGATGTCACCTCCCTCCTCAACTCGTAATCACAAGTAGAGAAAGAAGCAATAGCTCTAGCAGTGGAGTGACATTGCCGATCACAGGGTAAAGACAACATCCAATGTTCCCTACAGAAAAAGCAAGCATTGCTAAGGAAGAACCTGATACAAATCATCAAGATGAGAGCATGAAAGCAGAAAGAGTAGGTCCCTTTTCCTCTCCATAGAGATATCCCTCTTCCAGGTGCTCCAACCTCTTGAAAGCCACAGCGAGAGAGACACACAAATATTTGCCTGCTTCTTTTTGGATCACTCTTAGTTCTCTAGGAAGACTTATCAAAACACTGCAAAGCACTGTTACCCGTTGCTAGCACCATTCGGCACTCCTCTGCTGTCACGCCGGTAAAGCTTGTGTCCTTCAGACGGGGATACTAAAAGAGAGAGGGGAAATTTGTTGAGCTTTATGGAAACTCCACCCTAAGCAGCCTAAAGCAAGCCCTGGTCTGAGCAAAACTCTGGTTCAGCAATCCTTAAAAACAATCTGTATTTATCAGCAAAACAAAACTGACACAAAAAGGATAGCAGATTTTGCTTGAAACTGAACTCTTGCCTCAAGTCACACTGTAGGTCTAAATATTGAATCCAGTATTACATTCCACTAACCAAGCATTCAAGCCACTGCTGTTGTCCAAAAAAAAAAAAAAAAAAAAAAGGACTAATCTACGGCAGCAGGAGGGCACGTGTAAGAACACTCTTTAGCACCATTTCCATTGAAACTATGCCTAACCAATAGTGGGACTTCGCAAACAGTAGGAGTCAATAGAAGCATAATACAATTTGTTCCAGTACTGGTTCAACCCCAGATCATTCTTTTGCCTCCTGCCAGTGGAATCTGTCTGAAGAAAGTGAAGCCATGAAAGAAATTGTGGAGGTAGGGGTAAAAAGGTCCCAATCCCTTACTGGCCAGCATATGAGCGTAGATGTTCTTTTCTGGTTCTTGCCCTTGACAGGGGGAAGACCCCTAACCCCCTAATGTAAGCAAGGTTCAACAGGTTTGTCTGGGCAAGATTTTATTGATCTGTTCTGGAAAAAATTCCAATCACGCAATGGTTTTTGTGTAGGGCGTTTATAATGATTTTTCTTTCTGACACTCTGTTTCAAAGAGTTAGTGAACTCTTTGAAACAGAGTGTCAGAAAAATCCTTATAAACACCCTACAAAAAAACCAGTGCGTGATTGGAATTTTTTCCAGAACAGATGAATCAAATCTTGCCCAGACAAACCTGTTGAACCATGAAAGAAACTGTGTCCTGTTGCTCTAGTGGTAGTCTTGTACTGCTAAACCTGGCTGTGGAGCTGTCATATGGTGCTAGAAATCTATGAGAGTTCTGGGAGGCGATACAAGATTGATTATATCAAGTTGGGAAGAAGGAACTCGGGTAGTTGCACAGGGCAAAAGAAGGGGGTGAATCCTTTCTACTCACCCAAGACTTTACTTGCCAGCATTCTTTCCCCATGTGCTCCAGGCACCTGCCATAGTTGTGTAACAGGCTCGCTCTACATGCATAAGGTGTATGGTAGACTAAAAAAAAAGAGATGTGTTTTTCCACACAGTACACATGGTGTACAGAGGCTGTCAATTTCTAATGTTGTGTAGTAGCAAAACTATTGTAGCATAATGACCTTTCATTGTATATTATTTTACGATCCAGGGTAATGGGTCATTATTTTTTGGCAGCAACGTTTTGGGAAATTATTCAGTTGCCACAGCGAGGGACACATTTTGGTAATGCTTGAAGAGCTATTACTTTATGCCATCGGATACCATTTCATTAAATTTAAGCTTGTCTGTCGTTATGAAGTAAGCGAACCATATGAAAATCAGTCTAACCAGTCCAGGATTTCATTTAGGAAAACAGTCTCACTGCATATTAACGGTACTTCTATGGATGTTAAATCGCCTTCAAATTTCATGCAAAGCAAAAAGTAAGCCACGAATAAGGTCCTCAAAGTAGCAGGCTGTTTAAAACTGCATTGGCATACAAGAAACCCCAAAGGTGCTTCTGCCTCATTGGGCTTCGTCAGGGGTGTAGCTGGAGTACGTAGGTGTAGCGCATAGACTCGTCCAATTAAAAAGACAAGAACATCTCTGGTAATATTGTCCTTTCACAGTACACTGGGTCTTTGATTTTGCAGGGTATATTTGAGCATACGTCTTCAAGCCCAATACAACGGGGCATACATCTTTTAAATACATTAACGTCAGTGAGGCATAGGAGTTGCTACTGCAACTTATCCTCTGGTGCCACTAGTCTGAAAGGTTGCTAAACCATGGCACTGAAAATGAACAGGGTTCGAAAACCCCTGTTTGTTCTCTGCAAATTCCATGTTGCTCTTCCTACAGACCCCCGGAAGCAAAGATGGGGCAGCTGATGGGATATGAGTGGGACAACGGTAAACGTATTTTAGGAGTCGCAACTCAGACTCCTGGCTTGCCCCTTGCAGCCTCTAGCACTTGTTTTGTGGCCCCTGACCTCAGAGGTGGCAAAAATCAGTGCTTGGAATACAGCAGCAGCTTGTCCTTCTGGACCACGGTTGGAGCTCCTTCTCCTTGTTTTCTGTCAATTTTAATTACACTGATAGTGAATAATGGAATATTCTATTCACTATTAATGTAATAAAAATGGAGTATAATTAGCTGGAATATGACCTTCCCTGACAGCTGTTGTAAGTAAAAAAAATAATTTGTAATGTACATTGTGTGCATGCTTGTGAGAGACCAAGTGTTTATGTGAGTGTGTATTTGTCAAAGGGCGAGTGAGGTTTCTTCTGCTACCGCTGGCATTTTGGTAAATTGACATCCACGGGGACAACAATTCAACTCTGTTAGGTCATTGCATGCTTAAGGGTGCGTTGAATCACTTCCACCACCCCTACAATTTTGGTGATTCAAACGTTCAACCTAGCTTCGTAGATGCAGTAATAAACCAAATCACTATCCGCACTGCTGCATAAGAACACTGCATAAACCCTCATTCTACTCACTATATCGGCCAACTCAAAAATGCCGCCAGCTCTGTATGTCCTTATATATTTTTTTAATATATTACATTAAAAAAAAAAAATGTAATTGACAGATTGTCAAATAACATTGCAAACCAACAAACCTTAACAAAGCTGATCGGTGTCTGCGATATCGGTCACGTTTAGCCTGGTTTTCAAACTCACCCCTCATATACTACGAGTTGCATACGTTACACCATTCCAACATATTTCCTCTCCATGATATCTCCAGTACGAGGGCCGGTTCCCTCCAGTGTCTGGCCATTTAGCAGAGTGGGGGTTGGGGGGGTCTGGTGATCCCCTGGGGTACAGGTCTAGTTCTTATGCCTCTCTCCTCCTCAGTGCCCCACCTCCCCTATACTTTCTCAAATTTGTGGGGGGAAGTCAATTCCCTCGCACGCCATTTTCTCTCTCATTCGACACATTATATGCCCTTTTCCCAGTCTCAGAGTTCCGGCATATCGCGCTGCCCCATTTCCTATCAATTTCCCTTCTTGCTAGCAGGAAACTTTGATTGATGCTCTTGTAGGATGTGTCTTCCAACTACGGACATATTCCCAGATCCTTATAATTATTGCATGTTTGTAATCCTTAACGGAAATAGGCTTTTAAACATATTTCTCCCACTCACTTGTAGCACAATCCGTTTCAAGTAATAATTGCACTAAATGTTGCCATGTTTTTGTCAACCTACCTTACTGAGACACTAGTGCTGAAGTGAGGCATCTTTTACATTCCCACGTGACTTGGACACTTCTCAAACATGGTGGTTGAATTCAGAGCCATCCATGGTAAACATTAAAAGTATCTTGTGGATATTAGAAAACGGGGAGTCTGTTATAAGGTAAAAATGTCTTCACAAAAACGCCAAAGTCCTTTTGTCTGCACTGTGCCATTAGTTATCACTGCATTTTGCGTTTAACTGCACAAGCCAAAAAACACGCAACACAATTTTCAAACAACAAATAAGCAATCAATCATCACCTTTTCCCTGTAGAAATTGCTGTTGATGCGGGCCAAGCTCTCGTACATCAAGTCACAGGTCTCAGGATTGGCGATCTGTACAAAGAGAGGATAGATGAAGACACGTGTCATTTATTGGCGAACACTACTGCCCATGCATACTCAGTATTACAAACAGCGCTGAGGGAAGAACCAGTTGCATTCTAGTTACCGCACCCATTCTTGTCCTGGGACTGATTTCTTGTGATGTGTCCCATCTCTATTCTGACGTCAGCAAAATAAAGGCCGACTGAAAATGCCCCCCCTTCACGGACAGGTTGTGTTGCGGCTGGAGGCAGATGGCCAAGCTCAAGCAGAGTGTGGATAGTTATTCTCATACTGCACCCACTCAGCTTCCCATCAGGGGAAAAACAAAGATAAGCCCAGCAAGCTACTTCATAAACTGCAAGACATAAGCATAAGATCTGAAAGAGTAAACTATATTTAAGATGTGCAAGTCTAAGCATTCAATGTAGGAGTGTGACAGGTGTGATTAAAAGCCTTGGGATGTGGCTTGATAGTGCTCTCAGTTTTGATTTCCAGGCTACCAATCTCTCAGCTACTTTTTACGGCTTAAGGAGGATGTTGTGTAAGATCCGGGTCTGGTGGCTCAGTGGACTAATGCGTTCACTGCAGGGGCCTGTGTTCGACCTCATGGTCACAGGTTCGATTCCCGGCAGGTCCACTCAACCTTTCATCCATCTGAGGTCGATAAAATGAGTACCATTGAGTTGGGTAACAACAAACATCTGTTATTCAGCGCCAAGATGCCCGTAGTGGTGAACGTGCGCTTTACAGATACACGTTATCTTTCTCCTTCTTCTTTTTCGGAGAGAAGGATTATGGTCCAGGCGCTTATTCTCTCTCACCTAGACTATGGTAATGCCCTCTATCTGGGATCGCCCCATTTTACCATACACAAGCTCCAAGTGATTCAGAATTGTGCGGCCGCCTGCTTCTACAGATCCCCCGCAGGCAATCTACCAAACCTGCATTGAGGAGCCTTCATTTGCTCCCTATCGGGGCAAGAATACAATTCAAGGCCATGTGCCTGGCGCACAAGGCTTTTTACCCATTCTGGCCATTACCCATTCCTTCATCATCCCGTACCATCCGTCACGGAACCTAAACTCTAGCTCCTCCTTTCTTGTGGTCTCCACCAAAATACGGACGTTAAGATTGGGGCGGACGCTCTTTTTCTTTCAATGCCTCTAAGCTAGTGGTCTTCAAACTTTTTAATTCCGCGCCCCCCTAGTGTAGAAAAATAATTCGCCGGGCCCCCCCTCAAAAATGTTCACAATTATTCTATTTAACTTTCAATGTTTAAATATGTCTAGATTTGTTTAAACAATGCAGCTAGGTTCTGTCACGGTTTTAGAAATGCAAAAAAATACATGATTTCCAAACATACTACTCCGGCGAGGCAGGCCTTACTAATGTGCAAAGGATCCACAGTGTGGTTATTCAAAATGGTAGTGTGGGTCTTGGAGAAAATTTGAAGTCCCTTCCCTTTTGACACCTTCTCCCAGGCAAGATTTAAATGACAAAGGATGTTAATGATGGTCCATTACAGACGTGCATACTGCTGCTCATTTTTTTAGGCTGAAAACAGAGCATAATGTTTCTTCTGGCCAGAGCCTTGCGTCCCCCCTGGGATCACTTGAGGCTCCCCTAGGGGGGCCCGCCCCCCAGTTTGAAGACCTCTGCTCTAAGCTCTGGAACACTCTTCCATTAAGTCTCCGGAAGGAGCCAAATTTATTGGCGTTCCGGAAACTTCTGAAAACTTGCCTTTTTAAGGGAGCTCTCTAAGTTTTCTGCCGGTATCCATTTGCGGCAGTCCACAGCGTTGGAGGCCCCAGGGTAGCCATGCACTATATAAATACAAATTCATTCATTCATTCATGTCGGTTGGCTGTTACACACGAAACAATACAAACTGAATATGTAGGTCACTTAATAACAAGGGATTATTACTACCCAAAGCAAAACATCTCTGTCATCATTGGTAAAAACAAAAAAAAAAAAAAGCAAAGAACTAGTCAAAAACCTGCAACAGTTCAAACATATTTATAGTTGCAGGTGTCAACTCACTCAGCAATTTCGCCAGAATTACAACTTGTGAACTGCAGGATACATGAGGACTCGCAACAAGCATTAACCATTAGCCTGTTTTACATGCACACAAATCGGTCATCTGCATGTTAATCCCAACGCCGTGTAGCAGACCCGTTAACCCTCAAATATATTTTATGATGATTCAAACCTCTGACTAGAGCTTACACACCATTCTCAAGGGGGCGGGGTGCAACTGCATTAACCACCTGAGCTATCCTACCAATATTTTACCCTGAAACTTGGATGTACATCTATTTCTCTTGAAGTTGCCTTAACCATAAGACTATCTTAAAATGCAACATATATTCAAAACTAAGTACGATAGCTTTGCAAGCACATTTTTACTTGCCACGTTCATTGGGACAAATGGGCTGCTGCCATCAAATCAGCTTCTAGTGGGGCGTGGCTTGGCTTGGCGCGCAATGGTGACGGACGTGGAGGGGTAGAGCTCCGTTCTGGGCTCCCCTTCCCGAGGCCGTTTCTCCGCCAATAATATCCTGATTGGGACACAGCGGTGGGCTAAACCGGGGGAAGCCCCCACCGACTCCTGGACCGAGTTTGCAGCGCCTCCCCGGCCGGGAGCCGCACCGGCAGAGGTTGCGTCCCCTGCAGACGCACTGGGTGGACCCTGCTCCGGGATGACTAGCTAAGCGAGGCCGGGGCTTTGGCTGGCGCGGAAGGCCTGATGTCACATCCATCCCAGCAACAGCGGGTCGGAAATAACCAAGTGGCCACTTCACGCTTGCTATCTCGCCCCTACTGCACTGCCTCCGCTTAGCCTCGCAAATTGCTGCGGGACGGGTGGTGCGGAGAGGCACCCGCACGCGCTGGAGGAACCGAAGGGAGAGGCTGCGCTCGGCGGATTGAGCATCGACCAGCCGGTGAACAGCGGAGGGCTACCTTGGGCCCCGACCTCCGTGGGGCTGAGGGAACACA
This sequence comes from Lissotriton helveticus, assembly GCF_964261635.1. NCBI lineage: Eukaryota > Metazoa > Chordata > Amphibia > Caudata > Salamandridae > Lissotriton > Lissotriton helveticus. The sequence continues at coordinate 1,348,829,882 of NC_136065.1, forward strand.
ATCCGGCTTCCTCGGAACACCAATTGGAGCGGCGCCAGTGGGTGGAGAGACTCCGGCCACCCCCGAACTGAATACTCGGGTGGCCGACCCTGGAGGCGGTGGGGAACTGAAGTGAGACACGAGCGGTGCCTCGGCCCTGCCGGCCGCCATTTACATAGACATCCTCCAAGGGTAAGGAGACTGAACACGTGGGCGGTGGGCGCCGGGCGCAGGGGAGACAATTGCAGACAACCGACCCCTACCGCAGTGGCGCTGCAGCATGGAGTTCTCCCCCGCGCTCCCCCGCCCTGCTAACAGTGGACACACGCTGAAATCACGGTGAGCCCACCTGGTTGCCTCCTCCGATGGCTGGGTGAGACAAGCCTGCATCTGCGGACACATACTTGTGGGGACCTACACAGGCTTCTCTGAATGCGGTTCATTAGCGTGCTGCGGTGCTGCCCCGCGACGCTGCCCCGCTGGGTGCGGGCCCCCCTCGTTTAAACCGCCGATCCCCACCCACCCACTGTGACAAGATCACTGATAAAGCTGCCTGCAGGACGAGAACTGAGTAACTGAGGTACAGGTAGCGAGCTTTGGATACTGCCGCCACCGCGCTCTGCCTCTGGACACGGCTTGGTGTCCCTCACAAAGATTGATGATCTGGCGCCTTTGCGGCTCATACGCATCCATTGCGGCGCTAGACCCTCTGCCTAATCAAATCGCCATAGACTGCGCCTTCTTGCCACGTCTTGCTCATGTCTGGGGGAGTGAGGACACGCACGGGCACGGGTGGCACATTGCTTAAAGGGAAACAAGCCAAGTCACCACCTAAGATGAATTCGGACGCCGTAACGTCGAAATTAGACAACGTTCTTGCCGTAATGGAACGCCTGGAAACGTCTCTCCAACAGACTCGTACCTCCTTGGAGGCCAAGATTGACAATGTGGCGATTGACCCGACACATCTGAGAGCTGATCATAAGAAGCTACAGGATCGCACTACGACGCTGGAGGGCTCGATGACTGCACTTGAACCCGGAGTGAATGAGACCGAGAAGCTGTCTGCGATCTTCTGAATAGAGTGGAATTCCTGGAAGAGCGGGTGGAGGACGCGGAAGGGCGGGCGAGACGGAACAACATAAGACTCGTAGGTATACTGGAAAAGTGGGAGGGGACGGACCCCACTGGGCACGTGGAAGACTGGCTCAAAGACCTCCTACCGGAGGGTGTGTTATCGCCCCATTTCGTGGTGGAGAGAGCGCACCGTGTCCCTACCAGACCCCTCCCCCCGGGCTCCAACCCCAGACCGCTGATCCTCCATGTCCTCAACTACAGGGATCGGGACACTATCCTGCGTGAGTCCAGGAAACTTGGAGACATCCCGATTGACAATACCACAGTGATGTTCTTCCCTGACTACACCATTCAGGTGCAGAGACAAAGGCACTCCTTCCTGGCGGCGAAACGCAGGCTGAGACAATTGGGCCCTAAATACTCTCACCTCTTCCCGGCTAGACTACGCATGGTAGCACAGGACAAAACACTTCTTCACGGATCCCGAAGAGGTGGAAGCCTGGCTGGACGGCGGAGTGGAGGGGACGCCGAGGAAGACCAAAGGCACTGCCACGATGCCGCGCGCCAGAGGACAGAGACGACGCCGTCTGCACAAATCGCCAACGCCACAACACTCACAAGAAGCGGCGGCATTGCTCCCCCCCCCGGCGGACCAGATACTACAGGAGCAACGGGACGCACTGCGCAAAGTATCGGAGATCAGCAACTCCACGACACCCTCCTCCGCACCGCATACCAGGCCACGAGCTTTCCCCAGCGACGACGAGGCCATTTATGGATTGCCGGACTCTCAACGATCTGCCGATCTCCCAGACATCACACCACAAATGGCGGAGCGGTTGGCTTGAGGGGTGACCGCCGAGACATCCACACTCGAAGCCCTGCAGCGGCTGGCCTCAGTGACATGACCCGGACACACCTTTGTTTACTAGAAGTTTGTCGGGAATGGGTATGGGTGGGATCCCTTTGCTCGCCAGCTGCCGCCAACGACGAGACGCAGTGAGTACTCCCTTGCATCCATCCTACACATTTGGCTAGAAGTACTAGAACCCCTTTTCCTACTACTAGGACCACCCTCCTGGTGGAACTGTGAGAACACTGCTTGCTGATGACCTGTGCCTTCTGCGCCTCTCTTCCTGCAGAATGTGACTGTGAGTGGATATTTCTTCCTATTCGAATTGGTGGGTGGCAGTAGGGGACGCCCATCAGCTGTGGCTAGACTTCTACGGCCTAGGGTGGGCGGCGGAGCCCCCCATCCCCCCTATCCCTCTCTACCCTTCTTCATTGGGAACAACAATACCTTGTTGCCATTGCTACCGACCAATTACCACCCCCTAGACTTGTATAGCTTCTTAGCTCATTAGAGTGTTTGGACGGCGACATGTTACGGAGCCGACCTTTTGGAATTTGTTATTGTTTTGCATGGTTTGGACTGTATGCTTTTTATTCCAACCTTACCCTTGGGGAAGTGCCTGGGTTCATCTTACAAGTGACAATGCCTGTGTCTGATATGGGCGGAGGAGGGGCGCCTAGAGACCAGTGGAGATACGCGCCTAAGGGATGGAGGGTGAGCTGACTCCCACTCTAATGTTGATTATGGCTGATATCAAGATCTGTACATGGAATGTTAGGGGCATGCACACACCGTTGCGGCGCTATCAGATATACTCCTACTTGAAACGCCACAAATTTCATGTAGCCCTACTACAAGAGACGCACTTAAACAAGATAGAGGTACAAGCACTGCGCCGAAGATGGCGCGGACAGCTTTACGCCACTGAGTATTCCTCGTTTGCCCGTGGGGCGCTTCTGTGGGTTAGACCGGGCACCCCTTGGGTGACCATGGACACGCAGATAGACACTGAGGGCAGGTATGTGATGGTCAGAGGTAGACTCGATGGACATCCTGTAGTGCTGGCTTCACTGTACTCCCCAAACACCGAGCAGGGCAACTTCTTTGCCCGCCTCTCAATGGCGCTAGCGGACTGGCATGGGATCCCATGGGTCCTGGGGGGCGACTACAACTGTGTCCTAGATGTAGGCCTGGATAGGTCCTCCGCACCCCCAGCTAATGCCCAAGCACACGCTACTACGAAAACCCTTATTAACTGGGCCACACAATGGGACCTGCATGATGCATGGAGGACACGAAACCCTACGACACCGACGTACTCCTACTGGTCGGGTGCACATGCACTACATGTACGTTTAGACCGATACATGATCACCTCTGACCTCCTCCCTCTAGTCACAGACACGCATTATATGGGCCGCACACATTCGGATCACAACCCTCACACGCTGAATATTGCATGGGAACGTCCACCCCCCCCTATCCCCACTTCGCGCCTCCAACCGGACCTTCTCTTGGACGCGACTTTTCGCGATTCCCTACTCACACAAACAGCTCAGTACTTTGAGCTAAACGTTGGTACGGCATCCTCCCCCCAAATAGAGTGGGACGCCTTCAAGGTGGTAACACAGGGACATTGTTTGGGCACGCAGGGACACATACGACGGCAGTTAGCAGACGATCTGACGCGACTGGAGACTGAACTGCTATACCATGAACGGGAAGCAGTGGGAGGTGCAGATGATCGCCTGACGCCGACCAGAGCAGAACACGATCGCCTCTTGGAGCGCTTGCGAAACATTAATTTCGCGGCACACTCCGCTCGCACACATCACCAGGGAGACAGACCTGGCAGGTTGCTGACCTGGTTAATCGCGCGTGAATACCGCGCGACACCTGTTTCAGCAATACAGACAGAGGGGGCGGCTTACTCTACACGCAGCGCCATATACATGAGGCATTCATAAAACATTACTCGGAACTATATCGCTCCCGGCTGAGTCTCCCATTGCCTGCCATAACCGAATATCTCGCGCCCATACCCCTGCCCGTTTTAACGATTACGCAGCAAGATGACCTCGGAGCGCCACTGGATCCCGAGGAACTTCGCGATGCAATTTTCAACCTCTCGAATGGTAAATCACCGGGCCCTGATGGCTTGCCAGCCGAATTCTATAAGGCCAGCTCGGATATCCTCATTCCCCAACTGTTAAAAATGTACAATGCAGCCGCGGACGCCTTCTCGACTGGGTTCCTACCGTCCCCTGGCCCTTCTCAATACAGATTATAAAATACTCGCTTCCACGCTGGCCCGAAGACTGGCCCCCTTGGTGCCTACTTTAGTGCATCATGATCAAAACGGTTTTGTACCAACACGGCACACCTCCTATAACATCCGTCGCCTCTTCCGCATGTAAGAATACGCTACACTCCAATGGCCACGCGCTGGCTGCCTAGTACTGGACCTGGAGAAAGCGTTTGATCCGGTGGAATGGCCATACTTACGGGCAGTCCTGGATAAATTCGAATTGGGGGGACGACTACGAGACCATGGTTGGCTACTATATCGTAGATCCACAGTCCGCGTCCGTACGGGATCGCTGCTCTCTGACCCCATTCGGGTGCAGAGGGGCACCAGGCAGGGATGCCCCCTATCGCCCCTGCTATTCTCCCTGGCTGTGGAACCCCTGGCCGCAATACTTAGGTCCCAAGGCGCAGAGTGGGGCATATCGATGGCGGATGGCCTTCATGCGGTATCATTGTATGCGGATGATCTCCTCCTCTATCATAAAGATCTGACTGATGTCCCAGCATCCCTTGCTGACGTTTTTTACACCTTTGAAGAGATGTCGGGACTGAAGGTTAATTGGGCTAAATCGGGGGCCCACTCCTTTGATCCGGATGCGCCCGAATGCGAGATATACCTGGGTGGTGAAAGATTACAGTGGTATCCCACGACATTTAGATACCTAGGTATCCACATTTACCGGAACCCCCCCGGATATCTTAGAGGGGAACCTGATGCGGGCGATTACATCCATCCGGTCGCAAATAGGGTTCTGGAAAACTCTGCCGCTAAACGTCCCCAGCCGGATTGCCTTGGTAAAAATGATAGTCCTACCCAGACTATTGTATTATTTTGCAAATATCCCGATCTACGTCCCCAACCGGGTGTTCCGGGACCTCGAAGCTTTGCTTCATGACCTGATCTGAAATAAAGGCCGACCACGCATTGCGCTGACGAAGCTCTATCTGCCCCCAGACGCAGGAGGACTAGCAGTTCCTAATATGGAGCTATATTACCTAGCGGCACAGATGCAGTGGGTGTCGGGGTGGCTGGGTGGTAAAAACCTGGGGGAATACGGCCACCGATACTACTGTCTGGACTCTGCTACAGATCCATGTGCTGTTTCACCCATTAACCCGGACTCCCCGTCCCTCTCAGCTATATCTGGCAGTGGCGCGCAGATGTTTCCAGCGCTGCCTGCGCCTTATTCGGGAGACGATCCCATATGCTCCAACCCTCCCTTTACTTGGCACACCGACAGCAACTGGGACACTGACGACGGCAGTCCTAGATAGCTGGACCACTGCAGGGGTGGACACGCTGGGAGACCTGTTCTCAGATGGTGCTCTCCTCCCCTTTGCGGATCTTGCAGAGGATACGTCTCTCCCGACTGGGCAGTTCCTATTACATGCGTCTCTCGTCCGTACACTGACTGTTGCCTGGGGTGACTTGACCGAAGAGCCGCCTATGCACCACTTCATACAATACCTGCACGTTATGAGCAATGGCTCCCACATCATACACTGGCTGGCACAAGCTCTTCTCCTCCACACCCAACCTACTACGGTACAGCTGAGGGACAAATGGGCGGCGGACCGAGGGAGGGATTGGACGGAAAAGGAATGGGCAATGATACTGGTTGGGCCGGTCAATGTCCCGCGCAACCCCCGCTTCAAAATTATACAGCTATACATACTGCACCGCGCGTATCTAACCCCGGACAAAATCAACAGATACTTCTCGGTAACAGACACTGCCTGTGGACGCTGCTCCTTGGTTGGGGCAGACCTCTTACATATGCTCTGGCTATGCCCTGACCTCCAGCAGTACTGGGATAGGGTGACTGCGATGCTCACACAATGCACTAGCGAACGTGTACCACGGACTTGGGAGGCCTGTCTACTGGGCCTATATCGACGCACACAGTTGAACAAAGTGCAGGCCCGATACTGGGATCTTGGGCTGATCACAGCCAAGCGCCTGCTCACCAAGCGGTGGAAAGCCGACACACCCCCACATTTACGACATTGGTGCCTTTCACTCATGAACTGGGCGCGAGCGGAGAGCACGGTCTTGCGCCGAGAGGAGACGGCAGGGCTTAGGAAATTCCCTATTGCACAACAGTGGGATGACATCCTTCAATCCTTCCGACACGCATGCCTGGAACAGGGGATCACATAAAAGAAGTGGCGCCCCCACCTCAGTACCCCCACTGCGGGAGTCAATGCGGAACACGTATATACCCACCAGCCCCCCCCCTTCTCCTATGGCTTGTTGCCATCCCCCCTGCGCATATACACCATCATCACATGCCACGTACCGCACTAACGACCACCAGTGCTGAACCCACGTTTCGACAGGCGTATGTTGCTCAATTGATCATCTAGTGGTGACGCCTTTGGGCCCCCTTGCCCACCCGCATCCCCGAATACACAACTCCTGGTGTGTACTCTGACCAAGGCCCACCTCATGGCCCGGGAGTTACAGTCTGCACGCCCTCATGACGGGGAACACCCCCTTCACAAGTAGGTACATGTACGAACCGAACACTACACCCTCCGGCCCGCCCATCAGAACACTACTGACGCAATGACATCGCGCGTTTTTCAGTGCGCACGAGGACATGTCCGCCCAGGCTCCCCCCCTCCCTTTCACGCATACTCCCAAACTTATCGCTCTGTTGTTTTATTGTTACATTGGTCCCATTTTCTTACTGACCGAGCTACTTGAGGCTTGTCCCCAGACACATCGCACTATGGGACTTCTGAACGCAACAGCCTAGAGTAGGAGTGATCCCTACTGGACACCATCACCAGCTCTCATTACTCCTGCTAGGATTGACATGTCACATAGACACTCACACATCGATTCACTTAAGATGTCGCACTGCTATATCCTCCGATATTCACACATCATGCCCTGTTACCAGGTGGACTCCGCCGGCACAGTCACCTATAGCACCGATTAGTGAGTAAGGGCCATTGTCCATGTGACGCCACTGAGAAGTACTACCACAGTTTGGTGACCAAGGAAATACGTTAAACTAAAAACAAAAAAATGAAAAACCTACGGACTCATATGTTTATAATACGATCTACTATGCACAATGTGAAATGCTGCCATGAAACAAAATGCGCCGCCGAACCTCAGGGCTGTCGGCCTTGAGGCTGTGTTCCACAAATGGACCTTCCCTGATCATTGACTAACGCGGCTGGCCCGGAGGGGTTGTAAGCCAAGCGCTGTGTAATATGCATTTCGAACAATAAAGGTTTTTCAAAAATAAATAAATAAATAAATAAATAAATCACATCAGCTTCTAGTGCCACTGCCCCTTGAGATTCTCCCTTTTTAGGTCGAGGAATTTATTGCTCGAAACCTATTACATGTGACCAAACTCTCTAGAACAAGCCGGATTTCCTACAATGCATGTTGTGTACTGGAGCGTAAAAGCTTCCCCAGGCGCGCGTTTGGCCTCACTCACATCTCATATGCTTGCTCCCCCTCCCCGCCCCGCACGACTCCCCCGCCGCTCGCCATATGTTCACTGTAGTCGGTTCTCTCTGATGCTACAGAGCAGTCCGAAGAATTCCGTCATGTACAAATACTGGTGTGTGACATCTTGCATCACTGTTCATCTTGACAAAGTCCCTCGATCGCCAACGCTTTGCAAATATTAATTGATCGGTCAGTGGTCCATAAGGCATTCCACTCATTTCAGGGAAACCTATCCACTACAGATCCTGAAGCATATACAGCAAGATGTGTCACTAGATACACATATTTACTCAATCATGCTTTTTCCTATTTTCTGCCTTAGCAGGCATTTTATGATGTGTTGCACATTGCACCGCTATCAACGTAACTGCATACCTGACATCCTCGCAAAAATAACATTCTTCGCCCAACTTCTTAATCTTCCTTCAAGGAGCCAGAAAGGGCATAAGTAATGTAAGACAATGTGATGTGCAACTACTATCATGGCCAGATGCTTAACCGGAAGATTAATAACATCAAGTGGTTGCTGAATTGTTAATTCTTAAAACATTTTCCTAATTACATGCATTTTAAAATCAAATTAATTTCAGTCACTCTTGGAGGTTAGCCAATCATTTCAGATTAGTGAATGTCCTATTTTACAGCAGATGGGTTGAACACGCTAATTGGATTTTTTTTATCCCCTAGTGCTCTCTCTGCCACGTAGAAAAGAAGTTATTTCGCAGATGAATGGTGTCTTCATTAAAATGGTAAAATGTAGCAAAACAAAGGGCTTGTGAGTACCTACATATAAAAAGGTTATATTACTATGATGGGGGCAAAATAAGTGTGCAATTGATTGACGGAGACATCTGTTAAAAATGCATGACATTTTTAAACATGTTAAAAATTGTCATATTTTCAAAATGGAGCAACATAAGCATTGGTTGTGCTCCATGCGTTGCACATATGATCTATTTCGTCATGTGCTGAAACTTGAAAATCAGCCTCTAGCAGCAGTAACCCCCTGGCCAGTTTAGCAGAACATTGTATAAGCAGAATACCTATTTTTAGGTAGAGGAATGTATTGCTCGAAACCTATTACATGTGACCAAACTCTCTAGAACAAGCCGGATTTCCTTCAATGCATGTTGTGTACTGGAGCTTAAAAGCTTCCCCAGGCGCGCGCTTGTCCTCACTCACACCCCATATGCCTGCTCCACCTCCCCCGCCCATCACGCCTCGCACCAGACGCCCCCGCCGCTCACCAAATGTTCGTTCCCTCCCACTGGCAGCCTGCGGCCACTGATCACAGTAAAGGCTTTGATCTATCTCCCACCCCTCTCCCACTCCCTCCTCCCACTTGCTCCTACTGACCATGTAAAGGGGACGACACTGGAACAATGGCTGCCTCCCCAGGAATGGCCTTCTGTCGACCCCTTCTTACATCCTCCAGACATGGCTGAGGCAGCTTCTTCCTGCAGTTTGTTCTTTGGGCGTGGGTATTCCTGGGTGTAGCAGAGCTGCATGCAGTGTAGGTCCATGCACACCACAACTTCGCCTTGCTTTGTTGTATATTTGCAATGTTAATGTTCACATTTGTTCGCAATTCGCCATGTGCCTTTCGTTTCTGTCTCACTCTCTCCTACCCCTTCACTGTCTTGGCCTCTCCACTCTTCCCCTATTTCCGTCTCACTCTCTCCTGCCCCATCACTGTCTTGGCCTCTCCACTCTTCCTCCGTTTCTGTCTCACTCTCTCCCACCCCTTCACTGTCTTGGCCTCTCCACTCTTCCTCTATTTCTGTCTCACTCTCTCCTGCCCCTTCACTGTCTTGGCCTCTCCACTCTTCCTCCATTTCCGTCTCACTCTCACCTGCCCCTTCCCTGTCTTGGCCTCTCCCTCTTCCTTTGTTTCCGTCTCACTCTCTCCTGCCCCTTCACTGTCTTGGCCTCTCCACTCTTCCTCTATTTCTGTCTCACTCTCCTGTCCCTTCACTGTCGTGGCCTCTCCACTCTTCATCTATTTCTGTCTCAATCTCTCCTGCCCCTTCACTGTTTTGGCCTCTCCACTCTTCCTCAGTTTCAGTCTCACTCTCTCCTGCCCCTTCACTGTCTTGGCCTCACCACTCTTCCTCTATTTCCGTCTCACTCTCTCCTGCCCCTTCACTGTCTTGGCCTCTCCACTCTTCCTCTATTTCTGTCTCACTCTCTCCTGCCCCTTCACTGTATTGGCCTCTCCACTCTTCCTCCATTTCCGTCTCACTCTCTCCTGCCCCTCCACGGTCTTGCTTCTGTTTATTGTATTTGCACAAATCTATTATCTTGGTCTATTCCTTTTCAATAATCAGGCATTTTTGTTTATTAGGTGTTTATGTTTTTGATGGGTTTATTTATAGGGACTTTCTATCTATCTATCTATCTCTCGCCCTCACTCTATCTATCGCCCTCACTCTATTTATCTATCGCCCTCACTCTATTTATCTATCGCCCTCACTCTATTTATCTATCGCCCTCACTCTATTTATCTATCGCCCTCACTCTATTTATCTATCGCCCTCACTCTATTTATCTGTCGCACTCACTCAGCACCACCACTCAGGGGCACCACAGCATCAATCTGTGCAACCATTCAACAACAACTGGTTCAAATATGTTCTCTCAATGTCTCGGATTTTCGTCACAATAAAATACACTTAACCCAATCTTCACAAAAGTTATTTACAAAAGTTATTTACAAAAGTTTAAGCTATTGCTATTATAAATTACAATAACTTTTATTTAGGTATTAATTATTTAAAAAAATTAAAAGCCATTGTTATTTGTAACAGTAATACATCTAAGTCACGTAAATACAACACACATTGCATTACAAATGCTATAGGTGTCACATTTGCGAAAGTTATAACTATTGGCATTGTAAATGACAAAGCTATTAATTTAGCTATTTTCAAAACCAACACAGAAATAAAAAAAATTGCCATTTACAATACCAATAGCTCAAAATTTCCTAATGCGAGACCTATTGCATTGCAAATGCTTGTTTTTAATCCAAGTTCCAAAGTTCATAGATTTCTAGAGTAAATGTTTTAATTTCCAGAAGTTTGAACTTCTATATGTCCTTCAGAGGCCACTCCTTGACAACTTGTAATGATCGCAGGTTACAGAATAGATACAAAACAAGCATTTACAATGCAATGGTTTTGCCTTTGTTAAAGTTAGAGCTATTGGCATTGCTCTTGACACTCTGAAGCTCCACTCTGAAGCTCCACTCTGCACTCTGAAGCTCCACTCTGCACTCTGAAGCTCCACTCTGCACTCTGAAGCTGCACTCTGAAGCTCCACTCTGCACTCTGAAGCTGCACTCTGAAGCTCCACTCTGAAGCTCCACTCTGAAGCTCCACTCTGAAGCTCCACTCTGAAGCTCCACTCTGAAGCTCCACTCTGAAGCTCCACTCTGAAGCTCCACTCTGAAGCTCCACTCTGCACTCTGAAGCTCCACTCTGCACTCTGAAGCTCCACTCTGCACTCTGAAGCTCCACTCTGCACTCTGAAGCTCCACTCTGCACTCTGAAGCTCCACTCTGAAGCTCCACTCTGCACTCTGAAGCTCCACTCTGAAGCTCCACTCTGCACTCTGAAGCTCCACTCTGAAGCTGCACTCTGAAGCTCCACTCTGAAGCTCCACTCTGAAGCTCCACTCTGAAGCTCCACTCTGAAGCTCCACTCTGAAGCTCCACTCTGAAGCTCCACTCTGAAGCTCCACTCTGAAGCTCCACTCTGAAGCTCCACTCTGAAGCTCCACTCTGATGCTCCACTCTGAAGCTCCACTCTGAAGCTCCACTCTGAAGCTCCACTCTGAAGCTCCACTCTGAAGCTCCACTCTGCACTCTGAAGCTCCACTCTGCACTCTGAAGCTCCACTCTGCACTCTGAAGCTCCACTCTGAAGCTCCACTCTGCACTCTGAAGCTCCACTCTGCACTCTGAAGCTCCACTCTGAAGCTCCACTCTGCACTCTGAAGCTCCACTCTGAATCTGCACTCTGAAGCTCCACTCTGCACTCTGAAGCTCCACTCTGAATCTGCACTCTGAAGCTCCACTCTGCACTCTGAAGCTCCACTCTGAATCTGCACTCTGATGCTCCACTCTGAATCTGCACTCTGAAGCTCCACTCTGCACTCTGAATCTGCACTCTGAAGCTCCACTCTGCACTCTGAATCTGCACTCTGCAGCTCCACTCTGAATCTGCAGCTCCACTCTGCACTCTGAAGCTCCACTCTGAATCTCCACTCTGAAGCTCCACTCTGAAGCTCCACTCTGAAGCTCCACTCTGAAGCTCCACTCTGAAGCTCCACTCTGAAGCTCCACTCTGAAGCTCCACTCTGAAGCTCCACTCTGAAGCTCCACTCTGAAGCTCCACTCTGCACTCTGAAGCTCCACTCTGAAGCTCCACTCTGAAGCTCCACTCTGAAGCTCCACTCTGAAGCTCCACTCTGAAGCTCCACTCTGAAGCTCCACTCTGAAGCTCCACTCTGAAGCTCCACTCTGCACTCTGAAGCTCCACTCTGAAGCTCCACTCTGCACTCTGAAGCTCCACTCTGAAGCTCCACTCTGCACTCTGAAGCTCCACTCTGAAGCTCCACTCTGCACTCTGAAGCTCCACTCTGAAGCTCCACTCTGAAGCTCCACTCTGAATCTGCACTCTGAAGCTCCACTCTGAAGCTCCACTCTGAAGCTCCACTCTGAAGCTCCACTCTGAAGCTCCACTCTGAAGCTCCACTCTGCACTCTGAAGCTCCACTCTGAAGCTCCACTCTGAAGCTCCACTCTGAAGCTCCACTCTGAAGCTCCACTCTGAAGCTCCACTCTGAAGCTCCACTCTGAAGCTCCACTCTGAAGCTCCACTCTGAAGCTCCACTCTGAAGCTCCACTCTGAAGCTCCACTCTGAAGCTCCACTCTGAAGCTCCACTCTGAAGCTCCACTCTGCACTCTGAAGCTCCACTCTGAAGCTCCACTCTGCACTCTGAAGCTCCACTCTGAATCTGCACTCTGAAGCTCCACTCTGCACTCTGAAGCTGCACTCTGAAGCTCCACTCTGAAGCTCCACTCTGCACTCTGAAGCTCCACTCTGAAGCTCCACTCTGAAGCTCCACTCTGAAGCTCCACTCTGAAGCTCCACTCTGAAGCTCCACTCTGAAGCTCCACTCTGAAGCTCCACTCTGAAGCTCCACTCTGAAGCTCCACTCTGAAGCTCCACTCTGAAGCTCCACTCTGAAGCTCCACTCTGAAGCTCCACTCTGAAGCTCCACTCTGAAGCTCCACTCTGAAGCTCCACTCTGAAGCTCCACTCTGAAGCTCCACTCTGAAGCTCCACTCTGAAGCTCCACTCTGAAGCTCCACTCTGAAGCTCCACTCTGAAGCTCCACTCTGCACTCTGAAGCTCCACTCTGAAGCTCCACTCTGCACTCTGAAGCTCCACTCTGAAGCTCCACTCTGCACTCTGAAGCTCCACTCTGCACTCTGAAGCTCCACTCTGAAGCTCCACTCTGCACTCTGAAGCTCCACTCTGAATCTGCACTCTGAAGCTCCACTCTGCACTCTGAAGCTCCACTCTGAATCTGCACTCTGAAGCTCCACTCTGAATCTGCACTCTGAAGCTCCACTCTGAAGCTCCACTCTGAAGCTCCACTCTGAAGCTCCACTCTGAAGCTCCACTCTGAAGCTCCACTCTGAAGCTCCACTCTGAAGCTCCACTCTGAAGCTCCACTCTGAAGCTCCACTCTGAAGCTCCACTCTGAAGCTCCACTCTGAAGCTCCACTCTGAAGCTCCACTCTGCACTCTGAAGCTCCACTCTGAATCTGCACTCTGAAGCTCCACTCTGCACTCTGAAGCTCCACTCTGCACTCTGAAGCTCCACTCTGAAGCTCCACTCTGCACTCTGAAGCTCCACTCTGCACTCTGAAGCTCCACTCTGCACTCTGAAGCTCCACTCTGAAGCTCCACTCTGAAGCTCCACTCTGAAGCTCCACTCTGAAGCTCCACTCTGAAGCTCCACTCTGCACTCTGAAGCTCCACTCTGAAGCTCCACTCTGAAGCTCCACTCTGAAGCTCCACTCTGAAGCTCCACTCTGAAGCTCCACTCTGAAGCTCCACTCTGAAGCTCCACTCTGAAGCTCCACTCTGAAGCTCCACTCTGAAGCTCCACTCTGCACTCTGAAGCTCCACTCTGAAGCTCCACTCTGCACTCTGAAGCTCCACTCTGAAGCTCCACTCTGCACTCTGAAGCTCCACTCTGAATCTGCACTCTGAAGCTCCACTCTGCACTCTGAAGCTCCACTCTGAATCTGCACTCTGAAGCTCCACTCTGCACTCTGAAGCTCCACTCTGAATCTGCACTCTGAAGCTCCACTCTGCACTCTGAAGCTCCACTCTGCACTCTGAAGCTCCACTCTGAAGCTCCACTCTGAAGCTCCACTCTGAAGCTCCACTCTGAAGCTCCACTCTGAAGCTCCACTCTGAAGCTCCACTCTGAAGCTCCACTCTGAAGCTCCACTCTGCACTCTGAAGCTCCACTCTGAAGCTCCACTCTGAAGCTCCACTCTGAAGCTCCACTCTGAAGCTCCACTCTGAAGCTCCACTCTGAAGCTCCACTCTGAAGCTGCACTCTGAAGCTCCACTCTGAAGCTCCACTCTGCACTCTGAAGCTCCACTCTGAAGCTCCACTCTGAAGCTCCACTCTGAAGCTCCACTCTGAAGCTCCACTCTGAAGCTCCACTCTGAAGCTCCACTCTGAAGCTCCACTCTGAAGCTCCACTCTGAAGCTCCACTCTGAAGCTCCACTCTGAATCTGCACTCTGAAGCTCCACTCTGAATCTGCACTCTGAAGCTCCACTCTGAATCTGCACTCTGAAGCTCCACTCTGAATCTGCACTCTGAAGCTCCACTCTGCACTCTGAAGCTCCACTCTGAATCTGCACTCTGAAGCTCCACTCTGAAGCACCACTCTGAAGCTCCACTCTGAAGCTCCACTCTGAAGCTCCACTCTGAAGCTCCACTCTGAAGCTCCACTCTGCACTCTGAATCTGCACTCTGAAGCTCCACTCTGCACTCTGAAGCTCCACTCTGCACTCTGAAGCTCCACTCTGAATCTGCACTCTGAAGCTCCACTCTGCACTCTGAAGCTCCACTCTGCACTCTGAAGCTCCACTCTGAATCTGCACTCTGAAGCTCCACTCTGCACTCTGAAGCTCCACTCTGCACTCTGATGCTCCACTCTGAAGCTCCACTCTGAAGCTCCACTCTGAAGCTCCACTCTGAAGCTCCACTCTGAAGCTCCACTCTGAAGCTCCACTCTGAAGCTCCACTCTGAAGCTCCACTCTGATGCTCCACTCTGAAGCTCCACTCTGAAGCTCCACTCTGAAGCTCCACTCTGAAGCTCCACTCTGAAGCTCCACTCTGAAGCTCCACTCTGAAGCTCCACTCTGAAGCTTCACTCTGCACTCTGAAGCTCCACTCTGCACTCTGAAGCTCCACTCTGCACTCTGAAGCTCCACTCTGAAGCTCCACTCTGCACTCTGAAGCTCCACTCTGCACTCTGAAGCTCCACTCTGAAGCTCCACTCTGCACTCTGAAGCTCCACTCTGAATCTGCACTCTGAAGCTCCACTCTGCACTCTGAAGCTCCACTCTGAATCTGCACTCTGAAGCTCCACTCTGAAGCTCCACTCTGAATCTGCACTCTGATGCTCCACTCTGAATCTGCACTCTGAAGCTCCACTCTGCACTCTGAATCTGCACTCTGCAGCTCCACTCTGAATCTGCAGCTCCACTCTGAAGCTCCACTCTGAAGCTCCACTCTGAAGCTCCACTCTGAAGCTCCACTCTGCACTCTGAAGCTCCACTCTGAAGCTCCACTCTGAAGCTCCACTCTGCACTCTGAAGCTCCACTCTGAAGCTCCACTCTGCACTCTGAAGCTCCACTCTGAATCTGCACTCTGAAGCTCCACTCTGCACTCTGAAGCTCCACTCTGAAGCTCCACTCTGCACTCTGAAGCTCCACTCTGAAGCTCCACTCTGCACTCTGAAGCTCCACTCTGAAGCTCCACTCTGCACTCTGAAGCTCCACTCTGAAGCTCCACTCTGCACTCTGAAGCTCCACTCTGCACTCTGAAGCTCCACTCTGAAGCTCCACTCTGCACTCTGAAGCTCCACTCTGAATCTGCACTCTGAAGCTCCACTCTGCACTCTGCAGCTCCACTCTGAAGCTCCACTCTGAAGCTCCACTCTGAAGCTCCACTCTGAAGCTCCACTCTGCACTCTGAAGCTCCACTCTGAAGCTCCACTCTGCACTCTGAAGCTCCACTCTGAAGCTCCACTCTGAAGCTCCACTCTGAAGCTCCACTCTGCACTCTGAAGCTCCACTCTGAAGCTCCACTCTGAAGCTCCACTCTGAAGCTCCACTCTGCACTCTGAAGCTCCACTCTGAAGCTCCACTCTGCACTCTGAAGCTCCACTCTGCACTCTGAAGCTCCACTCTGAATCTGCACTCTGAAGCTCCACTCTGCACTCTGAAGCTCCACTCTGAATCTGCACTCTGAAGCTCCACTCTGAAGCTCCACTCTGAAGCTCCACTCTGAAGCTCCACTCTGAAGCTCCACTCTGCACTCTGAAGCTCCACTCTGAAGCTCCACTCTGAAGCTCCACTCTGAAGCTCCACTCTGAAGCTCCACTCTGAAGCTCCACTCTGAAGCTCCACTCTGAAGCTCCACTCTGAAGCTCCACTCTGAAGCTCCACTCTGAAGCTCCACTCTGAAGCTCCACTCTGAAGCTCCACTCTGAAGCTCCACTCTGAAGCTCCACTCTGCACTCTGAAGCTCCACTCTGAATCTGCACTCTGAAGCTCCACTCTGCACTCTGAAGCTCCACTCTGCACTCTGAAGCTCCACTCTGCACTCTGAAGCTCCACTCTGAAGCTCCACTCTGCACTCTGAAGCTCCACTCTGCACTCTGAAGCTCCACTCTGAAGCTCCACTCTGAAGCTCCACTCTGAAGCTCCACTCTGAAGCTCCACTCTGAAGCTCCACTCTGAAGCTCCACTCTGAAGCTCCACTCTGAAGCTCCACTCTGAAGCTCCACTCTGAAGCTCCACTCTGAAGCTCCACTCTGAAGCTCCACTCTGAAGCTCCACTCTGAAGCTCCACTCTGAAGCTCCACTCTGAAGCTCCACTCTGAAGCTCCACTCTGAAGCTCCACTCTGAAGCTCCACTCTGAAGCTCCACTCTGAAGCTCCACTCTGAAGCTCCACTCTGAAGCTCCACTCTGAAGCTCCACTCTGAAGCTCCACTCTGAAGCTCCACTCTGAAGCTCCACTCTGAAGCTCCACTCTGAAGCTCCACTCTGAAGCTCCACTCTGCACTCTGAAGCTCCACTCTGAAGCTGCACTCTGAAGCTCCACTCTGAAGCTCCACTCTGAAGCTCCACTCTGAAGCTCCACTCTGAAGCTCCACTCTGAAGCTCCACTCTGAAGCTCCACTCTGAAGCTCCACTCTGAAGCTCCACTCTGAAGCTCCACTCTGAAGCTCCACTCTGAAGCTCCACTCTGCACTCTGAAGCTCCACTCTGAAGCTCCACTCTGCACTCTGAAGCTCCACTCTGAATCTGCACTCTGAAGCTCCACTCTGCACTCTGAAGCTCCACTCTGAAGCTCCACTCTGAAGCTCCACTCTGCACTCTGAAGCTCCACTCTGAAGCTCCACTCTGCACTCTGAAGCTCCACTCTGCACTCTGAAGCTCCACTCTGAAGCTCCACTCTGAAGCTCCACTCTGAAGCTCCACTCTGCACTCTGAAGCTCCACTCTGAAGCTCCACTCTGCACTCTGAAGCTCCACTCTGAAGCTCCACTCTGCACTCTGAAGCTCCACTCTGAAGCTCCACTCTGCACTCTGAAGCTCCACTCTGAAGCTCCACTCTGCACTCTGAAGCTCCACTCTGCACTCTGAAGCTCCACTCTGAAGCTCCACTCTGCACTCTGAAGCTCCACTCTGAATCTGCACTCTGAAGCTCCACTCTGCACTCTGCAGCTCCACTCTGAAGCTCCACTCTGAAGCTCCACTCTGAAGCTCCACTCTGAAGCTCCACTCTGCACTCTGCAGCTCCACTCTGAAGCTCCACTCTGAAGCTCCACTCTGAAGCTCCACTCTGAAGCTCCACTCTGCACTCTGCAGCTCCACTCTGAAGCTCCACTCTGAAGCTCCACTCTGAAGCTCCACTCTGCACTCTGAAGCTCCACTCTGAAGCTCCACTCTGCACTCTGAAGCTCCACTCTGAAGCTCCACTCTGCACTCTGAAGCTCCACTCTGAAGCTCCACTCTGCACTCTGAAGCTCCACTCTGCACTCTGAAGATCCACTCTGAAGCTCCACTCTGCACTCTGAAGCTCCACTCTGAATCTGCACTCTGAAGCTCCACTCTGCACTCTGAAGCTCCACTCTGAATCTGCACTCTGAAGCTCCACTCTGAAGCTCCACTCTGAAGCTCCACTCTGAAGCTCCACTCTGAAGCTCCACTCTGAAGCTCCACTCTGAAGCTCCACTCTGAAGCTCCACTCTGAAGCTCCACTCTGAAGCTCCACTCTGAAGCTCCACTCTGCACTCTGAAGCTCCACTCTGAAGCTCCACTCTGAAGCTCCACTCTGAAGCTCCACTCTGAAGCTCCACTCTGAAGCTCCACTCTGAAGCTCCACTCTGAAGCTCCACTCTGAAGCTCCACTCTGAAGCTCCACTCTGCACTCTGAAGCTCCACTCTGAATCTGCACTCTGAAGCTCCACTCTGAATCTGCACTCTGAAGCTCCACTCTGCACTCTGAAGCTCCACTCTGCACTCTGAAGCTCCACTCTGAAGCTCCACTCTGCACTCTGAAGCTCCACTCTGCACTCTGAAGCTCCACTCTGAAGCTCCACTCTGCACTCTGAAGCTCCACTCTGCACTCTGAAGCTCCACTCTGAAGCTCCACTCTGAAGCTCCACTCTGAAGCTCCACTCTGAAGCTCCACTCTGAAGCTCCACTCTGAAGCTCCACTCTGCACTCTGAAGCTCCACTCTGCACTCTGAAGCTCCACTCTGAAGCTCCACTCTGAAGCTCCACTCTGAAGCTCCACTCTGAAGCTCCACTCTGCACTCTGAAGCTCCACTCTGAAGCTCCACTCTGCACTCTGAAGCTCCACTCTGAATCTGCACTCTGAAGCTCCACTCTGCACTCTGAAGCTCCACTCTGCACTCTGAAGCTCCACTCTGAAGCTCCACTCTGCACTCTGAAGCTCCACTCTGCACTCTGAAGCTCCACTCTGAATCTGCACTCTGAAGCTCCACTCTGCACTCTGAAGCTCCACTCTGCACTCTGAAGCTCCACTCTGCACTCTGAAGCTCCACTCTGAAGCTCCACTCTGAAGCTCCACTCTGAAGCTCCACTCTGAAGCTCCACTCTGAAGCTCCACTCTGAAGCTCCACTCTGAAGCTCCACTCTGAAGCTCCACTCTGAAGCTCCACTCTGAAGCTCCACTCTGAAGCTCCACTCTGAAGCTCCACTCTGAAGCTCCACTCTGAAGCTCCACTCTGAAGCTCCACTCTGAAGCTCCACTCTGAAGCTCCACTCTGAAGCTCCACTCTGAAGCTCCACTCTGAAGCTCCACTCTGAAGCTCCACTCTGAAGCTCCACTCTGCACTCTGAAGCTCCACTCTGCACTCTGAAGCTCCACTCTGCACTCTGAAGCTCCACTCTGAAGCTCCACTCTGCACTCTGAAGCTCCACTCTGAAGCTCCACTCTGAAGCTCCACTCTGAAGCTCCACTCTGAAGCTCCACTCTGAAGCTCCACTCTGAAGCTCCACTCTGAAGCTCCACTCTGAAGCTCCACTCTGAAGCTCCACTCTGAAGCTCCACTCTGAAGCTCCACTCTGAAGCTCCACTCTGCACTCTGAAGCTCCACTCTGAAGCTCCACTCTGCACTCTGAAGCTCCACTCTGAAGCTCCACTCTGCACTCTGAAGCTCCACTCTGCACTCTGAAGCTCCACTCTGAAGCTCCACTCTGCACTCTGAAGCTCCACTCTGCACTCTGAAGCTCCACTCTGAAGCTCCACTCTGCACTCTGAAGCTCCACTCTGCACTCTGAAGCTCCACTCTGAAGCTCCACTCTGCACTCTGAAGCTCCACTCTGAATCTGCACTCTGAAGCTCCACTCTGCACTCTGAAGCTCCACTCTGAATCTGCACTCTGAAGCTCCACTCTGCACTCTGAAGCTCCACTCTGAAGCTGCACTCTGAAGCTCCACTCTGAAGCTCCACTCTGAAGCTCCACTCTGAAGCTCCACTCTGAAGCTCCACTCTGCACTCTGAAGCTCCACTGAAGCTACACACCGCGCAGGGCAGCTCTGGATGCTGATGCGAGAGGCCAGCTGGGAGGCGCGCTGCTCGTCTTCCTGCTCGTGCTGACTCGGAGAGAAAACTTGTTTTCATTGGGAGAGCGGCCTTCAAAGACCCGGTCACTGCGCCTCTCCGAGTGTTTAGCTTGGGATAAAATGGGCGCAGTGTTGTGGTGATGACAGTAGAGCAAGGGAGGTGCCGGCAATGCCGGAACAGACTCGGGGGCGTTCCCGGCGTCGCGTGACGTCGGCAAAAGGGAAAGAATGTCAGGAACGCCCCCGTGTCTGGTCCGGCATTGACGGACAGGCCCCTCGTCCAATGGCAAGGCTCCGTTTACGGAGCCAGCCAATCAATGACGAGGGCCGACCCAAAGCACCCTACAGTTCTCAACAGGATTTCGCCTGCGCGAAAAGCTGCGCAGAGCGCAGCTTTCGCTAGGCAAAACCTAAAAAGCGCACTAAGCTGCTTTGCGCAATAACGCAGTTTACCAGTGTTGGTATTGGCATTTTTTTTTTATGGCTGTCCGGATAGATGCATTGGATCGAATCCCTTCCCACCCACTTGTCATTAAGACTTCTTCAGATGGCCCAAGACCTGTCCAACCAGTCTCAAGGAAGAAGCTCGGCATCTTACTACAGTCTGCGTCCATAATCCAAACCCTCCACTTCTTTCTAGGACTTTAGAATTTAATGGCTTACTGGACACGATTTGCTATTACAGTTACACATTGAGAGCTGGAACTTACCACCTGATATGGCAGGGCTCTTATGTCCAGTAGGCAGACGACTGTCAGACCATGAGCCACAGTCCTGCTTTTGCGCAGTATGAAGAACTGAAAAAGTTTGAGGCATAATACAAAACAAATAAAAATGAATTGCTTAAGTGAGACCCTCATTCAAACAGACACAATGTGGGGGAAACTTATTGTTAGAAAATGCCTTTGTGCGTCATCATCCCCATTTTATGCTGAGTGGTATTGCTGTTCTTTTTAACTACCACATTTGGGCACTGCTAACAAGGGCTCTAAAACACGGTAAAATTGGCTAATACCCAATTGGCATATTTAGCTTCTTTATTTTTTAGCTTTCATGTATGGCTTTAGTTCAGGTAATACAACATTGCCAAGTAAGTCAAATATTCATCTGTAGACTGCAGCACATAATGTGCCATTCAATAGGCAGGCCAAGAAAACAGCCTGACTACTGCAGCTTTTAAATCTGCGGCTGAACCTGTCAAAATAACCCCTTTTGGAATATTAAATAACTAACTAATAAGTAAGTAGGCCATATGGTAGGCTGCCTAGTATTTAAATGTGTAACATGTGAGAATTTCTAGTAGGCATGTTCTTACAGTGACTAACTCCCAAAAGCTATTTCCCCTTTATAGGTATGTAGATGTTCCTATGAGACCCACTAAAGTACAATTAAGGTACTATTTTTGGTCACTTTGGGTGGAATAAGCTACATAGCCCACTCAACCATTATTTTTAATATCTAGTAAAAATCAGATTCAGTGGTGAAGCTGGATTTTTGCTAACATATACAGGAAAAAGAAGTTTACAAAATTTAGACTTTGCACACCTGAAGCCTCAGTTGCCTCATTGCCATTAGCCTGCCGAGGCTGGGTTCCCTGTCAGTGCTTTTCCTTTGATTAGTTGTAAAAATTGCTCACAGGGCAGAAACAATGACTTGGCCCATTTGAGACCTGGTTGTCAGTATGTAGCTCATCCACTCTCAGGAAAGGTAGATGGGGAGGGTTCAGGAGCTTCAACGTGAAACTGGTCTCAGAACCAGTCCGGAGGGGTTAAGGTGGAGGGGACTGTCCATTTTCCTACACACACCTGTGGGTGAGCCAGCAGCCTCCTCCATGTGCAGGAAGATCTGCTATCTTGATTTTCCCTCAGAACAGTGAACTGTGAAACAGTATGAAGCAAACCAAACAGTATGCAATCCAACCTAGGGAAGGTTTGCCCTTTGGAACATTTTCCCTATTTGTTTGGTGTGTCTTAGAGTCACCTCCCTAAAACCCCTGCCCCACGACCCCCATCTACTTACTGGCTAGTTAACTGTACAAGAGTGGCAGAAAAGCAACAGCTCATCTGAACACATCAGGAACTGCAGAATAACAGAAGCGGGACGGACCTTCTGTCTGTGACCTGTATGAGACCTAAAGTGTTCAACGTGCTCACTTTATACCAAGGACTAAGAAGTTGACTCCAATTGTTCGCCGACTGGCCTCCTGGACACAAAAACTGCAAGAGGCTTTTTCCTGAAATTACCAGTAGCAAGTGGACCCAGACTGGACTGTGCTGGTGGCCTCTGTTGGAGGTGATCCTGAACTTTGAGTGCTAACCCGAGGTCCTGGGAGCCTTAGAAGTGACCAAGAGGAGCTACTGCAGAAAGTTGGAAAAAAATACAACTTTCAAATCGCCTGAGGACTGGGAAGAATCATCCAAGGCAAAACCTAAGCAGGCTAGAAAATCATGTGGGTCTCGCTTGGAGCTTTTTGCCACCTGAAAGAATATTTCAACTCTCGTAGCCAAGGTATCTGGTTTCAGTGACATCAACCTGGTTATGCATTTCAGGTGGTGGAGGTTTACCGAGCTCCAGAAAAAAAACAGAAACAGAGTTTTTGACTTGGTGAAGTTGCAAAAATTATCTGACTGACTAGACAGTTTTGGCGACAACAAAATTAAAATGTTCCCACTCAAAACTTTTCCTGCCACACCAATGGCTTCAGTGGTACCTCGGCCAACGAATTCATGTGCCCTCAACAGACACAACCTTCAAACTTTAATTTGCAGCACCAGAGGATTTTGACTTCCAAAAAGTAGACTAAGTCATAAGGTAAAGAAAATTGGCTAGGGCATTTCGCTCAGTTTATCGGCCTACCATTATATCACTGTCATCCTGAAATTGCAACTAGTTTTGGTCGCGAAGAGTTTGACTAAACTGTAAAAAAAAAATGTTTAGTTTACTGACTGGATTTGAATAATTTGGGTAATTTTTCTCATTTCTTGATTTTTAGAAAACTAGTTTTGGAATTTTTATTGTATAGCCATGGTCACTTGAATTATGCGGCAGCATTGAGTAAATTACGCAGCAAGAAAAGGTCAATAATACGCCATAAAGCGGCACATTTTGTAACCGTTTCACTTCATCCTTTTTTTTTCTAAACATATTTTATTGAGTTTTGTCTGTCCACATCATGCTCTGGGTACATCAATATACAATCATTGGCCGGAAATAATGTTGACATATATAAGGAATATAATAGTTACTTAATTTAACAACATAATTGAAATCGAACAAAAACACCCAACCCATTGCGATCAAGGCAAAATAAAAGTACATCTTTACATAATAAGCCAGTCCCTGGATATTGTCCCGGTTTATCTGCTCAATCAATAAGTTAACAGGATGTATAAAAGCAGTGTTATGAAATGGGTGACAATTGTCCAGTATGGTTTGTGGTGGAGTCGGTGGGTTTGGGGCAGTACTAATTCTCTATAATACGCCCAAAGCTGCCATATGCACATACGTTTTTGAGTCTAGCCAAGGGCCCTAAAGAGGAGTTCTTCCAATCCCATACAAAAATCCATACCCCTAGTAGCGAGCGGTACTGAGGGTCTCTTCCCGGAGCGTGCAATGTCTTGTTTAGCCAGGATTAATCCTAAGAACAAAAAGTGCCACTTGTACCTATTGTCCTCAATATGCTCTGCAATATGGATAAGACTAATTGTGGTGTTCTCCTTATGGTCTATTCCAGCAACTCATTTAAGCATCTATGAATCCCCGTCCAGAACCTGTCTAAACCCGTGCATGTCCAGACCGTAAGCAAGTGCAAGTCTCCACAGTGCAGACACGCAGGGGAAACCATGAGCCCGGCTCTGTACCGCCATACTTGTGTGTAATATAGCCTGTGTAAAACTTTTAGTTATATCAGCCGCAATCGTAGGGAGATGGCCGCTCCTCAGGGGGACTCCAGGGCCTCCCTCCAGTCATCATTGTCAATCGGGCCACTGTCCGCCTGCCAGGCCTACCAAAGGGACTCCAATGACGATGCACTATGCGTAACCAGGGCTTGATATATATTTTAGACATTTTGTGTTCTTGTAGGTCACCCATAAGAAGGTTTGTCCTCCAGTGGACTGAATTCGGGTAAGTCTGGGAGATTTTTTAAAATAAGGGGAGAGTGCATGGCGGAACTGTAAATATTTATAAAAGTGGGTGCGTGGCATAGAGAATTCCTTCTGTAGATCTGAGAATGACTAAAGGGTAGTGCCTTGTAGGACGTCCCCTAATGTAGACATCCCAATTTGGTCTCATCCCTGAAAGCCCTGCAAACCTTGTAGTTGTGGGAAGAGGTGGTACAACCTTACCCGTGAGCCTATCTAACCAGCCAATACGGCAAAGAGAAGGTCGCCACACTGCGAGTACCACCCTTGTGGCTGATGCAAGGGCTCGGGTATTAGCACGCCCATGGAGGAATTCATATAACGATGGGTCTCCCAATAGCAGTCTCTCGACATTGTATGAAGGTTCCCCTCTTGAGCAGTACCACAAATCATTAAGCACCTGGAGCTGGGCAGACAAGTAATATAATTGAATGTTGGCCGTTGCTATACCACCACAATATGTGGAAAGAAAACATGTGTGATGCACCAGTCTGACAGTCCCCCCTAACCCCCCCCCCCCACACACACACACAAAGAAACCCATTTAAAAGTGAATTTATCTGTCTGAACCACGTTTGTGGAATGGGATATGGATGATTCTGGAGCGGATAGAGGAGCCTGGAGAGAGTGATTATCTTAAATATAGCTGATCGTCCATATATAGGGAGAGGGGTAGGCCCAGCCAAGATTTCAATCCCGGCTTCATGTTAATAAGGACCTGGTCTAGATTATGGGCACCGCCATGCCCTGTTTATCTGTGACGAAGACCATTCGACATTTCAGCACTTCTCAGGTCTGCAAGAGGTCTGAAGCCCATCTAAAATTAATATTCTATCCCACGCAAGGGCCATAGTGTAGATTGGTTTACATTTATGAAGAACCCTGAAGTCTCGCCAAATATTTGCATCATTTGAAGATAAGAGGGTCTGTCATAAAGAAAAGGATGTCATCGGCGTATAACGCAATCCGATCAGACTCTCTGGCAGTCCACTCAAATCCCCGAACCTGGGTGTCCAAACGAATCCAGGCTGCTAGCGGTTCAATGGCCAGGGCAAACAGCCGGGTGGAGAGTGGGCTTCCTTGTCTAGTACCCTGGCCGATTGGAAATGGCGTAGAGACCCTACCGGCAACATGCACAGAAGCAGTCAGGCCATGATATAGCAAGCGGATGTACGATATGAATTTTGGGCCAAAATTTAGGCGCTATATCCAGCTGACCGGGTCCAATGCTTTATCGATATCGGCCAACAATAGGGCGGCCGAGCGATGGAGGCGATCTACAGCCGCGATTGCATTGTGTACCTTGCGTATATTATGCCGCGTGGAACCTTAGGGCATAATGCCGGCCTAATCCGTGTAGATCAGATCCGGAAGGTGAACCAAGTGCTTTTGCCAGGAGCTTCGCCTCAACATTTAAAAGAGAAATTGGCCTGTAGGATGCATGGAGCTCTCGGGGGCGTCCTGGTTTGTGGAACACAACAATTTTGGCATGCCGCCAATCAGGGGGCAGGCCAGCAGTCTGGGCTGCCTCCTGTATGACCTCCAGATAAAAGGGGCCCAGCAAGGCAATATAAGCGACATAAAATTAGCTGGGAAGGCCATTTGGGCCCGGCGCCTTACCCATATGTAGATCGGCTATTGCAGCGGTTATTTCCTCGAGTGACACGGGGGGGGGGGCCTCAAGCGATTAGCGGGCCTCTTCGAAAAGGGCCTCTGGAGGGATATTAATAAAGAATTGCTATTTCATTGGTGTCAAGGACCTCATTGGTGGCATATAGTGCTTGATAATAATCTGCAAAACTGTCCACCAACACCGCAGGGTCAGTAATCAGTGCATCATCAGAATCTCCGACGCAGGGCATGGGAGCATGTGTACATGTTTGTTGGCCCAGTCGAAAGAGAAGTCTATCTGACTTGTCTCCCCACTGATAGGTTCTGCTTTGTGTAGCAAGCCATACATTCTGCGCCACATCCATCTGCATGCTTGGATATGGTTGTTGGAAAACCTGCAGTTGCCGATGCAGAGCCGCATCATCTGTTTTCCGGGTCCGCCGTTCCATTGTCGTAATCTGAGCTTCTAACTGAGTGAGTGCTTGCCGATGCCTACGACGCTCCGCCGTACAAAAACTTACGTCCACTCCCTGTAGTGTTGGCTTCATGGCCTCTCAGAAGGTACATGCCAATGGCACTGTCTCTGTGTTATTTGATATATACTCAGAAATTGCGCTATGTATATGAGCTCTATATGTCGAGGGTTTGTAGATGCCATGCGGAGAGCAGCCACCGAAAGGGGATTTTGCCGTGGCCAGTCAGAACATGTATAGCTACGGGCGAATGATCTGCTAGACTCCTTGGTAAAATCATTGCATTTGGAACTCTAAGGGCGTATGTACGGGGGAACGAATATATAGTCTAGCCTAGAATAGGAGGTATGGGTGTGAGAAAAGTAAGTGTAGATGGCCTCCTTGGGGTGGTGTGATCACCAGGTGTCTACCCAACCCACCATCTCTATCCAGGTACGGAGCTTAGTGTTGGGCGGGTAGGTCTTGGTTCCCGTATGGCGCCACAAATCTATCTCTGGAAACATTACATCATTCCAGTCCACGCCTACTACCGCCAGGACCTCTGGCATGACACCCCATATATTAGCCAAGTGATCCTTAAAACTGTGGCCCAGAGGTACCAAGCATCATCTGCTCTCCTGCGACCTCCTCATGCACGAAAATAAACCTACTATCTGGGTCAACCAATTTTGATAGCAGTGTAAATGAGACCCAGCGATGAACCAGAATGGCAACCCCTCTGGAACCTCTCACAAATCCAGCATGGAAGGCGTGTACATATCCATATCTGGCAAGACCGAGTGCCTTTGTTCCAAGCATGTGTGTCTCTTGCAAAAAGAGGACATCTGCTCCTATGTGTTTAGCATGGCGGAGCACCACTCCCCATTTAATCTTGTCCAGCATACCCCTCGTATTCTATCCCACAACATGCATCTGGCCTGGAGAGCATCCTGTTAAGTCTGTTGCCATTGTTGTATCTAGGGATTGTATGATATGTTAGCAAAACAGAGTGCGTGTGATCCTATGGACGATTGAGCATCGCAGCATACATAAAACTAGGCAACATAGTCACTAACTCGCTCAACAAACCCACCCATCCCTAGCCCACTCCAATACCTTGCAACAACTTAAGTGTCTTTCGTGGGAAGCCCTATGTCCCACCCCCCCATGGGGAAAGGGGGCGGGGGAAGTGGCCGGATCGCTAGCTCCCCATTGGATCAGAGTCCCTATATTAGCCCGGGTTCTACACAGGGGACATGAGCTAACCCACATGTAGGGCCCATTTTGAGACTTGCATACCAACGCAGGTCATCCAAAGTAAAACGGTGCCCAGACCCTAGTGGAGAATAGAGCCTAATAATACCCAGTCTTATTTCTGTTTAGTCTGCATGTATTCGTCGTCTACTTTATTGTTCTTAGTGCGCCAGGTGGTTCGGGACCTATGGGGTCATCAGTCTTTTGGCTTCGGCGGGGGTCTAGTCAACTCTACAGTCAAGGAGTCGAAGTCTCTGCATGGTGGAGTATGCAACTTCAGGGTCTGTTGTTCGTCAGTCCATTTAAATACTTCCTCAGGAGAGTAAAAAAAAAAAAAAAAAAAGAAAAAAAAAAAAAAAAAAAAAAAAGAGTTAAAAATCACACGTAGACTAATCGGTACAGGAGCATGTAGGGGATCTTGAGGTTGCGAAGATGCGCCTTGGCCGCTGTGAACGACTAACGCTGTTGTTGCACCATTTTTGTATAGCCCCGGAATATCATGATCCGCTGCGACTCAAACATAAGATCGGCATGTGTCCTCACCCACTGAAGGATGACATCCCGATCCCGGAAATGTAGGATGCGTGCAATCATGGATCGTGGCCTGGCCTCCAGTGGAGGCCTCTGCTGCAGGGCCCTATGTGCGCGCTCCAACACAAGGCACTTTCCTGAGTCGTTGCCCTCACAATTTTCAGGGACACCCACAAAGCGTAGATTGTTTCTCCTCGCACAACCTTCTGCATCTTCCACTCAGAGGGCCTGTCCCTTGGTCAGTTGTTCAAGGGAGGTAACTTTGTGCTGTAGTGTGGCTACAGCATCTTCCACCCCCTCAAATTTCATCTTGGCTGTTGAGATGTGATCAACGGCGTTACGGAGGTTCTGTCACAGGAGTGTGACCTCAATCCCAACTGCACCAATCTGGGTCTCCAGCGCCTGCCTAGACTGTGAGTGATGGCCGCCAGGAGGGCTGCATTATCTGGAAGACCAGACGCGGCGTCCATGGCAACAGCGGACTGCAATGCCGCGGCTCGGTCCATAGTACCTTGTTTCAGGCCCGACTCAGAGGCCTTTTCTTTGGACATAGTGTGACATTCTCTATTTGGGGGCATATGCCACAATCAGTTTTCCGTTATGGGGGTCCCATAGTATCACCGGCGAAGCCCCTGCAAATGACCACTTCAGTCCTAGTGGTTGATTGGTGGGGGATGGGGCCTGGTCAACCCTGATGTTCTGTGGACCAAACCTGGGCGGTGTGCAACCTTTACTTTTAAGTCCAAAAAAGGAGGACTTACAGGCCACAGATGGGCCTTTAAAAAGTCTGATGGGTATACAGAGTGTTGTGGGAGTAGTTTGCAATCAATCCCCCGTAGGGAGGGCTGGTGTGGCACATTCTTCCCAGTCAAGTATAATGGATTTCTTTAAAGCAAAAGATGTTGCTCTGTTTGAAGGCACAAATGAAACCGAACTTCCTCTTTCTACGCCTGAATTAGAAAATATGTGTGTATCTCTTGTCCATACACTTTGTGGTGCTGCCATTCTGCACTGCAACAAACAGAGGCACAGGAAGACTGTCAGCAAGCTGTATGTCATTAAAATCAAATGCGTCCTCTGCTTTAAATTGCGACGAGTCATTGGAGAACAGTCAGCTGGTGGTTTGCCTTTAGTGTTTAATTCACACTAATTCACCTGTAGCACAAAATGTACCTGGTGAGGTAGTAGTTATAGCTCAAATTCATAATGACCCCAAAGTTTGGCAGGTAAATGTGTTTGCTTCCCAATCCAATCTGAATCGTAGTCTGAATTGTGTGCAACAGGCGGGAGATATTCCTTCAGATATATCCAGGTGTAACAGTCTCTCAAATGTTAGTACTGATTCTGTTATTTGTGTGGGTGAATTGTATATAAATCCTGTAGAGCAAAGTCTCCTGAAACCTCATGTACCAAATATAGGGGTTGTGAGAATCTAGATTCGTCTATGTTGGAGTTATCTATTAATAAGCAAACATGGAGTCCATTTGGCTCAGGGATCTGTGATGGGGATCAGGTTATAGATGCCCATTCCCCTCTAATCCCCTTCAAAAGTATTCTGTGATGGGGATCAGGTTATAGATGCCCATTCCCCTCTAATCCCCTTCAAAAGTAATGTCATAAATAATCAACCTGGTACACAGACCACGGAGCACATGGATAATTCATTAAACTCCGCAGATCTCTAGTTTCTGGAAAAATAGGACGCTCGGTCTATAATATACGAGCGTTCTACTATCCATAAAAATGCAGATAACGATGCATGGCAAAATTTACTAAATACAATGAACGCTATTACAACTGCGCTCGAGTTCCAATCTAACAAACTGGAAATACAGGTGGAGCTGTTAAACACTCTATCCATCTATGTGGCAGGCATTGATAAAAAAAAATGCAAAATCTAGCACGCTTGGTGGTGAAGGCTCAAAATGAAGTCAACGATCAATTAATAAGATGTACATGTTCTCATATTTTAGAGAAGGTGGCCGACCTTCCGACAATAGTAGGATCACTTGAGAATGAAGTGAAAAAAATCAGTGGGGAATACTTTTTCTGATAAAATCTCTGTCACACGAAGCCTTGGGAATGGGTGCATCCGGTATAGTTATGAATCAGCAACAACTCCTGATAGATGTAAATAGTGATATTATTAGGGAACCGGAAGAATCCGGTGAGCCCTGGAGATCTGCTTGGGTTTAGACACACAAAACGATGAAGGTCATGTCTCTCGAAGAAAAAAGGAAATTAAGCCAAGTCAGTGTGTTAATTCTCCATGTTCAAGCTCTGGGGTTAGTTTCAGTGATTGTTCTCTATTATCTAAGAGGGTAAGTGAAAGGTTACGGAAAGCCCTTAATAAGGCTAAGAAGTCAGCTGCGGTTGTGGTTACAGCAATAAACTTAAAGGACTGTTATCCCATTTTTAGGTCGAGCCAAGCAGAGTGCGCATGCGCTGCACTATGGGGAGGCCTCTTGCAGTCACTCCAGACTTTCTCAAAACTTGTCAGTGTGGTTTTTTAGGTCTCGCCTGTCGATGCGCATGCGCATCGAGCAAGCGAGACTATAGGGGCTCATCCACTCTTTATCCACACTGCAAGGAATCGTGGCGATTCCTTGCAGTGCCCGTGACTTTTAAGGTCAATGCGCATGCGCATTAAGCTTATGCGCATGCGCATTGACCTTAAAAGTCACGGGCGCGTGCATGTCCGTCTTTGTTTACCCGCTCCGCCCCCTCCCGCCGTGTCGCCTTGCCTACTCTCTTCCACAGCCTCCCCCAGCTCCGCCCCCTCACTACTTGATTGCACGGCCGCTAGGCCGTGCCTCCCCTACTCTCCTCCCCCCTCCTCCTCTCCTCCCCTGCCTGCCTGCCGCTAGCCTTGCCTACTCTCTCTCGCACCCTCCCCCAGCTCCGCCCCCTCACTACTTGATTGCACGGCCGCTAGGCCGTGCCTCCCCTACTCTCCTCCCCCCTCCTCCTCTCCTCCCCTGCCTGCCTGCCGCTAGAAAGCATGGGATACTGTGCTGCCTTAACTATTTGCTATGGCCATGTTAAAATCAGAGCCAAGTCGTAAATATACATTTTTCCACACCACTGTTTTTTCGATAAAAACGTGATTATTCACAGTTTACGCTGCTAATCCGTGACCAAACAGACAATATGAAGCTCTGAGTCTATTCTCTTCCTAGCGTGCTGTGACTGCCTCCCCCGCTGTATCCCCTCACCCCCCCCCCCCCTGCTGTATCCCCTCACCCCTGGTCTCTCCCCACGTCTCTCCGTTGCTCTCCCCTCTGCTGTCGCTCTCTCTCTCGCTCACTCCCCGGCTCTCTTCTTGCCTTGCTGCTGCTCTGCCTCTTTGTGTCTGATCCCAGGCCCACATGTCGGAGCTGGCAGCCCCCGCGGCTAGTTCCTATCTGTGCGACAGCATTTTTAATTTAACACAACCGCCTTTGATGTTTTCAAATATTTATAGCCAGCTTCAGAGCACTGCAGAAGTGTTTCCATTCAGATGGAACGGCTCGGCTCGCTCTCCTCGTGCAGGCCCTCTTAAACTCGGATCCCGCGGGATTTAGTTCACGCGAAATTCTCTCCGTGTCTCGTGCTTTTCTGTCTCTTTAACTTTTACTTTCCTTTCACAGCCTGTCATATGTTGTTGGACTCTCCCAGAAATAGCTAATGGATCGAAATATCAGAATATACAGAAAATCGAAAACTGCGACCAAGAAAAGCTCGTGCTGAGAAGTAAATCTTTAAATCTAAGAAGGACTTTGCGTGCTTTACAAGTGTTTACAGGGGAACAGCGTAGAACTGCACAGTTAATTTGATAGTACAAGCACATGCAATGGATGCACTTATTTCATATCTGTTTAATCCGTTCATTTTAATTCCTTTGGTCGCTTTAGTTCTAGTCATTATTTCTTTGCCTCTCCGATTGCGCTCTTCAATTACCCTCCACGCCCACAATTTATTTTTCTCATTCTCTGTAGTACTCTGCCAATTCTCACAATGTCTA
Source organism: Lissotriton helveticus (assembly GCF_964261635.1). Classification (NCBI taxonomy): domain Eukaryota; kingdom Metazoa; phylum Chordata; class Amphibia; order Caudata; family Salamandridae; genus Lissotriton; species Lissotriton helveticus. The sequence goes on from NC_136065.1 coordinate 1,348,861,992, forward strand.
CCATTTTTCGAACCCCGCCTCCCCCCTCCCTCCCAGCCTCCACAGTTTCCGCTCTTCCAATATTCTGAATATTTCTGAATTGTTTCGTTTCTCTCCCTGTATGGAAGTGTGAAGTTTAGAAACTACCTGAAAACGTGGTTATTGAAGCAGGCTGTACACTCACCCTCAACCCCTCACTCACCCTCACTCTCACTCATCCTCACTCACCCTCAACCCCTCACCCTCACTCACCCTCAACCCCTCACCCTAACTCACCCTCACCCTCACTCACCCTCAACCCCTCACTCACCCTCTCACCCTCAACCCCTCAACATCAACCCCTCACCCTTACTCACCCTCACCCACCCTCACTCACCCTCACCCACCCTCACTCACCCTCACCCACCCTCACCCACCCTCACCCTCACTCACCCTCACCCACCCTCACTCACCCTCACCCTCACTCTCACCCTCACTCACTCTCACCCTCACTCACTCTCACCCTCACTCACACTCACCCTCACTCACCCTCACTCACCCTCGCTCTCACTCACCCTCAACCCCTCACCCTCACTCACCCTCAACCCCTCACTCACCCTCACTCACCCTCACCCACCCTCACTCACCCTCAACCCCTCACCCTCACACAGTGCAATAGGTCTCGGAGCATTTGAGTTAGAGCTTTTAGAAATGTTTATGGCTTTTTTTTTTAATTCTTTAGCATTGGCTACAGGAAACAAAAATGCTAAAGATTTACACAAAAACCCATAAACAATTCTAAAAGCACTAACTCTAATGCTGCGAGACCTATTGCATTTCCAATGCTTGTTTCAACTTGCACATATTCTATTGGCCTTTGCGTGTGGCTTTCAAAAATGAAAGCATGCAATTGGCCAAAGGAAGGTGCATGTCCCGCCTTTTCTCTAAACACAGACTCCCATGGCGTCTGGGTCTCGGGAGCCTAGCAGCGGCGGGCCTGGATCAGGGTACTAATTAAACAGAAAGCGACGCCGTGCTTTTTTTTTCAAATGCATTTTTTTGTTGACTTTCGCTTTTGAGCTAACACGTTTCCTGCTCATCAGACACATTCCGAAGGTATCTATCTGTTCCCTGCACTTCCCACTCCCACAATGGCTTTAGAGATAAACAAAGAAATACAAATGTGTGTGTTTTTTATCAGACGAGTTCAGATGGCGTCTGTTCCATGAATTCCCTCCCCGCCTTGTTTTCTTTTGCTCCAGCACCATTTGTTCACCCGATTGGGTAACTGTACATGTTTAAATATAATAATAAGAGTTTACCTTTATTGGTTACCATCTGCATGATTTTTGTAAATCCAAAGTGGAGACTCGAACCCTGTTCCCCAGGCACAAAGTCGGCAGCTCTGTTTCTTACGCCATATTCCTATGGGTTTCCGGTTAGTTCGAAATATAATTTGTGCCACCAGACATGCATAAAGCCTACCAAGTGTTTAACTGATACAATTTATTTTTAATCAATACAGAGGTGTAAACACTAAGACCGTGACGAAGCAGCCCATGTGAAATCTTTACTGATATCTTTACAAGCTGGGAAATCAAAGGCAGCAATGGCAAAGATGCTGAAATCACTCCCTTCATCTCCTCGTGTAAATTCTCTTTTTCCATCCATTGGTCTCTCCATCTATCGCTCTCGCCTCATCTCCTCTCTCGCTCTAGTCTGCCTATCTGATTGCTTTTTCTCTATAGGATAGGCACTTTTCCACCTGCGTACCCGGTGCTATCAATGAGGGCAGCGGGCAAATGCTATACAATATGCTCTTTAGGGGCTGCTCAGAATGCCTGCTCACACTGGGCAGACCCTCCAGGATTTTGCGATTTGCAAAAAAATAGCAAATCTACAGTTCTGAAAAAATGCAGCGATTTTTACAAAAGCACCTGCAAAATCCGACGCCTTCTATTGGCTCCTGTGGCTCTCGCCACGGAGCCAATAAGAGGGTCCTCACAGCAGGCAGGCAAGGTGGTGTGTTTATTTACACTGCTCACCTGCCCTGCTGCTTTTCTTCCTGAGGGCTGAGGGGACTGGTCTCTGGCTGGAGCATCATCGGGCCCAGGTAGGTGCTGCTGCTGCTTGTTGCTGTGGGCCCGCCATGTGCCCAGTGTGCGGCGAGCCCAGGGGGGCATTATTTTTGGGGCCGCCTTATACAGGGAATGCAGCGGACCTAATTAATTTTTTAAGTTTATGTTGGGCCCACCGCATGCGCAGTGGGATTTTTTTGGGGCACGTGGTGGGCACTCGTGGGCATAATACATTTTTTAAAAGTTCATGTTGGGCCCGTAGCATGCCAGGGCGCATTATTTTTAAGCCATGCCCACATGGTGGGCCCTGGAGGGCATTATCTTTCTTTTAAAGTTCATGTTGGGCACATGGGGCACGTGGCGGGCCCTATATATATTTTTTAAGCTTCTGTTGGGCCCACCACGTGCCCAGTGTGTATTATTTTTTGGGCCCGCCACACACGGGGGACGTGAGGGGCCCTGGCGGGCACTATTTTTATTTATTTTTAAGTTTATGTTGGGTATACGGGGCACGCTGCAGGCATAATTAATTTTTTAAGTTCATGTTGGGCACGCTGGGTGCCCAGTGTGCGGCAGGCCCAGGGGGGGCATTATTTTTATGTTTGTTTTGGGCCCGCCATACACTAGGGACGCAAGCCCAGGGGCATATGGGGGGGGCTGTGGTTTTTAAGGAGGCGTAGGGGGATAAGTGGCAGTGTTGTGGCGGAGGTAACATAGAAAGGGCTAGCCGAGCCTGTTCCAACTCTTTTTTTCTTCTTTTGTAGTGTCTCGGAGGAAATAATCTGCTGGTTCAAGAGCCATTGGGCCGCCTGGCAGCTAATATATGCTTGCTGCTGCACAGCGCGGGTGAGTTTTGTGTTCTGTACACTTCTGGGGAGATGAATAATGGGTTTCATAATTGTTTATTTTGTTTTGGGCAATTATGGGATTTTCCATACATACCCGTTAAGCACTTGGCTGCTCTTACTCTTCTCCTCCCCCGAGTGTAAACGCCTAGCTTATGTGCTCCTACAAAGTACAGTTGTACAAATATGTTTTGGACGGTTAGTTTTCACTGTCTTTGCAGGTGGCTCATCCTGCCCTTTTTTGTCCATTTTTCTCCACCCATGCAACCTTTGTCATGTTACTTTTTTTATTTGCAGGCACTTTGGGGAAGGGTTGGTTGTTTTTCGGAAAACATTTTTGCCTTAAGTTTTTTAAGTTTACCTTTCACCCCCACTGCCTTCCACAAACGACTCAAAGTTGCCTAGTGGGACCACACAAATGTGCCATTTCACTTTGCAGGACTTCTGCGTACCTGTATGTATTAATGCTCCACGTATGTAAATTTGCTTCAAAAGGTTTCACGTTCTCCTTTCTTTGCAACTGACCATGCTGTTTTAACACTGTTTGCTCAACTCCGTTTTGGGAGTGCCATTTCCCATTGCGGTTCTATCCCAAAAAGCTTTACATTTTTTGGCCATTTGCAGGTGCTTCAGAAGTACATGCATTTTTAATCATTGCTTTTCCACGTCGTCTTAACTTTCCATTTAACATTTGTAATGCCTTTTCCCCCTTTGAAACACATCTAGTAACACCAAATATATTTGTAGGCAAGTTACGCGACTGCGCCACACCCCCATAAAGAGGACTTAGACTTGCCGAAAGGAACCAACAAGACATGTGGCAGGACTTCTGCCTACCTGTATGCATTAACGCTCCACGTATGTAAATTCGCTTCAAAAGGTTTCACGTTCTCCTTTCTTTGCAACTGACCCTGCTGTTTTAACACCATTTGCTCAACTCGGTTTGGGGAGTGCCATTTCCCATTGCAGTTCTGTCCCAACAGGGTTTCCATTTTTTTGCCATTTGCAGGTGCTTCAGAGTTACATGCATTTTTAATCATTGCTCCCCTACGCTTCCTTAACTTTCCATTCAACAATTGCAATGCCTTTTTCCCCTGTGAAACACATCCAGTAACACCAAATATATTTGTAGGTGAGTTATGTGACTGCGCCACAACGCCAATATCTTTTGGATTCCAATGGAGCAATAAGCCAGCACAACAAAAGCAGAATGGAGAAGTTTCTGCATCCTATGAAGGCTGTGAAGCACCGATCACATCTACCTACCCATATAACCACAGCAGATCGGGCCAGAGAGTACAGTACTGTGATGCATGCTGATGATAGCGTGCTGTTTTGCAGTGTGTGCAATGTGGCGGTGGACCACATCCGGAAACACACAGTGGATATGCGTGCGCAGTCCCAAAAACACTTGAAGTGCGTTCAGATCACTCTTCACCAAAACGTGCCCGTCAGATTTATTTTAATTTTATTTATTTTCAAAGTTTTATATAGCGCGAACAAGATCTTCACAGATATCAGAGCGCTTTAAATAGAGGGGTACATGAGGGAACATAGTCAAACAAAAAGTCAAACAGTACAGTACAGATAGGTGGCTGCAAAGCCCATCACGTGAGTAATAAGACAACTCATACAAATAAGTAGATGGGTCAAGCATGTAGTACAGATCGGTGCAGGGTGTTAACAGAGTTCGAGATAATAGATCAAGTGTATTTAGCCATGAGGATAGCTTTTACTTCTTTTTTAAAGAGTGTAGTGGAAGAGATAAGCCTGGTTTCGGGAGGGAGTGAGTTCCAAATCCTAGGCGCCAATCCTGAGAAGGAGCGCTTGTATGTTTTTTCCTTCCTGAATCTTCGAGGTTTCAGCAGAAGATTGTTTGTGCCTCTCGTGTTTCTAATTCCCCCAGAGATTGTCAGTTTCTGAGCGAGGTAGCCGGGTGAGTTTAGGTGTACCGCCTTGTGTGTCATGCAGGCGATTTTCAGATGTATTCTGGCTTCAAAAGGCAGCCAATTCAGGGATTTCAGGTCAGGGGTAATATGGGAATGCTTTTTTGATCCAGTGATGAGTCTCGCTGCAGCATTCAGAGAAGCTCTTAGTGGTGCGGTAGTAGTTCGGGGGAGTCCGCAGAGGGCGGTGCTGCCGTATTCAATACGTGGGATGACTAGCGCTTGTACTGCTGTTTGGAAGTCTTTGGCTGGGAGGTGGGGTTTAAGTTTCCTCAGAGTATTGATCTGGAATTTCGCTCCCTTTGTTGCCTTGCTGATATGTTGCTGCATGTTGAGGTTGGTGTCAAGTGTTATGCCTAAGGATTTTGCTGAATCCACTATGGTCGGTTGGACATTGAGTGCTGTTAGGTGCTTAAGCCATGTTTGTGTGGTAGATATTTTCGTGGGAGGTGAGATCAGAAGGAACTCAGTCTTCATAGCGTTGAGTTTGAGGTGGTTGTCAGCCAGCCAAGATTGGGTGCTTCTGATCGTTGAGTTCAGACGCAAGATGTCTTTGGGGGATTGTAGCTTGAGATATAGCTGAGTGTCATCGGCGTACATGTGAAAGTTTACGTTGGATGCATGTAGCAAGGAGGTGAGAGGTTCCATGACTAGGTTGAACAAAGTTGGGGATAGAGAGGATCCTTGGGGGACGCCTAGCGTTACAGGTATTGGCGAGGACATCAGGTTGTTGCTCTTGAATTTCTGCGACCTGTTGTGAAGAAAGGAAGTGAACCACTTGAGAACAGTTCCAGATAAACCCATTCTTGTGTTTAGTAGTTCTAGTAGATTCTCATGTTTAACGGTGTCGAATGCTGAAGAGAGATCCAGAAGGATGAGGAGGCAGGTGTCGTTTTGGTCTAGTATTTGAAGTGCGTCGTCAATTATGTGAGTCATAGCAGTTTCTGTGCTGTGTCCTGCTCGGAAGCCTGACTGGTGGGTGTTGAGGAGATCAAATTGCTCAATGTGTTTAGTCAATTGTAGTTGTGCGCATTTTTCCAACAGTTTGGCGAGAGTAGGAATATTGGTGATGGGCCGGTAATTGTTGAGATCAGAGGGGTCAGCTGTAGGTTTCTTTAGTAGAGGTGTGACCTGACCAACTTTGAGGGAGTCAGGTATGCTTCCTTGTTGGAGAGAGCTGTTGATAATTTTAGTCCAGAGAGGGAGAAGCAAAGGGGTAAAGTCTTTTACTGCGGAGGCAGGGAGGGGGTCCGTGAGGTGATTGGATGGTTTCAGGGTGCTGAGCAGTTTGCCGATTTCTTCTTCCGAGTATGTGCCGAAGGTTGCCCATGTAGCATTGTTTTTTGGTTCAGTGGGTGCTAGGCATTGGGGTTTGGAGTAGAGGCTTGCGTCAATGAGGAGATCGCTTTTTATTTTGTCAGTTTTTTGGATGAAGAAAGCAGCGAAGTCTTCACAGGAGGGTGCCTCATGCCTAGTGTTGAGCGGTTGGGGTTGTTCCTTGGATTGTGTTCTGATTAGCTCAAACAGTTTTCTAGGGCGGTTTTTTGCTTGGTTGAGTTGGAGGCTGAAGAAGTCTGATTTTGAGTGTTTTATTTTCCTGAAGTAGGCGTTTCTCTTTTTCTTCAGCTCTTTTCGGTGAACTCGCTTTTCACAAAGAGTACAGCTGCCGGTGCTTCAAATCATGAAATTATAAGTAAGTGGGTCAATGTCTGCACAGCGCTGAACATTCCGTGAGCAAACCCAACCACCCTGTGTTGCGCAAATTTATACACGAGAAAGTATGGAATGGTGGACCGATACCTGGAAGTCATCAGCTTCAGGAAAGTTATCTCCCATAGAGATATATAGAAGCCAAAAATGAGCTGGAACAACAATTGTAAGGTCAGAAGATCAGAGGTATATTTGATGAAACACGTGATGTCGAAGGGCGGTGTGTATTGAATGGGTTATTTGCAGTGGTCTCTGCGCAGGATGGCCGTCAGACCCATACCCACCTGGCAGACACAGTGTTCCTCTCACAGTGCAACCATGGGACTGTAGCGTAAGCAGTTGTGAAGGTGCTCACAGCCTTTTAGAACGTTATTTCCTTTAACACTGACAACGCGGCATACATGCTCAAGGCATACAACACAGTGTTGAGAAATCTGTATACAAACTCCATACATATCACCTGCTTGGCACACATAATGAATCTTATTGGAGAGTCGTTTAGGAAGTTTTTGTGGAGCTAAATGCTTTCCTTATGTACTTCTCGCGCATCTTTTAAATGGCAGGTAGCAGAAAGAGAAGGTACCTGTATCATCTTGCTGAGAACCATGGGATGAAAGCACGGATGGCACCTGACCCTTGCAGTACCCTGTGGAATTCTTGGTTTGCTGCTGTCCAGTACCACTGTAAGTACTTTGAGGCCTATGCTGGGTTTGTGGAGTCTGAGATGCAACTCGGCAAGTCTTGGATAGTTCCACTCAAAGTGCCATATCCACAAATTTATAACCCTTTAGTACTGCCTGTATTCTACCGGATTGCCCAAACCTCAGTGGAATAAAGGCATCCAGTTCTCTCACCTCTGATATAATTTTTGATCGCATGTCTGTGCGGCTATAAGGCTTATAAGGTCACCAAGGGGAGATCTATTGGCTATGCGAATGTTTTTTTTAATTGTGTCAATAACAAATGCCCAGTTCAGGACCCTGCCCATGATGGCATGGAGCCTCATATTCGCCAATCCAGCCCAGTGAAATACTCAATACATGAGGCACAAAATGGTAGTAAAGAATCATGAAACAGGTGGGACCAAGAAAGGAAAGGGGTCTATATACGTTAATAAATCTCTGGAAATTCTGCCAACCCCTCAAGATTAGGTAGACACCCTCAGAATTGCCTAAGTATGGACGAAACGATTAAGCCCATTGGCATCCAAAGTCTAACATCTTTAAAGGTATCCTCAAATATCCCCTTAAATAAAGACAGCAAATCACTCTCATCAAGAATCCAAGGCAGTATACAGGATAATAGTATAAATACTCTGGGAACAAAACTGGTACTACACCCTTTGTATGAATCCCCTAGTCGCCAGGATAGCCTCAATTGGGGCGTAATATTCAAAATACTATCAACTATCCCGTATTTAGCATGTATCAAAACCTCAGATTTAGCATCGGTCAAGATCAAACAATCGCGTCCTGCGAGTCTACTATTACAACTTGGATGGCCAAATGAAATTGTGAATACAAATTTAGATTAAGTTGTTATTTTCTGGAATTTGGTATTAAGATGGAGAAGTGGATCCCTTTAGATTACTTACCCGATGCTAGAGGTATTGGCCCCCAAGGTAGATAAGGAGAGAATAAAGGTGGAAAGCTATAAGCCAAATCCAGTATTTAGAGGAGCGAAAGGAGCATCAGCTACCCAAGCTTGCAGTTCAGGTTTTCCGATTACCAATTTGCACTCGGAGAGCAGAATTTGTGAGTGGTTGCCAAAAAATAATGTTAGAAAAGAAGACTGGTCCTGGTTACCAGCTACCCTTGCGAATGTACATAGAGGAGATGAATATTGAAAGTTTTTAAGATATTGATGATAATGTTGTGCAATTACGAATATGTTCTTGGAATGTCCCTGGATTGACGCATTTATTGTCGGACTACGAAACATTATCATTTCTAAATATCTTTACAATTTTATTATTACAAGAAACGTGGAGTGAGCAAATTACCCCCTTACTTGGCTTTGAGTATAGTCTCCAGGCAGTACGAACAAATAAAATGGGTCATGCAAAGTGTGGGCTCTCATGCTATATAGCGAGTGATTTAAACATAATAGTGGAAGTGGTTGATCTTGACCTGGACTGGCTACAGTGACTAGATTTATACACTACTGAATTTAGTTTAATCATACTCAATGTATATTTCAGAGCTAAGAAAAATAAAATCATGCAGCTGTATGTTCTACGAGATGTTCTTGGTTCATTAATTATTAAGCACTCAGAAGCAGGCCTTAAAGTTTCTGGCGAATTTAATCTACATCTTATTCCGTTTCAGTAAATAAGATTAAGGGAACTGAAAAAGAATGCCGTGATATAATTTCCCAGGCGGGGTTTAGTTTGTTAAATGAAAAATCTAGGCTCACCCCATCATTCAAAAATTAAAATCAAGGATCAATAATTGATTATACATTATCTCAGACAATTTAAAAACAAAAGTGTCTGAATGTGCAGTAATTCCCCGGCTTGAAAGTGCTCATAATCCTCAGATGGTGGCCCTTAATTCATTAGTAAAATGTAACACTAGATATATAGAACTTCCCAATGTGGCCCACTCCTCATATAATCTGAAGAGGCTAAGTTGGCATATGGACAAAGAAGAAAAAATGATAAAAGAAGTAGATCAATGTGATCGGGGGAACGTTAATATGATCGACAAATGGAACTTCATAATTACATCTTTGGTAGAGACCTTTGCCATTAAACATAGGAAACAAACATCTACAAACCAATGGTTTTCCCTCAAGCTATTTAGGTTAAAAAAGTCCCTTAATGAGATGTGCGGGAGGTGTATGTCCATAGATTTCAACATTCCAACTCTGCTTATAAAGAAAATATGAAGGAGCTTAGAAAAGCATACAAATGTGAAGTTTGGAAGGGTAAACTCAATTGTCAAGCAGAACTTTGGAATAGTCTATTATGCGCCTCCAAACGGAATGATGCAAAAAGTTTCTGAATAATTAATAAATAAGCTTGAAAGGGGGGCAATAGGGCATTTTGTGTAAATGTCTCTGAGTCTGACTGGGTAACTTTAATTTCAAAATAGTATGCTACGGTGAGTCAAGAGGCAAAACAAGATGTGTGTAGTGGTTACATTGAAAAAGTACATCAACAATCAATATGGAGAGTGACATATGTAAGGGGATGACTACTCCTGTTAAAATTAGTGATTCAAGCCTCGATATGAATAATTTGCTAGAAAGTGTAAGTAGTAATCAATTAGTTATTTCGTTACGTGGGCTTCGCACAAATGGAACACCAGGTCCTAATGGTGCCCAATGCCTTGTTTCGTGCAAGTTTGGACAACTGGGCCGACATTCTGTCCAATTTGTTTAAGATATATTGACATTGGAAACCGTGCCTGAGGGCACAATCTTGCAGCCTGTCTATAAAAGAGGTATGGTTGACAATCCCGCTAATTATTGTTTAATCTCATTACCGGATGTTGATGCAAAGGTTTTTGCTTCATGTATATTATTAGAATTGGAAAAATGGTCTGAGCATCATCCCGTTTAACCAAACTAGATTTCGGAAGGGCCAAACTACCACTACAAACCTATTGACACTAACTCTACTTGCAGAGAAAGCGGTCTCAAAATAACAACAAGCATTGGAAATGCAATAGGTCTCGCATTAGAAAAGTTGTAGTTATTTGTCTTGTAAAATGACATATTTTATTTGTTGGTTTTTAAAATTGCTAAATTGATGGCTTTGTCATGTACAATGCCAATAGTTATAACTTTCGCGAATGTGACACCTATAGCATTTGGAATGCAACATGTTTTGTATTTACGTCACTTAGATGGCAGCTCTGGTCGTTAGGCCACATCTCTAGAAAGCAGGAGAGTGCAGCAGGGGAGAGAAGCACAGCAATGCAATAGGTCTCGCATTAGGAAAGTTTGAGCTATTGGTATTGTAAAGGACACATTTTTTATTTATGTGCTTGTTTTGAAAATAGCGAAATTAATAGCTTTGTTACTTACAATGGCAATAGTTTTATCTTTCGCAAATGTGACACCTATTGTAACACAATATGTGTTGTGAGGGTGAGTGAGGGGTTGAGGGTGAGTGAGGGTGAGGGGTTGAGGGTGAGTGAGGGTGAGGGTGAGTGAGGGTGAGGGGTTGAGGGTGAGGGGTTGAGGGTGAGGGGTTGAGGGTGAGTGAGGGTGAGTGAGGGTGAGGGGTTGAGGGTGAGTGAGGGTGAGGGTGAGTGAGGGTGAGGGTGAGGGGTTGAGGGTGGGTGAGGGGTTGAGGGTGAGTGAGGGCGAGGGGTTGAGGGTGAGGGTGAGTGAGGGCGAGGGGTTGAGGGTGAGTGAGGGTGAGTGAGGGTGAGTGAGGGTGAGTGAGGGTGAGTGAGGGTGAGTGAGGGTGAGTGAGGGTGAGTGAGGGTGAGTGAGGGTGAGTGAGGGTGAGTGAGGGTGAGTGAGGGTGAGGGTGAGGGTGAGTGAGGGTGAGTGAGGGTGAGGGTGAGTGAGGGTGAGGGTGAGTGAGGGTGAGGGTGAGTGAGTGAGGGTGAGGGGTTGAGGGTGAGTGAGGGTGAGTGAGGGGTTGAGGGTGAGTGAGGGGTTGAGGGTGAGTGAGGGGTTGAGGGTGAGTGGGGGGTTGAGGGTGAGTGGGGGGTGAGGGTGAGTGGGGGTTGAGGGTGAGTGGGGGTTGAGGGTGAGTGGGGGTTGAGGGTGAGTGGGGGTTGAGGGTGAGGGGTTGAGGGTGAGTGAGGGTGAGGGGTTGAGAGTGAGGGTGGGTGAGGGTGGGTGAGGGTGGGTGAGGGTGGGTGAGGGTGGGTGAGGGTGGGTGAGGGTGGGTGAGGGTGGGTGAGTGAGGGTGGGTGAGGGTGAGGGTGGGTGAGGGTGAGGGTGGGTGAGGGTGAGGGTGAGTGAGGGTGAGTGAGGGTGAGTGAGGGTGAGTGAGGGTGAGTGAGGGTGAGTGAGGGTGAGGGTGAGTGAGGGTGAGTGAGGGTGAGGGTGAGTGAGGGTGAGTGAGGGTGAGGGTGAGTGAGGGTGAGGGTGAGTGAGGGTGAGGGTGAGTGAGGGGTTGAGGATGAGTGAGGGTGAGTGAGGGTGAGGGTGAGGGGTTGAGGGTGAGTGAGGGTGAGTGAGGGTGAGGGGTTGAGGGTGAGTGAGGGTGAGGGGTTGAGGGTGAGTGAGGGTGAGGGGTTGAGGGTGAGTGAGGGTGAGTGAGAGTGAGGGTGAGTGAGGGTGAGTGAGGGTGAGTGAGGGGTTGAGGGTGAGGGGTTGAGGGTGAGTGAGGGTGAGGGGTTGAGGGTGAGTGAGGGTGAGTGAGAGTGAGGGTGAGTGAGGGTGAGTGAGGGGTTGAGGGTGAGGGGTTGAGGGTGAGTGAGGGTGAGGGGTTGAGGGTGAGTGAGGGTGAGTGAGAGTGAGGGTGAGTGAGGGTGAGTGAGGGGTTGAGGGTGAGGGGTTGAGGGTGAGTGAGGGTGAGGGGTTGAGGGTGAGGGGTTGAGGGTGAGTGAGGGTGGGTGAGAGTGAGGGTGAGGGTGAGTGAGGGTGAGTGAGAGTGAGGGTGAGGGTGAGTGAGGGTGAGTGAGGGTGAGTGAGGGTGAGTGAGGGTGAGTGAGGGTGAGTGAGGGTGAGTGAGGGTGAGTGAGGGTGAGTGAGGGTGAGTGAGGGTGAGTGAGGGTGAGTGAGGGTGAGTGAGGGTGAGTGAGGGTGAGGGGTTGAGGGGTTGAGGGTGAGGGGTTGAGGGTGAGGGGTTGAGGGTGAGGGGTTGAGGGTGAGGGGTTGAGGGTGAGGGGTTGAGGGTGAGGGGTTGAGGGTGAGGGGTTGAGGGTGAGGGGTTGAGGGTGAGGGGTTGAGGGTGAGGGGTTGAGGGTGAGGGGTTGAGGGTGAGGGGTTGAGGGTGAGTGAGGGTGAGGGGTTGAGGGTGAGGGGTTGAGGGTGAGTGAGGGTGAGGGTGAGTGAGGGTTTGAGGGTGAGTGAGGGTGAGGGGTTGAGGGTGAGTGAGGGTGAGTGAGGGTGAGGGTGAGTGAGGGTGAGGGTGAGTGAGGGTGAGGGTTGAGGGTGAGGGTGAGTGAGGTTGAGGGTGAGTGAGGGTGAGGGTGGGTGAGGGTGAGTGAGGGTGAGTGAGTGAGGGTGAGGGGTTGAGGGTGAGGGGTTGAGGGTTAGGGGTTGAGGGTGAGTGAGGGTGAGGGTGAGTGAGGGTGAGTGAGGGTGAGGGTGAGTGAGGGTGAGTGAGGGTGAGGGGTGGAGGGTGAGTGAGGGTGAGGGTGAGTGAGGGTGAGTGAGGGGTTGAGGGTGAGGGTGAGTGAGGGTGAGGGGTTGAGGGAGGGTGAGGGTGAGGGTGAGTGAGGGTGAGTGAGGGTGAGGGGTTGAGGGTGAGTGAGGGTGAGGGGTTGAGGGTGAGTGAGGGTGAGGGGTTGAGGGTGAGACAGACAGAGCAGACGGCGCAAACACACACAGGAGGCTGCACGTACGGCAATCGCAGAAGGCTCACGCACACAGCGTGCATAAGGTATACCTACATAGCAGATGACGAAGTGAATGTACACACAAACTGTGCCTACAACAGTAAATGCATTCCTTTAGAGAACACACACTTAGAGTATACAAAACATGGCGCACGCCTGCGGGCATAGTCACAAATAGGCACCCATACAGTCTGCGAGTACAGCAGACGCATGCACACAGCAGAAGGCAGCCTGCATAGAAAGACACGAGTGGAGCGCACACGCAGGGACATTCACAGCGTCCACATGAACAGAGCGGGGTCACAGCTGACGCGGCGCTCGTGCAGGATACAACACACATGATTGAAGAGAGAGACAACTTGGAGGAATGCTTATAGGTGTGTGTGTAGACGATGAGGGTGTGAAGCAGCAGGAATTTAATCTCCTATTTTTTATATGAAATGTTGAGTTGCCCATAAAACCGTGTCTTGTTAAAAGGGTTATAAAAATAGTTATGATTAAAATCCTTGACTCGCTCACTTTTCTGATTGACATTGTATCAGCTGGGATAGATAGTCAAAGCTGTCTAGTAGAAACTTCCAGTAAATTAGTATCGGGAGAGGCGGCATAACATGATTATTCGCTCTGCATAGGAGCTCTTTAGATGATGCAGTCTAATAAAAAAAAATAGGAGGTTTGCCAATGACATTTTGCTCCAAATTCAAAGATACAACTAACTGCTGATTTACCTTAATCAGTGACACGGTGAAGCATGAACGCATGCGGTAATGACGGAGATGCAGTTCTTGACCCGAGTTACAGTTTCACGTTTCTTACTGGGGGTTGTTTTGCAACTTTACAGATTGGAATAATAATAATCCACTTTGCTGAACAATATAACATGTGAATTCACCACGAACCTATTGCAACTCGGTGTAAAAAGATAAAATCCCAAATCAAGACACAAGTATTGTTGCAAAAGGTGGTGTGAAGCAGCAGGAAAAGACAGCACCAACCCTAACGAAAACGAGTCAAAAGAAACACGGGAGACGGCGGAGGGCATTGCTGTGGGGAGGGGGGGGAGGAGAAATGCGACACGGCGGGCAGGGGAGGGGGCGGAGCGGGTAAAAAAAAAAAAAGCAAGACGGAGAGAAGGCAGAGAAGGGGAGGGGGGAGGAGAAATGCGACACGGCGGGCAGGGGAGGGGGCGGAGCGGGTAGAGCGGCATGTGGGTGTGAAGCAGCCGGGGCCTTTGAAGTGAAGCTAAGCTTCACTTCAAAAGGTGTGGGAGGAATGCGGCTGAGGGAACAGACGGCGATTTGGTGATGTGCACGCGCATTTTAGGTCAATGAGCAAGCGCATTGACCTAAAAGCCACGGGCACAGCACCAAATCGCCGCAGTTAGGTAAACTTTGTTTAAAGCCCTATAGTCTCGCTCTGCTCAATGCGCATGCGCATTGACAGGCGAGACCTAAAAATGTATTAATAGTCTTTATTGATTTAAAGGCAGCTTTTGACTCAGTGCCACAAAATCTGTTATGGAAAAAATTACTAGGCTGTGGAATCCCAGGCAAATTGTTCAGGGACATTATTCTTTTGGATCTGGATACCTGGGTCCAAGTTAAATTGGGTGATGGTAGATCATTAACAAAGAAAACTAGTACATATATTGGCCTAAAGCAGGGGTGTGTCCTTCCTCCTAGGCTTTTTAACTTATTTTTAGCAGATCTTGCTCAGCATTTAGACTCTGTAAATGCTCATGTGCCAAGGTTGGGGGGGAAGTGCAAATTAGCTAACTCCAATATGCAGATGATACTACCCTTCTCAACCACACACCTATCGCTCTCCAACGACTCATAAATGCTTTTGATGTTTATATAGACTCGAATTGAATGATAAAAAGACTAAAACCATGTAAATTGGACTTACCAAACAAACGTTTGATACATGGAGAGCTAGAGCAGCACCAATTGAAGTTGTTAAAACATACAGACATTGAGGAGTGGTGTTTGATAACAGTGTTTCTTTTAAATTTCATTTTAAAGAACTAAGAGCAAAAACAGTGGTTTTAATTCATACTTTTAAAAGTTTTTAAAAAAATTGTTGAATTGTCAATCTTCTGATTATATTCTTAAAGTCATGAAAGCTAAGTTAGAACCAACTCTTTGATATGGTTCTCCCATTACCAGGGGGAAAAGATGTAAAACTTTTAGATTTATTGCTGGTCAAGGCTTTTAAAACCATTTTTGGGTTCCCGAGACAGTAGGGCAAGCAAGAGTTAGATTTGAGTTCGGTCTCTGACTGTGGTGTCAGCTGGAGTATTTTTTAAATGTATGTACTCTATGTTTTCTGCTGCCCCTGCCTCCCTGGGAAATTACTACTGCATTGATATAAATAAGACCATCCATACTGTAAAATGGAGATCCCATATTTTAACATTTTAAGGGATATTAGTCTGCAAGTAGCCCTTCAGGAATTCACACCGTCTAATTAAAAGTTACGTACAAAAAAACGAATTAAAATTGAATCAAACCACATTAGCAGAGAAAAAGCATGCTTGGTATGTGATTAATTCACATCAGTCGTTACTAATTCAGCCCTATTTGATGGCATATTTCTCTGCCAATATAAAAAAATGGTTTCTTAAATCTACGAATGGGAATACAATCTGAAAAAAGAGTATAGGCAGCCCTGGATTGAGCAATGGGAGGGTACTAGCTGCAGATTATGTGGATGGTCACAAGAATCATTAGTCGATTTAGTATGTGTGTGTCATTATTATTATTATTTAATTCTTGTTGAGCGCTTGGCTACCCATAGGCATCCCAGCGCTCTCAAGCAAACGGACAAGAAAGGAGACTTTAATGTGTGTTCTGGAATAGCCATGTTTTTAGTTGTTTCCTGAACGTTAGATGGTCAGGAATGGATCGGAGCTTGGTCGGGTGAGAGTTCCATCGGATGGAGGCATTGTGCGAGAACATGCGTTTGCCTGCTCTTGCTCTCCTCGTTTTAGGAACACTGGATTGGAAAAGATTGGCAGATCTAAGGTTACGTGAGGGTCGGTGAAAACGTAGGAGGGCATGATTTATTTTAGGGCCTGTATTCCAGAGCGTCTTGTCATAGTGCTTTGAATTTAACGCGTTCTGCTATGGGCAGCCCGTGTAGAGCTATTAATGCTGGTTTCGCAGATTGTTTTCCTGGAATATTGTGAAGTAGTCTGGCTGCGGAGTTCTGCACTATCAGGAGCTTCCTAATCGTGGTTTTAGGAGTTCCTAGGTAGAGTGAATTACAATAGTCCAGCTGGGGGAGAATCAGGGATTGTACCATGGTTCTGCGCACAGTATCCGGGAGAAGTGGTAGAATCTTTCTTAGTTGTCTTAGGATGCCAAAGCATGCGGCTGCTTCTAGAACCGCTTGATAATCAAGCTTGAGCGAGCTGTCAAGCCAGATTCTTAAGCTTTTAATCTTCTCTTTAGGCTTGGGGGGGGGACCGAGGCAGCTTGGCCAACTTATGCTTGAATGTGTTTCGGCTTTATTTCCGAGTATCATTAGCTCCGTTTTGTCCCCATTGAGTTTGAGGAACGATTGGTCCATCCAAGTGGCTACCTGCTCCAGGCAGGACTTAAGGTCAATGGGGTTATCCTTAGGGTGTGCTAGGGCTACTACCAGTTGGGTGTCGTCAGCGTATGGAACTATTCTGACTCCATAAGGCTGTACTATCTCGGCCAGTGGTTTTGGGTACACTTTAAAAAGGGTGGGGCTTAGAGATGAACCCTGCGGAACCCCGCAGGTAAGTGGAATCTCTCTTGATGCGTACCTGCCTTCGAACACTTGGAACGTTCTATCTGATAGGAATGACTTCAACCATGCTAAGGCCTTTCCTACGACTCCTATCTCTATGAGTCTGTCTAATAGGATCCTGTGGTTTACCGTATCAAAAGCGGCCGTAAGATATAGCAGGATAACTGCCACTGTTCCTCCAAGATCCAGCACTTTCCTAGCTTCCTTCATTACCGTTAGGAGTGCTGTTTCCGTCCCATGGTTAGGTCGGAAGCCTGTCTGTGATCTGTGCAGAATGTCTTGTGATTCCAGATAGTGGGACAGTATTTTTGTTCACGTGTTTCTCTAGTATCTTTCTGACGAATGGAAGGAGTGAAACCGGTCTATAGTTCCCCAAGTTATCTGGATTCAGATATTTTTTTGCATAAGTGCTTTCACCATTGCATGTTTCCACCTTACCGGTACTGTAGAAGTGGTCAGGGAAAGGTTGAGCATTTCCAGGAGTACTGGGAGGATAGTTTCCTTGACTTTCTTTAGCATGTGTGCGGGCGCTGGGTCGCTAGGAGATCCTGATTTGATTTCCCCGAAAAATGTTATCCAGGGTAGTGAAATCTATGATCGGGATTTCTTCGAGAAGCCATAGTTTCTGTGGCCCACTAGCTGTTTCGGGGTGTGGTGTATCCTTCTGCTGAGGGGGTTGGATGCGTGAAAGGAGGTGGGTGGCTGTATTTACTTAAAAACACATTATACAGTGAGTAAAAGACAATTGTGCAAGTTGCCGGTAAATGGATTACTGTTAGAAATGGGATTTCTGGTTGACTAAGACTTGTGCCAAGGCCAGGCAGAAACCACCACTCTAGTCAGGGCCAGGGAGTTACACACTGAGGATAAACCCTGCTCACCCCCTTGGCAGCTTGGCATGAGCAGTCAAGCTCATCTCATAAGCAATGTGCAAAGCATTTGAGCAACACCCCCCCCCCCCCCCGGGCCAAGTCCAAGAATTCCAATAACGGCGTCTTTATTTAAAACACCTTTTTTTTAAGATCTGCAAGTCAGGCACTTGTTAGGTCCTTATCTGGGGAGTTCTGTTGTTATGTCAGTTAATTACATTTTTAAATGCAGCTGAAAAGTGTTTGGTATCGCCGGTTTGAGATGAACTAAATTCAGTCAGACACCTAGTAGTACAAACAGAACCTACTATACCTATTTCGGGATGGATATACTTGTTACACTTTACTAGTGTCCTGTTATCATGAAATTTTAACAAATGACACTTTGGCACTTTAACAACAATGAGGTGTGATATCTTGTTATAGTATTTGTGGAATCTTTCTTTAAAAATAATCCTGGGTCTAACAAAATTGATGCACTTTATCATTGAGCTATGGATTAACCATTTATGCATGCTGGCACTTTAATATGTGCGATATCTTGCTATAATAATCATTGACATTTTTAAAAATTAATGAGTTTCTCTTTGGAATCAGTTCTTATTGTATGATCCGGTCTATATTTTGTTTAATAGGATATTTATGAATGCATTGGTCCAATTATTAATAATATTTGATGTATTGAGTTCCCCTGTTTTATATATTACATGATTGTGAAGTGTTTTGATTGCAATGATTTTTATTAATAACGCAATAAAGTATTTAACCACAATGTTGGTCTGGATTTAATACAACCCAGTTCCTTTATAAAATCAGGAATAAAATTGTGAATACACGCCATACATTTTGCAGAGCAAACACCAAGTGAAGAAGAGTCCGAGATGAGGTTTTGTTACATGGCAATTGCAAATTGTTACTGTTTTGTCGTATTGTCCCAAGGAGAAACAGAGTTGCCATCTTATGCATACAAATCTAAACCAAGTGAGGAGCGAGCATTCCCAAGAATGTAAACCCAAGTCTAGCTGTTGTTCCGAATGTGGACAGGCTTGAGTCATAAAATACTCTTTATTAGAGTTTTTTTTAGTTCATCCTCATTCCCTTCTTGGATCCTTGTTTTCAAGAAAGACGCTTTAAACCATCTTTTGTCTATAGGTGTCATTTCAGATGGCTCAGTAAACACAGCAGGCCTACCCAATTTCTCAGTACCAGACTTTAGGTATGCAATCTGTGGAAGCTCCAGCCCATGGCCACAAGCCTAATGGTCTTGTATTTTTGCTTTATTTAAAGATGCAATTAGATGCACCATAATGAATTCCATAAAACCAAAAGGCACCAATAGACTTTTACTAGCAGCCCTCTGGAGAACAGCGGCACTTGGCTGCTGATAACTTGACAAAGCAGGAACATTCAGAAAGCTTTGAAACAAATGGGCAAACCTAATTTACACATTAAGTAAATGTAAAGAAGAAAATAAAGTATCCTAGACAACTTATCTTTAGGAACACCTTTAGTTTTAAAGACATCTTGCACTAAACATGTAAAAACATGATGAAGTCTGCAAACTTTTTAAAAAAAGTGTATCTTATTAACACGCATAAGCGTTTTACCATAGTAGATCAGATTGTATCACTGAATCAAGAGGCATTTATTACCAGTGATAGTTTTCAAATATGATCTTGGAAACATTCATGCCGCCCCATTCTGAAAACAATGTCATTAGTGAACCAAGAGGCAAGTCATTTGTCAAGTGCACCTTGTGTGTAGTCTTGTTAATTGTATAGTTTGAACAACATTATAGTTTACTAAATAAAACACTAGTGAAGGTTTTGTATAGCACACATCTTAAACTTGTATATTTTAAGGGGCTCAAATATGTGGTAGTGAAGAAATAAAGGCAAAGTGAAATTGACAATTGCCTAAGATCACGCAATTTCATCAAGTTGGGTGGCAGGACGCATACCACGTTTTCTGGTTTCACACTTTGCAATTCAGCCACCAGATGAGTATCTCTTTCCCTCTCTTGTTTTCCATTAAAAGTTAATAGTTTTACTTAAATTTTTGGTGCATGAGAATAGAGCGTTGGGGCAGCCAGTAGTTATGTGAAGTTTTGATTTGTGGTCTACAACATGCATTGGCTTCATGTGGCCCTATGCCCACCTTTAATTACCCTGAGCCTCGGGCATTCCACAGGCAGTACTTTGCAGCCCCCGGGGGAAGTGTTTACGAGTACCCATGACCTAGTCACAGCGCTTCATGTGATGTATGCCCAAGAGGCGCAAATACATATTATTTTCTTCGCCCTGTAAGCTACTCACATCATTGTAACTCCAATGTCCAGAAACATGTCAAAACAGGCAAACATTTTCTATTAAAAATGTACTTAAGTTGGGCAATTGTTTTGTTTCTAATGTTAGCTGCCAGATAAAATAAAAATCCAATGGACTGTGCAAAAAGTTGCTTCCTCATAGATTAGGAAGAAACTCACGTGATGGCAGAGTCAAAAGACACCCCTATGTCCCTCTCAATAAACTTTCCTTTAATTGAGCAGTATGTGTCCTTAAGATTTTAGGACCAGACACTATGGTGAATATTTTCAACCTTGGTTCCCAAATTCATTTGTTCCATAAAGAAAACAAAAAAGTGTCAAATCTTTTTAGACCATCAGCAGTTTGGGATAGAAGCACTTTGTCGTCAACATATAGAACACACAGCATATAGTAAAATGGGTATAAGCTTTTTCAAGTGACATATCCGGTCCTTTCTCAATAAGATGAACATCAAGATCAGTAATATACAGCAGTCACAGAATCTGTGCCATCTATTCAATGAGCCACAAAATAATTAGCTGACATTGACCGTTTCAAGATTGTTGTTCATACCAATCGCTATGATACATTTTTCTTACGTTTCGAAATAAACTACATATGTAGGAAAGAGAAATGCATTTTGAAGTTGATCATTTAGCCCCTGCATCATAATGCACTTATCAGATTAGTGTTTGTGGACTATTTTTGAGGATAGACGATTTGGTGACTTAACTGTATACCTATGAAAAAACAATCAATTGAGGTCTGTAAATGGAGTGGTGTTTTGGGTACTTGAAAATTTTGGAGCATAGGACTGTAGAATGCAAGGGCAATGTAGTGACCAACCAATAGATGACAGAGTTGCACTGCGTGACAGATACCTGGAAAGGCAGCTAGGGGGTGGGAATGGCTCCTAGGCCCTAACCAACGAGGTGGTGAGGGGAGCAAAGAATAGACGGACCAGAAAGGGCAGAGATAACTCCTCTGAACCTCTCATACCATGCAGGATGGGGCTGTGTGCATCCTTTTTGACATTACAGTGTAAAATCCTGTTTTAGTTTCAAAGCCTGCTTTGCTTGGGGTTACGCCACTCAGCAGGGGAAATGCATCAATTCCACTGGATCCACAAGGGCTGAGAAAGCACCTTGGGCCCACTTTCAAGGGGCCAGGACTAGGGCAGCACCACTTGGCAAAGTAGACTCATAGATGGCAGAGTCCAGGTGCAAGCTGGTTGGAAGCCTGTTGTGTTTTGAGGCTTCAGATCCGGAGGCCAGTCAACTAGCCCTTAGAGTCACTCTGGGCTTCTAGGTTCAAGAGATGCAGGGCCAGTCCTTCTCAACCATACAAGAGGGCAGCAGGTCAGCACAGAAGGGCAACAGTCCTTCAGAGCAGCAGTCTAGCAAAGGGGCAATCCTTTCAGCAGCACAACAGTCGTTCTTCCTGGCAGAGTATTCACAGGTCTAGAAGTGTACTGAGGAGTTGGTGTCTGAGATCCAATATTTATACCCGGTTGTGCCTTTGAAGTAGGGGGAGAAGCTTCTAGAGTTGCCCCTTTGAAGTCCCCAGGCATCCCGACTTCCCTGCCCAGGATCCAGACCAACAACAGGAGGGATGCAACCATTTGCATAGAGGGAGGACTCAGCCTACTCCTCAAGTGTATGTAGGGCTGTGCCCTCCGATCATGCCAGTGATGGCCCATCACATCCACCAAATTTTGAGTTGTCTACTGACCCTGTGGAAAACTCTGTACATTGACCGGAACCGCTGCCACAGCCGTTCCTGTCAACATGTGAAACATTCGACAGATGGTACCCTCCACCATAATTGCTGCTTTTTCTTTTTTTTCCAAAAACAAGCTATTTTTAATAAATAGAAAAAGAATGAGCCCCAAACCTTGGGAGATGAGAGAGAAAAAAAAACCAGCCACTGCGTACTGACACCTCTGACACGAAGTAACCACTTTAGGACCAAACAATTCAAGCCCGGACCTGACAGTAGTGTCCTATGAAGAACCTCATAATCAACAGGCTTGTGCCTACTTTTTTATATCCATAGATTGTGCACAATAATATCAACTGTGCTTGTCCATGCCCAATCACCACTTAGTCCCCCACCACCATCTTCTTCCCCCACTGGTCTAGTGCACAGAACAGGGCAATAAATCAACTGGTTAATCGATCAACAAAGATGGCAGCTTCGGGGGCTAAGACTCCATCCAAAAGGTAGGGTTGTACAAGGGATCAATAACTGCAAACTTAATAATCCAATACCACTACCAGGTAACTCAGGACACCGTGGTTTTCGAGGAAGGGAATTGTGGACAACTATGTGTCAGAACAGTGTCCCTCTACACCTACAACTGTGGCACAGTATACTCTTAAACGCATGAAAGTATGTCTCAAAGCTTAATCATTAAGATAACTTTTTTATTTGTTCTCATTTCAAAGCATTCATAAACATCATTTTGTTCACAGCTCCAATAGAGAGTTGACAAGGAATTTTATTTAAGAGTTGAATAACTCAGTGTTTCAGTTGCTCACCTGCGAGTCATGAATCTGAGCGCTGCTCATTTTCAGTCCCAGACTTTCATTTGAAAGACTTGTGAATTCTTGCGGTTAATGCTGCTGTTGAGCTAAGTAGATTGACACAACTGACAATGGATTTGCAATGAAGCACGTTAGGGCTGGAAATATAATGCCCAGAAGATATGGATCAATGTTAAAGTACCAGATAGCTCTATTGCATTAATTCATGCATTACACAAATCACTTTTTTTGTTTTCTATGCGAGACGGCTTAAGTGCAGCTGGTTACCCAGACATGAGTAACATGCTCACTGTTTTACAGGACTCAAGCAGCGCCTTACTGAAGAAACCCAAAAATGCCAAACCTGGCCTGCTTTTGTTCCCATTTATGGGCACTGGCTTTGGCAGTTCAGGCTGGATGTTTCTTTTGGTAGCATGTCTAAAACGGATTTGCAAATGGCTGGAGTTATATGGTGGTCAAAATATGATGGGCAAAAGTGAGGCCTTGGGCACCAGCGACAGAGATTAATTCAAGCATGTCTTCCATCATCTTTTGTGATCCTAAGTGAAACACTCCAATTATGATTGGTATGCCCCCAGAGCTGGGTCATTTACTCACAGGAATTAGTGCAACCACTTACCAATGAGGCCCAACAAGCCCAAAACCTGCCTGGGTTTGTGTCCTAATCTGGAGGGGGCATTTGGGGATTGTCTCCCACCAGGGTAAACAACTGAGATGGGTGATGTCCAGGTTATCCACACGGACCCTGCAAGAATGATTTGGCATGTGAAAGTTATCAATAGGTCGGAACCCCGAAAATGGGGGTTCCGTATGTTACTGTTGTACCGTTACCCCGTAACAGTGAGTCTGTGTCAACACTCCTGCTCTGCGACACCACAGGGACCTGACCTGCTTCTACTGCAAAAGGGAAGACTGATTTGCCTATTGCTAATCTCTGCTATAGCATAGAGGGGATCACAACAAACTTCACTGGAGTACAGCGTAAGTGGTTAACAGTAGCAGCGGCTGTCTAAAATGTATTCAAGCATTCAATCCATATTTTTTTGTTTTTCTATAACAAACGGCCCGACGTCATCAATAAACTGCATTCAATTTCTGTAGTTCTTCCTTCGATATATTATTATGATGTGCAGATGTAGTCCAATTGAGGTGCAACACGACTACAAATTGATATATTAAAAGACAGACTGACTTTGGTAGCTACACTTATAAGACTGTCAGACTGAGTCACCTAGTTAAAACACCACGCCTCTCAATCACCTCAACGTGAGCGAAATGATATTCTACTTTTAAAAGCAGTGAGAAAAGGCAGAGGCTGATTGGCCCAGCTGTTTTTCTACTGCTGCGCACGCGCTACAGGGTTGCAGTGGGCTCGGGTGATTATCTCCTAAATTGGTCTTCCAGTGAGCTTACTTGAGTATTCTCGCCCTCACGGAAGGCCTGGGCCACGCGCTGTCGCAGAAACACCCCCAGGTCCCGGCCACGTTTCGTTTCATCCAGTGGCCACTCTTCGCAGAGTTTCAGGAAGCGACGATACCTGGTGGCCGCCATATTTGTGACGTAGATGTCATCCCTCCATCCGGTCCGGTGCTCTGAGGAGGAGCAATTCATTCCGCCTACCGCCCACCCCTTTGATGTCATTCATTATTCCCTAAAACCTATGCACGTGTACAGCGGTGGGCGGAGTTAGGTTTACTTTGTCCCAGAGAAGAAAAGCACACTTCACGTTGGAGAGTGGAAAGATAACATCGGTGAAATTGGTTGCTGTCATTGAGCCGCCTACGATGTGAGCATACTTTTGTATATCCCCCTTGCCCAAGTTGTATTTATTTTTTTAACATAGTTCACATATTGGCAAATCCAATAGATCTCGCCTCTGCAAGAGCTATTGTGTTGCAAATTTGTTTTAGCCATGTTGAACACCAGCGTGGCTGCTGTTCAGCGTAGCTAATAGTTATTGGCATAAAGGGTAAAAATGGTGTAGTGTGGCATAGAGTTGAATTTCACGGAGTGTCATGTCTTGGAGGGAGTAGAGTGTCGTAAAGTGGTGGAGTAGAGAAGGTGTGCAACACCCATTGGACTCAAAGGGCTTCAGCCTCCCCCTCCCCTCCCACTCTCCTCGTGGTGTGTGGCAGCCTGGGATGAGACAGCTTCCCGGGTACCCACACAGCCGCACCCGAGTACTTCACAGGTCTTTAAAAGACCATTTGCATGTTAATGAGGCCTTGCTGTTGTTTCACCCCTTCTAAGAGCCCCTGCAGCTCCACTCTGCATGTTGCTTAAAGATTCAGCCCCCCCGAAATTTTTTCTTATCCACCCCCCACCCCCCCAAAAAATAATTTTGAGTCTAGTTGTGCCTCTGGAGTAGAGTGTCATAGAGTTAAGTGTGTCCTGTCTATACAGTTCTAATGATACAACATGAGGAGTGTTTTGAGTCTTTATTTTTTATCATGGCAGCAAGAGGGAGCCACATGCTATACCTTCACTTCTCTGCATGTAACTAACTTCTCTTCTGGTGTCCTCCCCTTTTTAGGTCTCGGCTACGCCGCGCACCAGAGCTACTTAGGAGATGACCTCTTGGAATCATTCTGTACTTTCTTGGAAACTTGTGCATGTTTTGCACTGTTTCCAGTGAGTACTCGTGCATGCAGAGCGTTTGCCTTGCGGGAGCGAGCAGCTTCACCATCTGTTTGCAATAATCGCTCCTTGCTGCTCGTTTCCGCAAGGCAAACGCTCTGCATGCACGAGTACTCTTTAAATTTGTCTTTCAGAGCTTGTTTTTTGTGTGAGTAGGTTCATATGTGACTGTGGAAAAAGCAGCCACTCTCTAACGATTAACAAAGCTGCTCGGCGTAAGACGCATTTAATTTCCGTCAATATTAGTTACCAAAATAAAGAGGCAGGCGCTGGAACTGGAAGGCAAGAACAGGTTTATTGCTCCATAGGAGAACACATCAATTCGGACACACAGAATGTCTTTGGGAGGTGTTCTAACAACTTCTCCGCTGCTCAGTCTTTTATACACGTTTACATCAGTTTATTGGTGGTTAAACATTCTCTGAATTCCCGCCCCCAGCAGGTTCTCACACAGACCCAACAGTTATCGTCCCCCACCCGGGTCTAACAAATGATCGATATCTCGCAGCTGGACATTCCGACAGGATCTGTAAGTGTGTGGGATCGGTCAGATCTAAGGGTTCGCGCCATTGATTAGATCAGGCGTTTCTGTTCATACAACAAGTCCTGCCATGTGGGGGCAATAAACTATGTCCGCAAGGGTTGGTTTAGTGCTTGGGACCGGATGGAGCAGCCAGGTGCGGTCAAGGGGTTATCAGAAGGGCTTACTCGTGTGCGGAGGATGAAAGGACAAACGGGTTTAGGGCGGGAAGTGGCTCCGGGCCTTTGTCACGAGAACAAGGTTTTACAACCCCAGTACGTTTGGTCATGCTTAGTCAGGGCGCTGGGGATGATTGCGAGGTCAGGGTGAATCATAGGTGACTCGCAGAGCAGGAAATGGCCGCGATGCTTAAAATGGGTGCAGCTTATGCGCATACAGTGTCTCTCGCTAAGCAAGATGGCGCCGGCGATGTTGATGTCTGTCGACTAATATCTAACAGTCACCCCTTTGAACATTACTTAAGCCATCTTGCTATTCTATTTCAATCCCCATAATGTTTTGTATCTCTGTGTCATATATTGCGTTAATTCGTTCTATTTCAGTATTCACAGTCTTAGGGCACAAAGAGTTCAAACATAGAGAACACAAGGGCGGCAGTGTATCCCCAGACAGCAGCCACATATTATGAAAATTGGAACCAAGAGGACCATCAATATTTTCCAACCCCATTCTTTTAATATGCCCCAAAACCAGCTTCCAAGTGTCCAAGTCTCTGATTCTTAATGGATCTCTGATGCCAGCCTGTGAAGATGTTCAATTGCCTTGTAGACTGAAGGTGAATTATCAGGGACGAAAGTGCAGCAGCTGGCACTGATGATGCGGCATGCTCCTCCACGGTCTGCTAGTAGCACGTCTAGAACAAGACGGTTTTGCAAAGCCAAAAGGCGGACCGCCTGAAGCTCGGCAGTGTTGTTGGTGAGGATGCCAGCTGTGACGTTCTACTGCTTGAGACAGGTGTCGAATGGCCCGGCTGTTTGCCTTGGACCCCAGAGCGGGACAAGGCCTTTTGCTCCATCGAGAAACTGAGATGCAGCAGAGTCTGCTTGGTCGTGTCTTCGGACCGCCTTTCTCGGTGGTGTCCAGCAGGTGCTGTGTAGGTAGGAGGCAGAACAAAGGTGATGTAGCATGTGCCCCCCAGCCTTTTGGTACATGTTGGGTGATGCAACAAATGAAGGAGGGTCGGCAGTGTTCAGAGTTCTTGTGATTTGGCAAGTGCTGTGGCCCACAATTTTCGTCCCATGGCCTTCGATGCAGAAAAGACCTGAGACGTTCACCACAGATAGGGCCACTGTCATGGTTGCAGCTGTTCTCTTCTTTAAAAAGGAAAAGGTTGGTCTGGCTGAATTGTTAAACACTTGCATTTCAACTCTTTCTTTGGCGGGAATGTTCATTGGGAAGGTTGCATTTGAAGTGAGAGGACAAAAGGGAGCAGTTGTTCTTCCAGTTTTGTTTAGCCAGAACTCGTTGTAGAATTGTTTGATTGTCCCATCGCATGTGGCATTGTCTTTGTAGCTCTCTTGTAGGAGCATTAACCAAGCAAGGCAAGACCCATGAACAGGGAAGGGTGAAGGGATGAAAGGAATGGAATGTTCAGTGGCATGTGGTAGCAGCCCACAGACCCAACAGTTCTTTGGCATTTGCGGCAGGATTGTGCTGGTGCAACAGTTGGACGAAAGAGTTGTTCCAGAATTATTTGCGTCGTTCTCGGAGGCGTGGTGACAGTGACACCAGATAGTGTTCTCTTTTAGTGGTGGGTTGCATGGTGGGTGACAGTGTTCGGTAAGCAGGAGCACTCTCCTCAATGATCCAGACTGTGACCATTAGCAAGAGACTGGCGAGAGATGCTGCTACGAGTGCAATTGTCTTTGTACTGTGAACTTTGGCAGTCTTGGAGTCTTCGCGACAGTTCTTCGGTCGTCCGGGTTCTTCCATCACCTTCAAGGGGCTCGATGTCTCACAGGACCACATACTTTCGTCTAGCGTTTCTCCTGGTAGCATTTGTAGTGTAAGTTACCGATCTGAGACTTTTGACTCAGTTAGTGGTCTGCGTGTCGAGACGCCCTCCTTTTGTTGACCTCAAGTTGTACCCTTTCTTGGATGGTACTGTACTGTAGGGTCGGGATACTCTGCGAGTTCAAGTGTCTCTGTTTGTGGGTAGCAGTTCAGGGCTGGTCGATCTTTCGTCAGGAGCTCTTCTTGGACGTCCACTTCCTCGCAGGTTGTCAGTGTTGGGGAGATCTTCCGGCAGTGGTGGGCATGGAGCCAGTTTCGCTTTCCTTCCACTCGAAGTGCAGTTCAGGTAGCAATCAAGACCTGCCAGGGTCCCGTCCACCTGGGTTCCAGACTCTTCGTCCTCTGAAAATTCTTGGTCAGCACGAAGTCTCCAGGTCTGATATCATGTCCTGGGCCCCTGGACACGTCTGGTATGGCCTGCTGCACCTGTTGGATAAGCGTTAATTCTTTGTCAGTTTGTACAGATAATCCGACATTAATATGTCCGGAACATCATTAATGGAGGTTGGTTTCGGTGCCGCCCAAATGTTCATAGGCCTGCCAAAGACTACTTCGTATGGGGTCAGTCTATGTTTGGTTGGGGTGGAACGCATTGATAGCAATGCCAGTGGGAGGGCGTTGGGCCATTTCAGCCCAGTTGTGGCGACTATCTTTGCCAGCTTTAACTTTAGGGTGGCATTGTGTCTTTCTACTAGGCCCGTTGACTGGGGGTGGAAGACAGCATGGAACTTTTGCTTTACCCCCAAACCCTTTAGAATGTTTTGTATTACTTCTGCTACGAAGTGGGGGCCATTGTCGCTCCATAAAATTAGACAAAGGCCGTATCTAGGGAAGAATTCCTTCAGCAATACCTTTGCAGTAGCTAAGGCAGTGTTGTCGCGAGTGGGGTATGCCTCCACCCATTTGCTGAAGGCGCACACAATAACTAGGACGTATTTCAGACCATGGCACCTTTCTAGCTGGATATAATCCATTTGGAGGATTTTGAAGGGATGGTCAGGGACTCCAAACCCTCCCCGTGGTGCTGCTGTCCCTTTCCCTGGGTTGTGTTGTAGGCATACCATGCATTGTTGTACTAGGCGTTTTGCTGAGTCTGCTATCCTGCCGTTATGCCATACCCTAGTGATTAATTCGGTCATGGGGGCGGACTGTATGTGTGCAGGTAAATGTGCCATGGTCAGTATGGGGATCAGATATGCGTTTGGTAACAGCCATTTGTTTCCTTCTTTAGTCCTCCAGCAGCCTTCCTCGTCTTTTAGTCCCACCCGTGCCCACTCAGTCAGTTCGTCTTGTGTGCCTGTCATTTGTATATCTCGTACAGTCGTTCTAGCGTCAGTCCATCTTTCAGCTTGTGACCTGGTCACATACATTCGTGTCGTGTTTCGGTCCTCGGCTGTGGCTCTGCAGTAATGTCGGCTAGTGCATTTCCCTGTCCAATGAGATCTGTCACCTTTTTATGCGCTTGGCATTTAATCACTGCTAGCTGCTTAGGGAGGAGGACTGCTTCGGTCAAGGCGGAGACTAGATCTCCATGCAGGATGGGAGTGCAATGTGATGTCAGGAACCCTCTTTCCCTCCAGAGGCGCCCAAAATGATGAACTACCCCGAAGGCGTATTGACTGTCGGTGTATATGTTCACTGTTGTGCCTGCTGTTAAAATACATGCTCGTGTGAGGGCAATGAGTTCTGCTGCTTGTGCGGATCGTTGGGCAATGCGGGCTGTCTCTAGTACTGTTTGGGCTGTGGTGACAGCGTATGCAGCTGAGGTGATGCCGTCGGGGAGTTTGATACATGAACCATCTACCCAAAGTTCCCCATCTGGTTCTGAAAAGGCAGTGTCTCGGAAATCTACCCTACTCTTTGTCGGTTCGTCAGTCAGTGTCACGCAGTCGTGCAATGGAGCTACACTAGGGTCATTTTCTGGTAGGGGTAGCAATGTGGCTGGATTGAGGGTGGTGCATCGCTTCAGAGTGATGTGTGGTGCTAGCAGGATCAACTCCTATCCTGTCAGTCGGGTGCTTGTCAAGTGTTGTGTCTTGGTCTGGTTCAGTAGTGTGTCGACTGCATGAGGTACTAACACTATGATTGAGTTGGAGAGCACTATTCCCTCGCTCTGTCGTATCGATATTGCTGCGGCTGCTACAGCGCGCAAGCACGCTGGCAGTGCTCTAGCTACTGGGTCGAGGGTGGCAGAGAAATACGAACAGGGGCGTTGCTTGTGGCCGATCGATTGTGTCAAAACGGACAATGCACATCCCTCCCTTTCGTGTGTGTAGAGGGAGAATGGTTTGTAGTAGTCTGGTGTACCTAGAACGGGTGCTGAGCAAAGAGCATCTCGCAATTCTTTGAATGCTGACTGGCATTCGGGTGTCCAAGGGAGTGGGAAGGGGATGTCTTTGGCTAGGAGGGCGAGAAGGGGTTTGACAATGAGGCTAAAGTTCGGCAACCATTGTCAACAGAATGAGGTGAGGCCTATCAATGAGCGGACTTGTTTCTGGTTATTGGGTACGGGAGTATCTAGAATGGTCTGGATTCTGTCTGGTGTGAGTGTTCTCCCTTCCTTCGACAAAAGGTGTCCTAAATATGTCACTTATGGTTTGCAGAACTGTAATTTCTTTCGGGAGACTTTGTGACCATTCTCAGCAATGAAATGTAGTAGCTGGATAGTGGCAGCAACAGCTATTGGAGTGGTGTCTGCTGCTAACAGGATATCGTCTCCATACTGTATCAGTGCTACTCCATCTGGTAATTGTATGGCATCCAACTGTCTTTTGAGTGCTTGGCTATAAATGCTCGGGCTTTCTGTGTACCCCTGATGTGCTCTACAAAATCTATATGAGCGGGATCTTAGGGTAAATCCAAAAAGATAGGGGCTGTGCTTGTGAATAGGTATGGAAAAGAATGCGTTTTTGAGATCGATGACAGTGAAAGTGGTAGCAGTGGACGGAATGAGGGTCAGAATGGTGGTGATGTCGGAAACGACCGGATACTGAGGCACTACGATCTTGTTTATCTCCCATAGGTCGATGATAAAGCGGTAGGCTTTCCCATCTCCCTCTCTGTGTCTCTTTCTGATTGGCAGAATAGGACTGTTACACACATTGCTCACTACCTCTTTTACCAGTGAGTGTATTATTTCTGTCAGTGCTCTCTCACCCTCTGGTGAGATCTTGTACTCTTAGTACGTTTGGTAGAGTGCGTCTTGTCGTATTGTCACGTGTACTGGGTCAATCATCATTCGTCCTACATCTGAGTCAGCCCTAGCCCATAAGTGCGATGGTAAAGTGTCTAGTAGGGACGTGTCTGCCTTGGAAATGGGATACATATGTTGGGAAGGATTATCTCTCTGGTGTTGGTGGTTGTCATATAAGATGACTCGTACTCCGTCCGGTGAACATCTGATAGTTGCACAGAAATGCTTCAACAGATCGAGACCCATAATGGCGTCTGGGGTATTGGAGGAGAGAAGGAATGTTGTGTCGATAATGTTATTTTCCAGATTGAAAGGGATCGGTTTAGACAAAGGGTTGGTGGAGGGCGTACCATCAAATCCTATTGAGGTCACATGTGAGCCAGACAAGGGTGCCCTTGGAATCAGTCGTTTGGATAGTGCACTACGTGTTGCTCCTGTGTCTACCAGAAATGGCGACTTTGTGCCCAGGACCTTTGCTGCAACATATGGGCCTTGCTGATCAACATAGAACTCGACTGGATCCCTCCCTTGCCCTTGGCTGTCCTATGCAAAGTCGTACGTGTTGTCGTAGTCTGATTGTTGGTACTGATTCCGTCGGGGTGATCAAATGTATTTGTTTTTCCTGGCCTTTCTTCACTAGCGTCATTCACGTACCCTTGTCCATGTCCCCTTCCTCTATGTCCATTTGCTAGTTCTCTCGCCCCTTTTTCCCTATCAATTCCTAACAGGATCGGGCATTGAGACTTCCAGTGTCCGTACCCCTTACAAAATGCGCACTGATCCTGTCCTAAGTCTCGGCGTCCGGTGTACGGCGTCAATGAATTATTTCTGGGTGGTGGTGCTCTAGGGGAATTCTGCTGATATCCTCCCTTTTATTGTTCCCTTCCTGTATTCACCCCTTGAAATTGCGCAATCATAACCCTTTCTTTTAAGTCTTTCTTTTTAGGTCGAGCTAGAATACGCGTGCGAAGCATGCGTCTAGCTCGACAACTATTGTCGCCCGTCTCCTGGGAATCTGAGACAGGGGATGGGCACGAGCGCCGATTTCTTCTCGTGGGCGCGCACGGCGCCGTGCACATCCCCTGCCTCAGATTCACAGCTTCTCTTAATCACACACAGCCACACTCACGCATGCGCACAAACACACACAAACACACATGCAGGCACAATGCATCATGACGCACTTACAGACACACAGCCCCACATATACACACGCACAGCTAACAGACATACAGTCACACATATACATACACACGCACAGCTACACACGCGCACACGCACAGCTACACCCACACACGCGCACACCCCCCCATCCCCCCTCCCCTGCCGCCACCCCCTGCTGCCACCCCCACTTCAACTAAGCCCCACTTACCGCATGGGCGCAACTCCGGACTTCAGCCGCCACCGCGGGGCTCTCCCTCGGGCATGGGAGCCCCGCCCGCGTCACCACTGCTCCTCTCCTGGCCAGCCACTCCGTGGGCGCAAGCTTCCAGCAGGAAACGGAAGTCCCGCCCCACGGCAGTGTTCGTCACGCGCACGTCTTGTTTTTAAATGCAGATGATCCTTTCACGGCCGCGCAGCTTTACTGCCGCGCGGACAATGCTTGTTTCTCTTGCAGCGGCAGGCACAAGCGCGCTCCCAGAAGCAGGTCAGTTGTGTTGCCAGCAGTGTGTCCGGGTTGCTGGGGACCTCGGTGGGTGGTCCGGGGACATAGGGAAAGGGAGATTACATGCAGACAACCGACGAGTCGGTTGGGTGGGGGCGAGCGAGGCAGAGAGAATCTCTGGGCCTTGAAAAGCAACAGCTCGGGGGAAGCATTGTTCTGTGATTTCTTCTACGCTGGTGCCTCGCCGTGGGAAGGAACTTATTATTATAGGGCACAATGCGTTCAATTAAGAGCAGGTCACGTTATTTTTGTCCCTCCTTTTATTTTTTAAGAACAGATGTTGTATAAAATAATACGTTTCCAGCCGCTACAATCGAGGAAAGGGCATTGTTATGCAGGTCTTGAGTTAAAGCGTCCCTCTCGCTGCTTGCTGGCTGTGGTGCTGGGCTGGACACTAGCTACAAACAGTGCAGCAGGTGTAGTGGCTCCAAGAATGTTAGGGACCCACCTTGTGTTTTACTTCCCAAGCGCTGTAGTGTGGTAATGTTCCTTATTTGTACCAGCGGTGGGCACTTTTGCCACATCACAGACGCAATGGGACAGGGCAGGTGCATATGTCCTGTCCAAGGATATTTATCTGGTGAAAGTCCACCAATGGGAGCTTCGGAAATTAGATCAAAGTTGGAGACTGTAGCTCAGTAGACTGAACATCTGCCCAGGCCTGTGTAGTGTTCTGGTCACACAGGTTAAAAATCTCAGGCAGAAGCTAGTCGCTCTTTCAATGGCGATACATTTAGTTTCATTTGTAAAGAAATCGTGCATGTTAAAAAGCATTTAAAATCATTCTTGTGTCTATAGATTGTATAGTTTTGTGAGGCTGTAGATACAAGTCAATAAAATATGCACAGCGCTACAAAGTGAGACAGCAATTGCAGTAAGCGCTATATGAAAAGAGCATGTTACATTGGTGGGCTGATGGTCTGACTCTGACGGAAGGAAACGGTGCTCCCAATCTGCTACTGAAATGAACGCAGCCTCTGCCAACTCCCGGGGAATTCTGCCTCAATTAGCCAGGGATCCCTGTCCACGCGCCGTCCTCGTATGCGGTGCACAGACGGGCTGCCGGGGGGGGGGGGGGGGATGGACCGAGGTCGGTGCAACCAAAGCTTATTAGCTGCAGTCATACCTGATCCCGTGCAGAGAGAGGTCCGTCGGAGCTCCGAGCACAAACAGAGGCCATGACTGCGCCTGAGCCCGCCCGCGAGGCAGGCACCAATTTCATGGGCGAATATTCTCATAAAAAATAATAAGATGACATTTTATTCAACACTAACGAGGGGCAGGCTGCTATAAATCTCTGAAGGGATTACTTACACGGCAAGGAATCCAGTGTACATTTAGCCCTTGGTCTCAATAGCTGGAAGGATGGGGTCGTGTCCATTCAGTGTGTGGCCTCTCTGCTGGAAAGATGAGGCCACCCTTGCTCCGTGCATAATCAGTTACTAGCCTCTGCATACAGTGTGCAAGGCCTTTAAGTCCTTGGCCTTTGTTGAATATGATGCCCAATGCAGGCGAAAGGAGTTCAGTCTGCTTGTTTTTTAGGTTTTGCCTGGCAAATGCGTACGAAGTACGCATGCGCTAGGAAAAATCTTATGATCTGTGTGTGGGGCCGGGTATCCGCCCCCTCCTCCCATTGGCTAGCTCCATAAATGGAGGCTAGCCATTGGGAGAGGGCTCTGTCCGTCAATCTCGGACCAGATTCGGGGGCGTTCCCGAGAATTTTTGGCTTTTGGCTACGTCAGCCGAAAGCCTGTTCTCGGGAACGCCCCCGAATCTGGTCCGGCATCGACGGCAAATTCCTGTGAACAACGACACATTAGAACTACAGGAGCAGACGCTGTGACGTCACTCTGTAGTCCTGAGTCATCTCACGAGAGCAGGCATTTCAATGGGTAAAGCGCCTCTATTTTGGAAATTCTAACATTGATTCCTGGTCGCTCTACTAAGCGTGGGCATAGGCGACGGCACCCGCCGTCATTTCGGGAGTGGTTGGCCGGCCGGCCAATCCTGGCGCGGCTGGCCGGAAGTCCCGCCCCCGCCCGGAGACGCATGGAGCCCCGGAGGAGAAGTGCTGGATGGTGCGGGGCTCCCGTGTGCTGAGGGAGCCCCAGGGGAAGAGACGGCAGGAGCGGAGCTGTGTTCCTTCAGCTGGCGGATCCGGTGAGTTTGCAGAGAGGGGAAAGCCGAGCGGAATCCTGGCCCGCCCCCTCCGCCTCCTCTCTGCAGATATGCTCTGACTCCCCACCGCCTCAGGTACAATAAGCGCAGTGGCAGGACACGGAGGCGGAGCTGCTGCTTGGGCAGCTGAGGATCGGTAGCCCCTGTGCCTACCTCCAGTCCCGAGCACGTTTACTTGGCACAGGAGCGGAAGACGCAAAATACCCCCCCCCCTCTCCCCCCCCCCCCCAACAAACCTACCTACAGTTTCTACGGTGCGGTAGCCTCGCGCATATTTTCGTACTTTTATTTATCTGTCAACTGAGCTATCAATGACCAGGTAAACCCCCCAAAAAAACACGAGGGTGTTCTAACATACAATGCTAATTGAATAGATTATCAATAGCCCTGTGTCATGCGTGACACCCGCAGCCTGTCTTGGCTTCCATCCAGCAGCCCTTTACATTTTGGGACTTGTAGTTCTAGTCCCCCCCTTTCCACCACGGCCTACGTGGTCTAGCTTGCACGTGCTAGATGTGATATCCATGAAGTCAGTCAGCATAGCAGCTGTGACGCTGACCCACACATCTCCTTATGCTGCTTTGATAGCCAAGCTGTTTGTGGTTTAGCATTTGTTTGTGGTTTGACGTTTTAAGAAATGTTCCTATGGGTTATGAACAGGGCACAAGTTCTAAAAAAAGAAGAGGGCGGGGACTAACCTAGTTAATCAGTAAGCAAGTGGCATCACAGCTGATGACATCATCCCACATGCCATCGGTCGCATGCACACGTGACATCATAGGGAGTGGCAACACAAGAAGTGACGTCAGATCTTAAGCCCATTTAGCAGGTGTATTATCCGTACATTTGAGCACTTTTCGAGTATACTTGCAAACTCTCCTGAGTTAGGCAGAAGATTCACACTTTTGTACGCTACATATAATAGGTAAACGACCTTTAGTGTGCAGCTGCTAGTGCGCATACCATTACTTCCCAAGCGTTACTACACTTGCGATTTTACAACGCGTACCATTAGTTCGCAAGTTGTTACATCGCAAGCGTTGTTACAACGCATGAGTTGTAATGGTATGCGCTATCCACATCGTTGTTTGGAAGGCGTTTCCGTTTCCAAACAACGACGTGCAGATCTGATGTCGCTGGAAGCCGGAGAAGAGAGGCACAATGGAGGAGTGAGAGGTAAGTGTAGTATTTTTGGGTTGTGCAGGGGTAGTCTTTTAGGTTGTAGGGTTGCCTGCTTGTGCCTCCATGTGCCCCTGTTGCCTGCTTGTGCCTCCGTGTGCCCCTGTTGCCTGCTTGTGCCTCTGTGTGCCCCTGTTGCCTGCTTGTGCCTCCGTTTTCGTGCCCCTGTCGCCTGCTTGTGCCTCCGTTTTTGTGCCCCTGTCGCCTGCTTGTGCCTCAGTTTTCGTGCCCCTGTTGCCTGCTTGTGCCTCCGTGTGCCCCTGTTGCCTGCTTGTGCCTCCGTGTGCCCCTGTTGCCTGCTTGTGCCTCCGTGTGCCCCTGTTGCCTGCTTGTGCCTCCGTGTGCCCCTGTTGCCTGCTTGTGCCTCCGTTTTCGTGCCCCTGTTGCCTGCTTGTGCTTCCGTGTGCCCCTGTTGCCTGCTTGTGCCTCCGTGTGCCCCTGTTGCCTGCTTGTGCTGTGTGGAAGGCTCTGTGTGGGTGTGTGGAGGGCTCTGTGTGGCTGTGTGTGTGGGGAGCTTTGTGTGGCTGTGTGTGTGGGGGGCTCTGTGTGGCTGTGTGTGTGGGGGGCTCTGTGTGGCTGTGTGTGTGGGGGGCTCTGTGTGGGTGTGTGTCGGGGGGGCTCTGTGTGTGTGTTTGTGTGTGTCATTTGCGAGAGATAAAGCTAGTGGCATTGTAAATGACAATGCCATTTATTTATGTTAAAAAAAACATAAATAAAAATAATGTCAAGAGCAATGCCAATAGCTCTAACTTTAACAAAGGCAAAACCATTGCATTGTAAACGCTTGTTTTGTATTCTTTGAGTCCGTTGTCCACTCTAGCCGCAAACTATGCTTCTGCATCCTCTGTTCTCTTGTCTGTTTCCGCGCACGCGCATCTTTTCTGTATGTGTACGTGTTGGACAGGCCACATGAAGGGCTCGCTCCCTCCCCGCAGGACAGGGCCCGTGCCACCGTCAGCACCATTGCCCGGCCCAGCCGCCATCTTGGACACGGCACCACGCGGCCGCGCGGCCTCAGCCCGACCCCAACCCTGGGCCTGGCCAGGCCCCGACATCCCGGCACCACCCTCCACCCAGGAGGTGAACGGCCCACTTGGCAGGTCAATGGGAGTACGAAGTGTCGATGGCTCTCCCCCGCCAGGTGCCGAGCACCCCCAGCCTCCTCGGGCGCTGGCTCCACCCCCCTGCTGGGTGTCTGGACTCCCTCATCCCAGACCTCCCGACCTCCAAGAGCGAGGGTCCGGACATCAAAGGGCGCCAGACCTATAACTGAGGCAGCCCCAGGACAGGAAGGCAGTTGTATCCTGGAGTCGAGAGACACCGCGACGAACTCATCCTTGACGGACTGTTGGCGCTGCCACAGCCCTGCCTTGTGAACTATTGTCCTGCCTGCTGGCGCTGCCGCGGCCCTCTGCAACCTTCATCCTCGTGGGACCTGCTGGCGCTGCCGCGGCCCTCTGCAACCTGCATTCTCGTGGGACCTGCTGGCGCTGCCGCGGCCCGTTGTAACCTTCATCCTCGTGGGACCTGCTGGCGCTGCCGCGGCCCGTTGCAACCTGCATTCTCGTGGGACCTGCTGGCGCTGCCGCGGCCCGTTGTAACCTTCATCCTCGTTGGGACCTGCTGGCGCTGCCGCGGCCCGTGCCACCTACGACCTCTTCGGGACCTGCCGGCGCTGCCGCGGTCTGACCCCTCCGAACACCGAGCTCGAGGATTGTGAGCTATCACCGTTACACACCCGTACCCGTGGGTACCAAGACTGTCCCGCTACCCCCTTCCCTTACTAGAGACTAGAATTGAGAGGATCATCGTGTCCTGATCGCCCTGTATCGTACCACTCTACTACCCGAAGTGCCTATAAAAGGTGTTACCATAAGCTTTGTGTGGTGTCCATTTGTGGGGGGGAAGTTACCTGTCTGTGCGATCACTGTGCTCGGCCGACCCTCCAGGTCCCCGTCTAACATTGGTGGCTAGCGGCGCGATCCGAACCAACGCGTACCGTACAGACAGTAACTCACCCTACGACTAAAACCACAATGACGACCAAAGAGAGCGGATCGGCGGAGAAGTTCCAGATGGAAAAGCTGGAAGAAT
This sequence comes from Lissotriton helveticus, assembly GCF_964261635.1. Classification (NCBI taxonomy): domain Eukaryota; kingdom Metazoa; phylum Chordata; class Amphibia; order Caudata; family Salamandridae; genus Lissotriton; species Lissotriton helveticus. The sequence goes on from NC_136065.1 coordinate 1,348,900,001, forward strand.
ACAACCACCGAGAGCTCAAACAATTTTGCATGGACTTAGGCATTGCTACCACCGGGCTAAGCACAAAAGAAGACTTCAAAAACGCCCTAGAGGCCTGGACAGAGACAAATACCGCAACCCCCCGGGACCCCGCAGCCCCGGAAGTCAACACCACCCGGACGGAGGAACGGAGACCAGGCCCCTCCCATGAAGAGATCCAGGAGCGGGAAAAAAATAGATTACACGAGTTAGACTTGGCACGACTCAGATTAGACGGAGAATTGAAACTGGCGGAACAAAAAATAAACTTAGAACACTTACGGCTCAGAGAAGAGCGAGAGGAAAAACAGAGACAGAGAGACCTCGAAGAAAAAAGACTGGCATACGAGCACGAGTGCAAACTAGCGGAGATAGAAATACGCAAACTGAACAAAAACCTAGGGGTGCCCGAGCAACCGCACTCCCCGGGTCCTACCGAGCAGAAGGTCCACATCCCCAAGGATGTGGTCCGGGAATATCACCGGAACAACGACATACAGCAGTGGTTCAAAGCCTATGAGATTGCCATGACCGCCCACCGGGTCGCTCGAAGTGACTGGGGAGCCGGTCTATGGGGGAGATTCGTCAACGAGGGTCGTGATGCCCTGCTGCAGCTTCCGGACCATCAAATGACGTCCTACGACCATATGAAGGCCGCCCTCCTCAGTCGATATGGACTTACACCCGAAATGTACCGCCAGAGGTTCCGCAACTGCACCCGGATCCCAGGTACGACATGGTTGGAATGCGTGAACTATTTCAGCCGAGCCTTCGAGGGGTGGATCAAGGGTAACAACGTAACCACTTACGAACAACTCTTCAATCTCATTGTATGGGAGCACCTCTCCAACAACTGCTTTGTCGAGCTCAGGCAGCACCTCCTCGACAGTAAATTGACTGAACCCCGGCAGCTCCCACCGAGGCTGACCGGTGGGAGAGCACCCGAGTGGCCCGGAGTGGGCCGAATGAGCAGAACAGAACCAACCAAGGTCACCATCGTCCCCGAGGAGGAGGAGGAGGCCCGGGCCGGGGCAGAGACGCCGCCCCGGCCGCACCCACTAACGCCACCCCGGCCCCATCAGGCCGGGGAAACCCCCCGATGCGCCCGGGGTTCCGAGCTAACGTGACGTGTCATCGATGCCAGCGAGTCGGCCACTATGCCAGTGACCCGACCTGCCCGAAGAACCAGGTCCCCGGGCCCCGCCAGATGGCGGCCGCCGCCCTGGGAGAAGAACAAATCTCCGAAGACACGGAGACCTATGAGTCGGAGCAGTTCGAGTGGGAACCCGCCGCCATGACCCTGGCATGCCTGGGAGGAAGAGACATGGTCCCGCGGACTCCCCTGCCCGCCAACACTCGGAAGTACAGCCAATGGGTGAGCATCAATGGGCGCAAGGCCGAGGCCCTGCGTGACACCGGGGCCAGTGTGACGGCCGTCCGCTGTCACCTGGTGACCCCAGAACAAATCCTACCAAACGTACTTTGCCCCGTCCGATCGGCAGACAACTCGGAGAGCCTGTGTCGGATGGCCTGCGTCCCCTTCGAATGGGGAGGAGTGTCCGGCATGCTGAAAGTAACTGTCCGTGACGATGCCCCCGTAGACTGCCTCCTGGGGAACGATCTCGAGAGCTCCCCGTGGGCCGCTGTGGAAAGAAGAGAGCATCTGGGGATGTTGGGTCTCCCGGACTGGGCATGCGTAACCACCCGGTCCATGGCCACCCGCACCATCCCTAGACCAGAAGAACCAGAATGGGCAGCACCTCCGCCCTCGATCACTCCAGAAGAAGACTTCCTCCAGACCGACCACCCGGACCCCACCCCAGAGGGGTCCACACAGCCCCCCGAGCTTCCCGACCTGGCTCAGTGGCGTCAAGAAGGGGGGCCCACCCAGGAACAATTCCGGCAGGAGCAAAAGACCTGCCCCTCCCTCGAGGGATTGCGACAGCAAGCGCTCGCCCAGAGCCAAGGAGACACCACCGGGGCCCACTGGGTTTATTGGGACAATGATCTCTTGTACAGCGAACAGAAAATCGCAGAACTGGGGGCCGGGCGAGTGCTGGTGGTGCCCCTCCACTTCAGAGACTTCCTGTTGAACCTAGCCCACGATGTCCCCCTGGCCGGGCACCTGGGCCAAGACAAGACCTACCACCGCCTGGTGACTCACTTTTTTTGGCCCAAAATGAGGAACGACGTATCCAACCATTGCCGGTCCTGCCCGACCTGCCAGGCCAGTGGGAAGAGCGGCCGCAAACTCAAGGCACCCCTACAACCATTCCCCGTGGTGACCACCCCGTTCGAAAGGGTGGGAATAGACATTGTGGGGCCCCTGGACCCCCGAACAGCACAGGGACATCGCTTCATCCTGGTCCTGGTGGATCACGCTACCCGCTATCCTGAGGCGGTCCCCCTTCGTACGATAACAGCCCCAGTAGTGGGTCGAGCCTTGATGGGGATCTTCTCTCGAGTGGGCTTCCCCCGAGAAGTCGTCAGCGACAGGGGTACGAACTTTATCTCAAAATACATGAAGTCCCTCTGGCAACAGTGTGGGGTCACCTACCGATTCACGACCCCCTATCACCCTCAAGGGAACGGACTGGTTGAGCGGTTCAACCACACGCTCAAAGGGATGATTGGGGGGTTGGAAGAGCCCCTCCGTCGCCAGTGGGATGTGCTACTACCGTGCCTTCTCTTTGCCTACCGAGAAGTCCCCCAGAAGTCCCTCGGCTTCAGCCCTTTCGAACTCTTGTATGGACACCCGGTGCGAGGCCCGCTCAGCCTAGTCAAAGAAGGCTGGGAAATGCCCCCTCTAAAGAACCCTCCAGATGTTTTCAAGTACCTCCTAACCCTCCGCAACCAGACCAGAAGGTTCAGAGAGATGGCAAAAGCAAACATGGAGGCCAGTCAGGAGGACATGAAAAGGTGGTACGATAGAAATGCATCCTCCATCGAATTTGAACCCGGTCAACAAGTGTGGGTAATGTCTCCCACCGAACCATGCGCCCTGCAAGACAAATGGACGGGGCCCTTCAAAGTAATCGAGCGCAAGAGCCCTGTCACCTATCTCATCGATATGGAATCTTCCCGAAACCCTCTCCGGGTCCCCCACGCTAATAGACTGAAACCCCACTTTGTACGCTCCGAACTCAGCCTCCTGATGGCAACCGACAATGGAACCGAGGAGGACTCCGAACCCCTCCCTGACCTCCTACGGTCACGGGAGAAGGACGGCTCCGTGGACGGGGTCCGACTCTCGGAGGCCCTCACCCTGGAACAGCGCCAAGGCTGCCGAGTCCTCCTGCTACAGTTCTCCACCCTGTTCTCCCTCACCCCAGGGGTCACCCCCTGGTGCTTACACGACGTGGACACGGGAGACAGTCCCCCTATCCGCCATCGGGCCTACCGCGTACCAGATCGGGTACGGGCCTGCATCCAAGAGGAGGTGGCCAAGATGCTCACACTCGGGATCATCGAGCCCTCAGACAGCCCCTGGGCCAGCCCAGTGGTACTGGTCCCCAAAGCGGCCGCCCCCGGCGCCACGCCGGAGCTCCGGTTCTGCGTCGACTACCGGGGCTTGAATGCGGTCACCAGAACAGACGCACACCCCATCCCCCGAGCCGATGAACTAATCGACCGCATGGGAGCTGCCCGCTACCTCAGCATCTTCGACCTGACAGCGGGCTACTGGCAGATCGGTCTCACACCCCGGGCCCAAGAACGATCTGCATTCTCTACCCCGGATGGCCACTATCACTTCAAGGTCATGCCATTCGGCATGAAGAATGCCCCAGCAACCTTTCAGCGGCTAGTAAACCAGGTCCTGGCAGGACTCGAAGGATTCAGCGCCGCCTACCTGGACGATATCGCTGTGTACAGCCACCACTGGTCCGACCACCTCCACCACCTCCGAGAGGTGCTACAGGCCCTCCAACGAGCTGGCCTCACGATCAAGGCCAGCAAATGCCAAATTGGCCAGGGGTCCGTGACCTATCTCGGGCACCAGGTGGGAAGCGGTCTGGTGGCCCCTCTGCAACTCAAGATCGCGGCCATCCAGTCGTGGCAGTCCCCCATCACCCAGACCGAGGTCCGCGCCTTCTTGGGACTCACGGGCTACTACCGACGGTTCGTGAGGGACTATGGCAGCATCGTAGGGCCCCTCACGGAACTCACCTCCAAAAACCAACTAAAGACGGTCAACTGGACCCCAGACTGTCAAGCGGCCTTCGAGAAGCTGAAGGCCGCCATGTGCTCCGCCCCGGTGCTCCAGGCCCCCGACTACAGTCGGGAATTTATCGTCCAAACAGATGCCTCCGACCATGGCGTTGGGGCAGTCCTTTCCCAGCTGAACCCCGAAGGACTTGACCAGCCAGTGGCTTTCATCAGCAGACGGCTCCTGGCCCGAGAACGACGCTGGAGCACCATCGAGAGGGAGGCCTTCGCCGTGGTGTGGGCCCTCAAAAAGCTCCGGCCTTATCTCTTCGGCGCCCACTTCCGGGTCCAGACCGATCATCGACCCCTGCAATGGCTCATGCAGATGCGGGGGGAAAACCCGAAACTACTACGTTGGTCCATCTCCCTGCAGGGGATGGACTTCACTGTGGAACATCGACCCGGCCAAGACCACGCCAACGCGGATGGCCTGTCCCGCTTTTTCCGCCTCGACGAGGAAAGTCCCCAAGAAGATGGGTGACTCTCCCCGCCTTCAGCTGGGGGGGACGCACGTTGGACAGGCCACATGAAGGGCTCGCTCCCTCCCCGCAGGACAGGGCCCGAGCCACCGTCAGCACCATTGCCCGGCCCAGCCGCCATCTTGGACACGGCACCACGCGGCCGCGCGGCCTCAGCCCGACCCCAACCCTGGGCCTGGCCAGGCCCCGACATCCCGGCACCACCCTCCACCCAGGAGGTGAACGGCCCACTTGGCAGGTCAATGGGAGTACGAAGTGTCGATGGCTCTCCCCCGCCAGGTGCCGAGCACCCCCAGCCTCCTCGGGCGCTGGCTCCACCCCCCTGCTGGGTGTCTGGACTCCCTCATCCCAGACCTCCCGACCTCCAAGAGCGAGGGTCCGGACATCAAAGGGCGCCAGACCTATAACTGAGGCAGCCCCAGGACAGGAAGGCAGTTGTATCCTGGAGTCGAGAGACACCGCGACGAACTCATCCTTGACGGACTGTTGGCGCTGCCACAGCCCTGCCTTGTGAACTATTGTCCTGCCTGCTGGCGCTGCCGCGGCCCTCTGCAACCTTCATCCTCGTGGGACCTGCTGGCGCTGCCGCGGCCCTCTGCAACCTGCATTCTCGTGGGACCTGCTGGCGCTGCCGCGGCCCGTTGTAACCTTCATCCTCGTGGGACCTGCTGGCGCTGCCGCGGCCCGTTGCAACCTGCATTCTCGTGGGACCTGCTGGCGCTGCCGCGGCCCGTTGTAACCTTCATCCTCGTTGGGACCTGCTGGCGCTGCCGCGGCCCGTGCCACCTACGACCTCTTCGGGACCTGCCGGCGCTGCCGCGGTCTGACCCCTCCGAACACCGAGCTCGAGGATTGTGAGCTATCACCGTTACACACCCGTACCCGTGGGTACCAAGACTGTCCCGCTACCCCCTTCCCTTACTAGAGACTAGAATTGAGAGGATCATCGTGTCCTGATCGCCCTGTATCGTACCACTCTACTACCCGAAGTGCCTATAAAAGGTGTTACCATAAGCTTTGTGTGGTGTCCATTTGTGGGGGGGAAGTTACCTGTCTGTGCGATCACTGTGCTCGGCCGACCCTCCAGGTCCCCGTCTAACAGTACGCTTGGTTGCACGTGTATTTTATTTGGTATTTCACAACCCAGTGTTCAAATCATCCCTTCACACGTTCGCTCCCATTTAGAGTGCACGATTCAACGCCCATTCACACGCAATCGCATTTGTACGTTTATCACTTGATCTATGAACGTGATAGTCTGCGGAAGCTACCGTCAGGTGCAGGCAGAACAGGATCATAATAAGTTCCCAGTCCCATTTCCAACTTGCTGTGACAAGTCACAGTTTTAGTCGAAATCTAGGGAAACCACAGAACGGGGCTTCAGCTGGTCAGGCATCCTTATATGTTTGAGAATCATTTCAGTCAGCTCAGTTCTGGGGGAATATTGTCCTGAATATTACTTTCATAATGGGGACATCCTAAAGACATGAGTGTATTGTCCACTGTAACCGCAGGAGGGATCAATAGTGCCTTGATATTAGGAACCTTCATTGAACCCACTCTGCCATTTGGGAATTCATTTCTATATCTGATACATATCCAGTGACCTTAGGCTGAATGGGACCAGGGCTGAGGGGCATCCTGCAGCCCAGGGGCTGCAGGGGTTGGCATTACGCCCCTGGTTTCTATAGGGGCATACCCCAACGTGGACTGAGTCCTGAAATTGGGTAAAAGAAACTTATGCTGAACAAAGTCACTTGTAGAACACCTGGATTTCTTGAATGAGTGTGTCCCACTGGCAGCTGCAGGAAATGCTTAGAGAGTAAGGGAACAACAGAGCAGTTGGGCAGAATTTTGGACATGGAAATATCAAAACCTCTTTGACTGACCCGCATCCCCCCAGCACCTTGAGATCCTTAAGGGTGAGTAGTCATGCTTTACAAGCCACATGATTGATTGATAGATTGATAGATAGATGCCTGATGGACTGTAAGGAACCGAGTTTTAAAACTCCATTCAATGTAAATGGTCCCAAAATCCTAGCCCAAAGAGGATCGGGCCTGCACTAGACATTGGTGTGTTGGTGCAGAATTAGCCCCCCCCAAATCTTTTTCAGCCCCCCCCCCCGAAATTTGGCTCTAGTTGCCTGCCTGCACAGCAGCCAAATGACCCCCACAACCCACACGTGTTTTCAACTTTCATAATGCAATTAGCTTTCTTCACACTTATTGTGCAAGGAATCCCCACGCCTGTCGAGCTGGCCAGCTTATCTCTTATTTTCTTCATTCATTGGAAAGTTTGCTTCCTTTAAGATCTGAACACAGCTGCCTAGTCCAGTTTAAGGCTGATAGATCATGTCTGTAGCCACACTGCACACTCACACACACTGCACCCTCACACACCGCACCCTCACACACCGCACCCTCACACACACCGCACCCTCACACACACTGCACCCTCACACATACTGCACCCTCGCACACACTGCACCCTCGCACACACTGCACCCTCGCACACACGGCACCCTCACACACACTGCACCCTCACACACACTGCACCCTCACACACTGCACCCTCACACACACACCGCACCCTCACACACACACCGCACCCTCACACACACACACCGCACCCTCACACACCGCACCCTCACACACACTGAACCCTCACACACCGCACCCTCACACACACTGAACCCTCACACACTGCACACACTGCACCCTCACACACCGCACACACACACACACACCGCACCCACACACACACACACTCTGCACCCTCACACACACTGCACCCTCACACACAGCTTATCTGTTATTTTCTTCATTCATTGGAAAGTTTGCTTCCTTTAACATCTGAACACAGCTGCCTAGTCCAGTTTATGGCTGATAGATCATGTCTGTAGCCACACTGCACACTCACACACACTGCACCCTCACACACCGCACCCTCACACACACTGCACCCTCACACACACTGCACCCTCACACACACTGCACCCTCGCACACACTGCACCCTCGCACACACTGCACCCTCGCACACACTGCACCCTTGCACACACTGCACCCTCACACACACTGCACCCTCACACACACTGCACCCTCACACACACTGCACCCTCACACACACTGCACCCTCACACACACTGCACCCTCACACACACTGCAGCCTCACACACACACACTGCACCTTCACACACCGCACCCTCATACACCGCACCCTCACACACTGAACCTGCACACACTGCACCCTCACAAACCGCACACACACACACCCACACACACACCGCACCCACACACACACACACACTCTGCACCCTCACACACACTGCACCCTCACACACATCTTATCTGTTATTTTCTTCATTAATTGGAAAGTTTGCTCCCTTTAAGATCTGAACACAGCTACCTGATCCTGGTTATGGCTGATAGATCATGTCTGTAGCCACACTGCACCCTCACACACACTGCACCTTCACACACTGCACCTTCACACACTGCACCTTCACACGCTGCACCTTCACACGCTGCACCTTCACACACTGCACCTTCACACACCGCACCCTCACACACCGCACCCTCACACACCGCACCCTCACACACCGCACCCTCACACACACTGAACCCTCACACACTGCACATACTGCACCCTCACACACCACACACACCCACAACCACACACCGCACACACACACACACACCCACCCACACACACACCGCACCCACACACACACCGCACCCACACACACACTGCACCTACACACACCGCACACACACACACACCGCACCCACACACTCACACAGTCTGCACCCTCACACACACACTCTGCACCCTCACACACACACACTGCACCCTCACACACACACACTGCACCCTCACACACATCTTATCTGTTATTTTTTTCATTCATTGCAAAGTTTGCTCCCTTTAAGATCTGAACACAGCTGCCTGGTCCTATTTATGGCTGATAGATCATGTCTGTAGCCACACTGCACCCTCACACACACTGCACCCTCACACACCACACCCTCACTCACCGCACCCTCACGCACCGCACCCTCACACACACTGCACCCTTCACACACACACACACACCGCACCCTCATACACCGCACCCTCATACACCACACCCTCACACACCGCACCCTCACACACCGCACCCTCACACACTGCACCCTCACACACACCACCCTCACACACTGCACCCTCACACACACTGAACCCACACACACTGCACATACTGTACCCTTCACACACCGCACACACACACACACACCGCACCCACACACACACACACACTCTGCACCCTCACACACACTGCACCCTCACACACAGCTTATCTGTTATTTTCTTCATTCATTGGAAAGTTTGCTTCCTTTAACATCTGAACACAGCTGCCTAGTCCAGTTTATGGCTGATAGATCATGACTGTAGCCACACTGCACACTCACACACACTGCACCCTCACACACCGCACCCTCACACACACTGCACCCTCACACACACTGCACCCTCACACACACTGCACCCTCACACACACTGCACCCTCGCACACACTGCACCCTCGCACACACTGCACCCTCGCACACACTGCACCCTCGCACACACTGCACCCTCGCACACACTGCACCCTCGCACACACTGCACCCTCACACACACTGCACCCTCACACACACACTGCACCTTCACACACCGCACCCTCATACGCCGCACCCTCACACACTGAACCTGCACACACTGCACCCTCACAAACCGCACACACACACACACCCACACACACACCGCACCCACACACACACCGCACCCACACACACACTCTGCACCCTCACACACTCTGCACCCTCACACACAGCTTATCTGTTATTTTCTTCATTCATTGGAAAGTTTGCTCCCTTTAAGATCTGAACACAGCTACCTGATCCTGGTTATGGCTGATAGATCATGTCTGTAGCCACACTGCACCCTCTCACACACTGCACCTTCACACACTGCACCTTCACACACTGCACCTTCACACACTGCACCTTCACACACTGCACCTTCACACACCGCACCTTCACACACCGCACCTTCACACACCGCACCCTCACACACCGCACCCTCACACACCGCACCCTCACACACCGCACCCTCACACACCGCACCCTCACACACACTGAACCCTCACACACTGCACATACTGCACCCTCACACACCACACACACCCACAACCACACACTGCACACACACACACACACACCCACCCACACACACACCGCACCCACACACACACCGCACCCACACACACACTGCACCTACACACACCGCACACACACACACCGCACCCACACACACACTCTGCACCCTCACACACACACTCTGCACCCTCACACACACACACTGCACCCTCACACACACACACTGCACCCTCACACACACACACACTGCACCCTCACACACACACACTGCACCCTCACACACATCTTATCTGTTATTTTCTTCATTCATTGGAAAGTTTGCTCCCTTTAAGATCTGAACACAGCAGCCTGGTCCTATTTATGGCTGATAGATCATGTCTGTAGCCACACTGCACCCTCACACACACTGCACCCTCACACACCACACCCTCACGCACCGCACCCTCACGCACCGCACCCTCACACACACTGCATCCTCACACACACTGCACACCCTCACACACACTGCACCCTCACACACACCGCGCCCTCACACACCGTGCCCTCACACACCGCACCCTCACACACCGCACCCTCACACACCGCACCCTCACACACCGCACCCTCACACACCACACCCTCACACACACTGTATCCTCACACACTGCACACACACACCGCACCCTCACACACATCTTATCTGTAATTTTTTTCATTCATTGCAAAGTTTGCTCCCTTTAAGATCTGAACACAGCTGCCTGGTCCTATTTATGGCTGATAGATCATGTCTGTAGCTACACTGCACCCTCACACACACTGCACCCTCACACACCACACCCTCACTCACCGCACCCTCACACACCGCACCCTCACACACACTGCACCCTTCACACACACACACACCGCACCCTCATACACCGCACCCTCATACACCACACCCTCACACACCGCACCCTCACACACCGCACCCTCACACACTGCACCCTCACACACACTGAACCCACACACACTGCACATACTGTACCCTCACACACCGCACACACACACACACACCGCACCCACACACACACACACACTCTGCACCCTCACACACACTGCACCCTCACACACAGCTTATCTGTTATTTTCTTCATTCATTGGAAAGTTTGCTTCCTTTAACATCTGAACACAGCTGCCTAGTCCAGTTTATGGCTGATAGATCATGACTGTAGCCACACTGCACACTCACACACACTGCACCCTCACACACCGCACCCTCACACACACTGCACCCTCACACACACTGCACCCTCACACACACTGCACCCTCGCACACACTGCACCCTCGCACACACTGCACCCTCGCACACACTGCACCCTCGCACACACTGCACCCTCGCACACACTGCACCCTCGCACACACTGCACCCTCGCACACACTGCACCCTCACACACACTGCACCCTCACACACACTGCACCCTCACACACACACTGCACCTTCACACACCGCACCCTCATACGCCGCACCCTCACACACTGAACCTGCACACACTGCACCCTCACAAACCGCACACACACACACACACCCACACACACACCGCACCCACACACACACCGCACCCACACACACACTCTGCACCCTCACACACTCTGCACCCTCACACACAGCTTATCTGTTATTTTCTTCATTCATTGGAAAGTTTGCTCCCTTTAAGATCTGAACACAGCTACCTGATCCTGGTTATGGCTGATAGATCATGTCTGTAGCCACACTGCACCCTCTCACACACTGCACCTTCACACACTGCACCTTCACACACTGCACCTTCACACACTGCACCTTCACACACCGCACCTTCACACACCGCACCCTCACACACCGCACCCTCACACACCACACCCTCACACACCGCACCCTCACACACCGCACCCTCACACACACTGAACCCTCACACACTGCACATACTGCACCCTCACACACCACACACACCCACAACCACACACCGCACACACACACACCCACCCACACACACACCGCACCCACACACACACCGCACCCACACACACACTGCACCTACACACACCGCACACACACACACCGCACCCTCACACACACACTCTGCACCCTCACACACACACTCTGCACCCTCACACACCGCACCCTCACACACACTGAACCCTCACACACTGCACATACTGCACCCTCACACACCACACACACCCACAACCACACACCGCACACACACACACCCACCCACACACACACCGCACCCACACACACACCGCACCCACACACACACTGCACCTACACACACCGCACACACACACACCGCACCCTCACACACACACTCTGCACCCTCACACACACACACTCTGCACCCTCACACACACACACTGCACCCTCACACACACACTGCACCCTCACACACACACACTGCACCCTCACACACACACACTGCACCCTCACACACATCTTATCTGTTATTTTCTTCATTCATTGGAAAGTTTGCTCCCTTTAAGATCTGAACACAGCAGCCTGGTCCTATTTATGGCTGATAGATCATGTCTGTAGCCACACTGCACCCTCACACACACTGCACCCTCACACACCACACCCTCACGCACCGCACCCTCACGCACCGCACCCTCACACACACTGCATCCTCACACACACTGCACACCCTCACACACACTGCACCCTCACACACACCGCGCCCTCACACACCGCGCCCTCACACACCGCACCCTCACACACCGCACCCCCACACACCGCACCCTCACACACCGCACCCTCACACACACTGTATCCTCACACACTGCACACACACACCGCACCCACACACACACCGCACCCACACACACACCGCACCCACACACACCCTCTGCACCCTCACACATTGCACCCTCACACACACTGCACCCTTACAGACGCTGCACCCTCACACACTGCACCCTCACACACTGCACCCTCACACACTGCACCCTCACACACTGCACCCTCACACACTGCACCCTCACACACTCTGCACCCTCACACACACTGCACCCTCACACACGCCGCACCCGCACACGCCGCACCCGCACACACCGCACCCCACACACTGCACCTTCACAAACACTGCACCCGCACACACACTGCGCCCGCACACACACTGCGCCCGCACACACACTGCGCCCCCACACACACTCTGCACCTGCACACACACTCTGCACCCTCACACACTCTGCACCCTCACACACTCTACACCCTCACGCACTCTGCACCCTCAGGCACTCTGCAATGGAACATACACTCCAAATACCACTCAGTGCCACATAATTATATGCAACATAATTACACTGCACTCAATGCAACATACACTCCAATACCACTCAGTGCCACATAATTACACGCCACAAAATACACTCTACTGAATACAACATACACTCCCCATATTACCTCTCAGTGCTACATAATTACACGCCACATAATTACTCTTCTCAATGCAACGTAAATACACTCCACATAATACCACTCAGTGCCATATAATTGCACACCTCATACTTACACTCTACTCAATGCAACATAAATACACTTTATCTGTCTATCTATCTATTGCCCTCACTCTATCTATCTGTCTATCCATCACACTCACTCTATCCCCCTCACTCTATCTATCTCTCTATCGCCCTCCCTCTATCTATCTATCGCCCTCCCTCTATCTATCTATCGCCCTCCCTCTATCTATCTATCGCCCTCCCTCTATCTATCTATCGCCCTCCCTCTATCTATCTATCGCACTCACTCTATCTATCGCACCACCTCAGCATCACTCAGCACCACCACAGCATCACTCAGGGGCACTACAACATCACTATGCGCTACCACAGCATCACTGAATGCCACAGCATCACACGTCACCACCACAACATCACTCAGCGCCACCACAGCATCAATATGTGCAACCATTCAACAACAACTGGTTCAAATATGTTGTCTCAATGTTTCAAGCTTTATTACAAATGTCACAAAAAGATGGTAATATTTCACTTCTGTTCTTGGATTTTCATCACAATAAAATACAATGAACATAATCTTCACAAAAGTTATTTACAAAAGCTATTGCCATTATAAATTACAATACCTTTTAAGTATTCATTCTTTAAAAAATTAAAAGCCATTTTTATTTATAATATCAATACATCTAAGTCACGTAAATACAACACATATTGCATTACAAATGCTATAGGTGTCACATATGCGAAAGGTAAAACTATTGGCATTGTAAATGACAAAGTTATTAATTTCGCTATTTTCAAAACCAACATATAAATAAAAAATGTGTCATTTACAGAACCAATAGCTCAAACTTTCCTAATGCGAGACCTATTGCATTGCAAATGCTTGTTTTTTTCTGCAGCCCTATCATTTTCTTTTTTCTGATGTTCACAGTAATGGGCCATCTGGAGGAAGGCCGCTGTTTAGAGGCCGCCCAACCGGTTTCGCTGATCTGCAGCTTCTGCGATACCTCCGGCAACAGCCCTTTGACATAATTTTGTACGAACAAGTGATATCCGGTCGCACACTGTTTTGAACCGGGAGAAGTATTCTGAAACATCTTCTTGAGGTTTCTGGCGGCACGCGGTTACTATGGACCAGTCTATCTTCTTCTCGGGAATCATCGTCTTTACTTTTTGCACTATTTTAGGTCTAATATGGCTTTTACCGGTTTCTGCCCAGGGTTTCGTTGTTTGTCCAGCACACCGAGTTGTTCCCAGGTATGACCGAGCAGCTCTGAGTGGTCTACTTTCCTGATTTGTTTCCACACATCTGCTGGCAGACATAGCCCAAAGAATAAATCAATGTCGGCAAGTGTCATAATGGTCGATCCTAGAGCGTTACCTAATTCTGTTTAAAACTCGGTGGGATTCTTTCTTAAATCCGGTAAGGATTTTCGGAACGTCAGAATGTCCTGTCTGTCCCAGGGTTGATATACCCAGTTGTAGACCACCCTCCCTTTAGCGTCCTGGTGGTTTATGTCATCGTTTGTTCCTTGTCCTCTAGGGGGGACCCAATAGGGGGCAGCTTCTTTTATCTGCATCATACTATCTAGCCTCTCTATCGGGGCTCTGTCATTACAGATGTCGTGTCCTTGACTACCCGTCCTTGTTCTATGAGGTGGCGGAAGACTTCTAATGTGTATGAGAAGAGTTAAGCTATATCACAGTCATTTTCATCTCCCGTATCCAATTTCCTATAAAGAGCCATGAGTCGGTCGGGCCCTATATTCTTGTATTTTTCTTCATAAGCTGTGAGAGTATGGTAACAAAGACGTACGACAAAGTGTCGTTTGTTATTGTCAGTGTAGGAGTTACATATGTCGGCTATGTATTCTTCCATTTCCTTTCTGTCTACTAGGGTTTTAGCTATTTTCTCGATGCCTGCTCGTTCGTTCTTACTTAATCGTGGGATTCTTACCGGCCCTTTCTCTTTTGCTTCGATTCCTACTAGCGTGTCTTTTGACGAGGTATCAGGCACAAGAGGCTCGGTAGGCGCAGAGGCCGTGGATACCGAGGCCCTGGCGCTACCTTCGGCTATGTTCTGTGATTCCTGATGTTGTACTACAGGATGAGATGGGGCATAAGGAAGTGGCATGTAGATAATTGGTGGGCCTAATAGTAAATCATCATCTACTCTTTGCTTCGATGGTAGTGCAGGGTAAAGAGCCGAGGGCGTTCTAACGGGGTATTGACCCGAAATCCCTGACTCTCGCTCCTTTCTAGCATTTTCTCTTTCTTTTATCTCTTCTTCTAACTTTTTGTTAGGTAGGTGAGCTGATTTTCGTAATTCCTTATCTACTCTCGCTTTGTCTCTTTTCCTTCGTTGAACTGCTTCTTTTCGCCATAAACCGAAGCTGTCAAGCATGGTCTGTGTAGTTTTCTTTTTGCGAAGGGCTATTTCTAGTGTTTCTATTTTAGCGGGGTCAAAAGATCCCGTCAGTGGCAACTGATTTTCTCGATCTTTCTTAGTGTGTTTATGCCATAGTTTGCTATAAGCTACAGCGATTAATCCGTATTATACGTACATGTCCTTATTAGGGGTGCCCTCCGGTGGAGCCGGATGACTGACCTCTAATAAACGGTCCGGGCTGAACCAATTACCAATCAGTGGGGAGAAGATAGGCATGACGTATTAGCGGTCAATAAAAAATCTCAAACTGTCGCGGACAAAGGTCCGCACTATCTATCCTTCGCTGTCTGCAAAGAGAGAGAATATTCCTATTCTTCGTTGTTTGCAAGCAGGGAATGTCTCAAAAGAACCAAAGAACCAAAGAGCGCAATACTAGTATTCAAATCAAACAATTCCAAGACAATCAATCAATCAATCAAATAACAGTCATTTTTCACAACCTTACCCGGACCGTATGGACAGTTCTTCGTCTTTCCCTTCCAGCGCCCGATCGTCCTCTTACTCCAATCTTACCGCGGCACTCCTGTTGGACCCCAGTCAGACCGCAGGTCACTCGAGAGAGGTCCGTTCGGAACCTGTGAAGTTTAGGTTGTTCGGCAGCCAGACGAGGGTCCTCTCAAGGCAGGTTAACTTCCAATTGTTTAGATGTTAACTCCGTCGTTAGGACCTCTCTACCGAACCCACGTGTCGCTGATGGGCCCCGCGTTGGGACGCCAACTGTGGAAAAAGCAGCCATTCTCTAACGATTAACAAAGCTGCTCGGCGTAAGACGCCTTTAATTTCCGTCAATATTAGTTACCAAAATAAAGAGGCAGGCGCTGTAAAACTGGAAGGCAAGAACAGGTTTATTGCTCTAGAGGAGAACACATCAATTCGAACACACGGAATGTCTTTGGGAGGTGTTCTAACAACTTCTCCGCTGCTCAGTCTTTTATACACGTTTTTTAAAATCTGTTTATTGACAGCAAGTGGAATGCAGCGTCATTACAAGATACAGAGACCGTTTTTCATTTTATATAGAACAAACTGTAAATAGAACAATCACCTCCCACCCACCCCCCCCAGTCCCTACATTCTGCAATTGAGACATTCTATATCAATAACATTCACCCGTCCACACAGATTATTCAGAATATACTGGGCTGCGACCATGATTAAAACTCCACAATCAAGCAGTGTGGCAACTTGTATCTACTGCGCCAGACCACCTCACTCTGTATAGCAGCTTCGGTGGCTTCCCCGTGTTCACCGCACGCCAGCAGGTATTCTCTCAATGGTGACCAGATGTCCTTAGGACTAGAGCTCTCGGGAAGTTCTTCCGAATATGTATTCAATTGTTCCTGGCAATAAATCAAGTCTTTGAGCCACTGGGACGCCTTAGGGCAGCGTTTCCCGTCCCACGTGAACAGCACCCTTCGTTTCGCCAACAGCAGGGCCACCTGCACAAAGCGGCCCAGCACCCCTTTAACCTCAGGGATATGTCCAAGAAGACACAGAAGGGACGTACAGTCCAAAGTGTGACCTGTCATGACATCTAACATTTTCAGAACCGCTATCCAATAGGAGTGAACAGCCTGGCACTGCCAAGATAAGTGTATAAAGTCAGCCCCAGCCAGCCCGCACCGCCTGCAGCAATCAGTGTCTCTGTAGCCTGTTCTGTGAAGCTTAGTGGGAGTGTGATAGATCTGATGGAGGAACTTCAAGTGTATAATACGCAAATTACTGTTAGATGAGAGCCTGCCCCTGGTGGAACAAATCTGGGCCCACATTTCCTCTGTCAACTGTATACCAGGTGCTCTGTTCCATCGAGCTAAGCTACTGTCCCTTGGGAGGACCAATTCTGAAAACACTGCCCTGTATAGTCTAATGAGTAAATGCTTTCTAGTGGCAGCAGTAATGACCAGCTGTAATGATTAAGAGGCGACAGGCTCCCGTGAAAAAGTGGGGTAATGGTCCCGCACAGCTCTACGCAATCTATAACATGTGTATGTGAACAGGGGTGAACAGTTAGTAATATAGTTCAGGTCACCACCAGTTATATAGGTCCAATCCACAAACAGGTCTCCCATTAGAGAGATGCCAGCCACAGTGAGCGTTCGCATTGGGCCAGGTTCTTGTGCCACTGAAAAGGCGGCATGTCCCCTGATGTACATGCTCGGTGCATACAGTGGCAGGCGACCAGTGCGTCTGCCTATCTCCTGCCAGGCTGAATTCGTAGCGTCAATCGTATTGATCTCCATTCTAGGTGTGTGTCTGTGTGTGTGCATTATTATGTTCAATAATGGAGTGTCTCCTGCATCCCCCTCCTCCACGCACATGCGGAATGAAGCCATGTGGTCTGAACCAGAAGTATGCAAAGTGGGCCAGGCAGCATAAGTAATAAATGTGAAAATCTGGAGCACAAAAACCCCCTTTATCAAATGGCAATGTAAGGGTGCTCCAGCTTATAAGTGGAGGTTGCGCACCCCATACCAGGCGGAGCAGTTGTGTTTGCAATGTCGCGATTTTTTTTTTATTTAAGCGAATGGGGATATTACAGAAGAGGTACAGAAACTTGGGGAGTATCACCATTTTTATGACTGCAATGCGGTCCGCCAGTGACAAAGGCAGGTGAGCCCACCGATCTACCTGCTGCACCAAGTCAGTATAGGCCCTCCCGTAATTTTCGCGTATGACAACGGCGGGGTCTCTATGGATCCAGATACCAAGGTACTTGACCGGCTCCTCAGTCCATATCAAAGGGTACTCCATCGTGGGAGCGGGGGTGGCCAACGTGAGGGGAACTATAACCGACTTCTCCCAGTTTATGCTCAATCCGGAGAATAGGCCAAACCGGACATACTCACGAATTACCCGCGACAGGAAGGTGCGCGGCTCCCGAACGTACACCACCATATCATCCGCCTATGCAGAGATACCCACCGGTCTATTATTAAAGTTTAGCGCCGCACCCCTATGCTGCTGTCGGATGCGGCATACCAGAGGTTCCAGCACGAGAGCAAAAAGGAAAGGGGACACCCCTGCCTGGTACCACGTTGTATAGTCAGTGGATCAGAGGTGAAGCCACCCACCCTCACCCGTGCCGAGACATCCGTATATAGGATCTGTATCCAACGGATAAAGACCGGGGGGAAGCCCATCCTGCGCAAGATAAAGAACATATCCCGCCATTCGATCGAATCGAAGGCCTTAGCCGCATCTAGCAGCACGGCCACGGCATGTAAATCGGTGTTGAGGACATGGAACATGGCAAAAATCGTCCGAAGGTTCCAAAACGTGGAGCCGTCTGGTATGAAGCCAGACTGGTCGGGCAGGACAAGCATCGGCATCAATGGGTGGAGTTTGGTGGCAAGTATCTTCGCGAGAATGTTAGCATCAATATTGATCAAGGACAGCGGACGATAGGACTCGCAGCTTGAGGGGGACTTATCCTTTTTTAAGAGAGTGACAATCAGTGCCTGCCTCAACAACGGAGGAAGATATCCCACCTCATGTGCCTCCGCGTACATGGCCAATATGTGGGGTACCAGGAGGTCGGCGTAGCGTTTATAAAATTCCGCCGTCAGCCCATCTGGGCCAGGAGATTTCTTATTCGGCAGGGCAAATATGGCCTCTCTGACGTCCGCCTCATCAATAGGCAGATCCAGATATTTCCTGTGGGCATCCAATAACCAGGCACAGGCTGTGTCCTGTAAGTAGTCCGTCATGTCCGAGTAAGGAGTGTCACCCCGGGATGTGTATAAATGTTCATAGAATGTGTGAAATTGCCCCAGTATAGCTTCAGTGGTGAGATGTCTAGTGCCGTCTGCATCTTCAATGTAATCTATGGGGGTGCATTCTCTCGCTCCTGTAGACGGTTGGCCAGTACTCTGCCTGGTCTGCCCCCCTCCCCATATGCCCTCGCCACATGCCGTTTTGAGATGTACTTCATTTCCGACTCCGCCAGAGTTTTATGCTCCTCGGTGTATTCCCGAATGCGTGCCAGTGTATCTAGTGAAGGGAGTGCATCATATGAGGCTTCCAAGTCGGGCAACTTGGATTCTGTTTTCCTTAGCTGCTCTCTTAAGTCACGTAGGATGCCAGTCGTTGTGCCTATGCATACACCTCTAATAGTGGCCTTGAATGCTTTCTATAGGGTGGCCGCACTCTCTACCGTCCCTACATTCTGGTCAAAGTACTGAACTATAGCTTTAGTCTTTTATACACGTTTACATCAGTTTATAGGTGGTCAAACATCCTCTGAATTCCCGCCCTCCAGCAGGTTCTCACACAGACCCAACAGTTATCGTCCCCCCACCCGGGTCTAACAAATTATCGATATCTCGCAGCTGGGCATTCCAACAGGATCTGTAAATGTGTGGAATCGGTCAGATCTAAGGGTTCGCGCCATTGATTAGATCAGGCGTTTGTTCATACAACAAGTCCTGCCATGTGGGGGCAATAAACTATGTCCACAAGGATTGGTTTAGTGCGTGGGACTGGATCGAGCTGCCAGGTCCGGTCAGGGGGTTATCAGAAGGGCTTGCTCGTGTGCGGAGGATGAAAGGACAAACGGGTTTAGGGCGGGAAGTGGCTCCGGGGCTTTGTCACGAGGACAAGGTTTTACAACCCCAGTACGTTTGGTCATGCTTAGTCAGGGCGCTGGGGATGATTGCGAGGTCAGGGTGAATCATAGGTGACTCGCAGAGCACGAAATGGCCGTGATGCCTAAAATGGGTGCCGCTTACGCCCATACAGTGGCTCTCGCTAAGCAAGATGGCGCCGGCGATGTTCATGTCTGTCGACTAATATCTAACATGGGTTCCGCGTACAGGAGAAGACGCTTTGTCTGAGCGGGTGGATGTGTGCTTTGATGAGAGGCGGTGCACTTTACCAGCCCACGGCACGCTTTCCTGCAGCAACATGTATTGTGGCTATCCTGTGCCCAGGATGAGGACCAACTCGTTGATGTATTTCTACAACGGGAAAATGGTAAGGCCGCTATTCAGTTTCCCTCGTAATGCAGCGCTTTCTTTTGAACATCAAAATAAACTTAGTGGTCGGAATTATGGGACCGACCTTTTTGCCTTTTATTGAAATCGAGCACTTCATTTTTATGCCATTTTATGCTCCTTACATGGGAATGTTATGCACTGTCTGACCGTGCTCGTGTTAAGTTAAAGCGGTAATTTCTGACCACGGAATCCTCTTTCTGAAAATAACCACGGCTCGGCTCTAATAGTGAAAGCTGAGCGTGCTATCTGGAGCTGCGGGCCTGCTCCCCATTACCAGTTGCTGCTGGTGGCTTTGTAACGAGGACAAGGTTTTACAACCCCAGTACGTTTGGTCATGCTTAGTCAGGGCGCTGGGGATGATTGCGAGGTCAGGGTGAATCATAGGTGACTCGCAGAGCACGAAATGGCCGTGATGCCTAAAATGGGTGCCGCTTACGCCCATACAGTGGCTCTCGCTAAGCAAGATGGCGCCGGCGATGTTCATGTCTGTCGACTAATATCTAACATGGCTTCCGCGTACAGGAGAAGCCGCTTTGTCTGAGCGGGTGGATGTGTGCTTTGATGAGAGGCGGTGCACTTTACCAGCCCACGGCACGCTTTCCTGCAGCAACATGTATTGTGGCTATCCTGTGCCCAGGATGAGGACCAACTCGTTGATGTATTTCTACAACGAGAAAATGGTAAGGCCGCTTTTCAGTTTCCCTTGTGATGCAGCGCTTTCTTTTGAACATCAAAATAAACTTAGTGGTCGGTATTATGGGACCGACCTTTTTGCCTTTTATTGAAAGAGAGCACTTCATTTTTATGCCATTTTATGCTCCTTACATGGGAATGTTGTGCACTGTCTGACCGTGCTCGTGTTAAGTTAAAGCGGTAATTTCTGAGCACGGAATCCTCTTTCTGAAAATAACCACGGCTCGGCTCTAATAGTGAAAGCTGAGCGTGCTATCTGGAGCTGCGGGCCTGCTCCCCATTACCAGTTGCTGCTGGTGGCTTTGTAACGAGGACAAGGTTTTACAACCCCAGTACGTTTGGTCATGCTTAGTCAGGGCGCTGGGGATGATTGCGAGGTCAGGGTGAATCATAGGTGACTCGCAGAGCACGAAATGGCCGCGATGCCTAAAATGGGTGCCGCTTACGCGCATACAGTGGCTCTCGCTAAGCAAGATGGCGCCGGCGATGTTCATGTCTGTCGACTAATATCTAACATGGCTTCCGCATACAGGAGAAGCCGCTCTGTCTGAGCGGGTGGATGTGTGCTTTGATGAGAGGCGGTGCACTTTACCAGCCCACGGCACGCTTTCCTGCAGCAACATGTATTGTGGCTATCCTGTGCCCAGGATGGGGACCAACTCGTTGATGTATTTCTACAACGGGAAAATGGTAAGGCCGCTTTTCAGTTTCCCTCGTAATGCAGCGCTTTCTTTTGAACATCAAAATAAACGTAGTGGTCGGTATTATGGGTCGACCTTTTTGCCTTTTATTGAAATCGAGCACTTCATTTTTATGCCATTTTATGCTCCTTACATGGGAATGTTGTGCACTATCTGACCGTGCTCGTGTTAAGTTAAAGCGGTCATTTCTGAGCACGGAATGCTCTTTCTGAAAATAACCACGGCTCGGCTCTAATAGTGAAAGCTGAGCGTGCC
The DNA here is from genome assembly GCF_964261635.1 of Lissotriton helveticus. Classification (NCBI taxonomy): domain Eukaryota; kingdom Metazoa; phylum Chordata; class Amphibia; order Caudata; family Salamandridae; genus Lissotriton; species Lissotriton helveticus. The sequence goes on from NC_136065.1 coordinate 1,348,922,434, forward strand.
ATCTGGAGCTGCGGGCCTGCTCCCCATTACCAGTTGCTGCTGGTGAGTGTCGGCTCTCGCTGTAATTGTTGTGCTGGGCAGGTAGCTGGAGGGCACAGCGGGCATCCTGTGTTTGAAGTGGGAGACGGTGTGCTCCGACATGTCGAGCAGAGGACTTCCAACCTCTAGACAGGAACCCAAACTATCAGGGCCCAAAATGCAATTTGAGCCCGCTCCGTTCCTCTTGTGAGGCACACACTGGATTGTAAGTTGCGGTATACACACACACTCGTTCCTCAGTTAGTTTATTTCACGTTCTTTAAAATATTTTGTCACACTTCTGTCCAGCAGTCAGTTTGGGTCTTCGTGGTTGAAGGAACATTGTGGGTGTTAAGGAGGCGAGCACTTAAGGTGTGACCTGGTGAAAGGAGCAGAAACTGTGTAAAAATGCTGCGGATTGTTGTAAGTTGTGGTCTTGTGGGTGCTTTGTTGATTAGGAACCTTGTGGATGTTGGGATTGGTTTGCTGTGTGGAAGGTGTTGGTCTAGAGATAGGTTGTTTTACCATATGTTCTCCTAACACCCTTTCCTTTGCGGTTCTCAGCCGACTTAAGCTTATCTGTGAAATACGTGAACTCCACCCATGTTAATATTGTTCACTTTCTTGGTACTCCAACACTGCCATGTTCTCTTCAGGGTACTTGTGACTACCCCTTGCTCTTGACAAGAATTCCACCTACCCTGTCCAATCCTTGGTGGCTATCTCCAACTACTTTAATTTCACCGACTTCCTGGGAGAACCCATCCTAGCCTCAGAAACTTATGATCTCTGTTATTGCACACACAATTTTGTACAGTATGTCCCTGTACCCAGTCCTCCATGCCTGTGCCCAGGCAAATAAAAGGAGAATGTGTGTTAGTTGGATGCAAGGAAATTACTTGGTATATGTTTAAGAGGCTAAAGGGTTCTGGAGCAGGCTGTGGGCTTTGTGTGTTTTGTGTGGTTTTTGGATGTAAGGCATGAGGAGAAGTCACGCTGGGTGCAAGAAGTGGGATCCGATTCAGGTGTTGGACAGAGGAAAGTGCTTTTCTGTGTGAGTAGTGCATGTGACGCTGCTGTACATAGTGCACGTAGCTTAGTGATGAAGACTTGGGTCTGCTCTGTTGTGCGCCCCTTAGTTTCTTTATGCGAGAATGTATTTACTTAAGTATGGCAGTGCATGTCACATAGTTACCATTACATTTGGGACAGTTAAGGCTCCCCATTAATCCCATAGTGATGTTGGTGCAATATGGTACCTGCAAGGCCACTTGAATTATGCAACAGGAAAGGAGCCAATTATGGAGCACAACAAGGCACATTATGCAGCATAATGCAGTGCATTTTGTGATGGTATTGCTCCATTAGTTTGTCATTTTTACATGTTAATACTGCATGGACAAAGGTTTTACACCATTAGTACCAGTTTAACACATGAGTACCACCATAAGCAATAAAGAGACCAGTGAACATTTTAAAAGGGCCTTCCAATGTAAAGCAACAGTTGGTTATATGTGCGAGTCAAGAAAATGCAACAAGGGGTGGCCGATCTCACCTTATTTACGTAAAAAAATATAAAGTTCATCCGACCCTCAAACAAACCGCGTTCATCAACATTTTTGTAGGATCCTTACAAGGCCAAAAGCAGAACATTTCCTGGGTGGCTCTTTGGATGTATTTGAACCCAGTTCAGGCTATCGGACTCAAGCTGCTTGTCCGGATCTGCAGAACAGTATACAAGGACTGAAGACTGCCCTGACCCTCAATGGGAAGAGAGCATGCCCCCACTGATTTCAATTTTAAAACAGCATTGGCATAGTCAATAGGTCTCACTTTTGGGACCTTATACGTATTTAGTTATGCAGCACAATATCCTTGGGGTAACAACATCAACCGTTGTATGGCTAAACACTTATAAGGTCCCCAAGGCTATGCCAATGCTTGTTAACTTCCTGCCTCTGGCTGAGGCTGTTATGACACTGCCGGAATCAGATTCTGTGTCCTAGAGAGCCAGACTTTACTCCTCTATCGTTTAAACATGGCTGCAATGTTCTTACAAAATCAGCTACCTTCAATAAATCTGTAAGGTTTATTCACCACTCTGCCGGACCGGGTAGTTGTCAGTGGCTGTGTCAGCAGTATACACCTCTGGTCACTCAGGACGGTAGCTGGTACATCAGAGCTCACTGTTGTCGGTGAGGAATAATCATGGCATGGTCTACACTATGCTCTGTGGTCCTGAAGTGTGATGTATTACAGGTGATTTATCTTCCAGGTTGAGACGCTGTGACCATGCTCTCTTTAACTGCGGTGACTGGGTGTTGAATGGGTTGTCTGCCTTCTTCCGTTGCCTCTGCTTGGCTACCACGAATCACCCGGTTAAAAGAAGGCTTTCCTCTTCTTTTTCTTTTCTCAGTCTGTGACCCTGACCACAGCAGAGCTCACGTGTTGCTCTGAAGTCCACTGCGAGAGCTTGGTATAAACGGATCTGTCAAACATGAGTGTGGCCGGACTTTCTCCAGTTGTTGAGAGTGGGTTGGTCAGGTATGTCCTCAGAATCCGACAGAGGGCTTCTTCAGCACAAGGTCCTCCTCTGTGACTCTCTCCACAGTTTTCTTGAGGATACCTATGAACTGCTGTGCTATTGCATTGGCTTGAGGCCAAAGCAGGGTTATTTGCTTGTGTTAACACCGAGGCATTTCATAAAGTCTATATAAAGTCACCACTGGTGAATGGCGTCCCGTTGTCAGATTTTAAACCCATAGGATATGTCATTCATAACTTTGAGGACCTTGGTTAGACCATCTTTACCAGTGGGACTGGGACTATTAGTCGATCACCACTAGGAGGTATTTACCAGACTCTAGTGGGCCACAGATGTCGACCACTACCCTCTCCCACACTCCTTCTGGTATGTCAAAGTCCTTCTTGATTGACTACTAGTTCATCCTTGATGTTGTAGAATGCCCTGATCTCCTCAGAGTCATCACTACACTGCTGCGTTTCTACTTTTGTTTCATCAGATGCATGATGAGCATCAGAGTGCTGTCATCCTTTGTGGCTTCTTCGGTTTGAGGAATTGAGGGCACGGGATATGTACTCGTGCTGAGTATGATTTATAGGTATTCCTCAGTCCTGGATGTGTGTCTTTTCTGCAAGTTCTGTTGCTTTCTGAAGAAGTAGTTGGCGGAATTATGTTCCTTGCCAGGCTTGTGGATGATGATGTAGTCATATTATTGGAGTTGTATTCTCCACGTTCAGTCCTAAGGGCCATTTTGCCTCTGGTGTTCCCAAAGGTAGGAGGGCCGGATGATTTGTTTTGATGTTGACTTTGTTTGCAGGAAGACATGGAGGGGCTTTCCGGCCCAAATCACTGCAAGACTTTTCTTCTCTGATGGAAAATAGGCCAATTCAGTATCCGAGAGGCTTCTGCTAGCATAGCAACAACGTGACGTTGGGCTTCCTGGGTTCCTGAGTGAGAATAGCACCAACACCTACCGGGCTGGCGTCAACCGTTACTTCTGTAGATAGCATGGGGTTAAAGTAAGCCATGATGGTAGCTTTAGCCAGAGCAGTCTTTATTTTTTGGAAACTTTGTTCACAGTCCGGTGACCACAGAAAAGCTACCCCTTTCCTTGTGAGGTTTCGAAAAGGGGCACTGATAGCGACATAGTGCTGGATATATCTGGCATAGTAGCTGGCCATGCCCAAGAAGTAGCAGAACTTTTTCTGGGTCTGGTGTTCTACCCTCTTCTAAAAAGAGGTTCCAAATAATTTTAACTTGCTTTTGTGGAATTCTCATTTGCTGGAGTTGAAGGTGAGGTCAGCTTCGCAGAGTAGATGGCAGACCTTGTCCAGTGGGCAATCATGTGCCTCACAGGTGGCCCCCAAAGATGAGTATGTTGTCACTGTAGTTTAATGGGCTGGTCACGGCTGGATGATTTTACGAATTACTTCCTGAAAGAATTCAGCTGCTGTTGATCAGTCTATTATAGCAAAAAAGGCTCAAGCGAGTGGTAAATGTCATGGCACCATTCATACAACTGAGTCTGATGGTAGCCCTTGTTGGGGTCCAGTTTGGAGAAGAGCTACGAACCATTGAGTTGGGTGATTATGTCTGCAATATGCAGACCAGGATGCTTCTCTCAATGTAATGCCTTGTTTGGCTGGCACATATCTGCGCATATGTGGACAGCCCCTGGATTGTTTTTCTTCAGCACAATCACGATGGGAGACAACCCTTGGAATTTGGCCCTCAGATGCCTCAATGATTTCAAGTTTGAGGAGATTGTTGATTTTTCTTTCCACCTTTTCTTAGGGGTGTAATGTGACTCTTTTGTGTCTCTGCACAACCAGGTGCACACTCTTGTCAATGTGAATTGCTGACACCAGTGAAGAGGGCTGGGAAAAGAGGAGTGATGTCTGGGACTGTCTCAAGGTGGAAGTTGATGGAGATTAGTTCCTTTGCAGCTGCCATGGCAAAGCTGAGAAGACAAGCTCCAGATGTCTTTCCTTGTAGCACATGGATGGGAGCTGTGATGGATTTCTTGCCATGTGACAAGGTAGCAGTGAAGGAACTGCGGCTATGTTGAGGCTTGGATGCAGGTCAAGTATAGACAGTGACAGGCGAGTGGGCGAGTTTTGATGCTGGGTCGAGTACGTTGAATTTATTGAAGGATATTTCATTGATAGATGCCCCACTGTCAATAATAAAAGGTACGGATTGCCCATTCAGAACTAGATGCACAACTGGGTAGGTGCTTGTGGCGTTTGGAAGGTGTACCTGATTGAATCATTTTGATACCCGCATGTATTTGCACGAGTACCCGGCTAGTGCCAGTATTCAGTCCCAGGACTCTGGGCATGGGTACTCAGCAGTCTGGAATGTAGAAAGTAGCAGTGCTGCTTCGCTCTCTTTACTTGAGGGATATTGTGAACTTCCCTAGGCAGCGTATTGGCGTATCTTGTACGCACACATGTATCTCCTTCAAGTGTCAATCAACTGTACACAGCCTTGGAGAGAGACAAGATCATGTTGGCTGACAACATTAACAGCGGCACCATTGTTGACGATGAAGTTCATGAGTCGACTGTTCAAGGAGAGGGTGACGGTAGGACTCGAGGTCGCAGGTCTGCATGTTGTCTTCATCATGAGGTATCCATCTTCCTCACTATCGCTAGCCGGTGATGTGGTGGATTGAGAGGATGGTGATGCTGGCGGCTGACCAATGGGCCTGGTGAGAACAGCCTACAAGTGAAAGCGTGGGTTGTCACTTGATTTGAAATGCCGTCGGTGCTCGCTACCCAGTTTTCTCTGCGTCTGCTGCGATTGGAGGAGTGTTAGAATAATGGGGTATCTTACAGCTGTGTCTTGGGTTTGTATTTTTGTACCTGGTGGCGGATGCTATGGCCAGTACATATTTTACAGTGCTTCCATCTGCTTCGATGTCAGCCTCCTGCTTGTCAGCATGTTCTTCTGTGTAGTCTGTGGTGAGCATCTTGAAGAGTGAGTTTCTCAAAGCATTCGCCTTCGAAAGGCTTTGGATTGACAACCGTCTATGATCCTCCTCATTGGAGATTTTGGTGAAACAGCAGTGTTTAATGAAGGTTCCAGGTTGTCGATGAAGTCATCCATCGATTCCCCTGCCTGTTGGCAAGCCTTATCAAATATGTACTGTTCATAGTCCACATTGGTGGAAGGATCAAACTTTTTTGCAAGTGCTTTGCAAGTTCTTCTTTGATCAAGCGTTATGTGCTGGCTCCTTCTTTGGGAATTTGCTTTAGGGCTTCTTTGACGCGATTCCCTGCAAGGTTTTTGAGATGGCGAAATATTTTGGCATCCAAGGCCTCAATGAAGTGGTCAAATATCTCAATCCAGTCAGCTTACCATGCCCCAATATTGAGCTTTTTGGGTGTATGGTGGTGTTTTTAGGAATGCAACAGCATCATATGCAGGCCGCTTGTCAGCTAACATAATGACATGTGGTGAACTGTGTGCATGGGGCACTTACAGTGAAGAAATGATAACAAGGCATGTTCTGGCCACACCCGAGGTAGCAGGCAATAATGGGTGAAAGTCGTGAGCTGGAAACAGCCAGGAATGTTGCAGTGGCAACGATGTTGACTGTTGAGCAATGCTGCACGGCAGCCAAGCAGAGTAGACACAAAATCAGGAGATGATGGGTCTCCCAATCCAAAATGGCTGTCAGCAGGAAACCGGTTCGGCAGCAGTGGGCCACCCCAGTCCAAGATGGCCACCTGCAGTCAAAGAGACCTGACATAAGACAAACAGCTCCCAATTCAAAATGGCTGCTGTCAGATAAGGTAGTTTCTTTATCTGGGCAGGCCTCCCTATCCAAGGTGCCGGCGGACAAGGAGTATGGTCAAAAATGCTGCGGCAGGCTCAAGGACTTGGACAAATGCAATGCTTAGTTATATGCCGCACAGGGCCATTAAATGAGGTGACTGCAGTGGTTCATGCAAGAATACACCAGGGCCGGCTAGTGTCAAAGCGCTACGTGCACTCAGGTGAGTGTAGGCCTGGTAGATCGCTGCACGAGCAAATGCTCACCTTCTCTTAAGGTTTTCCAGAGCTGGCCAGCGTCGGAGCGCGACATACTTGTGGCAGGATAGCAAGTCTTGTTGCCAGTTATCGTGTCTATGCAGTAGGAATGACATGACACAAGGAGTGTTGTTTTGAATCTTTATTTTTTATAGTGACTGCCAAAGGCAGCCACACACTATACCTTCACTGCCCTACATGTAACTAACTTCTCTTCCGGTATCTGCCTGTTTTAAACTTCCTGCCTCCTGCTGAGGCAGTTTCAGAGTCCTATGGAGCTCGACCATACGAAGTGTCATAGCGTGTCGTCGATTGGAGTATCGTTGATTTGAGTTGCGTAGATCAGAGTGGAGTAGAGGGTGTTGCGTTACATGGGTTAGAGTGTTGTAGAGTGGAGTGTCTTAGAGTGGAGTAGTGTGTTGTAGAGTGGAGTTGCGCAGAGTTTAGTGGTGTAAAGTGTCATAGAGTGGCATGGTATAGAGTGGAGTAGTGGGTCGTAGAATAGAGTGGAGTAAAGTGCCTTGGTGTAGAGGGAGGTGCGTAGAGCGTTATAGAGTGGAGTATTGTTGTTGCGTGACAGAGTGGAGGAGAGTGTTATGGAGGGGCATAGAATGGAGTAAAGTGTCCAAGGGTGAAGTGGTGTAAAGTACAGAGTAGGTTGGCATTTAGTGTAGAGGCATAGAGTGCATTGATTCTGAGTAAAGTGATGTGCATAGAGTGCAGTGATGTAGAGTAGAGTAGAGTGGTGTAGGGTAGACTGGCATAGAATGGAGTGCCGCAGCGTAAAGTGCAGTGGTGCAGAGTGAAATTGAGTGGCATAGAGTACCGTTTTGTAGAGTAGATTGTTTCAGAGAAGACTGAAGTGGTGTAAAGTGGAGTGGTGCAGGGTAGTGGCGAGATGTAGTGTGGCGTAGAGCAGAGTGACGTAGAGTGCATTGGCCTAGAGCAGCATAGAATTGAGTGGTGCAGAGTAAAGTGGCATAGAGTGCTGTCGGGTGGTGCAGAGCGCAATAGTGTAGAGTACAGAAGAGTGTCGTAGAGAGCAGTGATATAGAGTGCAATGGAGCCTCTTGACTATAAGTGGAGCTGATAACTGGAGTTGCTGCCGGCCCAATCAACTCTGCAGCAATTCATTGCCCTCGTCCCGCAGTGTGGTTGGAATTGAATACCCGGGCCGCTGGGGATGCTGATGTAAATTCTGAAGTTTCACTGGTAGCTGGCACCTGTGCTTTTCGAGGAGCGCTGCTGCCGTGGGGGAGATTGCCTTACTGCAGCTCGTGGATCCTGAAAGCTGCGCGGAGACTGTGATCGGTGGGGACTCTCGAGCAAGGAGTTGGAATTTGAGACCGACGATCCTGTCCGCCGGCGCTGAAGAGATCCTGGTGGAGGGAGATTGGACAGCGGAGTCACTGTGCTTTACATCGTGAGCCGGCCCCCAACAGCGTGAAGATATCATCACTTATATGCCGTCCACGACTGGGATTCCCCCCCACCCGCTTTTTTGAGGAATAACATAATTTGGTAAGAAGCCTCGGTACACACGAGGAGGACTGATGCCTGATTTCAACATGGCGGCCGCTCTAAACTCGATCAAAACACTTTCGTGCAGGTAATGGCTGGGCGGGTTGGTTTGCTGCAAGGACACTAAAGGGGCGAATAGGGTTTTAGTGAGAGGTGCATTGATGAGTGATTGAGGCTTTCTGGCACCAAAGGTGGGACTCCTTGTCATCTGTATGCCTGACCTCAACATGGCCGCCGCACCCTAGGCATTAAACGTCCACAGACACACTGAAAAGCTGAAAAAGAACATGCTGACCTCAGCTGATTGATGAGGAGGGATGCGCAGGCTGTGGTTGAACTCCTGGGGTTATGCTGGTTCCCTCTGTTGCTTCTGCTTCGGGAAACAGAAATGCTTGCTCCACACTTTGCAAGCCATGGAAAGAGAAATAAGCTTGCTCTATGCTCTGTAATCCAAGGATGGATAAAGAGCTTGCTCCAATTATAACTTTTCGTGGCCATCTTGGAGTGATCTTTTTCACCTTCTCCCCCACACCTAGCACCTAAGTTTCAGTTTTAGTATCTTATTTAACAGTTTGAAATATCTCTTCCAGGTAGCCCTATTAATTTGGCTACCTCCCAAACTTTTGGGCTCTTTTTAATCTCTGCCTCCTACACCTACTACGCCTTTAATCTCTGCCTACTACTACCTACGACACTCCTCTTTTATTATGGCACACAGTACTTATCTCGCCTCTAACCGCTTTGTCCAATCTGGCATAAACTCAGTGAAGATTATCTACCCCCAACCTATCATTAAAGGCTAAGAAGACCTTTAAACACAATATCCTCAAGAGATGGCCCGAAACATTGATATCGGACACATATATCTCAAATAAAGGCTATAGTGACGGATATCATGTTCTACACCAGCAGAAGAGTGTAGCGGAGAAAGACCCTCACCTCTATGCTGCGTTCCAAACTGACCAAAACTCCACATGGTTTTCGTTTAACCACGCTTCCATCCCTGGCCCTTATGGCGGAGCTGACTATCTTCCTGTACAATAATGGTAATGTTCTTATTCAAGCTTCGGACCTGAACATCAAGCTATTCATTTATGCTTTTTTGAAGTTCAAGAACACTCAGTCAGAATGTTCCACTCAATGGCTCAGATCTTGAGGTGATGGAAGGTTCCTCCTCCCTACTGCCCACGCTCCTGTCTGTCAACACGCTCCCCACAGCACGACCCAACCTAACAGATACCATCCCAAACCCAAACACTACGAACCTGGAAAACTAACGTCTGTATCGTGCAGAGGAAGATGAAACTGACCTGAGTACCTCCCTTCTTATTGTTATCCACTCCAATTCCCCTCCTCTACATGGCCCCACCTCCTATCCTCAATCCCCTATATCACACATTATTCATTGCAATAAAGGGAGTGATGACCACCCTACCAACCCTAATAGACAGTTTGGGTTTGATACTCACCCCTTATGCACTGTATCCTCCAATCTCAGGGCAAGGAACCTTGTTGGTGCAGCCGTTACATTGATCAATGACAGACAATCACCCACGTTATCACAACACTTCTCACCACCCTCTACTCCGACTATTTCCACTCCGTCTCTCCCTATTCACACTCCTAGCTCGTATCCCCATCTCGAGTCTGACCCTATCTCCCTATGTATCTGTGCCAATGGTCCCACCCAAACCTCTAGTAACCCTACAAAAGTGGATCCTACCACTACAGAATGGGCTATTGCGGCGAATAACTGCCTGAACAATCATGGCTTTGAGAAGAAGATTGATGACCTCAAGCATGATATCTCGGTAATGAAAGAGTTGGTGCAAAGCATTCTGCAGCTCTCCTTGGAGACAGGGAAACATTGGGTTTCACCCCCCACGATGAGGAATGCTATCCACATCCCACAAAAGATTTACTCTACCAAAGGCATTACCTCATTATGCTCCTACCTTTAACTCAAGCTTGAGCTCGAGACCTCTACCCAACCACCACTTTCGGCCCCACAGACCCCCACCTCAGTTATCTGATGAAGACATTCTCACCCTGCTTGGGTCTTACTCTAACTCTAAAACGTTCTTCCAACTCAAATCTATGCTCAACATACCCTCTATCGTTGCTGACCCTAATAGGGAACCGAGCCTTAATCTCAGGTCTTAAAACAATGTTTGTTTGTTTGTTTCTTTGCCTCCTTCCTGTTGTTATGGTCGTTGTGTTACTAGCGCCAAGATGCCTGTCAGGTGATAGTGCGCTTTAGAAATCCCTCAAATAAATAAATAAATAAATAACATAGAGAACCTACGTCATATAAACACGAAAAAGTGGTGACATCTAACCTGCACATCAACTCAATGCTTCTCAATTGTAGATCACTACATTCTTGACATCTTAATACCTCCCGACTACTCAATACTCAGAAGTGATAGACTAGATAAAACAGGAGGGGGTATTGCCTGCATTCATCGCTCTAACCTTAGAGTAAAACAATCATGCAGTACAGTCTTATCCTCCTGTGAACAGCTAGTCTCTGAAATGTGGAACATAGACAAGAAGGTTTGTGTGCTACACTCGATCTATCACCCTCTTGGTGAAAATCTAGTCTTAACAGAGCAAGTCATGGAGATTATTAGATCGAGATCGGATCAACCCTGTCATATATTCCTCGGAGACTTCAACCTTCATTGGAATGACTCAAACGATCCAGTTGTTTATTCCTTTAAGACTTTCCTCTCTGACCTCAATTTCTCACAGCTCTGTAAAGGCCCTACTCACAGTAAAGGCGCTACTCTAGACCTCATCTTTGCCAAAGACAACTTCTTACAAATAGGAGAAATCCTACCCTGTGACTGGTCTGACCATTTTCAAATTCCCTTCCTCATCCTAGACAAGGGACTGGGTAGACAGGGACAAGCCCTTAAAGCGAAGCAATGACTCGCAATATAAGATACCTCGATGTTAGTTTGATAACCTCAATCACTAAAAATAGACCACACCCCCCCCTAATTTAACCAACCTTGGTGATCTTTCGGAGCATTACATTAACACTTTTTCTAACATTCTTGACTCTGTTAATCCGAAACAGCTCAAAAGGAACCCAGTCAAATTCTCTAAGCCATGGTTTAATGGTGCCCTGAATGATGAACGGCGCAATCTAACACTCTCGGAGAGACTCTGGAGAGACTCACCTTCCACCTCAAATCTGTCTCAACTGAGGAAAATGAAAAGCATTTACAACAAGCTTGATGAAAATCGATCATTTCAGACTTCAACTGGATGGAGCCAAAAACAGACCGAAAAAACTCTTCGAAATCATTAAGGAACAATCTAACCAATCCTCTAACCAGAGCTCGACTCCCTTATCCCTGCTCCCTAGTGGTGATGATTTTACTGCTCACTTAGCTGAAAAAACAATGAAAATTGAGCTGGAGCTATCACACACTACCCCAACTTTGCTATCCAAGATACTGCCGGCAGGAGAGGTGGCAGAACCCACGACAATACACTCGCATTTGGACATCAAGAACAACGCCTCTTGGAGCAGTTTTCTCCTACCAGACAACACTGAGTTACTTCGCAACATGGCATCCCTCAAACCTTCAAACCATTTTGGTGATCCTCTCCCCGCCAAGCTCTATAAAGATTTAATCTCAGCCGTTCTCCCTCTTTGGTCCAGGATCATTCATGAATCTCTCTTACAGGGAAAGATTCCAGACTGCCTAAAAACTGGGCAAGTTACTCCCGTCCCCAAGAAGCCTAATGCGGACTTATCAGATCCAAACAACTTCCGACCTATCACCAGCAGCATGACCCTAACAAAATTGCTTGAAAAATGTGTTCACTCTCAGCTATGGAAACATATTGAGAAATATCAACTCCTGGATTCCCATCTGTCAGGATTCAGAGCGGGGCACAGCACCTTAATGGCACTAACTCACATTGTTGATGACGCCGTGAGAGCCCTCGACCAAAATGTCCCTTGTCTCTTGATCCTTCTAGACCTGTCCTCAGCCTTCGATACCATCAAACACAAAAACTTGATTGATCTCCTACAACATAGGATGGGATTGTCGGGCCCGGTCCTAAACTAGTTTTCCTCCTTCCTTCACACCGCACGCAGAGGATCAAAGTTAATCATGCCCTCGCTTCCAGTACCCCTGTCTTTATTGGAGTCACTCAAGGTTCTACGCTCTCGCCCACTCTTTTCAATCTATTTATGGAACCTCTTGTGGTCATTTTGAACAGAGCCAACATCCAATACCACATGTATGCGGATGACACACAACTGTACCTGAAGATATCCTCGCAAGAGGACATAAAAATGTTAAACACTGCATTTGCTCAAACTCAACAATGGCTATCTCAGAAAAATCTCCTACTAAATATTCTCAAAACGGAATTTCTGTTGATCACCCTACCTAATCACTCAGCTCCTACCCTAAACTGGATTAAACACCTAACTGCTCTGAACTGCACTCCTCACATTGTAGACTCTGCCAAATCTTGGATAAGCACCTAAACATGCAGGCACACATCAGTGCGACTACTAGGGGAGCCAATTTTCAACTCAACACACTGAAGAAAATCAAACCATTTCTCCCCCTGAAGATCTCAGACCGGCGGTTCAATCCCTGATTATCCCAAGATTGGAATATGGCCTGGTGACCCTCGCAGGACTTCCCAAAGCTAGCTTGGCTCCTCTCCGAGCCACATTGAATGCATCGGCCAGGTTTTTAATGGGTTCCAGGAAATTTGCAGCTAAACTGGCTATCCATTGAAGCAAGAATACGACTCAAGATAGCCTGTCTGACTCATAAAGCCATACACTACAATACACCATACTATCTAGCTAATAAACCTGCACTATTGAGCTCTAACAGGAACCTCAGAAGTACGTCCACCCTTCTTCTGAAACCTCCAAGATTCAAAAAGAAAAGATCGTACAACCGTGCGTTCTCCGGTCTTGCTCCAAGAATTTGGAACTCCTTACCAACAGAGATCAGATCAAATCCTTCAACTACTTCCTCTAAAAAACTGGTTAAAAGGCTTCTAATTAACGAACGTTAGCGAGCTGATCATGTTAGTACATTCTGTTAATAACCAAAATCTTGAAATATTTTTCACTGATGTTCTATGACATATTTTTCGCTTCTTTTTGTTCTAATCTTAGACAACCCCTTTAACTGCATCAACTGTTGATTGTAAGATGTTTTGTTGTTTTTGTCTCCTCGTAGCACTAAATTGCACCCTGATACTAATGCTACCTTCATTATGTTCTGTATAATTGCTTACTACAACGCTGTAGAGCGCTCTGATACCCCTTTGGGTCTTGTTCGCGCTCTATAAAACTTTCAAAATAAAATAAATAAAAATGAATAAAATAAGGTGCGGAGTGTGCAGTGGCGTAGAGTATGGTGTTGTAGAGTATAGTAGCGTACAGTGCAGTGGTGTAGAGTGCATCGGTTTTCAGTAAAGTTGTGCAGAGCATATTGACATAGAGTACAATGATTTAGTGTAGAGGGGTGTAGCGCACAGAGGTGTAGAGTATATTGATGTAAATTAGTGTTGAGCAGCATAAAGTGAAGTGGTGTGCAGTGTAGAGTGGAGTGATACAGAGTAGAGTATATTGTCGGAGTGCAGTGTTGCAGAGTAGAGTGGTATACAATGGAGTGTCATAGTGCGGAGTGTAGTAGAGTAGATTGGAGTGGCCTAGAATCGAGGTGTAGAGCGCTGTGGCAAAGAGGACAGTGGTGCATTGTAGAGTAGGATGGGGTAGAGTGCACTGATGTAGAGTAGACTGGTGCAGACTAGAGAGGCATATAGTGTAGCGGCGTAGAGTGATGCAGAGTACAGTTCAGTGGCATAGAGTGTGGTGGTACAGAGTAGAGTGGAGTAGATTTCAGTGGCAGGTAGTTAGTGTTGCAGAGTAGAGTTGAGTAGAGTGCAGTGGTGTAGAGTGGTGCAGATTAGAGTGGCGTAGAATGTATTGGCATAAAGTGGAGTGGGGTATAATGCATTGGCATAGATTTGAGTGTTACAGAGTTGAGTGAAGTGATGTAGAGTGAAGTGGTGCAGATTAGAGTGCACTGATGCAATGTGGAGTGATGCAGAGTAGAGTGCAGTGGTTAAAGTGGTACATAGAGTGGAGTGGGGTAAAGTGGAGTATCCATGGTGTGGTAGCGCTCTGCCATTACATACAACACATCTTCAGTTGAAATTACCATTACATTTGTACATACAGTTTTATTGATGAAAGTGTATTGCGTATAAATGATAAAGAGGAATTATCATCACCGACTGAATAGTTTTTTTTATTGTATTAAAATATTTGGTTTTCCACCACACTTCATAATTACCACAAAATGTGCTTCATTTGTCCTTCCCTAATTCTGATATATTCTGAAACATCTGCACAGTTCATTTCCTTGTGTGCTAGTTAAACAAGTATTCGCATAGCCAATAGGTCTTGCCTTTGGGACTTTATAAGTGTTTAGCTAGAGCTATTGGTTTTGCCAATGTTTGTTAGCTAAGTTGGCATGTTCAAACCTCACAGGGAGAATATAGCATGCCTCCCAGAGCAGCGCATGCGTGCTCACTCTAGGCTCGACCTAAACATGTCCCAGGCTAAGGGGGCCCCTCCCCCTTATTTTACTCGATGCCAGCTCAGCTCACTGATGTTTCTTTGGATTTTCTCAAGGTTCCTGCTTCCACCTGAATACAACAAAATGCGGAACGAAAACAAAACATTTTTAAAATAGGAAATTACATACAAAGAAAGATGTTTTTGCAAACTACAACAGCAAAGCATGTGGTAACAGCACCCCCTATCCAAGCAGTCTTCTGTTAAATGATCAGAGTTCTATGTGACTGCAGAAACTACAGATTAAAAATTCTTGTGTTTTAAGTTAAGCTCAGGGAAAGATGGCCGGGAGACAAAAGGCATACTTTAAAAGCAGGATAAAGGCAAAGTAGATACACTTACCCGGCAGCCAGCTGTCCACGGGTGCAAGGATTTTAGAACACCTCCTTGGCTGGTTTGTAAGGTGTGTCCTAAAGACATGCTTCAGGGAGATTAGTCTTGAACAGTCTCGCCAAGCTATCCATGTAAATCGGGTTCCCCTTTTGATCCCTGCCCCTCTAAAGTTTTGCATGCAATCATCAGTATTATAAACCCAACTATCAATCAAATAATAAACTCCTCCTTTAGGCAAGCAACAGTACCAGCAAATTGAAAAATTGCCTCAGTAAGGCCCCTCCAAAAAAAGCAATTACCGGACCGAGAACCGTCTCAAATCTCAGGCCCATCTCCCTGCTACCATGTCTAAGTAAAATACAAGAGAAGCTAGTAAATACGCAGTTAAATGAGTTTTTCCAGGAAGCTAACATTTTACACCCTAGGCAATCGGGTTTTAGGCCTGGACACTCAACAGAGTCAGCGCTGCTACATACTACAGAAACATTAACATTTGTCCTAGATCAATGGACAAATGCCGTGCTGATTCTGTTGGATCTATAGTATGCATTTGACACTGTCTCCCACATCCTAGGAGACCAGTTAGTTAAAAGTAGCATCGCATATAAGGGCTTGCCCTGGCTAAAATCATTTCTTGACAACAGGAAACAAATAGTAACCCTAGGCAACTACCAATCGATAGAGAAACAGTTGCTCTCTGGTGTTCCACAGGGCTCAGCCCTGAGCACAACACTCTTCAATATATATGGTACCTCTGCTCAATCTGATTGCATTTTTTGACATCGAGTCTATCTCGTATTCTGATGACACTCAGCTAATCTTAAATCTAGATGAAGATTCCACCGCGACAAAGGAGTACTTTTAGCGCTGCCTCTCTGCTGTCATCAACTGAATGAAATCTAACCATCTCAAATGCAATAGCCAAAAAACAGAGATCATTCTTCTTGGGAAATCTAACATCTTCATGCCCAAACAGTGGTGGCCGACTGACACAATACATCCTCCTAATACAGTGGATACTGTGAGGTACTTGGGGATTAGATTTGATACTTCATTGTCCTTCCAACAGCAAGCTCTCTCGGTAGCCGGCACTTGCTTCCTAATGATAAAATAAGTTACAGCTAGAAAGACAGTCGCAGTGGCCTTAATCCTGTCTTGTCTGGATAACTGTAACAGCCTATACGCGGGAGCCAAGAAGGCAGTTCTGAAAAAACTACAGATAGTCCAAAACGCAGCAGCCTGTCTGGTATTAAAACTGCCAAGGGGGTCCTCGGCATCACCAGCACTCAAAACCTTCCATTAGCTTCCCATACACAAAATGATTCTTTTAAAAATCCTAGTAATTACCTTTAGAACTTTAAGGTGAATTGGACCTAAATACCTCAGGACGAGAATCAAACCTTATGTTACCCAACGGCTACTGAGATCAACCTCTGAAAATGTTCTAGCACCTCCCAGCTTTCATCTTACGTCCAGAGGGGGAAAGTCAATGGCAGTCCTGGGAACAAAAGCTTAGAATAGTTTACCCACCCATGTCAGACTCTCACAGTCATAACCTGTGTTCAAGAAACTTTTGAAAACCTGGATTTTTGCTTCCCCAGATAATATAGTGTTTTCACTCATCAGATCATTTCCTGATTGTTCTTATGACCTTCATACCTCTGCCCCCCGCATTAGTGCCAAGATGCTCCTCGGAGTGATAGCTGCGCTCTATAAATGACATCATTCATTCATTCATGTCTGTGTCTGCAAGTTTGCCTATGTGTCTATGCTCACACGTGTGCCTGTGTGATGTTTATTTTTGCCACACAGGGCAGCAGAGACGGGAATGTGCATCTTTTATTAGTTCAGCAGGTCTGAATATGTGAAGAAATTCGCTATTGTTAGCAGTAAAGGCTGTAAAAAATGGGGTGTACTAGGGGCATAAAAGGATGCCTGCATTTACATGAGACATGAGTGTGTTTGGCAAGTTGCCTGTTACCTCCGCTCAGGCTGGCAGCTGTTTTGCAATTAAAAGGGCAGGTAATTTGCCATTTGGGGCAAATGGTGGTGTAAAAAACAGTCCGAGAATTGGGGGAAGAAGTAGAAATGTGTGCAACTGCTCGGCTAATTGACTGAAAGGAGACATTAACGAGCATTTGCAATGCAATAGATCTCGCATTTATGTTAGTTTGAGCTATTCGCATTGTGAATGACAATTCCTTTTATTTATGTTTTGGTTTTTAAAACATAAATAAAATGCATTGTCATTTACAATGCTTATAGCTTCAACTTGTGTATATGTGAGACCTATTGCATTGCAAATGCTTGTTTGGGAAGTCTAGTCAGGCAAACGGAGCTCCTAGGGAATATACAGCAATTACTTTTTTTGCACTCCAGGATCGCGATGCACTGTAACGTGTCAGAAAGCTGACGTGTTGGCACTATACAATGACAGCACTTCTAATCTCCAAAGAGTAATCATTAAAAAAATCTCTTTACCTTAAAGGCTAGCACGGGCGTCTGCTAAAATATGAAGCACGGCGCCCGTGTTGTTAATACTTAAAGATGAGCCTGGGTGTGGGACAGCAAGGAGGAGCAAATAGTGGAAAAGCGGGCACCGTGGTGCAAACTAAAGCGTGGCGCCTCTGTTGTGAAAATAAAAGCGGAGATGTTGACGGAGTTGGGCGAACCGTGCGGCCACCATTGTTTGCTTAGTTCTCGGTCAGCTGTAATTATATGCGGTATTATTTACTGTTAAAAAAGAATGCAAAGTAATACTTAATTAACAAGAAAAAAAGTGGGCGCCTGCTTCGTGGCGCCTTGGCCAGCTGCGATGTTGTGATTGTAATAGGGAAAGATTATTGAAGTAAACAGTGCTCACTGGCCTTATAAAGCACACCGTATAACACTACATGTAAAAGGTCCAGTCCTTGCGGGAGGTTACAAATGCAGACAAGGTGGTACCAAGGAGGGACTAGTAAGCTTATTTACCAATGAACAGCAACGATTTAGGAAGGATGGTAACAGGAGACATTTGAAAAGATGAGCAGGGAAATGGGCGGAGCTTTTATTCCATACCCAATACAGCATGCCTCGCAGAGCAAGCAGAGTATGCGCGCTGCCGCTAGGCTAGACTTAAAAATAGTAAATAAATGAATTAATAAAGTAGTGGGGAATGGCTACATCTCGGATGTGTCTGTAAAATGAATGTACTTTTTGTCCTTAGTTTTGACCCATAGTTCTGAGTTTTTTACAGTCTTTTCTTGAATTTGCCTCCATGCCATGTGGCCACACTACCCAATAGCCCCACTACCACAGTTTAGTACTAGTAAACCCCCCAATGCCCCTTTTTTTTAAATGTTAAGATCTGGTCGCGCCCCTGGTCTTAACCACCGATTTTTGGTCAGTGCAGTGCATTCTCAGCGCTACTTATGAAGCACTTCTGACGATGTCTCTTCTGGTGTTGTTGAATGTTTGAAAGATTGTACCTTTATCCTCATTCACTTTTTTCCTCCATTCTTCATTCTCTGCCACAACGGGAACATTTTATTATGAGTATGATTGACATCGCAGGGCAACATTTTCTCCTGCACTGTCAATCACACTGTCAAAGTTAAGCTGGCAACCGATTTGTCTTATCACTTGTTAATAACTTGCGCAAAGTCTAAGCCTCCTCCACCCTACTTTTGCTTGGGCCTCGGGGGTACGGGTAGGTCTGGCTTCTTGCTGCCATGTTAACTAAAAGTTTGGTGCTAGTGCAGGAGGAAACATTTAGACTACTAGTGCAGCTAGGGCGGAGGAGCAAATCAACACGTTCCCTGTACAGCCTTGGTGCAAGAAAATAGTGCTCACTGACCATATAAAGCACACCACATACCACCACAAGTAAAAGGTCCAGTCCTTGTTGGAGGTTACAAATGCAGACAAGGCGGGACTAGCAAGCTTATTTACCAAAGAAAAGCAACGATTTAGGAAGGACGGTAACATAAGCCATTTGAAAAGATGGGCGGGGAAATTGGCAGAGCTTCTATTCCATGCCCAATGCAGCATGCCTCGCAGAGTGAGCTGTGCATGCGCGCTGCCGCTAGGCTCATCCTAAAAAAAGATAGAGAAGCAGTTTACAGGACAGTAGTTTCTGATTTAAATAGATGCAGCCCCTTCAGCATTAATAGGAATGTGGGCACAAGGATAGCCTAGGTACTGAGGCCTCCGGCCCAGCACCCACCATGCTCCAGTCCTCACCGGCATAGTAATTTATGGCAGTTGTTTTTTTTGGCGGAGCAGAGGAAGTGCCAGGTCTGAATGGTCTGTCCATTGTTTGGAAGTAGAGAGAGCTCTTTACTTTTAGCCTTAAAGTAAAAATAAACACACAGGTTATTAACAGCCCTGCATAATGAGACTCTGCTGTCCCTTCTAAATAGGATGGTGCCCTGTAATGTGATTATTTTGTTCCCACACTGCGACAGTGCCGAAGACAGGCACAGGAAACAAAAACACGTGATCTGCAAGGAGAGGGCGTAAGAAAAAATAGTGGACTGAAGCAAAACATTTGGCACTAATGATATGATCCATGTAGTATGGTCAATTGCAGGGCAACAAACCAGCCACAAGGTGGGACAAATGCACACTGTTCACCAATGACAGCAATGCAATTTGGAAAGGCTGACCAGGCAACCAATATAAAAGTGATAGGTGTGTTAAAACTCCACAGAGCGATTACTGCATGCCTCGCAGAGCAGCTCATGCACACTGACTCTAGACTCGACCTAAAAAACACACCGTTCAGCACACCCTCAGTAGCCAGCAAGAAGATTATCATAGAAATCCTCTCATTCTGAAGTCAGAGAAAGAAAAGTAAACACCATGTTCCCTCGGAAGACAGAGCCTGACAATTGACCATTTTTTTAAAAATCCACAGCTCATTCCACACAGAGAAAAATTGTTTAGAGGGAACATTTGTCACCACCAATGTTCCCTCAAATTGTTTTCCTCTGTGTGCAACAGTGTAAGGTCTATGTACACTGCAGCCAAGGATATGTGTCAGTAACCAGTCCACGCATGTGGGTTCAGCACCAAATATCACACCAAACTTTTACTTCTAAAAGTGACAATAGAGTGCATTTCCAACCATACGGTGCCATGTGAAGGGTCTTAAGGCAGATTTACAATTTATATACACACACCATGACATGAATTGCCAGTGCCTTTGTTGTGCTGTGATTCAGTAAAAGGCACACATTCAATCGCTTCAAGGCTTCAGCTGGTTTGTAAAACTACATTCGCTCATGAAAATGGCCCAACATATGCCATTTTAGGTCGAGCTAGAGTTGCGCATGCGTAGCATGCGGTCTAGCTCGACAACTATTGTTTTCAGTTTCCTGGGAATCTGAGACAGGGTTCGGACACGCGCCGATTGCACCTCACGGGCGCGCACGCCCAGCCCGGCGCCGTGCCGATCCCCTGCCTCAGATTCCCTGAGGTCCGCAAACACAGCTACACTCACGCATGCGCACATACATAGCCACACGCACACACGCTGCATACACACATGTACCCCCCTTAAACAGAAACACGCACAGACAGACACACGCACAGACACACTCAAACACACATAGACACACGTGCATCCCCCCCCCCACTCACCGAGTGTCTTGGGCTCCTCTCGTCCCGTCCATCACCTCTTGTACGCCATCAGCAAGCGGAGAAGCGGTCAATATCACTCTGCACCTGCGCGGAAGTGCGTGCGCCCACCTGTTTTTTTATTCCGCCCAGTTCCGAGTTGGTAAAGTATTCTGCTCCACATCGTGATTGCTGAAGGGGCGATGATTGATCAAGGGGCGGGACTAGCAAACTACACACCAATCGCAGCACAGTCATGGTGAGAATAGCTTCAGCCTATGACGCAAGGATCTCTTTCAATCACGTGACATTCACTAATGAAGCTGCTTCGGCCATTTTGGTGACTGGAGAAGGGCGTCTATTTCCCTTAACTCAATAAATGAAGACGCAATCAAATGGTAGCGCAAAACGAGGTATTTGTTAAAACAAAAAGGCACATATCGATGTTGTTCGTCCTCTCTTAAAAACGAGCAGCAGTCGTAGTGCTCGGTGTGAAGATGGTGCAGTCCTGCTCAGCTTACGGTTGCAGGAAGGTACGACAAGGAGAAGCCCATCTCTTTCAACAAGTAAGAAAACGTTCTTGCTCTCGCGCTTTTAATCCACTCTAGTGACTGCTGTGCAGTTCATAGTTGCCAAGTGGCCCCATTTCGTATGTAACACATTGTATGGGTGTCTCATTCCTTTAGCCAACAGCTTCGATGACGCACACTTGTCTGTTGATCCCGTGTGGACACCTCAGGATGCCCCGGGCGCTTGTGAATGACTGCGCCGTCTGACCCCAGAGCTCCGCTGCCCTCTCTTGCTCATGGGGCACCAGTCATACCTGTGTGATGTCAGAGGCTTGCCGCAGTACTTCTGTCTGGCGGAGCTCAGTGACTGCTGCTTGTACCATAGTTAATAATTAACAACAAGGGGTGGTGATGGACAGAGTCTCTGAATTAAGCAGAAAACTCTCACCCAGTCAAGAGATCAGGGCTAGATCCAACACCGTTTTTTAGCTCACTGCATCATCCCAGTTTCAGAACCTGGCTGTATGCAAATTAGTCTGTTCCTGTCCCAGTGCATGATGGGAACAGGGCAAACCAAACTACAAAGCCAATTCTTACACTGGAAAGGAAACAAGCTACCGGGGACCGGTTTCTGGCATTTCAGCCTCTTCGGCCCGGCTTGCTTGAATCCTGATGGTGCAGTGAGCAAGGGACTCATGTCTGAGCATACCCTTCCACGCTTAGGGTGGACAAAATAATTAACAACAAGGGGTGGTGATGGACAGAGTCTCTGAATTAAGCAGAAAACTCTCACCCAGTCAAGAGATCAGGGCTAGATCCAACACCGTTTTTTAGCTCACTGCATCATCCCAGTTTCAGAACCTGGCTGTATGCAAATTAGTCTGTTCCTGTCCCAGTGCATGATGGGAACAGGGCAAACCAAACTACAAAGCCAATTCTTACACTGGAAAGGAAACAAGCTACCGGGGACCGGTTTCTGGCATTTCAGCCTCTTCGGCCCGGCTTGCTTGAATCCTGATGGTGCAGTGAGCAAGGGACTCATGTCTGAGCATACCCTTCCACGCTTAGGGTGGACAAAATAATTAACAACAAGGGGTGGTGATGGACAGAGTCTCTGAATTAAGCAGAAAACTCTCACCCAGTCAAGAGATCAGGGCTAGATCCAACACCGTTTTTTAGCTCACTGCATCATCCCAGTTTCAGAACCTGGCTGTATGCAAATTAGTCTGTTCCTGTCCCAGTGCATGATGGGAACAGGGCAAACCAAACTACAAAGCCAATTCTTACACTGGAAAGGAAACAAGCTACCGTCACATTAAAAGCAGCCTTCAGTGGGCTGCGTGAAGGAGGGACCCGACCTCAGGCGCTCCCTTCAGAGGTGCCAAGGATCGTCAGGGGTAGCAGCCGCTGCTCTTGCTATCCCGCGAACTGCCCTTGCTAGCTCTGGTCGCAGCGGTCATCACGTCAGCAGGTGCAAAATAAAGCAAACCAGGCGCTACAAAGGTGTCGGGTGACCCCAGGCCATGTGTGACGTCATCATACGCCACCAGCACTCTTGAGTCGAGGTTTTCGAGTCATTTCAGAATGAAACTACGAATACCAGAATGCATCATGATGTTACCCATAGCACCAAGACTGCTTGGCGGTGGGAAAGTGGCAGCTGTGAATATCCATCATGTCTTCGCTTGCGACGCGAATGGTTTAAAGGGTTTTTAGGCGTCCATGTTCGTGCACACTATCTGCCCCCGGCTTATTTACAAGCCCATTGCGCCGCTTGTACGTCACTTCTCCCATTATAAAAGTGACCCTCCGGCGGTGCAAGGAGCTTCTAAATACGGCCCTGGGTGTCCAAGCAACGAACCCCTCCCGGTTTGACCTCTGAATGACCCCCACTTTTACAAGCTGGAAGCTGCAGCAGTTGCAGGCCTCTCTGGGCCCGCCTCGCTCCCGGCCGCTGGCCAGTGATAAAACCTCGGAGGCCCCCACGAGGGCCGAGAGTGCCTAATGGCACCGCCTGCATCCTATTTAAGGCCAGCTATGGGGAGCTGCCATCCCCCCCCCCCCCCAACAGACTTGCTTTAACGCGGCACCCTTTTCTTCTGATAAAAGGGAGATAATATGATTTATAATGTGATAACGTGTCCTTTTTGTTTGCTTTTTTGTTCAAAGCAGATCTTTTTGGCGAACACATCCGAGCTCTGCGTCTGACTCCAATCCGCAGAGCCTCTGAAACACCCCAGTCCATGACCACCGTCTTCCAAAACCCAAGTCAATGTACCGCTTTGAAGTAACCCTAAAGACACTCGAAGCTTCCTTGTTTCGTAGGTGCATGCCCGAAAAGCTCACCTGCGTTTGTTAGGCCTGCCTTGGCCCAGAAACAGCTTTAGTTGGCATGCAAACCTCGTATAATATAAAAAAAAATCCTAAAAACAAACATAAACAGTGGGGTTCTGGGTCAGCCCTCTTCAGCCATTGGTCAGTTCAGATTTACCCTCCTGCTTCTGCGCAATACCCGCAGCGTGGGTCAAGGGGTCAGCTCTCTTGCACTCGGAGTGACGTCACTTTGACTCATCACATTTCCGTTTCCGACTAAACTGCATGCACTTAAGTGTCAACGCCACGATTCATATTTTCCTGTAATGTGCACTAAAATAAAAATGGTTGTGTATGTATGTATATATATATATATATATATATATATATATATATATATATATATATATATATATATATATATATTATTCAAAGCTCCAACTTGCCCTCCGGCACGTCAGCACCCTTCAGTCCTCATGTCAACACTTATTTGCCTGACGCGTTTCTGGGCATCCGCCCTCATCAGAGGCTTCGACGAAGAGATTGTGCTTACTTGACACACCCACATTATTTATAATTACACGCCCATGGATGGGCTCGCTCAGATGAGTGAAAACGCATTGCATTCTGGATTGTGTGGTGCGTAGCTGCATTAATCCAATGATGGTTGCACGAATTTCGACTGTCAAGGGTCCTTGATGGGCCCCCAAAGTGTTCATCAGCCCTCAATCCCTGTTGTTGGTCCATGTGAGACCCAGAAGGATTCTGGCCCTGTGACCCCCTCTTACGGGGTGGTGCAAGACGTCACGGCCGGGCCGGCCGCGTATAGATTCAAAGCTCCAACTTGCCCTCCGGCACGTCAGCACCCTCCAACAACAACTCCGGGTACAGGCTCTCTGCTCACTTTGTCCTTTCAGTCCTCATGTCGACACTTATTTGCCTGACGCGTTTCTGGGCATCCGCCCTCATCAGAGGCTTCGACGAAGAGATTGTGCTTACTTGACACACCCACATTATTTATAATTACAAGCCCATTGATGGGCTCGCTCAGATGAGTGAAAACGCATTGCATTCTGGATTGTGTGGTGCGTAGCTGCATTAATCCCATGATGGTTGCACGAATTTCGACTGTCAAGGGTCCTTGATGGGCCCCCAAAGTGTTCATCAGCCCTCAATCCCTGTTGTTGGTCCATGTGAGACCCAGAAGGATTCTGGCCCCGTGGCCCCCTCTTACGGGGTGGTGCAAGACGTCGCGGCCGGGCCGGCCGCGTATAGATTCAAAGCTCCAACTTGCCCTCCGGCACGTCAGCACCCTCCAACAACAACTCCGGATACAGGCTCTCTGCTCACTTTGTCCTCTAGGTCCTCATGTCGACACTTATTTGCCTGACGCGTTTCTGGGCATCCGCCCTCATCAGAGGCTTCGACAAAGAGATTGTGCTTACTTGACACACCCACATTATTTATAATTACACGCGTCAGGCAAAGCCTTACTATCAAGGCCACAAAGTGCCAGATAGGGCAGAGTAGGGTTGTGTACTTGTCCCACCTTGTAGGCGGAGGCCAAGTTCAACCAATCGTGAGCACAATTCAGACCATCATGGACTGGATTGCTCCCACTTCCCAGACTCAGGTCGGAGCTTTCTTTGGCCTGACTGGGTGCAACCAGAGATTTGTTAAGGGCTATGGATCCCTAGTGACACCCTTTAATGATCTCACCTCCAAAAGGAGGCATAAGACGGTCTCTCCTGCTCTCTCACCAATCAAGATTCAGGTATTCTCACCACCTTGCTCTCATTAAGACCTCCCTCACTGCCATGTCATCACACATTACCACCAGAAGGTATATCTCTCACCAAATGTGGCTGTAACTCCTCCCCACTCGCCCGTCCTAAATCATCTAGAAAACGTCAGGCCAAGGCGATGTCCTCTGAACATCTGGAAAACTTAACTGGCTTTCTTATCAATGCCAGATCTTTGATTAAAAACAAAATCGCTTTCAATGATTTTGTAGTACAGAGGAAGCCTTCCTGGGTCTTCATTACAGAGACCTGGGGTTCTACCTCGGCCGGCCCTGATCTAGTAGAGGCGATTCCTGATGGCTATGCCTTGACTAGAATGGACCGTACCGACCGTAGGGGTGGAGGCCTGGGAATATTGTGCAAAGATTGTTTTACCTGCCGTATTGATCCCCTCTCATCCCCTACGGAGAATTATGAGGCACTACATTTCACCATACAGTTAGCTCCCTCTGTTTCCTTTGCTGGTATCCTTTGCTATAGGCCCCCAGGCCCAAGGACTAATTTCTGTCACAATTTACTCACTTTACTAGAACCATTCATTAGCAAGCCTAAGTTTACTCTCCTAGGTGATTTTAATTTTCATCTGGAATTACTAGAGGATAACAACACTAAAGTTCTAATAGAGGGTCTAACTTCCTGTGGACTGAACCAACTAGTTGATGGTCCTACTCATTCTGCTGGACACACCCTAGATGGCATTTTTTCCAACGATACCAGACTGGGGATCAGTATTCCGATCCCCCTGTCCTGGTCTGACCACTCGGCAATTCCTTTCTATTTCACTATTACTCCCCCTGGTTCTGATCGAACCAATAAAAAAGGATGGGCGACTAGGAGGAACCACAATAACATTTCTAATACTACACTCGCCCCTTTCCTGATAGACATTCATCCCCTCTCTCTGCCTGATGCAAACGAGGCTGCTATGGCTCTTTCGGCCGCTCTTACTAATGCCCTGGACTCGCTAGCACCCCTTAAAAAACACTACTCGGCCAGGAAAAGCCCCTCGTCACCCTGGTTCTCTGAACATTTAAGATCACTACGGCAGAAATGTAGACAGAAGGGAAGAGCCTGGTATGCCCGTCCTGACCCCCTGAGGAAAAACTTACACAAGTCCGCCCTGAGAGAGTACAAAAAAGCTATAGATGAAGAAAAAAATAACTACTTCAATAAAATTACCATCTCACTGAAATCCTCTAGGGAACTTTTTAAAATTATTGACACCTTGGCCACACCTAAAACAATTGAATCAGTGAATGAGTCGCAAGAGCTCCGCGACGATATCTCAGGATTCTTCCACTCTAAAATCTCGGATATTTACATTTCTCTCAAATCCCTTATTACCTCACTAGATGCCAACAGTACATCCTTGCCCTCCCCTTCTCCCCCCTCATATACGGAAACCACTGATTCTGATTCCCTGCCAAATTTCCCCAATTTCCCTCACCTGTCGCATGAGGGACTAAATCGCCTTCTTGATGTCACTAAATCTTGTTCGCCTCTTGATCCCTGTCCGCTAAAAATCTTGAAGGCCTGCAAAGAGACCGTTCTCCCTCCCCTCCTGCAGGTTATGAATATGGCCATTGATGAGGGATCCTTTCCAATTCCATGGAAATCGGAAGTTGTAAAGTCCCTCCTAAAGAAACCTTCTCTTAATCCAGAAGTCTTAAAAAACTTCCGGCCAATATCTCTGCTTCCAGCCCCCGGCAAAGATGCTCGAGGCCCACCTTAATTCTCATTTGACCATATATTTAGAAAAGATGGGTCTTCTTGACATTTCCCAGCATGGGTTCCGTGCTGCTCATAGCACCGAGTCCGCCCTCACTGTCGTGGCTAATAACATCCGCACTGAGGTGGACAGAGGGCGGACCACTTTACGGGTGCTCCTCGATCTTACAGCAGCTTTTGATACCCTATCCCCTTCTATCCTGGTTGACCGGCTGAAGGGGATAGGGGTGAGGGGAAGTTCCCTGAGTCTCCTGTCTTCTTTTCTCTCTCAGAGACAGCAAAGGGTTCAGCTCGGTGGCTTTCTGTCTTCTTCCCAAGATGTGCAATGTGGGGTTCCTCAGGGCTCTGCCCTGAGTCCCCTGTTATTCAACATCTATGTAACCCCACTTGCCAAGGTGATAAGATCTTTTGGGTATCAAATATTGTCTTATGCAGACGATACCCAAATTATCATCTCTACTACCTCACCGACCATGGAGGCCGCTTCCAAATTTCGAACTTGTATGGAAGCGGTCTCTCAGTGGATGGTACGCAATTACCTGAAGCTCAGCGGCGAGAAGACGGAGGTCCTAGTCTTTGGAGGAAACCATGACATCGGGTCCAAAGACTGGTGGCCTGCCTCTTTGGGAGATTGTCCCCAACCCTCCAATTCGGCCAGGAACCTTGGCGTTCTCTTTGACTCGGCCCTCTCCTTTGACCTTCAGGTAAATAGAACTGTATCCACCTGCTGTAATACCATCCGCATGTTAAAAAAGATTGCCCCCTACTTATCAACTGACGCTCGCAAGCAGTCAACTATTGCTCTGGTATCTTCCAGGCTTGACTATTGCAATGCGCTGTATGGGGGCATAAACAAGAAAGCCCTCCATCGTCTTCAGATGGTTCAAAACTCTGCTGCTAGGATGGTCCTAAACCTTCCAAGGCTATCATCCGCAACTCAGGCCAGAAAGGATCTCTATTGGCTACCCATATATGCCAGGATTTCCTTTAAGCTCATATGTCTGGCCCACAGGGCCGTGTTCAGCTCTGGCCCTGATGGTATAAAGACTCTGGTCAGTCCCTATTCTCCCAAGAGAACCCTTCGCTCATCTTCAAGAAATCTGCTTGCGGTCCCCAGATTTAAAAAGGTGAAATGGGGAGGAAGAGCCTTTTCCACTCTGGCCCCCAAATTGTGGAATAACCTCCCCCCCGAGCTTTCAAACCAACCTTCTTTGATTACTTCCCGGAAGCTTTTGAAGACTTGGCTCTTCTCTCAGGCTTATTATTAACTCTATTTTTCTGTTTATGTATTTTTTATGTTTTAGTCTGCGCCTTGATGCCCTTTGGGCTAAGTTCCCGCATTATAAATAATCCTTCATTCATTCATTCATAAGAAGGTTCAGTGGACAGTTAGCTGTCAGAAGGCATTTGATGACCTGAAGCAAGCCATGTGCTCTGCTCCCAAGTATTGACTACTCCAAACCATTCATTGTCCAGACTGATGCTTCTGAGATAGGGATAGGTGCAGTATTATCACAGCTTAATGCTGAGGGTCAGGATCAACCAGTAGTTTTTATAAGCCGAAGGTTGACCCGCAAGGAGAAGCGTTGGTCAGCTATTGAGAGGGAGGCCTTTGCTGTGGTCTGGACCTTGAAGAAGTTGAGGCAATACCATTTGGCCGAGACTGGACAAGGACAGGGAGGTATTCTCTCTGTCCAACCCCTCCTCTTGGAAGGACCCCTGAGTCGTTCCAACCCTTTCCCTAGGGTTCTTAAAAGCACCCTATGGGTGGGTCCTCAGATTTATTGTGGAACAAGACTCACCCCTGAAACCAAGACACTCTTCAACCTTCTGAACACTTGGACTTCAACTGGAACCGAGACCGCATCAAAGAAGACTCCTGCTGCTCCTGGACTCGCTGTTCTTCAAATCTTCTGTGTCGTCTGTGTCGGTGCTTCATCCCGGTTCTCCAGAGGCCTGTGAGCATCAAGGACATCTGAAGTAATCTCCCTTGGAGTGAAGGAGTAACTCCCCTTCATTTGCAGGCACTGCAACAAAGCTGACCGGTCTGCTGTTCCTGTCGTCGTACAGACTTCCCGAGGCCCAGCTACACACGTGGTGATTCTGCAGCTCCTTAGAGGTCTGACCTGTCTTCTCTGCAATTATGAGGACAGTATCCTTCATCAGAGCTGCTGGGACCAAACCCCTGTGCACAGTGTCGACTTGCCGAAGCCAAGGGTTGTTGACTCTGCACTCCAGAGATCTCCTGGCTACAAGAAGTTTCAGCCTCCCTGCATCCTCTGCACGCTCATCTTTGGTGAGCTGCGTGAAGTCCTCTTGTGACTCCTGTACCTTCGGCCTCTGAGTCCTCTCGAGTGTCACCTTTGCTTCAGTGGGCTCCCCTGCTTGCCTGGGGCCTACGCTGACTCCGCTGCACTTGGTGAGTCCCTTGGGCCTTGCTGGTCCCAACCGTTACAACTTTTTGCTTTCCACAGCAGTTGCAGCTACCAATGCTTTTCGGCGCTCCCTCCAGACACCGACCACCTGGACACTGACACCCTATGTGGGACAACTCGTGAACGGCTCCTGGTCTTGCTCAGCATCGCCTGGTCCTCACAGCTGCAGCGCCACCGTCACCATCTTTACTCTTGAAGCTCTCCACATCGGTGGGCATTGTGCTTCCGGGCTTTCTCGTCACTTCAGAGTGGCATAGATTCTGTCCCCTCTGCTTGCAAGTTTTCCTCTTCAAAAATCCAGTCTTCGATTCTACTGTACGCCGCCACAGGCTTCTCCCGAGGCATCTTCTTCGAAGTCTTCCATTGTCGCCTATGGCAGATTTTGTTGTTACTTCACCACCATCCACCCGGTTCCCTGGTGCAGGTAATGTGGTTCCTGGGGCATCCACAGTAGGGGTTGCTCTCCAACCTCCGGTCTTCCAAAGGGTTTCTTCGGGGTCCTCTGGGAGGGGTCCTTCTTCTTTAAAACTACAACGTGACTTCTCTATTGACTTCCATTAGGCATGCAGCTGTGTTTCCACTCTACACATATCCTCCGTGGGGTTCCTGGGTACTTAACTGGGGTCGTTCCTTGTGTCCCTGGCTCTTCTGAGTCTTCTTGTCCAAGTCCTGTTCTCCTTTACATTTCACATTCCACTTTCCTACTATATGGGTTGGTCTCCACCTGGAGACCAGTGTATATGTGTGCTACTTACCTGATTATTTTGAAGTATGCTTGTGGGTATTGTTTTTTTTAAATTGAGTAATAGGGCATGTTACAAAAACAACACATTTGCAATCAAGGCGGTTCATACAGTGGTCATGATCTAACCTCTCCCAGAGCGCCTAATATAATAGCTAGATAGTGACCTTGTACACAACATCTAAACCCACACTGATGTCCTCTCTGGTCCATGGCGGTGCACAAATCTCCCCTCTGTAAGAGACCCACTGACCCAGACTTGAGTCCATTTATTAGGGCATCCCCTGGATTCGTAGATAGATTTCTGAGTCACCATGCACCAATCCATATCGTTAGACCAGTCCACAAGTTTCGGCGACTTTGGAGCTCTCCAAAGCCATGCGATATTTCGTTTGACAATCATGAACCCATGCGTCGTCCACAGTTGCTCTTTAGAGTTCAAGTCAGTAGGGTCCCAAATAAGTGCTAACTTTGTTACAGTGAATCTGTTGTCCCAGTGCTACCTCCATCCGGCCCGCCGCCCGTTTCCAATACCCCTGGATTAACGCACACTCCATGTATAAACGTACCTTCCTTCCCGAATTGCCTCACACAGCTGCCCTTTGGGACGTAACCCATCTGAACCAGCAGAGGTCCCAACAGGTAGGACATGTGAAGCAGCTTAAGTTGGACCAATCTGAGCTGGTAGGAAATGGCCACTTCATGAGGGGAGGCCACCGCCACCTGCCATTCCTCGTCATCCAGACCTGCGACATTGTGGTCCCACTTAGCCTGCAAGCTGGTCAGGGTGTCCGCCTTATTGTTAATGAGTTTTTTATAAACAAGGGAGATGACCTTCTTCGGTAGATCACCGTCAGGTATCCTATCTTCCGGCGGGGAGGTTTCGGGGCGATCACTACTTCTGGGAAGAACCGCAAGCAGGGTGTACCTAATCTGAAGGTAACGAAAGTACTCAGATGTGGCCAGATCGTATTTTTGTTGCAGTCGAGCAAAGGGCACCACATCTCCGGACTTCCAGAGATCGCCAACCCTGGATATGCCAGTTAGGTCCCACTTGTCACAGCCCTTGGACTGGATCAATCTACTGAGTTTGTCGCTGTGCCATAATGGCGTGGCTTGCGTAATTTTGCCTTCCCAGCCCGGACTCCTGTTGGCCGCCTTCCATATAGTCACCGAGTGCCATGTCGGACCAGTGGGAGCGGGCCGCAAGGGTCGAGCATAGATCGCACCACTGAAGCTGCCCCCCGGAAGGATCCATCTATCAATTTGAAAGGCTGGGGCGGTATACAACCTATATGTGCACTGATTAATCGTCACCACAAGGTACGCCGCCCAGTAATATCACTTAATGTCAGGTAGCCCTCTACCCCCATCGAACCATCCAAGCGTAAGTTTATGAGTGGCAATGCGTGGTGGTCTACCCTCCCACAAGAGGTCTCATACCGCACCGTCAAGGTCTCTAAAATACAATGCTGGGACTAGAAGGGGAGTGTTTTGTACTGCATATAGAAATCTGGAAGGGACATCATCTTGAACAGGGCTGCGCGCCCTAGGAGCGTCAGCGGAAGCGACTTCCAGCGGAGAACATCGGCTTTAAAACGCTCCAGTGGTGGTCGAAGATTCTTGTTATATGATCCAGGGAGGTCTTTTGAGACCCAGATTCCCAAATATTTGAAGCCGTCAGGTGCAGCCCCAAGCTGGCAGCCCCGGGAGAGTGAGTGCCATTCACCACAAAAGACGTAGAGCACCGACTTGGACCAGTTGATGGTTTACCCTGAGAATCTACCAAACACACCAAATATGTCCAAGACAATGTTGAGGGAGGCCGCCGGGGTGGCCAAGTATAGCAAGATGTCGTCGGCATATAGGTAAATACGGTCTCCCCACCCCTGCATCCAACGAAGGCCCCGGATAGCGGGGTACCGACGGACCCAAGATGCCAGGGGCTCTAGGGCCAATGCGAAGAGAAGTGGCGATAAGGGCCAGCCCTGTCTGGTGTCCCTACCGAGAGCAAACACAGGGAATTTCCTGTTGTTGACAACAACTTGTACAAGCGGTTGGCAATAAAGATGTCACACACAGTCAGTGAACTCGGACCCAAACCCCAACTTGGGGAGTACGGCAAACAAATATGGCCATTCGATGGTGTCAAAAGCGGAGGCGACGTCCAGGGACACCACAACCGCATCTTCCTGAATCGTGGGTACCGTACCCATAACCCAGTGAAGCCTGTGCAAATTAAGACAGGTGTTTCTCGCCGGCATGAATCCCGACTGATCCGAATGGACCAGGCGTGGGAGGACCCTGAGCAACCGAGTGGCTAGGATCTTCACCAGGATCTTCACCTCACAGTTGAGCAATCAGATGGGTCTATCAGATGAACATTTGTTAGCGGGTGTACCCGCTTTGGGGATGACTACTATGTTGGCCAGCCTCTGGTCCTCGGGCAGGATACCCACTGTCACGAAACATGGCGACCAAGTACGTCTCGCTCCTGCTTGCCATAATCTTGAACATTTCTATGGGTATGCATTGGGACCCGTCGCCTTCCCTCCCCGCAGATTGTGGATGGCCTTCTCGACCTCCTCCACCGCGATCTCAAGATCCTTGTCGGAGGTTTCCTCCTCGGTAAGAAGCGGTGTCTTCCTTAGAGTACGTCGTGCGGGACATGTAAAGTGCCTGGTAGTAATGGCCGAGCGTGTCCGCTATGTCTTTGGGCATAGTGAGAAGCGGAGGAGTGTCGGTCTCCTTCACTATTTGCAAAGAGAGAGGAACGTTCCTATTCGTCGCTGTTTGCAAACAGAGAATGTCTCCAAGAGAACCAATACTTCAAGTAGCAACCAAGGCTAAATGAACCAATCAATGAACAATACCAGTATTTTAAATACTGGTTTCAAAACAATCAATCAATCAATCAATCAGATGGATAAAGCCATCCTACCAATCGGACGTAAAGACGTCCTACTTAACCTTACCCGGACCGGACCATGTGGGCAATTCTTCGCCTTCCTTTCTCCAGCGCCCCATCGTTCTCTTTCTCCATGTTTTTACCGCAGCATTCCTGTGGGATTCCAGTCAGGACAGTAGGTCACTTGAGAGAGGTCCGTTCAGAATCGGTGAAGTTCATTCAATCGGCAGCCGGACGAGGGCCCTCTCAAGGCAGGTATACTCCAATCGTTTAGATGTTCACCCCATCGTCTGGACCTCTCTTACCGGACCTTATGTCGCTGATGGACCCCGCGTTGTGGCGCCAATTGAGGAAAAGTCAGCCCATAACACACCTGATGCCCAGGCTGCTGGCGCAAGACGCCTCTTAGTTCCCATCTTGAACAATTACCAAATAAAGAGACGGGCGCTGGAAGCAGGAAGACAAGAATAGAGTTTTATTGCTCATGAGGAGAGCCTGTCATTTCGGACACTCGCATAGTGTCTTCAGGAGGTGCTCTAACAAGTTCTCTGAGGCTTTGTCTTTTATACACATGTTTATGATGCACAAACATTCCTTATTACAATAAAGACGCTTTGAAGTGGGAAAAGGCATGCTTGGAATCCCAGCTTCAGGCCTATTCCCATACCAGTCGCTCAGATGTCATCCTCCCCTCCTGAATGTAACAAGAGATTGTGACCTCTCAGCTGGACATTCCTACAGGGCACGAGGGCAGGAGGGGGATGATCAGGTCAAAGGTTGGTCAGGTGATAAGGTCGGACACTTCGGTTGGTGTATCACGGTTTTGTTATGCTGGGCAGGGAAAAGGGGGATGTACATCCACGAGGCTTGGTCTTAGGACTTGGGACCGGGTCGAGAGGTCAAGTGCAGCCGGGGGGGGGGGGGTGTCAGCTGAGGGGAAGGGTGTTCCTGGGAGGAAATGGGGGGGTGTGGGTCAAGCAGGAGTGCTACTTCTAGAGCAGGGTCACGCAGAGGGAGAGGGTCTCGTGGCTGATGCATGAGCAGTGCGCGCGGGGAGGGGTGTCGGGGGTTTAGCAAACGGTCAGAGAGGCCATGGTGCCTAAAATAGCTGTCGTGTACATATGTGCATGGGTCTTATGCTGGCGGGATAACACAGTCAGTGTTTCGTAATTATTCGTTCTGCTAACAAGGGGTACAGTGAACACAAATGAACGCCACATATGTACACATACATTGCCATTTTCAACAGTTCGTGCCCCACGTTGGGCGCCAATTGAGGAAAAGTCAGCCCATAACACACCTGATGCCCAGGCTGCTGGCGCAAGACGCCTCTTAGTTCCCATTTTGAACAATTACCAAATAAAGAGACGGGCGCTGGAAGCAGGAAGACAAGAATAGAGTTTTATTGCTCATGAGGAGAGCCTGTCATTTCAGACACTCGCATAGTGTCTTCAGGAGGTGCTCTAACAAGTTCTCTGAGGCTTCGTCTTTTATACACATGTTTATGATGCACAAACATTCCTTATTACAATAAAGACGCTTTGAAGTGGGAAAAGGCATGCTTGGAATCCCAGCTTCAGGCCTATTCCCATACCAGTCGCTCAGATGTCATCCTCCCCTCCTGAATGTAACAAGAGATTGTGACCTCTCAGCTGGACATTCCTACAGGGCACGAGGGCAGGAGGGGGATGATCAGGTCAAAGGTTGGTCAGGTGATAAGGTCGGACACTTCGGTTGGTGTATCACGGTTTTGTTATGCTGGGCAGGGAAAAGGGGGATGTACATCCACGAGGCTTGGTCTTAGGACTTGGGACCGGGTCGAGAGGTCAAGTGCAGCCGGGGGGGGGGGGTTGTCAGCTGAGGGGAAGGGTGTTCCTGGGAGGAAATGGGGGCGTGTGGGTCAAGCAGGAGTGCTACTTCTAGAGCAGGGTCACGCAGAGGGAGAGGGTCTCGTGGCTGATGCATGAGCAGTGCGCGCGGGGAGGGGTGTCGGGGGTTTAGCAAACGGTCAGAGAGGCCATGGTGCCTAAAATAGCTGTCGTGTACATATGTGCATGGGTCTTATGCTGGCGGGATAACACAGTCAGTGTTTCGTAATTATTCGTTCTGCTAACAAGGGGTACAGTGAACACAAATGAACGCCGCTGGGCCCTGTTCCTGCGGTCCAACCAGGCCAGCAGTTTGCCGGCCTTGTCTCCCACATCATAAATCTTACTGAGTGCGGCATGATGGTATGCTTTAGCGGCCGCTGAGGCTAGGTCTCAAAACTCCTTGATTTTTATGCAAAGTTTCTGACGTGTTTCTGCCGAGTCATTGGTTCAAACTGCGCATTCCAAATCGAGGATTTTCGCCTCCAAGCACGCCACGGCGGCTCCTCGTTCCTTGCGTTGTCCTGCAATATAAGACAGGACCACTCTCCGTATAACCACTTTGTAGGCCTCCCATAACACCGTTGGCAAGTCAACCGAACATTCGTTTTCCTGGAAAAAGAGATCCGTCTCGGTCAGGACCGTGTCTCTGGCAGAGGGATCTACCAGATACCAGGAATTGACCGGGGCTACCCGGCCTACCGTTGGTTCCCCGACCTCCAAGTAACATAGAATGGGTGAGTGATGCGAGATCCCCCTGGCAAAGTGCTGAATGTCTCCAACCAGGTGGATGTGGTGGGCGAGCGTAAGCAAATAATCTATTCCGGACATGCTATGGTGGGGCCCTGACAAGTGCGTGTCAGATCAGTCAGATGTAAGCCCCTCCATACGTCAACAAGACCCATCGCGTCAAGGAGGCTATGGATCCGCTTGCGAGAGGGAGGTATATCCCTCTGGGGCCAGCGGTCAAGCGAGTACAAGATAATGGAGTTAAATCGCCCATAATTAGTAATCTGCCATCTGGCAAACCAAGATGGAGATCACCATGGCCAATAAAGGCCTGGGTATGCAGTACATAGACCAAAACTAAGTTAAGAGTGCACCCCTCCCATGTCCTAGAGATGGCCACGTATCTACCCAGGGCATCGTTGTGGACCGAGGCTATAGTCAGGGGGAACGTTTTCCGGACCAAGATGCCCACCCCCAGGAGCCAGAACCAAAGGCCGAATGGGCCAGTAGACTGAAACCCCAACGGGAAAGGGCTTTGCATGTATTGCCCA
Organism: Lissotriton helveticus; assembly: GCF_964261635.1. NCBI lineage: Eukaryota > Metazoa > Chordata > Amphibia > Caudata > Salamandridae > Lissotriton > Lissotriton helveticus. Next base: position 1,348,958,694 of record NC_136065.1, read on the forward strand.
ACAAATGCGTCTCTTGTAGGAGCACCACGCCAGGGGCGGGTCACTTTACAAACTGGAGGACCACCCCCCCTTTTAATTTTGTCACCCAGCCCTTTGACGTTCCATGACAGTAACTTAAGCTTCTGTCTAGTTGTCGTACCCATTACCTAACTCCAAATGAAGACAGAAGTGCGGAGGGACCCACCAGGAGCGACCCTGGAAGGAAGAAAGTCCCATGTGTCACAAGCCATTCACAGAATTGTGTCCCCAAAACGAGGAACCCGCACCCACCCACATGAATGAACCAATAAATTGTGCCATGCCTACATAACAAAAAATTACAACATACAATAAAACAATCCCCCCAACCCAAGAAACCAGCCCCAATCCCCCCCACCCTGCCTCCCTGCTTGACTGTGTAAGAACCTCCCACCGCCCCCTACCAAACTTGTGGGAGCGCGTGCTCATCAAGCACCCGTCTAAGCAACTAACAACTGGTGCTTATATCTAATGAAGAATGAAAGCAATTGGAAGCATCAGATAAATCCCCCAGAAACATGATGTGGACACAACCAAGGGCCAAAGATCAATAAAGAAAAGTCACATAAAGTCAATGACGGAAGAGTCCCCAACAGGGTCAAGCCGCAGTCCGAAGGCATGGACAACATCGTAGGAGGTGTGAGAAGTTGGCCTGGTATATGATGTCCACTATTCTAGTGGGCACCTTGCACCAGTCCAATCGACCCTTATTGATGGTAGGTTATAAAGTCAACATATAGAAAGCTATCCTAGTGGTAGCTGTGGAGAGCAGCCTTCAGGCTAAGACGTGGAGACGAGTTAAGCAAGTTGTTTTACCTTTTATAATCTCTTGAGTACAAAATGAAAGCACACCACACAAGGTATATATCAAATATATATGTATTTATTCTAAACACAACCTCTCTGCACTCTTTGTGAGGTCAGAGGTAAAAGTACAATACAAGGAACTTAATTAGCATACGATAAGTTGCACAGTATACATTATGCCCTAGGGGCCTCACAAACCATATACTAAAATAGTGGTATTAGAACCACATGAGAGTTAGAAAGCAGGCCTGGGACCTGTGGAATCACTGGGGCTTCTAGGAACAACCGAAGGTTAGGATGTAGGAGGCCCACGGGAGACGCGTGCTGTGTCTAAACACAGCCTCGGGTTACCATTGACTTTCTACGGGAAACGAACAAGTTACAAATTTACAATTTAAGGACAATTCCAGGTGAACTACGAATGAACCCTTTTAGACTAGGACAGTTCGAGAGTCAAGAACCACGGGAGCACCGGAGTACTCGTGTTACCTCACCCAGGGAAGCGGGGTGCATAGGTCCCTTTTGGTGTCTGGTTTCGTCGTCATTTCCAATGGAGAGCTGTGAAGAAGTGCTGCAGGCGACCAGAGGAAAAGTTCTGGGTGGATCCAAGGGTGGATCGGAGATGTGAAGAACCTGAAAGCAGAGGAGACAGTCTGGGCCACTAGCCAGTGACCAGGGCGGCAAAAGGAAGATGCTACCAGATGGCGGGTGATTTCAGGTAAAAAGGTGAAGCTTGTTTCTTCAGCCATGAGGACCAGAAGGCGTCGACGACGACCAGGAGCTGGATTCGAGGTGTCCCACAAAGGTGTCGGTATCCGGATTAGACTCAACAAGCCTTGGCAAAGGCAATCCACGCAGGATGTCGAGATTGGCTTTGGTGCAGACCAGCAAGGTCTGAGGAATATCTCTTTTGGGGAGAAGTTGGAGCAAGCCTGGGGCAACCCGGAAAGCAAAGTGAATCAAGGATTGTTCTTCTTGGCGGCACACTAGCCAACGGACTAGGAACTGCGAAGATGCGTCGAGCTGAAATGCACAAAGCGGGCCCACGGGACACTCATGGAGTGTGGGCCTCTGAGCTTCGGTGCAAAAGGTGCTCGGGCTGGGGCTTCAAGCACCCCAATGCACAACTTCGGGATACCTCGGGAAGTCGGTGCAGGTAGCAAAATGCAGGATGTCCAGGAGTTCCGGTCCCACGTCCCTCGTGTCTGCCACAGCTCTCAGCTTTGCTGGGAGCGCAGGTCAGCGTCAGAGATGTCTGGAAGTCCGTATCTTGTGCCCCAGATTCTTCGGGATCTGGCGGGAGCCTCGAAAATGCAGACCAGCAAAGATGCTGTTGGTGCCTGTTTGAAAAGGGTGGTTACTCGTTGACCACATGGGAGATTTCTTCTGTCTTCCAGTCGATATGGAATGTCGAAGGTCCAAGATATATGTTGCAGAGTTTCGTCCAGGGTAATCTAAAGTCCTAGGGACTGGGGTTCTATAGTTATAGTAAGTTTAGGGGTTGGACAAACTCTAAGGTCCCTCCTATGGGTGCACCTGGGGAGGGGGTGGTTACACCCCTTACCCTTTATCCAGTTTCACACCAGAGCTGGGGCTGAGTGCCCCAGCAACCGGTTTGAACTGGGAAATGAACTGGGAAATGCCTGGAGCACCTTGTGTGCCCCAGGCAATGTCTGGAAAGCATTCACTGAATGCAGCCCTCCCTGCCCCAATACAGTAAAGCCTGTCTTGGGAGGTGCTAGCACCTCCCTGGGCAGCAAACCTATTGTCCAGGCTTCCCCTGTCGGAGTTTCTTCCAGCAGCAGGAGGGCAGACTTGTGTCTGTGGTAGCAGCATCCATTTTGTAATGCTGGGGCTCTGTTTAACTTTAACTGGTTTACCAGTAACTACATGTCTTCTCCCTCTAGAAGGGTGGAATGCTACCCCTGCTGCCAGGACTGGCGGGGTGGAGGGGTAGTATTCCAAAGTGTTTGACACCTTACACGACATGTTTTGATAAAGCCAAACCAAAGTTAGCATTAACCGCAAGGATTATAATGCACTTAAGAGTATATGGTATGGCTATATTATAGAACAGCTATAAGGAGATGGTTCCGAAAACTGCAGAGGAGCTCAGCTCATGCTGGGGCACCCTCTCACATAAAACCAAGCACTCTGCCTCCAGGATTGTTAAGGCCTGCCATAGGAGTGACTTATAGGTTACTATGTGTCTATAGCTATAGGTATACTATATCTAAGTAAGGGGTGACTACACCACCTTACCCAGGCTGTAAGAACAGAGCTGTGGTGTCAGTTTGGAAGGCTAAAGCCATACTAAAGTCGAAAAACCAGAGAACCACAGCAAAAAGTGGGGGTAACCATAGGAAGAAGAACCTACTCTCCTACAGGAGGAGAAGGCATAATTACAGTCAATACCCCGAAACAGGAGCAACCCACCTGTCCCTAGGGAAAGCCGGTCACTCCGGACCACCAGTTGCTTCCTCCTGCTGTTTAGGCGGGGTACTTCTGCCGGATGTTTGCGCCCTCCTCTAGCCTCGCTCTCCGAACACGAATGCCCCTCGAGCCAATCCCAGGCCTCTTCAGGAGTAGTGCAAAACAAAGCCGTCCCCTCTGATTCCGCCCTCAGCTTGGCGGGGAAGAGCATGGCATATTTCTGTTCCTGCGGCGCTGACACTGTACCCTTAGGGTGAAGTCCGGGAAGAAGGTGATTTGACCAGCGCCGACGACCGGGCACATTGCAGGATGACATCTCGGTCCTGCAAATTGAAGATCCTAGCCAGCAAGGGCCGAGGGGGGGTAGAGGGGGGAAGGTTTTCGGTTGGCCGTCCGGCACGTGATGATCCCTTTCAACTGAGAAGAAATTAGAAATGCCAGCTGGCTTCAGGTAGGTCGTGATCAGTTCTTCTACGAAGAGATCCGTTGATCGCTCCTCTACCCGCTACGGTACCCCAAGTATACAAACAGTATTGCACCGGGAGCGCCCCCCATAATTGTCCAGCTGTGCCTCCAGTTTTGTGGCATGGGCCTGCATGGCCTCCATCTTGCCCTGCAGGTCAGAGGTGTCCTCGATTAGGGAACTCGTCTTTACCTCAACGTCTTTCAACCGTGAGTTCATCGAGCGCATGTCCGCCCGCATAAGGGACACCTCCGAGGAAACAGCATTGATGCGTGACTCCAGAGACGTACTCACCGTCGTTATGGCCTCCATAATGTCCTGCAGCGTAGGTTCCTTCTTCTTCCTGCCTGATTGCGGCTTCTCTGGAGTGGCGGGTCCCTCCTTCAAGCTAATACAGGGGCCACCATCCCACGCATACTTGGTCAACTTGGCCTGCACCTCTGCCTTGGAACTGCGGCCCGCCGCCATAGCTCTGGAGAAGTGGAGTACAAAGTACAAAGGGCAGAGGTCCGGCCTGTGCAGGCGGCGCGAAGTACGGCCTGTCCCCCGAACACCAGCAAGCCTGTCCAGATGGAGCAATAGAGGTCAGGGAGTACCGGCACACAGGCACTGGCAGCGCACCCAGGCACCCCCAGCCTGAGATCTAGGTTGGTGGTGTCGGCAAAGCACACCTTGTTTGGGGCCCTCGACCAGCCGGGCCCGACAGTTCCACATGGCCCCCATTAATGTGAGGGCCCAACACCCCCAACAGTATCTGCCTGCAGAAGGTGGCTACCACACGATGCAGTTGCCCCAGTAGTCCAGCACGGAGGTGAAATCGCCGCAGGCACTCCACAGGCAGTAAAGGGTCCGCAGCCAGCCCCCGCAGCGTCATCGAAGATGAACCAGGTGGCGGGACCAGCAACACTGTGTGGGGTGGGACCGGGAGTCTAAAAGGGTAGCTGCGCCACGAAGGCTGAGTCACTCTGTGGGAATCAAGTCGCGTTGAGAAGAGGTTGAGGCCACACCGCCTCCCTGCAAAACGATTGGTGCCCAGACGAGGGCCACCAGGATCTTCACTCACTGTCATCACTGACGGGGGCGGCTGGGTCTCTCTACAGCCGGCGGCAGTCCATCGAACAGATAGCTGAGTTTCGCTGTCTGTACGTCGCAAGGGACGTCGACACAGTCGCAAGATCCGGGAGCGCACGTTCCAGCCGGCCCCAGGCGCCGGGAGCGTCATGCGATGTCCGGAGCTCAGCAGGCAGTCCAATTCCAGGCCGCAAGCCGCGGCACCTCATAGGCCGTGCCGTCGGAGAGGCGGTTCCAACACAGGCCAGTAGTGCCACCGGCCAGATCTCCGCGATTACAGAACGTAAATTCACGGGGATTGTCTCCTCGGGTCCCCAGGATCTTGTGCTGCACTCCGGTGGCTCACTGCACCAGTCATGGGATCAGTATGTAGCAGATATTTTTAGAAACGGGCGCCCTCGGACAGAGGCGCCTCAAGAAGCTGCCATTTCCTCCGGCGGTTGGCCACACCCCCTGCTTGTGTGTATTGTTGATATTTCCAGGGAGGAGATATGCTAATGTGTTAGTGATTGTGTTACATAATTATTAGACTACTTTTTATAGACACTGTGTGTTTCTTTTTCACTTAATCTACACTGTAGATTAAATGTGGTAAAACAAGCTGTTTTACACTCCTTCAAGATAAGCCTGAAGGCTCCTGTCCACAGCCACCATTTTGTGAGTTTTCTATGGTTATCAAAGACCACTAAAACCACCATAAGGGTTGCCTGGAATAGTGCAAGGTGCATCACTCCTGAGGGTGTTCACCATATACTAAGCCAGCCTCCTACAACCACCAACACCAGTTCTCCATTATACTTCTCCCACCAGGGAAAAATACCTCACATATGTTAAGCATATGTGAGGTATCACAATCACCCCTCAATGTGTGCGTGCTTCACACACGGCACTGCGAGCTTGGCGGAGCCCACGGGTGCATGTGCACACCTTACAGGGAACAATGGTCACCACCCCATTTGACATTCAGTTTATGGCAAACAGACACTCCAGTTGTTCAGTGCGCCATTCCCAGATAGTGGTCAAAGTAGTGACAGTCTATGTAGAAGTACAAATCTAAGTTGGTGTGAACAAGTATACTGAGAAAAGGCCGTTGACTTCACAACTTTTCTTGTATCTGTTTTACTTTGCTAGCACTATTGCATCTTTGTCTAATATTTCCTTTCTCTAAAATTTCGCAGTTTTATTTGAAAATGGATGCAATGTTTGAATGGTTCAGAGTTAATGTCTTGGTAAGTCTTAAATGTCTTGGTATGTTTTAATGCTGTTTAGCTTTCATGTTTCTTCAGGATAGCAGGTATCTTCTGACATTATACTATTTTTTTTAATTTGATTTCTTGCAATTTCATTGCATGGTTCCCTTTTTTTGCACGCAGCCTAAGGGTAGCTGTCATCTGCAAGCTGGCTTGCCTGAATTTGTCAGACCACCGCGAATCTTACCCTATTTCCGCAGCCTAACCTTGCAGAGACGATTTGGGCCAACCCCACAAACCTTTACCTCTTACTTGACAAGGAAGAGAAGCTGGGGCACGGGGTAGAAGGTCCTGGTTGTTCGTGATTGGAAGTCCCTCCTTTGCATACAACAGTAAACCATAAAGTGTAAGGGTATACATATCAATAAGTGAAGGAGTGTGAGATCCCCTATGTAACACCCACCCTAGAATACCACTGTCTACTTGGAGGTAACTGAAGCACACATACAGGCACACCTGGTGGTTATCTGGTGCGATGTCAACAGCGGATTCCAAATCAACCCAGGAAGGTGAGTTTCTAAATACATAAATCAAACACACATGGTAAGTGTCAGTGTAGGAAAGTAGGGTCAGCTTCTTATGGTTACCCCCACTTTTTGCTTGATGTGATGCTGTTTTTGACTAGTCTGACTAGGATCCGGCTAATCAGGTCCCCAGTCTATCTGCTTTTTCCCTAAATTGTTGTATTGAGTACTTAGGTACACTCCAGATTGGATACTGTTCCTGAGGCTCAACCGGGAACGCGCGCGCTAGGCTAGCTGATACATTTGCGATTGAGGCTGTGTATTTTTAAATATTATGTGACAGTGTGTCATTGATGTTATTTTTAAAATTATTCTTGGTGACAGTGTGTTTTCGCAGCTACTGTCTAACATTCTGTTGCGCTGACATTGAAGCGATTCTTTGACTATCTTAGCCCTACCTGATTGGACACTCCGGTTAAAACGCTACTTACAGCGCGGCCGCCATCTTGGGTGTAACTGCGGTCAGTACGCTAGTCTTTAGCGTCCTCTGACCATAAAACACCCCCTTTCTAGCGCCGCCTTAGACCTGTTCCTGAGGCTCAGCCGGGAACGCGCGCGCTAGGCTAGCTGATACATTTACGATTGAGGCTGTGTATTTTTAAATATTATGTGACAGTGTGTCATTGATGTTATTCTTGGTGACAGTGTGTTTTCGCAGCTACTGTCTAGCATTCTGTTGCGCTGACATTCAAGCGATTCTTTGAATATCTTAGCCCTTCCACGATTGGACACTCCGGCTAAAACGCTGCTTACAGCGCGACCGCCATCTTGGGTGTAACTGCGGTCAGCACGCTAGTCTTTAGCGTCCTCTGACTCACTTCCTCTTCCCTATATCTTACGTATGCCTCCGAGGACGTGCAGCGGACGAGTGCAGCGGGCGCGCCTGATGCGCGCCAAAGGTGCGCCAAAGGTAAGCCCGTCTGCACCCATCAGCGTCCCGGAGGCGTCGGGCGGGTGGTGGAATCCTTAGCCGTCACCTCTGGTAATGTGCTCATGTATGAGTCAGGCTACTTAAAAACTCTCTGGGGCATTATTGGCTGCCGCTGCCCTGTGTTCCCCAATAACTTCAAGGGCGACATTCGCTGTTCCAGCTGTGGATGGACTCCTTTGAACAAATCATCTAGTAAGGAATTCCTGTGTTCTCTTAATCCGGCTGTCCCGGATTTGTTCGGGGAAAATCTTCAGAAAAATTACTCATGTATGCTACTCAATACGCGGTCTTTGGCAAAACATGCTTTTGATCTTTTTTAATCTATTAACTGAGTCTAATCCCGCGTGTCTTTTTCTGACTGAGACTTGGCTTGGAGATTCCTCTAGCCCTGATCTATCTAATGCTCTTCCCCAAAACTATTATATTCTGAGAAAGGACCGGGTGAAGGGCAAGGGTGGGGGAGTTGCAATCGTGGTGGATAGCCGCTACACTTGCTCAATTGTTCCAACGGAAGATGTTCATGGGGTGGAGTCTCTTGACTTTTGTCTGTCTTTCTCGCCCCATCATTCTTGTTCCGAGCTATTGTTGTATAGGCCACCTGGCCATGTTGGATCTTTTCATGATGAACTTCATATTGCTATCTCCTCAATAATCATGAAGTTTAAGCATTGTTTGCTTTTGGGGGATTTCAACATCCACATGGATGTGGCAGATGCGGTTGATACCATTAAACTCCTGGATGTTACAAATCCATTTGGATTGATCCCTTATCTCACCACGGCCACTCACAATAAAGGCCATACTCTGGACCAAATTTTCTCCACTATCCCAATCACCTCTTCCCCTCCTCTACCTTTGGTGTGGTCAGATCACTACTTAGTGAATTTTGATATCTTGTGTGTGACCAAGTCGACCATCAACGGCCTCAGTCCGCAGTCCACTGCTACCCGCTCCTATCACCGTGTGTCGCCTGACATGCTAGCGCAGTCTTTGGCCTTGCACCCTTGCCAGCTCACAGGTGATCTGGACTATGACTTAGATCTTTTTCAGACCTGGTTCACACAACGCCTTGACGAGCTGGCACCTCCTTCTATCGGCCACAAACATAATTCTCGTGCCTCGGCTCCTTGCTTTACTCCGGCGTTACACAAAAGCAGAAGGCTCTGTAAGAAAGCTTAGAGAGCTTGGCGCAAAAATTATGATGTTCTACTCAAGGAGGCTTACAAGGAGGCTTACAAGGAACGCATTAAAATTTACCATAAAGACATCATCTCTGAAAAAAAGTCTCATTACGCTAAAAGAATTGAAGCAGCAGCTAACACTAGTAAAGGAAATTTTTACTATTGTCAAGGAATTTACTTCCCCTTCAATCTCAATCTCCAAATTATCTCCTTTGGAACTTTGGATTAAACAATTGGCCAATTTTTTTGCTAACAAAATTAAAAACATTCAGGCCTCATTTATGCTGACATGCCCACCGAGCGATCCTGGTCCTATTCTACAGGCCCCTTCCTCTAATTCTGAGCACCATTTGCTCACAAATTTTCCTCCCCTTTCCCCACAAATATCATTGGAACTTCTATCCAAATTAAAATCCGGTTCGCCGACGGATCCTTGCTCTGCAAAGTTCCTCGCCAAGATAGCGCATGTCATCAATCCCATAATCAATCCGGTTCTTAATCATTCTCTTAATACTGGCATTGTTCCTAGCACTTTGAAAAAGGCTCTCATCCTCCCATTATTAAAAAAACCCAACCTTGCCCATTTTAACTATAGACCAATTTCGTTACTCCCGGCCCTGGCCAAAGTTGAAGAAAAACATGTCCAATCCTCCCTCTCTAATTTCCTCAAGGCTCATGATATCCTCCATCACACTCAGTCCGGGTTTCGCTCAAATTTGAGTACGGAAACGGCGCTTCTGGAGGTTACTGAATCTATTAAGGAGGTTTTGGACAATGGAGGGAAGGCGATGCTGGTTCTGCTAGATTTGTCGGCAGGTTTTGATACCGTCCCCCACAACCGTCTTCTTTTAAGACTCAAGGAGATTGGTTTGAGAGGGACGGTATTCAGTTGGTTTGTGTCTTTTTTCTATCTGACCGCCAACAATCAATCTGGGCCCCTCCATTCTCAGCCTCCGTTCCACCTCTGGAGGTGGGAGTCCCACAAGGATTAATCTTGAGTCCTACTCTTTTTAATATATATATGTCACCCTTTGCTGCCTTGGTGGAGTCTTATGGAGCCCAGATTGTATCTTACGCCGACGAAACGGAGCTACTTTTTACCTGTGACAAGAATACTGATTTCAACGGCGTTAACATCATGAGCTGCCTCAAGGCAGTTTTTTTCGTGGTTCCAATTGAATCAACTCAAGTGCAACTCTGACAAATCAGAGGTTCTTTTTTTCGGCTGCCCCCCCCCGATGCCAACTGGAAATCTTGGTGGCCCAATTGAATCAACTCAAGTGCAACTCTGACAAATCAGAGGTTCTTTTTTTCGGCTGCCCCCCGATGCCAACTGGAAATCTTGGTGGCCCGCTGATATGTTTCCTCCATCAGCTGCTACCCCCATGGCAAAAAATCTGGGTGTGAAAGTGGACAATGGATTGACTCTTAAACCCCAGATTCTTGGTGTAGTGGGACAATGTTTTGGCCTTTTAAAATTCTTAGGAAATTTCTTCCCTTTTTGTCACATGTCCATAGGAGGATCACGGTACAGGCCTTGATTGGATCACGATTGGATTATGCAGATATACTTTATCTAGGCCTCCCGTAGTATCTCCTCATTCGCCTACAATCTGTTCAAAACTCTGCCGCAAGAGCAATCTTTGGCCTCAGTCGTAGGTCTAACATCTCTGCTCTTTTAAACTCACTTCATTGGTTGCTGGTGCGTAAACACATTCTTTTTAAGACTCTCACCATGGCGTTTAAATCTCTTCATGGCACCGGCGCCTTCTATCTAAGGAAAAGAGTACGTTTCTACCATCCGCCTCCCAAGCCCTGGCTATTGTTCCAACAATAAAACAAGCTCGCATTGGGGGACGTTCCTATGGACTTTTGGCACCCCAATTGTGGAACAAACTGCCTCCGTCTCTCAGGAAGCTTGACCACTTGCTCTCCTTTAGGAAAGAGCTCAAAACATGGTTGTTTGGACAGTAGCCTTCTGCGTTTTTCGGTTTTGGCCCCGCAGGTCTTATAGCGCCGGGACACTCTGCCCGAGTAGCTGAGCGCTCTATAAGACAACCCTTAACATAGCATAACATACTGGAGTACCCTTAAAAGCCCCCAGTATATTGTACTAAGGTACCCAGCGCATAGGTACCCTAGAGGTCTCCCATGGGCTGAAGCATGCATTATGCCACCCATGGTAGACCATGCAAAATGGAACTACAGGCCTGCCATTGAAGCCTGTGTAAGTTGGTGCATGCACCACTGACTAAAGATATAGGTTTACTATATCTAAGGGTCACTGCACTTACAAGCTATGTCACCCCTATAACAGGCCTTCACATTCCTGATGGCAGAGTGCTTGGTTCTGAGTGAGACGGTACCCCTTCATGAGCAGGACACCCCTGCAGCTTATGGAGTCCATTCTCCCGGGTTGTCAGTGAAGCAGCCACATAATATATAGAGGGGCATCGCAAAATCGAGCTATGACCATCTCAAAAACGGCTGCAACTAATTCTATCATGTTTGGTAGCAAAACATGTTAGAATCATACCCTCACACCGTGAATGGTGTGGGAGGTATGCTTCCAAGCACTGGAAGAGCCCTACGTTAGGCTCCCAATGTTCCTGGTACCAGTCTATTCCTGTACAGCACAAAATGGTTGCTGCCGACCAGGGACACATTTCTGCGCTCCTGCTGAGCCACGCTCGAGCAGGGGAAGGTAGAACAATAGACATCCTGTCACAGGGAGGTGTGACCACCTCCCAGACAGAATTTAGTGTACTAGGGCTGGGTGGGTGCGCTTTCCAGCGCCTGAATAGTCCAGTTCAAACCAGTCCTGGGAGTCATTGCTTCCCACTCTGGCGCGAAACTGGACCTGGGAGGGTCTGCCCTACCCTCTCACCAAGTTTGAGGCCAGTAGTCCTCATGGGGATTGCAATAACCGAACACCTGTGTACCGTGTCCCCTTTGCAGTTGCAAAGACTCATCGTCTTTGCAAGAAGATCTTCGGGCTCCAAGTAGGCCCAACCTCGAGCACCTCCAGTGACCAGAATCTTCAGGCCCACAACATCGGGTGCTTCATGGCCTGCACTTTTTGGTGAGCTGCTTGAGGTCCTCTTGTAACTTCTGTGCCTCATGCCTGTGGGTCCATTTAAGGTTCACTTTTGTTTTCCTTGGGCTCCCCTGATTGCTCGGGGCCTGCCCTGACTCCCCTGCTTTTGGTGAGTCTCCTGGACCTTGCTAGCCCCAACCGTGCACCTTCTGGACTTCCCGCGTGGGTTGCATTTGCCAAGGCGTGTGGGACCCCTCAGCACTTAACATCCTTCGTGCGACAGCTAGTATCCGGGTCCTGGTGGTCCTCAACATTGCCTGGTCCTCGCCGCTGCAGAGTCAAATGTCACTGTCATTTTTCCTGGAGCACCCGACACCGAAGCGGTTCGTCTTCCAAGTCGCCTGGTCACCTCTGAGGGACATAGACTCTGTCCTCTCTGCTTTCAGGTACTCCTCTTCAAGAATCCACGTTTGAATTTCTCCGAACATCTTCTCCTCTTCCAGCTGCAGCACTTTCCTGAAGTCCACCATTGGGTTCGACGGCGGTTTTTGATGCCACTTCACACCTATGCAACCGGCTTCCCTGGGACAGGTAACTTGGGTACCACAGTATCCACAGGTGGGGTGGCTCTCCAACCTTATGTCTTCCACTGGGTTTCCTCAAGGTCCACTGGGAAGGGTCCCTAATCATTAAAAATCAAACCACGACTTGCACATAGACTTGTACGGAGCACTTAGTCGTGTTCACACACTGCACACACTCTCCATGGAGTCCCTATCTACTTACCTTGTGTGGTTCTGTGGGTCCCTAGCAATTCTACATCCTCTCCACATTGTCTTGACTCGATTTGTGGTTCTTATACCACTTTATTAGTATATGGGTTGGTCCCCTCTGGGGTCCACTGTTTATTAGTGCTATGTACTGTTATGTCTTTGCTAAGGTATTGTGTGTGGTTTGTCTCTATCTCCGTGAGATATTATAACGTACTAGATAGTGTTATATAATAAATACATATTTTTATAAATACCTTGTGTGGTTCTTTTTAATTTAATCTATGTATGCTACAGGATTGCATTCTGGGAAAACAAACTGCTTTACACTCCTTCAAGACTACGCCTGAAGGCTGCTCTCCACAGCTACCACTTGGATAGCTTTCTAAGGTTGTCTGAGACCTCCTAAATCGCCATAAGGGTTGTCTGGACTGGTGCAAGGTGCCCACTTACATCATTGGGCATAGTAAACTGGGCCAGCTTCTCACATTGGTGTTCAGTGGTTGGGATTCAAGCCTGCATTGGTTAACCAGATACATCTTTATATTGATTGACTGAAAACCATCACTAGTACTAGGCATATATAAATACAACCTTAGAATAAGTAAGTTCTACTGCACTCATGGTTGGGCCAGGGAATGAAGATAGGGTTCTTTGACCTAGAATCTACCCCTGACCAAATGGAGCCCGAGGACTCTCACCTGGACAACTCCAACCTCCCAGAGGATACGACAGGTGACTCAGTTTTGAAGAGTGCTCTCATTGATGGGTTTGGCTTAACCACTGTACAATACAGGATTAAGTTCAGTGACACCCAGAGGGAACAGAATCATGACTGGGGTAGACTTTGTGGATTATGAGGGAGCAGATCCTTAATGAATGCCAAAATCAGCTATTGCATCAATACATGGTGGACCCCCAAGAAATGGGAATGAAGGCAGATAAGGGGTCCGGACCAAAGTGAAGCAAAAAAACCAGAGCAATAGTGGTGACAAGAAGAAGCAATATTCTTAAAAAACTCAAGATAAGGGTGGGGACAAGGGTAAAGACAGAAAAGAGTCTTCGTCAGGGCCCCAAAAACCTGCATCTGGCGGAGGAGGGGGTGTCAGCCACAATCGAGCAATGGAAAAGACAAAAAGAAACCTTGCTGTTACCTTTGTAAGGTAAAAACCCATTGGATAAAATATGCTGATTTTCCAAAAGCCAAGGAAACTACTTAGACCACCAACGCCCCTAAGGCAACTGCTCCCCCTAGCACAAGTAGAAGTGGTGGTACAGGGAACACAGGAGTATTAGGGTTAACCTTGGGATCTGAGGTGAGTTCTGACCTAGTCAGACCTCCAGCTCAGGTTGTACTAGTCTGTGATCGTGGCATAGATCTTGCCACCTTACTTGTCAATCCCAGTAACCTGGGCAAGGACAGACAACAGCCTTTGATCAATGGAACAGAGCCAAAGGCCTACAGGCACACAGGGGCCAGTGTCACCATGGTGACAGAAAAACTTGTATCTCCTGGACAGATCATACTTGGTGAAATGTACCAAGTGATTAATGCACACAGTGTCAGTACTGATCATTCCTTGGCAGTTGTTAATTTCAGCTGGGGAGGGGTAACTGGATCTAAGAAGGTTGTGGTAAGTTCAGACATACCAGAAGATTGTTTGTTGGGCAATGATTTGGAAACTTCAGCCTGGGCTGAGGTTGAATTTGGGACTCACACAGCAATGTTGAGCATCTCTGCAGATGTGTTTGCTGGGAATAGGTCACATGCCAAACTGGCATCCACTGAACAGGCCCTGGATCCTGGGACAATGGACCAGGTGCCTTCAAAGAGAAGAAGCAGGAGGGGTAAGGCCGTCTCAAAGACTCCAAGTGAGGATCAGTCTCTTGAGGGAGATGATTTCTGTCCCTGTGAAGGAACAGTCCCTGATGAGCTTGAGCTTAATCAGGTTGAGTTCTCAGGGACAAGGGGCCCTTCCAGGGCAGACTTTAGTATGGAGCAGCAAACCTGCCCCTCTCTTGAACCCCTCAGACAGCAAGCTGCTGCTGAGGATGCTGGAAATGTCAGTGGGTCCCACAGGATCTACTGGGATGAGGGACTCCTTTATTCAGAGGGTAGATACCCCAATCCTGGTGCTACCAGGGGTTTGGTTATACCTCTGAAGTTTAGGGACTTCCTACTCACCCTAGCACATGGCATTCCCCTAGTAGGACACTTAGGCCAAAGTAAAACTTGGGACAGGCTTGTCCCTCACTTTCACTGGCCTCACATGTCTGAAGACACAAATGAGTTTTGTCGCTCCTGTGCCACATGTGAAGGCAGTGGTAAGGCAGGTGGCACCACAAAAATCCCATGATACCACGTCCAGTGGTTGTGGTTCCCTTTTGAGAGGGTTGGGGTTGATATAATTGGACCCATGAACCCTCCTACAGCATCTGGGCACAGCTACATACCAGTGGAGCAAGACCTCTGACCTCCTGGTCAGAGACTCTGCTCTTCCCCCCCCAACAGCTCCACTGTTGTGCTGCTGCCCCTACACCTCTCTGTGAAGGTAGGTGTTTGAGGCCCACCTCCCCCCGCAGGCTCCTGCTAGCACATCATCTCTGTCGGTCCAGTGGGATAATCTTGCACTACTGCTGCTCTGCTGATGTCTGAGTTCATGTTTGTGCCAGTTTTTCTGTCTTATGTCTGTCTTTTTGTTTTGTCTTTTTAGTATTGTGCCTTTATTTTTCTGCTTTTAATTGTATGTGTCTCGGTACATGTGCCCTTTGTTTGTGTCCTCCGTGCCTGTTTTTCGCTGTCCTTTTCTTGCCGCTGCTGCCCCCACAGCCCCTCCCCCCTGCTGGTTCCTGCTCCCGCCTCCCAGCTGTGCTTCCCTCCCCCTTCCTTATTTAATTGCGGCCGCTGCTCGGATGTGTCAGCAAGACCTCTGACCTACTGGTCAGGGACTCTGCTGTCTGCCCCAGCAGCTCTGCTAGTCTGCCGTTGGCCCCTACACTTCTCTGTGAAGGTAGGTGTTCGAGGCCCTCCTCCACCGGCAGGCTCCTGCCTGCGCCTCATCCCTGGTCGTCCAGTGGGAGAGCCTTGCTCTTCTGCTGGTCCGCTGGTGTCTGTCTTCGTGTTTGTGCCAGTTTTGTGTCTGTCTTTTTGTTATTGTGCCTTTCATTTTCTGCCTTTAATTTTATGCGTGTCTGTGCCTGTTGCCTTTGTTCGTGTCCTCCTTGCCCGTTTTGGGCCATTTTTTTCCTGCCGATGCTGCCCCCGCGGCCCCTCCCCCCTGCTGGTTCCTGCAGCAGACGTGCGCCTAAGGTGCGCCAAAGGCAAGCCTGTCTGCATCCGTCCACGACCCGACCTCGACCAGCGCCAGGGACCTCGGCTCTTTGGCCACCCACCTCTACCACTCAGCTGCCCTCCTCACCCCCGGAAGGAACAACAACTGCCAGCTGTCTACATTGAACACCACCCATGGCCAGTTCTCCTGTCGACACTGCAGACAAACCTTCACTATCCTCTGTACCCCCATGGCTGCCGCCCTCATGCCAAACCCTAGCACCCCCGAAGCCCTTAGGTGCATCCTCCTCAACGTGCGCTCCCTGCACAGACATGCTATAGAGATATGGGACCTCCTCGACACCCTCTCGTCACACGTCGCCTTCTTCATGGAAATGTGGACCAACCCCACCTCCGCGCCTGACATCGCCACCGCCATCCCCAATAGATACAAGATCCAGAGGAAGGACCGCCCCAACCACCCAGGAGGAGGACTCTCCATCGCACACAAGAGCTCCCACCGACTCACCACTTCCAGCATGAGCGACCCCCCCCCATCCACCATTTAACACCTCCATCTCCAGATCCAGACCAGCCCCAGAATAACCCTGCTCAGCACCCTTGCCTACATACCCCCCCCCGGACCTTGAACCGCGTTCAATACTACCCTCGCTTACTCACCGGGCACCACGCCATTGCCTCTATGGACTACATGCTCATCCGAGACCTCAACTTCCACCTCGACAACCTTGGTGACCCCAGCTCCAACACCCTCCTGGACAAGCTCTCCAACCTCAGACTGAAATAACTCGTCACCACCCCTAACCACAAGGCAGGACACACCCTCGACCCGAGGCAACAACATCCACTTCAACCACACCACGCAACCCCCCTGGGTGGATCATTACTGCGTATACTTCCACGTCGACAAACCCACCACCCCTATCCTGCACCACGCGCTCTGCAAAGGAACTGGAGCAAGGTCACCGAGGAGCACCTCCACTCCACCCTCAACCGTGATGCCCCTCACCTCGACAGACGCCAACTCTGCTGCCAAAGAACTTCACAGATGGATCACCAACTACGCAGACAAGCTCGCCCCCTCCGCAACCCTGACAGACCGCGCCCCAGGAAGGCCACCTGGTTCACCGCCGACCTCCAGCAATACAGACTCAACTGCAGATGTCTCAAGAAGAATTTGAGAAACAGCAAAACTTCAGAATACCACCAACTCATCCGATCCACCAAAAGGACCTTTTTATCCAAAACAAAATCCACACCAACGCCAGCAACGACAAGGAACTCTTCCAACATCATTCATGAATTCACCAAGCCCCCCAGCGAAGCCACAACATCACACCCTCCCAGGACCTCTGCAACAAACTCTGCTCCTACGTCTACCTGAAAATTGGATCCCTCTACGACAACTTCAACAAACAGACTCCGGACACCCACTCCACTCCTCCCTCCAGCAACACCAACCAGCCCACCATCTTCTCCTGGACCCCAGCCACCACCGAAGACACTGTGCAGACAATGAAAGGCATTTACTTAACAGCCAAAAATTAGTGATAGGAGAGGCACACCTTGATTAATCTCTAATGAACAAAAGTTTAAATACTCAAAAAACATGCGTGCTGCGGAGGTAGACGCAATGTCCAAACTGCGCCAACAACTTATAACACAATGGACTCAAGCGAAACCGCTTGACCTCTGCGCACTGTTACGTCTCCAAAGTGGATCTTTGCATAATATTCCCCCGGCCTTGATAAATTACCTGGTGACCTTTTTAGGTCCCATCCAGAGATCTGGGCGCCTTACCTTCACATCCTTTTTAACTCACTTGCACGTGGTATGGCGATCCCCTGGACTTGGCTGGGGGCAGAGATAGTCCCTATCTTCAAGAAGGGCTGTCCTCTGCTCCCATCCAACTACAGGCCAATCAGCCTGATAGATGTTCCCCAGAAGATCTATTCGCGACTCCTACTGGACCAACTGTTGGACTGGATGGAGGAAAATGAAATCTTAAGTCCTCTCCAGGCTGGCTTTAGGAAAAATACGTCCACCATGGACCAAATCTTCCGCCTAGTTCTCCTCTTCTGGAAAACGGTGACCATCGAGGGCGGGAGATTGTACATGGTGTTCGTGGACCTAAGGTCAGCATTTGATCTGGTACCACGAGGAAAGCTCTGGGAGGTCCTGAAGGAGTTGGGAGTGCCCATTAATTTACTCCAGGCTATAATCAGACTGCACCAGGGCAACTTCGCCCAGGTACGCTGTGGGCGGGGCGGAGCACTGACAAATAGGTTTCCTGTTTCCCGGGGTGTTAGGCAGGGTTGCGTCCTTGCCCCTACTCTTTTTTGCCTGTATGTGAACAGCGTCATCTCACACTTAGCTAATGTTGGGGATAATGACGCCCCAGTCTTGGCAGGCAGGAGAGTACCAGCAATCATGTTTGCTGACGACACCCTCCTGCTTTCCAAATCACCCATGGGAATCCAGAGAATCCTTGATGGCTTCGATCTCTTCTGCAGGCAGCATGGCCTTGAGATAAACGCAGGGAAGACCAAATATATGATTTTTAACCCTTCACCTACAACCAGACCTAATCCATCCCTAAATTCTATGGTCCTAGAGAGGGTTAAAACATTTCAGTATTTGGGTGTAACCCTCCAAGAGAACCTCTTATGGGGCCCTCAGATCGCAAGCTCGCGATTAAGTCTCTCTCAACTCTCCGGGGCTATTCTAAAGGTTACTAACACCTCAACATATAAACCTATAGCTCCTGCAGTTGAGATGTATAAAGTGCAAGTCAAACCTGCTGCACTTTACGGTAGCGAGCTATGGGGGCACCAAGCGGCAACAGAGCTGGTAAGTGCCGAAAATAGTTTTATGAGGCGTCTTTTGGCCCTCCCAACTGCAACTCCCCTGCTCCCCTTACGTCTTGACCTGGGTTTACCTTCCATTAGGGAGGATCTCAAATCCAAACCTATAAGATTCTGGCATAGACTCTGGTCAACAAAGGAGCTTAGTCACTACAGGCAAGATCTTGTACATGTTATGAGCTTAAACCACAATGACAAGATCCCCTGGCTAGCCTTTGTTAAAAAAGAATTGTATAGGCTTGGCTTTAATGAGCTGTGGGTGACTCCAGAAATTGGTTGTAACAAGGTCTCCAGGAAAAGACTAGTGGAAGTATACAAGGAACAAAATCTTGCATCCCACATGACTGCACTTAATATTGGCACCCTAACTAATTGTTTTACTCAATCCAAAAACTCTTATAAATTTGAAACTTTTTTGGATTTTATATATCCGATCATGGCAAGGAAGCTGTTCATACAGTGGCGGTTTGGCTCTCTACCTATTAAATCCTTCACTAGTAAATGGACCAATGGAGGGGATAAACTATGCCCTGGCTGCAATCTGTGTGATGAGGAGGAAATCCATGTTCTGTTTTTTTGCCCCACCTATAAATCCCCAAGGAAATATTGGTTGGTGCCCTTATGCAGGAACATGGCTATAAGGAACTGTTTGACATCCTACAGAATATTGAAATCTGACCCCTCCCCCCACATTGTTTTTGCAGTTTCAAAATTTCTCCTTGCCATGTGGCGTATTAGGTCCAAGCTCGTTAAGGATAAACCAATATAGAATGAATGTCCTTGCCTTTGCCCCACTGTAATATATGGCTTCTGTTGGTAAATGCCTTTTATTATATTGTTTATTTTAGTCCCATGTCATGAACTATGCTGTTCCCTGTTTATGTATTTTAACTATATGATTTTTTTTTTTAAATATTGCTGTATATATTTGCATGTATCTTTTATGGTCTAAATGGCCGAAATAAAGATTTTTTGGATTGGATTGGAAATAATATTCAACTTTATATCAACATAACAAGTTGCATGAAAAACTCTTAGACAATAAAAAATTGTAGTTCATGTATCTTTTACTGATTTCATCTCAATTAGACTACTCTTGATTCGTTTAGTGTAAGATAAGTACAATTCGCTCATCAAAAAACAGGAAATTTGATGTTTACATCACACCAATTTGTAAATTTTCATCTCACAAGGGTGCCCTGCCCAATGCATTTCTTGAGTTAAGGAAGCCGGGTATCACTTGGTCATACTTCGTGCGTGTAAAGTTGGGTGAATCTCACCGCGTTGTTAAAATTAAGCAGGCAACTCCATATGCGCTACTGACACTGAGGTGTGTTCCAGCCTTCCAGGTTCCCTTTTATGACCTTAGGACCGTTCGGATTATTTCATCCAGTCGTCTTTTTAACTGACATCACATTGACCCGCTATGCTCTTCATACCGGTAACCCTCAATTTGGTCTCCAGTTCACACATAACGCCATCATTGTTTACTATTACCCAAATACCGCCCCTGACGAAGGGCCATGTGGCCCGAAATGCATTGGGCAGGGCAACCTTGTGAGATGAAAATTTACAAATTGGTGTGATGTAAACATCAAATTTCCTGTTTTTTGATGAGCGAATTGTACTTATCTTACACTAAACGAATCAAGAGTAGTCTAATTGAGATGAAATCAGTAAAAGATACATGAACTACAATTTTTTATTGTCTAAGAGTTTTTCATGCAACTTGTTATGTTGATATAAAGTTGAATATTATGCAAAGATCCACTTTGGAGACGTAACAGTGCGCAGAGGTCAAGCGGTTTCGCTTGAGTCCATTGTGTTATTTACTTAACAGCCCCCACAGACCCCTGCCCTCCACACATCTTCCACAGAGCCGCCACCACCATTGCACCTAAGCTACAATGCACCATTAATGCCACCTGCGAAGCAGGCACATTCCCTGATGACTAGGAACATGCAGAAGTCAACCCCTCTTCAAGAAACCCTCAGCAGGTCCCACGGACCACAGGAACTACCAACCTATCTCTCTACTCCCTTTTGTGGCCAACGAACAAAATTCATCGAAGAGAACTCCATCCTAGAACCCTCCGAATCCGAATTCCGCAGCAACCGCAGCAACCACAGCACCGAGACCGCCCTATTCACCACCACAGACGACATCCACACCACCCTTGACCTAGGCCACACTGCAGCCCTCATCCTACTTGACCTCTCTCCAGCCTTCGACAACGTCTCCCACCGCACTCTCACTGCCAGACTCCACGATGCCTGCATACAGGGAACCGCCCTCGAATGGCTTTGCTCCTTCCTCACTGGCAGAACCAAAAGAATCAGGCTTCTGCCCTCTCTCTCCGAACCCACATAGATAAACTGCTGAGTACCCCAAATATCATCGCTCAGCCCCACGCTCTTCAACATCTACATGTCCCTCCTTGCCACCATCGTCTGACAGCATGGACTCAGCATAGTATCCTATGCCGACGCCACCTAGCTCATCCTCTCCCTCACTCAGGACCCCCTCACAACCAGACTCAACTTCCAGGAAGGAATGAAGGATGCTGCATTCTGGATGAGCAGCAGCTGCCTGAAGCTTAACTTGGAAAAGACAGAAGTTCTCATCCTCGGACCCTCCCCCTCTGCATGGGACAACACCTGGTGATCCACCGACTTCTGCAGCACCCCCACGGACCATGCCCGAAACCTGAGGATCATTCTCGACTTCTCCCTCACCATCAACGACGTCGCCTCCACCAGCTTCAAAACACTCTGCAAGAACGTCAAATGGGTCCCCCCCGAATCTAGAAAGGCCATCACTTTTGCACTCATAACCAGCAGACTGGACTACGAATACACCCTCTATGCTGGGATCAACAAATCTCTGCTCCGCAGGCTCTAGACCATACAGAACACCCCTGCTAGACTCATTCTTGGCATCCCTTGACACAAACACATCACCCAACACCTGTGAGACCTCCACTGGCTCCCCGTCAAGAAGAGAGTAACCTTCAAGATACTCACCCACGCCTACAAATGCCTCCACAGCACCGGACCCCAATTTCTCAATGGTCCTTCCACGTACCCAATAGAAACCTCTGATCTGCTGCACTCGCAGAAACCCCACGCATCCACAGAGCCAGAAAGGGTGTAAGAGCCTTCCCCTATGTCACAGCAAAGACCTGGAACGAGCTCCCGATCAACATCAGACGCACCCCCACTCTTCACATCTTCAGGAAGACCCTCAAGACCTGGCTCTTCGACTGACCAGAGCTGCACCCCCCCTCCAGCACCTTGGTCTAAGACCCCTAAGGGTGAGTAGTGCGCTTCACAATTCCCTGCTTGATTGAGTGGTGGTGGACCATGCCACTAGGTACCCAGAAGCCATTCCCCTTAGAACCACCACAGCTCCTGTGGTGGCCAGGGCCCACTAGGGACTTTATTCCAGAGTGGGCTTCCCTAAGGATGTTTTAACTGACAGAGGTACAAATTTCATGTCAAATTACATCACTGCAATGTGGAAGGAGTGTGGAGTAAATTACAAATTCACCACACCCTTTCATCCTCAATGCAATGGGTTAGTTGGGAGATTCAACAAAACCCTGAAGGGCATGATCATGTGCCTCCCAGAAAAGCTTAGGTGAAAATGGGATGCTCTTCTGCCCTGCCTTCTCTTTGCCTACAGAGAGGTCCCTCCGAAGGGGGTTGGCTACATCCCTTTTGAGTTTCTCTTTGGGCATCCAGTTAGGGGTCCCTTATGTTTGGTGAAGGAGGGATGGGAGCTAACTCTCAAACCTCCAAACAAGACATAGTGGACTACGTACTTGGTCTCTGCTCCAGGATGACTGAGTACATGAAGAAGGCAAGTAAAACCTGGAGGCCAGTCAAGAATTGCAAAACGCTTGGCATGACCAAAAGGCTGTCTTTATTGTTTATCAGCCAAGCCAGAAGGTATGGGCACAGCTCTCCAAGATAAATGGAGTGGACCCCTCACCATCATTGAGCTAAAAGTTGAAGTCACCTACCTGGTGGACCTTGGCACTCTCAGGAGCTCCCACAGGGTGCTCCGTGTGAACAGGCTCAAACCTTTTTTAGACAGGGCTGACATGGGCTTGCTCATGGCAACTGATGAGGGACAGGAGGAAGAGAGTGACACTCTCCCTGATCTCCTTTCACAAAACCATGATGATGAGTCAGTTGATGGTGTACCCTTGGCAGACAGCCTCACTGAACAACAACAGATTGATTGCAGGAAGGTCCTTAATCAATATAGGCATATGTTTTGTTTGACACCCAGTCAAACCACGTGGTGTACCTATGAAGTAGACACAGGTAAGAGTCTGCCTGTCTAGAATAAAAATCTACAGGCAGCCTGACCATGTCAGGGATTGCATCAGGACAGAGGTCCACAAGATGCTAGAATTGGGAGTGATTGAGCCATCAGATAGCCCTTGGGGTAGTCCAGTTGTCTTGGTACCAAAACCTCACACCGAGGGTGATAAGAGAGGGATGAGGTTTTTTGTTGACTACAGGGGACTCAAGGCAATCACTAAGACGGATGCTCATGCAATTCTTAGGGCAGATGAGCTTATTGACACTTTTGCCTCTGCCAAGTTCTTGATCACATTTGACCTAACTGCTGGTTATCGGCAAATCAGACTAGCTGAGGAGGCCAAACTAAAAACACCATTCTCAACCCCTAGTGGGCATTATCAATTTGTGATGCCCTTTGGTTTGAAAAATGCACCTGCCATATTCCAAACGCTGATGAACAAAGTTCTCACAGGTATGGAAGCCTATAGTGCAGCATATCTTGATGATATAGCTGTCTCCACTGGGGAGGATCACCTGGTCCAACTGAAGAATGTTTTGGAGGCTCTGCAGAAAGTCAGCCTGTTAGACCTGGCACCATTGGCGTGGGTCTCCCTTCCATTTTTGCTGTTGCCGCATGTGTTTTTGCTGGTGTTAGATGCTTTGGGCACTGTGCCACTGTTGTCAGTGCCACAGTGCAAGTGCTCCCTAATGTATATTGATGTATGGATTAGTGATTGCATGATTGGCTTGTTTGGTTTACTTGTCACACCCTAGTACAGTGCACTGAGTGTGTCCGGGGCTTGTAAATCCAAATGCTGCTGGTGGGCTTGCAGCACGGATTGTGCCACCCACAGAAGCAGCCTTGTAAAATGTGTCTAAGGTCTGCCATTGCAGAGCCTTCATGCAGTCTGGTACTGTCATGCTGACTGGGCAAGTGCCCCCACTTGCCAGTCCCTAAACCTTCCCTTTTCTTCATATCAGACACCCATATGGTGGGCCCAAGGGCAGGGTGCATTGTAAGCCCTGATGTGTGTGGCATGTCCTAATAGTGAATTACAGCCATTTTCATTGTTCACTATTGCAAGGCTATCTGTTCTCCATAGGCCAGCATGGGCAGTTAGATTATTACATTCTTATAAGTCTAACTGACTCGGAGAACATGGGGGAAATTAGAGTTTAGTATGCCTTGACTCAGAATGATAAAATGCATCTTTTAGTGAAGTTGGTTTTAACATTCTGTGTTTGAAAATACCACTTTTAGAAAGTAGGTATTTTCTAGCCTAACCTTTCAGGCCTGCATCTGCTAGGTTGTGTTCCTTGTCTGGCGTTTTTGAGTGACAGTGCTGGGGATTCCAAGAGACCGGTTTAGTCAGCCCAGTGGTGAATAGAGAGATATGCATCTAGATGGGTGGGAGGAGTTGCACCTGAACCTTGAATAGGACTTGTTCCTGCCTTCCACAATGCTGGCTCCACCTCTTGGGATGCGGCTGATGTCTCTGCATTGCCCAGTGAAAGAAGAGAAGGAATGCTGTCAACAAAGTGCTCCAGGGCTGTGCTTTCCCTCCACAATGCTGGCTCCGCCTCCTGTGGGGCGTCTGATGTTTCTGCCCTGCACTGTGAAAGGAAAGAAAGAGTCTTGTAAACAGAGTGCTCCAGAACTGGTTTGGACTATGCAAAGGCCCTTCTCCCCTGGGAGAACAAAGGATTTTGGGGTATAAATATTGGGACCCTGATCCCAAGAAATTAGATCACTTTTGGACTGCAAGAAGAAACCTTTGCTGAGGAGAGGAACCTGAAGAAACTGAGTAGAGACTAATCCTAAGCTGTAGTGCTGCTTAGGGGATTGGCCGGCAGTGGTTGCCTGACTGCCAAACTTGTGTACTTTGCTTTCAACTTGTGAAGGAGCTCCAAAGGTTTTGAAAAGAGCTTGCCTCCTGCTGAAGTCTCAGGGACAACAGACGTCATCCCCCAGCTCCCCAGAGTTCTTTGGAAGTGCCTGCTGCTGTTTTGGGCCTTCTGAGGGACTGCGTCTCGCAAGGAGCTGGAAGCGCGACTCAATGAGGAAGAAGTGTGTCGCCATTGCTGCTGCTACCGTCGCACTTCTGAACAAGGGTGTCGCCGCTGGAGCTGTCGTATTGCACTGCATCAAGAGAAGTGTCTTGCAATGAGGAAGAAGCGTATCGCTGTGGCTGCCGTCGCATCTCTGAACAAGGGTGTCGCCGCCATCACTGTCGTATTGCACCGCATCGAGGAAAGCGCCTCGCATCCCCGGAGAAGCACGCCACCGTCGGAGCTGTGCCGTCGCATTTCTGGACAAGGATGTCGCCGCTGTAGTTGTCGCATTGAGCGATAGCTTCTCGCAAACATTGGAGAAGAGTGTCGCAGATGAAGCTGTTGCCATTGCATCACTCAACAAGGGTGTTGCCGCTGCAGTTGATGCATCGAATCGAGACTTCTCGCATGATTGGAGAAGCGTGCTGCATCTGGAAGATCTTCACGTCTTTATTTCTTTGCACCGGAACTTTGCCGCATTTCCATCGTTGCAACATTACTTGTTGTGGAAGTGCAACGCATCGTAAGATACATTGAAGCAAAGTGTTGCATATTAAGAACTGAACTAAGCTAAAACGACCATCTTAAGTATAGTATTGTGGATTTCTGTCGTTTAATGGTCTTGTGATAAGTCTATATAAAGTATACTTATTTTTTATATAAAACTTGTGTGGTGTCCATTTGTAGTGTTGTCACTGGGCTACTGTATGTCTTCAAAAATGCTTTACACACTGCCTCCGGGATAAGTCAGTCTACTCGTGCCAAGGTACCAAGTGGGTGAGCAGGGGTTATTTTAGGAGTGTACCCCCTTACCCTGACTAGAGGCAAGGGTCCCTATTTGTGGCAAGTACCTACCTGTGCCAACGAGAGACCCCCAAATCTAACATTGGTGGTCAGCGGTGAGGATTCTGGACATGCAATTGTGACTTATGTACAGTGATTGGTGAACACTACTTAGTGAGTGCAGACCATAACGCAACCACATACTTTTTGGTAGATTCCTTTTTGGATTTTCTATTTTTGAAAGATGCCAGATTCAGTTGTCGTGTAGAGGGTAGAATCCATAGCCTCTATTGATTGTGAATGGGAAGAGAAGCTAAAAAGCTACTAAGTAAGACACCTGAAGTACTTCTACAAGAAATACAATGTTTCCACTTCTGGATTCAAAGTAAAAGAGGAGTTCTACAAGGCCCTGAGGGCCTGGGTAGAAGCAAGGAAAACCCATGAGATTGAGGAAGAGGATGACCATGCAGATGTACAGCAGGAAGGGCCATTGGGCTCAGGAGGTAGGAAGGCACCTTCCCCCGCAGGTATCAGTGCTTCTGACAAAAGTCTGTTTCAAGAAGAGCTGGAGGACAGAGAGAGAAGTCTAGGAGGCATGAAATTGAGATGACCAAGTTGAAGGTGAATAGGCAACTGGAGATAGAAAATAGGAGATTAGACATAGAGGAAAAGAAATTGCAGTTTGAGCATGAAAAGGTTTTGAGGGAGTTGGAATTTTAAACCAAAGTTTAGAGGTTACTCCCTCTGGTGGCAGCATACCGTCAGTACCTGTGGAAGCTAGGGTGTATATTCCCAAGGATGTGGTGAAAGAGTTTTATAAAAATGACTAGCAGCCCGTCCCGACGTTGTCCGGGTATGAATTGCTGTCGGCCAGTAGTATATTGTTTTGTAGGATTTCGTTTGGATAGCATTTCTTATCTGTGACAGGCCTGTGAAACGCTCCGATTCACAGTGCACTGCTGATGCACTTAAGAGTGTGCGTTCAGTAGTGTGTGAACTCGAGTTTCCCTACTTTATTTTTCCTTGCAATATTATATAGCGCAAACTCGACAACATGGCATGAGCACAATTTACATTACAGAAGAACACATTCATTTGTGGTAGGCACGGGGAGACAAAGCTATTTGCCTGGAATCACAGGATGTTGAGCTGATGCCGAGATTCGAACGTAGCTCCCCAGCTCTAAAGTTCGCAATTCTAGAACTTGTGGCGGGAGGTGTGTCTAAAAGTGTATGTCGAAGCTGGCCATCAATGAGAGAGACCTGTGCATTTTTCAAATCGGTGGTGAAACAATATGAGTATGTTGCTGGAGATGTGGGCCGCCGTGCCACCAATGTACTTACCGGTGGAGGGTAAACACCCATTATTCCGCAACGTTCTTTCCGCATACCATCACTCCACATACTTTCATTACGAAAGTACCATGACTCCGCAATGCCATTATAACGCATGGCATTTCATTTAAATGCTTTTACCACGCATACGTTTACAACGAAATTCGTTGTAAATGCATGAATGGTAAAAACATGTTTTTTTAAATGTTTGGATAAGGTAAGTATGGGTATAGGGGTATATTTTTTGGGGTACTGAGGTATATGTTTTGGGGTGTTTGGGTATTTTAAGGGTTCAAATATAGTTTTGGGTTATGGGGTACAGGGATAGTTTTAGGGTTTAGGGATAGGTATGGGTTTTGGGGTACAGGGGTATTTTTAGGGTTCAGGGCTAGGTGTGGGTTTTGGGGTACAGGGGTATTTTTAGGGTTCAGGGCTAGGTTTGGGTTTTGGGGTACAGGGGTATTTTAGTGTTCAGGGGTAGGTTTGGGTTTTGAGGTACAGTTTTATTTTTATGGTTCAGGGCTAAGTTTGGGTTTTGGGGTACAGGGGTATTTTTAGGGTTCAGGGGTAGGTTTGGGTTTTGGGGTACAGGGTTATTTTAAGGGTTCGTGGCTAGGTTTGGGTTTTGGGGTTCAGGGGTAGGTTTGGGTTTTGGGGTACAGGGGTATTTTTAGGGTTCAGGGATAGGTTTGGGGTACAGGGGTATTTTTAGGGTTCAGGTGTAGGTTTGGGTTTTGAGGTACAGGGATATTTATAGGGTTCAGGGCTAGTTTTGGGTTTTGGGGTACAAGGGTATTTTTAGGGTTTAGGGATAGGTTTGGGTTTTGGGGTACAGGGTATATTTATAGGGTTAAGAAGGGTTAGTGTTTAAGGGTGTTGGGGTATTTTAAGGAGTATGGGTGGGTTATGATTATGGGGTGCAGGGGTATTTAAAGGGAGCAGGGTGGACACCCGGAGCTGGAATGTACAGAACCTGGGAAGAAAAAACAATGAAATATTGGGCACAACGCTCTCTTTTTTTTCTCCGTAATCCCGCGCCCCGCACACGCCCACGCCCCCAGCACACGCCCACAGCACACGATATGAGACATGGCATGAAGGGCGGAACGTACCACACGTCCCCAGCATTTGTCACGCCCCCCAGCACACGCCCACAGCACAACCAAACACGCCCACAAGGGACTACTTTGCTGGCACGGTTCTTTTACCATTTAAATGTATATGGTGGGCGTCTGCATAGCCTATGTCCTTCTGCTGCAACCGCCCTTTCCAATGCTGTATTGGGTGTTGTGATTGGTGCTGTGGTTCCTGAGATTACCCGCCTCAAAGGTTTGGACTCTCTCTTTATTATATTAGTATAGATAGATGATATTGGGCAGTGGTTCAGAGCCTATGAGGTAGCCATGTCTTCCCACCTGGTCCCTGAGAGAGATTGGGGAGCGGGGTTGTGTGGAAAGTTCCTTCGTGAGGGGCGGGATACACTGTTAAACTTGCCTTCTGAAGTCCACAATTCATACAGCCACATGAAGGATGCATTAATGTCTAGGTATGGTTTGACCCCTGAACTCTATAGGCAGAGGTTCAGGTCTTGTAACAAAATAGAGAAGAGTACGTGGGTGGAATATGTCACTTTCTTTTGTAGAGCACTGGATGGTTGTGTAAAGGGCAGCAGGGTTAATGATTTTCAAGGTCTCTTTGATTTGATTGCATAGGAGCACTTGTCCAATAATTGTTTTCCAGAGCTGCGCCGGCACCTGATTGATAACAAGCTGACTAACCCTAGGAAGCTTGCTGAGGAGGCGGACCGCTGGGTGAGCACCAGGGTCCACAAGGGTCACATGGGAGGCTCAGCCAAAGGTGGGCAGGGTCCCCAGCAGAAGAGTGGGGGGACAAGGGTAAACAAAAGGAGTCATGCAAGGGGCCCAAAGTATTCCCCAAGGGAACCAAGGGAAAGGTTCCCCCCTCCCCCCCCCACGCCCCCTTGAGAGAAAGCAAGGGGTCCCGACAGGTAGTCCTGTTCCACAGGGACCCCTGAAATGTTACAAGTGTGGTGATCTGGGTCATAAGGCGAATTATCCCAGGTGCCACATGTTTGGAAAACCAGCACCCACTGGTGCTCCACCCCGGCAGATGGTGAGTGTAGCCTTGGGGGAGGAGATTGATGTCCAAGGTGGGTGGGGTCCCGCACAGATTACCCTCGTCTCTTTAGGAGACTGTGAGATGGTCTCAGAAACTCAGCTGCCCAGGATCACTAAGAAATATGGGCAGTGGGTGACCATCAATGGCCATAAGGTGTAGGCTCTTAGAGATACAGGAGCCAGTGTGACAGCTGTCAGGTGTCACCTGGTGTCTCAAGAGCAGATTGTCCCTCATACATTTTGCAGAGTTGTTGCCGCAGTCAACACAGAGAGCCATTGTCCAATGGCTCAGGATCCCTTTGAGTGGGGGGGGGGGGGGCTCTGGTACTCCTCAGGGAGCTGTGAGGCCGGCCATGCCTGTTGACTGTTTTTTGGGGAACGATTTAGAGAGCTCACCTTGGGAGAAGTTGGAGAAGAGTACTCATTTGAAGATGGTGGGTCTGCCTGACTAGGCGTGCGTGACCACCCAGGTCAATGGCAGCCAGTAGGGGTGCTCAAGACGACCTGGAGCCTGAGAGGGAGGCCCAGGAACCTGCCTTCGAGAGAAGTGGCAGAGGACGCGGGAAAACCGGCCCCTGAAGTTCCCATGGCCCAGGAGGAGGTAGACCTTGAGGGGGATGCCCTGGAGCCTACCGGGGAACAGGTAGCTGAACTGGGGGACCTGCCTGGGCTGACCCATTGGCAGCAGGAAGGAGGCCCCTCCAGGGAAGAATTCTGTTGGGAGCAGAGAGAATGCCCTTCTCTTGAGGGCTTGCGGCAACAGGCTGCAAGCCAGGCAGCAGGTAATCAGTGTGGATCACATTGGATCTTCTGGGAGAATGGTCTCCTGTATGGTGAGCCTAAGGTTGCTGAGCCTGGGTCAGCCTGTGTGCTGGTGGTACCCAAGAGCTTCAGAGCCTTCCTTCTGGGGCTGGCTTATGATGTACCATTGGCAGGACATTTGGGGCAGGACAAGACCTTTGAGAGGCTTGTCACCCACTTTCATTGGCCCCAAATGCGCAAGAGTTCAGACACTCATTGCAGGACATGTCAGACTTGCCAGGCAAGTGGAAAGAGTGGGAGGAAGCAGAAGGCTCCTCTCCAGCCATTCCCTGTGGTCAGTACCCCCTTTGAGCGGGTGGGGATTGACATTGTGGGGCCACTGAACCCCAAGACAGCCATGGGCAACAGGTTCATCCTGGTCTTGGTGGACCATGCCACCCCGTATCCGGAAGCCATACCTCTGAGGACAGTGACGGTCCCCGTGGTGGGACGAGCACTGATGGGAATTTTCTCCCGAGTGGGATTCCCTCATCAGGTAGTGTCTGACCGGGGGACCAACTTCATCTCTAAGTATATGAAGTCCCTGTGGCAGGAGTGTGGGGTAACTTACAAGTTTACCACTCCTTACCACTCCCAAGGAAACGATTTGGTTGATGGGTTCAACCGAACCCTGACAGGCATGATACTGGGTCTTGAGGAACCCATGAGGCATAAGTGGGACATCCTCTTACCATGCCTACTCTTTGCATACCGTGAGGTGCCACAGAAATCTCTAGGTTTCAGTCCCTTTGAGCTTCTCTATGGACACCCAGTCAGAGGACCTCTGAGTCTGGTCAAAGAAGGCTGGGAGCAATCTCCCAGGAAACCTCCCCAGGATGTATATAGCTACATGCTCGCCTTCAGGAACCACGCTAGGCGTTTCAGGCAACTCGCTGAGGTGAATCTGGAAGCCAGCCATGAGGAGATGAAGTGCTGGTATGACCAGAATGCCACTCTGGTAGAGCTTCAACCTGGCCAGAAAGTGTGGATCATGGCCCCAGTGGAGCCTTGCGCTCTCCAGGATAAGTGGACCGGACCATTTGAGGTTGTGGAGCACAAGTGTCCAGTTACCTACTTTGGTGGACTTGCGGTCTCCCAGGAACCCCTTGAGGGTCCTGCATGTCAACCGCCTTAAGTCTGAAGTGGGCATGCTCTTTGCAACAGATGCTGGAATGGAGGAGGAGATTGAGCCTCTTCCTGACCTGTCTGCAACAGAGCAAGATGGATCAGTGGATGGTGTTAACCTCTCTTCCACCCTGACCCATGAGCAACAGAATGACTGCCGCCAGTTGCTGGGACAGTTTTTTTATCTGTTCTCCCTGGTTCCTGGTGGCACATATTGGTGCGGCCATGATATGGACACAGGAGACCGCTTACCTGTGAAGCATAAAACTTACAGGGTGACTGACAGGCTGAGGGCTTGCATCAAAGAGGAGGTCTCAAAGATGCTTGCCCTAGGGGTGATTGAGTCCTCTAGCAGTCCTTGGGCCAGCCCAGTGGTCTTGGTCCCAAAGGCTGCAGCGCCGGGTGCCACACCCGAACTCCGGTCTGTGTGGACTACAGAGAGCTCAATTCAGTCACGAAGACTGACGCGCACCCCATCCCCAGAGCTGATGAGCTCATTGATCGGCTAGGGGCTGCACAGTAC
The DNA here is from genome assembly GCF_964261635.1 of Lissotriton helveticus. NCBI lineage: Eukaryota > Metazoa > Chordata > Amphibia > Caudata > Salamandridae > Lissotriton > Lissotriton helveticus. The sequence goes on from NC_136065.1 coordinate 1,348,990,405, forward strand.
CTCAGCACGGTTGACTTAACGTCTGGGTACTGGCAGATCGCCTTGACTGATGGGGCAAAGGAGAGGTCAGCATTCTCTACACCAGATGGGCATTTCCAGTTCCGTGTTATGCCCTTTGTGATGAAGAATGCCCCTGCCACCTTTCAGAGGTTGGTCAACCAGGTGTTGGTTGGGCTGAATGAGTTCAGTGCCGCCTACCTGGATGACATCGCAGTGTTCAGTGCCATTTGGGAGGAACATCTGCGCCACCTCTGGGAAGTTTTGTTGGGGCTGCGAAGGCAGGCCTCACGATCAAGGCGAGTAAGTGCCAGATCGGGCAGGGTTCTGTGGTGTACTTGGGACACCAAGTTGCGAGTAGCCAGGTGGCGCTCCTACAACCCAAAATTGAAATCATCCTGGCTTGGGAGCCCCCCAAAACCCAGACAGAGGTGAGAGCTTTTATAGGACTCACAGGGTATTACAGGAGGTTTGTCAAGGGGTGTTGCACCCTTGACAGAGCTGACTTCCAGGAAGCAGCCCAAGAAAGTGATTTGGACTGACACCTGTCGGAAAGCTTTTGAGGCCCTGAAAGCTGCCATGTTCGCGGCGCCCGTGCTCCTGGCACCCAACTTCTCCAGAGAGTTTATCGTTAAGACAGACGCTTCAGAGCATGGTGTGGGGGCTGTTTTGTCACAGATGAATGAGGAGGGCCTAGATGAACTTGTAGCCTTCATCAGTAGGAGGTTACTTCCACAGGAACAGAGGTGGAGTGCTATTGAGCGTGAGGCATTTGCTGTGGTCTGGGCACTGAAGAAGCTGAGACAATACCTGTTTGGGACTCACTTCCGGGTTCAGACATACTTCAGGCCCACAGATGGTTAATGCAGATGAGCGGTGAGAATCCAAAGCTGTTGAGGTAGTCCATTTGCCTACAGGGTATTGACTTTATGGTGGAACACCACCCTGGTACAGAACACGCCAACACTGATGGTCTATCCAGATTTTTCCGCCTTAGTGATGAGAATTCCCAGGAGTTAGGGTAATTCTCCCCACATTTCAGCTGGAGGGGACACATGTTAGACCTGGCACCATGGGCGTGGGTTTCACTTCCGTTGTTGCTATTGCCTCATGTGTTTTTGCTGGTGTTAAATGCTTTGGGTACTGTGCCACTGCTGTCCAGTGCCACAGTGCAAGTGCTTCCTACTGTAAATTGATGTATGGATTAGTGATTCCATGATTGGCTTGTTTGGTTTACTTGTCAGACCCTAGTACAGTGCACTGAGTGTGCCCGGGGCTTGTAAATCAAAATTCAGCTGGTGGGCTTGCAGCACGGGTTGTGCCACCCACAGAAGCAGCCTTGTAAAATGTGTCTAAGGTCTGCCATTGCAGAGCCTGCGTGCAATCTGGTACTGTGATGTTGACTGGGCACCCACTTGCCAGTTCCTAAACCTTCCCTTTTCTTCAAATCAGACACTACTATGGTAGGCCCAAGGGCAGGGTGCATTGTAAGTATAAGGTAGGATAAGCCCTGATGTGTGTGGTATGTCTTAATAGTGAATTACAGCCATTTTCGTTTTTCACTTTTGCAAGGCTATCTGTTCTCCATAGGCCAGCATGGGCAGTTAGATTATTACATTCTTATAATCCTAACTGACTCAGAGAACATGGTGGAAATTCGAGTATAGTATGCCTGGACTCAGAATGATAAAATGCATCTTTTAGTGAAGTTGATTTTAACATTCTGTGTTTAAAAATACCACTTTTAGAAAGTAGGTATTTTCTTGCCTAACCTTTCAGGCCTCCCTCTGCTAGATTGTGTATTTCTTGTCTGGTGTTTTAGAGAGACAGGGCTGGGGGATTCCAAGAGACCGGTTTAGTCAGCCCAGTGGTGAATAGAGAGATCTGCATCTAGATGGGTGGGAGGAGTTGCACCTGAACCTTGAATAGAGCTGTGCCTGCCTTCCACAATGCTGGCTCCACCTCATGGGGTGCTTTTGATGTCTCTGTCCTGCACAGTGAAAGAAGACAAGGAATGCTGTCAACAAAGTGCTCCAGGGCTGTGCTTTCCCTACACAATGCTGGCTCCACCTCCTGTGGAGCGTCTGATGTTTCTGCCCTGCACTGTGAAAGGAAAGAAGGAGTCTTGTAAACAGAGTGCTCCATAACTGGTTTGGACTAGGCAAAGGCCCCTCTCCCCTCAGAGAACAAAGGCTTTTGGGGTATAACTATTGGGACCCTGATCCAAAGAAATTAAAACACTTTTGGACTACAAGAAGAAACCTTTGCTGAGGAGAGGAACCTGAAGAAACTGAGGAGAGACTATTCCTAAGCTGAAGTGCTGCTTAGGGGATTGGCCTGCAGTGGTTGCCTGACTGCAAAAGGAAGGAGAAAGGAACTTTGTGTACTTGGCTTTCAACTTGTGAAGGATCTCCAAGGGCTTGGAAAAGAGCTTGCCTCCTGCTGAAGTCTCAGGGACAACAGACTTCACCCACCAGCTCCCCAGGGTTCTTTGGACGTGCCTGCTGCTGTTTTGGGCCTTCTGAGGGACTGCGTGTCGCAAGGAGCTGGAAGCGCGACTCAACGAGGAAGAAGTGTGTCGCCGTTGCCGTCGCTGCTGCTGCTGTCGCACTTCTGAACAAGGGTGCCTCCGCTGGAGCTGTCGTATTGCACCTAATCGAGAGAAGCGTCTAGCAACGAAGAGGTAGCGTGTTGCAGTCGCTGCTGCTGCCGTCTCACTTCTGAACAAGGGTGTCACGCTGGAGCTGTCGTATTGCACCGCATCGAGAGAAGTGTCTCGCAACGAGGAAGAAGTATGTCGCCGTCGCTGTGGCTGCCGTCGCATCTCTGAACAAGGGTGTCGCCGCAGTCACTGTCGCATTGCACCACATCAAGGAAAGCGCCTCGCATTCCCGGAGAAGCACACCACAGTCGGAGCTGTGCTGTCGCATTTCTGAACAAGGATGTCAGCGTGTGGTTGTCGCATTGAGCGGAAGCTGCTCGCAAACCTTGGAGAAGAGTGTCGCAGCTGAAGCAGTTGCCGTCTCATCACTGAACAAGGGTGTCTCCGCTGCAGTAGACTCATCGAATCGAGACTTCTCGCATCATTGGAGAAGCGTGCCACATCTGGAAGATCTTCATGTCTTTATTTATTTGCACCGGAACTTTGCTGCATTTCCATCGCTGAAAAATTAATTGTTGTGGAAGCACAACGCATCGTAAGGTACATTGACGCAAAGTGTTGCATCTTAAGAACTGAATTGAACTAAGCTAAAACTACCATCTCAAGTATAATATTGTGGATTTCAGTTGTTTAATCGTCTTGTGTTAAGTCTATATAAAGAATACTTATTTTTGATATAAACCTTGTGTGGTGTCCATTTGTAGTGTCGTCTCTGGGCCACTGCCTCTGAAATACGCCTGTCTGCTTGTGCCAAGCTACCAAGGGGGTGAGCAGGGGTTATTTTAGGAGTGTACCCCCTTACCCTGACTAGAGGCAAGGGTCCCTATTTGTCATAAGTACCTACCCGTGTCAACTAGAGACCCCCACATCTAACAGCTAATAAGTACCAGATAGGGCAAAGCAAGGTTGTGTACCTGGGCCAGCTTGTGGGTGGAGGCCAGGTTCAACCACTTCAGAGCAAAATCCAGACTATAATGGACTGGGTTGCTCCAACTACCCAAACTCAGGTCAGAGCTTTCTTCTGCCTGACTGGGTTTTACAGGAGGTTTGTAAAAGGATATCGTTGCATAGTGAATACCTTGAATGATCTCACCTCCAAGAAAATGTCCAAGAAAGTTTAGTGGACAGTTAGCTGTCCAAAGGCATTTAATGATCTCAAGCAGGCCAGGTGCACTGCTCCCTTTCTGCAGAGTCCAGACTACTCCAAGCATTTTATTGTCCAGACAGATGCATCTGAGTTGAAGGGTAGAGGCTGTGTTGCCACAACTTTATGCAGAAGGCCAGGATCAACCAGTAGCTTTTATTAGAAGAAGGTTGACCCCCAGAGAGAAACGTTGGTCAACTATAGAAAGGGAAGCTTTTGCTGTGGTCTGGGCCCTGAAGAAGTTGAGGCCATATTTGTTTGGTACTGAATTCATTGTTCAGACAGACCATAGGCACCTCTTATGGCTAAAACAGATTAAGGGTGAAAACCCCAAACTTTTGAGGTGATCCATTTCCCTATAGGGGAATGGACTATACAGTGGAAGACAGACCTGGGAGTAACCATGCAAATGCACATGGACTCTCCAGATATTTGAACTTAGAAAATGAAGACTCAACTAGGCAAGGTTAGTCTCATCCCCTTACGTTGGGGGGGGGGGGAGGGGTTGTGCAGGAAAGTAGGATCTGCTTCTTATGGTTACCCCCACTTTTTGCTTGATGTGATGCTGTTTTTGACTAGGCTGACTGGAATCCTGCTAATCAGGACCCCAGCCTATCTGCTTTCTCCCTAAATTGTTGTGTTGAGTACCTAGGTACACAACAGATTGGATACTGGGGTACCATTATCAGTCCCTAGTATTTGGTACTAAGGTACCCAGGACAAAGGTACCCCAGAGGTCTCCCATGGGCTGAAGAATGCATTATGCCACCTATGGGAGACCATGCAGAATACACGCCTGCCATTGCAGCCTGTGTAAGTTGGTGCATGCACCACTTACTAAAGATATAGGTTTACTATATATAAGGGTCACTGCACCTAAAACCTTTAAGTCACCTGTGGGAGAGCGGGCCAGATAAACAGACAAGGAGGCTGTATGTAGTGGGCCAGTGGAGATCTTTTATTAACAGTTCGCAAGATGGTAGGCACACATTTAGTGGGTTCAGTGTTTTCCTCAGGATCTTCGGAACCTTCTCCTTCCAAATCTTTTTCTGCCACACGGTCTTCTCCTAGGTCAAGGTGTCTACCACGGAGGCTCATGAGAGGAAAAGAGAGAAGGAGCCGTCAGTCCTGTTCACTATCCTATGCCTTTACTGTATGGCTATCCCATCACCAAACACCATTGTGTCATGCTGAGGAAGTCTTGATGAGGCTGAGAAAAGGGTATCTTTATCATGACTAGAAAGGAGGTTTTAAAAGGAGAGGTAGGCTGTACGGTTATTGAGACCTAGGTCTGTATCGACCCGAGTCAATAAGACGGTATCAAAATAGGGGTGGAATCGAAAAGAGGTCATGCACTCAGTCAATTGCGGCCGAATAAATGAGGCGATTTCAAAATAGGGGTAGGGTCGTGAAAAGGCGTGCCATCAAAAGAAACATTGTGTCCCCTCTGCGCCTGCAGTCCCCCCTCCCTAACCACCCCTCTGCCTTCCCCTCCCCTCTCTGTCCCGAGTGACTCACCGGCTCCGCCGCAACTCTCCTCCGAGTTGCGGCCACTCTCGAACCTCCTCCTGTGGGGTCCATCAATCTTCACACCACAACTCGTCGTCTTCTTCGTCTTCTCCTCGAAATTCCTCGATGACCTGCAGCTTCGCGTCCTCTCGTCTCTCCGTCTCTTCCAGTACCCCGGCTTCTTCGTGCCTACTGGAAGCTGATTCGCTCTTTTTCTCCGCCCCCGGGTCAGTCCTTCCGGGGTAACTCCCTCCTCCTGCGGCGTCACGTAGAACTAGTTCCTGTGGAAGCAGAGGACAAAGGGGCGTGTTTATCTTCCGGACATGCGAGATTGGGATCCTAGAACTTACAGGTAAACGGGTTCCCTTACGTTGTAGGGGCCAAGGTCGTGTCTGGATCGGTGTCCCTTCACATCACCCCTATAGCGGGGCTTTAAAACCGGAGTGCAGGGTGCTTGGTTCTAAGTGAGAGGGTGCCCCTGCATGAGCAGGACATCTCTGCAGCCTGTGGAGTTCATTCTGTCAGTAAAGCAGCCATATGCTATATGGAGGTGCACTGCGTAATCGCGCAGTGACCATCTCGAGAACGGCTGCACCGAATCCTATCATGTTTGTTTTAAAACATGTTGGAATCATACCGGGTATGATTCCAAGCACTAGAAGAGCCCTCCCTTAGGCTCTTAGTGCTCCCAGTACCAGCCTTCTAGTCCTGGACAGCACAAAATGAGTTTATGCCCACCAGAAACACATTTCTGCCCTCCTGCTGCTGAGTCAAGCTCGAGCAGGGGAAGGTAGAACTAGGCATCCTGTCCAGGGAGGTGTGGACACCTCCCACACAGGATTCACTGTATTAGGGCTTGGTGGGTGCGCTTGCCAGCACCTGAAAGTCTGGATGAGGGGTACATTTGGTGTCCCTCTGCATAGTTCAGTTCAAACCAGTCCTGGGAACTGTTGGCTTCCGCTCTGGCGCAAAACTGGGCAAAGGACATGGGAGTAACCTCCCCCCTGTCCCTCCCCTCCCCTGGGGTCCCCTCAGTCTTCCCAATCCTCTCCTTAGGGTACTTAAGGGCTTCCCTGGGTGTAGGTCCCTAGATTCTTAGTTTAGATAAGATTCAGAACTGAAACCACTGCACTTCTACTGTCTGGGCACTCTGGACCTTTCTGGACTTTGTTTGGGCCTGACTTAATCTTCTTTCCAGTCTGCTGCACCGTCTGTATCTGTGCATCATACAGGAACCTTCCAAGATCTGTGAAGCATCAAGGTCTACTGAAGTAATCTCCATTGGAGTGAAGGAGTCACTCCGCTGCATTCGCAGGCACCGCAACTAAGTTGACCGGTCTTCAGATGTGTTGCAGAGTCGTGGGCTTTGCAACACCGGTGGTGCTTTTCCCCCGGTTCCAAGGCCTGCTGTACCCTCTCACCAAGTTTGAGGCCAGTAGTCCTCGTGGGGGTTGCAATAACCAAACCCCTGAGTACAACGTCCCCTTTATTGTTATTGTTATTGTTGTTAACTACAGCTTATATAGTGCCAAATCACCGTCAGGTCTCAAGGCGCTATTGACAGAAGAAAGCTATGCTGACAGAAAAGCAGATACGTAAAGCCCTGGCACGAAGAAGAGCTTAGGGCCTCCCTAAACAGGAGTGTTTTTAGCGATTTCCTAAACTACAACAGGTTGGGTTCCTTACGAGGAGACTCGGGGAGTCTATTCCAGACCTGTGGTACTACCACTGAGAAGGATCTGCCGCCCTTCGTTGCTAATTTATAGTGGGGGCAGGACAGCAGTTGAGTGTTCGAAGACCTTAGTGATCGTGTAGGTTTATAGACTCCAAGGTGTTCTTTAATGTAAGCAGGTGCTTGACCATAAATTGCCTTGTGGGCAATGCACAAACTTTTAAACTCCACCCGTTGTTTTATGGGGAGCCAATGTAGCTTGCAAAGCAGTGGAGATGCATGAGTGCGTCTGGGTAGCCTAAAGATTAACCTAGCTGCATCGTTCAAGACCACTTGCAGCCTATTTGTCAGTGTTTTGGGGAGGCCCAAATACAATGCATTCCCATAATCTAATTTTGAGATTATAGTAGCAGTGACAATAGTACGGAGCGTGGTGGAGGAAAGCAGAGGGACTAACTTACGTAGCTGTCTAATTAAGTTAGTGCAAGTCCCGACCACTGACGAGATCTGGCTGACCATTGACAACTCATGATCAATCTTTATGCCTAGGCTTTTTACGTTGGAACAAGGTTTAGGGGTCGGCCCAAGGTCTTGAGGCCAAAACAGATCACCCCAAGGGGACGCCTCAGTTGAAACCACCAGGACCTCAGTCTTTTCCGGATTGATCTTCAATGAATTTGCTGTCATCCAGCTCACCGTATGCCTAAGTATTTCTTGAGCGTGGGTCTGTGCGGATGCTGTGTTATCAATACTGAGTAGCAACTGGGTATCGCCAGCATAGTTGAAGGTTTTACAGTCCATGCTTACCAAGGAGTCTATTAAGGGCTGCAAATAAAGATTAAAAAGGAGAGGGGACAAGGCGGATCCCTGAGGGACTCCACACTCCAGAATACCCAAGTTTGATATACAGTCCTCCAATTGAATCCTTTGAGATCTTCCAGAAAGAAAGGATTTGAGCCATTTGTAGGCTACGTCTTGAATCCCAAATGCGGCCAGTCTGTCCAGAAGCAAGGCATGGCTGACAGTGTCGAATGCCGCTGACAGATCTAATAATATCGGGGACTCTGTTTTTTACTGTCAGCCATACCTCTGAGCTCATCAAGCACCGAGAGCATCACCAATTCGGTGCTGTGATGTGCTCGAAAACCTGCTTGACGTTCCTGGAGTAGATGGTGTGACTCTAGAAATGATGAAAGAGACCTCAAAAGGTGCTGTTCCAAAATCTTAGCCACAAAAGGGAGCTGGGATATAGGCCTATAATTTTTTAAGTTGGTAGGATCAGCCCCCGGCTTCTTTATTAGGGGCCTAACTCATGCTTCTTTGAGACTGGATGGAAGCTGGCCAGTGACTAATGATTTGTTTAAAAGGGAAACAAGGTGACTTTCTAAAGCAGGAAGCGCCAGGCGAAAGATGCTAGGGGGACATGGATCTGCAGGAGAGCCAGACTTTATTCGATTCATAAGCTGTTCTAGAGCTGTGGAATCAATCAGAGGGAACTCAGAGATAGTGTGGTTTGGCGAAGGGAATTGGGGATATGGATGAGAGGAGTGACTGCTGGAAGTATTCTGGATCTCATTAAGAATAGTTTGTACCTTATCGAGGAAGTAGTGTTGAAAGATGTTACAGTCAATTGGAAATTCTGATCTCTACTTTCTTGCTCAACTCTGATAAGATCTTAAAAGTTTCCTTTTGTACATTATCCGCGTTGTTAATTCGGGATTCATAATAATCTGCTTTTGCTGACCGAATGCAGGTTTTGTACAATTTAAGGAAAGATTTATAATGATCCCTGTCAATGGGATCATTTGATTTCCTCCAGCGTCTCTCTAAAAGGCGGAGTTTTATTTTGTGTTCCCTCAAGGAAGAATTGAACCATGGGGCTCAGTTTACTGTTCTATTTATTTTCTGATTTAAAGTTGCAAAGGCTTGTTGTCGTCTTTGCAAGAAGATCTTCAGGCTCCAAGTTGCCCCAACCTGGAGCACCTCCAGTAACCAGAATCTTCTGCCACACCGCATCGTGGCCTGCATCTTTTGGCGAGCTGCTTGAGGTCCTCTCGCGACTCCTTTGCCTCCGGCATGTGTTTCCATTTGAGGGTCTCCTTTGTTTTCCTAGGGCTCCCCTGATTGCTCGAGGCCTGCCCTGACTCCCCTGCTTTTGGTGAGTCTCCTGGACCTTGCTGGTCCCAACCGTGCACCTTTTGGACTTCCTGCGTGGTTTGCATTTGCCAAGGCTTGTTGGTGCTCCCTCAGCCCTCTACATCCTTAGTGGGACAGCTCGGATCCGGGTCCTGGTCGTCCTCAGCGTCACCTGTCTTGCAGCTGCAGAGTCAAGGTCACCGTCCTCTTTGCTGAATCACTCGACATCGGAGGGCATTTGTATTCCAAGTCGCCTGGTCACCTCTGAGTGACATAGACTCTGTCGCCTCTGCTTTCAGGTACTCCTCTTCAAGAATCCACATTTGGATTCCTCTGCACATCTTTTCCTCTTCCAGCTGCTGCCCTTTCCCAAATTCCTTCTTTGGGTTAGATGGCGGTTTCCGACGCCAGATCACACCTATGCACCCGGCTTCTCTGGGATAGGTAAATTGGGTACCACGGTATCCACGGGTGGGGTGGCTCACCAACCTTCAGTCACCCACGAGGTTTCCTCGGGGTCTACCGGGAAGGATCCTTAAACTTTAAATATCCAACCGCGAATTGCTTATAGACTTGTACGGAGCACGCAGTCGTGTTCACACATTGCACACCCTCTCTGTGGTGTCAATATCTACTTACCTTGGGTGGTTTGTGGGTCCCCAGCTATTCTACGTCCTCTCAACATTGTCTTATCTCAATTCATGGTTCTTATACCACTTTCTAAGTATATGGTTTGGTCCCCCCCGGGGCCCACTGTGTATTAGTGCTATTTACTGTGATTTCTTTTTTAAGGTATTGGGTGCTTTGTGTCAATCTCTGTGTGGGAGTTACTAAACCTACTAGGGGGCATATGTATGAAAAACTGATTTTGCGATTCTCAAATAGCGATTTTTGGCAAATCGCATCTTGAGAATCGGAAAACCCGATTACATAAAAGATCGCAAATACTTTGCGATTCTCAAAAATTCGCAGAATAATAATGGGAATACCTAAATTGCGATTCCCTAATAGCTTTGCCAAAAGAGGGGGATCAGTGGGGGGCTTATTAAAGAGGTCCAGGCTCCGTGCCCACATGAGTCATGCTCTACAAAAAATTGAAGCTGTTCTTCTGACCTAGATATCACCTGCCAACTAATTAGTGGTGGTGAGTTGGAAAAAGGGGGGGGGGGGAGGTAGAGAAGGAGGTAGTGGGATCGGGGATCCCGCTTTTGCGGAACTAGGGTCCTCACACACCCAGCAAGCTAGGTGTCATGCTTCATCATATGGACCTGCTCCCGGCGCTGCAATGTTTAACGGGCACCCGCGAAGGGGCTCTTTTTCGGAGATCTTTTGTTCCTTTGCCATATGGTGAAGTGGGGTGAGTGGCCCGTGTGTGTGTAGATAATGAGTGGTGCTGTGGGTGTAATTAAAAAAGGTTGGATATTCCAAAACAATGTGTTTTATTGTGGTTGGTAATCCACCTTGTTTAAAAGAAATATACAAATAGAGTGGCACTGGCCCTAACAAGGGCTATTCATTCAATATTGTGCTCTTCTCTCTGGGTCGACATGTTTCTTGCCCTGTTGGTCTGTTAGTACCGTGGCAATTTTTCAGGACCTATGTGTGTGTGCTAAGTGCAAAGGGGGTTCGTGGTAAATATCTACACTAAAATGATGCAGCTAATTGGGTGCTATCATTCAGAATGGACTACCTATCTATGTTTGTGTAGTCAAAGGTGAAGGACCTCCCTATTTAGTTCGAGGTGCTTCAACGTAGGTGGGAGGATCGCGGGGCGCCTCGATAGTAGGAGCCTATTCTCCGGTGGAGTCCGCGTGGGTAACCTACCCTTCGCCGCCCGTCCTATGGTCACCGATTCCTTAATAGCGAAATCGCAATTAAAGAATTGCAAATTAGAGAATCGGCAATTCATGTGCAGCTTGATGACATCACAACCAGGAAGTGTGACTGGCCATGCTGCACCTGATTGCCAGAAGCTGAGTGAGAGGCTGTGAGGAGAGGAGGAGAATTGTGCTCTGCAACTGAAAGGAGAAATGAAGTCCCATGGCGCAGAGAAGCAGCAGGAGGAAAATGTGAGAAAGAGGAAACAGAAATTCAGTGAGAGGGAGCAGGAGGTCCTCATCCAGGAAATGGTCATCAGTCATGAGCTCCTGTTTGGGAAAAAATCCCTACATGTGCCAGAGGCACGCAAAAGGAAGATATGGAATGACATACAGGAGAAAGTCAACGCCATCGGCGTGACCCACCGCACTGTTGAAAACCTCAGAAAAAGGTGGTATAAAATGCGTCAAAGGTCCAAGGAGAAGGTGGCAACAAGATTGGCAGAGGCAAAAAAGACTGGTGGTGGGACGTCCACTTCAACAGATTCGACACCCCTGGAGGAGTTGGTGGAGGGCACCTTTAAGCCCGAGCGTGTGAGTGGTGTGGCGGTCCTGGATAGCTCCGAACACCCTGACACCAGACAAGGTAAGATGCATGCCATAACCCCCCTGATTAATCCACAACCCACTCACACACGCAGGCAACACCCAGACACCAAACATGATTGCAACTCCAGTTCATGTTCACAAGCACAGCCAGCAATGCATTATGGGAGATGTAGTGACATGCACCAAAACCTGGAGCAGTGAGAGACAGCAAGGTAGAATAGGTATGAGTTATCCAGGAAAGGCAAAAAACAGACTGATAGCACTCATGTAACTCAGAATTTGTCAACTGTATTGCATTACCAATGCGAGGCAGGACACATAATTAATGTGTGCATTTACATTCACAGCACCACCTGCAACACAGGAATCCATTGCACAAGGGGAGGACACATCCGAAAATGACGACGAGGCAGGGCAGGAGGAGCAGGGTGAAGTCAGACCAGCAATCCCTGTGCCAGGCAGACGGCGCCTCATAGTGCCACCACTACCACTGCTGGAGGCAGGGCCAACGAACACAGAAGGAGAGGCACAGCCAGTCCAGAACCAGCATGCAGGACTGCACACACCACAATCCCCTGTCCATCTCAGTGAAGGGAGTGGGTCGAGACGCAAGGCACGGCCGTCCACCAGCACTTTTTATGTCGGCGAAGACACTGCATTCTATGGGTTTGAAGGCAGCATGCTCAAAGTCCAGCGCCTGCAAGCGAAGAAATTGAAGTCAATCCAGCGCCAGTTCTCAGCGCACAATAATAACATGACTAAGATGAGGGGTGGTGTAATGGGCATGACAGGTGGAGTGTTAGGACTCTGCAGAGAGATAAGGAGAGACCGGGCAGCCAGGCGCAGGGAGAGACTGCGTCTTCACAGCCGGCTGGACTTGTACACCAGAGCTGTGAACCGCCTGTCGACTGCCACGTCCCTGCTGGCATGTTGGTGTGTGAGCATGCAGCATGAAATGGCTCACCGCTGCCAGGATGTGGCCAGGGGCCTGGTGGAGGCCACACATGCCGTGGACCAGATGCGAGCAGCTGCCACAGGTGGCATAGGACCACTGAGCACTTTGGATACTGATGATCAGTCCAGCTGAAGCAGCATCACTCCACCAATTCTACCAGACAGACGCCGGAGTGCGCGGCAGGGGAGACTAGCTGATGACTCCATGGGGGGCAGTGGGCACCCTGAGTGAGGGGCAACAGGCCGTGCCCGCAGGAGGTGAAGTGACTTCAGGGGCATATGGCAATATGTGAAGCAACACATTGCATCTTGACTGATTGGATGACTGACATCCTTGCACTGTGGCACGAACATGTGGTAGCAATTGTAACAAAGTCAGGCTGTGTGACAGATATATTCCTGCACGCAAGGAAATAAATAACACAGTTTAGCACCAATCTGTAGCATTATGTCCTCATTACTCACCTAGAAATAGTTCTGTGTGACCTCATCTCGTCTCTGGTGCCCGGCAGCCGCCCGCACCACCTGCTGGTCTGTGACGTTGAGTTGGTCCCTCCTCATCTGATGACTCTGAATCTGTGAGCTCCACTGGGGTTCCTTTCTTGGTAGCAATATTATGTAGCATGGCACAGGCAACCACAATTTTGCAGCATGTCTCTGGGCTGTACTGTAGCGCTCCTCCACTCTTATGGAGGCAGCAGAACGGCTCTTAAGGATTCCAACTGTTCTCTCAATGGTACAGTGTGTGGCTCTGTGGGCGCTGTTATACCTCCGCTCCCCTTCAGTGGCTGGATTCAGGTACAGAGTCAGGATGTAGTCACATACAGCATACGCACTGTCTCCTGCAGGGTGACAAGAATTATGTTACACACTGTTCATACACTCATGACCTTTACTGATTGTGTGTTTGGAAGCCATGCATTTATGTCACGATCGCGACTGAATGAACTACGATTCCCGGCATGCACTGGGCCGAAAACTACAGTTCCCGTGATCCTTCGCGTTACTCCGCGATCGCACGAGAACACATTAAAGACAGCCGGCGGCTGCCGTCGGTGTCGGGAATTCCTCCAGAGTTTTGATTGCGGCGTTTGGAGTACTTGGTGTTTCTGGTGAGGTAAGGGTGCCTGGCACCACAGCGCTATCGCGGGATCGCTGAGCTCATTGTTTGTTATTCGTTTTGGATATACTCGGTAACGGCTGTTACCGTGGAGGAGGTTGTGTGACCATTTTGACTTTGGATGTGGCCCGGTTGGTATTTTCGGCCAACGGAGATTACCCTGACGGGGTTTTTGGGGTGAGCAGGGCGCACATTACCTGTTGTGGTTATTGTTATGTTATGTTAAATGATTCTTGTTAAGCGCGCTAACACCCAAAGGTTTCTTGGCGCTGGCTGAAGGGACATGGGTGAAACAGAGAGAGTTTATTCAGAAAGAGTGAACAAAAAGGTCTTAAGGAGTTTCCTGAACTGAAGAAGGGAGTTGCTGGATTTAATGGTCAGGGGAAGAGAGTTCCAGAATTTAGGGGCAAGAAAAGCAAATCGACGGCCTCCAAATGTATTAAGTTTAAATTTGGGGATAGCAACCAAATGAAGGGAGGCTGAGCGGAGGGAACGAGCAGGTTGATACAAAGTGATCAGGGATTTTAAGAACACAGGACAAGAACAATGAAGGGATTTGAATACCATGCAGCCCATCTTGAAGGCTGCTCTCTCCTTCACTGGCAACCAATGAAGCTCGCGGAGCAGAAGCCTCGCAGATTGCCACTTAGGGATCTTAAATATAAGGCGGGCTGCCTGGTTTTGTACGACCTGGAGGCGGTGTAAGAGGAATCGCGGAAGTGCATGATAGAGGGAGTTAGAGAAGTCAAGGCGCGATATGACGAGGGACATGACGACCTGACACAGGGCCGCATGTGGAAGTAGGTGCCTGATTTTCTGGATTTTTCGGAGTTGGAACATACACGAAGAAATCGTGGCACCCACTTGAGCCTTGAGTGACAATTCGGCGTCGATCGTCACCCCCAAACTCCTAACGGCCTTGAGTGGTGTAGGGGGGGAACCCAAATCGGGAGGCCAAAACTGCGGACCCCAATAAGCGGCACTGGAGCCAGGGAGGAGTAGCTCAGTCTTTCCAGGATTGAGTTTTAATTGGTTCAGATTCATCCATTGATGGATATGAGTCATAACGGCATGGAAGTTGTTAGTTGCCTGAGGAGAATCGAGTGGAAAGACGAGCTGCAAATCGTCAGCATAATTGAAGACGATAACGTCCCAGTTGTGGAGGGAATGAATTAAAGGGCGAAGATAAAGATTAAATAATAGCGGGGAAAGTGAAGAACCCTGGGGGACACCACAGGTGATAGGGGATTTAGATGCAGTGAAGGGACCAAGACGTACAGCTTGTGATCTTCCTGTCAGGAATGAATCCACCCACCTGAGGGCTGAGCCCCGGATGCCAGCTTGTCCGACACGGTGGAGAAGAATGTCATGATCCACCGTGTCGAACGCGGCAGACAGGTCCAGAAGGACCAAAGCCTGTGGTCTCTTGGCATCTGCATTCCCTCTCAAAGTATCCATGACTGCCAAAATGACAGCTTCCGTGGAATGGGCCGGCCTAAAACCGGCCTGATTGAACTCAAGGAAGCACGAACTCTCGATGAAATTAGAGAGGCACAGGGTGACATGGGCTTCTAGGAGTTTTGACAAATAAGGCAGCAAAGATATTGGGCGGTAGTTTGAGGGTTCCGCCGCGTCAGCCCCAGGCTTCTTCAGAAGAGGCACAAGAGTGGCCTCCTTGAAGGAGCCAGGGACTGTGCCGGAGGTGAGGGAAGCATTCAGGAGGGGTAGTATACACTCAGGCAATTTAAGGCAAACCTCACGCAATACCGCAGGAGGGCAGTGATCATCCGGGGAGCCCGATTTTACACGGTTGGCTAACTTCGCCAAGGTAGGTGGATCTAGAATGGGAAATGAAGTAAGAGATGATGGATTGTCCGGAAGGGTATCCAATAATAGTGATGGCTGTGGGGTAGAGGTGATAGAGTCTTTTATTTTGATAATTTTTTCGATGAAAAAGAGATTGAGGGCATCACAGGTCTCTTTAGACGGGGTTTGAGCTGGAAGGGTCCTGTCGTCCGTGGTCAATTCGTTCATAATCCTGAACACCTCGCAAGATTTATTGGCGGCTGAAGAGATTCTATCAGAGATATGCTCCGATTTGGCTGATAAAATAGCCAATTTATATTCTCTCCAAGCAGTTACATATTTCTGTCTGGATAACAGGGAATAATCCCGCCTCCAGATACGTTCCAATTGACGTACCTCAAGTTTTATTTGCTTGAGGTTGTCAGTGAACCACCGGTTGGCGTTAGGGTGTCTGGTACAGGGGAACTTAATTACTGGGGCAAATTGGTCACTAGCCCCTTTCAGCCAATTGCGAATGTTAGTATCAATCCTATTAACGTCCTCGAGGGGGGAGATGTTCGGACAAGTGGAAGCCAGGGTGATTAAGAATCCCTTGGAATCATAATTCTTCCATTTACGTGCAGAGCCACCTGCCATTAATGGGGCCTTGGTTCGCCCACTGAGATTAATGGTCGTGTCGACTATGAAGTGGTCTGACCATACGCATGGAAGTGTGGAAGGGGTTGAGAGGGTTAGATTCAAAGTCCAAACCTGATCTAGTATGTGGCCTTTTACATGCGTAGGTGAGGTAACTTGCTGACTCAAGTTCAGACTTGTCAAAGTCTCGGATAATGCTGTGGCTTGTGCCCCAGCGTTGGTATCATCGAACCAATGATTAAAATCCCCAAATAGGGCGAAACTAGGTAGTGATGGCAAAAGGGCAGTCAGATGTTCGCATAGTGTCTCCGCGAAATCTGGCATGGATCGGGGAGGACGATATAAAAGGGCGAAGGAGAAAACCCCAGCTTCCATCCCCAAGTTAACAATCAAATTATCTACTTGTGGGAGTGCGAAAGAGGATGAGGAAATGAGATGAAATCGTTTCGAAATAATAGCAGCCACCCCCCCACCAGGGTGATCGGCAATACGGTCAGCGTGGAGAATAAAATAATCTGGGGGAAGGGCTGCTAAGATGTCAGGGAGAGAGTTCTCCGTGAGCCAGGACTCAGTAAGCAAGAGGAGGTCAGGACTTTCTTGTAACAACAAGGTGAAAATGTCTACCTGGTGTCTGACCATTGAACGGGTGTTTAAGAATAGAACCCGGATGGAGTTGTGATTCAGTGCGGGGGCAGTCAATGGATAGGAGGGTCAGGTATAAGGGGGGGGGTTACATAAAATACCAAGTGCAGTGAGTTTCCCCATGGTGACTAAAGGGGGAGCCAGTCCAGGTAGGTTGTACTCTCTCAAATGCCTAGCGGTATATGAGATGTAATGGCTGGCATCCCCTACCCCTTGCCCCTGCCGGCCGCGGACGGGCGCAGACGGGCTTGACTCTGGTGCGACTCCGGCGCGCCTACGACGCGCCCGCTGCGCTCGTCCGCTGCGCTGACACATAGTGGCCGTTTAAGTAGGGAGGAGACGAGGGGGTGTGGCGAGGATCGCCGTCCAACCCTACCCAAAATGGAGCCCACGAACGCTGAGGAGCACCGGCAAGTGGTCCAACAACAGCGGATGGGTTGGCTGCAGAAGACAAGGTAGGAAGTTAAAAAACGCTGCTAGTGATCAGCAGGGCAAGTGGTGAAAAAACAGTTAAAATTAGGGTCCGCCGCTCGTAGTCAGCGGGACCGGTCAGGGAAGCAATTTGCACCGCTAGTGATCAGCGGGGGACCAAAGAATGATTTTAAAATTAAAAGCAGTCGCGCTCCAGCAGTCGCGTGCAAGCCCACTGCCACTGGGCTGCCAGCGATCACAGGAGGCAAGTGAAGGCGGGTCCTAAGTAGGGAGGAGACGAGGGGGTGTGGCGAGGATCGCCGTCCAACCCTACCCAAAATGGCGCCCACGAACGCTGAGGAGCACCGGCAAGCGGTCCAACAACAGCGGATGGGTTGGCTGCAGAAGACAAGGTAGGAAGTTAAAAAACGCTGCTAGTGATCAGCAGGGCAAGTGGTGAAAAAACAGTTAAAATTAGGGTCCGCCGCTCGTAGTCAGCGGGACCGGTCAGGGAAGCAATTTGCACCGCTAGTGATCAGCGGGGGACCAAAGAATGATTTTAAAATTAAAAGCAGTCGCGCTCCAGCAGTCGCGTGCAAGCCCACTGCCACTGGGCTGCCAGCGATCACAGGAGGCAAGTGAAGGCGGGTCCTAAGTAGGGAGGAGACGAGGGGGTGTGGCGAAGATCGCCGTCCAACCCTACCCAAAATGGCGCCCACGAACGCTGAGGAGCACCGGCAAGCGGTCCAACAACAGCGGATGGGTTGGCTGCAGAAGACAAGGTAGGAAGTTAAAAAACGCTGCTAGTGATCAGCAGGGCAAGTGGTGAAAAAACAGTTAAAATTAGGGTCCGCCGCTCGTAGTCAGCGGGACCGGTCAGGGAAGCAATTTGCACCGCTAGTGATCAGCGGGGGACCAAAGAATGATTTTAAAATTAAAAGCAGTCGCGCTCCAGCAGTCGCGTGCAAGCCCACTGCCACTGGGCTGCCAGCGATCACAGGAGGCAAGTGAAGGCGGGTCCTAAATAGGGAGGAGACGAGGGGGTGTGGCGAGGATCGCCGTCCAACCCTACCCAAAATGGCACCCACGAACGCTGAGGAGCACCGGCAAGCGGTCCAACAACAGCGGATGGGTTGGCTGCAGAAGACAAGGTAGGAAGTTAAAAAACGCTGCTAGTGATCAGCAGGGCAAGTGGTGAAAAAACAGTTAAAATTAGGGTCCGCCGCTCGTAGTCAGCGGGACCGGTCAGGGAAGCAATTTGCACCGCTAGTGATCAGCGGGGGACCAAAGAATGATTTTAAAATTAAAAGCAGTCGCGCTCCAGCAGTCGCGTGCAAGCCCACTGCCACTGGGCTGCCAGCGATCACAGGAGGCAAGTGAAGGCGGGTCCTAAGTAGGGAGGAGACGAGGGGGTGTGGCGAGGATCGCCGTCCAACCCTACCCAAAATGGCGCCCACGAACGCTGAGGAGCACCGGCAAGCGGTCCAACAACAGCGGATGGGTTGGCTGCAGAAGACAAGGTAGGAAGTTAAAAAACGCTGCTAGTGATCAGCAGGGCAAGTGGTGAAAAAACAGTTAAAATTAGGGTCTTCCGCTCGTAGTCAGCGGGACCGGTCAGGGAAGCAATTTGCACCGCTAGTGATCAGCGGGGGACCAAAGAATGATTTTCACCTCACATACTTTGGATTATCCCCTTTAACCCATCTAAGAGGCATTATTTGGGAGAATAATTGAACTACAGTACCAAGGGTTTTCGCATGTTTCTTTTTTCTGGAAATAGATATTACAAAAGGTGGCAGCGTGTATTGCATTGTGTATAGGTGCTAACTATTGTATTTACCTCTTCCACTTAACAGGGGTATACTAGAGGTGTATGGTTACACTCTTCCCCTGTGATGCACTGTTAGAGGTATACTTAGGTAGGTTCTTCTCTATGTGTTGTATGTATAGTGTGACGCTGAAAGGTGTTAACAATTGTTATATTACTGTTACGTGCTTTTTGTATTGCTACAGTCACACCGCAACAATTCTTACGCTGCCAGACACCTCTACACATCTATAAGAGTTATAATTTCCTTTACAGGTATAACTCTTATAAGGTAGTTTAATATCTACTGTCAGTTCTGATTTATGCAAACATAGTCTTATGTGTGTGCTCTGTTTATATCTTACAGATCTCCCTCCCTGCTGTCCCCTTCCTTTCCTTCCCTGATTCTTTCATCTTTTCCCCTCACTTGATCCTCTCAATGCTCTGTGCCATTACGGCTATTCAGGCGTTGACTCGATCTAGAGGTGGGCATACTATTCCACAAACCGACCCTGAGGACGTTATCATAACAATTTACCTAGCAGGTAGCCCTCACCAAACTCGCCATATCACAGCTGTAACTGGAACTGCTGGGACCCATTGCGGCCCCCCTCATGGCTCGCAAGAGGCAGATTGGGAGGAAAGCAGGTGACACTACTCCCGCAATATTTGAAGGCAGACATAATATGTCTGCAAGAGACACATGTAGAAGTTGGTATACATAAGATGGCCAAACGAGCAGGATACCAGTTGGTTTTCACCACAAATCAAGGAACACATACAAAAGCGGTCGCTATTATGTCTCGTAGAAAAACGTTTAGATTTCCACGCTTGAAGGCTGATCAACTGGACAGATGGGTCATTACTCAATGTTATGCAGATAACTATTCTTTTATGCTATGTTCTGTGTATGGCTCAGTATTTGATGATCCTGTCCTTTTTATTTGGCTAAATACGGAACTAGTTGGGTGGCCACTGCCTTTAATTGTCGGTGGAGATTTTAATATAAATATAATATAAATATGAGCACTAGTAATATCCAGCTAGGACCAAGTTTATATAATGGTTGTAAACCTAAAGTCTTTAAGTCCCTTATCAATTTATGCAAGACACACAGGCTTATAGATGGCTTATAGATGTTTGGGCCACACAAGAACCCCAAGACTTAAGATATACCTTTTTCTCTGCCCCACACCAGTCACACGCCAGGCCAGGCTATTTTTTTGTGTCTCAGGGGCTATCGACAATCTGCCGGATTTTCAAATTTCCACGTCTGATCACAATTTGCTAGTCCTTGAAATTTCATTGCAAACTTCAAAGTCTGTGGCACCACGGTAGACTTTCGATAGAGCACTCCTTTACAATAAAGAATATATCTCACATATGAGGATATGGATTCCCAGATTCATAGCTGAGAATAGGGACAGTACACAGGTGGAGGTAGTATGGACGCTCTGAAAGCTGGGATAAGAGGGGAAACATCAAGGTATGGCTGGAGATCCCGAAGGAGGAGAAACAACTAACTAGCTAACTGGCTTGCGGTGGTGATTAAAAAGAAATTGGTCTCACCAACTCAACATGGGTTTGTCCCCGGCCGCAGCGCCATCGGCCATGTTCAACGGGTGATTGCTCTTTTTGATGCTCCAGGGATCACCGGAGACCCTATGGAGCTATTACTGCTGGATACGGAAAAAGCCTTCGATCGGGTCTCCTAGTCTTTCTTATGAGCAACTTTTCTGAGTTGAGGGCTAGGGGAATGCTTTATCAAGGCTATCGCAATAATGTATAGCAACCCTGTGGCCAGAGTAGAAATAATGGGGGAGATGTCGGGTCCAGTTTCCATTAGTAGTCTCCTCCCTAATATTTGCTTTCAAATGTCAAATGCAAATACATTGAAATTATTACATCAAGCTGCAGTTCCACTAGTCGTTACTAGGTGCCCCTCATAAGTCAAATGCAAAAGCATTTGACTTGAGGGACACCTAGCAACGACTAGTTGAACTGCAGCTTGATGTAATAATTTCAATGCTTTTGCATTTGACTCGTGAGGGACACCTAGTAACGACTAGTTGAACTGCAGCTCTTTGTAGAATTATTTTGATATCTGATACTATAATATTCACTGCCCACTGCTAATCTTGTCCCATAATGCTTTGCAGGCCCTTTAGTTTGGATTGTATTTTTGCCCATAACTGTGCTTGGGGTGATCCTACAAGGATGGGACCACCACTGAATCGTTTAGCATGATGTGCTCTTTGTGTTGAAGGCATCTGTTTGGTCCTCCCCCTATGTTAGGGGGGGACCCCAAAATCGTCACCTCTCTCATTGCCTGATATTTTTCATTTTCAAACTTCACTTTTGTTAATTGGTTATATGCTTTTTAGCATGTAAAGTTGCTTTATGAAAGCATTTGTGGGTGCAGTTTAGTAGCTGACTCCGCTACGTGGAACTAATCTCTGCAAACTCCGCTAGCGTAGTTTTAAGGAATTTGGGGGCCCTGAGCCAAACGCATTATGGGGGACCCTGTTTGTAACACTTGGACTTTAAGATCCAGTTTCAGCGCTTTCATGGCTACCTTAGCCAGGTCACTGACTGTGCACATGCAGACTCGTCCAAATTCTAAATGTATTTACATCTAATATTCAGAGACAGTGATGTGTGTTTTTAGTATTGTAACATAGCAGCAGCTCCCTAATATTACTACATATAATCTCTGTGACCCCCTCCCATTTCTCATATGTGAGTTCCCATATTGATCTAAGAGAAACGTTTATTTAGGATGTTGCAAGAACATAAACAAACCATATGTCTGCAAAATGTCTTTAATAGACTATCACATATTACCCACAATAAAAATTGATAAAGGAAAATGCTTTTTACAACATACTGTCCAATAATTATTCAAGGTCATCAGGACAAGAACAGAGCTGGCTCTATCTGGGGGCCCCTAAAAGGCTGGGGCCCTGGCCCAAAACCAATTTCCCCATGCCTTAAAACGTCTCAGATTTAAACTATTATAAAAGGGTGACGTTTAAGACGCTGATGTGTGCGTTCAAAGTCTGGACTTCTGTCCAGAAAATGCTCGCTCTGGGGCTTATTAATGCTTATACCCCAATGTACAGTAATGAGTTACTTCCTAGTATCTTTAATGACTGACATATGAAAAACTGGTACAACAAAGGTAATAGGATGACTGGTGATGTTATGGGTGAGACAGGGGTGATTGCGTTTGATAGGATTAAGGAGACATTTGGGGTTGAAAATAGACAGTTTTTTAAATATCTCCAGATAAGAGATTTCTTAGCAAGAAAGATGGGGGCAGCAACAGGGGATTGGCCAAGGTGAATCTCGGTCGAGACATTGCTCAAAGGACCAACTACACTCGGTGGGATGTATAAAAGACTGAACGAGACGATGCCGGATGACTTAACCAACATTGTGACTGTTGGCAGGAACGATTACAGGTGGGATTGGGCGAAGTGGAAGATTCATTACATTTGGCCTGAACGTCATTTATTGCAGCTAATCTCCAGCTGCAGTGTTTTAACACATGGTTTAACCTTTATATAACCCCATAGAAGATTACAAAATGGGGAGGAGTTGCGGGCTCATCCTTCCCTCGCTGTGGCTATCAATCTGCAGACATTGTACATATGTTTGTCATCACAGCTGATTGTACTTGGAGTGAGCAACGTTCTACTTCCAGGGAGGGTTCTGGCCTTTCTATTGATTGCCGTGACAGTACTCAGACTCTGTCTAGCCACCCACTGGCTTGATCCAGTTCCACCAACAGTGGCTAGGTAGATTCTTGGCGGTATACAGATTAGAGACTGCAGTATATGCTAGAAAGGGGCGCTGGGCAAGAGAAAAGGGGATGGAAATCTGGACTCTGTTGAGAAGATGGTTGCCTGAGAGCGAAGAGGGGGGTAACTAGTGAAAAGTAAAGTAATAAATAAAGTAGTTACTGAAAATCTTTTGTGGTATTAGAAGAAGTAAAAGATTAATCTTCTCTTGAATACTTGGAGGGATTACCATTATGTGCCTCTTTGTTATTCATTGTTTTCCCAAATATTAGGGTCTGTATTCTATCTGATTTTGCAATGATGATATAATTGTTTGCAATGAATTTGTTTTTTGTGATTTTATAGATATTGTTTTCTCCATGCCAATGGAAGAACTGATATTTTGTTAGGTGTGCCGGGCCAGCTGGTGTGGGGTGGGGGAGGAGTTGACAGGGGGTAGGAACCCTCCTGGCATTGACATTCTCTATTCGTATATCTTTGTTATATATTATATTTTGAAAATTACAATAAAGAACTTTTTTTTTTTTTTATGTCAGACCCTGCTTTTGACAGGGTGGATGTGTGCCTCAAGGACATGCTAAAGAGTCTTAGGGGTGGGGGGGGGGGGGGGGGGCAGCTGAAGGGATGGGAGACTGGGCTGCACAGTGTGGCTGTTGCTCTCTCTTGTGGACAATGCAGCCACGACTACGAGCGGGCAGAGGTGATTGGTGCACCAGTTGAAACTGTTGAGGATACTGGAAGCCTCTGTCATAGCAAGAGAGCACAGAAATTGTTGGTGGGCTGGCGGGTGGGAGCAGAAATACCGGCAGAGTGCGCCGTGTCTCTGCTATCTTTGTGGCGAGACTCGACATCCCCTGAAAAGCCAGTGGGCAGAATCCATGCATGCCTGCGAAGGACCTCACTAGTGCTGATACCTCTAACCAGAGAATCAGTGGTATCAGGCCCAGAGTGAATGGTGAATTCGGCCACATTACAACAGCCCTGCAAGGCCTGAGAAAGGATTTCATGGGCTTCTTCAGAGACCATGGGCAATACATGGAATACTGAGTCCCATAAGACTCAAGGGTAGCGTCCTACAGGGCATCTGGTGTTTACACAGCACAGGGCAAAGCTTGTTGAGGAGAACATTCTTTTACTGGTGGTTTCTATCCTCTGATTTTCAATCAGGGGGTGTAGTGGGAAGAGAGTTTGGCTTTACCTTCCTGTCTGAAGCCTGCAAAACAAAGCTCTCGAGCAATGTAGGGAGGTGAGTCAAAACATCTTGGTTACCTAGAACAGGGCGGTGGTGCTGGCAATTAACCAGTGGACCTGAGCAGGGTTTAGTCGAGACCCCTAAAACCATATAGGTTAGAACTGCATAGACCGGATGAAGAGGCTCAGAATTTGTCTGGCCAGGGGAAAGTACCTCAGTCAAGACATTCGTCTTAACTTCCTGAGTAGGGAGCTGAAGGTCAAGAACCTCTTCTGCCCTTCTCACAACCTATTGTTACAGCAAACAAATGATGGATGGAATGCTGACAATGCGAACATTCTCCCCCAGTAAAAAGATTTGGGTTAAATCCATCGTTCTTTTGCCCACTACGTCACCCCAGTTTGAACCCAGCCGTATGCAAATCTGTCTTGACCCTGTGCCTTATGGGAACAGTCCATACCGAACTGCCAGGCCAGGTCCTCCTGGACCGGAAACAAGCATCCTGGGACCGGTTTGAGGGTATGTCACGGTTCTTCAGCCAGGCTAGCTTGAATCCAGTGGCACAGTGAGCAAGGGACCCACGTCTGGGCATACCCATCCCACTTAGGGTGAAAAGTGTTACAGCAAACAAATGATAGACGGAATGCTGAGAATTTAAATATTCTCCCCCCGTCAAAAGACCTGGGTTAAATCCATTGTTCTTTTTCCCACTACGCCACCCCAGTTTGGACACAGTGATATGCAAAACAGTCTTGACCCTGTGCCTCAGGGGAACAGTCCAGACCGAACTGCCAGGCCAGGTCCTCTCTGGACCGGAAACAAGCATCCTGGGACCGGTTTCAGGGTATGTCACCCTTCTTCAGCCAGGTTAGCTTGAATCCGGTGGCACAGTAAGCAAGGGACCCACGTCTGAGCATACCCATCCCACTTAGGGCGAAAAGTGTTACAGCAAACAAATGATGGACGGAATGCTGACAATGCAAACATTCTCCCCCAGTCAAAAGATCTGGGTAAAATCCATTGTTCTTTTGCCCACTACGCCACCCCAGTTTGGACCCAGCCATATGCAAATCAGTCTTGACCCTGTGCCTCATGGGAGCAGTCCGGACCGAACTGCCAGGCCAGGTACTCCCTGGACCGGAAACAAGCATCCTGGGACCGGTTTTAGGGTATGTCACCCTTCGTCAGCCAGGCTAGCTTGAATCTAGTGGCACAGTGAGCAAGGGACCTTACAACGCATACATTTACAACACAGTTTTTACATTGCAACATCCTATACAACACACTCCTTTACATCGTATGACACTACATCGCATTTTTAGAAACTACCTTTACAATGCATTCCATTACATCACATTATACCTTTACAATACATACCATTCCATTGCATTCAAGGTAAGTATTGGCTAGTATAGGGGTACACATTACTATTCTAACTCCAGGGGGTGCAACAGTAGGGTAAATGTTGGATAGTGTAGGGGTAGAAATTACTATTCTAACTCTAGGGGGTGCAACAGTAGGGTAAGTGTTGGATAGTATAGGGGTAAAAATTACTATTCTAACTCCAGGGGGTGCAACAGTAGGGTAAGTTTTGGATAGTGTTTGGGTACTATGTGTTGTAATGGTATGCGTTGTAATGGTATGCATTGTAATGCCTGCGTTGTAGTGACATGTGATGTAGTGTCATGAGATGTAGTGTCATGCGATGTAATGCCTGCGCTGTAGTGACATGCGTTGTAAAGGATGTTGCGATGTAATGATTGCGTTGTAAGTGTAGTGCGATGTAATGGTTGCGTTGTAAAGGATATTTCCCGTTTCTGGGTATGTCACCCTTCTTCAGCCAGGCTAGCTTGAATCCAGTGGCACACTGACCAAGAGGCCCACGTCTGGGCATACCCATCCCACTTAGGGCGAAAAGTGTAACAGTAAACAAATGATGGACAGAATGCAAAAAACCTAGGCAAAAGAGGTGCTGTGTTTGGTGACATCAGAGGGTAGGCGGCTAAAATGAGTCCAGTGTATGGGGAGATATCCAGACCACTGGCATCCTGGATGTCTTCATACCAGCTTTCTGCTTGGTATGGCTAGGCAATTTCATCCCCATCATCATAGCCCCTATTATCAGACTGAGCCAAATAGTTCAAGGAGGACTTGTGGCCTTACGGATGGTAGAGGTACTGTGTGAGAATCAGATGGGTGATTAAATTGTTGTGGCTCAAATAAAGGAGTGTGCGGCCTCAGTCAATGTCAGGGCAGTGCCATCTTGGACGATAACGCAATTTAATTGTATTTTGGGGTGGAATGTAAAGCCCTCAATGAAGTATTTTGGCTCAATTTAAATCACAAATAAGGATACAAGGTGGGCGTCATCGCAAGTAAACACGAAGACTCCAGTAAGTCTCATGTATTTAGACAAAAATGAATTATACCTGCTGAAAATGACCAGACTCAAAACCTCATACTTACACAATTTATTCACCTATGTTTAGGTGTCTAAGAGGATACTATTAGGAGACTGAATTTCAGCAAAGAAGATTAGGTACCAGATAAACTTAGTGCCCATTTTACCCATTAATTGCAGAGAAATAAAGGGTGATGTAGTGTGTTATTTATACATCTCATTATTTGTTAATTTAGATTACACCGTGGTCTAAGCCCTGATGAGAATCCCCTGAGGCAGAGGGTTTAGTTTAGTTTATTGTACAGTTAATGAAAACTCACAATTTTTAAATGTACAAATATTAAAAAAGGTCAATAGCTTCTTATAAAACGTAAAAGGAGCTGTGGCTCAAGTATTTAAGATCGTAAAAGTCTCAGCTTGGGTTACATAAGGACCTATGGGGTTTACGTGACCATGGTGCTTGCAGATTTCGGAGGCGAAGGTAGCCAGGGAGGTTTACACTGTTCTTGTTTGGCTAATGCTTTGAGTAAACCCTCTGGATTTTTCATTCAGTCTAGTGGCCACTATGTCGAAGTATTTTATTGTTCTGCAATTAGCTGAGTTTCTTCGGGATTAAAACAAAGCATCACAGCCTGCCTGCAGCTCCTTATGCCCTTCTGGTTCCATAGGGCCCGAAGCAGAGAGCGCCTTATGTCCAAGAGGTTTGTGCAGATGCAGATAATGTGTATGAGGTCCTCTTTCCCAGAAAGACAGAGACGGCATTGATTTGCAGAGTTTTCCCTTTTCCATGATGCAAAGTGCGGAGCTATAGGTATGTTGCCCAGGCGCATGTTGAGGAACTTATTTTTTGTCTTCTGTGTGAGGCCCGTTATTAAGTACTCTTGTGGTTTTAGAGCGCTGTAACCTTTCAACACGACCCATCCATGCGCTGTCTTGGCTAGGGTAGCTTTATCCTCAATTGATGAGACCATCTTAGTGACTTTCGACACCACTTTTTTGAAGGTGCCAGGGTCAGTTGCCGACTCCCATAGGTTTGTTAGTCCTAAGGTCTTCAGTGATTCCGTTAAATAGGTCCTTGCAGGGGAGTTATCTCTGACGGACAGTTTGGTCCAGAGATGGGCGTTTAGAGATCCGCGGTCGGCGTCTCTGATTTTCCGCCAGCTTTTTATATATGCGCCTCTTCTCTCCACCGCTTGTTTCTGCAGGCCGAATTCGAGACGGATTTGTGCGGGCGATGAGTTGATGGGGAGATGAAATATTGCCCTGTATGCTCGACTGATGGTATTGTCTAGTGTTGTTGCGTCATTGCCTCGCATGGACTCACTGCCGTAGGTGAGCATGGACTGTAAGCGAGCTCTTAGTACCTGTAGGAGAGGGCCTAGTGACCGGTCGGGAAGAGCTTTCTGCAAAGGCTTTATCGATAGGTGGAATGTCGTGCCCTTCCGACGGATGGCCTCTAGTTGGTGTTTGAAAGAGCCATTTCCGTCTATTATGACGCCTAGGTATTTGTAAGAGGCTACCTGGTCTATCCTCTGTCCGTCCAGGAACCATGCAAGTTTCCGTTTTCTGTGGTAGTTTGTTGTCATGACTTTTATTTTGTTTAAGTTGATTGTTAGTGAATTGGTTTTGGAAAATGCATTGGTTTTGTCCAGAAGGTGTTGGAGGCCGATGGGGGACCGGCTGATGAGGACTAGGTCGTCTGCGTAAAGGCGGTTTGAGAGCGTGATGTTGCCTAGCCGAGGAGCGTGAGATTTTACTGTCTCCAGCTCGCCAGGGAGGTCTGCGAGGAAGAGATTGAACAACATGGGGGCTAGGACGCAGCCCTGTTTCAGACCTTTGCTGGTCTTGATTTGTCTCGAGAGGTGCGTGCCGGGTCCCAGTTTAATCCTGACCCAAGTGTTGGTATATAGCATTACCAGCTGCTGTAGGAGTAGGCCTGGAATTCCCCATCTATCCAACTTCCGCCAGAGTTTATGCCGATCTACATGGTCGAACGCGACGCTGTAGTCAATGAAGCACATAAAGAGGGAACTATTGGAGGCTTTTGCTGCGTCAGGCAGAAGGGTTAGCGCCATGATGTTTGTCGAGGTGCCCTGGCCACTACGGAATCCGGTTTGGGTTGCTGGGATGATGTTATTTGCTGTTGCCCAAGATGTTAAATCCTCCAAGATAAGGCCCGCGTAATATTTTGCCTCTGTATCGATTAAGGCTATGAGGCGGTAGCTGCTTGGGTCATTCCTGGCACCCTTTTTGTAGATCGGGCTTATTAACGAGCCACTCCAGGATGTTGGTGTTTTTACTGTTTCCCTTATTTCGTGGAATACTGGTGTCAAGATGTTGCTCCAGAAGACAGGGTCTTGATTGTATAGTATCGGCGGGATCCCGTTGGGACCAGGGGCCCCCTCAAGTTTGCCCTTTGAGATTTGTTTTCTAATCCTGTCTGCTGTATCCAGGGTTGAATTTTCTTCTCCATTTACGGGTGGGTCGGGAGTTGGTAGTAGACCTTTAACCTCAGTTGAGATATGGTCCTGGGTTGGTTTCCACCTGCGGACTTGGTTCTCATTGTGGTTGAGTGTGCCGATCTTGTCGCGGCTCTGGCGCGCTCCATCTAACCTGTCTCCCCCTATTGACTTGACCATTGCTGGGTCAGCTGTGTTGAAGTGAGCTGATAGATAGGTAGCCCAGTCGGATTCGGATATGTTGGAGTTGATGCCTTTGTGACCTGGCTGTTGGAGGCTGTGGATGATCTTCCAAAAACCAGAGCTGTTCTTCTGTTTGGAGTTGTGAAGAATTTTTATCCAGAGATCTTCATTCAATTGCCTTTTCCTTTCCCAGGTCTTCTTTTTTAGCAGTGCTTTTAGCGTGCGGAGCGTCTTTTGAGTGTCCTCGTTTTTTGGAGTTGTTTGAGAGTCTTTTTTATTTCTCGCTTTATGTTTTTTGTCTCTGCAGTTGTTAATTTGCCGTGTGTAGACCTAGGGGTGTTACCTTTTTGAATTTTTATCTCTGTAGCGTGTTTGGCTCCTAATTCCGTTGCAAAGTCTACCCAGGCGTCAAGTGTGTTTTTGTTTGAACTGGATGTCTGGTGTATGATTATTTTTGCATTAGTTGATAGTTTCTCAGGCTCAGTGGTCTTGCACCTTATTTGTCTGTAGTTGGCGGTATGTTCTGTGACAATGTATCTTCTTTCGACTGCTTCGTTCACGCAAGACAGTCCTAGATTGGCTTCTAGCGGCAAGTGGTCGCTTTGAGCACTGTCTCCTATCTTGAACGAGTTGATTTTCTCGTACAGTGGAAGTGACACAAGCATGTAATCAAGGTGTGAAGAAGTGCTAGATGAGAAATATGTTGGTGCTGGAGGGGTGTCCTCTATGAATCGTCCGTTGAGTACTCTTAGGTTTAGTTACTCAAGTTCTTTTACTAGCTAGGTTGAGGTATTAGTGTGTTTATTTCGGGAGGGGATGGATTGGCTTGGGATTTTCCAGACGGTATCCATTTCCTTTGTCATTTCGTCTGTTGTTTTATCTCCAAAGAGGTTGAGGTTGAAGTCTCCTACCACAAGTATGTTCTCCATGTCCCCATCCTCCATGAGCCTTGTCAATTCTTTGACGAGTTCCCTTGACCCAGATTTCTTGTGGTTCGGATGTATGTATGTGTTTATGAAATATAGCTGTTGGGTGACCTGATTGTTTTTGACTGTAAATGATATTAACTGTATTTCATTTGGTGGGGTAATGTTTACTCTTTTTACTTCCGTTGTGCCAATGGTTGATATTGAGGTAAGTATCGCCAGTCCGCCTGAGCTGCGGCCATATTGAGATCCTCTGGTTGCCGGGTGAGTCAAAGTTGTATAGCCTTGTAGAGGTATGTCGTTTGATTCCCATGTTTCCTGGAGAAGGATCAGGTCAAACGATTTTAAATAGTTTAATGTGTCGGGGTCCTCCAGTTTATCTGAAAGGCCGTTGATATTCCAATTACATATTTTGATTTTGGTTTTGAGGGGGACCACAGAGTTGGAAATTAAGGCTGATGCTTTTTGTCAGT
The DNA here is from genome assembly GCF_964261635.1 of Lissotriton helveticus. Classification (NCBI taxonomy): domain Eukaryota; kingdom Metazoa; phylum Chordata; class Amphibia; order Caudata; family Salamandridae; genus Lissotriton; species Lissotriton helveticus. The sequence goes on from NC_136065.1 coordinate 1,349,020,764, forward strand.
TAGTATCACCTCCAGGTATGGTATGTGTTATTGTTAATCTGTGTAGTGCTAGTTGCTGAGAGATTGGGTTATGAGAAAGCGGTGAATATTTTTCCAGTCCTGGAGAGTAACTACGTGCTCCTTTCAGTATTGATTTAGCCAATTGGGGGCGTTCTTGTTTCCTTTCTTCAAGGAGCAGAGTAGGATAAGCTAGCCTTTTTACTGCTTCGAGCTTGATTCCCCACTGGTAGAATCTGGGAGATTCCTCCATGATTGAGTTTGCTACTTCCCTTGTTATCCATGTAATCTTTGTTGTTTCGTTTCCTTGTGGGTGAGGGGCTGGTTGGAATTCGAGTGTAAGCAAGTCGGAGGTTTTTATGTTTTTTAATTTGTCTATTGAATTGATTAACTTTAATATATTGCCCCTGTTTAGAGTGTCCACTCTTCCTCTGGATATAAATTCAGGAATGAATAAGATTGTGTCCGAGTCGTTTTCCCAGGGGGGGCGGTGTTTGCTGGTGAGTTTGTTGCTCGGTTTGGGTGTCCCCGTGTGGCTGGTGGGTATGCGAAGTTGTTGATCTGCAGTTGGAAATCACTCACTCTGATTGCTCCTTTATCTGACTGCTTTCTACGTTGGCGACGCTTGTAGTTCGGGGATTCTGTGTTGGTTCGCTAATTGTGGTCTCAGTCTTGTCGCAGGTGCATTTTTTTGAGAGATTATTTGTTGTAACTTCTGTTCGGGTTGGTTTAGGCTCCTCTTGGGCCTGCTTACTGACTTCCGGGATTGATTGCGTTATTGCTGCTTGGCAGACCCGTTGCCCTTTTTGTTCCAGTTCTGGTGGGTTTCTGGGTGCTGGGTTGTTTGTTTGGCCGGCGGGGTTCTGCTCTGAATGTAGGCTTGTGCCTCATTTGAGAGTATGAGGGTTCCTGTTCCTGCTGCTGTTAGCATCTTTGTGTGCGATGAATTTATAAGTTGTGGTGAAAGATTTGTGTGTTCCCTTTGGTGCTTACTGTCTCCTGGCGGCTCCTTGTCCCTCGGTGTGATAAGATGGCTATTCTCTTCTCTGCTGTCCGCTTCTGCTAGCTTCCTATTCCGGCCCTTTCTTTTTTGCTTTCGGTGGTCCCGGGCATTAGGTGGGCTACCCAGTAACTCGATTCGTCCTCTTGTGAGGGTGTTCTGGGGAGATTCTTCTGATAAGGTTGTGTTGATTGGAGGCTGGCACCACTGCATGATTGTTTTTTGTGGGTCGTTGCTGTTTCCTGATGCCCTTTTGTTGGGAGGGCTATCGGACCTGGCCTCTGTTGGTGGGAGTTTTATTGTGTTTGATTTTGTGTCATTCCTCTCAGACCTGTCGTTTGTTGGGGGGGGGTTTTCTGATGTTTGTTTTTATGTCCTCCAAGAGGTTGCCCAACATCGTGGGTAGAGATGATAGTTTGTCGATGATTGGCGAGCAGACGCACATTGTTCTTTCTATTTGGGTTAGTTTAACTGACTCTTGTCCTCTTTTTATGAGGCCGTTGAGATCTGCGAGTTTTCTGTCTATCCCCATGGTGGCCTCTGCTAGCCTTTGTAGGACTGTCAGTTGTAGGTCTAGCTTGTCTGATTGGTACTGGAGTGCCGTTGATGACAGCTGTATTGTGTTGAGTAAGGTTACCCAAAAGGAGTTAACGGGGTCTCTGATCCCCTCTGTGGGCAGATGGGAGCTTTCTTCGCTGATGCTGTTGGTAGGTTGCATGACGTTGTATGCTGCCACTAGATCGCTCCATTCTTGTGATACCAGGAAGGTCATGTCCCTGTCTGGGGAACTTTGATCCCCTTCTGCAATGATTGGTGAGGAGTTTCCGGGGTCGGGTTTTGATCCCTGTGTGTCGGGAGCCTCAATGTCGCCTTGAGTTTTTAGTTCTGCATTTGAATGGGTGTTGTGTGCTTGAGGGGATACTGTTTCTTGATTTATTGTTGCATCTGCCACCGCCTGCTGAGTGTGTAAGGAGGGATGAGTTGAGGATAGCTGGCGGTGTTTTTTGATGCTGTAGTGCCCCAGGGACCCTTCCGGCTTTAGGGCGTGTTTTCTTGGTGTGTTCCCCTTTGGCGATGGACTTGTTTGGTTTATTTCCTTGATGCATTCCTCTATTAAAGGGGCTTGGCTGATGGCACCTTCTGATGGTATTTGCCTTCTGGCTTCTTGTGCCCAGTGGTCCCCTGCGCCTGCTTCACCTCCGGTGTGATCCGTACTCTCCCTTGGCGTCGGTGCCATGTGTATTTCTGCTGCTGTGTAGCTTTTAATTTGGGGCAGAGCGTTGTTTGTGCTGGCAGGTTGCAATGGGGATTAGAGGCCTGTGATGGAGTCATTTGAAGAGTAGATGGCGTTCCCTGGGTTTTTTAAAAAGGTAAATTTTGTGTAAATTTTCGGCTGGAAGTTGTATTTTGTTTTCATTTTCTGTCCCGCTAAATTAATTAGTTGATGAGTGTTTTTCCTTTTGTTGCTTCTGGGTTGTTATGGAAGTAGGGTTAGGCTGTGATCTATATCAGATGGCAGACCATCGGTTGTGCTGATGTTGATTTCATTGGGTCTACTTTTCGGCAAGGTGGTGCTGCTGGTTGTTTTGTCTGTTTCTTTGGTGGTGTTAGGTGCTCGCTTATTTTTTCCTGGTGACGCTGAGCTCGTGGTTGTGTTATTTCTTTTTCGTTTAGTTGGTTGCTTTGTTGGAAGTCTTCTTTCTCTTCCCGACCTCATGGTGGTCCTGCTGAATCCCTTTCAGTGTCTCTCAGTGTCTCCGTGTCTGTGTCTCTCCCTGTGTGTGATGTTCTTTTGCCTCCTCGCTGCAGCTAGTCGATGGTTGTTGAAAAAGATGGTCGGGAGTGACCTTCTGCGGCCCCCTCTGGTGCTCTGTTCCTCTGAAGCTTCCTTGCTCCCTTGCTCCCTAGGTTCCGGGCTGTTCCTGTGGGAATCTAGTCTTGGTTGCCGCTATTGCAGTGTTGCTGCCTTGTTGCCAGGTTGCCGGATTGCTACCAGGTGTCTTACCGGGGGGGGGGGGGGGGGGGGTCTCACCGCGACTCTTGCCTTGATGTGCTCCCGGAGGACTTGCCGTGGCTCCCCTGCCGTGACTACCGGTTGCCGGTGCTGGTGCAGGTGCTGGGCTTCTCCTGCGTTCTCTGCTCAGAGGTAATCACACCGTGACTCCTGCTGGTGCGGGGCTAGTGCGGGACTGGTGCGGAACTGGTGCCGGGCTGTTCCCAGGCTGTTCCCGCAGCTCTGCGAGGGGCTGGAGGCTTGCTCTCTTGCTCCCCGCTACCAGCTTGCCCACTCCCCGCAGGCCCACGGCGACTCTTTAGCAGGAGTCACGCAGGGCAGCTAGGGAACCGGGGTGGGACAGAGGTCCGGGTCCAGGTCTGAGGCCGGGAGCCAGAGCCGATCTTGCTGTAGGAGCACAGGGGTATGGAGGTGTAGGGGAGAGGTGGGGGGGGCGAGACCGAGCCCAAGTCCAAGCCGTAGCAGGTTTTCGGCATCCCCCTGCCCTGCACTGATCACACACTGATCACACACTCCTCACACCCTCCTCCGTGAGTGCTGCTACTGGTGTTGGTGCAGTCCACCCCACTGCCTTCTGTGCGCCTCCTGCGTCTCCGTGTGCTTCCTGCCTCGGTCCTTCTTGAGTTGTGGGTTGCAGCGGGCTGCGGTCCCAACGCCGCAGTTCCAAAGCTGCTCCCTGCTGTGGACCGCTGTTTGGTGCTCTTAACGCAGCGGTGGTTCGCAGCGGCTCACATTCTTCCTGCCTGCCGCTCCGCAGTTCCCGCTGCTCCCGCTGTGACTCACTGTGACCCGCTCACGGGCTCGCGGGCTGTAGGCTGTCTCCCTCCCCTGCTGCCACCGCTGCTCCGCCTGTCTCACCTGCTCAGCTCGGAGGGGGGGGGCTGCAACCGGGAGCCTGCCGCCGGGAGCCTCAGCCTGCTGCCTGCCGTCTCCTCGCTCCTCACTTCTCTCACTGACTGCAGGATTCTCAGTGCGGGGCGAAAACAGGAGTGGATTGAGGGAGCATGCCAGAGGAAACGAAGGAAATACAAGCTAACACGGTGTGTAGAATCCAAACGCGCATATGTGAAAGTTAATTGCAGAGAGAGAAAGGGTGATGTAGTGTGTTATTTATACATCTCATTATTTGTTAATTTAGATTACACCGTGGTCCAAACCCTGATGATAATCCCCTGAGGCAGAGGGGATTGGAAACGCGTCGGCAAGCTTTAATTGAAGCTCTAGAGAGGGTGCCACTACATGAAATATACCCCGAGAGCAAATCACTTCCAGAGAAAGTTGTCACCGCAGTATACCTGTTTGAAGCGCTCAACGAACTGAACAATGCTTAATATCATAGCGCTTACAGGCATTGTTTGAATCACCGACTGGTGTAATTGTTTGAATTAATCGTTAGATTTGAATTGATTGTCGTCATGTTTAAGTTTTTGAGTTGTCCAGTTTTTGAGGAATGTATAAATGAATGAATGAAATGTGTATTCTTTTCATGCTTAAAAAAATGAAAGGATGTTTGAAATCAAGTTGAATCAATACAACTGTGAAAGTAAATGCAATGACGTGATGTGTTGTATTTCCAAATCTGCATGAGTAATTAGCAGTTCCATAACTGGTGGCCAGGTAATCCTTTTTGAAAAAATATTGCACGTCCTACCGGGCCCCCGAAACGGACATAACCCCTACAGTTTGAAAAAATCTTGGCATCGGACAGCATTATGGGTTGGCCACCATCCATAGTCGATGGTGCCAGCATGAGAGTTGGTGAACAACATTTTGGCGTTTGTTGTGGTGCCTGCTTCAACTTATTATGTTTTTTCTAGGATTTACCTAACGATTTAAATCATGACAATATTTTGTCACAGGAGCGACTTCAGGCCCGGGACCTAACGTTCGTCCTCGAAAAATCTTGATGGGGGTACTTTGTCATGAAGAGCCTTGCTTCCCGTCTCAAATGGCCTTAGGGTGCATTTAAAGTAGAAAAGAAACAGAACCCCTACTAGCCGTAGATTAAACAATAACTACTTTAGATAAACACAGAACTGAATCAATGTTCATACATGTATTTCTTTTAGTATGGTTTAAAGATTAATTGATTATAAGCACTCCACTCAAAATCCTACGCTTAAACATATTTGAAAAGCATAACAAAGCAAGTTAGAAGGTGAAAGTATTATAAGACGTAAGAAAAAACAAATAGAAATGACAGCTGAAAAAGCTATTATTTAACAGACTGTCAAGATATATACATTACACAAGTAGAAACATGAAAACCTAGTGATCTGCAAAAGTAAATCACAGAATAACATTAATCTTGAAGCTAATTTCTGTAGTTGGGTAAATCAATGTTGTCAATGGGGCCCCAGAGGTAGGTGTTTTGCTTAACTGAATGCTCCCAGAGCCAATAGTTGGTGTGTCTAGTAGATTCTGTTAGTCAGATTAGAATACCACGAACCTGAAGTTCAGCTGCGAGCCGGGGCGATGTACAAAGCTATTTAACACCTTCCATGCTCATGACGAGCTCAGCTCATGACGAGCTGAGCTTTTCATGACCGTTAGAATGCTCGCACGCTGGGCAAATTCCCCTGCTGTGCGAGCGTTCTAAAGAAACGGGTGTGGTCATGACGAGCTCGTCATGAGCACACGACCACCGTAGCTCATGACGAGCTCAGCTCGTCATGAGCACCAGGGCGCTGCAGCGCCCCCCTCCCCCCAGCACCGCGGGGGAATATGCCCCGCAGGGAAGGGGTTAACATTTTTCCCCGTATGGTATCTCCTGCGAGTAGGAAGTACACAACCCTTACAAAAGATACCGCTTACGAGAAAGGGAAAAAAGGGATAAAATAACAAAAGGAGAAGGCTGTGGTGGATACAACATGTGAATGACATCCACAGAAGGAAGGAAGAACCAGGTCTATTCTCTCTAAGATAGGCAGCCTGGTTCAATGTATCCTGCAGCAAGACAAAAAAAAGACACGATGTACAAGCTCTGTACGCTCCCCCTTCCCCTTGGAATGTGTCAATATGGGTTATGGACAAAACAGACTTACTTCCACCATGTGCCTCAGTCATCCAAAGGAAAAAAGAACCATGCTAGATAAACCAGCACCATGAATGTGTGACATTGATCCACATTCTGTCCATCACTGTTGTGTTTGCAGATAAACCAGCATTGGCATAGCCAATAGGTCTCGCCTTTGGGACCTTATAAATGTGTATAGAGAGAGCTATTGGCTTTGCCAATGTTTTCTAAAAAGTGACACAGTTGAAGACTGCATTAGGCATGTTATGCCACTTACAAGAGATGACTACTCAATGGTCTTTAAAATAGCATATTAGAATAATATAATTAGGTCCTGAGATCCAGCTTAAATGTCTCTAAAAAGCAATTTTACGCAAATGCAGTTGCTTATGTTGATTAGGAAAATTGTTCACAAGAAGATTTGTCAATTGCTATAATGTCAAATTACCACAGACATCATGAGAGTTAATGAAGAAGAAAATGTGCATAAATAATGTGCATAGTGTCTCAAAACCTAAAATACTATATTGTGAAGTGCGCTGTAAATCTCTCTTGTCCCGCGGCATATCTCCAGCACAGTAACACTACTGATGCAATGCTCTCGATGTTCCTGAGGTCTATTTGCGGGTTGGTCAACCAGTCTGGATTTTCTCATTGCATTGTGGATTTTGCAGCCTTGGTTTTATTCCATGATAAAAACTGAGGGATTTAGAATGCAAAATAAAAAGTTGGACTGGACGATCTACCCCATATGGCCCGGAGAGGCTTGAGTGCACTACGTTTTTTTAGACCAAATGTGGAGGTGTGCTGAATTACAAAAAGAAACCTCACTTCTTGTGTATTCCAAGAAGATGCTGGACTGGAAGCAAACAGAGACTTAACAGAAACAGCCCCCAGAGTAAATACGGCCTGTCGAGAGACAGTGCTTGCACTGCCAAGGCTCTCCCTAAAAAGCAACCGCAAGCTGGTAATGCACTATTCCATGTGGTATCCACAGTAGGCACAGACTTGAAATCTACCCATTTACGTGGTAACCAGATATATCCCCTCACAATGACAAATCTGCAGTTGAGAAGCACGTTTAAAGTTAGCTTGTTGTAAAGTCAGCTTGTAACAAGAAAGAAAAATACTATATCATATTGCAGCCTTGGTAGGGCTCGATGACCTACGTAATGGTGGTTTCAGGCACCCATTTATCTATCGCGGATGCGTGCTGCTATTCAGTTTGTTCCGACGACGCTGCTTCTTAATTTTATAAGTGTCTCCACGATTAAACCGCGCGCGGAATGACTCAGCCCCTCGCATGAGCTGTTTACAGGGGAGAATGTCATGCACGGGTGCAGGGGTCTTTGGTGACGTCACGTTGCTAGTTCCTACAGACTGGACTTGAAATTGTATAATAAAATAATAAAAACAAGCCCGGGAGTGGTGTGGTGCTTTTCAGCATAACACACACACACGTGAAGCAGTGTAGCACCAAGCAGATTCCAAGAGGTCATTTACAAGCACGGCCGTGACTGCAGCTACAGCGTCCCGTGAGTGGTGCGCGAGCACTCACGAGCCGCCGCTCGTAACAGCAAGCCATAGGCGGGAAGTCCCGCGAGTGGTGCGCGTTCGCTCGCGAGCCGGTGCGCATACCAGCAAGCCATAGGCCGGAAGTCAGTCCAGAGCGATTCCAAGATGTACTTTTTACTAGAGGAGACCTAAAATTAAAACAAAAATGAAATTTCATTCCCACAGGCAGAGCTTCACCGCAGGAATAAAGTTAGTAGATCTATTCTGAACCACTAAATGATAGATTTAAAACAGTCTCCGGCATGATCAACAAATACGAGGAAATATCACAATGTACTTAACTCAGGAATTAGCATGTGTTACAGCTGTGCTTCATCGCGCTTTGTTATTGGCACAGAGAGCAACACAGAATAGGGTTCATGTACCTGTGACGCCAGGTGACTGGATATAGCGGTCGTTGGAGGAATCCGAACAGACAGAGCAACCGCTGTAAAATATGCTGTAGTTTCCCTCCACTTGAGGGACTCAAGGTAGGCCACCAAAGCTGGAAAAATGGCCCAAAAACCCGGCCTGAGAAATCCAGTAAGTCGGAAGCAAAGGATTATGCTCCAGAGTGGGGAAAAAGTTCAACAACCGCAGAGGGGAGGGGCTTGACCTCGTGCTCCAGGGCAAATGGAAACAATGTAGATTGCAACCAAGGAAGAACTCGCTCCCCTGAGTGAAAACAAGAAAAAAGGCAAAAAACTGTTTTTATTTTGCTCCTGCATGATTGAAGATGGTATGACTCCACTGAACTCCGATTCGAATTGTCAAGTGCCGGACGATTCGCGGGTGGAGACCCCCCAGACCTAGTTTATATAGTTTCGCGTTGTGAATGGGCATCAAGTTGAACCTTGCCCCGTAGGTTATGGGAGATGTAGTCCCGATAATGAAATGACAACATGCATGCTGCTGATTCGACTCATTCATGCACAACCCAACAGAAGGCCTTAATGTGATGTTTATGTGTGTCCCTGCCATGTTTGTTCCTCCTACCCAAGAGGTTTGTACATGGTAATGACAGATTCTTAGGGAAATGTTCTGTGTTACACAAACACTCCCCTAGAGATGGGTGAGTCAAAACATTAACAGGGTGAGCAGAGCCGAGCCAAGGGTCTGGGCATCGCTGTAATAGCTCTTGTACGAGCCAAGCTCTCACAATGTTTCCAAATAAATCCTGCAACAAACCTCACGTAAAATATGATAGTCTCTTCACAATTCTAAAAAGTGTATTACCTCAACATGTGGAAGCTTACAGGCCAGGTCGCTCCCCTCCTGCCGCACAGCTCCACCTGTGCACCAGTGCCTCCCCATCGCTGCCGTAAGTTCGATCCTGCTATCAGCTGTGCTGTGCTGACCACTTTCTTCTCGTTTTCCCACTACTGCCACTTTTTCCCCTTTGCTGTGTGCCTTTAACATAGTACTGTAGTTTACCATCTTCACTGTTTGTAAGCTTCTGTAAGCTTTCTTCCCCTCTCTCTCAGCGCCCTGCCTGCCCCCTTCCCCCCTTTCCTAATCTACCTTCGCCCGATTCCCACCGCGGACCCCCTGCGGCGCCATCCCCTCGCCGCCCCGCTCCTACCTCCCAGCTGCTCCTCCTTCCCCGCCTTAAATGGCGGACACTGCGCGACTGCGCCGCAGGCGCGCCAAAGGCAAGACCCTCTGCGCCCGTCCGCACCTGGACCGCGCCCAGCGCCAGAACCCCTGGACCCGGCAACCGCCACGCCACCTGACTCCTTTATGACATCAGCACCCTTCACGCACTCCATACCGGCCGAAACCACACCTGTTTCCAGGCGGCCCCAAAAAACGGAACCACGGACCATTCTCCTGCCGCACCTGCATCTTCACATGCGACAGAACCACCAAACCTCCACGCTCCGAACCCAAACACCTCCGCCGCATACTTCTTAACACCCGCTCTGCTCGCAAACACGCCGTCGAGCTCTGGGACCTGCTCGACACCTCCGCCCCAGACGTGGCCTTCCTGACCGAGGCCTGGTGGAACGACTCCATGGCACCCGACATCGCCATAGCCATCCCGGAAGGCTACAAGATCACCCGCAGGTACCGCACCAACATAGTCGGAGGAGGAATAGCCATCGTCCACAAGTCCACCCTCAAAGTGGCCAGCCACGCTGACGACACCCTCAACACCGCCAAACACCTGCACTTCCGGATTCACACCGACACCAACACCACCCTCAGAGGAACACTCATCTACAGACCCCCCGGACAACGGGCGCAATTCAGCGACTCCACCGCCGACCTCGCCAGCACCCATGCACTCGCCTCCAGGGACTACATCCTCCTCGGGGACCTGAACTTCCACCTCGAGAATAACAACGACGCCAACTCCACCACCCTGATCGCCAACCTCGCCAACCTCGGCCTCAGACAACTCATCACCACACCCACCCACGCCGCTAGCCACAAACTGGACCCTGTATTCTCCACAGGCTTCCACGTCACCTTCAACCACACCACCGAACTCCAATGGACCGACCACCGCTGCATCCACTTGACTTTCAAGAAACCAACTACACACCACCGCACCCAACAGCTACCTCGCCGCTGCTGGAGCAAAGTCACCGACGACCAGCTGATCACCACCCTCGCCCAGAACCCACCCACCGACCCCACCAACCTAGACGCCGCAGCCTGCAACCTCAGAAAGGGGATCGACGACTGCGCCAACACCCTCGCCCCGCTCAAAAAACCCTCCAACAACCACTCCAGCAAGAGAGCCACCTGGTTCACCGACGAGCTCCAGACCTCCAAACGCTTATGCCGGAAACTGGAGAAAACATGGCTCCAAGAATGCACACCGGACAACCACGCAGCACACAAGGACACCAAACGCAGACATCACCACCTCTTCAGACTAGCCAAGAGATCCTTCTTCCAAAACCACCTGGATAACAACGCACACGACATCAAAGAACTCTTCAGCATCCTGAAGGAACTCTCCAAGCCCAGCGCCAACACCAACGACATCCCACCCTCACAAGAACTGTGCGACTCAATAGCCATCTTCTTCCACCGCAAGATCACTGATATCCACGACAGCTTCAACACCACGTCCGGCCCAACTACGCCAGACGCCACCTCCCCATCAAACACTACCAGCACCATCCGCATGACCTCCTGGTCCAACGTCAACGACGACGAGACACGCAAGGTCATGAATGTCATCCACTCAGGATCTCTGTCAGACCTGTGCCCACACCACGTATTCAACAGAACAGACGCAGCCATCGCACCACAACTACGCAAGGTCATCAACATCTCCTTCGAAACAGCGACATTCTCGGAAAGCTGGAAGCACACCGAAATCAACGCACTCCTCAAGAAACCCAAAGCGGACCCCAAGGACCTCAAGAACTTCCGGCACATCTCCCAGCTCCCGTTCCCGGCAAAGGTCATCGAGAAAATCGTCAACAAGCAACTGACCCGCCACCTCGAAGACAACAACATCCTGGACCCTTCCCAGTCCGGATTCAGACAAAACCACAGCACCAAGACAGCCCTCATCGCCGACACAGACGACATCAAGCGCCAGCTAGACAATGGTGAAACATCAGCCCTCATCCTCCTGGATCTGTCGGCCGCCTTCGACACGGTCTGCCATCGCACGCTAAAGACACGCCTCCTAGAAGCCGGAATCCTAGAGAAGGCCCTTGACTGGACCACATCCTTCCTCTCCGGCAGAACATAGAGCGTCTGCCTCCCACCCTTCCAATCCGAAATCACCGACATCATCTGCGGCGTCCCCCAGGACTCATCCCTCAGCCCAACGCTGTTCAACATCTACATGGCCCCCCTCGCAGAAGTACAAAAGGGGGTGGTGATGGACGGAGCATCTGAACCAATCAAACACTCACACCCAGTCCAAAGATCTGGGTTTGATCCATCACCGTTCTTTAGCCCACTCTGCCACCCCAGTTCAGACATGGCTATATGCAAATCAGTCTGACCCTGTGCCTCATGGGAACAGTCCAGCCCGAACTGCCAAGCCATGCCTTCCCTGGACCGGAAACAAGCTTCCGAGGACCGGTTTCTGGCATTCCAGCCGTCTTCAGCCCGGCTTGCTTGAATCCAGTGGCAAAGTGAGCAAGGGACTCACGTCTGAGCATACCCTGTCACACTTATGGCGGCCAAAGCAGTACAAAAGGGGGTGGTGATGGACGGAGCATCTGAACCAATCAAACACTCACACCCAGTCCAAAGATCTGGGTTTGATCCATCACCGTTCTTTAGCCCACTGAAGCAAAGGGTCAGACTGATTTGCATATAGCCATGTCTGAAATGGGGTGGCTGAGTGGGCTAAAGAATGGTGATGGATTAAACCCAGATCAGTTGACTGGGGGTGAGTGTTTGATTTGCTCAAACGCTCCGTCCATCATCCCCTTTTGTATCGCTTTGTTCGCCCTAAGTGTGGCAGGGTATGCTCAGACGTGAGTCCCTTGCTCACTTGGCCACTGGATTCAAGATAGCCTGGCTGATGAGAATTATGAATCCGAAACCGGTCCCAGGATGCTTGTTTCCGGTCCATGGAAGACATGGCTTGGCAGTTTGGGCTGGACTTTTCCCATGAGGCAAAGGGTCAGACTGATTTGCATATAGCCATGTCTGAAATGGGGTGGCTGAGTGGGCTAAAGAATGGTGATGGATTAAACCCAGATCAGTTGACTGGGGGTGAGTGTTTGATTTGCTCAAACGTTCCGTCCATCATCCCCTTTTGTATCGCTTTGTTCGCCCTAAGTGTGGCAGGGTATGCTCAGACGTGAGTCCCTTGCTCACTTGGCCACTGGATTCAAGATAGCCTGGCTGATGAGGATTATGAATCCAAAACCGGTCCCAGGATGCTTGTTTCAGGTCCATGGAAGACATGGCTTGGCAGTTCGGGCTGGACTTTTCCCATGAGGCAAAGGGTCAGACTGATTTGCATATAGCCATGTCTGAAATGGGGTGGCTGAGTGGGCTAAAGAATGGTGATGGATTAAACCCAGATCAGTTGACTGGGGGTGAGTGTTTGATTTGCTCAAACGCTCCGTCCATCATCCCCTTTTGTATCGCTTTGTTCGCCCTAAGTGTGGCAGGGTATGCTCAGACGTGAGTCCCTTGCTCACTTGGCCACTGGATTCAAGATAGCCTGGCTGATGAGGATTATGAATCCGAAACCGGTCCCAGGATGCTTGTTTCCGGTCCATGGAAGACATGGCTTGGCAGTTCGGGCTGGACTTTTCCCATGAGGCAAAGGGTCAGACTGATTTGCATTTAGCCATGTCTGAAATGGGGTGGCTGAGTGGGCTAAAGAATGGTGATGGATTAAACCCAGATCAGTTGACTGGGGGTGAGTGTTTGATTTGCTCAAATGCTCCGTCCATCATCCCCTTTTGTATCGCTTTGTTCGCCCTAAGTGTGGCAGGGTATGCTCAGACGTGAGTCCCTTGCTCACTTGGCCACTGGATTCAAGGTAGCCTGGCTGATGAGGATTATGAATCCGAAACCGGTCCCAGGATGCTTGTTTCCGGTCCATGGAAGACATGGCTTGGCAGTTCGGGCAGGACTTTTCCCATGAGGCAAAGGGTCAGACTGATTTGCATATAGCCATGTCTGAAATGGGGTGGCTGAGTGGGCTAAAGAATGGTGATGGATTAAACCCAGATCAGTTGACTGGGGGTGAGTGTTTGATTTGCTCAACCGCTCCGTCCATCATCCCCTTTTGTATCGCTTTGTTCGCCCTAAGTGTGGCAGGGTATGCTCAGACGTGAGTCCCTTGCTCACTTGGCCACTGGATTCAAGATAGCCTGGCTGATGAGGATTATGAATCCGAAACCGGTCCCAGGATGCTTGTTTCCGGTCCATGGAAGACATGGCTTGGCAGTTCGGGCTGGACTTTTCCCATGAGGCAAAGGGTCAGACTGATTTGCATATAGCCATGTCTGAAATGAGGTGGCTGAGTGGGCTAAAGAATGGTGATGGATTAAACCCAGATCAGTTGACTGGGGGTGAGTGTTTGATTTGCTCAAACGCTCCGTCCATCATCCCCTTTTGTATCGCTTTGTTCGCCCTAAGTGTGGCAGGGTATGCTCAGACGCGAGTCCCTTGCTCACTTGGCCACTGGATTCAAGATAGCCTGGCTGATGAGGATTATGATTCCGAAACCGGTCCCAGGATGCTTGTTTCCGGTCCATGGAAGACATGGCTTGGCAGTTCGGGCTGGACTTTTCCCATGAGGCAAAGGGTCAGACTGATTTGCATATAGCCATGTCTGAAATGGGGTGGCTGAGTGGGCTAAAGAATGGTGATGGATTAAACCCAGATCAGTTGACTGGGGGTGAGTGTTTGATTTGCTCAAACGCTCCGTCCATCATCCCCTTTTGTATCGCTTTGTTCGCCCTAAGTGTGGCAGGGTATGCTCAGACGTGAGTCCCTTGCTCACTTGGCCACTGGATTCAAGATAGCCTGGCTGATGAGGATTATGAATCCGAAACCGGTCCCAGGATGCTTGTTTCCGGTCCATGGAAGACATGGCTTGGCAGTTCGGGCTGGACTTTTCCCATGAGGCAAAGGGTCAGACTGATTTGCATATAGCCATGTCTGAAATGGGGTGGCTGAGTGGGCTAAAGAATGGTGATGGATTAAACCCAGATCAGTTGACTGGGGGTGAGTGTTTGATTTGCTCAAACGCTCCGTCCATCCTCCCCTTTTGTACCCCCTCGCAGAAGTGACACGACCTCAACATCATCTCCTACGCCGACGACACCCAGCTCATCCTCTCCCTCACCAAGGACCCACACACCGCCAAAACCAACCTCCACGAGGGAATGAAGGCTGTCACCGACTGGATGAGGAGCAGCCGTCTAAAGTTGAACTCGGACAAGACGGAGGTCCTCATCCTCGGACCCACCCCCTCAGCATGGGATGACTCATGGTCACGCAACCTAGTATTCATCCTCGACTCCTCCCGCTCCATATCCAAACAGGTCAACGCCGTCTCCTCCTCCTGCTACAACACCCTCCGCATGCTCCGCAGGATCTACAAGTGGATCCCGACAGAAACAAGAAGAACGGTGACACATGCCCTCGTCAGCAGCAGACTAGACTACGGCAACACACTTTCTTTAGTAGGGGATCTCTGTGTATAGTCATAATCTAGTGAATAGTCCCGCTCATGTGCGGGGACCCCAGAGCAATCAAAAATAATCTCTTAAACTGTCTTTATGTGCAGTCCTGCATAGACACTTAAGAGAGAATTTAAAGACAAATACTGCAGCCTATACTTATCAGGCTACACTGTCCAGTACTTCAACTAGATATTCCACCAAAATTAAATTCAGCACAGCCTGCCAAGTTTCTCTCATAGAAAAACTTCTCCTTTTACCAAGAAAGCCTCTGGAAGATAGAGAGGAAGGGGTGGACAGACAAGCCCCATAGGCTGCCATTATGTGGCTCAAAAAGGGATACTGTGCCTTTAAGGAAACTTTCTAGAACTCTCAGTATCCCAGAATGCACAGCAGGTCCCCTCCACTTTCAGTTCTTTTTTCAAGCTCCTGCTAGCAGGACCCTGTGGCATTGAGCTCTCCCTTTTTTATTTCAATTTTTTTGCATTTTTCAAGTGTTGGAGTGTGTTCGCTCGACGTGTTTTTGAGCCTTCTTTAATTACTGGTGTTTTTCTGGTAATTCTGAGCCCTCATTTATCAAATATGCCTGCCTTATTTGATAAGTTCCCTGAGTGCTCTAGGAAGAAGGCCAAGTCCGATCCACACGAGGTGTGTATCCTGTGTCTCCCTTCTGCACATGTTCCTGAGGAGTGTGAGATCTGCCAGACTTTCACCTCCAGGACCGTGAAGGACAGACAGAAGATCAGGCTCCAAGGACTGGAGCAAAGAAAACATCAAGGTCAAGGTGGGTCTGGGCATGCTGGATCTGCATCGTCTGCCCGTGCTGAGGCCTCTGCGGGGCTCCCCAGTGAGAAGAAGGCCAGAAAACGCCACCGGTCTCCGTCGACGTCGATGGCCTTGACGTCGGCGTCGAGAGGAATGACCACAGTCTGTTCCCTGTCTCCCCAGGGCTCTGGGTCGAAGCGGCGTTGACGTTTGACGTCGAGGGGACTGTTGTCGAGACCTCCGTCGAGGTCGACGTCGGGTACAGATTCATTGTCGTCATCGTCGTCGAGAGAAGTCACGACTGCGCCGGCGCTCGCCGTTGAGGCGACACCGCCGTTCGCCGACGACGTCGACTAGGCGTTCAACGCCGAAAAGGAGATTGTTGACATCGAGAAGATCATCGACGTCGAGATGAAGAGCGTCGAGGTCACGGCGATCTTCGACGTCGAGAAGGAGAAGTCCGACGTCGAGACATAGATCATCGACGTCGAGACGCCGTTCGTCGGCGTCGAGAAGGCGTTCATCGACGCCGAAGAGGCGCTCGGCGCCTAAGAGAAAGGCTTCGTCCTCCAGGAGACGTTCTGACGGCAGAAGCTCCTCCAGATCAACGGGGGCACGGCGGCGACATCGTTCACCGACAGGGGGCACGGCCTCTCGGTCTCCCCAGTCGGGTCAGGCTAGGAAGAAGAGGAGAGAGAAGTGTCCGGGCTCTGTGTACTCTGTGGTATACTCGCCCCCTAAACCGAGGTCGCCTTCACCACCGCCTCCGTTGCCTAAGGATCCGCCCCCTCGGATTCCAACGCCACCTCCGCCACCACCTCCTCCTCATCATCCTCCTCCTCCGCCGCCTCATGGACTGCCACCGAATCCATCTCCCCCACCTCATGGGCGGCCGCCTGCTCCACCGAGGTCGACCTCGTTGCCGCACTTTCCGACTCTGCTTGCAGGGCCTCTTCTTCCGAGGCTTCCGGTCAGGCCGCCACAACTTCCGCCGCTGAGACCTCTGAAACGACCAAGGCCGAGGAGGTCTAGATCCCGCTCCGGATGGAGAGGGAGATCCAGGAGTCGCCGTCGTTCGTCTACTAGATCTAGACGGTGCCACAGGAGGGGCAGGTCTAGATCTCGTACGGATTCGTCCAGCGCCAGGTGCTACTCTCCTACCCTGTCGTGGTCCCCCCGACGAGAGTGACGCCATTGGATGACATTATATCCTTCCAGGATGTACTGCTGAGAGGGGCGAGCAAGCTCGGCATAATGCTTACTGTGCCCACGCCGACGACCTCAGTCATTTTTGAGACCCTTCATAGGAAGCATTTGTCTCGACCTCTGTTGCCGTTAGTCACGGGATTGGAGGAACCCGCCATGGAGTTGTTCCTCACTTCTGCGACTGCGAAATCAGCCCCCTCCAGGCTCCAAAAGAAGTACAGGGCTCCTGACTCGCACCCAGCATTTCTCAGGGTGGATCCAGCACCGGATTCGGTGATAGTGACGGCTTCACTTGGCCACTGGATTCAAGATAGCCTGGCTGATGGGGATTATGAATCCGAAACCGGTCCCAGGATGCTTGTTTCCGGTCCATGGAAGACATGGCTTGGCAGTTCGGGCTGGACTTTTCCCATGAGGCAAAGGGTCAGACTGATTTGCATTTAGCCATGTCTGAAATGGGGTGGCTGAGTGGGCTAAAGAATGGTGATGGATTAAACCCAGATCAGTTGACTGGGGGTGAGTGTTTGATTTGCTCAAACGCTCCGTCCATCATCCCCTTTTGTATCGCTTTGTTCGCCCTAAGTGTGGCAGGGTATGCTCAGACGTGAGTCCCTTGCTCACTTGGCCACTGGATTCAAGGTAGCCTGGCTGATGAGGATTATGAATCCGAAACCGGTCCCAGGATGCTTGTTTCCGGTCCATGGAAGACATGGCTTGGCAGTTCGGGCAGGACTTTTCCCATGAGGCAAAGGGTCAGACTGATTTGCATATAGCCATGTCTGAAATGGGGTGGCTGAGTGGGCTAAAGAATGGTGATGGATTAAACCCAGATCAGTTGACTGGGGGTGAGTGTTTGATTTGCTCAACCGCTCCGTCCATCATCCCCTTTTGTATCGCTTTGTTCGCCCTAAGTGTGGCAGGGTATGCTCAGACGTGAGTCCCTTGCTCACTTGGCCACTGGATTCAAGATAGCCTGGCTGATGAGGATTATGAATCCGAAACCGGTCCCAGGATGCTTGTTTCCGGTCCATGGAAGACATGGCTTGGCAGTTCGGGCTGGACTTTTCCCATGAGGCAAAGGGTCAGACTGATTTGCATATAGCCATGTCTGAAATGAGGTGGCTGAGTGGGCTAAAGAATGGTGATGGATTAAACCCAGATCAGTTGACTGGGGGTGAGTGTTTGATTTGCTCAAACGCTCCGTCCATCATCCCCTTTTGTATCGCTTTGTTCGCCCTAAGTGTGGCAGGGTATGCTCAGACGTGAGTCCCTTGCTCACTTGGCCACTGGATTCAAGATAGCCTGGCTGATGAGGATTATGAATCCGAAACCGGTCCCAGGATGCTTGTTTCCGGTCCATGGAAGACATGGCTTGGCAGTTCCTGCTGGACTTTTCCCATGAGGCAAAGGGTCAGACTGATTTGCATATAGCCATGTCTGAAATGGGGTGGCTGAGTGGGCTAAAGAATGGTGATGGATTAAACCCAGATCAGTTGACTGGGGGTGAGTGTTTGATTTGCTCAAACGCTCCGTCCATCATCCCCTTTTGTATCGCTTTGTTCGCCCTAAGTGTGGCAGGGTATGCTCAGACGCGAGTCCCTTGCTCACTTGGCCACTGGATTCAAGATAGCCTGGCTGATGAGGATTATGATTCCGAAACCGGTCCCAGGATGCTTGTTTCCGGTCCATGGAAGACATGGCTTGGCAGTTCGGGCTGGACTTTTCCCATGAGGCAAAGGGTCAGACTGATTTGCATATAGCCATGTCTGAAATGGGGTGGCTGAGTGGGCTAAAGAATGGTGATGGATTAAACCCAGATCAGTTGACTGGGGGTGAGTGTTTGATTTGCTCAAACGCTCCGTCCATCATCCCCTTTTGTATCGCTTTGTTCGCCCTAAGTGTGGCAGGGTATGCTCAGACGTGAGTCCCTTGCTCACTTGGCCACTGGATTCAAGATAGCCTGGCTGATGAGGATTATGAATCCGAAACCGGTCCCAGGATGCTTGTTTCCGGTCCATGGAAGACATGGCTTGGCAGTTCGGGCTGGACTTTTCCCATGAGGCAAAGGGTCAGGCTGATTTGCATATAGCCATGTCTGAAATGGGGTGGCTGAGTGGGCTAAAGAATGGTGATGGATTAAACCCAGATCAGTTGACTGGGGGTGAGTGTTTGATTTGCTCAAACGCTCCGTCCATCATCCCCTTTTGTACCCCCTCGCAGAAGTGACACGACCTCAACATCATCTCCTACGCCGACGACACCCAGCTCATCCTCTCCCTCACCAAGGACCCACACACCGCCAAAACCAACCTCCACGAGGGAATGAAGGCTGTCACCGACTGGATGAGGAGCAGCCGTCTAAAGTTGAACTCGGACAAGACGGAGGTCCTCATCCTCGGACCCACCCCCTCAGCATGGGATGACTCATGGTCACGCAACCTAGTATTCATCCTCGACTCCTCCCGCTCCATATCCAAACAGGTCAACGCCGTCTCCTCCTCCTGCTACAACACCCTCCGCATGCTCCGCAGGATCTACAAGTGGATCCCGACCGAAACAAGAAGAACGGTGACACATGCCCTCGTCAGCAGCAGACTAGACTACGGCAACACACTTTCTTTAGTAGGGGATCTCTGTGTATAGTCATAATCTAGTGAATAGTCCCGCTCATGTGCGGGGACCCCGGAGCAATCAAAAATAATCTCTTAAACTGTCTTTATGTGCAGTCCTGCATAGACACTTAAGAGAGAATTTAAAGACAAATACTGCAGCCTATACTTATCAGGCTACACTGTCCAGTACTTCAACTAGATATTCCACCAAAATTAAATTCAGCACAGCCTGCCAAGTTTCTCTCATAGAAAAACTTCTCCTTTTACCAAGAAAGCCTCTGGAAGATAGAGAGGAAGGGGTGGACAGACAAGCCCCATAGGCTGCCATTATGTGGCTCAAAAAGGGATACTGTGCCTTTAAGGAAACTTTCTAGAACTCTCAGTATCCCAGAATGCACAGCAGGTCCCCTCCACTTTCAGTTCTTTTTTCAAGCTCCTGCTAGCAGGACCCTGTGGCATTGAGCTCTCCCTTTTTTATTTCAATTTTTTTGCATTTTTCAAGTGTTGGAGTGTGTTCGCTCGACGTGTTTTTGAGCCTTCTTTAATTACTGGTGTTTTTCTGGTAATTCTGAGCCCTCATTTATCAAATATGATAAGTGCCCTGAGTGCTCTAGGAAGAAGGCCAAGTCCGATCCACACGAGGTGTGTATCCTGTGTCTCCCTTCTGCACATGTTCCTGAGGAGTGTGAGATCTGCCAGACTTTCACCTCCAGGACCGTGAAGGACAGACAGAAGATCAGGCTCCAAGGACTGGAGCAAAGAAAACATCAAGGTCAAGGTGGGTCTGGGCATGCTGGATCTGCATCTTCTGCCCGTGCTGAGGCCTCTGCGGGGCTCCCCAGTGAGAAGAAGGCCAGAAAACGCCACCGGTCTCCGTCGACGTCGATGGCCTTGACGTCGGCGTCGAGAGGAATGACCACGGTCTGTTCCCTGTCACCCCAGGGCTCTGGGTCGAAGCGGCGTTGACGTTTGACGTCGAGGGGACTGTTGTCGAGACCTCCGTCGAGGTCGACGTCGGGTACAGATTCATTGTCGTCATCGTCGTCGAGAGAAGTCACGACTGCGCCGGCGCTCGCCGTTGAGGCGACACCGCCGTTCGCCGACGACGTCGACTAGGCGTTCAACGCCGAAGAGGAGATTGTTGACATCGAGAAGATCATCGACGTCGAGATGAAGAGCGTCGAGGTCACGGCGATCTTCGACGTCGAGAAGGAGAAGTCCGACGTCGAGACATAGATCATCGACGTCGAGACGCCGTTCGTCGGCGTCGAGAAGGCGTTCATCGACGCCGAAGAGGCGCTCGGCGCCTAAGAGAAAGGCTTCGTCCTCCAGGAGACGTTCTGACGGCAGAAGCTCCTCCAGATCAACGGGGGCACGGCGGCGACATCGTTCACCGACAGGGGGCACGGCCTCTCAGTCTCCCCAGTCGGGTCAGGCTAGGAAGAAGAGGAGAGAGAAGTGTCCGGGCTCTGTGTACTCTGTGGTATACTCGCCCCCTAAACCGAGGTCGCCTTCACCACCGCCTCCGTTGCCTAAGGATCCGCCCCCTCGGATTCCAACGCCACCTCCGCCACCACCTCCTCCTCATCATCCTCCTCCTCCGCCGCCTCATGGACTGCCACCGAATCCATCTCCCCCACCTCATGGGCGGCCGCCTGCTCCACCGAGGTCGACCTCGTTGCCGCACTTTCCGACTCTGCTTGCAGGGCCTCTTCTTCCGAGGCTTCCGGTCAGGCCGCCACAACTTCCGCCACTGAGACCTCTGAAACGACCAAGGCCGAGGAGATCTAGATCCCGCTCCGGATGGAGAGGGAGATCCAGGAGTCGCCGTCGTTCGTCTACTAGATCTAGACGGTGCCACAGGAGGGGCAGGTCTAGATCTCGTACGGATTCGTCCAGCGCCAGGTGCTACTCTCCTACCCTGTCGTGGTCCCCCCGACGAGAGTGACGCCATTGGATGACATTATATCCTTCCAGGATGTACTGCTGAGAGGGGCGAGCAAGCTCGGCATAATGCTTACTGTGCCCACGCCGACGACCTCAGTCATTTTTGAGACCCTTCATAGGAAGCATTTGTCTCGACCTCTGTTGCCGTTAGTCACGGGATTGGAGGAACCCGCCATGGAGTTGTTCCTCACTTCTGCGACTGCGAAATCAGCCCCCTCCAGGCTCCAAAAGAAGTACAGGGCTCCTGACTCGCACCCAGCATTTCTCAGGGTGGATCCAGCACCGGATTCGGTGATAGTGACGGCTTCACGGAAACAACATGTCACCACCCCGTCATCTACCGTGCCTCCAGATAAGGAGAGCCGCTGGTTAGATTCAGCAGGCAGAAAGATCTGCGGGACATCCGCCACATCCATGAAGGCCGCGAGTGCCTCGGCGTTGTTGGGAAGGTACTATCGGGCTCTGTGGGAGTCCCTCCAACAGTTCCCTGACCTCCTTCACAAGGAGAAGAGGGAGGATTTCACGGAGATCCTGAACGAAGGGCTGCTGGTCTCTAATCAGCTGATTAGCGCAGCTGCCGATTCATCGCTCCTGGCAGCCCACGGGTACTTCCATGGAGTCAACCACAGACGTCATGCCTGGTTGCGGCTTACGTCCTTGAAACCTGAGGCCCAACAGAGGATGGCCAACTTACCCTTTTCGGGCGAGACCCTCTTTGGAAAGCAAGCTGATGATCAAATGGCCCAGATGAAGGCTGAGGCTGAAGCCCTCACGGCTGTCGGGTTGGAGAAGCCCAAGAAACAAAAGAAGACCTACCGCCCGTTCCAGAGACGGTTCGGGGCGCAGGGCAGGGGGCGAGGCCAGCAAACTGGACAGCAACAACAGCAGCAGTTCCAGAGGAGGCCCTTCCAAAAACGTCAGAAGGGCCGGGGTGGGCAGCAATCTGCCACCGCGACCAAAGGCCCAGCCGGGTCTAAGCCCTGAGCTGCTACTTCCCCGTCATCCGTTACCCACTCCGGTGGGGGGAAGTGTCCAATACTACCTGGCAGAGTGGAGAAAAATTACTTAGGACAAGTGGGTGTTGAATATTGTTTGCAATGGATACAGTCTTCGGTTCATCAGCCCACCTCCAGCAATTCCACCGGTTTGCTCGCAGTTTCAGCTGTGCGAGCTCCAGGCGGAGGCCAATACCCTGTTAAGAAAAAGGGCGATAGAAGACGTCCCTCTGTCTCAAAGGGGAAGAGGTCTTTACTCACGGTTCTTTCTGGTACGCAAGAAAGGCAAGAATGAGTTCAGGCCCATTCTGGATTTGCGGCAAGCAAACAAATGGATTCGCAGGTAAAAGTTTTGCATGCTGTCTTTGCACCAGATTTACCCTCAACTGCAAAGGGGAGACTGGCTGTGCGCGATAGACCTTCAGGATGCATACTTCCATGTGCCCATTGCACAGAAACACCGGAGGTTCCTGCGATTCCAAGTCGGCGCCAATCACTATCAATACACAGTACTACCGTTCGGGCTGAAGTCTGCGCCCAGGACCTTTTCAAAATGCATGGCAGTGGTAGCGGCACACCTGAGATAGAACAAGGTGTTTGTCTACCCGTACCTGGACGATTGGTTGATCAAGGCATCCTCCTTCGCGGAAGCTCAATCGCACTTCCAAAAGACGTCCGTTCTCTTGGACAAGCTGGGGTTGCACATCAACATGTCCAAGTCTGTCCCGACTCCGGTCCAGTGCCTTCAGTACTTGGGAGCCTCCTTCAATACGCTGTCAGCAAGCGTGTCTCCTTCGGAGGAGAGACGTTTATCACTCCTTCGGAAGGCTCAGGCTCTTATGACCGTTCCATCTACAACAGTGAGGACGGTGTCTTCTCTACTGGGGTCGATGGCCTCCTGTATCTTCCTCACGCCACACGCACGGCTGCACATGAGACCGCTGCAGGAGTGTCTGGAGGATCAATGGGACCAGAGGCGAGGGAACTGGGACGACAAGATACGACTGTCTCTGCATGCTCTACAGTCTCTGAAATGGTGGTGTTCAGCGGAGAACCTCCTCAAAGGGGTTCCCTTCCTCAAGGACATTCCCAGTCAGACCATCGTGACGGATGCTTCTCTCCACGGCTGGGGAGCGCATTCCGGAGAGTTACAGATACAAGGAACGTGGTCCCCGATGGAGTCCACGTATCATATCAATTTCCTGGGACTCAGAGCGGTTCACTTGGCACTGAAGGCCTTTCATCCGTCCTTTCAGACCAACTCTCTGCTTGTACAGACGGACAATACGACCACGATGTATTACCTCAACAAGCAGGGGGTTCGAGATCACACACTCTGTTGCAGGAGGCGCAGGCGATCTGGCACTGGCTGCTAGCCAGAGGACTGACGATAACGGCTACCCATCTGCCAGGTGTGCAGAATGTTCAGGCGGACGCACTGAGCAGACTGATTCAGGAAAACCACGAATGGGTCATAAACGACGAAGTACTCAGAGACGTCTTCGTCAGGTCGGGCACTTCAGACGTGGATCTGTTCGCCACTGCCGAAAACAGCAAATGCCGAGACTTCGCGTCCAGGTAATACCAGCAGGGGATGCTGGGGAATGCGCTATGGATCAACTGGTCGAACAGATTTCTGTACGCTTTTCCACCCATTCCCCTGATTCCGGCGGTGTTTATCAAACTTTCCCAGTCCAGGGCGCGGATGATCCTAATTGCCCCAGAATGGCCCAGACAGTGGTGCTTCACGGACCGGTCTCTTCTTCCTCACATACGGCCGCCGTGCCGGCCGGACCTTCTCACGAAGTTTGGGGGACAGATGGTACACCCCAACCTCTCGTCTTTGAGTTTGGCTGCATGGCTCCTGAGATAGTGCAATATGGCCATTTAAATCTCCCTGCGGATTGTATTGACAAACTGAAGGAGGCTAAGAGACCTTCCACTAGGACTTCTTATGCTTACAAGTGGAAGAGATTCTGCATCTGGTGCAAGTCCGAGAACAATGATCCGACGACATGTAAGGAAGATGTCATCCTTCCATACCTTTTGCATTTGGCGCAGTCTGGCCTTAACTTACATTCCATTAAGGTCCATCTAGCTGCGCTGACTGCCTACAGGAAATGCCCTTCACAGACTTCTTTTTTCCAAATTCCTGTGATAAAGGATTTTTTGGAAGGCTTGAAGAAAGTGTTTCCTCCTGTTCGTCTTCCTTCGCCTTCATGGGAATTGAATGTGGTGCTGCCCAGATTGATGCAGGAACCTTTTGAACCTATTCATAAGGCTTCGCTACA
This sequence comes from Lissotriton helveticus, assembly GCF_964261635.1. NCBI lineage: Eukaryota > Metazoa > Chordata > Amphibia > Caudata > Salamandridae > Lissotriton > Lissotriton helveticus. Next base: position 1,349,045,291 of record NC_136065.1, read on the forward strand.
GCACCTGTCCTGGAAGGCGGCATTCCTCGTGGCCATTACATCGGCCCGCAGGGTGAGTGAAATTCAGGCGTTGTGTTGCCAAGAACCTTATACTGTATTTCATGCTGCTAAGGTTGTAATGCGTACTCACCCTAAGTTTCTTCCTAAGGTTATTTCTGATTTCCACGTTAACCAGACTATAACGTTACCTACATTTTTTCAGAATTCTTCCACTCCAGCGGAAAGATCTCTTCATTCCCTGGATGTCAGAAGGGTGTTGAATTTTTTTCTGGATAAAACCAAGGATATTCGTAGGTCAGACCAATTGTTTATCAACTATGGGTCAGTCAGGACTGGTCTTGCTACCTCTAAACAGTCCATCTCGAGGTGGATTGTGTCCTGTATACAATTGTGTTATCAAAAGGCTAATAAGACCTTAGGGGGTAAGCCTAAGGCTCATTCCACCAGGGGCAAAGCGGCCACGACAGCTTTGCTCCGTAATGTTCCCATTGCAGAGATCTGCAGGGCTGCCACTTGAAAGTCGGTCCATACCTTTGCTAAGCATTACTGTCCGGACTCTGATGCCAAGGCAGATGCTCAGGTTGGGCAGGCTTCGCTGCGAAATCTGTTCGCACAGTAGTGGTGTGGTATTTCTTCTTCTCCACTGCCGCTTTGGTGTTGGGGATGGGCTTGCCATTCTATTCACTAGATTATGACTATACACAGAGATCCCCTACTACAGAAGGAGTAGTTTCTTACCTGTAACTCCAGTTCCGTAGTAGGGGTATCTCTGTTATAGTCATAAGCGCCCACCCTCCTCCCCGGTGGAGAAAGATGTTCATGTACTGAATGCTACATGTCTAGCTTTTTACGCCTCCAAAAAGAACTGAAAGTGGAGGGGACCTGCTGTGCATTCTGGGATACTGAGAGTTCTAGAAAGTTTCCTTAAAGGCACAGTATCCCTTTTTAAGCCACATAATGGCAGCCTATGGGGCTTGTCTGCCCACCCCTTCCTCTCTATCTTCCAGAGACTTTCTTGGTAAAAGGGAAAGTTTTTCTATGAGAGAAACTTGGCAGGCTGTGCTGAATTTAGTTTTGGTGGAATATCTAGTTGAAGTACTAGACAGTGTAGCCTGATAAGTATAGGCTGCATTATTTGTCTTTAAATTCTTTCTTAAGTGTCTATGCAGGACTGCACATAAAGACAGCTTAAGAGATTATTTTTGATTGCTACGGGGTCCCCGCACATGAGCGGGACTATTCACTAGATTATGACTATAAAAGAGATACCCCTACTACAGAACTGGAGTTACAGGTAAGAAACTACTCCATACGCAGGAATCCCAGCCAAACACCTACGACGACTACAACGCATCTAAAACACCTCCGCCAGACTGATTGCCAATGTCCCCCGCCGCAACCACATCACGCCCCGCCTGAGAAGCTTACACTGGCTCCCCGTCAACAAGAGGATCACTTTCAAGCTCCTCACCCACGCACACCAAGCACTCCACAACGCCGGACCAGCCAACCTGAACAGCAGACTCAACTTCCACACCCCCACCCGCCAGCTCCGCTCCGCCAGCCTCGCCCTTGCCGTTGTCCCCCGCAACCAACGTGCGACCTCCGGTGGCAGATCCTTCTTCTACCTCGCCGCCAAGACCTGGAACACCCTCCCTACCCACATACGGCAGACCCAAGACCTACTCACCTTCAGAAGACTCCTCAAGACCTGGCTCTTCGAACAGTAGCAGTACCCCTCCCTTCCCGCAGCGCCTTGAGACCCTCACGGGTAAGTAGTGCGCTTTACAAGTAGACTGATTGATTGATTGATTGAAGCTTTGACATTAATACAATACTTCGTGGCTACCAAGGGTGCTGCCCATGCCAATGCAGGACCTGACCAGGTGCTAATCAGATATCCAACCTTAGTTCTGTCCAATGCGAATTGGATTGGACGGAAGGCAAAAAATACTGTTAAAGAATCCAGAAATTCTTCCAACTCTTTTAGGATCTTAGAAGTAACGAGGAGTGATGGTAGAAACTATGGGCACATGAGATGTCTTAGCCGCTAAAATTTGGTGCATAGCTACATTTTCCTCGCGTAGTTGTTGTAATTCTTGGGATTGCTGTTGAACAGTATGCACTAGGGCCTGTGATTCTTCTACTGATCATTTCGGAGGTGACACTTAGGAAGATCCATGGCATCAGGTCTGAGACGGGTTTTTGGGTATCGCAATCTTAAACGTTTTAACTTTTCTTACCAGTCTTGGCGTGTTGGAGTGATTCCCGACTTTGGCTTATGAAGGTCCTGGTCTCTCTGAGGTAATGGCGACCCTTTCCTGTAGCCACAGTGCTGCTGACAATTAAAAAGCCAGAGCAGACCGTGCCTTCCAGAAGGAGTTCCAAGAGCAACAAAAACCCTTAGGGAACAACCTCTGCTGAGGGCGAAGACTCCAGGAAAGGAGGGAAAGAAAGCACAGGCAAGGGCAAAAACCAGTAAGTAAAGAAGAATTGTAGGCAAGAATTCTAAAGAGGAGTAGAAGGTTTCAAGGAATCCAAACAGAGCTGGGAGCGGCAACAGGCAGCAGGAGTACACCAAGCAGGAGTAAAGGACACCAACAGGAGTGTGGACAAGGAAATGAAGGATCCAGACCCTTAAATACCCATAGGCACGAAGCGATATAATAGGAAATAAGCAATTGCCATCTTGAATAGGGAAAAGAAAATGTAAGGACTAGGAAAGGTTGACATTTTGAAATGGTAAAACAAAAACCTTCCCAAGGCCCTCAGGGAAACAGGAATGAGGAATCAGGGTAAGACGAAGGTAACAAGATGGCCTCAAGAGAAGAAACAGAGCTCAGGAATAATGTGCCAAACAAAGGTGAGTGAAGACATTCCCAATAAAATATACTGGAAGCTGCAATTCCCAAACTGGAGCTGCGGTATTCCTACTGTGTTGAATGTGCATCAACGAGCCACTGCCGTGTGGTGTTGCAGTGTGCCCGACTTTACATAAGCGTCACGGAGTGTACCTGCGATGCTGGAACAGCGAGCCACGATGCAGCACTGCAACGTCTCCGAGAAGAGGGCGGCGTCGCAGGGGGCTTTGCAGGCTGCACTGCGGTCTGCTGTGATGAAGAGGGCAGCATCGCAAGCTGAACCATGGTCCGTGGCACAACAGAATTACGCAAAAGGATAGACAGAAAGACAAGAGCAGATTGGGCCATTGATAATTCTAGCCTTAGGCATCGAGACGATCATCTATATAAAGACAATAGATGAGGCTTACCTACCCTCAAATACCAACATCAGGCATTGCATCGGTGTTACAATCATTTTATCACTAATCATCCTGGGTACATAAAACCCTGGAATACCTACAAAGACAATCCTGGTGGCTATCCATGTCTAAGGATACAAAACGCATTGACCAGTTTTCTATTTGTGCACAAAGAAAAAAACACACATGTTCCTTTCATTGGCCTTATGCATCCCATTCCAGTGCCTCTAAGTCCATGGAAGACTGTGGAGAATTGAGATTCTAATTCATGTGGCGTATACTTTTTGTGTGTGCCTATAGCAGCTTGAGGTAGTAGGTGCCTGGAGGTTCTTTAGCACCCATTGCGTATTCGACTTTGCTTTGCTGTCCTTAGACTTATCGTGTATTATGTGCATGTAAAATAATACTGTACTCTAAAGAATTGTGCGGACGTTTCCTTCGGGAACACTACTACCTAACTCTGCTGCATCTCCATGGAAGACTGTATTAATGAAATTCGTGGTAGATCTACCCATAACTAAGACTGCTTTCAAAACCATCCTCACAATAGTTCATCACTTATCTAAAATGGCACCCTTTGTACCGTTAAAGAAATTACCCTTGGCAGCAGAATTGGCTCCCACCTCTATGGAACATGTGGTACGTTTGCATGGTATACTCTCTGTCTTGATTATAGATCAAGGTTCTCAGTTTATGACACATTTTTGGTGGAAGTTGTGCAAGCCTTCAGATATGAATGTGCACCTCTCTTCTGCCTACCACCCTCAAATGGATGGTCGGGCAGATCGAACAAACCAGACTAAGGAGCACTACATCCATTGTTTGATACTCACCATGGAAAAAGAATGGTCTGAGTTACTATGGGCTGTAAAATATGCAAATAACCACACAGCACATACATCATAGGGCATGTCTCCCTTCTACTGTCTTCAAGGTCTGCTTCCACCAATCATTCTTTGGGAAACTCCTAACAGTAGCCCTATGCCTACTGTGCAGGAGTTTCATAACACCTTACATACTCTGTGAAAACAGGCCGATTTTGAATTAGTCACAATGTGTAAGTACGTGCACAACCTTATGTTGATTCTTAGTGGAAACGTTGTCCCGTGCCTCCTGGGTTTCACTCTCTGGACTCAAGTGAATGTTCAATACTCATATGGAATTAGCTAAGACCAAAGAAACATTTAAAAAGACAACCGATACTCACCATCAACCAGAACCACCATATGCTGTAGGTGATAAAAGTGTAGTTGTTCATAAAGAAACTGAATTTACATGGATCAAATAAATTGCTACCTCGAGATTTGGGTCCTTAAACCATAGCTAAAGTCATAAACAAAGTGGATATGAAGGTAGTTTTGCCAACAGCCATGAAGGTACACACTGTGTTCGATGTTTCCATCTTGAAAAGAGTACATCCAGATAATCGTGCCAACACACCACTTCTTCCAGACCTAGTAGATGACCATGAAGGATACAAGGTGCATTCTACTCTAGATTTCTATAAAACCAGGGGATGCTTGTTTTGCTACCTGCATATACCATCAGAACCGCTCCCTGGCAACTGGACCCCGGCCTACCAGCACATACCTCTCTTGGAGATATTGATATACTCCACCGCAGATCCTCCGAGCTAACACTGAGCATCCAGAAATCGATTCTGGACCTTAAGCACTTCCTTCACATCACTGAACTCTCCTTCTCTAATCTACGGCTCTCACAGAATGCGACCACCTCCCCCTCACTATGCCCCACCTCCACCCTCTACCACTATCCCTGAGACACTTGCGCCCTTGTAAGCAACCCTGCCACCTCTCTGAGGAGGAAATCATTGCTCTCCTCCACACCTACAAACCCACCCCTGGCCCGCTTAATCCATCAGAATTGGTCTGATCACCACGCCATCACTTTCCTCCTGCCTTGCACCCATAAATCATGGACACCTCAACCTGTGATTCCCAAACGATGGGTTAGGGACACCAAGAACCTCGACCACGAAAACTGGCAGCGCGTTGTGAGTCTGACCACCCCCCAGAGTGCACATCGGTCACCAACCTAGCGGACCATTATTCCTCCACCATAACCGACATTCTAGATGACCTGGCACCTCTAAAATTAAAAGAACCCACACCAAGGACTGAAATCCCTGGTTCAATGGATCCCTTAACAAGGAGAGGAGATCCCTTCGACAGACGGAACAAATCTGGAAACAACACCCATCTGCAGGACATCTTAAACTCCTTCGACAGTCCAGAAATGCCCACAATAAGAAAATCCTTAACACTAAAAAATGATTTTTCAGAACTGAACTGGATAACGCAAAAAATCGACCTCGCAAGCTGTTCGACTTGGTCAAACACCAATCCAACAAACTAGCAAAAAACGCCAAAGAAACACCTAAACCCCTAATATCAAGCGAGGAATTCTCCACCTTTTTCTGTGAAAAAATCTCTGCTCTAGGAAATGAACTTAAATCCGCATCACACCACCAAAATCAAAATCGGCCAACTCCACCTCTTCTCTCCGCATTGTCCTCCCAAACCTCACCAAAAAACGAGTGCACTGGTCCAACTTTAAAGTCTATGGCAATCACTCTATCTTGCGAATTCTTGCCTCCTTAAAGCCGAACAATCACTTTTATGATCCTCTCCCCTCTAACTGCCTAGCTGCTGCCTCTCAGGCTATCATCCCTTCCTGGAGCGCAATAATCAACGCCTACCTCCTACAGGGCTCAATCCCTGATTCGCTCAAGACTAGCCAAGTTGTCCCCATCCTAAAAAAAAACCACGCTGGACCCTGCCGCCGCTGAGAACTATAGACCCATATCTAACATCCCACTCCTTGCCAAAGTTCTGGAAAAATGTGTGTAACGGCAACTAAGTCTACACATCAACAACTTTCACCTGTTAGATGACTTCCAATCAGGTTTCAGACCTGGGCACAGCACGGAAACCACCCTTCTCCACATTGTGGATGACGCCCTCCAAGCCCTAGACGTAGGCAAAACTTGTCTCCTAATCCTTCTAGACCTTTCCTCCGCCTTTGATACGGTGAACCACAAAACTCTTCTAGAAAGCCTCAAACTCAGGATGGGATTGGATGGCACCATCCTTGAGTGGTTTAGATCCTTCCTCCAGAACCGCTCACAGAGAGTCCTCATCTACTGTGATCTATCCGCCCCCTCGCCGGTTTGTGTTGGAGTCCCCCAAGGATCAACCCTCTCCCCCACCCTCTTCAACCTTTACCTTGAACCTCTCACCGAGGTGCTTCGTGCCGCCAACATCTCCTACCTCATGTACGCCGACGATACACAGGTCTACATAAAAATCTCTTCCCCTGAGGACATTCTCTCTCTTAACGAGGCCCTGAAGCTGACAGTCCATTGGCTCACTGCCAACCAGCTGAAACTCAACGCAAATAAAACCGAATTTCTTCTGATCTCCCCACCCAAACCCAATCCAGACATCCAGGAATGGATCTTGACCATCACGGCACTAAACTGCCCTCCAACCATTGTTGACTTGGCGAAAACCCTTGGAATAACCCTTGACGGCAGCTTGAATATACAAGGCCATATAAACTCTATGGCCAAAATGGCTAGATTCCACCTGAGCTACCTAAAGCCCTTCCTAAATGCTCCGACCCTAAAACGGCAACCCAGGCCCTAGTCATTTCCCGACTTGACTATGGATGCTCTACTCTTGCAGGGCTACCCAAGAACTCTCTGGCCTCATTGAAAGACTGCCTCAACACCACCTCCAGACTCCTAACGGGCTCAAAAAGATTCGACCACATCTCTCCCCACCTCAAAGCACTGAACTGGTTTCCCCCTGAGGCCAGAATACAATTTAAACTGTCCTGCATTACTCACAAAGCTCTGTACACCAATTCCCCTTTATTTCTCTCACAAAAACGTGTGATATCCAGAGGAACCAGAAACTCCCTATCTGCCAAAGACCTGCTGCTGCAACCAACACGCTTCCGGAATAAAAAAACCTGAAATCGGGCCTTCTCTGGGGCCACACCAAGAATCTGAAACTCTCTCCCACCCTCCATTAGAAGACTTCCGTCCTTGGCACACTTTAAAAAGGAGACCAAACCGTTCTTAATGGGAAAATACCTCATCTAATGAATACCTTTCAATCTCCTCATCGACATGTTCCACCCTCCACCTCTGCATTATCCAAGGCCTCCACGGAGGAAACATTTTCCTGCAGTCCGGGGCCGCCCCTCAAAAGCTGAGACTGCGTGTATATTATACCTTCCTGCTTTCATTTGTAACTACTTTAATATTGATCTCACACGTAGCTTGGACCTTTGACGGCACGCACCTCCTGTATAATGCATCCCCTTGTATTTTTTATCTACTTGCTTTAATTTTTCCCACAAGTAGCTTGAACTATATACTGCGTGCTCCTCCCGTACAATGTATCCCTAACTTTCCCAATGTGATCCCTCCCATCCTTATACTTTGTATTCCTCCCCCTTAATCCTGTAAAGCGCTCTGATACCCTCTCGGGTCTGGTTCGGGCTCTATAAAACTATAAATAAATAAATATGGTTCCGAGAAACACTCTTGGAGCCAGCCTCCAATGTCTGTCATGCTATTCGGTTGATCCCTAGAGAACGTAACAATTGCCAGTACTGAGCTGCACTCAAACAGAAATTTATTGAACAACCATACGAGTAAAATAATACGGTCCATGTTTTTAATCCACCATTACTTGGTTTATTTCGCAATTAATCAAGAATTGCTTTTTCACAAAATGTTTTATGCATGTGTGTTGAATATAATACAAAATAGACAAACTATATACACTAATTACACCGCATTTTTTACAGGACACCTATACCCAATCCATGTACACCAGCAGACGTACCACACACAAATTTGGCCAAAAAATGCGTATCACACACTCTCACACCATTCATACAGCACACCAGAGCGGGTCAGGCTCACTGTTGCATGACCAGCAAACTGATAGTGGAAATTCTTAATCCTAATCACAAACAGCACTAACTCAAACACATTCCGAGTAAGATGTAGAAATGATCCAATGGATAACTGTTGTCTACAATGACAGACTGAGTCGATTAACTGTACACAATTTGTTTGACATGGGATAAGAAGGGTCGACGCATTTCGAACCCGGCGGTTTTGCAGGGTTCTCCTCAGGACCACAATATTCTACCAAAAAGACAAAAACAACCAAATTTAGACTACCTCCAAAAGAAGACTTTAAAAGGCAAAAAATGCACCCACCGGTGCTGCCTGCCTACCTTATTTCTTCAATAGACCAGTCAGACCTTTTGATAGTAATTCATGTGCCAGCATTCTGTGAACGAACAGACAAAAAGACAGAAGACAGACTGTCTTACTACACCGTCACAATCTTAGATATTCATATGTGCATCGGAAGTTAGAGTTGGTTCACATACCATGCGTTGCACGGGACAATATATTACAACATGTATCTTGCTGGTGACTGGGTCCCCTGTTTAAATAATAGCCAAACATTAAGACTGGCACACGTGAGGCCTTGCGCCCAAACTGCTTAATGCATAGTGGCTCACCGTTTTTGCCCGGGTGCCGCCTTAACGACGACGGGATGATGGTCTCCGTATTTTCGGAACCTGCAGCGAGAGTGGACACAAATAAATGTCCAATCAAAACCTCAATCGCACCCTACTTCTTATATACAGCAAATATCCAGACCGCAGCATTTACCTGATATCCGTGTAGCCGTGTCTCAATCGGGTTGCATCAATTACCGCAAAGGATGGCACGGAGGGCCCTGGGAAATGTGTTTTTTTAAGACCGTAGCCTCTCGGTTCGTGTCCGGTCACATGATCATTCCGTCGTTATGGTGACCCTTACCTATCGGATTTGTAGTTTTTTGTATACAACCTCTCACTAATCCGTAGTCCGCTGCTTAAGATCGCTCTGTGGTCATGGGAACCCTGCCACGAATCAAGCCGTTTAACTAAACTGAAAGAGGAAACTATAGTGGCTATGTGCAGAGACAACCAACGGGGGACTGTAAATGCCGGTCAAAGGCTGATGGTCAATAAAGCACTCCCAGGTTTTGTTGCTGGAAACTATATTTTACAGGAGCTCGATCAACACTTATGATAGTTAGTAATTCCCACCATAGGTATTAAATACCCTGCGGAAACATGCTTATGACCTGAAGATTTCGGATACCTCATTAAGACCATGGGATGCCGTGTTGAATTTCATTATTAGTAATGCCTCACGCTGACTAAGTCTCGATTCAATGTCTCCTCCTCGAGGGTCATTCTCGATTTTAGAAATCACAGTCCATTTCAAATCGGCCTCCTTATGCTCTTTTAATATCCAGTGATTCACAAGAGGGGCATTCGCAACATTTCTCCTAAGTCTTGACTTGTGCTGGGGGATTCTTTGACGCACTTCCTGACTTATATTACCTACATATAGTTTGGGAAAGGGGCAAAGGCTTCCATACACAACGTTCTTCGATTTGCAATTGGTGAACGTGTCTTGTTTCCAATGGATGCCCTCAAATGCAAAAACTGATCCCTCCATTTTCTGATCACAGCAAGAACAAGTGCCGCATTTATGATGGCCAACAACTGCTGCCAACCCCATCATGCTCCTTAGGGTTGCTCCTTCCACACTGGGGAGGGCCGCCCGGACGACATGATTCGCAATACTTTTTTCTTTTTTAAAAGCGAATAGCGGAGGCTGAGATAGTTCGCTGTCCCAATTTTTCACCAAATGCCAATTCTGAATAATGATTATTTGATTGAACATTTATTTGTGTCCACTCCCGCTGCAGGTTCCGAAAATACGGAGACCATCATTCCGTCATCGTTAAGGCGGCACCCGGGCACATACGGTGAGCCACTAAGCATTAAGCAGTTTGGGCGCAAGGCCTCACGTTTGCCAGTCCTAATGTTTGGCTATTATTTACACAGGGGACCCAGTCGCCAGCAAGATACATGTTGTATTATATTTTCAAGTGCAGCGCATGGTAAGCAAACCAACTCTAACTTCCGATGCACATATGAATATCTAAGATTGTGACGGTGTAGTAAGACAGTCTGTCTTCTGTAATTTTTGTCTGTTTGTTCACAGAATGCTGGCACAAGAATTACTATCAAAAGGTCTGATTGGTCTATAGAAGAAATAAGGTAGGCAGGCAGCACCGGTGGGTGCATTTTTTGCCTTTTAAAGTCTTCTTTTGGAGGTAGTCTAAATTTGGTTGTTTTTGTCGTTTTGGTAGATTATTGTGGTCCTGAGGAGAACCCTGCAAAACCACCGGGTTCGAAACGCCTTGACCCTTCTTATTCCATGTCAAACAAATCTTGTACAGTTAACCCGTTCGGTGCTGCGGACGGCCCCTGGCTGTCCCACGTGACGGTGGGTGTGTTTGGAGGACAGCCGGGGGCCGTCCAAACGCCGCCGACTGATTAAATCGCCTACACCGTAGCATAATTTGCGCAGCGGTCAACGGGTTAATCGACTCAGTCTGTCATTGTAGACAACTGTTATTACATTGGATCATGTCTACATCTTACTCGGAATGTATTTGAGTTAGTGCTGTTTGTCATTGGGATTAAGAATTTCCACTACCAGTTTGCTGGTCATGCAACAGTGAGCCTGACCCGCTCTGGTGTGCTGTATGAATGGTGTGAGAGTGTGTGATACGTATTTTTTGGGCAAATTTGTGTGTGGTACGTCTGCTGGTGTACATGGATTGGGTATAGGTGTCCTGTAAATAATGTGGTGTCATTAGTGTACATAGTTTGTCTATTTTGTATTATATTCAACACACATGCATAAAACATTTCGTGAAAAAGCAATCCTTGATTAATTGCAAAATAAACCAAGTAATGGTGGATTAAAAACATGGACCTTATTGTTTTACTCATATGGTTGTTAAATAAATTTCTGTTTGAGTGCAGCTCAGTACTGGCAATTGTTACGTTCTCTAGTTATACGGACTCAGCCCTACTGAGTCGAGTCAAGGCCCTGTTGTGTTTCTTGATTTGGTTGATCCCAGCTTTCCATGCTTGGCCTCCTCTAAAGGCACCCCTAGCTTAAATTGCCAGGTAATGAGGGAAGGGGTGACACAACTTTAGTGCAGAGAATGCGTATGCTACTCTTCGTTGCATTGTGGGAATGATATGAATGATTAACAGATCTCAGCCCCGCCCCCCACGAGTTATACAGAAATGATAGGTTGATTCCCGGGTCCTTTCCGAATTGGAGAGACATTGCTCTATGTTATGCCACAAGAAAGTGCGGTTAGCAGTCCAGTTCTTAGGTTGCTTAGTCCTCGCAAGATCTCTGCAAGCAACGGCATCTTCCTTGATGCAGCACGCTGAGTATGATATTTAAAGTGAGTATTTATTCAAGACGCAGCTTTGCGTTATTGACTGCAGGAGCAGCTTCTCGTCTTCACTGACCCTCGAGGAACTTGTCGCCTTTCATTTCTGCTGGAGCGTGGTTATGGACGAATAAGGGAATTACGCTGGTGTGATTAAACCCAGAGTGACATAAGCATAGGAGCGCAATAACATATTCAATGCAAGCAGGACGCTTCCACAGAGTAACACACTTGTTTTATGAATTCCAGAATTATAGCGCATACATGACTGTTGCCATAAGAAAAAGCGAATGCAGAGCTCAGTGACTAAATGCATATGCAGGACATTGCTATGAAGCATAGCGAATGCAAGACTTTGTTATTTCTTTATGCCATTTCACCCTTGCTAATTACGAGAATCGCAGCGCCCGCAAAATTCTACTATAGCAGGGCACAGGAAGTGCCTTCTTTCACAGTACTAAGGAAATAGTGACTCTGCAACTGATAACCAGCCTTTGACTTGGGAGAGTGTGACTTCAACATCCTCTATTTCCTTCAGACGCTATGTGTATTGGATACAATAGATGGCCTACTACTTCACAACATTTGCCCCCCGGTCTATCTCTCGGTTTTCACATAGCCCATGTTGAAAGTGTGTATGACTGTGAGAAGCTGGCCTGGTATACGATGTCCACTAATGTAAGTGGTCACCTTGCACCAGTCCAGACAACCCTTATGGTAACTTAGGAGTGGTAGCTGTGGAGAGCAGCTTTCAGGCTTAGTCATGAAGGAGTGTAAAGCAGCTTGTTTTTACCAGAATGCAATCTTTTAGCATAGATTAAATTAAAATGAACCACACAAGGTATTTATAAAAATATGTATTTATTGTATAACACTATCTAGGGCCATATGTATGAGGCTGTTTTGCAATCACAAACACTGCGAATCGCAAAAAAACAGTGTTTTCGATCGCAAAACAGTCTCCCCATGTAAGAAGGGGATCCTGAGCGCAAATATGGGAATCACAAATTTAGCGATTACCAAATTTGCGAGTCAAGGATTCTGCAAATAAATATGCAAACTTGCAATCTGCAGCAAGGTATTTGCAAAATTCGCTAATAACATGTATGTATGTATGTATTTAATGCTTATGAAGCGCAAACTGCCACCCCAAGGGTATCCTGGCGCTGAGACAATATCTAATCATCAGGTGAAGTGCACTACATTGCTCTTGGAAACAGGTAGGTCTTAAGATCCCTTTTAAAGGAGGACAAATCTTGTCTACTCCTCAACGCCAGAGGAAGGGTATTCCATAACGTGGCGGCCGTGAAACTAAAGGCACGGCCGCCCATCCTCACTCTGTTAATCCTGGGAATCCTCACCAGGAACGCGGAGGAGGATCTCAAAAGTCTGGCAGCTTGATACCAAGAAAAGAGATTTAGAAGTGGTATCGGTCCTAGTCCATGCAGGGCCCTGAAGACAAGGCATAAAGCCTTAACACCTTCGACGCTCATGACGAGCTGGGCTCGTCATGCCGTAGCCTCCTCGCACGCTCATGACGAGCCCAGCTCGTCACGTAACATGCGTTTCCGCAAAACCCAGCGTACGGGCGGAATTCCGCCCGCACGCATGCGGTTAAAGGCAATCCTCTGCTGGACAGGTAGCCAGTGCAGATCAGCTAATGCTGCAGATGAAGAAGCAGAGCGCGGACGAGATAGAGCCAGTTTAGCAGCCATGTTTTGAATCCTCTGCAACTTTAGGATCAAGATCTTAGGGGCTCCCAGAAGTAGTGCGTTGCAGTAGTCTAACCTACTGAGAATAGAACTACGCACTACCTCTGCTCTGGCTCCCAAAGGAAGTAATGGCAGGATCTTACGTAGGGCACGAAGCAGGCCCATACAGGTTGTTGCAGTTTTATTTACAGAGGCATCAAGCTGTAGGTTGGGCTCAAACACAACTCCCAAATTACGAGCTGATTCTGCGACCTCCACCGAGCCCGGAATGGAAGTAGGCCAAAAGTCATCCGGTAGCGCGCGGTTGAGTCGGTCTAGGGAGCAGTGGAGTACCTCCGTTTTTGACCCATTAAATTGAAGTGAGTTAGCTCGCAGCCATTCTGCCGTAGCCGACATACAGCGGTGAAAGGTGTCCCTCGAAACTATCTCAGTACCCTCAAATGAAAAAATCAATTGAGTGTCATCGGCATAATTGATGACTGATATGCCAAATGACTTTATCAGATCTACCAGGGGTCGAAGATGTAAGTTAAAAAGGATCGGACTAACCGCCGATCCTTGGGGGACACCTTGATTCACCAGACGTGTGGCTGATCGAAATGGTGGTAACGCCACAGCTTGCTGTCTGTTGCAGAGGTAAGATGTTAACCAACTTAAAGCCAGACCAGTTACTCCCATGCCCCGAAGGCGGCCCAATAGAACCTCATGGTCCACCGTGTCGAACGCGGCCTACATGTCAAGCAGCACTAAAAATGCTGACTTACCCCTGTCGACACGCGTTCGTAGATCGTCCAACACGGTAACCAATGCGGTCTCGGTGCCATGGGCCGGTCTGAAGCCAAATTGGGCTGCATCCAGGCAGAAGTTTGTTTCCAGAAAGTTGGACAAGGCTCTCGTGACCCACTTTTCGATTATTTTTATCGCATATGGTAAGAGCGAAATGGGCCTATAGTTGGCCGAGCATCGGGGATCCAGAGAAGCCTTTTTTAGCAGTGATGTTACTACTGCCAACTTCCAACTGTCTGGTTGCAATTAGCGAATTCGCAAAATGAAATACATGGAAAAAATCGCATATTGCGATTTTGCAAAATTCTCAATTTTGTTCATTGCAATTACCACCAACTCAGGGCAGGTGGTAACCAGGTGCACCCGATATAAACAGGCCCACAATGCTTCTGGGGGTTCCACAATGGCTGGACTGTACGTGATAGCCAGGAGGCTAGAATCAGAGCTGCTGCACAGAGAGGGAGACACCAGGAAAGGATCTTCAGAGCATGCATTACCCTGTTCCAGCACACAGAGGAGGAGTTCCATGTGAACTACAGGCTGGACTCTGACAGCATCCTGGAATTAATTGAGGAGCTCAAACCCATACTAGAAAACCCCAGGCAAGGCACACTCCATTCCCACCCATTTACAGGTCCTGTGCTCACTGCACTTACTGGTATCAGGGAGTTTTCAGAGGATGATAGCCACAGCAGGAGGGGCCTCACAGAGTGCACTGTCTCGCTTCATCCACGCTTTCCTTGATGCAATGGTACAGAGCCTGCATCACCACATCCAATTCCCCAGCACACAACAGGCACTAAATCAGACCAAACAGGAATTCTACCAGATAGCCCAATTGCCCCACGTAATCGGCTGTATAGATGGGACCCATGTCCCATGTCCCACTATCCCCAACCTCACAGAATGAGTATGTGTTCAGGAACCGCATGTCCTATCATTCCCTGAACATACAGGTAGTGTGCAATGCCAAACATATCATCACTGATATAGTAGCAAAATACCCAGGCTGCACGCACGACTCATTCATTTTCCACCACACAAATATTGAATATGGTTTATTCCACCCTGGATTGGAAACAATCATCCTAGGACCGTTTTTAGGGTTTCACCCCTCATCAGCCAGGATAGCTTGCCTCCAGTGGCGTGGAGAGCACAGGAGCCACGTCTGGGCATATCTGTCCCACTCAGGGTGACAAATGCAAAAAACAATTGATGGCCAGAATGCAGATCAATGTCATACATTCACCCCAGTACAGAGATCTGGGCCTAAATCCATCGATGGCTGCCACTTTCCCCCAGGAGACTTCCCCTGGTGCCCATGCACACGCTGTGCTAGTAGCACACTCCTCTTCTATTTTTACTGAGGACTCGCAGAGCCTGACACACAGATGGAGCATTGTTTCTCCTGTGGCTCCACTGATTGCAACCTTCGAACTGCATCCTTATCCAAGTAAGTTTATTCTTTTAGCAGAGGGATCCATGCCTTCTTTGTTGTTGCAAATAACTATTTGCTGTAATTATGACTCTGTATGTTACACCTGTTTGCCAGCCGGTATATCACCCGACTGCGGTGAGTTGTTTATCATGGCACAATCGTCTCTCTGATTAAATATCACCCCAGACGATTCTGTCCTTAGAACCCCAGACTCGGCCCTTACCATGTGACAACCTAGGCTTAACATTGATAGTCATTACATGGTGAATAAGAAGACCTTTGTCATAGCCAACCCAGCGTTTGCTACAGAGTGCCACAAGGTGAGCAGCCTTGAATATACTTTTTTAGTAGTCATCACACACGTGTTAACTTCTATTCATTTTTACTAATTCCAATTAATGCATTGCAGTCCCCAGGAATTCCCAGTCCTGAAGAGACCCGCATATCCTTAGTTGGATGGAAACGTTCTAGACAACCATTAAGGATAGTCTGATAAGGACTAGAAAAGAATCTGATCCTTGACCTTGACAATTAATATCAGAATCGTCAAGACATCCTTTTTTTTTTTCCAATAACACTTTTTTTTTTTAATAAACACAGTCAGTTTGTTTTTGGTAATGTTCACTACACTGGGGTCACAATTGTCACTGATTTTCCACTACTGCTAAATGCATGTAAATATATTTTGATAAGGGTGTTTTTTTAAATAATAATCTTTCTGTGATGATGAATAAATAGATTACTCACTTTGTCTGAAGTGAGTAGAAATCAATATACTCTACGGACTATCTTCTTTATAATATCAAGTATACTGTGATTAATTAATTAATTTAGGTGTAACACTAACATTTTGGTTCATGATTAGATCTTTGCAATTGATCAAAATTAGCAGAAAAATGTATTGATTTTATTAAGCCGAACTCGACAGACTTTGCCCAGTGGTCACGTGCCCTGGACACTTTTAAAGACAACTGACCTATTCCAACCATATAATTTAAGAAACGAGCAGAAGGTTATGACAAAGAATGACACGACATACACAATATTAAATATTGAACATCTAGAGAAATTACCATTCACTGTAGTGGTAACACTGTCAGCTGATTGGATAATTCATGGGTTCATATCCCTGCCAATTTTAACATTCCACTTTTCGTCCTGTTTAAAACACCATCAAGTCTGTATGTATGACGCGTTAGGGGAGAGATTTGTACGTGAGACATGGGACCTTACCGTTTGAGTACGGGTGTAAAAATGAATCAACCAAGGATTTTCTTAGCGGTACAGACTGCAGGAACACTTTCGGCCATTCATTAGTTTGCAGGGAGGTTACACTTCACTCCTCATGTAACGTGTCCACGGCTGCTGTAATTCATCTGGCATTCGGATTACTTTCTAATGGAAGTTATTTGATGTTGAATGACCAAGGTTGCTGAGGAATGAAACCAGGAGTGCCCTTTGTGGTAATGGTTTCAAAAGTCATGACCTGTTGTACACATTTGTTTTTTCCACCTGCTTGTACAGTTAGAAAAGTGACAAACTGGCCATCAATTTCTATTTTTGAATGTGATTTATGTAATTGTCTTAGCAGACTGAAAGCCTTATTGTTTCAGAAGGAAGTTTCTTTAACATCTGCAAGGGAGAGAGTTGATCTTGAAGTTGCAAGGGTTTCTTCCGAAATACAGTCGCTACTATCCACTAACCTCCCACAACATTTCAGAGAACTTCTGCACCACATTTTAATGCATAGAACACTGTAGGAGCAGTACACTTTTTAAAGCTTTTGCATCTGGTTTGTTAGCACTTTCTAGACTATCTTTGGAGTAATTCCATCTTTAATACACACCCTGAATTCCAGCGTGTTTAAAGGCTTCCCTCTTGTCCTATATCTGATTGTCGGGATCCTGTTTCTATTTTTGCTGCTCCACAAGGGATGTTCCACAACGCGGCCAATTGGGTATAGCACTCCCCCTTGTGCTACTATGTTGTGAACGCATGAAGCACTATTTTGGCGCACCCTTACTTCAGGAGCTGACTGACAACTGGTCTTTGTCCTTTCGAACTGTATGGTAACATTGCGTACAGCCTGTGTTCCGCAGTTTGCAGTCCATTTTCAAGTAGGATATATGCATCGGAAGGCAATTGGTCCAATCTACAGATGTAGAACTGCAAATGATTCTGTTAAGAATCCATCTGCTCAGATGTCCTGGGCGATTGCTATTGCTACTGAATGCATATTATGAGGTGGAATGTATCAGCTTCTGGTTTTCTGGATCCCGGCTCATCCTCTGCGGAAATACTACAAGGTGTCACACCCTTGGTGGCTGCTGATGGGATTGGATGCATTCATGTTTGTTCTTTGGAACTTATGACTGGGGTGCCCAAGGAAACCTTGTCTGCGGGAGCCGGGAACAACATTGTTTTGTCTAACTCTTGGAACATTTAAACATTCTCTCAGTTCGAGGAGACAACTGTATTACCATTTGGCTATTTTTCAAGAGTGAAGTTGCTTTTATACAAAGGAATGTATGCCAATTTTTTTTATTGGGTTTTATATATGCAATTTGAATTTCATCCTGCTTTTATTATTAAAAGGCATAGTATATTTTAAGTATATTTTTAGGTTAATATAAATCTTTTTAGTCACCTTACAGACAAGGAGTGGGTTTCATGTAGTTACATAGACCCTTGGCAAAAACACCTCTGTTTTAGATGCTCACGTTTAAAGCGGACATCTTTTCAAATGATGTCTTTTAACACACATTTGTTTACGCTGCCTTGTGAGAAATGGTTTGCGTAAAGTTAAACTTCTTCGTAGAAACATTATCAGGCCTTAGAACATTTTATACAAAGACTAAGTTCACTGAGCAAAATGTTGTTTATTGTTGTCCATTCAGCTACAGCTCTGGATGGATAGAATAAATAATGACAACAGGACCAGGACTCAGGCAGGGTACGATTGGGTCCAGTTGTTTAGACAGAGTTGCATCTGAATGGATTGTCGATGGTCGCGCAATGCCTGAATTACAGCCTAGCTGTATTCTAAACACCATACTAAGAAGGACAGAGGGCTGTTGAAAGACTGGCTACCTGATAGCACACGCCCACAAGTAAATGGGGAGTTAGACCATTAAAAGAGAGTCTGGCAGATTATCACACCCTATGCTTATTAGGTTAGGAAATGCCAGGTAGGAGTAGGAGTAGAATTACATGTATTCATATAATCAGTGCAATAGTACAATGGTTGAACTGTTTATCTTCATCACTATTCTAGTAATGCAGGTTAATCTGTTTTGTTTCCTTCTATTAATCATTGCAGGACACGTATCTCATACACGAGTCCAATTGCTTTAATAAATATTTGAAATACCAATCTGTGTACTTCGTTTATCTCCCTTTGGGCATGCCTGATTTACTAACAAAAGGGTAAGAGCTGCTTCCACAATTTACTTGGGGAATTAGGGTTGACATGTTTGGAGGTTGTAGACACCTTCCGGTACCTTGTCAAGTTTAAAGTTCCAGATGGCACACTATGAGCTGGTCAGGAATTAGGTCAACATTTTCTGATGCTATGCGCAGACTTGGGGCCAGATGTACAACCACTGGCAATTGCAACTCACAAATTGTGCCAAATTGCGAGTCGCATTTGCCAATGTACAACAGTGTCTGAGACACTGTTTGCGATTCCCAATGGGGTCGCAAATTGCATGTATATTAATGAGGCTGTCGCAATTTGCGACCCCATTGGCTGGAACTCCCAGGGATGGTGGCCTGCTGAGGTCAGCAGACCTCCATGTCTGGGACTGCTTTTAAATCAGGCATTTTTTTTTTAAATGCAGCCCGTTTTCCTTAAAGGAAACGGGATGCATTTTTTAAAAACATGAAACGTTTTTGTTTAATTTTTTAGGGCAGGTAGTGGTCCTTGGGACCACTTCCTGCTCTGAAAAAATGTTTGGGCACCCATTCACAAAGGGGAAGCCCGTTTGTGACTGGTTTACCACCTCTTGAAGAGGGTGGAAAACTGTGAGTGTTTTGTAACTGCTATTGCTGTCTATTCTTGCATAGAATTCAAACTCGCTATTAGGAAGGGACGCCCTTGGAACGCCCTTCCTAATAGCGAGTCGCTAACCCTATTTTGCGAGTCGCTATTTAATTAGCGATTCATAAAGGGGGTGGTGATGGACAGAGTATCTGAATTAAGCAGAACACTCCTACCAAGTCAAAAGATCAGGGCTTGATCCATCACCGTTTTTTAGCTCACTGCACCATCCCAGCTCAGAACCTGGCTACATGCAAATTAGTCTGACCCTGGCCCAGTGCATCATGGGAACAGGGCAGACCAAACTACCAAGCCAATTCTTTACTGGAAAGGAAACAAGCTTCCGGGCACCGGTTTCTGGCATTACAGCCGTCTTCGGCCCGGCTTGCTTGAATCCTGATGGTGCAGTGAGCAAGGGACTCACATCTGAGCATACCCATCCACACTTGTGGTGGCCAAAACGATTCATAAAGGGGGTGGTGATGGACAGAGTATCTGAATTAAGCAGAACACTCCTACCAAGTCAAAAGATCAGGGCTTGATCCATCACTGTTTTTTAGCTCACTGCACCATCCCAGCTCAGAACCTGGCTACATGCAAATTAGTCTGACCCTGGCCCAGTGCATCATGGGAACAGGGCAGACCAAACTACCAAGCCAATTCTTTACTGGAAAGGAAACAAGCTTCCGGGGACCGGTTTCTGGCATTACAGCCGTCTTCGGCCCGGCTTGCTTGAATCCTGATGGTGCAGTGAGCAAGGGACTCACATCTGAGCATACCCATCCACACTTGTGGTGGCCAAAACGATATTTAATTAACGACTCGCAAAATAGGATTAGTACATGGCCCACAGGTTTTTTGAATGTGCAAACAGGTCTAAAACCCATTTGCGCATGCAAAAATCCGTCTTACATCTGGCCCCAAGTCCCAAATTGTTTTGAGGCTTATGTTGCCCAAACTCACAGTCTTGCTGAGAATGTAAAAGCCGCACAACAACCCTTTACATTAATTTCTCACTATTCTCTTAAGATAAAAAATGAACCTTTGAAGTAGGGGAGAATATGACTCCTGGATGCTAACTGCAATGTTGAGCAGGTTTTCATTTGTTAAGCACATTTTAATATATCTTATGTGAGTTGGCTTCATTGTGAAGTGGTCGCTGAACTAAGCATTGCAGGGCTTGGGTATATTTTATATTATGAGATGTTATCACATTGTGTTAGGTTTGGGATGAGGAATGTAATGAGTTAAGAGTCCTTTTACTTACAATAATCATATTTCTCTAGTTCTATTTTCATTATCCAACTACTAATAACCTGCCCTCCTACTTTGACTAAACATATGGGTTCCTTTTCTTGGAGCTTTTGAAATCAACACAATCTGTGTGAAGGGAAAAATGCCAATTATCAGTGCAGAAACCTATGTGTGTTGGTGGATAATTCCACTTGAATTAGATGTGCAGCAAGTTACTCTGATGAGCTATTGCTTACTCCTCACGCAGTGTCAGTAAAGCGATGAGGTAAATGCAGAGTAACACGGATTCTGGTATTTATTAGAGGCATTTCTGTGTTACTGCTTGTTCGACTGCAGATAAGGATCCCACTGGTAGATGGTGGCAGTTGATTTATTAGCAGTTAAATGTATATCTCATGGAGTCAGCAGATTGCAGAATTAACTGTATCACATGAATTAATAATTAGTATTCATTTATTTACAATCTTTCTATAGCGCCACTGTTGTGAGTGGTATAAGGACACTTCGGAAACACGAAAATTCTAACGAAGGACAAATAATCCAAAGCAAAGGTTATATCTCGGGTGGAAGAGAAGGTTGAGGTAGAGTGAGGTAGGAGAAAAAAAAGAAGAGAAAGGGGAAGAAAGAAATGAACTGTAGAGCCTACGTGTAACCCGCAAAGAGCAGACAACTAATTACCTTGTCATTCCACATTACTCATTCAAGCACTACTTGTTGATCTTCCTGTATCTGATACTACTTACTTTAACCTAACATAATGTAGTAAAGCATATGTAAACTCACCCTTTGGTCACCTAGTTACTGAATACCAGATATTTTGTGTTAACTCTACCCAACGGAACTCATTTTGTTGACCTCAGAAAGATGAAATTCTGAGTGCACCAGTTGGCATAAGTATCTGTGAACATGCGGTCAAATAAAGGTTGCTGATATGAATGCATTCATTACTCCACTGAATCCCTTGACACAGCCTTAAGAAATCTACATTCCTGTCTGAGGTAAACTGTACCCTGTTGCCGAAACTAACTCTTCAGACAACCCCTTTTTTACAAAACAAACAAAAAAACACTTCTGTGGTCACACTTTCAAGACTGCAAACCTCCCGCCAATTCGAAATATAATCCGTCAATACAGTTGCAAATCCTACATTCTATAACCCCACCAAAAAAAGGACGTATGATGTTGATTGACAGTGACCTACGAGGACCATAAGATATGTGTTTTGTGCACACTGGACCCTTACAAGATTTAATTGATTTATCAGTATTAGTGCTTGATGTACATTAACTAACCCATCAGTCTGTTATAGATTCCCTGCTTGACCACCAAATGTATTC
Source organism: Lissotriton helveticus (assembly GCF_964261635.1). Taxonomy (NCBI): domain Eukaryota; kingdom Metazoa; phylum Chordata; class Amphibia; order Caudata; family Salamandridae; genus Lissotriton; species Lissotriton helveticus. The sequence goes on from NC_136065.1 coordinate 1,349,067,494, forward strand.
ACACACATTATGTTTGCCCTCATGTCACAACTAAACTGATGAGCTATGTATCCCAAGAAAGAGAATAATCTTATCCTCATGAACCACCACTTGCCCTCTTAGATTCATTTCCCCCAGCCCGTCAGCCTCCAATTTTTGATGAAGATCTTCAAATACTCCTTCATTATACTATTACACAATACCTGGTATCCATTCCAGCACAATTTGTTCCACACAATTCTGTGCAGCCCTACACTTAAACATTTCATTTTCATATTCCTCTACTCCATCCATTACCTTCTCCTTCACAGGCAACCCATACATCCAAACAGTCTGGCTGGTATTCCTTCTTTTCACATGTTGTACAGAATACTAGAATGCTGTTACACATTCACCAATGGTTTGTGATCCAGGTGAATCTCTAATCTGGTACTCCAAATGAATATGTAATAATGCTCCATCACCCTTGTGCAAACCAACAGCTCCCTCTTATTGACAGAGTAATTTATTCCCCAGGTTCTCAAAGCTCTGGACTAATGTATCATACTTCAGTTTTGTCTTCCCTTCTCTCTGTGACAAGATAACACCCACACCATAATTGCTTGCATCTACTCATATGACTTTGTATTTTCCAATATCCTCCACCCTCGTAAATGGCTCGCATTTACTTACACAAGACAACAACCTTTGAAAACACTTCTACTCACCCTTATTCAATTTTGCTTGTACAGTTTTCCAGAGTATCAAAGAATTCAGTCAGTGCCAGGAATAACACATACCGATCTTTCATAGTAGATAATTAATTGAAAGATTAATGGATCACTTGTCAATCAAACAACATTCTGCTGTATTGAAAGTTCTTTATGGAGTGAACAAATCCAAGAAATGTTTACTCTTTCAGCAAGTTCAAACTGCAAGTTTAAGTGTGGTAAACATAGTAGCCCCAGATAAATATTAAATGTTTCCTGGAAGTTTGGAACCATATACCATTGTTAAAACTACTCAAGTCAATGCATATTCTCAAATCACCTGCGCTCTTGAGTGAAATCACCACGGGTGATGACCAATCTGCTGACCCTGTTGGAATACAACTAATGGTGCACACATCAGGTGGGATAAGGTTAATCAGGAGAGGTTCCTATCAAAGTTAATTGAGGTCAATAAACCTCTTTTTTTTATATCAATTTGAGTGATACAGCAGGGGTAGTTTGATCATAATGCTCTAAAGCCCTCATAGATTTAACCATGTCCCTTAATACAAATAAATAGATCACAGTGAGCCATTGCTGAATGTAAAAGAAGATATGAACAGGTGCTATCTAAGATGAAACTGCAATAAAAGAAGAAGCCTGGGATACACTATAGAGTAATGATAGTAAACACTTCAAGTTTTAAGGTGTTCATATTTTTTTGATTTCCCTCTTTATTTATACATATTGGTTTTGCATTTATTTCTGTTTTTTTTTGTTTTCTCTTGATTGTGTAAAATAGCTACTTTGTGTATATTTCCACATGTATTTAACTTATAAATGTATACTCACATTAGAATGCACAACATGTTTCAACTATATACAGTACAATACAGTCATCTAAAAACATTTGTATTGTACAACAGAGTAAACAGCTGTACATCTACATGTACCTGAGCTTCATTAGGATTGTTTTTCTCTTTTTTCAACTCCCCTACCGGCAAATCAGCACACCCACTTTCCCAGCATTTGTGTTTAACATTAGCGAGAATGATTCAAAGAAGACATGTTTTCATTATTGAAAAATAGATAGAGACAGGAAAATAGACAGTTCTCTATATTTATCTGTAAATGTCAGTAAAAGTAGAACATTGAGAGCCCTAATGTTAATACAGCATTTTTAAGGAGCTGGTTGCTCTGACTTTAGAAGTAGCTTAGAAGTATCCTTTTAATGTTGTTTAGTATTTAATGTGTTCTATCATGTTTTTAGTAACTAATTGTATATAATCTGTTAATGTTGTAAAACACAAATGAGCTAAGATATATATTCATTGAGTACTTTTATAGTATTTACACCATAAAACTGAATAACATTTGTAAGAAAGAAAGACTCTATTGGCTCCATCATAGGCTTTACAACGTAGACAATATATCATTCAGTTTTCCTTTGTAGGAAAATAGCACGTTATTTACCGTGTGGCTCAGAGGAACTACCCTCTTCTTCAAGGTGATGTGGTGCATACACTTTATATAGTTCCCAAGTTTATTGGGAAAATCAGCCTTTAATTTTTCTACCAATTTCCTTTTCTATGGCCTTTCTTTGACCTCAACCATACTGCCATCTCAGAGTGCGCTACTGCGAAACAATCTCCCTCTTCCTGTGTTTTTCTCCCTTTAAAATCTAAATCAGCCCAGAGATACTCAAGCAATTCAATTGGGTGGCCCTTGTACCCCACCGGCCTTATAACAGTCTCTCATCCTACTGTTTCTTAAACAATTCCTTACCTAATATGATATACCAGGTACAAGTCCACCATGACTCCCACATCAACTTCATGAGTCTGCATTACACAATGCTGCAATCTTCGGTTTGTCTGATTATCACTTAACAACCTCTAAACTGCAGTCCAATGTCCCATGTTATTCTGGAGTGTCTCTCTGCATAACCATCTGAAATGTCTTTTCCTTTCCTAATTGTTACAAGATTGCTGGGTGATACTTAGAGTAAGCTTTGCGGTTCAAACTAACGTTTTATAATTTTTTTTCTTCTTATTCATAAATTCCCCATTAGATTTATTTTCCACTACCCTTTTTAGGTCGAAGCCTACCAGGCAGCGCAGCTCTTTGGTCTGCTAAAGACATCTTGTGGATATTCAGAAAGCTCCATGGGAATGCATTCCGCCCATTGCATACAATTGGCTTTGTGGTTTGCATCTCAAATTTTCTGGCTTTCTACTTGCTGGCTGTATGTATTTTAGGCTATCCAGGGTGAGTTTGTCCCTCCCGAGGAGCAAAGCGTATTCACACCAACTACCCTTGTCTTCTTTCACAGGTTCTCCTTTGTGTAAACAGGCCTATACATTTTGTTTTTATTTTGTCGCATTTCTTGTGCATTCAAAGACCGAGGTCAAATGTCAGGCTCTGTATTCCCAGGGAGCTTGGAGTTTACTTTTCTTTCTCTGACTTCAAAGTGAGAGGATTTATGTGACAATCAATCTTGCTTGATATTGTGGGTAGGCACGTTTTTTTCTCTATCACACAACAACATTTAAATGGACTGTGCAAGTATTTCAGAATATATCAGAATTAGGAACATAAATGAAGCACTTTTATTTGTTATATCTGAAGTGTGTTAGAAACAAATTCTTTAATATGATCAAAACAAATCATTACACTATGTGATGCCGTTTCAACTCGTTATCATTTTTTGTACTGTATAGTTTTACTAGTAAAATTGTTTCTTTGCAAATGTAATGGTCATTTCAACTGAAAATGTGTTGTCTGTAATGTTAGTGTGCTACCACATCATGCATACGCCTCTATTCTTCACCACTCTTCTCCACACCACTGCACACCACTGCACTGTAGTCAGCACCACTCCACACCACTGCATTCTATTCTGCACCAATGCACTGTACTCCACTTCAATCTATGCCTCTCTACTGTACTCTATGCCAATGTACTCTAGGCCACTCTACTTAAACCACTTCAGTCTAGGCCACTCCAATCTACTCTACACCACTGCACTCTACACCACTCCAGTCTAGGCCACTCAAATCTACTCTGTACTACTCCACTCTATGTCACTCTGCTCCACTCTGCAGCACTGCACTCTATGCCACTGTAATCTACGCTAGTGCGCTTTACTCTGTAGCACTCAACTCTACGCCTCTGCACTCAATGGCAATCCCCTGTATGCCATTCTAATCTACTCTGCACCACTGCACTCTTCGCTAATGCACTCTACCCAACTACACTCTATATCACTGCACTCTACTCTGCACCACTGTACTCTCCACCACTGCTTTCTACGCCACTCTACACCACTGCACTCTACGACACTCTACTCTGCACTACTGCACTCTGACAATGCACTCTAAGCCATTCTACTCTGCATCACTGCACTCTCTGCCACTGCGGTCTATTCCACTCCACTCTGCACCACTCTATGCCACTGCACTTAATGCCACACTACATTATGCCACCTGCACTTCATGCCACTCTACCCTGTACCATTTCTGTCTGCACCACTGCATTCTACAATGCACCACTATATGCCACTGCATTCTGTGCCACTCTTCTCTGCACCACAGCACTCCATGCCACTGTACGCCATGCCACTCTACGCCACTGCACTCTACTATACAACACTATTATATGCCACTACATCCAATGACATTGCATTATACACTGCTAAACTCTAAGCAGCTCCACTCTACGCCACTATACTCTGGAACACTCTACCCAAATTAACTCTACATCAGTCCACTCTACTCTAATCCACTCCACTGTATGCAACTCAACTTTATGCCACTCGAATACACGATACTCTCTGCCACTCAACTTTGCAACACTCTACTCCGCTCTTTAACATTCCACTCTACGACTCTCCACGCCACTCTCCTCTACGTCATCAACTTTAGCCATGCTGAACAGTGCCCACGTTGGTGTACACCATGGCTCAAATACATTGGCAAAGCCAATAGCTCTTGCATTGGTAAGACCCTTTGGCTTTACCAATGCGTGATTATTCTTGGCACTGCACTCTACAGAGAAATAACATTAGGGTCCTGAGGAAAATTCTTCCTCTGCTTCCTGCTCAAACACGCTCCTTGGTAGTTAGGAGCATGATGTTAAGCAGGTTAGATTACTGTAATTCTCTATTGTTAGAGTTTCCCAAGTTTTTAACTGGGAGACTGCAGAGAATTCAGAATATGGCAGCTAAGCTGGCTTTGACATGCTTCCGTCAATCTTCCTCTTCTCAGGCCCTCGCGGAGTTGCACTGGCTTCCTATAGTGCAGGTGATTCATTTTAATCTCTCTGCGATGTGTTTAAGGCATTGCATGGATTGGGTCCTATACCATTGCAGAATAAATTCTGCTGGTATGTCCCCCCTCGCTGCCTTCGGTCTTCAGCTAACTGGGTGAAAGTACCCCTGACTAGAAGAGCTAAGCTGGGGGGACAAGCTTTCAGTGCTGCTGCTGCAAGACTTTGGGATAAGCTACCACTGGAGCTGCGACAGATGAACGATCTTCTGCCTTTTCATAAACAAATAAAAATCTGGCTATTACCCAGAATTTAACATTTAGCTGTTTTAGGTCATAGTTGTTTATTATTGTTTGTCCATCTTTAGCGCCAGGATGCCCGATTGGCTTGCAGTGCGCTCTATTAATATCTTTTACTTTACATTACATTTACATCCGTACTTGATTTCAGGCATGGCCCGTGCTGGGCATTATACTGGGACGGTGACGTCAGGCAGGGGAGGGTCAGGGTGGGGGGTTGTAAAATGCGGGATATGGACCATTAAAGGTAAGTACCAATAAAAATAAATAAAACTAATTTCGTTGCTCACGCTGCATCGCTAAATGTGATGCAGCGTGGGCAACGAAATTCGTTTTATTTATTTTTATCGGTACTTACCTTTAATGGTCCATATCCCGCATTTTACAACCCCCCACCCTGACCCTCCCCTGCCTGACGTCACCGCCCCAGTATAACGCCCAGCACGGGCCGTTCCTGCTTGATCTATACTTTATTTTCTGTATATATCTTTCCATTTGTTCTATGCTGCTGACAATATTTATGGTGGCCTACAGAATGATGTCAATGCCAGCCACAAGCTTTCTTGAGTTTAAAAGAAAATCTTTTTTCTTTATCAAAATATACTCACACATCATCTGATCTTATGTAATGTTCTCAAAGTCACACGCTTTCTTGAAGTTTCTTTAACATTTTCTCTTTATTAAAATCTACTCTTTTATCATCTGATCGTATGTAATGTTCTCAAAGTCCCATATGGCTGCTATTGTTTTCACCACAACACAATGACCAATGTATTCATTTTGTTCTTTGCCGTTTGAGATTTTTTTAAATTTTTTAACACTGTATTATTCCGTCTTCCATACCCTTTTTCCATCTTATGGACCCCCTACATAAACACATGCCAGTGTCTTACAGCTTTCAGGCCCTTATCGGTTTAATTTCGTTTGGACCCCTAGGTCCAAAACAGTGTTTAAATGATGGGAGATTTCTTTGAGCCAAGTAATCTTCCTCTTTCAGAACCCTCCACATATGCCTAAAAAAATGACTAATTTCATCTCTCACTAATGTGATGGCTCTACTGGAATTAGCAAGAAACAGGTTAGCAACTGTGCACTTACCGTGCCTAGAAATTAATGAATCACTAATGCATGAATGAATAAATATATAAGCAATAGGTAAACATAAATGAACACAACAACATTCATCACTGTTAAACACAACAGATTCAAAAAGTGAACCTAAATATGGTTGCACTGCAGAGACACTCAGTATTGTTGTGTTGTAGCTGGACTCTCAACAAGATTTGTGATACTGAATTAACATGCTAGGGATAAAATCCAAATTGGCAAAGTCTTGCGATGTGTGCAATACCATCAAGACCACAAACGAGCTCAGCTTACGGAACTCAAACTAAGAAAAGAGATAGCAACAATTCAAAAAGATCAGTGTGCAATCCAACAGGTCCACCAAGCACAGTTAGCCTGCAATAATTTACACATGTTTAGCCTTTATACCACTCCATAGAATATGGCTGTGGTGTGCTGATTTAATACACTCAAAATGGGTTGATCCCCGCATGCTGATGCCAACTGGCGATCTGTGCACTTTCTGGTGACAAGGCAGCTGCTGGTGTTGAAGTCTGGGTGCCCCAGGCCACAGTCTTCCTCACCAATGAGTAACCACTTAAACACTGATTCAGCCATTGACCACCCACTCGATTCCACCAACACCACACAAAAAATGTTTTAGCTGAACCCTTGGGCCCAAATCATTTTTTGAATCTGTTTGGTTGATGCCTTTGGTGGTTTTCTGCTGCTGCTGCTTTTCTATAGCAACATCTACTGACCATCGCCAATGTTTGGTAAATTCAAATTAAGAACTAAAATTCCTATGATTTATTAACATACACAGGGCCACTGGAGTTTTTTGATTTTTTTTTTGCTGCTGGGATTTCTGCATAATTTGAACTTGCCACATTATCCATCATCTACTGCATAATCTACAGATTTTAGCACCCCAAAACAAATTCTGCCTCAAGCAAAAGTTACTAAAAAACACTGTGACGCGTGTTGTTGCACAGTGGCATGTCGTTCACATATGTTGACTGGTCAGCTCTCTGTTGCTTATTGCTGTATGTGGTGTTAAATTGATACTGACGAGGTGAAACATTTGAACAGACAGTGTTAACCTGACAGAATAATTGAGTAATTCTATCCCAAAAAGCGCCACATTATGCCGCATAATTTACCTTTTGTTGCTGCATAATGTAGTCAACCCAGCCACATTATTTGGGCCTCCCATGCCGCATAATTCCAGTGGCCAGTGTCATACATGAAAGGAAGTGACAGGAGACCAGAACTAACCATGATAATAACTGACATTAGCAACTAGCATCAGTTTGAACACACACACAATACAACTCCACTGTCTACCATTTCACTCCACGTTCCTCATTACAACCCCACATGCACGTACATTCCACCTGTCCATACCACACAACCACACACTACTTCTCACCTCACTCACGTGAGTCTATGAAGCCTTTATTAAGGCTTGTCTACCGCCTTTATTAAGGTTGATTGAATCAGCGGAGAAATAAAGGGCAATTTAGTTAGGACTGCATACAAGTGAAACATGTCAAAAGCTGGACGTGATCTAAAAAAAGATTAACAAACAACATTTAAAACAGGCAGCAGCTGGCAGAAGAGTGATCATTTTATTTGCCATTAAACTCGTTTTCCCCCATTAAATCGAAGGTAGTCTATGAAACGGAAGCACTTTCTCACCCCAAAACTATCATAAGTGTGCTACAAAGTGCACTGTTGTACCTCCAAAAGTACCAATAGCACGTTGAAACACGTCCTTCTCAGAACATATTGAACATATTTATCACTGTAAAAAGGAATAACTAAGATCACTAAGAACAGAATTCAATATATACAGATATAAATGTAAACATTCAACTTGGCAGCGAGTGCAAAGTTCATGGTACAGAGAAACACGAATGACTGTAAAAAGGAATACCAGCAGAAACATGTGGTTTGTGCAAAACATTTAGGGTATTAAGAGCGAGATGGCACTGAGGGATACATTATTACATTATTTAAAGAACATTTTCACGTGGGATATGAACCTTATAAGAACGGTGCACAGCCGTTCCCTTAAGGGATGTCACGCGTTTTCTCATCATGCATTCCGAGCTATTAATCACGGCAAACATTGGTGACATTTTTCCCAGAATGCTGAGTAAGGTGCGAGATTACAGTCAATTTCACCATCAGAATTTCATTTGGTTTTATATCTTAACTACTTTTCCACAATCTATCATGATTGGACCGTCCTGCAGTCTTATCAATGACGAGAACACACTTTGAATTGCGCTTTCCCACCTCTCCGGCTGAACAGCTTACTAGTCATTCTGGGTAAACTCTCTTGAAAAGTATGACCCGTTAAATGAATTAGAGAGGCACTTTTTAAAGAGTAATAAAGAAACTGGATTGGCAGTGCAGTCCAAATAAGATAAGGGGACAGCGGTGAGGCACTGTGCAAATTCGATAAGTTTATGTCCTCTGTTCACCTTTGGGGGAAGAAGTCTCCATCAGTACGGAATTGCAGAATGTTGTAGCTGTGGAATAAAATGGCCCCGCACAGCAACGCTCTGTGTTAAGAGCAGGTTTAAGTAGACATTGATTTGTGATCCAGATTAGACTTTCCAGCTGGATCGTATGAAAGGAGACTGTTGCTGGAAGAGGGGCTCCCATGCCAGGGTGAAAGTAATACATCCCAGTAGCAACTTTAGGCTGCTGTAGAACGTCACTGTGGAAAGTGTCCATAACATGTTGGATTCGTAAGCTACACAAGTGCTTGTGGCAGCCAGCAAATAGCTTTTTACTGCACTGCAACCCTCTAACAGCTCGGCATTCTGGGCCCTAAAAAGCTGACCTTTGAAAATTGATCAGACAGCATCAGAGTGTTGTTTGCTTGGCTTGGTCACTTGCAGTTGATGAATGTCCTTGGCACGGTCTCCTGAGCTTGGATGAATGCTTTTGATGCAACTTGCTAAAACTTTATAAGTCACCAGCGTTTTCATGCCCATCTGGATTGCTGCCGAAAAAGCATTTGTTTCTCATACATCTGCGAAGTCGCCATTGGGTTTTCTGAAGAACCGTTTACACTAAATAGGACGAAATCTGCCTTATAAAATATTGTTAAGGCGTCTAATTGTTTTATGAACCGTCTGTCCATTACATCGTGTAGAGGTGCCACACTAGAGGAAGATCGACCGATTCCTATGCAGGGTCAGTTGGATTCCTATGCCTTATCATTTAGTGCCCCATTTCCAGATAAGCCTAATTTTGTGTCTGGCACGTTTTATGAATCAGAAAGTCATACATACCTTCATAAGTACATGAGATATATGCACGCAGGTGGAAATTTCAAAGGCATTGTAACCTTAAATCTTCATAGGAAAAATATTCACATGCAATCCAAGCTTAATGGCTTGCAGGAAGCTTCACATAAAACTACAGCCTGCAACCTTTGGACTGTTCATTCTCCTTCCTGGATTCCCTGAAGGATTTGGACGAGACTCTCCAACCCAAAAATATAGCCTTGGTCAGGCCCTTCATAGGTGGTGCGATTGTTCCTGGAACCCTTGTAGGTGGTGTGGGCGAAGTCGATCATGCGAACATCCACTCTTGGGAAGATGTTTCCAGAGCTAGAGTCGGGATTGTCTGGGGGGTGCTTGTCAGAGGCTGGTGAATGCTCTGCTGGTTCGTGGCCCTCATAGATTATGAGCAAGGAGCTGGAGTAGAAGCGGTAGGAGCTTTGGCCCTCAATGACTGACTTGAGTGACTTCAGTTGGAAGATGATGGACTCGATAAGGTCTGTCCGTAGATGTTGACCATTGTGCAGGAAGTGGTAGAGTGCTTGTCTGAAGCCATCTGCCGAAAGCTTCCTTCCATAGTACTTGTCCTTACAGATGTAGCTGCCAGTGTTTGTCTGGTAAACCTTTCAGGAAAAGAAGATTATATCAGTTGTTAATGTCCCATGTACATGTTGACAATTCATATTTATATGTGTTAACTGTTTGTTAAAGATGCCAAACCCATACAACATTATCTACCAAACATCTCAGATTATCCTCAGCAACGATTCTGCCTGCCACCTCACTATATAGATGGTCAATTAGTTAAATTCTCAATTCATTCGGTCAAACCTTTATTTAGAGTTGAGTTGGGGTCAAGCGTGGCTATTTATAATTTTGTAGGTGGGCTACACCCTGGCTGCTCTCACTTCAAGACTTCTGTAGGCTCTGTCAGATCTGATTGCTTATTTTACAGCACAATTTTTGACCCAGACTTGTCTCATCCAAGAGCGTAACTTTACGAGAGCTGAAAACAATAGGTAAAATCCAGTTGTGTAAGACGCCTTAGGAAAATCATGCTTAAGGTGAGAATGTGCCGCTACTTGAATTGGAGTTCTGTTTTGCCATTAACATACTTCCTTTTCCCAAGTCGGTGTTGTTATCAAATATGTCAGTCCAATTGGTTTAATTGAAGATAACTTGTGGTGCTACTTCCATGATGCATTGATTTGTTAACGGCATGCCCTAGAATTTAAAAGGTGAATCCTTTATGGAATAATTTGGTTAACCCAGTCATGCTTTCATCTTGTCACAGCCATCCTTGCCTATCCTAACAGTTCAAGTATATCTTGGTATACCTGAAGGACGGAGATTAAAATACATCTCTTCCGTTACACGGGTGACTTGAGTCAGTTGGCTGGCCATCAGCGCATGTAACTCCAGGTATGAAGGAACATTTTGGCAAAAGTTTTTAACAGGAGTCCTTCTTCAGAAGGAGATTGTAACAAGGTCGGGAAGGGTGGCCGGGAGGACTGGTGGACACCTGATGGTATTTCCCCTTCTACTCTACAGACTGGAAGAACGAGGGATGCATGGGAGCTTCAGGAGGAGGAGAGCGAAGAAGCGTCCTCGGGCTCCTTTAAGTGGGCGTATTGCAACGAAGAGGAATCCCCGCCTCCTGATGACGTCTCCTCTCCCGGATGGATGAATACGGGGGAAGTCCTCTACACGGCGTGTGACGACACCGGGACAGGAAGGACCGGCGCAGGCGAGGCGAGGAGAACGGAGACGCGAGCTGAGGACAGAGAATCCGAAGGGACCGACTGTGGAGGAAAGCCAGGAGGCCAACGTTTTCACGCTCCGCCGTGCCATACTCCCGAGGGAGGAGTATGGCTTAGCCAGGTACGCCGGCGTTTGGCGGGCTGGTTGGGGAAGGGTTCCCCTGTAGCTAGCGTAAAAGATTCTTAAGTCTGTGCGCGTCTGACCACAACTTTTCCCCCCCCTCTTTCCGCTACCCGTACCTGCTACCCTGTTTCCCGTACCCCTGTACCTCACACGTATCCTCCCTCCTCAGAGCACGTTAGTTAGTACGGGTGTCCCTGCACAAACACCGGGTTCCTTTTGGGCAAACGCGATAAGGACAGTAGTAGCTAACGGCGTCCCTCTCTCCTTCTTCTCTTTCCATGACCGGAGTCCTGAGACCTCACGGCGGTGAGAGACGATCCAGGAGGGAGACCAGTAACCCGGGACACTAGAAAGACCAAGAAGACCAACAACACGGATAACTCAGTGTTTGCGAGGGAGAGACTTACGTATAGAACACGTCGTACCATAAAAATAAAACCCAGTTTAAAGAAGTACACTGGTCAGCCTCTTACTGCTGTAACCCCTGTTCCGATACCGGAAACTGCTCCTAGTACCCCTCCCACGCTTACAGAGATATTTACCTCAAACAATGTTGTGAATGAAGAGGTGAATGCTGCTATGAAGATTAAGGCGAGTCTCCCTACAAGCAGTACAGGTTCAAAGAGATAAGATAAAGTAGTACAAGACTGTCCTTTGTGCACCTTACTCTGTTGTGGGTGGATGGGCTAATTCTAGTATATGCCACTTCATGATGCCAAGTCCTATTTCATAATGGGAAGACCCGGCTTTGTAGCAATTGCAGGAACCGCCTGCTGTTCATAGCTATAATAATCAAAAGTGCAACCCAGAAAACAAGCTTTTTTGTTTTTGTTTACAGTAAGCAGTTGTAGTTATCTAATCGATTGTACTTCAAGAATGAACCCACCATTTTTAGGGAACGCTTTGAGTTGGGAAAATGGTATAATTATTTTTAAGATGACAAACATAAATCCTAACATGGAGACGAGTGAGAAGGGAAAAAAAATTGTGAATTAAAATCACCTCGACTTTTCCAGCAGTAAAACCTCATGGGGCTACAATATTCTTGTATTGTTAATTATAAATGACTATATCGAAAGGAGAGCATCGGAATTTCTGCTGGTTGTCACTCAAAGTAGCATTTGATTTGGCAGTCTGCCTGTTCAAAGGAGGAATAATTTCGAAAAATTAATTTGCCTGTGTACAGGATAACCCACTTTATTCTTGTTCAAATTCCTTTAAAACCCCTTGTATGAAATGTTTTGCTTTAAAACTCCTTGATAAACTCTTGATATTTACCATTTCATAAGTGTTCTCCCAAAACGCTTGGTGAGCTGTCACATAGTAGTATGGCTTATTTTCAGGGGCGCTCTCCAGAATGGTCAGCAAGCTGCAACATTGGAGCAGACCTGTTACGAAGCAGGTGTACCATGAGCCGTATTGCAAGTTACACAAAACGTGGCCTCCTGCCTCTGTACTGGGTAGTATAAGAGAGCCATATCTTGGGTACAATTGGTCCATCACACCTCTGCATCAGAGGGTGGGGCCCCTCCACCTGTTGTACTAATGATAGCTCCTAGGACAGGCCCCCTTTTCTTTAAAGTATTAAGTTACTAGATGTCTTATGTGGTGACAGAGTCATCTCACATTCTTAAATTACTTTCAGTGTTACAGATAATTGGATTATCATTAATCAAACCTCACTTAACAGCAGGACTGCCAAAGACATTTTTTGAAGATGACAACGCGCCTTATGACATAGCTTGCTTAACATCCACAAAAAGTGTTTTTAAAATGGGTGCGGTGTTGCATGGGTGAAAGTTGTGATGGGAAGAAAAGTATTTTTTGCAATGGGAGGGTGGGATTGAATATGGAAAGGAGAAGACGGAATGGAGTTGGGCATGCTTGGAAAGGTGTGGCTCACATCTGAAGAAGCATGTCTTAAGTACGACATTGAAGGCATGCAGGGATGAATAAGCCCTAAATTCAAGCAGAAGAACATTCGTTCTAATGAAGTGGGAAATGATGGCGGCATTAATAAAAGTGTGCACAGGGTGTGTAGCGGGATTGAGGAGTGAAGATTAGCAGAGTGCAGAGCTCCCGAAGTGAGTAGTCGCAAATAGTGTCAGACAGGTTCAGGGGTGATAGACTAAGAATCAACTTACACCACAGGGGAAGGAGGTTGGTCTGGGCTGGGCCTTCTATTGGCAGAAAGTCAACAGACTTGAAGTTGGAGATTGGCGGATTTGGGGGAAAAGTGAGGAGCACACAGGTTAAAAAGCTGATGACGTCCTTGTGTAGGAGAGAGGAGCCATATATCGGCATAGCCACAACTATGCCATTGCAATACTCAGCCTTTCTCATGATTAGTGTGTTACTCGGAACAGGAGATGGGGATGTATTTCAAGTATATTGAGTAGTTAGTATTTTGCTCGGGTGATAGCCGTACAAGAGATACAGTGGAGGTGCCATGTTAGTGACATTTTGTGTCAAATAGCACACCAAGGTGTTTAGGAGACTTAGAAGAAGCAAAGAACAAAGGTGTTCGTAGGGGAAGAGATATGGGGAGTTAGGGAGAAGAAGATGGGTTAGGTGTCAGAGGAAAATAGATGATTCCACGTTTTTATTAGTAGAACATTATGGATGGTAGAACCATTCAGCATCTAATGGCCCTGAGACATTTGAAGGTTTGTGTGTTGAGTTGAGGCATTACAGGGAAATAGAACATTTGACTATTGTCAAGATTGAGATGATTGGAGAAACCAAAAGAGGAAATAATGTGACCCAGAGAGTTGAAATTATGTGAGGGCGCAAAACACAAAACTGAATCCTAAGGGATGCCTTCATTTAGGAGAGGGGGATGAGGGCAGTCGGAGTGCCATGAAAGTTCGAAGAAGTGATATGAGAGGAACACAGTCTAGAAGCGTTTAAGGCTACTGGTGGCAATTCCGAGATAGGGTAGAATTGCTGAATGTTAAATGAGTTTGACTATTTGCGCTGAATGTTGGATGAGTTTGACTATTTGCGAATTAACGGTGGAAAAGGGAGTAATCAAGCCCGGACGTGCTATTTAAATCCCCTTTCACCTTAATAGCGCTTTGCGGTGATCAAGTGGAAGAACAGACGGTGGCGCTGTAACCCAGAGTCTGTGATATCAACGCAGGCATCTTCGCAGTAGTTTACCTCGAGTACCAGCGAGATTCAGATCAATATTTACACAAATGAAAAAGTGCATCTCTCATCTGGGAAGCGCCCGAGCTGTTGTCACTGCCGATCAATAGGTTTCAGTGCTCAGGAATCAGATGCCTTGGTCTGAAACCTCAGGGACACGTGTGAAGTATATTTATGTGCTTAGCCTTTCAGTCGGCAGTTTCAATTAAGGAGCGTTGTAAAGCTCGACGTCAATCCTGGTATCTCGTTTACAACGCCGTCCCTGGGAGCCGGGTCTCTAACCGTGATAGGCAGTTTCACATCGGTTTACTAAAACCTGCTTTCCCCTCGCTCCCCAGTTTATCACTCTCCCGCGTGTGGATATCGGAAAAGTGAAACTGAAGTCCATCGTCTACAATTTTTAGAATGAGGTTTGTCGTCGGCATGCAAAAACTGAATTGTGGTTATAGGCACCTATTTCCGATTTGTAGCTATCCATTGGATCCCTTGAGTGATCTTGTAATGTATTAGACTAGATTTTCTGGCTGAGGTATGTCATCACCACGGTCAATCACTGTACAAGGCCTAGTTCATATGTATAGGACATTTTAACTGAGAATATGGTATCTAAGCTCCCTTCGATCTATCTTTGTACTCATTTTGACAGGGAAAATAATTGTATAATAGAATATTAGGAGTAGCAAAAATATTGGCAACAACAATTTTGTTGAAGTATGTATTGAGAAGTATAGGTTATTAATTCTTCACTATGTAGATGTGTCTTCGAACTAAATAGATATAGATTTAAGAAGGGTAAACCCCATGCGTACTTTGTCGATATTTTTGCTACCATGGATCTGTAGCAGGATATTTAAAAGACAACATTTCAGGGCCATCCACAGGATACTATCCTGACTGGGCTACAGAGGAGTTAGTGAGTGATGACAATGGCCAGAGCAGCCATTCACTGAGCAGTCATAAATCATAAAGCAACATGCATGATCACAGCTCATCCAACACACCCAAAGGGACACAGCATTCATACCCAGGACATCGGCAGAGCAACAAAACGTGCAGAGGCTGATGGTAAAGTCTGCTTGAATTAGGTGTTGCAGAATGAAGCTGGAGCTGGAGGTACCATGGAGCGTTCCTTACCTGCATCCCACAGAAGCGCACACCCAGTGAGGCAGAGGTACTTTGAGCGCACTTCTTCATGTGCCGGACCTTTTTCTCCTCAGTGGCGTCATCGCCATGCTGCCGCTTCCCCATCTTCAGGTCTAGAATGCACGGCCAGTAGAATCTGGAAGTCACGTTCTCCAGCAGCAAAAATCCTTTATTTATTGTATTAAGGAAATGCAGTACAGATTGGATATTTGATCAAAGGAGGAGCATCCGGAAAAATTAACAAGGCTATTGGCGATCTTATATAACACAGAACGAAAGGTGAGTGTGTACACTGTCAACATGCTCTTTACACACCCTTCTTGCTTGGCGTGTATGCCACAAGCACATATTGTTACTCTTTTCCCAGATTACGGATTTTTTTCTCTGTAAATTGTTTAAAATTGCAGGTCAGCACTAAGAAGGGTAGGGTGCTGCACCCTTCTTAAAAGCGCTGGAAGTTTTTATTTATTTTCTGGAGCAAGGTTGTATTGTGAGTGAGCTACAACGAACAATTCTCGTGCAAATGCAAGCAGGATTTAAGCCTAGGAATAGCACCGAGATGCGGAAGGCACTGGTGATTTTGGGAACCTGTGTTAGAAGCTTTCAGACCCGTTCAGCGGGGCCAGAAGGCAGACTGGTTACTTTGCTCAACCATGGTGGTTAAGGTTGTTTGCCATTAGTATCCTGGGACCTGTCCTGCTATGGCACTGCAAACTGGTCCTTGACTTTCAGCATAGCGAGGTTGAGCAGTCACAAACTTCTCAGGAAGGTAGTGTAGGGAACAGGAGCTCAGAACAGCCTACCAACAGACACAATAACCTAATATACCGCCCTATGCTTATCTTTAGGTAAAAGAAACTACTTTAAATCAATCATAGAACTAAGTATTACACATTGCAATTAGATTTGCGAATACAGGATAGTACTTCTGATAACGATATCCAGTGGGTGCTGCTCCCCCTCTACAGTACTTTCTCCCACCTGGGTGACAATATTAATTATAGTCCCTAGGGCCCTATGGCAGAGGCTTGAGTTAGGCATAAATTATGTTGACCCAACAGGTTCAGATGTGCAATCAGTGCCCCATTCTTGTTCCCATTATTGACGTGAGCAGAAAAGTCTCAAGTACTCAGGCTTAAATCTTTAGCATGTGTTGCAGTGTGTTCTGATTGCAGGTAGAGGCCCACATAACCTCCTTGTTGAATTTGCAGTGGTTTTGGAGAAGCATGGTCATAGCCTGGGTCTTTGGTGTGCACGATGGTCTCCTTTCTGAATAGAATTTGCTAGACGAATGCAGCACAACAGGTTCTTGCATGGCAGTCACAGCATCTTTGACAGTTGCAACCATCCACTGACTGAATGCAGATGGGTCCTACAGCAAAGCAGTTGCGGCCCCCAAAGGGCCAATTGGTCACCAAGGATGTGCCCCTGGCAGTTGCAGCCTTCCCAGGTTGACCAGCAATCGGTGGTGGCTCCTCCGCTAAGGCAGAAGAGCATAGCCCCACTGCTTTTAGAGCAGCAAAAAGGGGTAAGATAAAACTATAATAACCAGGTTATTACCGTTTTATTTTTGTTTGGTGCGGGCTGGGTTAGGGCGGGGCAGGCTGGTGGTTCAGGGTGGTAGGAGGAGTGGACTATGCACACTAAGTTTGCATGACTGCTTGGCCAGCCGTAAACGGCCGACCAAATAGTCATGCACACTTTGCATATTCCTTACCAGGCCGTAATGGAAAGCCTGGTACGGATCTGAGCACCGATCCACAACACTCAGACCAATCACAACGCTGCATTGCAGCATTGTGATTGGCTCAGGGGAGAATGTGTGCCCAGGATCTTGGGCAGCTTCTTCTGGACTGGAGTCAGGAAGAGCAGAGAAGTGGAGGAGTAATGCGGCCGATGGAGAAAAGGTAAGTGTGGTTTAAAAAATATATATTTTCAACCCTCCCCTCATCGTGTCCCCCGCCACCCCCTTTCTCTACTAGTCGCTACTGTCAGCACTACCTCGGCGGGGATGTGGCTTCTTTCTGCATTAGCAGCAGTAGCACCATATCACGGTCCACAGCAGCAACCAGGCAGAAATATTGGACGACATGCTGGGCAGGAACCACAGAGAGAGACCAGGAAATGGCCACAGGTTGTTCCTGGCTTCCTCGCTCTTTCTCTGTTAGTCCTCTTTTTCTGGGTGTTCCTCACGCTGGGAACACGCTAGAAGTCTCCTTTTTGACATTCGATCCTCCTGCAGGACCAGGCAGGCTCCACCCCACTTTCAGCAGGGAGACAGGCTTCTAGGTAGACCCTCAGCTCCTTCAGAAGAAAGTGCAGACTTCAGGTATCATCCCATCTACCCTGTCAGACACCAACCCTGGTTACATATCAGTTCTTTAAATATGAAGCATTCCCTTCCTTGGTTATGAAAAACGTGGAACTGGATTAAAGTGAGGTGGACTGGATCCCACTCTTATGCACAGTTTCTAGACAGAGGATGTGAACCCGCTGTCTCATGATTCAGAACTAGTTTGGGTTGCTTCCTTATCAGATGTCATTTCCAGGCTGCTCTCCATGCACAGCCTTTGTGTAAAGCGATGCTTCTCACACCAGATAGCAATGGGATTGGTTCTAAGCAAGGAGTACTCAAAACATGGGTAAAATGAAGGGTGAGCTCTTTGCATCTGGCTGTCATTAGCCTTTTTGAAGCAATATTCAAAGATTGTCAAAACCCGGTCGTGACCTAGAAACCTCCTCATCTCATCTTGAACAGTAAAAACGTCACTCCCCCCACCCCCCTCATCCATCGCATCAACCACATGGCTGTACAGCTGAAGAACTACTCTGCAGCCTGTTATGGGTACATGTTACAACAGTATTTTTCTTTCTGTTTAATCAACATACAGTATGTCATATTAAAATATGAGAATGTCATATTATGGTTGATTCCTGAAAAGACAGTTGGAGGGAGAGCGTTGCTGGTAATGGTTGGTGGTCCTGCTTCTCCTACTTATGTTTAATTCAACATTCAAAATATACCTGAAGTGGTGTTTCCTTGAACACAAAGGCAACTTGGAACACTGGCAACGAGTTTAGCCTAAAGGAAGGGTCAGGCGACAGACTGGACTACCAGCTCTCTTCTGATGCCCCACAGGATCCAAAGAAAATTTTATTCAGGGTTTTTCAATGAACATTTTGTTCCATTTTGTATGAAAATGGCATAGCACCGAAGCTTTCACACGTCGAAGTTCACACGACCACCACCGAGAGTAAGATAGTTACTGAAGAAAGAATAGACTATGGCTGAGAGTGACGCAGACAATAGGTGAAATAAAGTGTATTGGTGGAAAGCGGTGTCTAACACATGCATCATCAAAGAAAGACGAGATATACATGGTACCATTACACACAATGTAGCGTAAAGCAGTGAAGTATGATAGTGGCCATCTTGGATAAGGGTAGTGCAGTGAACGCAAATTTATGTGCCCTGATTCATTCGCCCCACGTACATATGTGTTTGAATTAAATATTGGCAATACATTATTTTCATAATATCAGGGCAATGGCCGAGTGGTGGCATTGTTTGTCCAGGAAACAGAAAACGCTCAGGGTATTTTTAACCCTGCAGGCATCTGAAATGAGCGTAAGCTTTAATACACGAAACGCATAATTCTTATAAATAATATATTTGGAAAGGATGTTCTGAGACTAATCACATACATTTTAAACACTTGTTAAACTGCGACTATTTTGAGTGGGATTGTGTGGAATACAAGTTAGTCCAACACAAAGCAAAAAAAGAATGGGATGAAGAATATTGGCAGGAGCTGTATGGTGCCAGCCTCGAAAGGAATATGGTTGGCTTTTGGTAATTGTTGAAGTGGGGAAAGGGTGGTATTAGCCAACCACCGACAAACCATGTTACACCCGAATCATGGGTATCCCACTTTCACAAACAATTTGCTGGTGATCCAGTAGAATGTGATCTCCCATAGGGGCACTGTGTTGTACTAGTTAATCCCCCTGCACTGTGTTTTACTAAACATGAAGTTGAAAATGCTCTTAGCACTGTACGGAGTGGCAGAGCCCCTGGTCTTGACTGTGTCCCTGCTGACTTGTTTTTACATAATAAGGCACTTTGGGTACCATATATTGAGCTTCTTGTAAATGCAATCGCGAAAGGTGCCCCAATACCGGAGTCTTGGAAAGGCGCTGAGATCTTACCAAGTTTTAAAAAAAGGGGATCGATCGGACCCAGGGAATTACAGGCCAATCAGCCTGATCGATTGTCTGCAAAAGGTTACGGCTAGGTTGGTGTTGGCCCGCATCCTGGATTGGATCGATGATTTTAATATTTTATCCCCGTTACAGGCAGGATTCCGTTCTCATCAGAGTACAATTGATCACGTTTTTAGATTTGTTTTAATTTACTGGCGAGTTGTTATCCTCAATGGTGGGAGAATATACGCCGCCTTTGTTGACTTAAAGTCGGCCTTCGACTTGGTTCCTAGAGCTAGGTTATGGGACACTTTGGCATCACAGGGCTTACCTAGGGAACTATTGTCTTTTGTGATAAAACTTCATGAAGGGAACTTTGCCCAGGAGCGCTGGGGACAGCATGGCCAGGTGACTTACAGATTTCAGGGCGAACGTGGGGTCAGGCAGGGGTGTGTATTGGCACCCACTTTATTCTCGTTGTATATAAATAATGTGACCAAATATTACGAAAATCACCCCACTGATGCACCGACCCTACATGGTAGTAAAATACCTTTACTAATGTTTGCCGACAATACGTTGTTATTGTCAAAGACATAGAAAGGGCTCCAGAAGGCCATTACAAGGTTTGAACTATTCTGTAAGGATTATGGCCTTAGCATAAATGTTGACAAGACCAAGTTTATGGTACTTCATAAACAGAAAGAAGCAAAAGGGTCAGCCACTATGAATAGCGTTGCTTTGGAGCAGACACACACTTTTACGTATCTGGGCATAATGCTTACATCAAAACTTAAGTGGAATTCTCACCTGGATATGTTGATGCTTAGACGCCCAATTGTCTGGCGCCCTGTTAAGAGAGCATCGTCAATCCCATACCAAGCCGATTGCCCCGGTACTGAAAATATATAACGCAAAAATAACGACTTCTGTACTGTACGGGGCAGAACTGTGGGGCCATAGTAACTTATCTGCACTAGGCACCTTGCAAAATAAATGTATGCGGTCTATTACAGGTTTACCTCAATCCACTCCCCTACTACCACTTTATTATGATCTGGGTAGTCAATATCAAGAGGAAATGGCTCGTTTTAGACCTGTGGCCTACTGGAGAAGGCTCTGGGTTACTCCAGAGCTCACGGACTATGCCCATTCTATGCTGGAGGTTAGGGACACTGTAGGTGCAGAAAAAAGTCTGTGGTTTAAGCAGGTTAAGAAAACCTTTAGTGACCTTGGGTTGAGCCAGTTGTGGCAAAACCCAATGAATGGAATTTTTCTTTCTCGTAAAGAGTTGAAAGAGTTATATTGGAATATGGTCACAATAAACCGGTTCTCGACCCTGACCAGCACTTCCTTGTCTAGGGTGTACCTAGAGACTAAACATGTCCCTGCGTATGAGAAATACTGAGACCTTATAACAGTCCAGAGTGATAGAAAATGGTTCCATCAATTTAGGATAGGCACTCTTCCTATTAATGCTTTTACGGGCAAATGGGGTGTAGGCCTATGTATGAATTGCCTGTTTTGTGTAACCCAAGTGGAATCCATTGGCCATGTTCTTTTTATTTGTACAGTATACCGGAATGTAAGGCATAAATAGCTAAAGCCGATTTTCCAGACATTGGAGGTTTCTACTGGTATGGAAGCTATATGGATTTTAAAAACAGATGAGAAAGAGCTAACCATAATTGCTGTTTCGAAATTTTTACATGGCATGTGGATAAATCGTGCTCATGGAATGAAAAATAGGATGTAAAGACCTGATTATTAACTTGATATTAACTGATGATTTTATGGACATAATTGTCTTTTAAATGAAGTGTTTTAACAAATTATTTATTAAGCTATAAATGAACTATGTAACCTTGGTTATCTCTATGGGCCTTTTGTATTTTGTATTCCGTAAAAATTAAATGAAGTATATTTACTGTTTTAAATTGTATATGTCTTTTATGATTATGAGATCGAATAAAGACTACTTTGACTTGAGTGGGATTGTGTGATTTACTGCACTGGACATAACTTCAAATCGTTCATGAAGGCAATAGCTAATATGGCCCATGCCTAGCTTTTTTTTAGCAGAAGGGAGATCCTCTTTTACCTTGGCTTGGAAGCAATGAAAACAATTATTTGATGCTTACCATATAACAATGGGATAAGAACAACTTTAACCTGCAAGCATACAGACAATTCTGCGTTATAATTTAAGCGTGATAGGCAGAAACATTTATGATAGTTTTGAAATACGTCCAGATGGGTTAGAGAGATGGATAACAACCGTGTAGAGGATGTACAAGTGGTGGCAGAGGAGGAAAAGGGGTATGTGAAGCATGGGGTGACGACTGCATTGTACATTACTTGGGTTTAGAGTAGAAAGGTTCTACTTATATCAAAGAATCCAAAGAACAATGCAGTAAATGCTACAGATGTGGTAGTCTTGGACGTTTTTCTAACAGTCCTGGTTGTTTTTCTTGGAGTGCTGTGTGCAAGAACTCTCCGAAAAGGGCCCTTATGCCTGTGTGCACAGAGGGAGCAAAATTCAAATATTAACAAAGGTATGAAAAAATAATTCTCAATTTTGGGTAGATCGAGATCCAGTAAAGATTCCGGAGTGTGAGATATGGTTGGATGGTAAGATGGTGTTCGTTTTGCCTGACTCAGTATACCTGTATACTATGGTGGGTTAAAAAAAATTGAGAGACAATTTGGACAAGACAGCGTTAAGCTTATTCCATCAGAAATCAATCCAATAGGGTGTGGAGGCTCGGAAATTAAGATATTTGGATCTACCATAATTAAAATTCTATTCTGTGATTAGGAAACAGTGGGAAACGTCTATGTAGCTAAAATTAAAATAGGTGACAATTTGTGAAGGTGGCATCACCAAGGTGACATGGGGATTACTTTGCACCCCGATGTGTTAAAACATGTTCTACTAGTGCATACATTGGGCGATGGTGTTGACATGTATGAAGAGATTTTTATTGGAATTAGGAATGCTGAAATAAATTGAGCATAAAATTATACATTAAAATGTTTGGCACCCAATCAAGTTGGTTAAAGGTATTAGGAACAGCGTCTAGCTTAGAGTCTTGAATAGACAAAAGTGGATGATTGTCAAATTTACCCAAACATTTCAGAGACATTGGTAATGTTAGGTGGAGCGAGGTTGTTTAGTGTTATAGATTTGTCATCCACATGTCACCATGCTGTGTTACATCAAGATACTTTATCTTACATAGAAAGGAGGAACACAAACAGGTACATTTACTACTGTATATACACTATGTTATTATTTCACAAAAACGGCAACAAGTGGAGGCTGCAACAACACAATAACAGAGATAGACATCACAAAATCTGTATTATTTTATAGGAAATTCATCTAGGGGCCGATTCCGATTCGGGAAAATGCGCTCCGAATAGCTGTACGGAGCGTTTTTCCCATACGAATCGTACCCTGCAACCTCCCCCGTACGTACGATGAAGTACGATTCGTACCAGGAGCAGGACTCCGTACGAATCGTACAAAGACCGTACGACTCTATTCTCCGCACGATTCTCCCTTGGAACCCGCTGTACGCGACATCCGTACGGTTCGAAGCAGGTTTTCTCGACCCAGCAAGTACGATTCGTGTTGGGTACGCACCGTACAACGCTTTTTTTTACGGGAGCCCAAAACATCCAGAGAAGCAGAGTACTCCTCGAAACAGGTACGGAACGCCCCCACCCCCCGGGTACGGTGTGTACACCCCATGTCTGCAGGGGTACGGTGCGTACCCCTGCGATCATGGAGTGTACGCACCATACCCCACGATCATGGGGTGTACGCACCGTACCCCATGATCGCAGGGTGTACGGTGAGTACACCCTGCGATCATGGGGTACAATGCATACAGTGCATACAGATCGTATCGCAAGGGTATGCACCGTACCCCTGCGATCATGGGGTGTACGCACAGTACGGTGTGTATGAGATTGTGTGGTTGTCCATACGAATCGCCCTTACCTGACGTGGACCGTACGAATCGCGTCCTCATACCCCGGTCCGGATAGTACTCGTCGGGTCGTACGGCATGTTTACGAATCGTACGGTTCACTGTGAGGGTCCATGTCGTACGGTTTCAGCCTTGCAATTCGTACGGTTCGGGACGATTCGGACGGATTTACGTGATGCGGATTGTAGTACGCGATTCGGACGGACGTGTACGATTCGTACGGAGAGGGCACCGGATACGATTCGGACGGACGCTTTTTTCTCAGAATCGGAATCGGCCCCCTAGTATTCCTTTCTTTCCTGTACATAAAGATAGGAACACGAAAACAGCTAAGGACACAGCCAACACGTTTTGTAAGAATGTCTGACATAATATCGAAGTCAAAAATATCGACGACAAAAATATCGGCGGCGAAATATCGATGTCAAGAATATCTAAGTCCTATCTACATTAAGGTAAGTACAAAAATATCGAGAAAAAAAATATTGTTGTAAAAAATATCATTGTAAAAAAGAACGTTTTTTAAAAATGTTTAAAAATAATGCAAAATTAAATAAATACATATAATTAAAATAAACATAGTTAAAAATATGTTTACAATTATAAGTAATACATATGTTAAAAAAATTAAACATACACATATAAAACATAATATATACTTAATACATTTACAATTAATTACTCTAATAACTTAGAAATTATTAAACATTTTATAAATTATAAAGACATACATACACCTACAAAAATAATATAAATTTAAATATCAAAACTATATATAAAAAATAATTTTAAATAAATTATACATTACATTAAGTAAAACAGTAAATATTGGATAGCGTAGGGGTAAAAATTACTATTCCAACTCCAGAGAATACAACAGTAGGGAAAGTGTTGGATAGATTAGGGGTTAACATTACTATTCCAACTCCAGAGAGTGCAACAGTAGGGGAAGTGTTGGCTAGCTTAGGGGTTAAAATAACTTACTAATAATTAAAATAACTTTTTTGTAAAAAATAATAATTTAATTATTAAATTACAATAAATTAACAATACCAATAAAGACATTATTTAAAAAGAATTACCAATTAATAATGAATTAACAGTTAAAATAAATACAATTAAATAATAATTAATAAAGTTATTACCAAATAATAAAAAATCAAATAAATTAATTTTTAATACCAAAAACAATAATTAAAAATATTTAACAATTAATAATTCATTAACAATAAATTATTGATAAATACCAATACATTATAAATAATCAAATGTAACTACCAATTCATAATTAATGAACAATACATGAATTAAAACAAAATATTAATCAGTAAAAAGTTATTACCAATTAATAATTGATTAACAATAATTTAATTATCAATACTCAACACTAAAATAAATAATTACTTAATTACAATTAAATTACTTTCCACCCTTTTGCCCTATATCCTCACAATACACTTCAATAATTAATACACTTTTTATAATTACCAATTAATCAATTAATAAAAACGAATTACCAATTAATAAAAATTAATTACCGATTACTAATAATTTAACATAAAATTATCAATAACTAAATAAAAATTAAATTATTACTTAATTACTATTAAATTACTTCCCACCCTCTTCCCCTATAAACCCACAACCCACTACAGAACTAAAACGCAAAATGTATTTAAAAATATTTACAAATTCATAAAAAATATTTAATTAATTTACTATAAATAAATTACTTCCCACCCTATTCCCCTATAAACCCACAACCCGCTACGGTACTAAAATGCATAATTTCCTTAAAAAAATTATTACTAACGTCTAAAAATGTAATACATATATTTTAAAACTAGTACATTAATTAACAAAAGTTATAAAAACGAACATATAAAATTCATAATAAAATACATGACACTAATATTAATATCGATATTATTAACATCAATATTTTTGCTATCGATATTACTAACTTCTATATTAATAAAAACAATATTTCTTACCTTCAGGTCGATATTGTGGTCGTCGATATTCTTGATTTCGATATTTTGTCTCTCCGATATTTCCAAATCCATATTCTTGTAGGTCGGAAAAAAATCGATATTTAGACTGTTTACCGTTTTGTACTTATACATGACGACTTCCTCAGGGCTGCCATACAATAAATGTACACTTAGAGACAAACATTTAAATTAAATGCAAAATTCAAATAGACAACAAAATAAAGATCATAAGCATGAATGACAAACATTAAGCACTAGTCAAATTCAAAATTTAAGGAGACAAAAACATAAAATATGTACATACACATTTAAACATCTATATTTATGAAAAACCTTTAGTAGAATGTTAACCCATGTAAAAAAAAACATGTAACAAAATTAACATTCTCCTTGTGACGTATAACCTCATTGGGGAAACATCGATACTGTGGTTTACATTTCATACAGAGACTTTATTAGGAGTACCTGAATAACTCTATGATAAAAGCCTCTAATTAGACACAAACATATCCATAGTATATCCTCCTCCTTAGTGTAGCCCATTATGTCTTATGCCGAAAATTCTGTCATTCATTTGATCTCCATACCAATTTTTATACTATCTTGTTAGAATATTTTGCTTAATATCTCTCCTAAGTTATCACATAGATGGCAAAAGGTCTTAAAAACTCTTATATAACACAGTACTAGCCCAAGGTAGGTACAAGGTTAATTTCAGCTTACGCGAATTTCTTGTTATCCGTAACCCATCGTTACTAAGCTTCCATCGTTCTTCCCACAATGTTCCCCAAAATCAATGGGGGGCATGTTTGTTTAAACATGTCATCTTACGTCCTTCGTCACTCCTCTGGAGGCTTACAGATATGTCAGGATGCCTTTTGGGCTAGCTTCAGCAGCTGCATGTTTCAGGAGGGTGAAGAAGAAGGTTTTAGATGGCATTCATCAGGTACTATTTTTCCAAGATGATTTTCTGATATTTGGAAAGAATAGCACTGATCATGACAATGTCCTTAGGAAGGTGATAGAGAGATTAGCTGAATCAGGACTTACTGTAACAAGGGAAAAAGGTAAGTTTAGGGTAAGTGCAGTGACATATTTAGGCCATATGATCTCTAGTGAGGGATCAGTCCCAAAGTCAAAGTGGGGTGAGATATCATTAAAGCTCTAGTTCCTAAGCAGTGTGCTCTTTTTTTATATTTCAATTTTTTGATATTAAAGAAGGGCAGCAATACAATAGTATAGAATATCACATAATCGGTGAAGGAAGTCAACAGTTAGATCAGGAAATATAACTGCGGGTACCAGGCTGATGGGGGCCATCTCCAAGTTCAAGATATATAACATACACAGATGAACGTCCACTCGGGGAAAAAGAACCCAGGACAAACCAATGGTTAGTTGGTCTGTCTTTCTCAGTTGCCTATTTTTATGGAATGTAACATGATATGATTTAATAGGAAAAGAGGTGAAAAGTAGCACAGGCTGGACGGTTATGCCACTGATATCTTTGGAAGCTAAAAGAGGGGGCCTTAGGCTGCGGATGGGCTGAGGGAAGGGTTACGTTGGGGGGGAAATGGCGACAGTGTATGGGTGTATCAGCGGAGGAGGGTGGTTGTAAGAAATGGGGTTACTGCTTTGTGGCTTTGAAATCCTACTCAAGCAGAAACCACAATCCTGCCAGGGTGAAGTCACAAACTACATCAAATTAACCTGTGCTTAGATTTCTGGTATCGTGCCACAAAGCAGTAAGGTTTAACTTGGAGGCAATGTGTAAAGTATTTATGTAGCACTTCAAACAGTCCCACACCGATTTAGAAAAAAGAGTACGATTTAATAAATGATTTGATGCCAAACGGACAAAAATCCAATCAGTAGAACCTGAGATTTGCAGTTTCAAATATTTCGTGAAAATAGTGCCTAAAGGCACAAAGTGCCAACTATGGTTATCTGGGTGCAGTGGACGGGCACAAAGTCATAAATGCAGGCCAACTGCGATGCAGCATGGGATGAATACAGTGACCCAGTTAGGCCCGCAGGCCAAAGTTCCTCAAATCAGGGAGTGCAGTCTGTGCGCTGTTGCTTTGTGAGGCATTGCATTGTCCAGCCTTGGTTCTAATGAAGCTGTGCAGCGAGGCTTGGCATGGCTTTGTGTCTGTTGCGATGGAGCTGGCAGCCATGCGGTGAGGATTTGTGTCACTCAGTGTTGATTCCGATGAGGCTGGTAGCTGTGCTGTGATTCGCATTGCTGGGAGAGGATGTAGTGTAACGACCAGAGCTGCCAACTTTGGAACTGGGGAACCGGGTTCGAGTCTCAGTGTCGACTCTATGTCGTGTGATTCTAGGCAAATCACTTAATCTCCCCGTGCCTACCAAAAATGAATGTGTCCTTCTGTAGTGTAACTGGTGCTCATGTAAAGCGCTCCAATACCTTCAGGTTAAATTTGTGCTATATAAATACTGATTCATGTCGGTTATAATGGGGACCACTTCTGGGCTGGCAGAGCACCTTCAGGCCCAGTTCCAAATGTCCAGGACTTGGGCTGCACCACTTGTGTAGCAGGACTCACAGCAGGCAGAGTGCAGGGCCAGGGTTCAAGTTGGTTGGAGCCTTTTTTGTCTCTGAGGCTCTGATCAGGAAGCCAGTCAATTATCCCTTGAAGTCACTCTGGTGGTTCTGGGTTCAAAATGTAGTCCAGTCCTCCTCACTGAGGTAGCAGGGCAAATGAGTAGTAGCCCTTCTTACAACAAAGCAGCACAGCAATCTTTCTTTATCTTCCACAGGTCCGGAGGTGTACTGAAGAGTTGAATCTGAGAGTCCACTATGTATACCTGATGCCAGCTTTGAAGTCTGAGTAGGTTCTGGAGGTTCCCACCCAGAGGTATCTGGAATTTCCCGCCCTGGCCCCAGCTAGTCTGGGGAGACAAAAGACTAGTGTCAAATCCTTTGTGAGTGCTCAGGCAGAGCCTTTGTGATGTGCAAGTATGGTAGGTGACAGCTCCGCCCCATATCTAGTCAGAGATGGCCCATCCTACCAACACCTATTTCCCATTTTTCTCACTGTCTGAGAGCAATACACAAAGACCAACTGCCAGCTACACCTAATCATGTGAGCCAGGATACGGAACATGTATAAAAGGTTACTTAGGTGTGTGGCACAATCAGCGCTGCAAGCCCACTATGTAGTATATAATTTACAGGCACTGGGTACTTGTGGTAACACTTGACTAGGGACTTACAAGTAAATTAAACATGCTAATTGTGTGTAAGCAACTTTTACCATGTTTAAAGGAGCAAGCACAAGCACTGGTTTGCAGGGGTAAAGTGTGCAGTCCTAAATACCTACACAAATGGGTTCAGAAAACAGGAGGGTGCAGGCAAAATGTTTGGGGATGGCCCTCAAGAAAGGGCCTATTCCAGCACTGGGCATCTGAGGATGGGACTTGAGCTAATGAATCTAAGTGTGAATACAGGGGAGAAGTAGAGGAGCTTGCAGACTATCATCGAAGAGCCATTGGCAACAATTATTGAGTGTTACCTCCTCTAACCCGGAGAAAAGGGGACAAAATTGTATTGAAGAGATCCACACGGTCCTGAAGGCGGTAAATGGTTTGTTTGTGGAATGCCACTTTGTGCATCTGAATCCACCAATCATCACACTTGGGGATCTATGGTGATCTCCAGAGCCGTCGGATTCATAATTTGGCCGTGGTCAATGCTGTAATCAGTAGTTTGCACATATGCCCGGTAAGCTCTGGGAGGCCTTCCATTCATGAAACATTACTAGGTTATGCAGTGGGAGGGAAAGGTCCAGGGTGCAGCAGAGAACAGAACCAATTTGGGATCAAAACTGTGATATGAGCAGGAAGTCGTAGAGGATGTGTATTGGGTCGCAATCTGGCATATTGCAGCATTGCAAGTGATGTAGAAGACCAGTTTATTTGGAGTCCAGTCACAGGTCCGCGGTAACATTTCATCTGAGGTTCTCAAGTCCCCCTGTCGAAGTCTGCTATCAATTCTGCTGAGTCATGTTCTTCGTACTGCACCTGAAGACACCCCTCCCATTAGGCACACAGTAGGGCCTGGAGTGGTTGCGGATGCTGGTGAGTAATGGTGGCCTTTTCAGTCTTGATGAGACCCTTCTATTCCTACAAGGGTCAAAACGTCATCGACACATTTACAAAGATAGACAACTTTCTAAAATTATGATACAATGATTTATTCCCTGTATCTAAAAATGTACTGAACAGTAATTGCTGTCTTTTTTATATGAATCAACCAATACACAGTATATGCCCACTCCTTATCTCACCTTTCTCTTTCTAATTTCGGTTTTGGTTTGTTTTCATACTTGGGGTCTACTCATTGATATACTCTCTCTCGTTTTTCATGACTGACACTCACAAAATTGTACAATTTAAAGTGGTTCTTGTCCAAATAAAACACGGTTAGGCTGAACCGCAGTTACTCATCATACAAATACTGACTGTTTTGTGATTTCTCTCATTGAGCCTTCTGTGGTGTAAGTTTGATTTGACTTTTTTTATCTGTATTCCAGAGTCATCGTTTAAGGCAGGGGTACTCATAGTAAGGCCTGCGGGCCGGTGGCGGCCCGGCAAGCCTTCCTGGGCGGCCCGCGGACATAGCAGACACATGTGTTTAAAAATAAATAAATTAAATAGTGTTGCAAATACAGTTGCAGCAGCGCGAGGGGGCCGGGGGATTCCAGTGATTGTCAGAGGGTAGCGGCAGGGGCTAAGAGGTGAATTTTAACAAAGCCTCGTTAACATGTAAATGGTCTTTTAAAGACCCATGAAGTACTTGATGGGGCTGTGTGCGCGCGGCCGGGGAAGCTGTCTCAGCCGGGGCTGAGGGCTGACACACACACAGGTGAGAGGGAGGGAGGGAGACACAGAGAGAGGGAGGGAAACAGAGAGTGGGAGACAGGGAGGGAGACACAGAGGGAGGGATGGAGACACGGAGTATTAACTCGAGCAGGTTAAATAAACAGTATTTCCAACCGAGTTTCCAGAGAAACGCTTTTTTGGTCCCGAACCCGCTTTTGAATTGATTCCCATAGTGGTAGCAGTAATACGTTCTGTTCGGCGGTAAATACCGCACAGATGCTAATTCGATCTGCTGTTGGTACTCAGTTTACTGGCTTCGGAATGATGGACGTTTAAATCTTCCTTTTGGAAGTCGAATTCCTGCTCTCCCAAAGACTGCATTTTGTCAGTGACGAGTGATCAGCCCACGCTCTCCAAGCAATGAGAGTCTCATTACCAAACTTTCCGAATCACCTTATGCCCGAAAGGAAGCTTTAAAGTGGCGAAAATTAAAATGAAACTGGATGGTCCGACCCTAGCTGCTCATCATTAGGATTGTGCAAATTAACTATTCTGCCTCCGAAGGCAGCAAACACCACACAGCTGTAAAGTTTCTCACGTTAGTGTGAAATATCTTGCAAAATATCAGTTGGGTCCATTTTGTACCACCATATATTTTTTATGGGAGCTTTGGCTTAGAAAAAAAGTCTTGTGGGATATTTCCCTGCATAACCATCTTGTGGGATTTTTACATATACTATTTTTCGGGTTTTTTTCTTATAAAAATGCAAAATCCGTGGCTTTTGGAAAGTTCTTTTTTTTTTTTTTTTAAGAATGCACAACATTGATATTTCAGCTTCGTACACCCCTCCTCACATGCACAAACCCAATATCCAGATTTGTTTATCCCTCTGTTTCACGCAAAACTATCATAACAAATATAGCTTTCAAGGTAAAGCGCTTTTAAGCCTGAAGTTTCTAAAGTCCATTTTGAATACTATTCCACAATACTGCACGCGACGTAAATAATATCAGGATAGGTTTGGACGATGTATGTGTAGCAAACATTTCTGAAGTGGCAGCAAGGAGATGAACGTGGTTTTCTGGAAATAAATTCAAATAAATAGATCTAAAAATATGCCAAATCAAATTCATTTCCCACACAACGAAACACAAAGATTAAACTATCTACCTACTAACTAAAAGTTGGAAGAATATACAATTCCAGTTGGAAATTCCTGCACATTTTTTTAAGGCAGAGATCAATTTACATGCAGGACATGAATTGATCGAATTGGCCCCAGGTCAGATCTTTGGTGGCAGTGCAGCTGAAACCGTTTACATTCTAGCTTGGTTTTTGTGACAGATTGGAAGCCTCTTGCCTTGCATATTTGATCATTCACTTTTGTTGTGTCTGTTTATGAGGGAAATGGGTTTAATTGCAAATTGATCAGGAAACTCATCCTCCGATGACGATTCTCTGGGATTGAGAGAGCACCTTGGGTAGCAC
The DNA here is from genome assembly GCF_964261635.1 of Lissotriton helveticus. NCBI lineage: Eukaryota > Metazoa > Chordata > Amphibia > Caudata > Salamandridae > Lissotriton > Lissotriton helveticus. Next base: position 1,349,099,800 of record NC_136065.1, read on the forward strand.
AAACCTAGCTGGGAGTCAATCAAGTACTGAACAGTGAGAGACAGCCCAAAGTCAGAGTAAAAACACACATGTGTGTGTGTGTGTGTCTGCAGTTTCGGCTGCTACCTGGAAGCAGCAGTGGGGCGGGGGGCGAGGTTAAAAAAAAGCACTTGTCTCCCGGCCGGCCGCCACCTCTCCTGCGTTTTCTTCATGGCTTCTTGGGGGAGACAGGAATCACCAGGGCTCTTAGGCTCCCTGCAGCCAATCAAAACGTTGTAGTGCAGTATTATGATTGGTCTGAGCGCCGTGAGACTGCGCTCAACAAGGAGCTGGAGGGGAGCTGCAGGGGTCTAAGAGGTGAAATTCAACAAAGCCTCATTAACATGTAAATGGTCTTTTAAAGACCCATGAAGTACTTGGTGGGGCTGTGTGCGCGCGGCCGGGGAAGCTGTCTCAGCCCGGGCTGAGGGCTGACACACACACACAGGTGAGAGGACAGAGAGGGAGGGAGGGAGGGAGACACAGAGGGAGGGAGACACAGAGGGAGGGACAAGGGAGACACAGAGAGAGGGCAGGAGGGAGACACAGAGGGAGGGGGTAAACAGAGAGTGGGAGACAGGGAGGGAGACACAGAGGGAGAGTGGGAGACACAGAGGGAGGCAGGGAAACAGAGAGTGGGAGACAGGGAGGGAGACACAGTGGGAGGGAGGGCGACACAGAGGGAGGGAGGGAGACACAGAGGAAGGGAGGCAAACAGAGAGTGGGTGACACAGAGGGAGGGAGGGAGACACAGAGGGAGGGAGGGAGACACTGAGGGAGGGAGACAGAGGGAGGGAGGGAGATACAGAGGGAGGGAGGGAGGGAGATACAGAGGGAGGGAGGGAGGGAGACACAGGGAGGGAGGGAGACACAGAGGGAGGGAGGGAGACAAGGAGGGAGACAGAGGGAGAGTGGGAGACTGGAAGGGAGACACAGAGGGAGAGAGGGAGACACAGAGGGAGAGTGGGAGACAAAGAGGGTGAGTGGGAGACTGGAAGGGAGACACAGAGGGAGAGTGGGAGACTGGGAGGGAGACACAGAGGGAGAGTGGGAGACACTGAGGGAGGGAGACACCGAGGGAGGGAGGGAGACACTGAGGGAGGGAGACACAGAGGGAGGGAGAGAGACACACAGGGAGGGAGGGAGACAAGGAGGGAGACACAGAGGGAGAGTGGGAGACTGGAAGGGAGACACAGAGGGAGAGTGGGAGACTGGGAGGGAGACACAGAGGGAGAGTGGGAGACTGGGAGGGAGACACAGAGGGAGAGTGGGAGACAGGGAGGGAGACACAGAGGGAGAGTGGGAGACACAGAGGGAGGGAGGAAACAGAGAGTGGGAGACAGGGAGGGAGACAGTGGGAGGGAGGGCGACACAGAGGGAGGGAGGGAGACACAGTGGGAGGGAGGGCGACACAGAGGGAGGGAGGGAGACACAGAGGAAGGGAGGCAAACAGAGAGTGGGTGACACAGAGGGAGGGAGGGAGACACAGAGGGAGGGAGGGAGACACTGAGGGAGGGAGACAGAGGGAGGGAGGGAGATACAGAGGGAGGGAGGGAGATACAGAGGGAGGGAGGGAGGGAGACACAGAGGGAGGGAGACAGAGGGAGGGAGGGAGACAAGGAGAGAGACACAGAGGGAGAGTGGGAGACAAAGTGGGAGACTGGAAGGGAGACACAGAGGGAGAGTGGGAGACTGGGAGGGAGACACAGAGGGAGAGTGGGAGACACTGAGGGAGGGAGACACCGAGGGAGGGAGGGAGACACTGAGGGAGGGAGACACAGAGGGAGGGAGAGAGACACACAGGGAGGGAGGGAGACAAGGAGGGAGACAGAGAGGGAGAGTGGGAGACTGGAAGGGAGACACAGAGGGAGAGTGGGAGACTGGGAGGGAGACACAGAGGGAGAGTGGGAGACTGGGAGGGAGACACAGAGGGAGAGTGGGAGACAGGGAGGGAGACACAGAGGGAGAATGGGAGACAGGGAGGGAGACACAGAGGGAGAGTGGGAGACAGGGAGGGAGACACAGAGGGAGGGAGGGCGACACAGAGGGAGGGAGTGAGACACAGAGGGAGGGAGGGAGACACTGAGGGAGGGAGACAGAGGGAGGGAGGGAGATACAGAGGGAGGGAGGGAGGGAGACACAGGGAGGGAGGGAGGGAGACACAGAGGGAGGGAGGGAGACAAGGAGGGAGACAGAGGGAGAGTGGGAGACTGGAAGGGAGACACAGAGGGAGAGTGGGAGACACAGAGGGAGAGTGGGAGACAAAGAGGGAGAGTGGGAGACTGGAAGGGAGACACAGAGGGAGAGTGGGAGACTGGGAGGGAGACACAGAGGGAGAGTGGGAGACACTGAGGGAGGGAGACACCGAGGGAGGGAGGGAGACACTGAGGGAGGGAGACACAGAGGGAGGGAGAGAGACACACAGGGAGGGAGGGAGACAAGGAAGGAGACACAGAGGGAGAGTGGGAGACTGGAAGGGAGACACAGAGGGAGAGTGGGAGACTGGGAGGGAGACACAGAGGGAGAGTGGGAGACTGGGAGGGAGACACAGAGGGAGAGTGGGAGACAGGGAGGGAGACACAGAGGGAGAGTGGGAGACACAGAGGGAGGGAGGAAACAGAGAGTGGGAGACAGGGAGGGAGACACAGTGGGAGGGAGGGCGACACAGAGGGAGGGAGGGAGACACAGTGGGAGGGAGGGCGACACAGAGGGAGGGAGGGAGACACAGAGGAAGGGAGGCAAACAGAGAGTGGGTGACACAGAGGGAGGGAGGGAGACACAGAGGGAGGGAGGGAGACACTGAGGGAGGGAGACAGAGGGAGGGAGGGAGATACAGAGGGAGGGAGGGAGGGAGATACAGAGGGAGGGAGGGAGATACAGAGGGAGGGAGGGAGGGAGACACAGAGGGAGGGAGACAGAGGGAGGGAGGGAGACAAGGAGGGAGACACAGAGGGAGAGTGGGAGACAAAGTGGGAGACTGGAAGGGAGACACAGAGGGAGAGTGGGAGACACTGAGGGAGGGAGACACCGAGGGAGGGAGGGAGACACTGAGGGAGGGAGACACAGAGGGAGGGAGAGAGACACACAAGGAGGGAGGGAGACAGGGAGGGAGACAGAGAGGGAGAGTGGGAGAC